>NC_136063.1:1474457294-1476857294 GCF_964261635.1 Lissotriton helveticus | reverse complement strand
TAAAAGGCTTACTGTAGTTCGGTGTAGCTAGAACTGGAGCTTGGCATAGGGCTTTCTTTAACTCATTGAAACTGAGTGTATGTTCAGATGACCAAGGGAGGACAGTCGATACGGCTGCCTCCTGTGTCGTTAACTGTATCAGTGGCTTGGCTAGAAATGCATACTGAGGAATCCATTGTCGGCAGTAAGAAGTGAGGCCGATAAAAGCACGTACCTCCTTCTGGGTCTTGGGCTGAGGAAGACTCGCTATTAACTGGATACGGTCAGGTGTCAACTGCCTACCCCTCTTGGACAGTAAGTGTCCTAAGTAGACCACTTGCTGGACACAGAATTGAAGCTTCGAAGGGGACACCTTGTGCCCCATCTCGGCTAGGAAATACAGAACTGTGAGGGATGCTCGCTCGCAAGCACGTTCAGAACGGGCTGTGATCAGTAGATCATCGACATACTGGAGCAGGGCAGTGTCAGTTGGCATGTGAATGTTGTCCAGTTGTCTCTTGAGTGCTTGACTATAAATACTAGGACTTTCTGTGAAACCTTGAGGAGCTCGTGTGAACATATAGCTCCTTCCATTTAAACAAAATCCGAAAAGGAACTGGCTGTCTGGATGAATGGGGACACTAAAAAATGCATTCTTGAGGTCTATGACTGTAAAAAATGAGGCTTCTGAATCAATGGCTGCCAATAGGGAAGAGATATCTGGGACAACTGGATACTGGGGAATAATACATTTATTAAGCTCTCGGAGATCAATCACTAATCGATATACTGGGGGTGCATTTGGATCAGTACGTTTCATAACAGGAATGATCGGAGAATTGCATACATTGGAGTCAGTTTCTACAACCACTCCTTGAGCCATGAGCTCGTCAATAATTTTGGATAAGGCTGCTACTGCCTCAGGTGGCAATCTGTACTGTCTGATTCGTGGTAACACTACACCTGGCTTGAGAGTCACACGATGGGGTGTGATTTGCATATAACCAACATCAGTTGGACCTTGCGCCCATAGATGCTGTGGAACATTGGACAATCTGGGATCAAAATCTCGTAATACATAGTGACCCTTAAAGTCACGCAGGAGCAATCGTATTCCCTCTGGGGAACAGCATATAACTGCACCTAACTCTTTCAGTGTTTTAATACCTAATAGATTCTCTGGACATGACTTAGTAAGTAACAGGTCAGTAGTACGGGACAATGGACCTACTTCTAGAGTAACTGGCTTTGAAATTTCATTTACGATAGGTTTTCCTGAAAATCCAAGGGAAACATTTCTTGAGCCTGAGAGCGGAGCCCCTGGAACTTCGGCGTGACTGATGGTGGTCCTACTTGCCCCTGTATCAATCAAAAACTTTCTGTCTTTCCCTAATACTTGACTGTGAACATAGGGACCTTCTTGATCTACAGGTATCTCGATGAGAGGCAAGCCTACCTCCCTCTCTAGGCTGTTTCATGAATATGGCTGATACTCTGGATACTCAGACTGTGCATACTGGTACATCTGCTGTGTAACGTGCTGTGTTGCAGCGATGGGCTGCGGTGCTGTAACTGTCTGTGGTGCATTCTGTGGCTGAGGAATCTGTGAAACTTGTTCTTGTCTAGGCGGACGTGGTCTTTCTTTAGTCTTACCAGTAGCTATGTTGTGTTTCAGAACTGCACACTCGTTTATAAAATGACCTGGCTGTTTACAATAATTGCAGTTCCCTTTAACGGGAGCTGCAGGATGACTGGCTTGATTCGGACCCCTCTTCTGACTGTCTTGAGGAACAGATTGTGCAACTAGTACTTTCATTTTCGTGTCTTTCATACGTTTTCTCTCGTGTTCTTGCTCTTCTCTAATTCTATTCTGGTGGTATTGGAGCATCTGTAACATCTGGGACGGGGTATTAGCTTGCCAGGTACTTTCGACTTTCAAAACTCGATTCTTAATTTGTTGACTTGAATTCTCGACTAATTTAGTAACAAAAAGGTGAGGGTATGACTCACTACTTGTCTTGAGGCCACTGTTGATGCTAAAACATTTCTCAAATCTAGAATAAAAATCACTAATGTCTTCGTCTTGTTTCTGTTTACAGGCTGAGATTGCATCCCAGTCTTCCTTTTTCGTTGTTAACAATCTGGGTAAAACTTGAATCAATAATTCAGGTAATTCTTTACATTTCGCTCCAAGACCGGTACCTGGTACTCGTGCCTTATCTTCAGCTTCTAGAACTGCCCAATCGATCTTTTTCTCTCTCACCTCCCATTCTTTTACCTTGAGCTTTTCATACACCCCTGCGGGCAGCAGAACCTTTAACATTTTAATTATATCTGGATACGTGTATTCTCCCATACGGAGCATGTCTTTTAATTCTCGATGGAACCCTGCTGGATCTTTATCATGACAGGGGATTAATTTTTTTCATCTCTAAGAGTTCCATCTTTGTGATCGGGGTGTAAACAAACACTCGTTCTAGTTCGCCACCCGTTCCTCTAACTGGGTGGACTTCTCGTAACGGATTCTGTCTCTCTATGTAAAAGGGTTTACTTTCTGGGGGTGAGACATGAACAAAATGCGGGTTCAAAAACGTTCTATATTTGTGACGCTGTTCTAGAATGACACTAATTAAATCGGTACCTAAACCTTTCCATCTATACTGGAGTAACTCGTTCAGGATATCATGTAACGGGCCTGGATCAGAGTGCTGACCCTCATACAACGTAATGAGGTGCTGAATCATATACATACCCGCCAGTCGTTGCTCGGCTGGGGGCATTTTTAGAAACATTTGTGCCACTATTTCGTCTGGAAAAGTGGTAGAATCAGTAGTCCATCGGACTGCTGATCGGGCTAGTTCTTGTTCATGCATAGTACTTAACTCACTGTAACCGATTCGTGATTTCAGAATGTGATCGGTAGCTTGAAACACTTGTTCTAGAGAACCTTGTTCTGGTGCTGGATGATGGAAAGTTGACTTGTGTTCTAGGCGTAAATGGCGATCTGGAAATCTAGATTTTCCTACATACGCTATTCTGGCGGGATTCTCGTCGTCTACCTCTTCAGTATCAGAGTTACTTTCTTTCTCGCTTACTTGTGCTGCTTTACGCTGTTCGTGTAACTTTATTATTTCTTTACGGATTTTCTTGTACATGCTTTCCATAGCACTGATGGTCCTGTGCTTACCCTCGGCTATATTATCACTCCACTTTGTCAGGGTTCTCATTTCGGCTTGATCTTTGGACGGATAATCTTGTTCCCTTATTAGACAATTAATCAGAAACTTTAATATCATGAGCTGGATCTCGGCTTTCCTTTGAGACATGACTTCGCCAATGCTTTCTGGATCATCCCCTGTACGGATGAAACAATATATTCTGTCTAGATCTTCTTTCATATTCGGTAGGGTGACTAGATACTCGGCCACCTTTCTTACACGTAATGAATATAAAACCATATTATCCTCGCCTGGGACTGGATCATAGCCGCATTCATTAAGGGCTTTTCTTATTTCTGCTACAGACTGATGTCTGGGCGTACGCTGTGACGCTTGTGCATGTAATTCGGCTGACGTTAAACGCTTGTGTGGCGGCGGGGTTTGAGGAGGACCTCCCCCTGCGGCCCCTAAACTAGAGTCGTCTACTGATCCTCTTCGTACTAGTGTGGCAGGAAATTGAAATGCGGGCTGAACTGGTATGGCGGGCTGGACCGGGGGGACCGTAACAGGTACTGCAAGGGGTACCCCGGTGTCTGGAGAAACGGGGAGTGCCTGATTTACAGGGACTGGCGGAGCGCGAACAGGATTTGCATATTCTGGGACTGTGTCGTCCAAATAGGACGAAATGAAAATATCAGCTGCGGTCTGTTTGTGACGTAGCTTGGTCGGAACTAATGGTGGCGGGAAATTACTGGATGCCTCCGGGGTCGCTTTTGGCAAGCCCTCGGCAAGAAGAGGATACATACCCTTAATAAGAGCATGCCTCTGTCTGTCTGACTGTTCGGTTTTAACTCGTTCACCAATCTCGATTAATTCCTTTTCTTGGGCTCGTTCTAAGGATTCTCTACTCAATTCTGACTTTCTGATTTCTTTTTCGGTTCTTTTATGAGATTCTTTGCGCCATAACTCGATGGCATCTTTCTGTGACTGTCTGGCTTTCTTTTTCCATAATGCTTCTTCTACTCTCATGATGCACTCGGCATCCCATGTGCCTGATACAGGCCATCTATACTTTTCCTCTAACTGTTTGGTATACTCGACCCATAAATCTAGATACAATATGGCGCTTATGCCATGCTTCTGATACATAAAATGACCTGGACTGTCCCTAGGCGGGACAGGAACTGCTGCTTCTAGCAGACCTTTTCTAGTTCTCAACTGACGCAGTTTTGAAAAGAGCGGCATGACTGAACTATAATCTGGACACAATACGATACACAATAAACACGATAACTACTTCACACTCATTCCACGACATCAAGATACATGAAGAACATTCAGAATAACAGTTCGAACAGAATACTACCTGGAATACGGAAAACAGAATACATGAATTTTCTCGAGAACAGAACTGACTAGAACAGAAACTAGATGCACTGCTGAAACAGTACGAAACTTACCGGTCTCATACAGAGACACGTCAGGACCCGTATCCACCGGAGTGGACACTTCGTTTGTGGGCTTGTGTACCACCAACCCACGGACCAGAGTCAATTAAATTGACCCTGTCTAGATACTACCCCAGTAATGGTACTCACCGGGCAGTAAGAACGGAAGGCCTCAGACTGGACGGGACTGCTTGGACGCCGGACGGACGAACTTCGGACTTCTGTTACGGGTGGGCCTCCGGATACCTCGGACCTTGGACTCTCGGCTTGGGCTCTGGTCGGGACTCGCCGCGTTCCTCCACCGTCTCGTCTGGATGCTGGACCGCCTCCTCCGTCTCCTCCGTGGGCCTGAGGGATACTTGAAGCAGAAATATCTGCCGGTGCGCAGAAGAGTTCCGTCACGACTGCAGAGGGTCAGGGGGTCGGCGTGGCTTCACCGACGCGTGGGGAAAGGGCAAGTCCCTATTCGGGCGCCATTATGTGGTAAATAAATAAATAATACCTCTATTTTTGGATGAATAAATGAATAACAGATAGCTCAATAAATAAGAGTCAAGATTCGAGGTAGTAGGAGTTTTGCAGGTTTATTACAGCATAAAGGACAGGAACAGGACAACCTGCATAGGAATAGGATGGCAGGGCCCAGCAGCTGCTGGGGCTGGATCTGGGATGAGCGCGCTAACATTTAATAACAATACACGATCATATATACTAAAACGGTTGCATTACAATACATACGATAGGCGTAGCAGTGGGTGGAGCAATAGGCGTGACGCGTAGCAGTCGCGAAAGATAAGGGTGAAAGTAGGTGTAACAGAGGCGTATACATAGACATGTGATGCAAACGTAACAGAATATGTCATGAATGGGGCGGAAACATGGAGGGGGCTACCTAAGGAGCCGGGACCTCTAACCTGATGGTGCGCGCAAACTGGCAATGACGTGTTACTAGGAGAAGCTGGGGGCTATGAGCTCTGTGCTAGGAGCAGAGACTGAAGTCTGGAGAGTCAGGGCGACATGTACCTAAACAGTATCTAGTATCTGATGTTTAGAGAACATGTTGATAGAATCCAAATGTTATCGGGGTAAAGGCGAACAGACTCTAAGACTGGAGCATGCATTATTCTACATGTAGTGCGTGATGAAGAATATTAAATGACCATTAAATGCAGTATTTCTCTTACATGGAGACGTAGAGGCTAGACAATGACGGAAACTATTGATGCGGTTCAGTAGCTTAGGAATGCAGAGAAGGAGGGCTGGACTGATAACTTAGAATCATAACATACTCTTGGCAGACTCAGGGGCAGAGCCAGGCTGGGCCAGGCACTGCGAGGCAGGAAGTAAGTGAAGGGTCGAGGATACAGGTGGGGGCTGTATCGCTCCTCAGCGAGGCTTCAGGAGACAGGAGCTGAATCTGGTGTCCGGGCCCTTTTGAGGCCTAGAAACGGGGACTTTTCAATGAAATAACGTGCACACTGAGAAACGTGGCAACGTAGCTTTACATAGGCCTGATATTCGTAGTATTCACGAGAACTGGAAACTGACATACTAAAGGTGGACACAACTATAATTGCGTCTTTAATCGAACATGGGGAATACATATGCATATTAATCATGCACAGATAACATATGATGGAGGACGCGTAGGGACACAGAACATGGCAAAATTTACTTTTCCACAGGTCCAAGAAGCCAGGCGCAAATTCGCAGGGGTGAAAAAGAAACTGCAAACCCAGGAGATCCCTTATGCCATGCTGTACCCGGCAAAACTAAAAATCTCCTACCAGGGCAAGCACCACTTTTTCCAAAATCCGCAGCAAGTGGAGGACTTCCTCAAACAATGTAGGAGGGATCAACACAGGGAGGAATCAACTCACCGCCGCTCCAGATCACATTCATCACTGTCACAACAGGACTGAAATGATGTATTGTCCGGAGGACTCTTTTAGTCCATTGTCCCCTGTACACCGGCTTTACATGAACTGATTCCTGGTTACTCTGGTGAGATCTTAGCTTTGTTTTACACCTGACTGGTCTAAATGTATACTGAGTGCTCGCTAGACCTCCTCCGTCCCACAGTGCTGACTGGGGTAAACCTGGTTGAATGTGGGTGTGAGTAGGGAGGTGGTTGGCAGGTCTGGTGCCCCTAGTTCAGACTCCCAATGGGTGTACCCCAGACTCCCTCTCTCCTTCTTAGGGCAGAGGTTTATGTAGTAACTTTTTTGGCTTTTGTTCTTGTTTTGTTTTGGCTTCGGGTGGGAGGGTGGGGAACTAATGCACGGCTAGTTGGGGTTGCCGATGTGGGTGGGTTGATACCCCGTTTTCACGTTGTCGGGAGTGTTGAGGTGCTGGGATGGGACAAGGGTTGGCCTGCTGGGAGGGTACTGGGTGGGAAATGTTGTTTACTTGCATCTGATACTGCTGTGATCCGATCTGAGGTACTAATATGCTACACATATTTACACTTTGCTGAATGGGTGACGTAGCATCGGCGTAACTGTCGCACCAGTTTCGGCTGGTGACATGGAACATTCGAGGGCTGAATGACCCGCGGAAGAAGCGGCAAATTTTGGGGTATTTGGATAGGCAGGGGGTATCTATCCCCATGCTTCAGGAAACTCACTTAAGGCCTGATAGTTCCCCTTTGTTTGCATCTCGTGGGCCTCCTGCATAGTGTTCTCCTCTTATTCCAACTATGATAGGGGTGTAACGATATTGGTTCAAAGAGGAGTGCGGTTTACACCAGCGGGCACTGAGACTGACCCGGGAGGGAGGTATTGCCTGGTATGGGGGACACTGCACTCGCACACGGTCCTCCTAGCTTGCTATTATGGCCCTAATACTGATGACACGTCTGCACTCCTTACGCTGTGGGGTAGGATTCAAACACTGGGCATCAGCCACGTCATCTTAGGTGGCGACTTCAACACGGCATTGGAACCAACCCGAGATAGATCCCACCCTCAGGCCATCCACTACACGCATACCCAGCGTACATTATCTACTCTTGTCGTGGAACACCATTACACTGATGCATGGAGGCACCTGCACCCCTCTCTCAAACAAGGTACCCATCACTCAGCGGTTCATTCTACATGGGCGAGGCTTGACTATGTGTTCCTATCGGCTGGCCTCCTACCATGGCTGGGGGGCGCTCTTCACCTTGCTAGAACATTCTCAGATCACTCACCAGTCCTCCTTACATTACGCATACCAATTGACGTCTCCCCGTATCTTAGTTGGCGCCTCAATCCCGCACACCTCACAGACTCGGCGTTTAGGGTGGAACTTGAACAGGACATACAGGACTTTTTCGACAGGAATACAGGGTCCGTTCCGTCATTCACAACGGTCTGGGAGGCCTTTAAGGTAACTGTCAGAGGGTGGTGAATTGCGAAGGGGTGGGGCGTCCTCAAATCACTTCGTGGAGAACTGCGCAAACTAGAAACTGAACTCCGAACTCTTGAACGCGACGTGGCCCGTGATCCACATGGGCATGCACCTAAGGACCTTCACAGGGAAAAGCTTAATGAATATGCGGAAGCGGCGGAAAAAGAATGCAGGTTCCTCGGGAAACCATAAACGGCACGCTTGTACGGCGAGGGAGATAGGCCCGGCAGAGCACTTGCTTTCGCGGTCAGGCCCCCGAAGTGTCACAACTATGTTGCGACCCTAATGGACGAAAATCATGTCCCGCAGAGGGACCTCACGGAACAACTGCGTATCCTTACTACTCACTACTCCACTCTCTATACTTCCCACCGGTTGACGCCCATTGATTTGCAATCTTATCTTGCAGACACTGCCGTCGCGTGGATAGGTCCTTCTCAGCAGAAATTTTTACATCACGAACTCGAACTTGACGAAATAAAAGACGCCATCATGTCTATGAAGTCTGGCAAATCACCAGGTTCGGACGGGCTGCCAATTGACTTTTACAAGGCCTATATACACCTGCTTGCTCCTCTACTAAAAAATGTTTACTATTCTGCCCTTGAGGAGGGTAAGTTACCGATCACTATGCGGGAAGCCCTTATAGCATCCCTGCTGAAACCGGGCAAGCCTCCGGAACACTGCGACTCTTATAGGCCTCTGTCATTGCTCAATACTGACGTGAAGATCCTGGCAAAAGTGCTCGCGACGCGTCTTAATTTACTGATGGAGCGTCTAGTCTTACCGGACCAAGCTGGATTTGTACCCAATAGGGCGACGTCCCACAACCTGCGTACACCTCAGGCTGTCCTGCAGGACATTAACCCTGGCTGTGAGGCGACAGCCGTATTTTTTTATTTTTTATTTTTTATTTATTTTTTTTTTTTCAAGTTTCAAGTTTTATTTTATTATGATAAGGAACTCTTTATGAGGTCCACATAAAACAGCATATACATACAAACAAAAAATACTTAAAATATTATTCCATCAAAATTACAAGAGACATCTTAATACAGGTCCAAAAAACATTTAAAAAAGTTGTACAGTTTAAAAGCAAACATTTCATTAGGTGGGTTAATCAAGGCAGCCTTAAACAAAGAAGCAGATAATATGTTGAGTTGTAAGCAAATTGGTCTTAACCATCTACGCCTGCAAGGCATCAGTGTCGGACAGACAAACATGACGTGATCTAAGTCCTGATCATACAATTGACAAAGATCACAGCGTGCCGAATGACCAAACCAGCTGGCATGTAGAACTTTCAGCGGAAGCAAATTGTGTCTTAATAAATACACAAGGCGCCTGGCGCCATGGGAGATATTCCAATGCATATATGGTTGAGCTTTCCGCAGGGTATAAGATTCAATAACAGGCGTACAACCTTTTTTTGCTAGACAAAGGTCTCTATCCTGACAAAACCCCAATTCCCAGGAGGCTGACTTCAGAACCGTTTTTAATTGGAGAGAGGACAATAGAAATAAAGTCTCCTCATCCAATTTCAATTTTAACGGCAAATCTGAAGTTTTTTACAATCAGTGAGAAGTCATTAAAAGATCCTAATAATTCATTTTTTATAAGAACTCGTAAGGTATTAGGTTCACCTTTAGATAAAGCTACTACCCAACGTATGATACTTGCCAAACCTTGGACCCAGCTGCTACGTAAACCCAGTTCCTGTCTCAAGGAGGCAGTTGAATTTGCAGTACCTACAGACATTAAACTACGTAAAATTTTCCCTTCCGCAGAGTTTAAAAAACTCCACTTTTTTAGATCAACTAACTCAATACCGTATAATAGGGAGGCAGGAACTTTCGCTCTAAAAACATCTAAAAGAATAGAAAAATGCCTTCTACCTGTGGCTTTATATAGGGAAACTAAGCTCTTTCCCTGCGAAATAGCCTTACAAGAGTTATTGTCAATGTGTTGTTTGTCACTTAAATTATAAGTGACAATTTTACCTAAGAAGGTATAGGATTTCACACATTCCAGTTTTTTCCCCCCCACAACCCATGTATAATTAAGGCATTTAGGCTTCTTTCTACCAGAAAAACAAATAACTTTGCTTTTTGCCGTGTTTATAGATAAGAAATGGCTTTCAGCATATTCAGACAATGCATGCAGCCGATTGTTCAGGCCCTTTGGGGTGAGATCCAAAATCAGGATGTCATCTGCATACATAAGGCATGCAATTGGAGCTCCACCCAAATACGGGGCAATACCGGCGCAAGCAGAGAGAGTGACGGGTAAATCAACTGTATATAAGGAAAATAGCAATGGAGCCAAAAGGCAACCTTGCTTCAACCCGTTGGAGGTGGGAATTAATTTAGATACACCACGTTCACCTCCAAGTAGAACTCTGCACCAAGTGTCAGAATAAAGGGCGCAAATTAACTTAATAAGGAATGAAGGCATACCCAAGTTAAATAACTTTCTCCAAAGCAAAATTCTATCTACCTTATCAAAGGCGGTGGAGAAATCAATAAAGGCGCCATATACCTGACCACCACGGACTTTCACATATTTTTCATTGATAACTTGCAATGCAGTCAGGTTATCAAGAGTTCCGTGATTTTGTCTGAAACCTGTTTGCTCCATGGGAAGGATTTTATGTTCAAATACCCATTGATTCATTAAAGTAAGCACACATTTTGCAAAGACCTTACCAATCGCATCAAGCAAAGCTATTTGACGATAGTTTTGTGGTAGATCTCGTGCCCCTTTTTTATATAAAGGGACAATAATACTTCCTTTCCAGGAGGGGGGGACTGTTCCGCTAGAAAAACAAAATTTAAACACTGGGAAGAGTATTTTACTCCAAAGTTCGCTCTGGTTTTTTAATACTAAAATTGGGATTTTATCAGGACCCATCGCACCAGAGGAGCGCATATTCTTAATGGCACATTCAATTTCCTTTTCTGTAGGACAGTCAGGTATACGTGAGACATTATCCAATTCAACATTAAAAACATGAGAATTATTGCTACTGTACAACTTCTCAATATAATTAACCCACACCTGTTCCTCAATGGCAATAGGCGTAGGACTGGCTCTGGTACCACAACCTTTGCCAATTAGGGACCAGAATGTCTTGGCTTGGCCATTATAAGAAGCTTCCCTCAGTTGGATCCAGAGGGCATCTTCCTTAGACCGTTTTAAGCGGGCCTTAAGCCTAACTCTCCTTCTTTTTAAGATAAGCAACTTCGACTTAGCTTCTTGGGTAAAGAATAAAAATTGCCCCCTTACAACTTTGTTTATTTCTCTATTTAAAGCCCTTAGTGGATGAGGGACTACAAGGGATTGTTTCAGACCTGGTTTCTTTTTTGCACTAGCCGTTACAGAATCTAAAAAATTATTAAAACATAACAGCACTCTCCCTTCCCAGAGGGGTAAATTCTCAACAGTAAAATACAAAAGAGGCATCAGATTTCCAACAGTACAAGGGTTCCAAAAACATTTCCCTGAGCTGGAGTCAAAATTCACAGAATCTATATCCAGACTCCACGGATCCGCTTTTTGAAGCTTAACGGAAACAGAAAGCGTCAACACATTATGGTCACTAAGATTAGTCTCAATGACCTTCATATCCTTCAATAGGTGAAAACCGGCATAGTCTACCATGATAAAATCAATAATAGATTTTCCCTTTTCAGATTTACGAGTATAAGCTGCCGGGATGTCGGATGGAAGCCTCCCATTTACTATTAAGCATTCAACATTAAGTAGACAGCCGTATTCCTGGACGCAACGAAGGCGTTCGACTCTCTAGAGTGGGACTACCTTCTTGCCCTTCTGGAACAGATGGAGATCCCCTTTTCCTTCCTTGATTGGATCCGACTGCTGTACTGTAGACCTCAGGCCTCTGTACTGTTGAATGTCTCCCGATCTGCCCCCTTTGAAATCCGCAGGGGTACCCGGCAGGGTTGCCCTCTCTCGCCGGTTCTCTTTGCGATTGCCATTGAACCCCTGGCGGCCACACTCCGGCAACATCACAACCACCGCTCTTTAATCTACCCGGAAAGGCAGTTGCTCATTGCATTGTATGCAGACGGCATGACCTTGTATGTAGACAAACCGCAGGAGAACCTTAACCCTCTGCTGCGAGAGATAACCAAATTCGGAGCCATATCCGGGATTCAGATCAACTGGTCGAAATCAGCTTTGTTTCCCCTGACGGACAAGACCGTCTCCATCCCTTTGGATTATCCTCTGATGTGGGAGGCTGACGAAATTAAATACCTAGGCATAATCGTGACCAGAAATCGTGAAGCTCTCATTCGGGCCAATTATGGTACAGTCATGGACAAGCTGACTGACACCATCACTAAGTGGATCCACCTCCCACTGTCGATGGCGGGGCGTATCTCCCTGATTAAGATGGTGGTCCTCCCCAAGCTCCTTTATTTATTTACTAATATACCATATAATCCAGGCGCCTGCTTCTTCCGTGTCCTTAATTCCCAGCTGTCGAGACTTATCTGGGGTGGAAAGCAGGCTAGACCCAGCCTCAAGACGCTCATGTTGCCTTATCACCAAGGTGGGTTCGATGTCCCGAATTTTCAGCGCTACTATGACTGCGCTCAAGGACACTTTGCTGTGTACTGGCTACATCCTCCTCCCTTTATGGCTCATCTGGCGGTGGAGGACGGATATATGAGACCGGCTCAGCCATCGGGGTATCTGTACGCCCCGACCCGTGCTACCGAACGAGACCCTACCACGGTGGATTGCACGGTGCTGGCCTGGAATCGCATAGCCGCTCAGATGGGGGTCGAGTTCTTATACTCGCCACGTATGCCCTTAGCACATGATCCCAGGTTAAGTGTCACCTGTGAAGAGATAGGCCGTAAATTGCTTACGAAGTATGCGGCCCACACCTGGGGAGATCTGTATCTCCAGGGGAAGTTTCGCACGTCGGCTCACTTTTTTGGGGACTCCATCCCTTCAGTCATGGATACTTTCCTATACACCCGGCTGCGCCAGAACGTCAAGGCGGTCACGCCCAATTTTCCTGATGAACCGGAAATTGTGACGCCTCTACACGCTCTCCTCCAATCTGACCCCCCGAAACACGTGGTATCTATGTTGTACAAACATGCACAAGCCCCCCCCCGCTGCTTAGAGCGCGTAGGGACTGGGACAAGGATCTCGACATGTCATTGTCGGAGGAGCAGTGGGAAGAATGCTGTTCACACACAACCGCTGATACGGGTAATGCGCGTCTCAGACTGGCGCATTTTAAAGTTTTGCACCGACTCTACCATACCCCTCCAAACTATTCCGCTTTGGCCTCCGGGCGACATGTCGCGTGCCGCTGGGGTCGGGGTCGCGCGCCCAAATTTAAGATATGGCTATCCACGATGTCATCTTGGCAGGAACATCTGCACACATACGCTGAACTTCTGCCACAAAAGTCACGCCCTAAAGACCTCTGGGGTCCCCTAACCACATATCTTTGTTCCTTGCAGGAGGTAGATGCATCGGAGGCGGGTAGCAGTGGGAGCATCGATTAGGCTGGCCTGTTCCCTCTCTCTGAATCGGGCCCTAGAGCCTCGTCGTTGGAAGACAGCAGGGACCACCCCCCCTGCCCCCCCCCTCCCCTTGGGCACTGCCCTACTTTAGATCCGCGTGGGTGCTGGCCACATGGGTGGGAAGCCTGGGGCACTGGGCTGACCATAACACCATAGGAGATTAGATCAAGAGCAGCATCTACCACTGCCCCTTTGCCGAGCGCTAAGATGACGACCTTCCCCGTCACCGGTCCCACTCTGCCTTACACAGGCATGTAACATGTGGTGCTGCGTACACCATGTCCCGTACTATTGTTCCCCTTGATCGGATTATGGACTACTATCTCCCCCCCCCCCTTTTTTTCCTCCCCCCCCCCGCGGGCCAGTAGAAGCATGTAACCATACACCTCCAGACACCTCTCACACTCTCCCTGTAGGTTGGGTATCATGGGTGCGTAAGCTTTCTGTTGACCTGTTAGGTTTGTTATACTAGATAAACGAAACCTCATGTTGGAAGTGTTTGATCGTACTCTGCTAACTTGCCAACTTGATACGGCACTTATAAACGGTTTATAGAGCCTTTACATCGCGGCCGGCCCAATGGGTTGTAGGCGGCATGCTGTGTTTAATTTGTTATTTCTCTTCCTGGCATGACGAACCTACATACATACTTGAACTGTGAACGCTGCCGGCCTGCGGGAACAGGTTGTAGGCAAGTGGCTGTGTACACTTTACTTACCACCAATAAAGGTTTTACAAAAAAAAAAAAAAAGTCTTTAAAGATGCATATCGCCAATTGTACTGATTGGATTTTTGGTGTTTCAGTTTTGATGCATTTATTACATTTTACTCTATTTTACTAAATTGGGGTGAGATTTTTCTTGTGTTGTGTTTTCACGTTTTTACTGTTTGAAGTGATGCATAATTATTACTTTATACATTTAATCTAAGTTAAGCCTAACTGCTCTGTACCAAGCTTCCAAAGGGCTGAGGACAGGTTAATTTGAGGATTGTTTGTGACTTCACTCTGACAAGGATTGTGGTTGCTAATTGAGTAGGGTGTCACCCCCTTTAACCACTAACCCAATTTGTTACCAGGTAGGGGTAATACCCCTGGTTTAGACAACTTTCCTGCTAAATTCATGAGACATTTGACAAACTATTGGCCCCTGGACTTCTGAATGAGTACAGCTCTGCACTTAACACAAGTAGATATCACATTCATACTGGTGGTCCCAAAGCCTGATTAGGACCGGCTAGAACAGACCATGTGGAGACTCCTTTTCTTGCGAAATTGAGATTAGTCCAAGAAAATAAGCAAGAATTTTGCGAATAGGCTATTATCACTGCTCCATGTAATAATACATCCTGACCAAAATGGAATAATCTCAGAAAGAAGCATCGCACCGAACTTAAAGAGACTGATACATTAGATGGCAATCATATCAGTAGAGGAAAACAGAAATGAAGAGAAAGAGAGTTTGTGGGAGAAGGAAAGTGTCAGGTGGGACTGATGCAAGTGTTACAAAAGTAAAGTGAATCTGTCATTTTAGAACTGAATCCTCGGTGCAGAGAGAGTCCCTGTAAGCCTAAAAACAAATGTCCTACAAATGTTATCAAGGCTCGACATCTAACTGGGAGGCCCTCTTTTCATGCCCTAACAGGTGAATAATAAACTCCTCTATAGCTCCTCGTATTGCAACATTTGCTGGCACGGAGGAGCCCAGAGAAACGCCCTGAGCACTAAGGCGCCCGGGTGATGAGCACTCTGCACCTCGGGATGTCATCAGTGGGAGGGACATCAGAGCCTCCTCTCCTTCCCCGCCTTCACACAGAGCTCTCCAACTTCCCAGGCTCTGAGAGTATTGTTCGCGGCCGCAACTAATGCATTCATACAACTTAGAAACCGGCAGCAAAAAAACTGATGTAAGATACAGTGGGCATAAAGAACAGGGTCTATACTACCAGCAATAAGCCACGCGGTCCTGAATCGGTGAAAGGGGACCCCAAGGCTGCACGTAAAGGAGAAAATGTAGAAACAAAACACGCCATAGCGAGGAGGCAAGGAACTACACTGCAATAGGATCTTTAACCGGACCACAATTGCTACCTTTGGGAAGTAAAAACTAAAAAGGCACCTGTATATGTTGTAGAGAACATCCTCCATCAAATGATGTTGGTGATATGCCCCGATTTCTGCACCCACATTTCCAGAAGCTGCAGTGGCCTGGCACAGAGCCTAGGAGGGTGGCACCTGTGCTGGTGTTTAAGACAGCACCAAGGGTTCAAGTTCCTATACGAACACGCCAGGTAACACCACAACCTTATTCGCTAAGGAATGGAGGAGGAACTCATTGGTCTATTGGCACTGCCGGTTAAAGCTACAGCCTGCTCTTCCCACAGATGGCAAAAGGGATCCAAGCAAGCTGCGCGACTGGGGAGAAGTTGCTGCCTCTTTCTTACACTGAAAGTATTTTGAGAAGGATAATATTGATGACCATATCCACTAGATGGTCCCATTTCAAGAGGTCTTCATGGAGTCTGATAGAAAGGCTGAATATTTCTTGGTTGGTCTGCCATAAACTGGGTCCGGCCAAAGAATAAGTCCCCCATCACTGCCCTTGCCCTCATTAAAAGTTTCTCGTTCAGCAGCCCTTTTTAACTGCTGCGGCCACCAAAGAGCATACGAAAGGACTGCTTCTGCTGGACACCATTCACTGTTAGCGGTTGCAGCCTCTCTGCCTTTCTTTCACCAATGTGCTTTTGATTAATGCTTTCAGGCAGCAGCAACATTGTCCCAACACAGCACTGCATTAAAAAAGGGGACACTAGGGCATTCCTTCATTTACATTAATACTGAGCATCTGACCATACGTCTTCCTGTACCACTGCAAAGATCTTGGTCGTGGGAGAGCTCTGTTAACTAGTTGCAGCATCGTAAAAATGCAGTAGCAGGGCCTCAAAATCAGAGAAAGCGCCTTTAACACTGGTAGATTTCTGTAAGGAAACCAATGGTACTATGACATTTGCTCACCACAGCACTGTTTTAGTAAAGCGGTTGGAAGAAGCCCTGGGCAGCTCTACAAACAGAATACCATACCACAATAGTGAAATTCCTTGAATTTCGTAGTCTTCTGGAACAGAAACTGAGGTGTCTCTCTGCCTGGCTATAATGGCAGGCTCACAGCGGGAAATCGCATCCTGAGCGGCTCAGTTACGTTTAGTTTTATTACGGTGCACAGTACCTAAAACTCTTTATGGTGTAAAGTGCAAGTGTTCTGAGTACATCACAAAAGTATGCACTAAAACACATCCCCGTTGTTGACACCCCCCTGAAACCCTTGAAGCTTTTCCACAACAGAATCCAGCTGGGGCGCATCATTTATACACAGAATCTCCCGCTGAAGCTGCCGCGTCCCCAAGAAGATGCTCGGAATGAATACCGAGGAATAGATGTAATAAAACAATACCAAGAAAAAAGGTACCAACTGGGAGCTTATACTTCTTTTCCTCTGAAAATTCAATGCGCTCTACTAACGTGTGTCGGCACTGTCCAATGGCGTAGAGCAGGGCGGCGTCCCCCCACTTATTTTATCGGGAGCTTGATAACGGGCGCAAATGGAGCCACACATTCACTCTGTGGCGAAATCGGAGCTCATTCAGAACGCTGCTCACTCGCTGGCTTCTCTGATGCAATCGTATCTACGGGGTGAGCGAGGGGAGGCAATGAGTCTGATGGTGCAAGCCACCTTTCGTGACGTCACTTCCTGTCATGCTGTCAGCGTCCCCCCACTTCTTTTTTTAGGACTTGTGCCCTGGCGTAGAGAGAGGGAGTGTGTACATGAATGGCACAGGAACGCCTGCAAGAACCAGTGCACGCAATGCCTCGGTGCTTCATTATTGAAACAAGTAGACTAGAGAGCTCTCAAGTTAACCCCTCCCCCATATCACAGGACAGGGCGAGTTTAAAGATGCCAGGTACAGCGACAACACTCTCAATCCTCTGGCAGGTCACACCCGCACGCCTCGGAGCAGCTCTGCACTGCGAACTGCCTTGCATACATGGGCTGTAGCAGACGGATTCATTTTATGATATAACCTTCGCCAGGAAAACAAATACAGTACTGCTTTTTTGAGGTACACATTATTGTGTGGCCTCTTTGACGTGTATTGGCTGTAAATACCTCTAACTACGTTTAACACTTTCTAAAAATTAAACAATTGCATAAGGTGCCCACCTCCACCAGCGAGAGACCAGCATACGTTTCTACCAGGTAGGTCAAAGGCGGTGCGGGGGTCAGGGGACTAAGTCGTACCAGCAGCACTACTACTAAACTGGAAGAAACGTGCAGCTTTCAAACCTTTCTGGCTCAAATTCCTAAGTTTTCGGTACGGTGCAAGTAATGGTAAAACTATCACCAGGCCTGGTGCATAAGGCCTCACATGAACACACATCTATTCTCTAGCAAACTGAGCGAACCCCAGCTTACCGCTGAGTAAGAGCGCAGGAGTCCTCGGCCGCTATGTTCCTGGTTATCAACAGTACTGGAGGTTCTAAAGCTTGAGGGTAGTCATGACAGGCCCAATGCGCATCAACTCGCAAGAGTGTGAGCCCTGGCATAGTAAAAGTGCCTAGTGTAGGCAAATAAAATAGGCCACCTGACTTCGGGTTGAATAGCAACGTACTGTAATAACCAGGGTTCTGTGCGCCCCATAGGTCCCCAGTTACCACTGCACTTGCAGCACCATTGACAGCTACACCCCTGACGGTGATGTCCCTCGTCCGCGTGAACCGCACATCATTCTAAGGATGTATTATTATTGGGTTAGCATTCGGTCAGTAACTGTAAACAGAAGTCACGTCACACAGCCACAAGACATGCACCAAGAATAGGAAACGCATCCGGGGTACTGTGAGTACGAGGGCGAAGGACGAGATGGTGTCAGTCCAAGGCAGTAAAACAGCGACCACATGTTGCGTCACCGTTATCAGTGATCGAAGAGCCATCAAATCAAAACTAACGTAGAGAAAGTTCAGCGAAAGGGATTTCATTATCATCGGGGAACTTGCTGGGGTGCAGGAGGAGTGAGAATTAATCCAGGTTCTTAGGAGGGGATGCAAAGCAAGAGGAGGAATCTGGAGTGGGAGAAACCAAGCTTGCAGGGGGCGGGGGCCAGAGAAACCGGGGCAGAATGGACGAGGGGTGCTTTGTAATGTAACTGGAAATAAACCAGCAGGAGCGTGCGCCTTGCGCGGCAGCAGGGGGAGGGGACCTGCACGATTCCCTTGCGGGAGAGAGCAGCAAGGCGCGATGATTGCGGCCATATGGCGACGCTGGCTCCCGCAAGGGAATCGCCAGACGTGCATGTGTTACCATTGGAAGCAATGCAAAGCGTGCACGTTTTTTCCCCCAAAGCTGTGCCGATGGCTAAAGGTCTCTTTCCTATGCAGTGCATGCTCGCTGCGTAGGCGAGACCTAATCATTTGACACACTGAGGTGGGATTAATTCCTGAGAAGTATGGGGGTCCCTATGGTTTCTCAGGCGTTAATCCTGTTGGTGGTTAAGCCTGCATGACACATCATGGTTTATGTTGCTACTATTGTAGGTTTGCGCTTCATGGTTTTTCATATTCTGGACAGTTTCTAATTTGTATACCGCCAATAGGGGTAACCTACATCTAGACTGGAGAATACTCCAGTATAAAAGCGATCCTTTTTGCGGCAATTGAAGACTTGTATTTTCTGTTCTGTTTTGAAAGTTGAATAAGGGTCTATTTACAAAAAAAGAAGTCCTAAAATGTATGAATTTTGTCCTAGAATTTAAATGTTGGATTCAGCTACTATATGCTGCCCTAACCTCAAGAAATAGAATAGTTGAAATAATCTCAAGCTGGTGGATAATAGGCATGGCTCCCCTCCCATCAGGATATCGACTGTCACCATTACTGTTTGCCCTCTCAATGGAATCCTTGGCTTGCCGAGTATGCTATAGGACCAGTGAGAAATAAATCACTGTTTCTGGCATCCAACATAATATCTCACTGTACTCTGATGACATCCTTCTTTATAGTAGTACCTACGATGTAGTTTGAAGCTTGATTGTCAACATACTAGTTCACATTGGTATTTTGGCAGGTTTAAGGGGCAACTGGGGGAAATCCCGTCCTTTCTCGTTGAAGTCACAATGCAGAGACATTTTGAATTCAACAATGAGCTCTGCAAAGATGGGCGCCAGATTCATTTAAATACATTGGGGTTCAAATGCATCACAACAGGGACACGTATTGGGTAAGGTAGGATTGGCACTTGCATTAGTTGAGACAATCAATGCAGTCTGCCATTGTAAAATATAGGTAAGGAAGCCCTGCCAACTAATTAGGCTAACCCACTTATTGCATTATTTTGTGGATATTACAATAAGCAGCCTAGTTTGGTTCTTTGGGCAACTACAGCTTGTTAGTCAGTTTGAAATGGGGTGTGGTCAAATGCATGGTGACATTGGAAAAAGTGCAGCAACCGCTGACTCAAGGCAGACTGGGAGCACCCGACCTTAAACTGCATTATGTAGCAGCCCAACTAGAGAGGGCGGCCACGTCGTTCACAGCAGAGGGTTATGCAAAGTCCTGTTACTCCAGATTAAAATGTAAACATTGACGTTTGCTGACACAATTAACATTGCGTATATTTGTGCACGTTCACTCATGGGTATTTTGGCGCTGGATAACAGATGTTTATTGTTACCCTACTCAATGGTACTCATTTTATCGACCTCAGAAGGATGAAAGGCTGAACAGACCCACCGGGATTTGAATCTGTGACCATGAGGTCGAACACAGGCCCCTAGAGTGGATGCATTAGTTCACTAAGCCATTAGACCCGGCTATTTGAGAAAATATAGAAAGCAAATCTCTACCGATGTAAGTAATAATGCAAGTTGTAAGAATGCTGGAAATGCTGCCTCAAAATAATTAAAACCTGGAAACCATACTTTCCGGACCACTCATTGTAGATTCTTCCCAAAGTTTGAAAGTTAGTGAAGGGCATAAGGAAATAGTCGAGGGCTGCATTAGAACAAGTAGGTGACCTGCACACCTTCGTGGAGGCCAGGGTACAATTTGAAATTCACCCAGGCCAATCCCTGGCATATGGGAGTGTAGTTAGAGAAGCTACTGAAACTTGGAATCAAGTCATCAATGAACCTTAGGTACACCATAATATAAAACCAGCATAGTCAGTGCCAATAGGCCTGGTGTTAAAGTTATCCACCCTGCACTCTCGCAGGCACACAGCTCATCTATAGGATGAGAGAGTCTTATACCTCCGGTGTTCTGAAAATAGAAGCCAGAACTCTTGAAAAATAATATGCTTGTTCTGGTGCTGTAGAATATGGGCATAACAAAGAGTGTATGAAAATGGAAAGAATGCCTGGTAGAGGGTTCATAGTGCTGAGGCAAAGAGCTGAGATAATTAGGACAAGTGTCAGCAAGTGCCTTTTTCACCATGCAAGTGTCTTAAATATTATCCATGTATGCACTGGTAAACTATGATGTAAGTTTAACTGGGATTTAGTAGCTGACTGAGGTAGATTAAGTGATAGATCACAATCCTAAAGTGATTAAAGATATTTAGGTAAACCAAGCAAGACTGCATTCCTATAATTCACACAGGACGAGATAGCTTCCTGGAACACCAACCTTCTCCATTCAACTCAACAAGAACAAGAATTTTCTTTAAGCTCTTCAAAATAGAGTCAAATATATACCAATGATCTTTTAGACATGTATACAGAATGTAAGATCAGTATCTGATAGAGACTTCTAGCTGCAGATTCCTTACCTTTGGGCAAGATGGCCGCGGACCGGCCACAGGAGTGAGATGCTAGTAACTCCCTCTCCCGATAAAGAGGAAAATGTCCTCAACTAATGAGGATAATGCAGAGGTTTAGCTGGTCTATGATAAGGAGCATACTATCTAAGACATTGACATTGCTACAACAAAAGTCTCTTCACAAGGTATTGCAGGCTACCTGGCTCTATCGACAAGATACTCGGAAATCTAGTCCTGCCAAAAGCTATCGAGACAAGATGCCTCCACGCGGGGTGAGACAGAAGGAGACGGACGAGACCGTGAAAATATCTAACACGCAAGCGGTGACCAGGAAGCAAGCGGCAGCAAAACATACTGATCCTGCTATGGACTCAGCACCTAGTAAAGGAGAACTTAAAAGAAAGGAGAAGGAGAGAGATGTCGAGTTAAGAGCCGAGCAGAGGGCTGAGCGTAAGGCAGTAGCAGCAGCGGCCGAGAAAAGAGCCCTGAAGGCGGCGGCGCTATCGCAGAGAGAGGCAATCACTAAAACTCCAAGAAGCACGCTGAGGCAACCTACCCTCGTGGAGGTGTTTACAGGGGCACCGGGGAGCACCGGGAGATCGGGTATCCAAAGCGGCAACACAAGCGGAATAGATCTGAGCGGCCGCGCTACAGCCTCACCGACATCCTCATCATCAGCGACTCGGCGAGCGGCAGCCCCGATTGCATTGGTGGCGGCGCGCGCACCGGGAGCACCGAGCGGGACGATCCCCAATATACAGACAGTAGATGTGTCAGAACTGTGCGAGGCAGCAGAGAAAGATCGGATGGCGGGTGAGCAGCGCGCCGTGGAGGCCGCACAAGATGCAGAAAATTCAGGCGGATACAAAAATTAGTGCAGTAAGGTAAGCCACGCTGTATCCCAGTCAGACAGCATTGGACTGACTTTGCAGGATTTTGATGCAGCGGGAGAAAGTGGTGACATGTTAGAAGGGCTAAATGGCTTAGCAGTTGGCTTAGCAGACCTTGAGATTAGGGGTGGTGTTGAGCAACCTCAACCACTGTCGGACACACCTCTAGATGCTCCAGCCCTTTCTGACAATTGCCCGATGCACACAGGAGCACTGGGGGGGCAAAAACCTTAGATGCAAGTGCTACAAGTGCTACAAGTGCTACAAGCGCTACAAGTGCTACAGAAATATCAGACTTACCCATGTAGCTTTCAGTGGAGACGGGCTCACAAGAGATTGGCCACGAGGATGGGTATACTATGGAACTCCCAGGGCACCCCGAACCCGCAGAATCCTTGGAAATACAGGCCGTGACAACAAAAGAATCACATGTGCCAGGCTCTCCTAATGAGGAACGCTTCTTCTCTGTAAATGAAGAAACAGGTATATCGGACACATCATCCGGGAGTGGGGGGTCTGACTAGGATGAGGGATCTGTAGTAAGCTTCACATCAGATGCAGATCAGGCTCAGTCCACATCGGAGGACACAATCCAACGGCCCACCATAAATCAGAAGAGGAAGCCGCAGAGAAGCCGCCAGAGCCCTAAACAGCAAAGCCCGGTCAGCCCAACACAACTAGAGATGGCCAAAAAACTGGTTTGGTATTATTCGGCCACGTCCAACCTATACCAGGAGGAAGGGGACGTAAGAGATCAGCAGGCTGGCTCACACAGCACACAAAATCAGACCCAAGTTCCTACAATGGACCTACTTTATGCAACCCTGAAACAAATGCAGGGGGAGGCCAGGGCAGAGTCCAAAAGAGCTAAGCAAGTAAACAAAAAAATTTAAGGGTCATTGAGCAAAATGAACAAGCTGTATGCTGAGATGGCAGGCCGAGTAACGGAAGTCGAGGAGAGAACGGGGAAACTCGAGGATGAGGTGACCCGCTGGCAAGAGTTTAGAGCAGCTCAGGAGAAAAGCAATGAAGATAAACAGTGGAAACTCGAGGATTTGGAGAACAGGCAGAGGCGCAATAACATCAGGCTACTGGGTATCCCAGAAGGGGTGGAGGAGCAGGATCCCAGGGCATTTGTGGTCACTCTCCTGAAAGAAGCGTTCCCGGAGATTGTGGCTTGGAACTGGGAGGTAGAGGTTCAATGGGCACATAGGTTTCCCCTGACCCAAAAGAAAACGTATGGTGCTTCACGAAATGATAAACCAAGGGCCATGCTGGTATTTATGGGGAACTTTCTGGCCAGACAGGAGATCATGGACAAAGCTAAGCCCCAGGACTGTCGCTTTTTCAAAGGAACATCCTTCTTCGCATGGCCTGACTTCTGCCATGCCACGATAGAAAGGAGATGGCGGCTAAGACAGTTGATTGATCCTTTTCAGAAGATTGGATGCGAGGCCTATCTCTTGTTTCCGGCAAGACTAAAAGTGATATTAGACGGTCATACCAGAATGTTTTTTTCGGAGGTCAAGGCGCAGAGTTTCTTGACCGAGCTGAAAGAGAAAAGAAGCCGGGGGGATTCTAGGCTTGCGGTTAAATGAGTACTGTTGTTTACCGAAAAGATGGATGGCTGAGAGTACGCAATGTCATTTTTTGTACACATTCAAGGGTGAATTATTTATTATTGTCAGATTATAAGTTTAAGTTTAATGGGATACTCTGCAAGGGTATTGGTTTGTAAAATTACGTGTAAGGGAGAGGGGGGAGGCGACACTCTAGGGGCCAGGAAACAGCCACACATAGGTCAGGATTGGCCTATTTGCCTGTGAAGGGGGGGTTGGGGGTGGGGCTGCAGGGGGAGGGAGGGGGGAAGCACAGGACAGTGGGAAGAAAGGAGGGCACTACGGGATAGAGAGGGTAATCATGTCAAATGGAAAACGCAATCAAGAGAAGTCGAGGTGGAAATAAAAGTTAACATGAATAGCCGGGAAAAAGGGGCCAGTACAGTTGGAAAGCAACATAGGCGTAACAAAGAAAGGCCTAGTGGAATATATGTGGGTCACGTGCGGAAAATAAAAAAGGATTTAATATGAGTTCAAATATTAAGTTATTGACACTGAACGTGTGCGGGCTTAATGACAGGTTAAAAAGGCAAAGGGTAGCTCTCTTACTTAAAAATACACAAGCTGATTTCATCTGTCTTCAGGAGACCCACATAGAGGGCAATAAACCATTCCTGCTGGAACAACTAGGGCTACGCCTGTTAGTACATTCAAAACAGGGGGCTAAAACCAGGGGGGTGGCTATCTTAACGAAACTATTTAATATTAGGACAAGAAAGAAACTGGAGGATCAATGGGGAAGATGGGCCCTGATCGAATGTTTGATTGGAGAAGACTGGGTTACTCTTGGATCGATCTATGGTTCAACCGAGGACGATCCGGAGATATTTGAATTCCTAGATATAGAACTTGCCGCATGGGCCCCAAGAATTATCCTTGCAGGAGATTTCAATATTAATGGGGCCTTAGGCTTAGGGTTAGATTCAAAAGGGCAATACCAAGGCAGGAAAAAGAGAGTATGCAGAGCAATCATGAATATGGCTAGTAACAATGCACTGGTGGATGTCTGGGGGGAACTAAAGCCAGATGAGGCGGGTTTTACTTATTACTCAGCCCCTCATTCTAAATGTGTCCGCCTAGACTATTTTTTTATGATTAGATCAATGCTAGCTAACGTTAAAGTGGAAAGACTTCCACGAATCCTGTCGGACCACAACCCCTTGATCTTGACAATAGCGGGTAGCGGGCTCAGAAGGCAGGTAAGGTCCTGGACGTTTGAAAGGGAACTACTGATGGATGCAGAATATGTCACCTATATGCACTCATGGATAAAGGAGTTCTGGGATATTAATAGAGGTAGCACCACCACAGGGAACGATTGGGACGCCTTCAATGCGGGGCTTCGGGGCGAAACGCTTAGCTATAGCCTGGCTAAACAAAAAAAGAGAAGGTCAAGACTGATCAGTTAAATACGGCTTTGTTGGAAGCAGAACAGAGATTGGCACAGGCTACTCTAGAGCATCGGGAGGTGGCAGAACGGTCCCTGGAAGTTATGGTTGCCAAGGCGGCGGCAGAAGAGGGTATAGCAGTCAAAGCAGCTAAAATGTATAATGCACAGAGGGAGAAATGCTATGAATGCAGTGAAAGGGTGGGGCGCACGCTAGCAGTACGTGCGAGACAGAGGGCAGCCAAAGGGGAAATAAAGGAAATAAGAGATAGCAGTGGCAATCTGATCTCAGACAGTGGGGGAATCCTGGAGGTCGTTAGGGAGTTTTACTGTAAGCTTTATGAGGAGGAACAGGACAGAGACGCTGTTGAAATACAGAGATATTTGCAAGACTCACCGAGCAAAGTATTGCAGGATGAGTACCGAGATTCACTAGATGCCTGCCTAGATGTGGAGGAAATTAGGGAGGCCATGCTGAGCTTACCATCCGGCAAGGCAGCCGGGCCAGATCTGATTACGGGGGAGTTTTACAAGACTTTTTTGACATCTATTAAGGAAGATCTTGTCAGAACACTCAGAGAAGCACAGGCAGGAATATCCATACCAGCGAGCTGGGGAGGGGCAGACATCATAATAATCCTTAAAAAAGGGAAAGCTCCCACAGAGCCAGGATCATATCGGCCAATAACACTGATTATTGACGACTTAAAAATCTTCTCAAAAACGTTAGCGGTGAGATTTGCCAAGGTAATAGCGCAGCTGGTGAGCACTAACCAACATGGTTTCATCCCACAAAAGAGGCACCACATTACTTGTTGGGAAGATGATCACATTATTTGATGCACAGGGTGAGGAGGGGAAACCAATGGCAGCCTTGTTGTTGGACGCCAAAAAGGCCTTTGATCGCGTTAAGTGGGAGTTTCTGTGGGCAGTATTAAGGAGAGGGGGCTTTGGAGGAGGTTTTGTCAAGGCAATTCAAACATTGTATAAAAATCCCACCGCTTGTGTCAGGGTGAATGCAGGCCGTACCGCTCCCTTTGCTATTACTCGGGGTACACGACAGGGGTGTCCGTGTTCGCCCCTGCTATTTGCAATGTACATAGACCCACTGATCCTGAAACTGGAGCTAAACAATCAAATTTGTCCTTTAAACACCAAAATGGGGCTCATTAAAGTACTCGCCTATGCAGATGATATTGTGGTCATCACACCATCACCTACTGAGGCTATTAGAGCAATAGAACAAGAGGCAGAGCAGTTCCGGCGAGTGGCTGGTTATGCACTGAATAAAACTAAGACGCAAATTATAAAGAATACACATGCAGTTTGTACAGATACACGGGTGGTGGCTGAGGGGATCTATTTGGGTGTTACAATTACAGCTGATCTGGATAAACTGGTGGAAATTAATATTTGCCCCATTATTAAGAAAGTAAAAAAGGACCTAGATAGGGTGCATAACCTGCATATGTCAATAGTAGGTAGGGTAAACTATGTTAAAATGAACTTACTGCAAAAAATCTTATATTTGTTTAGAACCATCCCCTTGTTTTTTAATTTAATTTGGTTTAGTAAAATAGAGCACATGATTAACCGATTTGTCTGGTCACAGGGTAAGATAAGGTTCATGTCTTTGCCAAGGGATGGGGCGGATGGTCATTACCAGACTTGAGATTATATTACTGGGCAGCAGCTTTACAGCAAATGACAGGCCTTTTGGGAGGTGCCGAGATGGAAGATGAGACACATGCAGGATCAACAGAGATATATAGTTTGATCTTAGGGGAAGAGGCAGAGAATGCATTCCTAAGATACACGGAACCAAGTTACTTTAAGAGAACTAGATTCAAGACGATAGAGGTGGCATACAAGGTATGGAAGGCGTTTAAAATAAGTTTTGACCTGGGAAGATTTCACGCATATACTAGATTAGGGGATGATCCTACATTACCCGCCGAGATTTTTGCTGACGCTACGTTTAAGGAATGGGGACGATTAGGAGTGAAAAGAATGGGGAACCTGATAGGCCCGACGGGAGTACGTCAATTTACAGAAATACAACGGGAGTTTGGTTTTAGTACAAGGAGTTTTTTCAAGTACTTGCAGACGAGAAGCTTTTTGGCCAGCAAAAGAGGGGGCCCACTTGGATTTGGCGATAACGCAATACTTCGAGTAATCGAGGGGGGGTACGGTTGTACGATTAAAAGACTGTATGCGGAGCTTATAGCCCATAGAGGGTATGATCTAGGAAAATTCGAAACAAAATGGATAGATTCTTTAGGGATACCCATGGGGGTGTTCGAAAAATCGTTACAAATCGTTACAACTTGGGAAGGAGGCTCTTCGTTCATCAGCGCTACAAGCTCAACATTATAAAACCCTTTATAAGCTATATTACACGCCAGCCAGAATTGCCCAGTGGGGAGGCACACAGGGGATTACGTGCCCAAGATGTGATAGCACGGAAGGAGATCTAAAGCATATATTTGCGGAGTGTCCGAACTTGCTCCCCCTGTTAAAAGATATAGAAGTTTTTTTTGATAGATCATTGAATTGTAAGTTAAGGTTAACAGCAGAGGTAATACTATTAGGAGTGGAGCAGGGAACATTGCAACCACAATATGTATATTTAGTATTTGTGGCTATGGCTGTGCTACGTTTATGTATAGCCTCCGCATGGCGGGATAGACTACCGCCCACAATGCAGCAATGGCTGGCATGGTTGTTGCTTATACATAATTTGGAAAAGGCGATGTACGCTAGAAAGGGGAAGAAGGGAAGATCACTAGGACTGCGGATATGGAATCCGATTATAGATTGGAAAAACAGGACGATTAGATCATAGATTCTGGTGTGAAGGTATCACTTGGGTTGCCTGCTGTTCCCCACTTGCTGATATCTCCTAGTCTAGGATAGCTCAGGCATGTCGTTATGTTCATCCCTTCCTTGCTTATGTCTTTTTCTACCTTTTTCTACCTTGTTTTTCTTTTTCCTCGTGTATGGTATATTTGGTTTTTCATTTATTCTCCCCTTTCTTTGTTTTTTTTGAAAGCATATAAACAAGTGTAGGCATGGATTATTGTCGTGTAGAAAAGATTGCTTTTGTTTGCATTGATTTTCATTTTTGTCTTGAATTGTCCTGTGCGGGGGGGGGGGGGGGTTGAGGGGGAATAAACTGTTGTAAAAATCGTTAATAAAATTATATATATAAAAAAAAAAGATTCCTTACCTTTGAATTTCCCTGGCGTCAGGCTTGATCTGGAAACGTTTGCTGAGCAATACCATTTGCGCGTGCCATCAGGTGGCTACATTCACCTCTGCATGACGTCGATAGATGTCGGTAGCATCGATTATGACCTCATATAGGTGCCACCCAGGCATGTGGACGTGAGTTCTTTTCTTTCCACGCCAGGTAAGGCCATTCTGGGATGAGCTACCCCTCTGTCACTTTTTGTTGGCTTTTTCTAGACTTTTTGTCAAATTTGAGAATTTTTTCCATTGTTTGTAAGGATGTCTTCGAGCAAGACAGGGTTCAAGCCATGCAGGGCCTGTCCCCGCACGATGTTGGGTACCGATCTCCACCTCATCTGCCTCTGGTGTCTTGAGCGCGACTCAGATCCGAAGTCGTGCTCGGACTGTCGGGCTATGGCTCCTAAGGCCTTGCAGGAGCAGGGATTGAAGCTCCTTGCGGCCTGCAGCCGATATGTCAAGAGACACTACGCGGAGGACCAGGTCCTGATCAAGGAAGAGGAGGTCGCGGGACAGCTGTCGGAGCCCAAAGCCCTCTTCGTCCCACTCTAGGTCTTCGGGACAATCGGGGAAGAGGCATAAGAAGAAGAAGAAGGCAAAATGGACTTTATCTTCACCTTAACTGTCATCCGTTGAGGAAGGAGGTAATGAGCACCCACGCTCTAGGCACGGTTCTAGGGAGCTGGAGCGACCCCCACTCAAATAAAACTGTTCTACAAGGCCCTGCGCTGTGTATTTGAGTGGTTCGACCCCTCTGGTGAGCCTTCGGAAGGAGCCCCATTGGATTCGATGCCGTCAGCTCCAGCCATGGCACCGGTGGGGCCTCAGATCTGATCACGGATCTGGATCAACGCCGGTCATGCCAACGCGCCCCCCCCCGGGGTCGGACCCAAAGTCGGTGCCTTCAGTGCCACCAGTGCTCATCGGCGGTACAGCCCCATCCTTATCTCCGACTAGCCGATTCCGACGTCGACAGAACCCAGGGGTTCTTTGTTGTCGCCTGAACACTTTGTGGATGTGTTCGGCTTGGGAGAGGAATGGGAGGGGTCTATGGACCCTTTGGAACACCAGGTTGATTTTGCAGAGCAGTTGGACTTGAATGGGGAACTTGTGAAAGCCAGTGGACTGGATACTTCTCCAGATACTGGCATGCTCTCTCCACCAACTGTGGTGACAGTGGAGGGGCATCTTATGCCATGGTGGTTAAGAGGGCATTCAAGGTCCTTGGACTGGAGTTGCCCTCCGTGGAGGTCAGGACATATCTCCTAACCAAAGTGCTTCAACCTGGGGCTTCTACCTCAGAACCCCTTTTGCCCTTTAATGAAGCACTAACGGATGTCCTTCTAGGCATGTGGTCCAAGCCTCGCACAGGGGCTCCTGTGAACATGACAATTGCACATCGCCCAGGTCCAGGCGACCCAAAGTTCCTCAGCCAACACCCCACCCCAGAAAGTTTGGTGATGCGGGCCTCTACTTCTCAGGGCACGTGCCCTTCCGCCCCTCTGGATAGGGAATCCAAGAGGCTGGATTCATTTGGCAAGAAAATGTTTTCTTCCTCCAGCCTGGCATTGCGGTCGGTGGGCTGTTTCTCCCTGTCCCTTTCGGAGATAGTTGCGCAAGTGCTGCCACAAGTACTGGAGGAGGCCCGGGCTTTGCTCTCTCATGCAGTTAAGGATGGGAGAGGTGCAGCAAAACTGACCATACGGATGTGGCCTTGAAACGACGGATTGGCTGGGCAAATTGATTTCCACGACAGTGGCCTTGAGGTGCCACGCCTGGCTTAGGACAACTTTCTTCTCAGGCGATGTCCAGGCTAATTTGCCCTTTGATGGAATCCGTCTTTTTGGGGAAAAGGCAGATTCGGCCCTAGTGCAGTTCAAGGACTCTCAAGCTAAGGCCAGATCCATGGGCCTCTCTTTTACTCCTCGTGGCCAGTCTACCTTTCTCCCCTTTCGTGGCAACGGAAGGGGTTTCCAGCCACATCAGCCCTATCCCAGCTATGTCTGACAGCCAATCACTCTATCAGCGTTCTTTTCTCCCCTTTGCCACTCGAAAGAGAAGGAGAGGTTACATCAGTTGAATCCAAATGAATTTTAAGGTTTTGCAATGATCGTACCACCGAGTGGACAGTCAACTGTGTTGGGTTTTCTCGAGCAAAGAAAGGGAAAGCAGTGCAGAAGAGGTCCCTTTTGATGAGGATAGTCCTCTGCATCAAGAACTTCATTGTGCTGGCCATGAAGCAGCACCTGGAAAGTCTGACAGCCTATTCCGTGTCAGGCAAGGCTGCTACAACTGCGCTGGAGTGAGGGGTGTCTATCCTAGATATCTGCCAAGCTGCTATGTTAGCATCAGTGCATACATTCACGAAACACTAGGCCCAGTAGGAAGGACATTTCTTCACCTACTTGGTTCTACAAGACTTTTTGGTTTGAGTCCACTCCACAGACTGCCTGGTGGAGGTACTGCTTTGATATCTATTATAAGGTGAGGAATTTGAGGTTACTCGTAGGGCTTGGGGAGGCTGGAGGGAGTGTAACAGTTCTGCTGGTGAGGTTGGTTTTCTTGTCATTAGTGTACGAATCCAGGGAGGCAAAATGTTTCATGTTAGTTGTAATTAATCTTTTTTCATCCATAGTGCAGCCCTTTATGTAGATCCGCCACATTAGTCTGACACTATCCTTGGATATCTGTACTGGTTGTTATGGAAAATGAAAAGGTTTGATTATAAAGAAATAAGAATCTGAGATTAAAACTACTTATCAGAGGAACAAGTTACTTACCTTACCTTCTGTAATGCTCTTGGGAGTCTCTATCTAACCTCAGATTCCCCCTGTCCTCCCACGTTCCTGTTTCTGTGATGTGGTTTCTTTTTAACATCTAAAACAGTCTAAGTTAGCGGTCACCAGCAATTGCTTTATACTCCTTGTCTGAGGGCGCATGAAGGAAAAATACAGGAAACTGACGTCAGCTGCAGGGGTGGCAGTTCTATGTAGCCACCTATCGTAGTGTGGGGGTATTGCTGGAAAAATTCTCCAGGCCCAGGTTGGCATCCGTAGGATATTCTAAGGTGAGGAAGCTGTGTTTAGATAGAGTATCCACCATAAATATTGTTACCAAACATATGTAGCTTGTTTGTTCTGTTCCCCTAAAAGGAGTACCAGTGGTGCCCACTTACAACACTGACTCTAACTAAGCACTGCATTGAGCAAAACAGTTTGCTGATTTCCAAAGTACTGAATCAACAACAGCACATCTGGCTTTCCTTGGAAGATTCTAAGACCAGATCAGCAGGGTTTTATACAGAACCAGTCAGGGTATCCCGCTACTTTAGTTTCTGAAATTTAAAGTCACAATGCATTATCCTCCACAATACTTTTCAACTTGTCTTTAGGAGAACAGCAAGCATTATCAATGTTTTACCAAAGTGTAATTAGGTCTGGTGTCAGCCAAGACCTTTTGATATTTACAAAAATGATATGCATAATGTACTTACTTGTAGGACCTTTCATCATTCCCCTTAATCCATTGGTGTTTAATTGTGTGAGCCACATTTTTCTTTCGGCCGCTACATCTTACATCATTGTGTAATAGGTCGACCCAATACAGCCATTACCTAGGTTCACTGTGAGAGACATAAATCTGCCCTTGCACCAGAGGCACATTCACACTCACAGGGCCTGATTCACAAAGGTAAACTTACACTTTTGTGTAAGTTAAAGATAAACTTAAACCAAAAGTCTAACTTTACTACTTTTTGATATTCACAAGGGTAAGTTACTGCTAGTAATTTTAGATTTTTTTTGTAAGTTTACCTATGTGAATACCAAAGAGTAGTAAAATTTGACTTTTGGTCCAAGTTTACCTTTGTGAATACGGAAAAGTTGTACCTCGGGACCCAAGTTCAACATTTGAGCAAGCTCCAACGTCTGCAGAATGCGGCTGCCAGACTAATCTTGAATATTCCTAGGCATGAATAAGTAGCCCAGCGGCTGGTGGCACTTCATTGGCTACCTGTCCGGAAAAGAATAGCTTTCAAGGCGCTCTGCATTACGTTTAATGCACTTCATGACAGAGGCCCTCTCTATCTGACTTCCAGAATAAAGTACTACGCTCCTTCCAGAAATCTCAGATCAGTTCATCTGAAGCTGCTGCAAGAACCCAGATTTAAGCAGGTACGCAGGGGTGGCAGGGGTTTTTTGGTAAGAGTGTCCAAACCCTGGAACAGCCTACCTATCACGATCAAAAACAGTCTGAACCTCACTATGTTCAGGAAATCTTTAAAAACATGGCTCTTTCAAACATACATCTAATGTACCTGCTGCTGTTTGTGGCTCGATCTTTTAGTGTTAGAGCCAAGACGCCTCAGAGCATTCGTTGCGCTTTATACGTTTTAAAATCAAATCAAATCAAATCAAGTTAGACGTTTGGTCTAAGTTTACCTTTGTGAATACCAAAAATTTGTAAACTTGCACAAAGGTGTAAGGTACCTTTGTGAATCGGGCCTTCTGTGTTCTTTTCAGGGCCTACTTTGTAAGTCTTCTTTTTGAGACCCAAACATATTTTTGCTTTTAGCCAATGTTTTTATTTTTGATTGACGCGGACACAGTAGCTTCTCATCCATAAGGTTTTTCAAAACATGTGAAAAAACAAAACTTTCATTGGGAAAGCTAAGCATCGGGCATGTAGCGCCAGACTTGTTAGCTTTATCAGTGCGTTTAAAAATGTTTCTAGACCGACTTTTTACTGTCTTTTTTTGCAGGTTAGAAAAGAGAAATCAGTCCTTAGAAGAAGTGATAAAGAAGTACAGGAAGAAATACAGACAGCAAAGGTAAATGCAATTTCAGTTAAACCAAATGTAGAAATTCAGTTGTTAACTAAACACTTTGTTTCACATTCAATTAAATACCTAGTACTGTAGGGCTGAAATAACCCTCTCACAGCTTTGTATACTGATGTGGTGACCTTAGTGACTGGGAAGTAGGATTTATAGAAAATGTAGTTGCTGGTGGTGGCATGCTGTCAATAACTCTGTAGCAACTTTTTTCTTGCCATTTTCTGTACCACGTACCACTTTTAACATATATTTTTACTGTTCATTGTCAAAACCATCTCCACAAATTCACACTTATTCTTCCTTTTGTCTCACCTCCCAATTCCTTTCCCGCAGTTCTAGCAACTTAGAAATGTTCTTTAACCAGAATTTAATTTCCTGAATCAACTGGAACATGTTAATTCATTGTCACAGTCGACTGGAATGGGATGTGTTAGACCTGTCAGCCTTACGGTGGTCTTCCCCCAAACATTTTGCCTTCTCCCCTCCTATTTTTGCAGATTTAAAAAAAAAAAAATCTTTTATTACTTTGCTCAGTGATACAGAAAATACAGAGCAGTGTTCAAATTGGCATGTGAAATGATAACATTTCATTGTACATTCGAAGGCATGCAGTACAGTATCGTGGACCAGTAACCAGTGCTACTCTTATCCCACACCTCCCCCCATGGATCGGTACTTCCGCCAGGGACCCCAGATCCATATCCATTTCTTCACGCAACCCCTAGCCTTATATATTGTTTCCTCCCCCCTCTGGCACTAATCCAAATCTCGTTGCCACTGGTCCCATTGTGAGGCCTCCGGCGCCCCTCAACACCTGGCAAAAAACACAGTTGATGGTCAGAATGTAGAACAATGTCATACATTCACCCCAGTACAAGGATCTGGGCCTAAATCCATCATTTTTTTGCACTCCACACCACACTGGGTTAGACACTGGCTATATGCAAATCAGCTCTGACCCTGTGCCTCATGGGAACAGTCCAGTCCGAACTACCAAGCCATGTCTTTCCCAGACCGGAATCAAGCATCCAAGGACCGGTTTCTGGCTATCAGCCTTCATCAGCCTGGATAGCTTGACTCCAGTGGTGTGGAGAGCCTGGGACTCACGTCTGAGCATACCCAGCCCACTCGGGGTGAAAATTGCAAAAAACACAGTTGATGGACAGAATGTAGAACAATGTCATACATTCACCCCAGTACAAGGATCTGGGCCTAAATCCATCGTTTTTTTGCACTCCACACCACCCTGGGTTAGACACTGGCTATATGCAATTCAGCTCTGACCCTGTGCCTCATGGGAAGAGTCCAGTCTGAACTACCAAGCCATGTCTTTCCCAGACCGGAATCAAGCATCCAAGGACCGGTTTCTGGCTATCAGCCTTCATCAGCCTGGATAGCTTGACTCCAGTGGTGTGGAGAGCCTGGAACTCACGTCTGAGCATACCCAGCCCACTCGGGGTGAAAATTGCAAAAAACACAGTTGATGGACAGAATGTAGAACAATGTCATACATTCACCCCAGTACAAGGATCTGGGCCTAAATCCGTCGTTTTTTTGCACTCCACACCACCCTGGGTTAGACACTGGCTATATGCAAATCAGCTCTGACCCTGTGCCTCATGGGAACAGTCCAGTCCGAACTACCAAGCCATGTCTTTCCCAGACCGGAATCAAGCATCCAAGGACCGGTTTCTGGCTATCAGCCTTCATCAGCCTGGATAGCTTGACTCCAGTGGTGTGGAGAGCCTGGGACTCACGTCTGAGCATACCCAGCCCACTCGGGGTGAAAATTGCAAAAAACACAGTTGATGGACAGAATGTAGAACAATGTCATACATTCACCCCAGTACAAGGATCTGGGCCTAAATCCATCGTTTTTTGCACTCCACACCACCCTGGGTTAGACACTGGCTATATGCAAATCAGCTCTGACCCTGTGCCTCATGGGAACAGTCCAGTCCGAACTACCAAGCCATGTCTTTCCCAGACCGGAATCAAGCATCCAAGGACCGGTTTCTGGCTATCAGCCTTCATCAGCCTGGATAGCTTGACTCCAGTGGTGTGGAGAGCCTGGGACTCACGTCTGAGCATACCCAGCCCACTCGGGGTGAAAATTGCAAAAATACACAGTTGATGGACAGAATGTAGAACAATGTCATACATTCACCCCAGTACAAGGATCTGGGCCTAGATCCATCGTTTTTTGCACTCCACACCCCCCTGGGTTAGACACTGGCTATATGCAAATCAGCTCTGACCCTGTGCCTCATGGGAACAGTCCTGTCCGAACTACCAAGCCATGTCTTTCCCAGACCGGAATCAAGCATCCAAGGACCGGTTTCTGGCTATCAGCCTTCATCAGCCTGGATAGCTTGACTCCAGTGGTGTGGAGAGCCTGGGACTCACGTCTGAGCATACCCAGCCCACTCGGGGTGAAACTTGCAAAAAACACAGTTGATGGACAGAATGTAGAACAATGTCATACATTCACCCCAGTACCAGGATCTGGGCCTAAATCCATCGTTTTTTTGCACTCCACACCACCCTGGGTTAGACACTGGCTATATGCAAATCAGCTCTGACCCTGTGCCTCATGGGAATAGTCCAGTCCGAACTACCAAGCCATGTCTTTCCCAGACCAGAATCAAGCATCCAAGGACCGGTTTCTGGCTATCAGCCTTCATCAGCCTGGATAGCTTGACTCCAGTGGTGTGGAGAGCCTGGGACTCACGTCTGAGCATACCCAGCCCACTCGGGGTGAAAATTGCAAAAAAAACAGTTGATGGACAGAATGTAGAACAATGTCATACATTCACCCCAGTACAAGGATCTGGGCCTAAATTCATCGTTTTTTTGCACTCCACACCACCCTGGGTTAGACACTGGCTATATGCAAATCAGCTCTGACCCTGTGCCTCATGGGAACAGTCCAGTCCGAACTACCAAGCCATGTCTTTCCCAGACCGGAATCAAGCATCCAAGGACCAGTTTCTGGCTATCAGCCTTCATCAGTCTGGATAGCGTGACTCCAGTGGCGTGGAGAGCCTGGGACTCACATCTGAGCATACCCAGCCCACTCGGGGTGAAAATTGCAAAAAACACAGTTGATGGACAGAATGTAGAACAATGTTATACATTCACCCCAGTACAAGGATCTGGGCCTAAATCCATCGTTTTTTTGCACTCCACACCACCCTGGGTTAGACACTGGCTATATGCAAATCAGCTCTGACCCTGTGCCTCATGGGAACAGTCCAGTCCGAACTACCAAGCCATGTCTTTCCCAGACCGGAATCAAGCATCCAAGGACCATTTTCTGGCTATCAGCCTTCATCAGCCTGGATAGCTTGACTCCAGTGGTGTGGAGAGCCTGGGACTCAAATCTGAGCATACCCAGCCCACTCGGGGTGAAAATTGCAAAAAACACAGTTGATGGACAGAATGTAGAACAATGTCATACATTCACCCCAGTACAAGGATCTGGGCCTAAATCCATCGTTTTTTTGCACTCCACACCACCCTGGGTTAGACACTGGCTATATGCAAATCAGCTCTGACCCTGTGCCTCATGGGAAGAGTCCAGTCTGAACTACCAAGCCATGTCTTTCCCAGACCGGAATCAAGCATCCAAGGACCGGTTTCTGGCTATCAGCCTTCATCAGCCTGGATAGCTTGACTCCAGTGGTGTGGAGAGCCTGGCACTCACGTCTGAGCATACCCAGCCCACTCGGGGTGAAAATTGCAAAAAACACAGTTGATGGACAGAATGTAGAACAATGTCATACATTCACCCCAGTACAAGGATCTGGGCCTAAATCCGTCGTTTTTTTGCACTCCACACCACCCTGGGTTAGACACTGGCTATATGCAAATCAGCTCTGACCCTGTGCCTCATGGGAACAGTCCAGTCCGAACTACCAAGCCATGTCTTTCCCAGACCGGAATCAAGCATCCACTGACCGGTTTCTGGCTATCAGCCTTCATCAGCCTGGATAGCTTGACTCCAGTGGTGTGGAGAGCCTGGGACTCACGTCTGAGCATACCCAGCCCACTCGGGGTGAAAATTGCAAAAAACACAGTTGATGGAAAGAATGTAGAACAATGTCATACATTCACCCCAGTACAAGGATCTGGGCCTAAATCCATCGTTTTTTTGCACTCCACACCACCCTGGGTTAGACACTGGCTATATGCAAATCAGCTCTGACCCTGTGCCTCATGGGAACAGTCCAGTCCGAACTACCAAGCCATGTCTTTCCCAGACCGGAATCAAGCATCCAAGGACCGGTTTCTGGCTATCAGCCTTCATCAGCCTGGATAGCTTGACTCCAGTGGTGTGGAGAGCCTGGGACTCGTGTCTGAGCATACCCAGCCCACTCGGGGTGAAAATTGCAAAAAACACAGTTGATGGACAGAATGTAGAACAATGTCATACATTCACCCCAGTACAAGGATCTGGGCCTAAATCCATCGTTTTTTTGCACTCCACAACCCCCTGGGTTAGACACTGGCTATATGCAAATCAGCTCTGACCCTGTGCCTCATGGGAACAGTCCTGTCCGAACTACCAAGCCATGTCTTTCCCAGACCGGAATCAAGCATCCAAGGACCGGTTTCTGGCTATCAGCCTTCATCAGCCTGGATAGCTTGACTCCAGTGGTGTGGAGAGCCTGGGACTCACGTCTGAGCATACCCAGCCCACTCGGGGTGAAAATTGCAAAAAACACAGTTGATGGACAGAATGTAGAACAATGTCATACATTCACCCCAGTACAAGGATCTGGGCCTAAATCCATCGTTTTTTTGCACTCCACACCACCCTGGGTTAGACACTGGCTATATGCAAATCAGCTCTGACCCTGTGCCTCATGGGAACAGTCCAGTCCGAACTACCAAGCCATGTCTTTCCCAGACCGGAATCAAGCATCCAAGGACCGGTTTCTGGCTATCAGCCTTCATCAGTCTGAATAGCATGACTCCAGTGGTGTGGAGAGCCTGGGACTCACATCTGAGCATACCCAGCCCACTCGGGGTGAAAATTGCAAAAAACACAGTTGATGGACAGAATGTAGAACAATGTTATACATTCACCCCAGTACAAGGATCTGGGCCTAAATCCATCGTTTTTTTGCACTCCACACCACCCTGGGTTAGACACTGGCTATATGCAAATCAGCTCTGACCCTGTGCCTCATGGGAACAGTCCAGTCCGAACTACCAAGCCATGTCTTTCCCAGACCGGAATCAAGCATCCAAGGACCGGTTTCTGGCTATCAGCCTTCATCAGCCTGGATAGCTTGACTCCAGTGGTGTGGAGAGCCTGGGACTCACATCTGAGCATACCCAGCCCACTCGGGGTGAAAATTGCAAAAAACACAGTTGATGGACAGAATGTAGAACAATGTCATACATTCACCCCAGTACAAGGAACTGGGCCTAAATCCATCGTTGTTTTGCACTCCACACCACCCTGAGTTAGACACTGCCTATATGCAAATCAGCTCTGACCCTGTGCCTCATGGGAACAGTCCAGTCCGAACTACCAAGCCATGTCTTTCCCAGACCGGAATCAAGCATCCAAGGACCGGTTTCTGGCTATCAGCCTTCATCAGCCTGGATAGCTTGACTCCAGTGGTGTGGAGAGCCTGGGACTCACGTCTGAGCATACCCAGCCCACTCGGGGTGAAAATTTCAAAAAACACAGTTTATGGACAGAATGTAGAACAATGTCATACATTCACCCCAGTACAAGGATCTGGGCCTAAATCCATCGTTTTTTTGCACTCCACACCACCCTGGGTTAGACACTGGCTATATGCAAATCAGCACTGACCCTGTGCCTCATGGGAACAGTCCAGTCCGAACTACCAAGCCATGTCTTTCCCGGACCGGAATCAAGCATCCAAGGACCGGTTTCTGGCTATCAGCCTTCATCAGCCTGGATAGCTTGACTCCAGTGGTGTGGAGAGCCTGGGACTTACGTCTGAGCATACCCAGCCCACTCGGGGTGAAAATTGCAAAAAACACAGTTGATGGACAGAATGTAGAACAATGTCATACATTCACCCCAGTACAAGGATCTGGGCCTATATCCAGGCCAGAAACCGGTCCTTGGATGCTTGATTCCGGTCTGGGAAAGACATTGCTTGGTAGTTCGGACTGGACTGTTCCCATGAGGCACAGGGTCAGAGCTGATTTGCATATAGCCAGTGTCTAACCCAGGGTGGTGTGGAGTGCAAAAAAGACAATGCATTTAGGCCCAGATCCTTGTACTGGGGTGAATGTATGACATTGTTCTACATTCTGTCCATCAACTGTGTTTTTTGCAATTTCACCCCGAGTGTGCTGGGGATGCTCAGACGTGAGTCCCAGGCTCTCCACACCACGGGAGTCAAGCCATCCAGGCAGATGAAGGCAGATAGCCAGAAACTGGTCCTTGGATGCTTGATTCCGATCTGGGAAAGACATGGCTTGGTAGTTCGGACTGGACTGTTCCCATGAGGCACAGGGTGAGAGCTGATTTGCATATAGCCAGTGTCTAACCCAGGGTGGTGTGGAGTGCATAAAAAACGATGGATTTAGGCCCAGATCCTTGTACTGGGGTGACTGTATGACATTGTTCTACATTCTGTCCATCAACTGTGTTTATTGCAATTTCACCCCGAGTGTGATGGGGATGCTCAGACGTGAGTCCCAGGCTCTCCACATCACTGGAGTCAAGCTGTCCAGGCTGATGAAGGCTGATAGCCAGAAACCGGTCCTTGGATGCTTGATTCCGGTCTGGGAAAGACATGGCTTGGTAGTTCGGACTGGACTGTTCCCATGAGGCACAGGGTCAGAGCTGATTTGCATATAGCCAGTGTCTAACCCAGGGTGGTGTGGAGTGCAAATAAAACGATGGATTTAGGCCCAGATCCTTGTACTGGGGTGAATGTATGACATTGTTCTACATTCTGTCCATCAACTGTGTTTTTTGCAATTTCACCACGAGTGTGTTGGGGATGCTCAGACGTGAGTCCCAGGCTCTCCACACCACTGGAGTCAAGCTATCCAGGCTGACGAAGGCTGATAGCCAGAAACCGGTCCTTGGATGCTTGATTCCGGTCTGGGAAAGACATGGCTTGGTAGTTCGGACTGGACTGTTCCCATGAGGCACATGGTCCGAGCTGATTTGCATATAGCCAGTGTCTAACCCAGGGTGGTGCGGAATGCAAAAAAAACGATGGATTTAGGCCCAGATCCTTGTACTGGGGTGAATGTATGACATTGTTCTGCATTCTGTCCATCAACTGTGTTTTTTGCAATTTCCCCCCGAGTGTGCTGGGGATGCTCAGACGTGAGTCCCAGGCTCTCCACACCACTGGAGTCAAGCTATCCAGGCTGATGAAGGCTGATAACCAGAAACCGGTCCTTGGATGCTTGATTCAGGTCTGGGAAAGACATGGCTTGGTAGTTCGGACTGGACTGTTCCCATGAGGCACAGGGTCAGAGCTGATTTGCATATAGCCAGTGCCTAACCCAGGGTGGTGTGGAGTGCAAAAAAACCCAATGGATTTAGGCCCAGATCCTTGTACTGGGGTGAATGTATGACATTGTTCTACATTCTGTCCATCAACTGTGTTTTTTGCAATTTCACCCCGAGTGTGCTGGGGATGCTCAGACGTGAGTCCCAGTCTCTCCACACCACTGGAGTCAAGTTATCAAGGCTGATGAAGGCTGATAGCCAGAAAGCGGTCCTTGGATGCTTGATTCCGGTCTGGGAGAGACATGGCTTGGTAGTTCGGACTGGACTGTTCCCATGAGGCACAGGGTCAGAGCTGATTTGCATATAACCAGTGTCTAACCCAGGGTGGTGTGGAGTGCAAAAAAAACGATGGATTTAGGCCCAGATCCTTGTACTGGGGTGAATGTATGACATTGTTCTACATTCTGTCCATCAACTGTGTTTTTTGCAATTTCACCCCGAGTGTGCTGGGGATGCTCAGACGTGAGTCCCAGGCTCTCCACACCACTGGAGTCAAGCTATCCAGGCTGATGAAGGCTGATAGCCAGAAACCGGTCCTTGGATGCTTGATTCCGGTCTGGGAAAGACATGGCTTGGTAGTTCGGACTGGACTGTTCCCATGAGGCACAGGGTCAGAGCTGATTTGCATATAGCCAGTGTCTAACCCAGGCTGGTGTGGAGTGCAAAAAAACGATGGATTTAGGCCCAGATCCTTGTACTGGGGTGAATGTATGACATTGTTCTACATTCTGTCCATCAACTGTGTTTTTTGCAATTTCACCCCGAGTGTGCTGGGGATGCTCAGACATGAGTCCCAGGCTCTCCACACCACTGGAGTCAAGCTATCCAGGCTGATGAAGGCTGATAGCCAGAAACCGGTGCTTGGATGCTTGATTCCGGTCTGGGAAAGACATGGCTTGGTAGTTCGGACTGGACTGTTCCCATGAGGCACAGGGTCAGTGCTGATTTGCATATAGCCAGTGTCTAACCCAGGGTGGTGTGGAGTGCAAAAAAAAACAATGGATTTAGGCCCCGATTCTTGTACTGGGGTGAATGTATGACATTGTTCTACATTCTGTCCATCAACTGTGTTTTTTGCAATTTCACCCCGAGTGTGCTGGGGATGCTCAGACGTGAGTCCCAGGCTCTCCACACCACTGGAGTCAAGCTATCCAGGCTGATGAAGGCTGATAGCCAGAAACCGGTCCTTGGATGCTTGATTCCGGTCTGGGAAAGACATGGCTTGGTAGTTCGGACTGGACTGTTCCCATGAGGCACAGGGTCAGAGCTGATTTGCATATAGCCAGTGTCTAACCCAGGGTGGTGTGGAGTGCAAAAAAACCCGATGGAGTTAGGCCCAGATCCTTGTACTGGGGTGAATGTATGACATTGTTCTACATTCTGTCCATCAACTGTGTTTTTTGCAATTTCACCCCGAGTGTGCTGGGGATGCTCAGACGTGAGTCCCAGTCTCTCCACACCACTGGAGTCAAGTTATCAAGGCTGATGAAGGCTGATAGCCAGAAAGCGGTCCTTGGATGCTTGATTCCGGTCTGGGAGAGACATGGCTTGGTAGTTCGGACTGGACTGTTCCCATGAGGCACAGGGTCAGAGCTGATTTGCATATAGCCAGTGTCTAACCCAGGGTGGTGTGGAGTGCAAAAAAAAACGATGGATTTAGGCCCAGATCCTTGTACTGGGGTGAATGTATGACATTGTTCTACATTCTGTCCATCAACTGTGTTTTTTGCAATTTCACCCCGAGTGTGCTGGGGATGCTCAGACGTGAGTCCCAGGCTCTCCACACCACTGGAGTCAAGCTATCCAGGCTGATGAAGGCTGATAGCCAGAAACCGGTCCTTGGATGCTTGATTCCGGTCTGGGAAAGACATGGCTTGGTAGTTCGGACTGGACTGTTCCCATGAGGCACAGGGTCAGAGCTGATTTGCATATAGCCAGTGTCTAACCCAGGCTGGTGTGGAGTGCAAAAAACGATGGATTTAGGCCCAGATCCTTGTACTGGGGTGAATGTATGACATTGTTCTACATTCTGTCCATCAACTGTGTTTTTTGCAATTTCACCCCGAGTGTGCTGGGGATGCTCAGACATGAGTCCCAGGCTCTCCACACCACTGGAGTCAAGCTATCCAGGCTGATGAAGGCTGATAGCCAGAAACCGGTGCTTGGATGCTTGATTCCGGTCTGGGAAAGACATGGCTTGGTAGTTCGGACTGGACTGTTCCCATGAGGCACAGGGTCAGTGCTGATTTGCATATAGCCAGTGTCTAACCCAGGGTGGTGTGGAGTGCAAAAAAATACGATGGATTTAGGCCCCGATCCTTGTACTGGGGTGAATGTATGACATTGTTCTACATTCTGTCCATCAACTGTGTTTTTTGCAATTTCACCCCGAGTGTGCTGGGGATGCTCAGACGTGAGTCCCAGGCTCTCCACACCACTGGAGTCAAGCTATCCAGGCTGATGAAGGCTGATAGCCAGAAACCGGTCCTTGGATGCTTGATTCCGGTCTGGGAAAGACATGGCTTGGTAGTTCGGACTGGACTGTTCCCATGAGGCACAGGGTCAGAGCTGATTTGCATATAGCCAGTGTCTAACCCAGGGTGGTGTGGAGTGCATAAAAAACGATGGATTTAGGCCCAGATCCTTGTACTGGGGTGACTGTATGACATTGTTCTACATTCTGTCCATCAACTGTGTTTATTGCAATTTCACCCCGAGTGTGCTGGGGATGCTCAGACGTGAGTCCCAGGCTCTCCACACCACTGGAGTCAAGCTGTCCAGGCTGATGAAGGCTGATAGCCAGAAACCGGTCCTTGGATGCTTGATTCCGGTCTGGGAAAGACATGGCTTGGTAGTTCGGACTGGACTGTTCCCATGAGGCACAGGGTCAGAGCTGATTTGCATATTGCCAGTGTCTAACCCAGGGTGGTGTGGAGTGCAAAAAAACCGATGGATTTAGGCCCAGATCCTTGTACTGGGGTGAATGTATGACATTGTTCTACATTCTGTCCATCAACTGTGTTTATTGCAATTTCACCCCGAGTGTGCTGGGGATGCTCAGACGTGAGTCCCAGGCTCTCCACACCACTGGAGTCAAGCTATCCAGGCTGATGAAGGCTGATAGCCAGAAACCGGTCCTTGGATGCTTGATTCCGGTCTGGGAAAGACATGGCTTGGTAGTTCGGACTGGACTGTTCCCATGAGGCACAGGGTCAGAGCTGATTTGCATATAGCCAGTGTCTAACCCAGGCTGGTGTGGAGTGCAAAAAACGATGGATTTAGGCCCAGATCCTTGTACTGGGGTGAATGTATGACATTGTTCTACATTCTGTCCATCAACTGTGTTTTTTGCAATTTCACCCCGAGTGTGCTGGGGATGCTCAGACATGAGTCCCAGGCTCTCCACACCACTGGAGTCAAGCTATCCAGGCTGATGAAGGCTGATAGCCAGAAACCGGTGCTTGGATGCTTGATTCCGGTCTGGGAAAGACATGGCTTGGTAGTTCGGACTGGACTGTTCCCATGAGGCACAGGGTCAGTGCTGATTTGCATATAGCCAGTGTCTAACCCAGGGTGGTGTGGAGTGCAAAAAAAAACGATGGATTTAGGCCCAGATCCTTGTACTGGGGTGACTGTATGACATTGTTCTACATTCTGTCCATCAACTGTGTTTATTGCAATTTCACCCCGAGTGTGCTGGGGATGCTCAGACGTGAGTCCCAGGCTCTCCACACCACTGGAGTCAAGCTGTCCAGGCTGATGAAGGCTGATAGCCAGAAACCGGTCCTTGGATGCTTGATTCCGGTCTGGGAAAGACATGGCTTGGTAGTTCGGACTGGACTGTTCCCATGAGGCACATGGTCAGAGCTGATTTGCATATAGCCAGTGTCTAACCCAGGGTGGTGTGGAATGCAAAAAAAACGATGGATTTAGGCCCAGATCCTTCTACTGGGGTGAATGTATGACATTGTTCTGCATTCTGTCCATCAACTGTGTTTTTTGCAATTTCACCCCGAGTGTGCTGGGGATGCTCAGACGTGAGTCCCAGGCTCTCCACACCACTGGAGTCAAGCTATCCAGGCTGATGAAGGCTGATAGCCAGAAACCGGTCCTTGGATGCTTGATTCAGGTCTGGGAAAGACATGGCTTGGTAGTTCGGACTGGACTGTTCCCATGAGGCACAGGGTCAGAGCTGATTTGCATATAGCCAGTGCCTAACCCAGGGTGGTGTGGAGTGCAAAAAAACCCGATGGATTTAGGCCCAGATCCTTGTACTGGGGTGAATGTATGACATTGTTCTACATTCTGTCCATCAACTGTGTTTTTTGCAATTTCACCCTGAGTGTGCTGGGGATGCTCAGACGTGAGTCCCAGTCTCTCCACACCACTGGAGTCAAGTTATCAAGGCTGATGAAGGCTGATAGCCAGAAAGCGGTCCTTGGATGCTTGATTCCGGTCTGGGAGAGACATGGCTTGGTAGTTCGGACTGGACTGTTCCCATGAGGCACAGGGTCAGGCTGAGACCGGGACCTACTTCCTCAGGAGGGTACAAGTATTGCCAGCTAGCTGACTCCCTGCTGTGGGGGGTTGAGCCCGGAGCCCCCCGGCGTTGTAGTGAGCGAGCAACGAGAGGTGACCTTAGGGCTGGAGGCCCACTGACGCGACTTACACCCTCGACCGAACAGTTTGAGGGGACGACCTACACCTGCGGCCGGCTGCCACCATGGGGAGACGCCTGAAACCCTCGACGGATGCTGAGGAGGGAACGGCGTGCAGCCCAGTTCTACGGTGGATGAAAGCTCGAAGCCGGGCCTGCCACAAGGTCAATTGGAGCAGATTTTACAGGCCATCGCTGACACCAGGGAAGCATTGCGACAGGACATCGGACAGGTGTCCACGAGCCTGGGGCTCCTGCGAGCGTACCACGGCAAACTGGCGGACCGGGTCAAGCAAGCTGAGATTCGAATGGACGCACTGGAGCCCACGACCGGGGCGACTAAGGCCTCGCTGGGGGAGCTGTAACGGAGGGTACACCTGCTGGAACAGAGGGCGGAGGATGCGGAAGGGCGCAACCGCCGCAACAATATACGCGTTGTTGGCCTGCCTGAAAAAATTGAAGGGGCGGACATGCTGGGTTACCTGGAATCCTGGCTGCGTGACGTGGTGGTTCCGGAGGGTCTGACTCTGTTCTACACTTTGGAGCGCGCTCACCGGGTAGCGGCTCGGCCCCCAGCTAAGGGTCGACCTCCTCGACCAGTGGTGGCGCGCTTGCTGCACTACAGGGACCGTGACATTATTCTACAGAGGGCGCGGGCACTGGGGCCCTACCGGGTGGACAATGTCCAGGTCTCCATCTACCCGGATTACTCTTTGGAGGTACAGAGGCAGCGCTCCACCTTTCTGGCAGTCAAGAGGGCTCAACGGGAGGAAGGGGTCCGTTACTCTCTCTTATTTCCAGCCCGTCTGCGGATCATGATGGATGGTAAATCCTCCTTCTACAATTCCCCGGACGAAGTTTGGGACTGGCTGGAACTGTACAAGGCTGGTGCAGATGAACGTTCTGCGTCTGGGGAGCCGCGGAGGATGGCGCAGAGGTCCAGGCGGACCAGGAGACCCAGGAGGCGACCACCGAAGAAAAATGTCTCCATACACTGTAACACTGAGTCACCTACAGTCACATGTTGGCATGTCTTCTTGTCACTACTGGTGACACTACCCAGTCACTTCTTAATACACTTGCAACGTAAATATGATCGCAAATGTACTCTCTATGTTTTAATCCAGCCCTGAAGATTCGCAGTCTGTTTCCCTGCGATGAAACACGTGTTGGCCTACCTAAAGGAACAATAATCGAAACTTTTTCGTACCAGCAACGGATTACTTCCTGAACTTCATTCCCTATTTTGTCTTAAAGATGATCACCAACTATTGAGCTACTTGTATGAGTTGGATGTTGTTCTAATTTTTCCTCATACTTAGCGAATTGACAGTGTTGTTACCATACACCTCAATTACATTTCTGTACAAGTGCAGGGGCATTGTGGTTTTCCTTTTGTTCTTGTATGCACCAAGCTTGGTCCATCGTTGAGCGGTTGTGAGGTTTTACCGTTCGCCCTATTGCCTGTACCAACCATTGAATACCTCTGTTTCAAACTGTAACTTTACGGACACTCCGGTTGTGCGCCTTGTAATTCTGGAATACCCAAAAAAAAACCATAGTTGTCTGTATATTTCATGATTTCCAGAGAGGGCTGCCCCCCCGTACACTACTAAATAACTAACAGTATATCATAATCTTGAACACACCTTCCTGACCAGATCTATCTCATCATGAACAGAGACAAAATAGCGGCAGATCTTTTCGAAAATCTAGCAAAAGGCATGCCTACTCATACAGCCACGGCCAATGCCGGTCCCCCTCGTGTAGAGGGTCTAAAAGATAAATTCAAAAAATTAGAAAGATTGAAGAAACAAGAGAGCTCACGATGGTGGGATGCCACTACGCTCAAACAATATATGCGACTCAAACAAATACCTAGAGGCTTACGCTCCCAAATCTTTCCAACCTACGATAATTTAGATGCTGATCTTCTAAAGAAATGGGAAGATTCAGTAACCAATAATTCATTTGTTCTCATGGACATCTTAATAGAGAGCGCGGATCGTAAATCAGTTAAATTACTAGAAGAGATAGCGATCCTGGAAAAAGAAATAAAAGACCTGAACTTACCAGAACCTACTGTAAAAAACTATACCATCCTAGACGAATTTTTAGCCAAACATCAAGATGAAATAAAAGAAAGGAAAGCCAGACAAATAAAGAGGGATGATGAGGATTACCGCAATGGTAGAATCTTCACCTATGATCGCAAATATGATGCGATGATTCGATCTACCAATCCTACAAGACCGAGTGATAACATATCTGCCCCCAGCTCAGTCTCGTCCAGCAACACTTCTCTGAACAGCGCAGGTACTAGCGAACCTGGATCAGAGACAGGAGACATCCTAGACACAAACAGTACTCCTTTTTTAGTGGAAATGGAGCGGATCCGAAAAGGGTACAGGGCACTGCCTCAAAGGAGACCACAAAATCCAAGACCCACAGAGGCAGCAGGGGTGGCCAACGAAGACTACCGAAAATAAACTAAGATCAGGAACGACAAGGAAGTAGCAAATGAAGATAAGGAGGTACAAGTAATAAACCTTTCCTCTTTTCCCCTAACCACAGACATGACTAATCTTCTTTCTAAAGGCCTTAATTTCAACCCATACTCGACAGGCGACATCTGTCAAATCAAAATAGATCTTTTCAAATTTGTTCGCAGCCTAAAACTTAAAAAAACATTTTTTGGGTAAAACAACCAGCGACAAAAATGTAAAAAATATTCCAGATGTTTTGGCAAATGATGAGCTTTCAATAAAAGATGTTCAAGCAATTCATCTTTTGTTATCCATTACTGAACGGGAAGATAGTCCTATGGAAATGGGACAACTGCTCGAGGAAATGAACATAGAGACTAACCTGGATATAGTAAGTGGCTTAAAAAACAAATCCACCTGTACACCTACCTTACCGGGTGGTAATAGCATCGACACCTTTCACAGACTAGTTCTAGAAGATCTGAACAAAATCAACACGAAAAAATACAATGAAACTTTCATATTTAAAGACAACTTGACTAAAGGAGAGCGTCTTGCCCTTACCACACTTACAAAGACTCCCACCATCATCATTCGTGAAGCAGACAAGGGAGGCAATATTGTGGTTATGAACACAGACGACTATAACAACGAAATACTAAATCAGCTAGCAGACCAGTCCTGTTACGAACCCATCACCAACAACCCCATGGGCACTCTGACAATTACCATCAATGACCACCTACGAACATGGAAAGAGAAGGGTCTCTTGAATGACGACGAGTACCTATATCTCAAAGTACTCAAACCCACATACCCGTGGCTCTACACTCTACCCAAAATCCATAAAGATCTACCTTTTCCTCCTGGAAGGCCGATCGTCTCGGGTATTGGAGGTCCCACCGAGAGACTTGCAGAGTACGTGGACATGTTTCTAAACCCACTGGTGAAGAACCTGCCCTCTTTTATACAAGATTCAAAACACATACTTAGTGTTCTGGGTGACCTAGAATGGCAACCCAACACTATGTTAGTCACCATGGACGTAGTCGCACTTTATACCAGCATCAATCCAACTTTGGGTATAAAAGCAATCACCCAAATTTTGTCAAAACGACCGGCGTCTCTTTGGGCACACACACAAATGCTGATCTCTATGATGAATCTCATCCTGGACAACAATTTTTTCATTTTCCACAAAAAATGGTACCAGCAAAAACGCGGAGTGGCTATGGGTTCAAAATTTTCCCCATCTTTCGCTAATCTATTTATGGGTGCCTTCGAGGATGACCACATTTGGGGCCCGAAAGGCACTGTGTACACTGATTCAATCTTGTTTTGGGGTCGCTATATAGACGACTGTATTCTACTATGGACAGGGACAGAGGAACTTCTGAATGACTTTTTTGCACATCTCAATCACAATGATTGGGAAATCAAGTTCACAATGAAATCAAGCAGAACAAACATAGAGTTCCTGGACCTTGAGTTCTATGTAGAGAAAGACAAACTGCACAGCAAATTATACAGAAAACCGACCTCTTGTAATGCTATCCTAAGAGCAGACAGTTTTCATCCTCACCACCAAATCAAATCAATTCCCTTTGGAGAATTCCTCCGCGCCAGGAGGAACTGCAGTGACAATAAGAATCTTGAGATAACCATACATGATATGGAAAGCAGATTTGAGAAAAGAGGATACCCCAAAGACATCCTCACTCAGGCTAAGAAAAAACTCCACAAAATCAAAAGACCTGATACGCTGAAACCGAAAACTCAACCAGTAGCAAAAGACTCTACAGTAAGATTGATTACTGAATTCAACGCAATGCATCACTCACTTAGACACAGCATGACGAAACATTGGGGTCTGCTTAAAGATGATTTGACCTTGGAAGCTATAATACCTACAACCCCCCAAATCACCTTTCGAAAAGGGAGAACACTTAGAAACAGACTGAGTCCAACCGTCCCACAAAGCGACTTGAGACCTACCTGGTTAACCCAACGCAGTAATGGGTTTTTCAAATGCGGCCTTTGTACAATGTGCAAATGGGCCAAACACAAAACTAAACACTTCTATGGACCAGACAAAGAGATGTATGATATAAGAGTCAATATCAATTGTGTCACTAAATATGTGGTATACATCATTGAATGCCGATGTGGCAAACTTTACGTAGGAAGCACCATCAGAGCACTAAAAGAGAGAATAGCTGAACACATGAGAGCCATTCAAAAACAGGACCCCAGATATCCGGTGGCTCTTCATGTGGCTACGTGTCAGGCCAATACGGAAGACTTTTCAGTTTCTTTCTATGGAATTGAAACCGTGCCTGTACACATAAGAGGAGGCAATAGAGAATTGACACTCAGACGCAAAGAAGCCACATGGATAATGCGTCTTCGAAGTATTGAACACGGACTAAACTATGACCCAGAGATGCAATTTTTCCTAGGAAACTAGCTAACCCAATGGATCCAAAATCGAGACTTTGTATCCATAACCATTCGTATCACTCAAATTGAAGAGAAAGGAAATTAATCTTTGGTAAAAATAATTTAAGAAATTTCAGTGTGTTTGGCTTATAGATGCATCCTATTTTATCTTTAACATGTTGCACATCGGCCCTAACCGTATATATTTTTCAAGTTTTTCATTTTCTTATTAAGCATAATTTCGTTAAATTGATGAACTGTGGATAATGACGTACTGTTTGAAATGTGTTGGCATAATGACCCCCAAAATAATGTTTTGGAAAATTATTTGTGGGAACTTTGTTTTTGGAATATAATGTTGTGTGTTTTTCTTGCACTTTGTGGGATAACTAGGACAACGTAAACTAAATATGCAAATAGTAGCAGTACCAACAAATTAAAACTTATCGCGATGCAGGATTTTCCTTTCCACAACTAAACATAGATAGACACACACAAAAATAACCTTTCTTTGTGCTCATAACCTAACAGTACACCTTCTGAGAGATACAGTACTTAACTGTATGTAAGGAACATTAACAATAAGGATTCCTCCTTCTAAAAACAACAATCGATAAGCCTCACTTATACAACAATTAATGAACTAATAACGAAGGATTGTGTTGTATATATACTCTTTTCACAATCCATGAACATTGTTGCACGCATGCTCGCCAAATAATTAATCATCTCCGTAAAACTATCGCCAGAGAATCGCCGGGTAATTAAAAGATTTACCAATTTTGAGCAATATAGATATAATGGAACCGGACGTACATAAATTCGGAAAAATAATACTCATAGAATTTTAAAAAAAGACCCGCTAACCGTAGACGGGCACACTTAGGCCCACAGTAACTTATGTGGACTTGTAGTATTTCTTCACTACAGCCACTATTAAACAATTAAACCACTCAGGGTTGACGTTCTAGTCGTTATCAGAACAGGAAACCGCCGGCCGGTATATCTTCAGGCCGTGTTTCCTGTCATGTGACCGTCCTCGGAAAACGGCGCCGGGAAACTCAAGAGGGAGAACTGCTGTGTAAAGGTAAGCGACCTCTCCCTGACGTTTTCTTCCTCTTCCATAACCGTAATTGCCTTGCCCAGTCACCAGAGACGAGCATAGAGGCTAAGTAATTCGTTTTGTTTTATTTATTTTCTCGTGACGGATAAATATAGGTGTACCCGCCTTTCGTGTCTGTTGACAACGTCACTCTTTTGGAGTTACCTGTTAATCCTCTCCTCCCGGTTCAAATTTTGTGCTTTACTATTGAGGTAGGTCTATCTCCCCCCTTTTTTTCGCGCGTTTTTTCAACCCTCCTTTGTTTCTCAAAGTACTTGTAGACTAAGTTATGAAATAATATACCAGATCAAGTGTTTTTAATACAAAACCCCTGATTATACTACCCACAGACTTATCAGGTCTCGGAGTGTGACTTCACTCACCCAGTGAAACTCCGCCATACAGGATCCCTGGAATATACTTAACCGAGGTGGCCTTTGCACCTCACTAATTAGGGTGAGTGTCTCTTTGTCCTGTATACAGTTAATGAATACATCCACAGAGCATGCGATGCACGGTCCGTTTTTTGTACCTAACCAATGACAAATACCAGAACTAGAGATTACTCAAATTGAGTATCTCTAACTATGTATGTTACTAATTGTGGTTTCTTCAGTCTTAGACTTATTCAGATTCAGACTAGACACGTCTGGATGGTAGACAGTTTGTACAATCTCCGCACAAACTTGGACAACACATCAAAGCATAAACATCGCATTAAATACATAGCTGGCCTCCAAGAGCTTAGAGCTATCTTAAAAAAATCAACAACTACTTAGCTTATCAATATAGAATAGTTGGAACTTACAATGTATACAAAAGAAACGCTGATAACAATATAAGAAACCTCTACCAATTAAGCGCCATGGTACAGTTACCATATGAGTTCTCATAAATGTATGTAAACTCACTACAACAGTCACTCGGGATGTCGTATTCTTATCTTGCTAGACACCTCACGTGTTTACACAACCTTTTCACTTGTAGCACCATATATTTTTCCACGGCCACAAATTATCAACTGTCTACAACGCGTCACTAGAAATAATATGACCAGGAACTCACAGATTTGCACTTTTTTGTCACCCCTCACAAGAAAAATGTCTCCATACACTGTAACACTGAGTCACCTACAGTCACATGTTGGCATGTCTTCTTGTCACTACTGGTGACACTACCCAGTCACTTCTTAATACACTTGCAACGTAAATATGATCGCAAATGTACTCTCTATGTTTTAATCCAGCCCTGAAGATTCGCAGTCTGTTTCCCTGCGATGAAACACGTGTTGGCCTACCTAAAGGAACAATAAACGAAACTTTTTCGTACCAGCAACGGATTACTTCCTGAACTTCATTCCCTATTTTGTCTTAAAGATGATCACCAACTATTGAGCTACTTGTATGAGTTGGATGTTGTTCTAATTTTTCCTCATACTTAGCGAATTGACAGTGTTGTTACCATACACCTCAATTACATTTCTGTACAAGTGCAGGGGCATTGTGGTTTTCCACCGAAGGCTGGGACACCTTCTGTCTCGCAGACCGAGCTGGAACGCAAGGAGGCCCTTCGGGCGGTCTCTACCATTTCCAAGGGGGTGGCATTGACATCAGCAGTGGAGTCGGGCTCCCGGGAGGGCTCTGAGGAAGCGGCGTCGGAGGAGTCTGGTGCTGGCGGTCATGTCACGCCTGGGACTGCTGATGGCTTATTGGACGAATGATCCTCATGCCCCGCCATGATGGTATTGTATTTGCAGCCGGGCCCCTGCTTGGGCTTTGGGCGGAGGCATTGTTGCAGGGTTTCTGTACTCACACAGAACTGTGCACAGAGGAGTGGAACCTCGGCAAATTAGGATGTCCCAAAACTTACCTTAGCAACCAACTCACCCCTTACCGAGCTAGCTACAGTGTCTCATTGGACATATCAAACACCCAATGTTTAGACAAACCAGAACATGAACTTACAGTACCTCAGGGTACGTGGGACTCATGAACACTCTTTCGTTATATTATCATTACAAACCAGAACATGGAGTAAAGAAGACACATGTGCATTTGAAATGTTTATTTACTAATGCCGTCTTCTCAGGCGCAGTATCTTAGATAATACAAGTATACTTATTATCAGTAGCAAAATTATCAGCATAGTTACTAAGACATAAAAAGCGAATGGTGACAGCATGTTAACATGCTGTAATGAATAAGAGTTAACAACACTTATATCTCACCCTCCCTAACACATATATTATATTATTATCTAAGAAGGTCTCTTTGGGTTGTTTTAGGGCGGGCCCATACCTTAGTGTCCTAGCATGAAGGAATCACATCAGCATACACCAGCTCTCTCTGCATGTGCACCGCATCAAGTGTGTTAACAATTCTCGTGCAAAGCAATATCAATCCCGCCTCAAGCCCAAGTTGGCAAAGGCTGCACTTGTGTTATGACTATGAAGGCGTGGAGATCAGACCTCATAACAATTCCATATCGTGTTGCTCCTGAAACTTCAGCACTCTCCGTGCAGACATGTTTTATTAAACAAAGCAGATATCAGAGCAATAACATATTATTCTCACATTCACCACGGCAAACTACTAGGTTGAAAGCTAAGTCAACAAATGAGGGTCGTGTGCAGAAGTTGCAAGAATTGAAAAATGGCGTTTAAATCTCAAACGTACCTATGCTAACTTAACACGATATAGGGATATATAGGAGTTATACAACACCCCCCCATGATCCGAGAACGGACTAAATAAGGTAACAGAAGTGCCATCACATGAGAGCAGAATCCATTTATAAACGAGCATGAATAAAGATTCAAATATAAAAATTAATGCTAAAAAAATAGCCCACAAATATACTGTGGCTCAAGCCAATAGGCAAGCAAAAAATAAAATGTCTTGACCAAAAGTCAATAAAATCAAGGAAATGCTATCAATCAGCATGTCAATTTGAGGCAGTGTCTATGATAAGACCGTATATGAAAAGTAAGCTGCAACAGCCTCCAGGAGGAAGTCACTGTCCTCATCAGAAAACAGTTCAGCCATCCAATTTAAAAGATGAAAGGAACATACGTGATCTTCCAGCACCGGATCCTCTATAACCATCAGAGGACAGCTCGGTGGGTTCTCAAGAAAACTTAGTTCCAAGAAATTCTGCGCTGCCGACAACACATCCCAGGGACCCATTAGTCCATGTGCCACCGCCAAGGCCATAACCCTTTCGTCAGAACAAACCAACTCGTGAGCAATGATAGGACTCATCAGTTGATCAAAATCGACGTCAGAAGATGCTGGTCCGCAGAGACACAAATCAATGGCCCAAAGGAAATCACAGGTCAGACAGCGAAATACAGGCTGGACACAGGTGAAATAGGAGAACCGAAAAGATAATCCAAACGCCGTGCTTAGAGTCGCTAACGGCAGTGTGCCATAGTAATCAAGCATGCGGTTGCGAAACCGCGTCAGTAGTAGCTGTGCGTGGTCTTGCACAGGAAGGGCATCCATATTTAAAAAGGCAGAAAACCACCAATGCGCCAGCCGCTAAAGCAAGTAAAAACGGGAACCCTCCAAATAAGGATGAAAAAATAGAATGGAAGAAAGCAGGGATGACTCCAAAAATCTTCTCAAAGGAAGTCACGAGACCACCGCTAACAACTTTAAAAAAATGTGCTAGGCCCGTTGTGGAGGATGCGTTAAAGATAGAACGGACCATGGCTCCGAAATGCAAGGGCAAATCAGTGTTTAAAAGAGCCTGAACCTCCGTGCGGGTGTTAGCAATGTGAAGCACGAAAGTTTCACGGGCCGAGCTCAAGGCCACCTCTTTCTGGGACAATAGAGCTCTTATTCTAGCCATGCCGCTGAATTCTGCTCCCAAGGTCGGTATCTGTGGCCAAATGGAAGACTCCCTATGTTCACGTGTGGGAGGATAAAGAACATTTCTGCAGCAAATAACTCGCTCACTAACTGTTACTATGAAAGCTATACCTTTAATTAAACCACAACAGTTTTCATTATTGAGCATTAAATAACTACCATTCTCTAACAATTTAAACGTGGGGATGATAGCAGGAACTGGCGTGCCCTGTAAAACGCAAGCCATATTCGGGCGGTCCTTGTTACATGAACCGTGTAACTGTATGTGTCTGCACATTAAAGAATGATCTGGCGTCTCAGTACACTCATCCCCTGTTAGATAAACCTCTTGGTCATCCTTGAAACATCTGTATGTGTATGGGAGTGACCAGACCTCATGAAGAAAACCGCTACCTAAGGGTTCAAAACGACCTATTGGCACATATTTCATACAATTTGAAAACTTATATAAAGCAAAAGGCAGTGTTATTAAACCGTGGATAAGCCACGTAGCAGCAGTGGATTCTGCCACAGAAAAAGGTAAAGATTCCAACCTTTCAATATGTAGCATAGAAAAGGAAGCATCACGCATTGAAAGCAAGCGTTGTTTGTCTGTCAAATTAAACGGTGCAAATAAAGAAGAAACGTTCATGTATCCCCAGGGAACTTTACCCATTTTCAGAGTCTGAAGTGTCCATGCAAACTGCATGATTGAACGTAATTGATTTTGACCATGGTATAATACAGATACTTCATCATGTACAATATCAACAACAGACGACACAATATTATCTAATGTGTAAATTCTTGAGGAAAGCACGTTAATGCTATTGTCAACAACTGCAAGAACTTTCTCAAGATTTGCCTGATCAATAGCCCTAAGGCGTGAAGCAGCCTCAATTTGTGAGAGTTTCCAAATTTCATTGTAAACACCATATAACCAGCGTTTCGACCTGCCACTAGCTGGGCCCTTAATGAAATCATTCAAATCCACGTCTGCAGTCAGTTTGGAAAGGTGATACTTAACCGCAGGTAAAGTTGAATGTTTCAGCCAAGCTTGACACAACTTGCCCACTGAGTAAGAGGTGACAGTATGACTCAAATCAAAACGGGGATCAGATCTAACAGTCTTAAAACCGTCAGTTATGTTTAAAAATCTCTTTTGGCAAGAATCAGCACTACGGTGCCAAAGCAGCCAACCCTTGGGATTCATACTGGAAATGTTGAAGGAGGAATTCAGAAGTAGAACCTGTATATCTCTAATGGACAATTGAGTAAAATTACACCAATTCTCATATTCCTCCAACTCCGGGAAAGACGGGGTGTTCAACCTTTTAGATGTAGCCAATCCAAAGCATGTGGTCTGGGAAATGGTTTCATTTAAAAACCACATATGATTTGGGATGAGACATGCACGGTGCAAAGCCTCAGTGCCTTGTACCTGCCAGGCCCTTGAGCCCCAAACTGATTTAAGGTCTATGGTATCCTTCCATAACTCATACCCTCCAGTAACTAATTGATCCAGGAAGGCTTTTGAATATAACAATTTTGTATTTGTAAGTCGAACCTTGGACTGTGGCTGTTTGTGAAATTTAAAATAAAAGGACTCGGGATTGGACTGATTAAAGTCAGTGAAATAAGTATACTTTTTAAGAAACGTTTCTGAACTCCCCTGTGTCGGTGCTGGGCAATGTTCCCACTGAGTAAAATTAACCGCATCCCTTCGGGAAGATGTCTTGTGTAAGAAGTGATTGCCATAATGTTGGTAACAGAACAATTCACCATAATTAGCAGATTCTAAATATAAATCCTCAGCATCAAAAGCAGCATAATATTTCAAATCAGAAAACAAACTCTCCACAGCATTAACATCCCAATCATCAGAACGAATGTTTTGTTTCACCACATCCCCCATATTAACTCTTAGTACATTAGGGACATTAACGACTTCCGTTGGGCCATGAATCTGAAAACGAACTGCATCCCACGCGATTCCATCCAGAACAGGCCACGCTGTGATGTTAACCAAAGTCAAGTCTCTTTTTAATCTATGTGTAGAATGTGAAGAGGAAAGTGGGGCCAAAGTTCCATTTAAATGAGTAATGCAAGCTCTCTCCTCGACATAGTGTCCATTCATAATCCGGAAAAAATAAAACACAAAACCAATTGACATAAAAAGGTACAGTGAAAAAAGGACCAGCCAAATGTATATCCAAGGAGGTATCAAAAAATGTTTTTTAAACAGGCTAGCATATACTGCAATTTTAGAGGGTTTTTTCGAGGCAAGGGAAGCAGAGTCAAATGAAAATCTGGATTCCGTGGCTAAACGAGCTTGCAGGTCAGGCATGGACAAATCAGTGGGGTATGTATAGTCTGTCTCATCAAGGTTAGTTCCTGGTAAATTATTCAATAATGGACTGGAAACAGCAGGTAATTCGATGGCCACCTCAGGTTCATTATTAGAAGCAGTGGGCATAATTGAATTTCTCACAATGGAAGGACAGGAAACAGCCGGTGTCATGCTAAGAAGAATCGGCCACTCTGTGTATCTTGACATTGTCAATAGAAATAAACCTGTTTTCCTTACGACCTGGAAGTGGTGGTAAAATGACTGTTCTTGTGCCCTTCACTCCAAGCACTGGGACCGGAGCTCGATAGGAGGGACCAAACTCTTTCTTGTTGTCGATCTTCTCTCGAACCAGTTCTCCAACTTGGGGTAGCCAGCCAACTACCGGGATCTGCAACGCATCATCCGATGTGGAGGGCAAATGTTCCCTTGCAAGAGTGTCTCTCGTCTTTTGTAGATTCTGTAAAACATTGCAATGTTCATCTGCGTCAAAGGAAGTGGCGCGAACCACCGAGTCTAGACCGTCAAGGTCAGGGACGAACATCTTGATGCCAAAGAGCATTTCGTATGGGGTCCGCCCACCCAGAGACCTTCTAGGGAGATTATTAAGAGCACGCTGCACGCCATAGAGGTGAGCCAGCCAGTTTCTGCCAGTGCCTATAACTCGGGCTGTCAAAGATTGCTTTAAATCACGGTTCATTCGTTCAACTACACTATTACCCTCGGGTCTGTAGGGTGACGAAAACTTGACTTGGACCCCCATCGAAGTCATGGCATCCTTATACGCCTTAGAGGCGAAAGCCGGACCCTGATCCGAATGGAAGGTACCACAGGCAAAAATCCCTATAAAGATACGCAAATCTCTGATGACAGTCCGGGAATCAGCGCTGCGATGTGGCCATACCCACACAAAGCGTGTGCATGAGTCAACTGCTACTAAGATGTATTTATACGCAGTATCAGATGAAAATGGACCGCAGTGATCTAAATAAACACATCCTAGTGGTTTATTAGAAATGTACAACTGAGTCTGAGGCGGACGCGTAGCAGTTGAAGGTTTAATCTGCTGGCATATGTCACACAGAAGGACATAATCACGCGTCTGTTTGTACAGTCCCCGCCACCAGAAACGTAATTGTAATTGAGTTACAGTGGCCGAGACGCCCGCATGCGCAGACGCCACACCCTCATGAGCCGCTGTAATCAAGTCTGCTCTGCGATCCGAGTTGGGAATCAGCCGTTCCCCAACATCAGGAATTGTCACAAAAGGAACCTTTTCGGGACTTAAGTGGTATTTATACTTCGAAGGGAATCCCGCAGGATGTTTACTTCCCTTCTCAGAGGCAGCAATCGCTGCCAAGATGTCGCTATCAATCTTGGTTTTAGACCTAGTAACTGCTGCAACTAAGTATGTAGATACTGCTGATTTCGCCGCTTCATCAGCAAGCGAGTTGCCAACAGCGTGAACTCCCACGCGCTGATGACCGAGAGTATGAATCACATAAACGAGTGGCAACATAGCCTTAAGCTCTGCCACTCGAACCCAGATCATTTTATGTTTTATTGTGCTACCCTTGGAATCATGAAAATCATTTTGAACCCAAAAGAACAAGTTCTCATTGTAAGACTGGACACAGTAGTAAGAATCACTTACAATTAGAGTAGTAACACTTGGATCTGCGTACTCCAAAGCTAGTAAGAGAGCACGAAGCTCTGCCAATTGTGCGGTGCAATCGCCCAGGGGCAACGTGTGTACCTCCCTGGAAATGAACTCATCATTCAACATAGCACCGACCACAATGGCGCAAGCGGAAACGTAGGCATGTTTAGAGCCATGCGCAACCTGCGCCGACCCATCAGTGTAAATGATGCAATGGAAGTCCTCCAAAGGTCGCATCGCCAGAGGAGCAGGGTGAACGAATTCATACTGCAAGTACTCCTGCGACCGTAAGGAAGCGTCAAAAATAAACATGACATCTGTGGATGACAATGACGCAGCCCACTGAATCCACCGAGGGTGCAAAGCCTTTGAATTTGGTACACTGGCTTTCGTGACTGCCTCCAAATGAGGACAGGGTGTTACCACTAGCATGCGTTTCCCCTGTGACAGAGCTCGTTCCTTTAGAATAGCCATCTGTACTGCAGTTAAAACCTTTTCTATGGTGGGAAACCGCATCTCAGCCGAGGTGTACAAGTGTGACTTGTAAGCAATAGGTACTGTGTCACCTTCATTAAAAGTGAGGTACGTGAAACCCACCGTCCCAGGAATTATTCTTATGACCAGGTTGGTGTGGTTATCACGAGTCAGTAAATATTTAGAAGCGAGCAGATCAGCCTGCAAGGATTGCAAAATGGCTGAATGCTCAGGCAGCCAGCATGATTTTGAGAAAGTTGGTTGTATCAAAGCATACAAAGGCTTGATACGCTGGGCATATTCCGGAATGTAAGTTCTGCCGAAATTCAAAAAGCCCAGTAAGGATTGTAATTTTTTCAGAGTTGTTGGTGCGCGCAATTGTGCGCACTTCTCCAAGAAGTGAGGAGCCAAACCTCTACCTTCATTGTTGAGCTCATAGCCCAAAAACAACACTGTGTGTTCAGCAATGTGCGATTTTGCAAAGTTGAATTTGTAACCCATGTCTGCAAAGTTGCAAACAAGAGAATTTACACGACACAGATGCTCCCAAATATCGTCGTCTGTGAGATATATGTCATCCACATACGAAAAAGCATCAGGGTCGAGTGCCTCCAGAATAGAGACAATTCGAGCGGTAAATACACCAGGACTATTCTTGTAGCCCATTGGAAGACGCCGGAATTGCTTTTGGACTCCAGCGCTTGTAAAACTGGTCCATTGGGAGCTAAAGCTGTCCAACCTGTGGGCATAAAAACCATTGGATATGTCAAGCGTTGTCTTGAAACGCTTACGCACGAGACTATCCACTAGGGCAGAGCCGTGGGTATTCTGTACTGCACAGTTACGGCAATGCGAGTTCAAATGCCGGTAATCCAAAACCAAACGATATGATCCGTCAGGTTTATTCACAGTAAAAAGGGGATTATTCATCGGTGACACACACGTTTCAATAACTCCCTGATATTCCAATTGTTCAAGGATTTCCGCGACGGAAGATTTTGCTTCACGCCGAATGGGATATTGAGGTTGAGGCTGCGGCTGAGACCGCAACGGAATTTCGTGGCAAGGCGACAATTTATCCCAACCACATTGGTTACGGTACAGAGCCGGCGCGAGAGCCCGAGCCCACTCTTCTGCAAAATGCTGCGCATGCTCTTTCGAGACAGTGTTCGCGAAACTGGGTAGGATTACCTCCTCCCCTCGCGGCGCCGCGAGCACAAAAGGTGGGGGCCAGTCAGCCTCCGAAAGTAAAATATCATATGTAGAAGACAGATTCTCCCAAAATACACCTTTAACGGTACGCTGTATGTCACCTTCAATTAACAGGACAATTTCATATAGTCTTTCAGGGGGAGCAAGTCTCGTATCCGCTGTTTCTATCACAACGTAGACTTCAGTCGCTGTCACCCTCAGTAGTGGACGCAGCGCTTCTCTGACTATGGTTATCTCCGCCGCGCTGTCCAGCAAGGTCAGAGCCCACGTCAGATTCCGAAGCCGCGTTCTCACTATCTGTGGCATATCGATGCGCTGTTAAGGCTGCGACTTTCTTTTTCGCAAACTGCGGACGCCGAGGCGTAGAATCCTCCTGCTTCACTGCGCCGTCCGTCTGGCGGGACTGACCACGTCCTTGTTGGCCACCACGTCCACGTCCACCCCCTCCTCCTCCACCGGTTTTCTGGGCCGATGTGTCCTGAAAGGAACGAGGAGAGCGTTGATCAGAACCCTGAAAACGATCAGGTGATTTAATCATCGCGCGGTCGCGCAAATCATAAACTTTTTCGGATGGCGCAGGAGCTTGTATTGCAGGAAAAGAACCCTGAGTCTGCATTGTCTGCTTCCCCTGTGTCTGTTTTTTAGGCCAATTTTGTTTCTTGGACTTTGGCTGGGCATCTGTCACTGCAGATTGCCCCTGTGGTTGTTTTTTCTCCTTCACTGGAAAATATTTCAGACCTCTACTTGTGCGGCCAATCGTTTTATAAGCGGCCACCACAATCTTTGCTAACTGGCGGGGTTTGTCGGCATCGGGCAGAGCAGCCAAAGCATTCGACACCTGAAAGTTAACTGCATCTCCTTTAACATTGGAGAGAATGAGATCACTTACAATCTCAAAAGAACCACACAGGCGCATACCCAATTCAACCGCTGCCTCTGGACCGTGATCATTCTGAACACGTCGAACGATTTCAGGCAGGGCAGTCATAGACGGGGTGCCGAAGCACCTTGTATAAACTGCCGCAAATGTTTTTCCCCAGCTGTCACAGTCAGCAAGTTCAGGAGTAATATCCTTCGGGAGAGTAATCGTCAACATCCTATGTTTATCAGCAGGAGTGGAATTCGGAAAAACCGCTTCCAGTTGATCAAACTTCTCTGCTAGCCAGAATGGGAAGTCATCGTTGTCAACAGGACGCGCACCAAAAACCGAATTTACCATCACTGGATTGAGACGCATTCCGCCTCGTTCCATGGGAGCGGCCGCACCCCCCTGGGGACCACCAGGAAGATGTCGACCGATGTATTGCACTAAAGCACGAATCACGGAAATGGAAACTACATGTAGCCTGCGAATTTCTGCCAGGGTACAAGCCCCGTGATTCGGGTGCGGGGTAAAGCCACCCAACGCAGGCCAATTAGTACCTGGAATTGAGAGTGGACCTAACCTCGCACGGGACAAAGAGTGGGGGAGGGCGCCATCAAACCAAACTCGATGCTGCCAATGATCAATAGGTATTTCCAATGCCCTGTATGGCGTATATTCAGCCGGGACATCCGAGGCGGTGTAGGAGTGGTACAAACCAGAATTAGCGTCCACAGCCGGAAACGTAACCCAAGAGTAAAACAACTCGTAAGGAAACGCCGGATCTGCACTTACCACGAAAATCACAGCCATCCCATCTACTGGGACCTGGTACGTCTGAAGATGGTTGCGTACCGCTACGCGACTATGCTGTGCAATAGCCACCGCTGCCGCCATTACAGAATTGGAAACAAGAAAACACAAAGAATACTTTGTAGCACAACTGGGTAGTAATTCAAAGAAACCGTTTAAGTAAGAATCAAGCTTGAATAAAGACCTATTTAAAAAAATAGGTAGGTTTCACCAACACCCCGTTTTCCGGAAACGGATGTGAAGGGGTTAAGGCATGAACGATAAACTACTCGAGTGTCATGATATAAGACCACCGAAACCGTTGGGCGCCATGTTGCAGGGTTTCTGTACTCACACAGAACTGTGCACAGAGGAGTGGAACCTCGGCAAATTAGGATGTCCCAAAACTTACCTTAGCAACCAACTCACCCCTTACCGAGCTAGCTACAGTGTCTCATTGGACATATCAAACACCCAATGTTTAGACAAACCAGAACATGAACTTACAGTACCTCAGGGTACGTGGGACTCATGAACACTCTTTCGTTATATTATCATTACAAACCAGAACATGGAGTAAAGAAGACACATGTGCATTTGAAATGTTTATTTACTAATGCCGTCTTCTCAGGCGCAGTATCTTAGATAATACAAGTATACTTATTATCAGTAGCAAAATTATCAGCATAGTTACTAAGACATAAAAAGCGAATGGTGACAGCATGTTAACATGCTGTAATGAATAAGAGTTAACAACACTTATATCTCACCCTCCCTAACACATATATTATATTATTATCTAAGAAGGTCTCTTTGGGTTGTTTTAGGGCGGGCCCATACCTTAGTGTCCTAGCATGAAGGAATCACATCAGCATACACCAGCTCTCTCTGCATGTGCACCGCATCAAGTGTGTTAACAATTCTCGTGCAAAGCAATATCAATCCCGCCTCAAGCCCAAGTTGGCAAAGGCTGCACTTGTGTTATGACTATGAAGGCGTGGAGATCAGACCTCATAACAATTCCATATCGTGTTGCTCCTGAAACTTCAGCACTCTCCGTGCAGACATGTTTTATTAAACAAAGCAGATATCAGAGCAATAACATATTATTCTCACATTCACCACGGCAAACTACTAGGTTGAAAGCTAAGTCAACAAATGAGGGTCGTGTGCAGAAGTTGCAAGAATTGAAAAATGGCGTTTAAATCTCAAACGTACCTATGCTAACTTAACACGATATAGGGATATATAGGAGTTATACAACAGCATGTGGCTCGGGTGAGCGGAGGGATGTGTTGTTGAGGAGGGATTGCCTTCCGCCATTAGTGGTTTTTGCCTTTGCAGGAGTGGGGATGTGGGGCAATTAGGGCGCATTGGGGAGGGCCGGCCAGATGGCCCGTGTAGCTTGCGGTCTGTTGGACGTAGCGACAGGCCGCCCCCTCTATCTCACACCTATTGTGGGACTCTGGTAGTTACCAGAGACTGTTTTACTTGGGCTTTTGACTTTTGGATTGGTTTCTGCTGTTCGGGGCCTATTCTGGGGATGGGTGGGACGCGGGATTGTTGGGTGGTTTTCAAGAACTGGTTTTGGGGTGTTGTCAGTGTGCCTAGACTTTTGTCTTTCAACAGAACTGTAATTGCTGATGTGAATGGGGACCTTACCTGAACTGAAGTGTGTGACCTGGAATGTGCGGGGACTGAACTCTATGCTGAAACGTCATAAGGTGCATGCCTATCTTGTTCGTAGGGGGATTCAAATAGCCTTCCTGCAGGAAACGCATATTGACGGAACGGAAGGGCGGGCTTTACAGCGCAGGTGGCGGGGACAGCTGTTCTACACGGTATACTCGGCCTTTGCGAGGGGGGTTTTGATCTGGGTGCGGGCGGGGGTCCCCTTCCAACCCTTGCTGACAGTGCTCGATCCCGAGGGGAGGTTCGTAGCTGTACAGGGCCGGCTGGATGGGAGGGACGTGACACTCTGCAGCGTTTACGCCCAAAATATGGACCAACCTGCCTTTTTTGCACGACTGTCTGGGAAACTGGCGACAGTTCTAGCCAACACGGTCTTAATGGGGGGGGATTTTAATTCTGTACTAGATGTGGAATTAGATAGGTCTCACCCACCACTGGCGCAGGCGGCAGCTCACAGGCTAGCGAAGAGTAGGGGTGAGTGGCAGAGTGGCTGGGGCCTGGTTGATGCATGGCGAACCCAACACCCTACAGAGAGGGATTTTTCATTTTATTCCCCCCCACACGCGCTTCATGTTCGCCTTGACAGCATTCTGTGCTCACCGGATGTTCAATGCTTGGTCCGCCACAGTGAATACTTGGCTAAAACCATATCTGACCATAACCCTTGCCTGGTAGTGGTCCAATGGACGCGCCAACGCCAGGCTATTCCGACGTGGCGGTTAAACCCGTTGGCATTGGAGGACGCGGCGTTTAAGGCTGAGGTAGGCAATGGGGTAGGAGGCTACTTTGATGCTAACGCGGACACAGCTTCTAGTAGAGCACTGGAGTGGGACGCCTTTAAGGCGGTGGTTCGGGGAGTATGTATTTCGGCTACCGCGGGAGTCCGCAAGACCCTCCTGCAGGAAGTTACGCGGAGCGAGGATCGCTTACGCGAGGAGGAGCGACGTCACCACGTGACTCCTGAATCTCGCGAGGCGGTTTCGGCTGTGAGGGAGGAAGTGGCGACGGCGACGGAGAAGCTGCGCTGCTTCGATTATAAGGAGTTCCTAGTTCGGGCTCATGCCGAACGCGACAAGGTGGGCTCCCTACTGGCCTGGCTGGCCGCTCCAGGATCCCGCGGCACTCCGATTGTGGCTCTGACGAGGTTTATACTCAATCGGAGATCAATGGCCAATTTTTGTCGTACTACGCGCGTCTGTATAGGAGCGAGATGCCATGTGTGCCGGCGGAGCTGGATGGGTTTCTCCTGGCGGTGCGGCTTCCCCGGCTTGACCCTGCACACGTGGCCCGCTTGGGCGGGGACATCTCCGAGATAGAGATTCGAGTGGCCATTAAACACATGGCTCGCCGCAAGACCCCTGGCACAGATGGGCTACCGATCGAATTTTATGCAGCCTATGCGGATGTCTTGATACCGTGATTGCAGACGGTTTACCGGGAGGCATGGGATACCGGGGTCCTGCCTGCCACTACTCGAGAGGCCTTGGTAATACCCTTACTGAAGCGGGGCGGTGATGCTAGCTCGCGCTCGGCCTACCGCCCACTGTCCATGCTCACGACGGACTACAAGATCCTGAGCAAGGTTTTTGCGATGCGGCTTCTGGCCCACATGCGCGCTTTGGTGCACTCAGACCAAGCAGGCTTTATTCCCCAACGCACCACCGCCACCTGTGTGCGTCGGCTGCTTCGGGTTATGGGGGGCAATGCTGCTGGTTCGACGGGTGCCGCTGTCCTGTCGACCGACATTGAGAAAGCATTCGACAGCGCTGAATGGCCGTACCTGCTCCGAGTGCTGGAGGCCTTCGGTTTGGGCGAACGATTTGTGAAGTGGACCGCCTTGCTTTATGCTGCGGCCACAGCCCGAGTCAAGATCGGGGCTACCATCTCTGCCCAGTACAAAGTAGGGAGGGGGACTCGGCAGGGATGTTCCCTGTCCCCCCCTACTATTCGCGCTCGCCATAGAGCCTCTAGCTTCTCACGCCCGTATGGGCCGAGCGTATGAGGGCCTCCAGCTAAGAGGCGACACCCACTACATATCTCTCTATGCCGACGATTGCCTGCTGTTTTTGGCCGACACGGACGGGGCCCTGGGCGGGGCTAGGCGCTTGCTCTCGGATTTTGGCCGATTCTCGGGACTGAGGGTCAACTGGGGGAAGTCCTGCCTCTTCCCGTTGGTGTCGAGGACGGACGACTCCCAGCCGGAGGGTGAGCTGCGATGGAAATACCATTGCCTCCCTTATCTAGGCACGCACATATATAGATCGCTGTTGGACCTCCTGGAGGGTAACATTGAGAGAGCGATCCGGAGTCTACGAGGCTGCATGGGATTCTGGCGGACGCTGCCGCTGTCGGTCGCGGGGCGAGTGGCGTTACTGAAGATGGTGGCACTACCCCGTCTTTTGTATATGTTCCGCACGCTGCCGGTCTGGATCCCGACAGCGGTTTTCACCAGACTTCGCTCCTTAATTACCGGGTTCATTTGGGGATCGGGTAGGAGGCGCGTTGCGCTGGCCACGTTGATGCGCCCCAGATCAGACGGGGGACTTGCAGCCCTGGATTTTGAATGGTATTATTTGGCGGCGCAGCTGCAGTGGCTTACCCAGGCAGTGGCTTTAGAATTTCGGGGTCCAGAGGGGGCAGCAGGCGGAATCCTTCCGAGACATGTCATCTCATTTATAATTCTAGGCCAGAAATTGGACCTTTCCCAGCTTACAGGGGAGGAGCGGACGATTCGTAACTGCTGGCTACGATGCCATAGGCGATCCGGCGTCGCTCGCCCATATGCCCCTGAGATCCCACTAGGAATGTGCACCGCCTTTCCGCATGGGGGAGATTGGTCAGCGCTGGCGACCTGGGAGGAACTTGGCCTGCAAATGCTCGGTGATCTCTATAAGGAGGGATCGCTGCTCTCGTTTCAAGAGCTGCACGACGCTTACGGCCTCCCGAGGGGTGACTATCTGTTGCACGCCTCGTTGGTGGCCGGTATTCGGAGCTACTGGAAGAGGGGGCTTTCTGAGCCACCGACATCTGAGTGCTGTCAATATGTGGTTATGGCGGCTGGCACTTACAAGGCCATCACCTGCCTTTATCGGAGGCTGTCGACTGAAACATTGCAGCCCTTGGATGGGCTGAGAGCCAAATGGGAAGGGGATATCGGGCGACCGATCCCTGAATCAACGTGGCCGCAGCTTTTGCGGCGACAATGGAAAGGCACTAGGAATGCCAGGTTCCAGCTGGTCCAGTTTTTCTCCCTACACCGAGCTTACCTGACGGCGGCTAAGATCTCACAATACTTTGAAGGTGTGTCTTGACTCTGCCCCAGATGTGGAGCGGAGGACGCAGATTTTGCGCACATGTTCTGGTCCTGTGGGAGGCTAACTGATTACTGGGAGGCGGTGGTGACCTGCCTGAATGCTGTCACGGATCGGCAAATTGAAGCAGATATGGGCGTTTGCTTACTGTTATGGTTCCCTCACACCCCCCGCAATCGCATTACCAGCAAATTTGTTGACTTGGGCCTGATACTGGCCAAACGGGAGATCGCCATGCATTGGAAATCTAGCCGGGGCCCCAGTTACCCGCGATGGAGGTCCACTTTGGAGCGGTGGGCGAAAGCGGAGAGCGCATTGCGGCTGCAGCAGGCCAGGCGATTAGATTGTGACAGGGCATTGGAGGCGGCCAGAGCATGGGAGGCCCTAGTGAACGAGCTCCAATCACCTGAGAGTGACCAAAGTGAGGATGGCAAAATAGCGACACCGTAGGGTAGTTCTGTTGAGGGTACCCCACTCCCAGGGCAGCACACCACTGTAACAAGTAACGGCGGAGGTCCCGAGAGCTAAGGTCTCCCATTTGTATGCACTACCTACCTTCTCCTCTCGACTGGTTCGAGGGGGTAACTAGCTGTTGAATTTTGGCTGACTGAGAGAGAAGACACCGGCGCACTGACTAGGGGGGAGGGATCCGGGTAGGGTACGGTTCAAGGGATTGTTATCATAAAAGGCGTCTGATCAGAAATGTACTGTTATCCTGAAATGTCAGTTGTTACTGCATAACTTACTCTTTGAACTGTGATATATTTGACTTGAAATGGCAATAAAAATTGTTTTTACAAAACAAAATTGTTCTACATTCTGTCCATCAACTGTGTTTTTTGCAATTTCACCCTGAGTGTGCTGGGGATGCTCAGACTTGAGTCCCAGGCTCTCCACACCACTGGAGTCAAGCTATCCAGGCTGATGGAGGCTGACATCCAGAAACCGGTCCTTGGATGCTTGATTCCGGTCTGGGAAAGACATGGCTTGGTAGTTCGGACTGGACTGTTCCCATGAGGCACAGGGTCAGAGCTGATTTGCATATAGCCAGTGTCTAACCCAGGGTGGTGTGGAGTGCAAAAAAAACAATGGATTTAGGCCCAGATCCTTGTACTGGGGTGAATGTATGACATTGTTCTACATTCTGTCCATCAACTGTGTTTATTGCAATTACACCCCGAGTGTGCTGGGGATGCTCAGACGTGAGTCCCAGGCTCTCCACACCACTGGAGTCAAGCTGTCCAGGCTGATGAAGGCTGATAGCCAGAAACCGGTCCTTGGATGCTTGATTCCGGTCTGGGAAAGACATGGCTTGGTAGTTCGGACTGGACTGTTCCCATGAGGCACAGGGTCAGAGCTGATTTGCATTAGCCAGTGTCTAACCCAGGGTGGTGTGGAGTGCAAAAAAAACAATGGATTTAGGCCCAGATCCTTGTACAGGGGTGAATGTATGTCATTGTTCTACATTCTGTCCATCAACTGTGTTTTTTGCAATTTCACCTCAACACCTGGCAACATTTCTTTTAGCCACCCAGGCCGCCAAGGCCAGCCAGATCTCGTCGTACCTTGACCAGTCCATCAGCCCTTTAATCATTAACAGAAGCCACCTGGGTTCCACCGGGACCGGCGACCCCACTACTGTCGCTATAGTACGGGCCACCTTGGTCCAGAAGGGTACCACATTCGGACAATCCCAGAGAATATGGAAGAAGGTTCCCTCCCCCTGACAGCCCCGCGCACACATGGGAGACAGGCTCCTGCCCCATGAAAACAGGTGAGTTTGCGGGTAGTACACCGGGTGCAAGATTTTTAATTGGACAAGACGGAATCTAATCCGTATCGCGATTTCGCTGGGGCTCTGTAGGGCATCCTGCCAATCGTCATCTTCCAGGCCGCCGACATCTTCCTCCCATCTCGTCCGCAGGGACACCAGGGGGTCATACATGTTATTTATGAGTTTGCAATAAATAGTGGACGTGGCCTTCTCTAGAATGTAGTAAAGCAGGAGCCTGTCCTCCATGGGCGAGTACTCCGGGATGGAAGTGTCTGTGTGTATATGGGTGCGTAGGGCATGCGTGAGGGCTGAATTTATTTTTTGATGGCCTTAAGATTCTGTGCACTTTACCACTCATAACCAATCCAAAGGTTCTTGTGCTTACTCCCTAAAACATGGTAACATTGGCTTACATCTGCTGGCATATTTAATTTACTTATAAGTCCCTTGTAAGGTGGTATACCATATACCACCCAGGGCTGGTAAATTAAATGGCCCTTGTGGACCTGCAGCTCTTATTGTACCACCCACTTAAGTAGCCCCCTAAATACGTCTCAGACATTACTCAGTTCTAAACTGCCAATTCGACGTAAAAAAATAAACTTTTTGTGGAACCTGTAACTCCTATTTTAATACATATGAGTCAACCCTAGGGTAGGCCCTAAATAGCCCATAGGGCAGGGTGCATTGTATGTAAAACGTCGGACAGGTACTTTTAAGTTTTGCTTGTCCTGTTAGTGAAAAACTCACAAGTTCATTTTTCACTGCTGTGAGGCTTACCTCTTGTATTGGATAACTTTGGCTACCTTATTACATTTAATATGTGGTAACTTTTGTTTGGGAGCAGGTAGAAATATTGTGTTTGGTGTCTAAGAAATTGTAATTTAAGATCCTCTTTAATGCAAAAGTCAGATTTAAAATTACAAGTCTGAAAATGCCACTTTTAGAAAGTTGGAAAAAATAATGGGGCGACCCGGTGTCCCTCAGAACCTGGGTATACGTATTAAATAGAACAATTGGTTCTGTCGGGTTTTTTTCAATTGCTTAGAGTACGCAGTAGCAACTGCTTACTTATAACACATACCAATGGTTTGAGAAAGAAAAAAAAATAACATAACACACATCAAAATTAGAATTCAATAATATATTCAGAAATAAGTATCAAATATTCATGACTGTCCCAATTTACAAATTCAATTGAAATAGGGAATGAGTGACTGTGGTGAAAAAGCGACATATGGTGATGCACCTTACTTTTGCGCTACTAACGGGGTCGAAACGTCGACGTACCACATATGTCTGCGCAATGCTCACGATCATAGTTTAACTTATCAATGGATCCTGTAGCATATGTGCTAAAATAATAGACAAACAGAAATTATTTTCCCCTCTCTTTGACTGCACGTTTATTTGTCTTGTGTATAGTGTACTGTCTTCATCACCAATCACTACATGTCACTTTTTCATCACAGTTACTCATTCCCTATTGCAATTGAATTTGTAAATTGTGACAGCCATGAATATTTGATACTTATTTCTGAATATATTATTGAATTCTAATTTTGGTGTGTGTTATGTTATTATATTTTTCTTTCTCAAATCATTGGTATGTGTTATAAATAAACAGTTGCTACTTGCCTACTCTAAGCAATTGAAAACACCCTGACAGAACCAATTGTTCTATTTAATACTTTTAGAAAGTTGGCATTTTCTTCTCTTAACTTTTTGGTGCCTGCAGCCTGTTTCTTGTGTCACGTGACTAGGTGTAGTTGGCAGGTGGCCTTTTTTGTATTCTTCCCAGACAGCCACATAATAGAGGGAGTGAGGATTGGGGTTGGAGTTGTGCTCTGCAAAGACACTGCCTCAGCTCACACACAGAGAACTTCACACTAGCCTATTGTACCTGCAGACAGACTGTGACCAAGGAAGGGAGGTAGGAAATTACAGACACATTTCTAGAGGGAAAACTTCAGACACGTCTTCCACTTCAAAGTGGGCAGCAGGTATAAAAACAGGGCTCTCAGACCCACTCTTCAGTTTGTTTCCGGACCTGCAGAAGGACTTTCAGAGGACTGCCCTGCTACCTGTGGCCTGCTGTGTACTTCAGAGGACTACCCTGCTGCCTGAAGCCTGTCATGTGCCCTCAGAGGACTGCCCTGCTGCTTGAGACCTGCGTACTCCTTGAACCCAAGACTTCCAGAGTGACTCTAAGGGCTAGTTTTCTGTCCTCCTGATCAGAGCCTCAGGGACAGAAAAAGCTTCCTCCTGCACCTGGGCCCAGTCTGAGTGAGTCTTGACTCCCCAAGTGGTGCCTCTCCAGTCATGGATCCTTGGAAGTGGTGCTAAAGGTACCCAGATAGCCCAAATCCAAAACTTGCAACGCAGAAAACTTTCTGCAAAAAGTGCTCAAACTACTGAGAGGAGACTGAGACCTAACTGCTCACCAAAGATTGACCTGACTTTGCGGCAACTTCCGCTTCATTATTCTGCGCAACAGCAAATCTGGTTCAACAGCTCCTGGTAGAAGGGGTATCAATCCTTGTGGAGCCCTCGTTGGCTACAGTCTGGAGCTTCGTCCTCCTGCAGATTTTCAACTTCCATAAAAGATACTAAGGGACCGATTTAGATTTTGGTGGGGCTACTGTCATCACTCTGCTGCAGAGTTTCCCAGTACTCAGTCAAGCTGACGGAATCCAGCCTGTCCTTTTTAGATGTATGCAGGCTGAATCTCCGTTTGCATCAACAAAGTGTTTACCGTCACGCATACTGCTCACCACTGCCAACACGGTAGACTCCTCTGCTGTAGAATAGTATTCAATCGTCATCAGGGTGGTGGGGTTGCACGAAAATATTCAGATTTCACAATTGTGCTGGTGGATTGCCTGCGGTGGAGTCCCGATGGTGGGAATCCGTCGCGGGACGCTGTCAACAGTGTATCATTACTGTGACCATTGGATGGATATTAACATTACACACCTGATGAATTTTGCCTAATTGTTTGCACCTGCATATCAACCTATAAAACACACTCCATTTCAGACCATGATCCCTTGCCATTCCAGCTTAGCACAACAATTTCTTGGAGAAGAAGTTTTGTCTGAGTATGCTGGGTATTTTGTTTTTGCTCCCTCTGTTACTTGTTCATTTTACATTTCATTTAATTTCATTATAATGGCAGGGAGAAGAAATCCCCATTTTACAGAGGGAGAATTGTCAGTCTTGGTGGATGAAATTATTAGAGTAGAGCCACAAGTACAAAATACAACTGTATCAGAGTGAAGGCTGTAGGAAACAACCTGTGCACACTGAAGGAAATTAGAAAGAGGTGGAACAACCTGTGAGGGCGAGTGCATTCACCAAGCATCACTGGAGGGCCAGTGGATTGGCGGTGGTTCTCTCAGCCCCCCTTACTGTTTCTTTTCCCTGGGAGGAGAAGGTCTTGCAGATCCTACATACTAAAGCATTGATAGGAATCACTGGAGGAGTAGAGACTGGTAAGTTATACTTTGGAATGTGTCACTAAGCCTAAATGTCATTTTCCATTTTAATTTAGCTGTTGCTAATGTGTTTTGCACCTAGATAGATCGATCAGTATAATTTTCTTGTTTTGTTTGTTTGAATGTATTTTGTTGTAATTAAGATTACAGGTTTCAATCCTCAGTACAGTTAACATGTCACTCACTGGAGCTGTCTGCCCAGGCAGACCTGATGAACCAGCCAGCTCATCGTTATCCGGACTTTCATGGGCGGAGTCCTCCTTGATGCTTGTTCCTGGTCTGGTGTGGTCTCAGTGGAAGATTGTTGTCCATGTACTCTGGGTGTTGGACCTATAATGTATATAAAAGAAACCCAAAAGTTGTATAAGTCTGGATTATACGTAAATTGAGTTTGAAGATCAAATGAAGAATAAAAGGAAACATTTACTATCATGAATGTACCTTTCAGTGGTATTATAATACATTACACAAACAGTTTAAATTACACACTAAACATCTTCAAAAAAACAGGTAAAAAGATGCCCTGAAAGATTCATCATAATACAGTAGAGATGAGAAATGTGACCAAAACCATTTCAAGGCCTACCAGGCAAGAATTCTGAAAATTGCACAACTTAGAAGGATATTTAACATTACTCATTACTCATCATATAAATATTGTAGAGTGAATGTGTTTAAAAATAAGATAACATATTCAGCATACAAAAAGTACATACCTTCACATTTCCAATTCAGAAAACTTTGATTTGTAAAACAAATATCATTGATTCAATGAGATACCAAGGATAGGATAACACGCAACATTACAACACGTTTAAAGACATAGTATGAAACAGTGATTGATAAACTACATAACACTTCAAAATATGTGAACATTTTACAGAAAAGAGATAATGATCAAAATGACATTGCATTATTATTTTCACATTACAAAAACAAGACTTCATGGTACTTGTAGTCACTTCAATTGAACATGCAAAACACTTGCAAAATTGTACATTAAACATACCTAGTGAAGATATGCAGTAAGAACAAAAAACTGACATTTAGAATTTAAAACACATTTATGATATATGTCACTTGGTGTAAAAGCACCATTACACACCTATACCTCCCACCCCCACCCCAGCTGTTGCCAACCCACAGCTTATGGATACCTCCACTTCCTGTGTCCAAACCAACAACGGAACCAATCGAATGAGGCACACTGGGTCAAGGGCGCAGGGTAGTGTTGGGGTTGGGGTTATGGGAGGGAATCTGTGGGCAAGCAAAGTGAGGCTACTGGGTTCACTGTCACCCAGGCCACCATCGACCATGTCTTGGGATTCCTCCATCAGTCCCAAGACATGATAGGCCAGGTCCTTACAAAGCTCCAGGAGGTGAAGCAGGTGCAGAGGGATCTCAATGCACAGATGGATAATCTGAACTCCAATCTGGGCTCCCTGACTGAGGTGCTGCATGATTGTGTTACCAATATGGGCTGGGCTTTTCCAGCACCATCTTCCCCCTTCTGTAGTTTAACAACATCTGGGCCACCTACATCTGCCACAGCCACAGAAGGGGAGACCCTGCCACAAGAGGCAACACCTGCACCCACCTAAGTCCCTGCAACTGTGGAGCTGCCTGCACCCGCAGGAGCACACGTTCATTGGGACCACTGGGAGAGGATGGCAAGACCACCACCATGAAGAGACGTAGAACCTAATTTTCTGGATGTGTGACTAAAATTCATTCTGTTGACTATTTTCTAAGCCTGGGCACAGTTCGCAAATTCTGCCGCTCTACGCAGAGCTCTTCAAGCGGCGGAGTGTGTTACAAAAATGCTGTTCACTTTAATTTGTAGCGCAAGGTGTTTGTCCGTGCTGTGAAATTATCGCTAATGGCCCCATGCACAGTGCAAGCAGGCGTAAGCAGACGCTGCTTCCCTTCTGCCGTACGAGTAGATTTTCTACTTGAGCGGAAGCTTTCGCATTGTGAACGGATGGTTTCTCAACGCGAGCGGTCGCGAGCATATGCGGCCACTCGCATTGAGAAACCTGCCCGCCGCGTTAAGAAATCTCACCAGGAGGTTGATTTCCTTCACTGGCCAACTTGACGTTGACCAGCGCGAGCAAGGAAAAAACTCCGCTCCGCACAAAACTAACAAAGTCAAACACTGCTGTTGTATTCCATTTTTCAAATTCTTTCTAATTTTTTACTTCCATCACACATATTAACCACTTGGCTGCTAAGGGGTATGCATGTAGGTCCATTGACTTTCCATTGAAATCAATGGGAACTACATGACGAGTTACCCTTGTCATTAGCACTGAAGGGGTTAAATTGTAAAAAATAAATTGATTGTTTATTGATAAACAAATGCCATGTAGTTATTGTTTCTCACATTCTCCTAAATGAAAAAGAACAAATAGCACAAGCTCAACTGATGTAGGTTATTAAATCATAAGAAATAAATGCATAATCCAAATCATCATTACCATTTTAACTTTTACAGTTCCAGCCATTGCCAGCATGGTAGAACGTGATATAATCCAAAAAATCTGAATAAACTGGCAAACTATCATTGATTTTTGTCATGAGCTAGAGCCTGATCTTCTGGCTCACAATAGTAATCCCACATCAATAACACCAATAGTAAAAATACTGGAATTACTCCATTTTGTGGCCACATGATCATTCCAAGACATGGGTGCAGTATCTGGTACAATGTCGCATACAACTTTAAGTGGTGTGATCAAGAATTTCTTTCTACAGTGATGAGACACATAAACAGCTTCATACATTTAACACAAAATGAGGATTTAGCCAATGTGACGGGAGATTAGTATGCTTTGGGTCGAATACCACATGTGGTTAGAGCAATTTAAGCAGCACATATTGGCTTGGTGGCACCATTCAACAGAAAACAAGTCAACCAAAGCGGGCTTGTAAAGTGTTAATTACCACCTGTGAGGCATTGGTCGAAAAGCCAGGTTTTTATGCCTTTCCTGAATTCTTGTATGGTGGGGGCTGTTCAGAGGTGGATGGGGTAGCCAATCTAGGACTTGGCGACCAGTTGCGAGAAGGCATGGCTGCCGCTCTTGCTCCTGCGAATGCAGGGCATGTGGGACAAGGAGAGAATGCAGAGCGTAGCAGTCGGTGGGTTGGTTGAAGTTCACCCTGTGGTTGAGGTATGCTAGCCCAATGTCGTGGAGGGCTTTGTAGGCGTGAGCAGTTTGAATTGGCACCATTTGCTAACGGGAAGCAAGTGTAGCACTTTGAGCTGGAGGGTGATGTATGTCCATCTCAGTAGGTCAAGGACAAGCCTTGCTACAGCATTCTGGATGGTCTGGAGTCTTTTTAGTAGTTGTGAGGTGAATCCCACGTAAAGGGCAGTTCCATAGTCCAGTTGGCTTGTGTAGAGGGCCTGTGTGACGGTGCATCTAGTGCTGATGGGAAGCCACTTGAAGACTTTCCTGACCATGAACAGGATGAGGAAGCAGGAGGATGAAACTGCATTCACCTGCATCCTCATCATGAGCCTGCTGTCAAGTATGATGCTGAGGTTCCTTGTGTGATCTGTGGGTGTGGGGCGAGTTCCGTTGGCCACCAGGAATCGTCGCATAGGGAGATGTTGCCCCTGAATATGAGTACCTCTTTTTTGCTGATGTTTAGTTTGAGGCATCTGTTCTGCATTCAGCTTGCAGCGTTGGTCATGCCCCTGTGGAAGTACTCCTTGGTGTTAGTTGGGTATGATAAAAAGAGAGAGGATGAGCTGAGTGTCGTCTGCATAGGAGATGATGTTCCTACCGTAGGTTCTGACCAGGTTGGTCAGAGGGGCCATGGATGTGTTGAATAGGGTTGGGCTTATTGAGGATCCTTGTGAGATGCTGCATATGATGTTTTTTGGGCCCAAGGTGTACAGCGGGAGGCAAACACGTTGGGTTCTTCCGGAGAGGAAAAAGGCGATTCATTTAAGAGCTTTCCCCTGAATCCCCTTTCTAGTTCGTGTAGGCGGGTGCAGTTGAGCATGGTGTGAAAAGGCTGCAGAGACATCAAGGAGAATAAGGGCGGCTGTTTCTCCCTTGTCTAGAAGTGTCCTGATGTCATCCATTGCCGCGATCAGGGCGGTTTTGGTGCTGTGATTTGAGCGGAAACCAGATTGGGATGGGTCCAGTAGTAGGACATTGCAGAAGAATTCAGAATGTTTTCTGACACTCAGGTGAACTCAGAAGGGTCCATACCTTTCTTCAAGGTACAAACAAACACAAATGCTCGCTGTTTACATATAACCAGGTGGGAACTACTGAAGATGATTAATGACACTGAGCTCAGCCTAAATGGTAGCAGGGAAGAACTAAGAGCCATCCGCCTTATGGTCGTGCATAGTTGGTATGTGTTGGACTTGTTGGCCTCGAAGGAGGGTGGGGTTGGTGTCAAGATTGGAGCTTCCTTATGCCTGTTTATTCCTGGAAAGACCCTAAAATTGGAAATCTTGCTTTTGCTTTCCAAGCATTACATTGTTTACAAGCTGACATGAAGAAGGAGGGAGGTGCCCCGGAGCTGGACTGATTGCTTAGTATTTTTTTCTGGCTTCCCCTGTGGGTGACCAAACAGAGCACGTCATTGCTTCTGATTGCTTTTTATGTACTACTATTGTGTGGATTCCTAGAAGTGGGGGTTTCCTGCTCTAAAAACGCAGTCCTCAGAGGCGTGGCCAGCCAAGATGGCCAAATGGACGTGATCCATGCCGGCTCCGCTGCATCTGTAGCGGTAAGACAATGCATCCTCCTACATCAGACCCACACATGCCTGCCAACGAGTAGCTTCTGAACCCCAGGGATGGGAGCAATGTTTGGAAGGCGAGGACCCCCCTGTAACACGGAGACAGGAGCGTAAGAAAGGGCCGGCATGGAGGTGTGGTGGTGGCGGTGTGGAGGGTCACGGACACAGCGGTGGCCTGCGGCTGACTGTATGTGAGCGGATGGTGTTCGCTGTGGCCAGAGTACTCGGCAAACACAGCTGGGGTTCTCCTAATTGGACAGGGGACCGAGGTGCCGGAGGCTGCAGAGGCACCTGCGGAAGTTGCCGCCACTACAGGCAGGAGAGAGGCAGAGTAGAGAAGAGCCGACAGGAGGAGATCGGGGAACCCTGCTGAACCGTGGGCTCAGCACCAGAGCCCTGCATTGGGGGCTCCAGTGCGCCCATCACGGTAGAAAGTGGACAGATCAGGGACTATGGAGTTTGGCTGGATTTGTCGGACGAGACACGAGAGTTGCCTGACCTTAAGATGGCAGGCCCGTGGGACCCGGCCTGGTGTTATCTTTGGCAAGAATAATGATCTGGGGAAGAGTTCGCACCCGGCCCACATTGCGCCCACAGCTTGAAGAGAGGGAGTGCCGAATGATTGCGTGCACTCTCCAGACAGCACCTTCCCCCTCTAGCAACTCACTGGATGGGCCTGGCCCTGACATGGTGGTGGGGAGATAGCTACGACTCTAAACTGGTGGCCGCAGCTGCCCATGAACTCTGAGGACCCGGACACCGGCAGGGAACTGGCTCTCTTCACTTAGACACATAGCACCTTGTCTGGTAGAGAGGGGGCGGGGGGCTCAAGAGGACCCTCAGAAGACTTGGAAAGGTGGGACTTTAGCCCTGTGAGAGGCGTTTGCCAGAGATTACTGCCCTACTGACAGAGGCGGCGCCCAATAATTACCTATCAAGTAACAAAAGCAGTGGCGGCTCCTCCCCTAAGGCAGAGGAGCGTCGCCCCACTGCCAGGAGCAGCAAAGAAAGGAAAAAATAAAATGATAATAACAGAATGTTATTATCATTTTATTTTTCCCTCCTGCTATGGCAGTGTGTGAGGGGGCAGAGCGGAGTTGCAGAGGAGGAGTGGTAGAACACTCCTGTGGCAGTGCGCAATGACTGTTTGGTCAGCGTTCCCAGGTTGCCCAAAACAGTCATGCGCACTCCCCTATTCTCCAAGGCTGCATTAAAACCTGCATGGAGAACGTGTCCACCCCTCCAGCCCCTTGCTTAGCACCATGTCATGGAGCTCAGACCAAACACAATGCTCCATTGGCGAATTGTGATTTGCTTAGGGATGGGAGACTGGCTGCCTGCTTCCTGCTCCGACCTAGAACACAGGCGAGCAGGAGAGAAGATGCTGGACCCGGCGGCAGCAAGGTAAATTATTTTTTTAAAAGCAGCCCGCGTCGTCGTCCCCGTGACTGCCCCCCACCCGTGAGCCATGCTGGCCACAAGTCCCCAGGCCCAGATGGCTTGACTGCACACTTTTACAGAACCTTTGGTTCGAAGCTCATACCAAATCTCGTAACCGTTTTTAACTCACTGGCAAGCTCCAGGCCATGATCCCGTAGATGAGTGTGGCACTTATGTCAGTGATACACAAACAGGGGAAAGATTCTGAACAGTGTACTGATTAATAGCATTACTCAACCTAGATGCTAAGCTATACAGAAACATTTTAGCCACTAGACTGGAAACCCTTATGTCCGAATTGAGCCATCTGGATGAGTCAGGCTTTATAAGTGGTAGAAATACCCACAATAATCTTCGAAGGGTCATTCACCTCATCAAAAAAGGCATTTAAAAACCCAGTGCCATCAATCCTACTCACGTTAGATGCAGAAAAAGCATTTGACCGAGTGGACTGGGACTTTTTGTTTCACACTTTACAACTCTTTGGGTTTAGTCATAAATTTATAACTATGATTAAAGCCAACTATGCACACCAGAGTGCCTGAGTTTTGGTAAGTGGAGAAGGCCCATCCACCTGGAAAGGGGACCGCGACAGGGGTTCCCCCTCTCACCCTTATTGTTTGCTCTCAGTATCGAACCCTTTACGGTGAGGGTGCGCACGACCCCGTTTATCCATACCATTCTCTTTGGCACTGATGAACACAAGACTCACGTTACATTTGGAGCTACAGGCCTTCAAACGGCTTAGTAGCGTTCACACCCTTCTGCAGAGTCAAGTAGGAACTATCATATATTGGCATTAAGATTACGCCTCGGATTTCAGATCTCTTTAGGGCTAACTATCCTCCACTCCTCCAATGACTTAAAGACGATTTTCGCACGTGGGCCCTCATGTATATCTTATGGTTAGGGCATGTACAGGTCACCAAAATTAATGTTTTACCCAGACTATTATATCTCTTCCAAGGACTCCTAATTGAATTGGACCCTGGATTTCTCCCAGCTTTGAGATATCTGATTATCCGTTTTGTCTGGCAGCGGAAGAGGGCTCGCCTCCTTTACAGTCAACTCCGCTGGTAGATTACCACTGCCAGACCTAGAGCTTTACTGCAAAGTGGCCCAGTTTAGAGTAATTACGGAGTGGTCAGCACAGGAGTCCGACAAACATTGGCTCCAAATGAATAGAGGAGTGTCAGGGAGATACTTTTGGGACCTTCTTTGAAATTGTAGTGTAGTTCCTATTATCCCAATAGGCTCTGCGCATTGGAATAATACCTTCAATAGTAAAGGCCTAGACCAGACGTTAACTAGGTCTACTACTGTCGATATTAGACTTAAAGTTTTGGGTTTGCCAGCTAGCTCAGAGTTCACTAGAAACGTTCTCGAATGTTCAGGAAGGAATTAACTTCCCTGATTAGACAAGAAGGGATTTAGTTTCTGACAACCATAGAACATGACAACTTTGCTCTCCCCTAATCAAGAGTGTATCTCGAGAGTCGTGTGAACAAAAGGCAATTTATTTTACTCAGTCAGTACGTGCATTCTTAGTCTCATCAGAATGTAGAGAAAAGGAAGAGACGGGCGTGTTCAATAAAAAGGTGTTATTTATTGATCAGTCCCTTTTCTCATACAAGAGAAATGGATCGATATTATTGCAATACTTATAGTTAAGTAAAGTGCATACATTAAAAGCAATAGTATGAAATAATACTGTAAAAACATTGATATGGTTTCTAAGCCATAAGATGTTTTAAAATGAATAAAATATATTACATACACATATACATTTGACTAAACGTACTCAACTGGTGTTTCTAAATACGCCTACCCTGTGTACCTGACCTAAGCCTAATACGTGGGCAGGAATAGAAAGTTACAGTTTAAGTTAAGTTTGTTTTTGCCAAGTGAATAACTAAAGAATTCTCTGCGAGGGGTTATTCAGTTCTGTACCTGGAATCTAGGTTGAATGAGGGATGGTATCTCTCTCTCTGGTCTCGATATTCCAGGCTGCCTGCGAGGGCTACCCGGAAGCGCCGGTGCTGGATTTCTCGGCAGGAGAAATGGGCAGCTGCTCGATTTCAGCGCGTCAGGAAGGCGGGGCTGCGCCAGCGGGGTCTGCTCTGCTCTGGGCTTCGGCAAGTATGGCTGCTCCGTCTCGTCACCACCGCGTGTGTTTGCATAGGGCAATATCGGTAATATTTATACCTTTAAGGTGCCGAGATTGACGTAAGGATGGACATAGATACGTCAATAAGGATGTCATACGACTTGCTCGTTAGCACATTCTTTTGCTGAAGTTCTCGGTGAAATCAAAACAATGGCCGCAGGGTTTTGCCCAGGTTGTCATAGGTTTGATTTGTTATGAGAACTCCGTATGCCTTATCAGGGGCTGGAGGAATATCGCTTGTCTAATTAGATCGCAAGCGTTATGACCTAATCAGATAACACGTTCCTGTACCGTAGTGTGACTGCGTCAGATAACGGTATCTGCATCATGGGGGTTTTCTGCCTCATGGGCTGACTGCTAGTTAACTTGTTGGTTTGTTTAACCAGAATAGGGTCAGGAATAGGGGGATCGATTCAGAACCTATAGGAATACATCACACCCACTCCACGCTAACTATGGACATATTTACTAATCTATGCATAGTAAAACATACTATAGAGTATAGTGTATACCTTACCACCCCAAAATACATAAATGCATTTTGAAATTTTTCAAATATACGGAAGAATTGCAATCATATGTATTGTATGCACTCAAGCTGTAGAATAATGCCAAAGTAATCACGCATTTGTATACATTATTGCTATTTGGTATATGATAATTTACACATGAAATGGCTCTTAATACAGAAAAAAAGTTCGAGACCATTCCATCACAGAATAAAATATTTATGAACATACCAGCGGGCAGCTAATGTCTATAAGCTATCTAAAATTTAGAAACCTTAGTTCTCTAAGAATAGTTCTTACTTTAAGCAGAAGATAGTGTCCCGAAAAATATGCAAAAATATTTTGGGGCTGCTGAAAATTGCTGTCCGTGAACTGGAGGTGAAATTGTTCATGTGACTTTATTTTTAAGTTTGAAGACCGAATTCAGGGAACGCCGTGTGCGAGCTTGCTCAAAAGTCCCTATTTCTGCTCTGGTGAGAACATCATATCATTTAGGCTTTCGAAAAAGCTGTCAACAGCTTCCTGGGAAAGTTCCACTAACTCGGAAAAAGGTGTAACCATGCATTCGTGCGCATGATTGTCTCCATTGACATTCTGATTCGCATTGCTGACAGAAGGTCGTACCTGTTCCATGCTGCTTTCATCTTGAACTTCACTACCCCTCAATCGTAGTGGTGAAGCTTCCACGAATGCCGTCATCAGGATTGGTAGCCTTGGAGGGCAGCACAAAGCGTGAACCTTGATCGGGCTCAACAATGTTTCTGCATCCATTGGCGCATCCGATTGTAGTGTCAGACAGGTGTCTAACACGCATTCTTCTCCGCATAGCAGACACCTTAATACAGGTAAAACACACCTTTGCCACATTGGTCGAAATGATAGAAACCAAGTCATGTTCAGGTCTCTAAGCCGGGAGAGTCCCAGGATTTTTGATATCCGGTCCCGGTATCCAATGGCTAGGATTGTTTCTTCCCTTGTCGCAAGAGTTTTGTCTGTGACATGGGTTGCCATAACGAAAAATAAGGACTAAGAATAGGATTCCTGCAATTAGTCCCAAGATCAGGGGAAGTCCGCCAAAAATCGAATGGACGAAATCTGGAAAAATACCCAGTATGGCTTTGAATGGTGTTAATGCCATCGAAAATACTGTCTTAAATACCTTTGAGACCCCATTGGTATCAGAAATATTTAAGATTTCATTCAGGATTTCTGCAAAATGTATGGGGGAATTAGTTGATAACAATGAATGTATCTCTGCAGTCGTCCTTGCGACTTGTAGATCATACGTTTCTTTTGATGACGTGAGCCTTGTAGGCGTCTGAAGAAGCACTGTTTTCATTCTGCTTAAAGTATCTATTCGAATAGAAGTAATTTTCAAATTGGGCCATGCCCTTGCCTCCCTGTCTGGAAAGGAGCTGGGGAACAATGAGCGTCCACAGCACTTGACCTTCGCAGTCGTAGTTACGAGATAAGGAGTCCCGGGCATAAGACTACAACATCTGCGATCTACAATTAGAATGTAACTCCCATTGTAGAGTCTTTGAAAGAATGGTTCTATCTCTGTTGCAGGTGCGCCTTGCTGGTGACATGAAAGGTTGTATGAATTCCCTTCACAGGCTCCATGCAAACTAATTCCGTTACACAGAAGCGTGCCGCTTAGTGACATCGCACAATTATTGCCACTAAGAAACACTTTCTGTCCTTTATTACTGACACATGCATGTGAATAGGGCAGGTTCCATGTTGTTTTAATGTACCCCTTTCCCAATTTCTCGTACATGCCAGCCTGTATATATTTTTGGCAGTATTGAAACCTGAAGGTTGAGATTGGAATATTTATTATCCCATGTATTATCCATTCACTGACAGGTCGTTCTGACATTGTCACTGGTAATCTTTCGAGTTTTTCAATGCTCAAGATTGTATAATCAGCACCCTTTTGTGCCATACTGACTTGTCTATCAGTAAGGTTAAAGATTTGGAATAGTGACGTTGTGTTGATTAAACGCCAAGGCACATAGCCTGGACGCAGATTTTGTAACGTCCAGCCAAGCTGTACAATAGAACGCAATTGAGACTGACCGTGTTGTAATAACAGTAAGTCTTGCGATAATATGTCGATTGCTGAAGACACAATGCTGTCCAAAGAAAAAATTCTAGAGGACAGAGTCATTAACCCATTGTCCATTACAGAAAGTGATTTTTCCAAATTAATACGGTCAATTTCCCGTATTCTCTCTGCTGTTTCAATTTGAGTAACCTTCCAGGCCTCATTGTATGCTGCATATACAGAGGCTGCTATGAAACGTTTTTGACGCTGTTTGCGCGGTCCCATAAGGAAATCACGCAAGTCAGCACCATCAGTAAGTAAAGTTAGGTGTTGCTTAATTTCTGTCAGTGTGGAAGTTTGTAGCCATTGAAGGTATAATTTGCCCACACTGTAGGTGGTTATTATCCCTGGGTGATGTCTTTGAGGATATCTAGGGTCTGGCCTGGTCATTTTGAACCCCTGTGTTTTGTTCAGGAATCTGTCTTGACAGTTATTAGTATCTGTGGGCCAGATCAACCACTGTTTCCAATCAGGATGTGTTCTGTTTTGGTTTAATACATAATTTACGTCTATCTCCTCATCTGTAGAGGTATTGCTGTACATGGTTGGTTTTGGAATAGACGGTTTATTTAAGTCTTTGATTTTGGCTAGGCCAAGACAGGTAGTTTGTTGAACAGTGTCGTTTAAAAATATCATTTGTTCTGGGATCATGCAGGCTCTAAACAAAGATTCTATACCCTGTACTTGCCATTCTTTTGTGCCCCAAACACTTTTCAATTCAACATTTTTGTCCCAATAATCAAAACCAAAAGTATTCATTTGTTCAAAGAATGAGTCTGAATATATCAATGTTGTGTTTGTTATCATGGTCTTAGTTCCTGTCTTGTTTGACAATTTGAAATAAAATGCTTCAGCATTACTTGTGTTAAAACCTGAAAAGTATGAATATTTGTCATAGAAGGTTCTTGAGCTTCCTTTTGGAGGGGTTGCACAATGTTCCCATTGATTATAATTTAAAACATTTCTAGGTTGTGCAGATCTATGTAAAAAATGGTTACCATAGTGGTTATAACAGTACATACTATCATAATTTGTAGAACCCTGCAAATAATCATGTTTGGTAAATTTAGCAGACATTACTAAGTCAGACATCATATTATTAATGCTTTCGAAGTCCCAATCATCAGCAAATGAGCTTGGTTTTGCAAAGTCACTCAATGAGATCTTAATTTGGTGTGGATATTTCAGGATTTCGACCGGACCATAAATTTCATAGTCAGTGTTGTCCCAGGCTACCCCACCCGGTATCGGATTGGCTGTGAAGTTGACTGAAGAAAGTTCTCTTTTCTCGACGTGTGAAGATGTGTGTGGTTTGAGGATCAAGTTGATTTTCTGACTTGCTGTGTCCATTTTAGCATATTTTCCCTCAATGAAGCGTCCCAAAGTAAGTACCATGATGAGCCAAAGTATGAGGATAAATGCACCAAAACCCACCCAAAATTCGATCCATGGAGAAATCAGATATGTTTCTTTTAGTTGTTTCAAAAGTTCTTTTGCTTTATCTTTAAAGGTTTTTGATGATGGCTGTGTCTTTGATTCACTGAAGCCTTCAGAGGAATCATCGAAGTTTATGAAGTAGCCGGATGCAGTTCTGTCAATTGTTCCAATTGCTTCAGGATTACAGTTTCTTGCATTTTCGCTTGGTACTTCATTATAGATTGGTGTGTCTCTGCTAAATGTTTTTATTTGGGTTTTCAGAGGTCTGAGTTCTATTGCATTGTTGCATAGTCCTTGTTGTTCTTCTGTAGGCGTTTCGAATGTGATGAGCCTCTTCGTTAGGACCTCTGTACTGGTAGAAAACCTTGGTGTTCGGCTACTTATTGGGAGTCCACTTGGCCTACTGTTTGTTATCGGCCACATGATTGTGGTTTTACCAGGTCGATGGATACAACTCGGTTCTCCTTTTTACCAGCAAGTGGCGGTAGTACAACTGATCTTGTCCCGTTGATAGACAAGACAGGAACTGCTTTTCTGTAAGAAGGCCCAAATTCCTTCTTTACCGCGATCTTTTCCCTGACTAGATCCCCGACTTTTGGAATCCAGACAGGTCTTGCTGGGACAGGTGGTGGTTCTTCAGTGGTTGTTGGCTGTTGTTTCAACTTTATGTTGCTCAGGTCTTTTCTTGTTTTGTTTAAGTCCTGCAAAATAGCCAAACGGTCTTTGATATCAAAGCTTTTTTCTTTCACCACTGAAGTCTGACTATCAATGTCAGAGATCAACATCCTAGTTCCAAATAATAATTCGTACGCACTGAATCCCTTCAGAGAATTTCTTGGCAAGTTATTTAGACTACGTTTGACACTTATTAGATGTTTGACCCACCCAGCTCCCGAACCTAATATCCTTTCCGTTATAGATTGCTTTATGCCTTGGTTTTTTCTTTACACCATCCCGTATCCCTCAGGAAGGAAGTGAGAAGATTCCCGCTGTGCTATGCTCATTTGGCCATGTTTCCCATCAGGCTGGAGGGCTAGAGTGAAAACAATGGTCAAACGTAGCATGCTCTTAGCGTATATGCCATTTAGACTCGCAAATCTTTGTATAACAGTCCAGACGTCAGCCGAGTGCTGGTGGTCTACATTATAAGTGGAAACTAGCCTGTATATGTTAATCGCAAGCCTTCCTTTTTACTCTTGATTTTTTCTGGAGTAAAACGACGAGGTATTAAACTGTTTCTCTCCCCACTGCGATCTCTGTTGCAGTTTGGGCAGTTTTTTACAAACATGGTGTGACGCAGGCTCATGCCTGGCCACCAGTACCGTGATTGTAATTCTTCCAGAGAATCTTTTAGTTTGAGGTGTCTGAGACCCTCGCCCATATGTGCGTCTGCGATTAACAAGTTTCTCCTGTCCATGTTTGGAATCACTCTATCCCCCACTCCAGGGATTCGAGCAAAAGGGACGGAGTTTTCATCGATTATGTATGTATAATTGAGTGGATAGTTGATCGGTAGCGCTGAGCAGTCGCCTTTTGATGACGTTTTCACCGCCAGCACTGTTTCACCGTCAATGTATTTTAATGTACGCTTTTTTCGAACTACGGGAGCCGATTTAGTGGCTGCCGCTGTGGCTGTCTCAGCCAATGAATTCCCTGCAACGTGAACGCCATCACGCTGATGACTCAGTGAGTGTGTCACGTGAGTCTTTGGTAGTTCTTTTTGTAAAAGAGCTATTTGTTCCCAGAGCAGTTTCTGCTTTATTGGTGCATCTGTGTCATCTTTGTAACCGTTTTGAATCCATGTCTGCAAATCCTTGTTATATGATTTGACGCAGTAATATGAATCTGACACTATAAGTGTCGGGAATTCGCGATCCGCATTATCTAGCGCCATTTTCAATGCTAGTATTTCAGTTTGTTGTTCTGAATTAGTTTCTACTGAGTGTGTTTTTGTTAATAGAGGTTTTAGTTTACCTCCGCGCCACACTTCTTTTGTAATCCCACATGTGGGGTTGTATGCCTGTTCTCCCCAAACGGGGGGTTGAGCATGTCCGTCTGTATAAATTACACAGGCGTAATGTCGTAAAAGCAGAATGTCGATTGGCAGAGGGTATGTTTCTTCATATTCTAGATTTTTTAATTCTTCTAGTTCTGGATCAAAGTAGTAGTATACTTTGTCCGTTGTAATTGAGTTCACCCATTGTATCCATTCCGGATTCAGTGTTGTTGTTGGTAAATTACACGGTGTTGTTAGTGCCTCAAAGGCTGATTCTGCTGTTCTGACTGTGACATGTCTACCGTCAGCTTGATCTTTTTCTCTAGCTATTGCGGTTTGAACAGCATGAACAATTTTTTCTTTAATGCTGAACTTCTTTTCAGCTTCTGTGTACAAGTGTGATTTGAATGCAATTGGTACCTTTTCTCCCTCATTAGAGGTCAGGTATGTGAATCCGCATCTCCCTGGGATGACTCGAATCACAAGATTGCGTGTGTTATCACGTGTTTCTAATTTTGTTTTAATTAGCATGTCTGTTTGTAAGGATCTCAAAATTTCTGTGTGTATTTGAGTCCAATTGGATCTTTTAAAATCTGGTTTTATCAGATCATATAGGGGTTTGACCCTTTCTGCGTAATTTGCAATGTATGTTCTTCCGAAATTTAGGAAGCCTAGAATCGACTGTAGGTTTTTTAGTGTTCTAGGTGCTTGGATTACGGCACATTTCTCTAGGAAATTGTCGGCCAGGCTTTTGCCTTCACTTGATAATTCATATCCTAAGAACAGGACTGTCAGATGGGCAATTCTGGATTTTTTAAAGTTGAATTTGTAACCCTCTGCTGCGAACCCAAGTATTATGGTGTTCGCTCTCTTCAAGTGAGTCTCCAAGTCATCATCTGTTAAGTAAATGTCGTCGACATAAGATAATGCTTCATCATCATATATTTGTAGTAATTCTGTTACTCTCGCTGAGAATACTCCCGGGCTGTTCTTGTACCCCTGGGCTAACCGACAGAATTGTTTTTGAGTGCCATTTATTGAGAACGCAGACAAATATCTGCTCTCTGGTGCTATGTTTTGACAAAAGAATCCATTAGAGATGTCTACGGTTGTTTTGTATTTTTTGCGCACTATGTTATTCATTAGTGCAGCACTATGCGAATTTTGCACTGCAAAAGTTTTGCAACATGTGTTAAGGTGTCGGTAATCCAAAACTAGACGATATGAATTGTCTGGTTTGGAGACCGGAAACAAAGGGTTGTTCATTTGTGAGGTGCAAGTTTCAATCACCCCCTGGTATTTTAGCTGATCTAGTATTTCTTTTACCTGTTTTTTAGCTTCTTGCTTAATTGGATACTGCCTTTGTGCAGTAGGTTGTGATTTTAACTGGATTTTGTGAGGAGGAGAGACCTCATCCCATCCCACGTGATTTTTATATAAAGCAGGAGCTAGAGCCACTGCCCACTTTCTAGCAAGTGTGTATTTTTTATGAATTGGGATATGATTTGAGAAGGCAGTCATAATTACTTCTTCGCCATGAGGGCAATCCCTGACAAACTCTGGTGGCCAGTCTTTTTCAGCTAGAAGGATATCATAGCCCTTGGAGAGATTATCCCAAAATAGTCCCCTTATTTTTCTAGTCTTATCCCCCTCTATACGCAATGTTATTTCGTATATTTTGTGAGGTTTGCTAACTCTGGTGTCTGCAGTTTCCACTTGAAGATATTCATTCGTGTCCACTGTCTCCAGATGATTCATAAGGACTTTGCGAGCTATGCTCACTTCTGCTGCGCTGTCTAGCATTGTCTGAGCCCATTCCCCGTTTTTCAGTTGTGTCCTCAGAATTCTCGGCATTGTTAACTATTTTAATGCTGGCTACCTTCTTCTTTGGAAATTGTAATTTCTTTTTTAGCTGAGCAGGTTCCTTGTCTTTGGACTTGGCGTGCTCTTCTCTTTGTTCTGATCGCCCTCTTCTTTCCGATTTCTGCGAGGAAGTCTGAAAAGATTGAGAGGGACGTGTATCAATGTCTTGATATCTATCAGGCTTTTTTATATTATCCCTGTTTCTAAGGTTATATCTTTTCCCAGAGGGGTCACTCTGGGGTGACCTGTGTCTTTGGTTCGGAGATTTCTCTCTTCGCCTAGGAGACCTTCCTCTGGACTGGAATTTCTTTTCTTTGGGATTGGATTGTTTGTTTCCATCCCAGCTCTTTTTCTGTGATGTTGAATTATTATTAAAAAATATTTTTTCAGGACTTTCAATCAGTTGTGGTTTTACTGGTATTCCACCTAAACTATCTCTACCTAGTTCCTCATAGGATTTTTCTATGATTCTGGCAATTTCAGCTGGTTGGTCTGCTATATCTGTCTCCTTTAACCTCTGGCGGATCGCCACATTTGCTGCTTCTCCCTTTATGTTGGCTAACAATATAGCCGAGACCTGCTTGAAGTCTTTTAGTAATTTCATACCAAGAGTTAAAGCGGGTTCTGGACCATATTCATCTTGAATTTGTTTTAGCACATCTGGTATTACCGAAATGGATGGAACACCGTGCGTTTTTGTGTAGATGGAAGCAAAGACTGTACCCCAAGTGTCACAGTCCTCAATGTGTGGTGCGTTTCCCATTGGAAGACAGATAGTCAGAATCCTGTGTTTTTCTAATGGGGTGGTGCCAGGAAACACCGCCTCTATTTGGGTGATTTTCTGTGCCAACCAGAATGGTATTTGTTCCCGTTTAGCCGGTACTTTACCTAGGCAGGATTGTATGTTCTGTGGTGTCATTTTATTTGTGTTCCCCTGGTGAGGGGTCAGCTGTGGAATTTTAATTGCTGGCTGAATTGTAGAAGTCCGCATCACATACTGGACTAATTGTCTATGTATTTTTATTAATTGTTTTAGCTGTGTTAACAGGTTAGCTGCAGACATCCCGTCGATGTCTGGATGTGGTGTGTATCCGGCTAGGACCGGCCACGTTGCTCCTGGTCTACCTAAAGGACCGAGCCTGGTGATGTGATTATTATGTTTTAGGGCGCCATCAAATAAGAGCAAATGCTCTTGAAATTTGAGTGGTACTTCCACCTCCTCGAAAGGAGTGTACGTTTCAGGAGGTTCCTCTATTTTGTAATAGTGGAAGTACTTTGTTACAGGATTTGCTGCTGGAAAGTTTATCCATGAATAGTATACCTCTGTCTGCCGATATTCGTGTGCCTCAATTACGAATATGACTGTACCACCTCTAGGTGTCAGTCCATTTTCTATAAGTTTTATGGTTATAGATTTCCTTTTGATGACCGGGATGAGTATTATATCCGGGTCTGCTTCCTGCATTGTAGCATCAGCTGCTGCGAGTTCAGTTGCTAATCTAACTGCCTCTCTTTCTTCATCACTGTCTCCCATTTTACTGACAGGATGGTTATTTTTTTTTTGTTTGCAGATCAGGTTTCTTATGGAAACAAAGATTAGATGCACAATATTTTTTAACAGTGTATCCTTCAACGTTGACTATACCAAGAACCATACATAGGAGTTCCCTCCTGCGAGGTCTGGCGGATATAACCTTTTACCCACTCCAGACGTCTTTGGAGTATAATGGGAAAAAAGGGGTCTGAGTGAGAAAGCACGACTGAGTTACTTTAAATGTCTTACGTTAGTTTTATCGCCCTTTCCAAACGCGTTGGGCGCCATGTAGTGTAGTTCCTATTATCCCAATAGGCTCTGCGCATTGGAATAATACCTTCAATAGTAAAGGCCTAGACCAGACGTTAACTAGGTCTACTACTGTCGATATTAGACTTAAAGTTTTGGGTTTGCCAGCTAGCTCAGAGTTCACTAGAAACGTTCTCGAATGTTCAGGAAGGAATTAACTTCCCTGATTAGACAAGAAGGGATTTAGTTTCTGACAACCATAGAACATGACAACTTTGCTCTCCCCTAATCAAGAGTGTATCTCGAGAGTCGTGTGAACAAAAGGCAATTTATTTTACTCAGTCAGTACGTGCATTCTTAGTCTCATCAGAATGTAGAGAAAAGGAAGAGACGGGCGTGTTCAATAAAAAGGTGTTATTTATTGATCAGTCTCTTTTCTCATACAAGAGAAATGGATCGATATTATTGCAATACTTATAGTTAAGTAAAGTGCATACATTAAAAGCAATAGTATGAAATAATACTGTAAAAACATTGATATGGTTTCTAAGCCATAAGATGTTTTAAAATGAATAAAATATATTACATACACATATACATTTGACTAAACGTACTCAACTGGTGTTTCTAAATACGCCTACCCCGTGTACCTGACCTAAGCCTAATACGTGGGCGGGAATAGAAAGTTACAGTTTAAGTTAAGTTTGTTTTTGCCAAGTGAATAACTAAAGAATTCTCTGCGAGGGGTTATTCAGTTCTGTACCTGGAATCTAGGTTGAATGAGGGATGGTATCTCTCTCTCTGGTCTCGATATTCCAGGCTGCCTGCGAGGGCTACCCGGAAGCGCCGGTGCTGGATTTCTCGGCAGGAGAAATGGGCAGCTGCTCGATTTCAGCACGTCAGGAAGGCGGGGCTGCGCCAGCGGGGTCTGCTCTGCTCTGGGCTTCGGCAAGTATGGCTGCTCCGTCTCGTCACCACCGCGTGTGTTTGCATAGGGCAATATCGGTAATATTTATACCTTTAAGGTGCCGAGATTGACGTAAGGATGGACATAGATACGTCAATAAGGATGTCATACGACTTGCTCGTTAGCACATTCTTTTGCTGAAGTTCTCGGTGAAATCAAAACAATGGCCGCAGGGTTTTGCCCAGGTTGTCATAGGTTTGATTTGTTATGAGAACTCCGTATGCCTTATCAGGGGCTGGAGGAATATCGCTTGTCTAATTAGATCGCAAGCGTTATGACCTAATCAGATAACACGTTCCTGTGCCGTAGTGTGACTGCGTCAGATAACGGTATCTGCATCATGGGGGTTTTCTGCCTCATGGGCTGACTGCTAGTTAACTTGTTGGTTTGTTTAACCAGAATAGGGTCAGGAATAGGGGGATCGATTCAGAACCTATAGGAATACATCACAAAATCCCAGGGCAGACGACCACCAAATGTGTATCTCAGTACTCCAACCAGGACACTCTGCGAAACTGGGATGCAGTTACAAGACGAATGTGGTGGGCGACCATTCCCTTCCCCAATATTCTGATTCATTATAACCCAGCGTTCCCCCCAGCTCTACATTCTCGAACTGTTGATGCATGGAGGGAGAGAGGATATCTCACAGTATCTAACATTTTCCACAACTGGAACAGCTGAACATTTGAGAATTGTCAGAGAGACTTCCAATTCCCTGTAATGGAACACTTTCACTACACCCAACCCAGACACTGGGTCCTCCATCCAGAGATACGGGTAAATGCTGCCACTAGGGTTCTTCGACTCATTGAATGGTTTGTTCGAAGTAGAATTGGTTCAAAAGGGTGTATTTCTTTTCTCTACTCTCTACTGCTCTCAACAATCACTTCATCTCAGCCACGAGATGAGGCTTTCTGGGAGGACACTATAGGCACCCCTGTTTCGGAGGTGCAGTGGAGGGGGCTTTGGCGAGACATACCTAGGTTCAACCTCTCTATGGGAATCAGTGAGGCCCATTACAAGGTTGTCTATGATTGGTACCTTTATCCCACCAAATTACGGAAAATATTTCTCACTAGCTCGGATCTCTATTGGCAAGGCTGCAGTTTGCGGGGGGAGGTCAAGCATATTTAGTGAGACTGCCCCACGATCCGCCCGTTCTGAACAGAAATACTTGCCCAGATTAAAAATATACTGGGATATCCCATACCAGACCCTCTGGGGTTTCTGCTTCTGGGTCTTGTGAATGATTTCCTCAAATACGAAACTGTGGGGGACCGATCCATACTAAGGTTATGCCTTGGGGTGGCAAAGATGGCAATAGCGCACGCCTTGAAAAAGGGGGAGGCCCCTTCTTTAACGCAATGGCATGCTAGATTGTGGCAGCGTATGGCAGATACTTATACTGATAATTTGAAGAATTTTGAATATGTCTGGGATCCATTAGTGACATACCTTTCCAGGGGACTTCGTTGATAGTATGCAACGACAAGGGCACTCCACCTTTTCCAATTTTGAAAGACTCACAACTTTGGAACATTAAGAGTTGGCAGTGCCCATATCCTACTATAACCACTGCCATCTTTAGCTTCGGTTCCTATACCATACTTACCCTGTATGCATTAGCGGTTTAACCCATGCACCATCTGTTTATTTGTGGGAGGGGGTGTGAGGAGGTGGGTTCTCTAGAACAGGTACGCTTATGTTATACAACTGCAACGAAAGCACATGTTTAAGAATTGAAAAAGTGCGAGTTCCGAGAACCATAGCAACTGAACCTGTTAATAGCTGCTATATGCTGTGCGACAGGAACAACACTTGGTAGTGCTGTAATGATGTACCTTTGGAAAACGAATAAAGAAAGTTTTGACAAAGAAAATAAATATTGTCCTCATATTCGGTAGTATGCAAATAGCTAGAGAAAGGATAGGAGACACAACAGAAACAGTCCAAGCCTGAAATAATGTGACTCATGACATATAGGAAAAATGCCATTTTTGTTTTTTTTAAAAGAAGCTTAAATTGATTTGCTTTGTTTTCAAGTAGTAGCAGCAAAGGAAGGACTTGGATGATCTGGTTCATGACGGAAATAGAAAACGTAAAAAAAGGTACGTTTCTATCTTATATACCTTTGAAACCGCCAATTGAAATGAGAAGGTTTACCCGACACAGTTACGTCGGCGGGAAGGCACATTGCGATTGGCATGGTGGAAATATTGGCTGGACTCCCTCAGACAGCTGCTTTTGCCTATGGTGCCATCACCGCAGCAGAAAAAATCTGACTCTGACGGCGGCACTTGGACAGGCTATTGGCCATGGACCTACCAGCATCTAAATTGAGCGGGCGGACTGCCTAGGAGGCGAGTGGAGAAACCGACGGAAAAGTAATGGCGGTATCACATCTTCCAAGATCTAAATAAGGCCTTTAGTGCCTTGATGTGGCAACATTCTGCATATAGTCCTAAGCAGGCCCAAATGTCTGTAGTCTGTAAATTGGTGTCAGGACTCGAGCTCTGATAGCCTTGAGTATGTCGAGGCTAATCACAGTCAAATTCTGTGAAGAGGACTAGGGCGTAAGGAGAGAGCGAAAGAGACATTTCAGCAGGCTGGTTGTTGGAAACCCTAAATTGGATGGTTAAGGCGCGTCTTTGACCAAGGTTCAAGGGGGCTGCATACTCCCACCTTAGAGGGAGATAGCATACATCTATAACGGAACAACACATTAAAAGGCTGTGAATAGAGTTACCATAGGACTAGGGCCTGCAGGAAGACTGTAACTAGCTCCCAATCCTACCTGAAGTCCTGCTCAAGAGCTGAATAAGAGGTAACACCACTGCTGCACAAAGAAATAGGGTTCTTGGGAGTAGGGAGACAGAACTAAAAAACAAGATATTGGCAAGCCATAGGAGCAAAAAGGACTAAGGAACAAAGAAGGGGTAAAGCAACGAAAGCAAGGGAATGAATAAGCTGAGTGCTAAATGAAGCATGAATGATGGAGTCGTAACATCCCCTGTTGCCAGACAGCTTGCTTTTGCACATGAAAGGACTTTATACCTTCTCTACATGTACTGACAAGGAAGTGCTACTGCTAGGGCTGCTTCAAATGTCTCTGGTGCAGGTCATCTTCTCTGCCTGACTGGAAGCATGGGTTCTCGCTATGTAGGTCTGTATTTTCCATTGGTCTGTTCTCCACCTTCTCCAGGTTTGAAGTCCTAAGGGTTTTTTATGGGCTGACAATTGGAAAGTTTTGAGGCAGTGCTCTAATTGGACAAGTGTTTAGTGTAGAGCAGGATTTAGTCTTAGATAGTATCCCAAACTGGTTTTCAGTAATTGGTATTACTGAGAAAGTCTAGATTCAACACAGATGGGAAATGATGAACTTGATGGTGAAGGCCAGAGAATTAATATTTCCTTAATTTTTTTAACGTTATAACTGTTTTTTATTGAGTAAGGACATGATTTAATGTGTATACAGCTTTACGTAGAAAATACTTTACATGTTACTCATGTAAAGAAAGTTTTCAGTCCCCAATTCCCCAAATTTCCCTCCCCTTTACACAATTCCCAGGCTGCTTTAAATAATACTTTAAGGAACCCCATCCGCCATATCAAGTGTTGTCAGAGATAGATCTGTTTCACTACATGCTAGTAGTATAAAACAATTGCCCTCAGTCGCCAGGGTCTCATTGAGAAGGTGTCTGTTTTAGTTAGATACTCTATTAGCAACATCCATTTGCTCCTAATTAGTTTATTTTGTCCATTCAAAACATATGTTATTTCCTTCATCACCAATACCACCGACTAATAGGAGTACCCTTTAGTCGATGAGAGAGGGTCAGGGCTCTTTCATTTCGATACTATGAGTTGTTTTACTACTGTTGGTAAATGACTCATCAACTTTCGCTCCGCCCAAGTCATTCACACTGTTTACATCTCGAATGCAAAGTAGAATCATGGCAGTTGACTCGGTAATGAAATAGTCCAAAATCTGTTTGATTAGATTTCATGAAGTGCCTTAACTTCCAACAAGACCACCAGATATGAATGATTGAACGGTCATGTCCTCGTCATCTCCAGCACTCTCCCTTTGTGTAAAGCTGTATTCATTTTTATGTCAGGTGACTCAAGTACCAGTTGTACATCAGCTTATAACATTGTCTTTACCCTGTTGTTATGATGCACTGCTCAGTGCCACAGTTCTGCATATGTTACTGTATTCTTTGTCTTCAAGCTAAACTCTTTTTTGCACTCTTGGAAAGATTTGATTTGTGTTTTGTAAAAAAAAAATCGCTAAGGGTTCGACATTCCATCTCTCTTCACTTCTGGTATGCCTGGTCCTGTAAACCTTGGGTGAAGTCTGGATTACAGTGATTTGGCAACAAGGGGGACTGATAAGCAGTCAGACCCAGCTTCCTGTCTACAGACTCACAAGTGTGCATTAATGTTCCTATTATGATACTGACATACCCATTATTAACTGGTGAATTAATCCCCATTTCTTATCTATTTTTTGAGCCATCACAGCTTGTACTAACCCCTTCTGATGGATAAATCTGCCTGTGGATTACTCACCTTTTGAATTACCCTTGCACCAGCATTCCACAGAAACATTTTTCCCTAGCTCTCCCACATCGACGAGGACGTCACAATAGCACGACTCCGCTCGTGACTCTGTAAGGCGTTATCGGAGCCATAAGAAGACCTCGCCGGCGTGTTGACGCCAGTTCCCTTTTTATTTGCGCTGTCTGTAGGAAGGTGGATACCTGACTATGGTTACCCAAGATTTTTTGCCTTGTGTTTAGCTGGTGTTCTACTTAGTTGGCCTGGGATCCTGCTAATCAGGGCCCCAGGCTATCTGCTCTCTCCGTAAAATGGACTCCATGTACCTTAGGTACATCACCAATTAGATGTTGGGTCACTCTTGTGAGTCCCTGTACAGTGTACCCTAGGTACCCAGGGCATAGGTGCACCCAAGGCCTACCAGGGGCTGCAACATATCTTTTGCCACCCCTAGCTGGCCATCCAAATGGACACAACTGGCTGATCAATCAGCCGGGGCAAGGTTGTGTAATCACCCCTTGCTTAGATATAGTATTCCTATGTCTAACCTTATATCTAGACACATATACACCTTTAAGTCACTCCTATGGCAGGCCTTAACAATCCTGAAGGCAGAGTGCTTGGTTTTATGTGAGATGGTTCTCTAGCATGAGCTGAGCCTGTCTGCAGCTTTCGGAACCATGTCCTTATAGCTGTTCTAGGATATTGCCATACCATATACTCTTAAGTGCATTATGAACCTCACGGTCAGATGCTAACTTTGGTTTGGCTTTATCAAAACATGTCGTGTAAGGTGTCATGCGTTTTGGAATAATACCCCCTCGCCAGTCCTGGCGACGGGGGTAGCATTCCACCCTTCTAGAGGGAGAAGACATGTTACTTCCATTAATCCCGGTTAAAGTTAACCAGAGCCTCAGCATTACAAAATGGATGCTGCTGCCACAGACACAAGTCTGACCTCCTGCTGCTGGGAGTCCTTCCAGCGAGGGAGGCTTGGACAATAGGTTTCCTGTCACAGGGAGGTGCTAGCACCACCCCAGACAGGCTATAGTTTATTGGGGCAGGGAGGGATGAATGAAATGAGACACTGCCTGGGGCACACAAGGTGTCCCATGCATAGTCCAGTTCAAACCGGTGCTGGGGCACTCCAGCCCCAGCTCTGGCACGAAACTGGACAGAGGGAAAGGGGTGTAACCACCCCCTTCCTGGGTCCCACCCATAGGAGAGACCTAGCAGGTAATCCAGCCCCTAGATTTGGTATATAGGTAGGAGCTGAGTCCCAAGACTTTAGATTTATCCTGACTGAAACTCTGATACAAAACTCTGGACCTTTCGACATCCTACTCGACGTAGAAGACTGAAGAATCTCCCTTGTGGTCAAGGAGTGACCACCCTATACAAGCAGGCACCATCAAGCGCTCAACGGTTTGCTTTGTTGTTGCTCCCGCTGGAGCTCGAACACAAAGCCTGACAAGACCTGGACTTCCAGACATCCAACAGCCCGATCCACAGCCACAGCAAAGCTGAGACCCATGGAGGCAACGAGGGACGTGGGACCAGCCATCTTGGAAAGCCAGAAAAACGCTTTCCGTGCAACTTCTGAGGCACCCTCGAAGTTGTGCAGTGGGAATTGAGAAGCCCCAGCCCCGAGCACCAACTGCACCGAAGATCACCCCTTCACACTCACCGAGTGGTGCGTGGGGCCCTTTTGCATTTTCCTGCTTGACGCGTCTGTTTGGTCACTTGCCCGTTGGCTAGTGGCCTCTGTGACGACAAAACCTTGAATTTCCAATGCTGGTCTGGTTGCTCCAGACTGGCCCTTGCTCCCCTAAAAAGGATCAGCCCATCAGACCTTGCTGGTCTGATCCAGAAGCCATCTTTGATTCCTGCATGGGTTGCATTTGCCAAGGCCTATTGATTCCGAATCGAGAACCGACACCGCCAACAGCGAGAACCTTTGTGGGACAGTCCGTGCCCAGCTCCTGGTTGTCGTTGACCCCTCCTGGTCCATGTGGCAGCAGAGACAAGCTTTGTGACATTACCTGATTGCTCCCCGACATCGCCTTGTTCCTTCCTGGTTCCATCCTGGTCACTGGCTAGTGACCCAGACTCTGTCCCCTCTGCTTTCAGGTACTCTCCATCCTCGATCCGCCCTTGGATCCAACCGGACTCTTCTCTCCTGGTCGCCTGCAGCATCTTTTCTCCAAGGCTCCATAGAACTCCACAACGAAACCCGACACACTTTGGGACCTATGCACCCGCTTCCTGTGGGTGAGGTAACGCGAGTAATGCGGTGCTCCTGTGAAGATTAATTCTCCTAGTGTCCTAGTTTCAAGTGGTTAGCTTGTAGTCCAGTCGGAAGACTCCTAAACCTTTAACTTTCTAACTTTACGCACCCATTGACTTCTATGTGTGTACGCGTGTGCATTTAGACACTGCACCCGCATCCCGTGGGCCTCCTGCTCCCTAACAACTGTTAGTCCAGTGTAGCCCCAGCGATTCCCAAGGCCCTAGGCCTTACCATTGTTCGTGACGTGGTTCTTATACCACTATTTTTGTATATGGTTTAGCGGGCCACCAGGGCCTATCCATATTTGTGCAACTTTTGTATGTTATATTAAGTTACTTGTTATGTGCTTGTGCTTCTGTGCTCACAAAGAGTTCAGGGGATTGATTTAGAAATAAATACATATATAGTTTGAATATATAACCTTTCATTTGGTATTAAAAGGATTGCATATGGTAAAACAGCTGGCTTCACATGCCTCTTGAGTTTAGCCTAAGACTGCTTTTGTCCATGCTACCCCTAGGATAGCTGGTCTATAAGGTTGACTTTACAACCATCACCATAAGGGTTGTTTGGACTGGTGCAAGGTGCTCACTAGAATAGTGAACATCATATACCAGGTCAACGTCTCACATTGGTGTGCAGCGGTTGGGATTTGAGCTTGCTGTTGTTTTACCAATTGTAATCTTTGATATATCATTTGAAAGATCACATTAGGTACCATAGGTACATATAAGAAGACTTAGAATACATAAGTTCTACTGAAATTAGTTGTTGTAGACCAAAGGGCCTAGAACACCCTAACTACAACTCCTAGAGAGATTCTAGTAGGTAAACACATAGTGTAGGTAGGTGCACACACCACACCTCACTAGAATCATGTCTACCACAGGGGAGGCAAGTATGACTCTTCCTGTGGGAGGTGACCCTCCCAGGGCACCCTCTAGATATGAAATTCTCAATTTCCAAGAGATGAGACACTTGTGTACCTCAAGGAGATTGAAAAAGGGTTCCAACCCTACCATCCCCCACCTAATAGAACTCCTAGAGAGGGCTGATGCTGAGAAGGCCTCTAGACAGGGTCCCTCAGTGCATGCAGAAGAGGTCTGTATAGTGGGGTCTGATGATGCATCAGACCCCACTATAATAGGTGAAGAAGGAGATGAACAAGAGGAAGGCTCTGAAGAAGAAGTTTTCCAAGATAGCCAGGTCCAAGTTGGGAGGCTTAGCCAGGCTAACCTAAGCCTACATGGGGCTGACAATGGGCTAGCCCCATACAGACCTTTTAGTAGACTTAACCAGGGGTATGAGAGGAGGAGGTCTCACTCAGGTGACTCCCACCACTCTAATGCCTCTAGGGGATCCAATACCTTTGCTCAGAGAAGGATGACCTCTCCTGAAAGGTGAGAATATCAGTCTAGGATGAGGGAAGCTAATCTAAGGATTGAGAGGCAAGAACTAGAAGTTGCCCTTGCCAAAGAGAAGCTTGCCCTAGCTAGAGAGCAGAAGTTGGGTGGGTTACAACCCACTGGTGGCAGCAACATCCCTAAGGATAAAGACAGGTCCTATGACAATAGACACCTGAGTTAAATTGTGCCCCCCTGCAAAGATGGGGATGACATCCACAAATGGATAACTGCTTTGGAGAGGGCTTGCAAAGTACAGCAGGTACCCCAGAATCAGTGGGCAGAAATCTGGTGGCTCTCCTTTTCAGAAAAAGGGAGAGATAAGCTAGCTCCTCACAGTTAGTTATGAGGATGCTAACAATTACACTTTCCTGAAGAGTGCTCTGATTGATGGGTTTAGCTTAACCACTGAACAGTACAGATTGATGTTCAGGGATACCCAGAAGACACAGACTCAGGACTGGACTGATTTTGTAGATTGTGCTACTAAGGCTCTGGAGGGCTGGTTATTGGGCAGCAAAGTACAGGACTTTACAGGATTGTATAATTTGATTATGAGGGAGCAGATCCTTAGTAATTGTCAAAACCAGCTTCTACACCAGCACCCTGTGGACTCAGATCTGACCTCTCCACAAGAATTGGGTAAGAGGGCAGACACATGGGTCAGAACCAGGATTAGGCCTAAAAATCAGGGTGGTGACCAGAAGAAAGATTCTACCAAGCCTCAAGAGAAAGGTGGGGATAAATCAAAAGACAAGTCCTTCACAGGGCCCCAAAACTCCACTGGTGGGGGTGGGTCCCAAAACACTTCCTCTAACCAAAAGAAACCTTATTGACATGTCTGTAAACAGCCTGGCCACTGGAAAACTGACAGCAGTTGCCCATGGGCCAACAATAAGGAAAACCTTCTCCCAAGTAATACTCCCAGATCTCCTGTTACTATTAGTAGTAATCCCCCAGGTGGTGGGAGTGCCCCCAAGAATTTGGCTGGGGTTACTTTGGGAACTCAGGTATACTCAGGTCCCCTACCACAGCTACCCGTGTCTGTGAAGATGGCATGGGGTTTGCCAACTTCACTGCTTGTCCCAACACTTTGGGCAAGTACAGACAGGAGCCCCACATCAATGGCCAGAAAGTTGAAGCCTACAGAGACACAGGAGCTAGCATCACTATGGTGACTGACAGTCTAGTCCCCTCAGGACAACTTTTACCTGGGTTCACCTATCAGGTGACCAACATTGATGGAGTGCAGAAAGATCATCCCATGGCAGTAGTAAATCTCAGCTGGGGATGTGTCACTGGTCCAAAGACAGTGGCAGTGTCCACAAACTTGCCTGTAGATTGTCTACTGGGAAATGATCTAGAGATCTCAGCCTGGGCTGGGGCAGAACAAGAAACCCATTACAAAATGGTAGGCCTTCCAGAAAAGGTTAGTGGGGCTGTGATGGCTACAGCCCCAGCTCAAGCAGAATTCTTTCCTAAAGATGTTGGAAGGGCTGTGATGGTCACAGCCCAAGCTCAAGCAAACGTCCCTGAAAAGGTTGGCAGGGCTGTGGTGGTCACAGCCCACACACAAACATAGTTCCTTCATGAAAAGGTTGGTAGGGCTGTGATGGTCACAGCCCAAACTCAAACAGATTTTAGTGTTGTGAAGCCTGAAACTATGGATCACTCCACTCAGACAGAGAGTATTGGGGTGGAAGAAAAGTCTCCCTCCCACCAGACATTAGGTAAGAGTCAGCCTCCTCAGGGAACTGACCCTACCCCTTGTGAAGAAACTGCCCCAGAGGTAGCCAGGCCTGGCCTGACAGAGCCTCTGATGTCAGTGGACCCTTCCAAGGTGGGACCCAGTCTGGAGCAGGTAACCTGCCCCTCTCTACCCTGCCTCAGTCAGTCCAGGGCTGTAGAGGTCGGGGAGGCCAGTGGACCCCAAAGGGTCCCCTGTCCACAAGAACACCCCCATCAGCAGAGTTGGGGCACCAAAGCTAGCAGCCCTAGCAAGGTGAACATTTCAAAAACTTCTGAGGGATCTCCCTTACCCTTAGTTAGGAACCTCTTCCAGATGGACTCTGTTGGGCACAGCCAAACCTGGGACCCAAAGGCCCCAAACCTGACCTGTCCCTCCAGTAAGCCAACAAAAGGGACCCAGTCTCCAGCTGTAGGCAGCCAGAGGTTGACCCTGAGAGCTCAATGCAACTCAGTCATGGAAAGATAGGCACACATGGTGGATAGTGATTGGAGGAAGCTGAGCCCCACATTAGTGGAGCCTCACTTCAGTACTCCATCTCAACACCAGCCTTTTACTTTGCCAAAACATACCACAGGTAGAGATTCCCTATGGTGGAGACCCTCTGATACCCCTAGGGTGAGGGATTGCTTAGTGGACCATGAGACAGGGGGTAACCATGCTAGTGCAGGTACTTCCTTATATGGCCACTTAGGCAATATAGGCTTACCTGGTCAAGGATAGCCATATCTCCTTTCGTGGGGGGGGGGGGGGGTTGTGTAGGAAGGTAGAAACCTGACTATGGTTATCCCAGATTGTTTGCCTTGTGTTTAGCTGGTTTTCGACTTAGTTGGCCTGGGATCCTGCTAATCAGGGCCCCAAGCTATCTGCTCTCTCTGTAAAATGGACTCCATGTACCTTAGGTACATCACCAATTGGATGTTGGGTCACTCTTGTGAGTCCCTGTACAATGTACCCTAGGTACCCAGGGCATAGGTGCACCCAAGGCCTACCAGGGGCTGCAGCATATCTTTTGCCACCCCTGGCTGGCCATCCAAACAGACACAACTGACTGGTCACTCAGCTGGGGCAAGGTCATGTAATCACCCCTTGCTTAGATATAGTATTCCTATGTCTAACCTTATATTTAGACACATATACAGCTATAAGTCACTCCTATGGCAGGCCTTAACAATCCTGAAGGCGGAGTGCTTGGTTTTATGTGAGATGGTGCTCTAGCATGAGCTGAGCCTGTCTGCAGCTTTCGGAACCATGTCCTTAAAGCTGTTTTGGATATTGCCATACCATATACTCTTAAGTGCATTATGAACCTCGCGGTCAGATGCTAACTTTGGTTTGGCTTTATCAAAACATGTCGTGTAAGGTGTCATACGCTTTGGAATACTACCCCCTCGCCAGTCCTGGCGACGGGGGTAGCATTCCACCCTTCTAATGGGAGAAGACATGTTACTTCCATTAATACCGGTTAAAGTTAACCAGAGCCTCAGCATCACAAAATGGATGCTGCTGCCACAGACACAAGTCTGACCTCCTGCTGCTGGGAGTCCTTCCAGCGAGGGAGGCTTGGACAATAGGTTTCCTGTCACAGGGAGGTGCTAGCACCACCCCAGACAGGCTATAGTGTATTGGGGCATGGAGGGCTAAATGAAATGAGACACTGCCTGGGCACACAAGGTGTCCCATGCATAGTCCAGTTCAAACCGGTGCTGGGGCACTCCAGCCCCAGCTCTGGCGCGAAACTGGACAAAGGGAAAGGGGTGTAACCACCCCCTTCCTGGGTCCCACCCATAGGAGGGACCTAGCAGGTAATCCATCCCCTAGATTTGGTATATAGGTAGGAGCTGAGTCCCAAGAATTTAGATTTATCCTGACTGAAACTCTGATACGAAACTCTGGACCCTTCGACATCCTACTCGACGTAGAAGACTGAAGAATCTCCATTGTGGTCAAGGAGTGACCACCCTGTGCAAGCAGGCACCATCAAGCGCTCAACAATTTGCATTGTCGTTGCTCCCACCCGAGCTCGAACACAGAGCCTGACAAGACCTGGACTTCCAGACATCCAACAGCTGGATCCACAGCAAATCTGAGACCTGTGGAGGCGACGAGAGACGGGGGACCGGCCATCTTGGAAAGCCAGCGAAACGCTTTCCGTGCAACTTCTGTGGCACCCTCGAAGTTGTGCATTGGGGATTGAGAAGCCCCAGCCCCGAGCACCAACTGCACCGAAGATCACCCCTCCACACTCACCGAGTACTGTGTGGGGCCCTTTTGCATTTTCCTGCTCGATGCGTCTGTCCGGTCACTTGCCCGTTGGCTAGTGGCCTCTGTGACGACGAAACCTTGAATTTCCAATGCTGGTCTGGTTGCTCCAGACTGGCCCTTGCTCCCCTGAAAAGGAGCAGCCCATCAGACCTTGCTGGTCTGATCCAGAAGCCATCTTCGATTCCTGCGTGGGTTGCATTTGTCAAGGCCTGTTGATTCCGAATTGAGAACCGACACCGCCAACAGCGAGAACCTTTGTGGGACAGTCCGTGCCCAGCTTCTGGTCATCGTCGACACCTCCTGGTCCACGTGGCAGCAGAGACAAGCTTCGCGACATCACCTGATTGCTCCCCCACATCGCCTGGTTCCTTCCTGGTTCCATCCTGGTCACTGGCTAATGACCCAGACTCTGTCCCCTCTGCTTTCAGGTACTCTTCATCCTCGATCCGCCCTTGGATCCAACCGGACTCTTCTCTCCTGGTTGTTTGCAGCACCTTTTCTCCAAGGCTCCATAGAACTCCACGACGAAACCCGACACACTTTGGGACCTATGCACCCGCTTCCTGTGGGTGAGGTAACGCGAGTACTGCGGTGCTCCTGTGAAGATTAACTCTCTTAGTGTCCTAGTTTCAAGTGGTTAGCTTCTAGTCCAGTCGGAAGACTCCTAAACCTTTCACTTTCTAACTTTACGCACCCATTGATTTATATGTGTGCACGCGTGTGCATTTAGACACTGCACCCGCATCCCGTGTGCCTCCTGCTCCCTAACTACTGTTCGTCCAGTGTAGCCCCAGCGATTCCCAAGGCCCTAGGCCTTACCATTGTTCGTGACGTGGTTCTTGTACCACTATTTTAGTATATGGTTTAGCGGGCCACCAGAGCCTATCCATATTTGAGCAACTTTTGTATGTTATATTAAGTTACTTGTTAGGCGCTTGTGCTTCTGTGCTCATAAAGAGTTCAGGGGATTGATTTAGAAATAAATACATATATAGTTTGAATATATAACCTGTGTGAAGTCCTTTCATTTGGTATTAAAAGGATTGCATATGGTAAAACAGCTGGCTTCACATGCCCTCTTGAGTTTAGCCTAAGACTGCTTTTGTCCATGCTACCCCTAGGATAGCTGGTCTATAAGGTTGACTTTACAACCATCACCATAGGGGTTGTTTGGACTGTTGCAAGGTGCTCACTAGAATAGTGAACATCATATACCAGGCCAACTTCTCACACTGTCGATGTGTAACAGTTTTTTCTAGGTCTCTCCGGGCCCGATTCACATAACTAACTTAAAACAAAATCCTAAACTTACTACTTTTGGTATTCACAGAATGCACTTACTACTTTTGGTATTCACAGAATGGATTTACGACTACTAACTTTACGTCCGCATTCGGGCCGGAACTTCCGGCCCGGAGGCGAAGCTTGCGGCCCGGAGGTGGAGCTTCCTGCTTGGAGGTGGAGCTTCCGGCTTGGAGGCGGAGCTTCCGGCCCAGAGGTGGAGATTTCAGCCATGGCTAAATCCCCACCTCTGAGCCGGACGTAAAGTTATTAGCCGTAAATCCATTCTGTGAATACCAAAAGTAGTAAATGCATTCTGTGAATACCAAAAGTAGTAAGTTTAGGATTTTGTCTTAAGTTAATTCTGTGAATTGGGCCCTCCATTTCTTTGTAGTCCTCTTTGTTGCAGTTGTCCAGAAACTGTTTCTTCGATAATGGCTACTCCGAAGAAGCCTTGGTTTAATCCTTGTAAGGATTGTGGGGGGCCATATCTCGGTTACAGACCCCCACGAAGAATGCCTTTGGTGTTTGTCATCGGACCACGACGTCGTAGAGTGTTCTTCGTGCCGTCGGATGAATCTGAAGGCACTTAAGGAAAGGCAGGTGAAGTTGTTCATGGCCTGAGCAAAGACGGAGAAGAGGGGTTGAAAAAAGACCAAGTCGAGGTGGAAATTCCCAGCTCCTCACACCTCGAGGTTGTCTAAAAAGCATTAGAAAAAGAGGCGACACGGGACCAGGAGAAGTCGTCGAAGTCGTTGTCCCCGGTCCGACATCGCCATAGGAAGGATGACATCTCTCCTTCTCCTTCAACGCAGGTGTCTCCTGTGTGCACTCCGAAACCGAGGGGCTCTCCGAGGACAAAGGACTCTCCGATGCCTAGGAGAGAGTCGCCTGCACCTATGGACGCTCTGATCCCAGAAACGGCGTCTCTGGCGCCGCAAGCAGAGTCCGTTCTACGACCTCATTCTGTCTCAGGTCAGACGGTCCCGGACCCATTTCCACCTTTCCTGGCTCCAGGTGCGGATCCGTCGCATTTCCTTAATGTGATGTATGGCATGTTTGCCAGGGTAGCTAACCCATCCGGCGCACCTGCTGTCCCAGTGGGTCTGCTTTCTTATAATCTGGGCATTCCCCAGCATTATGCCTAGGCTCCATTGATGCCGTTCATGCCAATGACTTCGTCTTGGCCTGTCCCGATGCTGGGGTTTTCGACGCGATGCCTTCTCAGGAGGGAAGGATGGACTATTTTCCGGCACCGATGGGCTCCCTTTCCAGTGTCTTCTCGGCTTCGATCAGTGCCGCTGCCCACTTCTGAAGGTCCTCCGTTGACGCAGGGTCCGAGGTCTCCGGCGCCGTGTTTGGTGCCTCCAACCAGACTCTGAAAATTCGATCGACGAGAGAGGCTCAGAGGCTCCCGGAAGAAGAGGAATTTCAGGAGCAGCAGGAAGAGGAGGGGGAGATATTGGACCTCATGGGTGATTTTGCAGGACTGCAAGAAGCCAGTGGGCTTGACACTTCGGTGGAGTGGGAGCTCTCCTCTCCAAATGCACTTCTTAAGATGTGGCCTCATACCATTCTGTCATTAGAAAGGCTGCTAACCTTCTGGACTTACAGTTACCAATGGCAGAGGTCAAATCTTCTATTTTAACAGAGGTGCTGCACTCTCCTTCTTCTGCGGTGAAGACGTTGCTTCCTTCTAACAAGGCTCTGACAGATCCTATTTTGGATACATGGCAGAAGCCAATGTCTGCCCCTGCTGTTTCAAGGTCAATAGCAAGGCGCTATAAGGTGGCACCGGGGTATCAGTATTTTTATCATTGCATCCTTCGCCTGAGAACCTTGTGGTCCAAGCGTCTTGTTCCTCAAGACAGTCTACTGGTTCCTTTCCTTCTACTCCGGAGGATAGGGACTCCAAGACGTTGGAGCAATCCGCAAAGAAGGTGTTCTCGTCGACCAGCATGGCCTTGAAATCGACCAATGCCACCTGTTTGATGTTGCTTTATATCCATGTATTGATTGATTCGGCCAAAAAGGTGATTCCTAAGTTGCCAGAGGATGTCCAGGGTCATTTCGTCAAGTTGTTGCCCGACACCCAGGCTACAGCCCATCAGGTCATCCAGTCTGGCCTTGATACGGCTGACTCTGTTGCCAGGGTGATGGGCTCTTCGGTGGTGACTAGGAGACATGCCTGGTTGAGAGGGTATGGATTCTCTCCGGACGTCCACGCCACATTGTTGGACCTTCCCTTTGACGGATCAAGGATCTTTGGAATCAAGGCTGATTCTGCTTTACAGCGGTTTAAGGATAGCAGGGCTACTGCTAGGTCCTTAGACTTGCAATCACAGCCTAGGGGTTTTGGTTTCTGGAAGTTCCAGGGCTTTGGGAAGGCAGCTCCTTTTCATGGCTGACAGCAACAGCAGCAACAGAATGATCTGTATCGGTCATATAGAGGGAAAGGAAGAGGTCATCTGTGAGGGGCTGCTGGCCAACAGGTCTCCTCTTCCCCTGTCCCCACCACTGGTTCTGCAGGGAAGCAGCTCTAGATACCCCATCTTGGAGCATGTTGGTCCTGTGGAAGGTTGGGTGTCCCATTTTCTCCAAAATTCGAAATCTGTTACATCAGATCTTTGGGTTTTGAATCATGTGGAACATGGGTACGCCCTTCCCTTCTGGGAGTTTTCCCCTCTTTACTTTCCTCACCAGGGCTGGTGTTTGAGGCACCATGTGGTGCTTTTGCAACAAGAAGTCCAATCCCTGTTACAAAAAGGTCAGATACAGATTGTTCCGGAGCAGGAAAGGGTCAGGGATGCTACCCCCGGTATTTCCTGATTCCCAAGAAGGACTGTTGTTTGCGGCTGATCTTAGACCTCAGGTTCTTGAATTTTGACTTCAAACAGGAAAGGTTCATGATGTTGACCCTTACTCAGGTTCTTCTGGCATTGCATTAGGAAGACTGGATGGTGTTGATCGATTTAAAGGATGCATATTTTCACATTCCCATCCTGAAGTTGCATCAGAAGTATCTCAGTTTTACGGTGGGATCTCATCATTATCAGTTTGCGGTCTTTCCGTTCGGTCTCACTTCCGCACCTCGGGTCTTCACGAAGGTGATGGCGGGGGTGGCTGCTCATCTCAGAAGGTCGGATTCCTGTATTCCCCTATCTGGACAACTAGCTGCTCAAAGCAAAGTCGCCAGAGATGGTCCTGCATCATCTGCAAGTAACAACACGGCTGATGTTCGAATTGGGTTTTCGATAAATGTGCCCAAATCTCTCTTGGCGCTCTCACAGTGCAATCTGTTAATAGGGACAGTAATGGACACTACTCTGAGTCATGCTTTCCTGCCTCCTCAGAGGATTTTAGACGTGCAGGATATGATCCCAATGTTTCAGGATGGAGCGGCTGTTCTAGTCCTGAATGTCTTTTGCCTGCTCGGTCTGTTCTCTTCCTGCATACTGTTGGTCAACCATGCACGCTGGCACATGAGGGCACTCCAGTGATGCCTCCACAGGCAGTGGTTTCAACACAATGGAGATCTCAGGGAGGTGGTCAGAATCTCCAGAGACACTGCAGGGGACCTGTTATGGTGGAGTGTTTCAGGCAACCTTTTGCAAGGGAAGCCCTTTCAATCTCCTTCTCCAGTGGCCAGTGACAACGGATGCCTCCACTCTAGGGTGGGGTGTTCATCTGAGGGATCGGGAGATCAAGGGTCTTTGGTCTCAAGAAGAAAGATTGCTTCGCATCAATCTTATAGAATTGCGGGTGATACGTTTAGCTCTCAAGACCTTTGTTCCCTCCCTTCACGGTCAGTCAGTTCTGGTCCTGATGGACAACACTACTGCGATGTGGTACATCAACAAACAGGGTCATATTGTCTCTGTGGAGAGGCTCTGCAACTCTTGTCCTGGGCCCAGGACCATCAGATTTGGGTGGTTGCAAATCATCTGGCTGGAATGCTTAATGTGCATGTGGCTGTCCACAATCCCACAGTCAGCAATTCTCGGCCGATCACGAGTGGCGGGTTCTCCTAGAGGTGATTCGCCGCATTTTGAGGATGTGGGGGTTTCCTCGGTAGGACCTGTTTGCCACTCGCGAGAACGAACACTGCCCGTTGTTCTGCAGTCTCCGGTATTCAATGCGGGAGCGTTGGGGGACACATTTCAACTAGATTGGAACTCACAGCTACTTTACGGGTTTCCTCCCATGCCCTTGATTCCTCTGGTTCTGAGGAAGATTCGTCAAGACCGGGCCCAAGTCATATTGATCACACCAGATTGGCAGAGAAGGGTGTGGTACACAGACATTTTTCACCTCTCAACGCACCCTACACTCCATCTCCCTCTCAGGGAAGATCTCCTCTTGCCATCGCAGGGGCGGGTTCTACACATCCACCTCCAGAGCCTGCACCATCATGCCTGGAGATTGAACAGTGCAACACGAGCTTTTTTTCTGTCCCTCCAGATGTGGTGGATATTATTTTATCGTCCCAGGGACACTCCACCAAATCTGTCTATTCTAGTAGGTGGGCCAGATTTGTTAGATGGTGTGAAGATGACAGGAGATTTGTATAGTCCTTCTCAGACCCTCCCCTTCATCAGAGCCATCTGGACATAGGCTAATCCCAATCTTCCAACCTCTGTCCTGGATTTCCTTGAGGTCGACTCTGAGGCTGCCGTGGCTGATGGTGCCCTGCATCCTGCTGGTCAAGCATGCCATGTGGCATATGCAGACTCTGCAGTGCACATGAAGTTTCAGTGGGCCCAACAAAAAAGGGAACCTCTCCAACCATGTCCAGATTTTGGAGAAGACTACAAAATATCTGCAGTGGTGGTTGCTGGACCTTGATTGCGTCGTCATCAGACCCCTTTCCCTTCCCCACTCAGGGCTGACAGTAATGACTGATGACTACTGAGCCACTTCCTCGCTGTCCTTTGCAGGTTCATTGTTGTCCATCACATTGGCATGGCAAGTGTGTGAACTCTAGGCTATCTGCATTAACCCGCCATACACCACCTTCTTCCCATACAAAGTGATTCTGCGGGCACGCACATCATTGCTGAAAGTTGAGGCGCTTTTCCACATTGATCAAACCGTCACCGTGACGGTGTTCTGTGCTCTACCTCACTCCTCTGAGTAGAACAGTCTCCATTGCTTGGACACCAAAGGAGCACTGAGCTGGCTACCACTGTTTTGGCATGCAGAGTTCATGTCCAGGGCATCTGCCAGGGGGCTACGTGGGCATCACTCCATATGTTCACAAAGCACTACTGTCTGGACAGCCAGGATCACTGCGAAGGCATTTTGCCTGCTTGGTCATGCAGGACTTTTTTAGTTCGAGCCAATTCCCACACCAACTCCTAATAGGTAATGCTGTGGTATCCTATTAAAAGATGAGGCATCTGCAGTTAAAAGTCTCGTCTAGTTACTTACCTTTGGTAACACTGTTTCTGATAGAGACTCTATCTAGCCACAGATTTCTAATCAGCCCTCCCATCCTCTATTCTGTAAACTGGACTCTATTCACTAACAAGATCTCAAGTCTAGGAATCTGCACACTGGTTAAGGCCAATTTGCTGTTGAGGGTCTGCGTCGGGGGTGTGGACAGCCTCGAAAGCAACTGACGTCAGCGTTCGGGAGTGGCACCTACATGCACTGTACATAATTTCCAGAGTGGAACATGTCAGTGCGAAGCTGCGCAGTGCCACTTACTAGAACTCAGAGGCACTGCTCAAAAGATTCCAAATCCAGTTTGATGTCTGGGGAATATGCAAACGGGGAGGAATTTGCAATTAGAGAGATGTTCAATGGAGATGGTAAACAAAAGTGGTGGCAGGGGGCAACCCTGCTGCCGAATGCCACCTGATCTGTTGCCATTTGCTAATAGTTCAGTAGTCTATCCCCCGTTGATCTGTGGTTGAGAAACACCCAGCTACAAAATAATGCACCTCAGCTCATCATTTTGAGCAGAGTTTCCCCCAACTGACCCAATTGAATGCTTTCTCTGCATAAAGTGTGACCATGATTGCAAGTATTTTCTTCCTGATTACTATATTTGTCAGGTGTGTGGCCCTATGTAGGTTATCATGTGTGAGGGGTCTCTAATGAATCCCAATTGGTCTGCATCAATTAACTCTGGCATGTATCGCTATCCTTCTGGTTCGGTGAAAAACGTTTTTATGAATAGTTTTGCATCTAGGCTAAGCAGTCTTACGTGACTTACCCCCGAGGAGATAGTGGAGCAGTTTCGTAAGTACTACAAAAAGCTACATAGCTCTCATTTACAATATGACAAGGACGTAGTGACAGACTATTTAACACATCTTAAGATGCCATGGTTAGCCACTGAGCACAGGAAGCATCTCATGGCACAGCTAAATATATGAAAATAATAGGGAATAACAAAGAATTACACATGATCCATTACATTTATTGGGGAGTATTTCTTATTCAACCCACCTAGCTCCTTTGTGACAAGAACAGTACAATGTGTGAGCAAGAACTCCTTTGCCATTTCTTGCTCACACATTGTACTTTTCTTTCTAAATAAATATTCCCTGTTGGCTAAGTACCTACATCCAACAGAGGAATTGCAAGCACAAGTTAGCTAGATGATTCCCCTATAAAATTGGGAATTTGTCACAAAGGAAATAGGTGGGTTGAATAAGAAACACTCCCCGATAAATGCAATGGATTATGTGTTATTCTTTGTTATTCCTTATTATTTCTAATATATCTACCACAGCCAATGTGATTTATTGTTTTTAAATTGTTGATAGCACTTTTGTGATGTATACAACATAAACTTACAGTTTAATAATAAATGTTTTATGCTGTTTAGATATACTTGTTTTGAAAAATACTTTGTCCTGAAGAAGGTGGAGAAATTATTACTCACCGAAACGCTGCGTCGACATCTCTTTGTAAAAAGTATTCTTGTAATACATTTTTTATGTATTTGTGTCACTATTTCTCTGTGAGAATTTTTTTTTTACTTATTGGAAACCTACAACGTTATTTTGTTTTGATAATAAATTTTTAGGTCTCGGCCTGATCCAGCGCATGCGCTGCTCTGGCCGAGACATTTAGTAGGTTGCTTGGGAAAGTGCTACTTTCCCGGCGACCAGCTTACTATCGCGCGCACAATCACGCGCGAGACGTGCACAGCACCTTTTTCGCTGCGCGCACACGTGCGCACCACTCAATTTTTTTTTATTATTATTTCTCTGCGGCCCGGCCGCGCGGCCAATGCTTGTTGTGCAGGGTGTTATATGAATATGGAGGGCATAGCCTGACGTTTCTCAATGCTTTTTTACAGTGTTTGTATTTAGTATATGTAGGCCCACGTGTGTTCTTAGCGAGGCTCCAGCTCTGTGAAAAGCCTACTGCAATATACCTCACCCGTGTCAAAGCATACTCGTCTCTAGGTAACAAGCACTCGTCACATTTGCTGTTCCTTCATGTAGCTTGGCACTTATCTACAAATCTAATTAGCAGCAATTATTTACTGACCCATCTTTTACGTTCACGTTTGTTTAATAGGACTGTTGTGTATTTCAGCCGCTTAAATGCCGTAACCCGTGTAAGAGCTTAATGCTTCTTTCTGTACTCTATGGTAGTGGTTTGTTATTCCTAATGTTTGATTTGTTACAAGCTTTAATAGGGCGAGAGTTTCATTCACTAGGTGTAGACATAGAAGTTCTCATCTCTGGTTAGCGATTATCGAGTATCTTTGGCAGCTCCATGTTGCTACTAAAGGCTTAGTGCTAATATAATAGGGGCATTGAGCTGCCTAATCTACTAGATAAAATGGTTGGATAGATGGTTCTTACTTTCAATTGGTTAAAACTTATGTTAAACCAATTACATATAAAAAACACATAATAATTGGATGTATACTTTATCACCCTCACTTTCGAAAAATGTTACACAATATAATTTCAGCATTATAATTTTGTATCGTGATTTTTGTTTGTCTACCCAAAAATAAGTTGGAATAGAGAAAAACAGTTTAACAGTTCTTCTTCCTCATCTTTGGTCCACGCAGTTGAGTTTGACTGACTTATCTCCCTCTTAAGCATTGGTATAGCAAGATAACAATCTTAGTGATTTTCAAAATGTGCGCACTTAATGTTTTTTTCTCGTCAAAATCCCAATGTGTTTTTAGCTTTTAGTGAATTCTATTCTAACAATTGCTTATTTTGGCTATATAAAGCCAATAAAATGGGCTATCGTGGTAATAATTTCTGTCTTTAAATTATGCCACAGTTTTGGATTTGAGGTTTTCTACAGTGTGGTCCGTCTCATCTCGATGCCAGAACACTTAGTTTACACAGTTGTTTCACAAAAAAAGTGTAAGGAAAGTGTAAAATCAGAGCCACATCAGTTATATTGACATTAAATTAATATTCTAGAACCCAGTTTATTGAACTTGGTGTATACCTTCATGTTTTAGTGAAGGAGGAAAGTGTTTTTAAAGGTCTCGTGCTTTTCTTCAGATAGTTATTTAGTTTTTATTTGATCGTGGGTTATATAATCAAGATGATTTCAGGAGTTGGATTATCCCTTTCAATGAAGGCAGCATATGATGTTCTGGGTCCTGGGTACTGAGGTAATGTTACCAATTCTCGAGGCTGCACCATAGTTTCAAGTTTTGTTTCTTATATTTAAGTATTTGTAGAAAAAGGGGCAGATTTATGATGCCCTTGCGCCTCCTTGCGCCGCAATTGCGTCACGTAATGTGACGCAACGGCGGTGCAAACAATGCGCCCTATTTACAACGTGACGCATCTAGGAGATGCGTCACGTTGGAAACCCCTGCGCCATAAGGAGGCGTTCCTACGCAGGGGGGTGGGCGTTCCTGCGCAGGAACGCCTCCTAAAAGTGGCTGAGTGAAATCTATGAGATTTCACTCAGCCACTTTCTACGTTAATTCCTTACGCCTGCTTGAAGCAGGCGTAAGGGTGACGCACAATGCATTGAATAGGTGGCTCCTGTGCATTGCAGGAGTCATGTTGCACTTGCGACATGACTCCTGCAATGCGCCGCCCGCACGCCGAGAGATGCGTCACGCATCCTCACTGCCTTGCACCATGGTGCGCCGCATCATAAATGCGGCGCACCATGGGTGGCGGAGCAGTGGCGCACTGTGGCGCATGTTAACTGGCGCATCCCTGGGGATGCGCCAGTTAACATAAATCTGCCCCAAAGTATTTTGCAGATTTCTGTTCCGCATCCCTCAAATGTTGAATTTTTATGCTAATATGTCAGAGTTCTGTGCTTTGCTTTTTTTGTAAGTGACGCATGTAGATCTAACAATGCACTGCATCTCTAGACCTCAAAACAGGCAAAGGACACAACCCTGTTCCTAAACTGAGGAGCTGGTAACATGCTAACCAACAAAGATTTATATATTTATGTGTATGTATATGTATGTGTGAGTGTATGTATGTATGCATGTATGTATATATATATATATATATGATAAGAGAAGGACAGGAAAATACCTACTGGTAAATCCCAAAGACTGAAGTAGCAGCACGCCGAGCTAAAAGCAACGAGATCACTTGTCCAGTGAGATGACACTCATCAAATCCTAATGAGTCGTCTGTTGCAGCTCCACGTTCTCTGTGACCAGAAATGATGATTAAACATACAAATACTCCGTACACACAACCGGGAATAGTTTCTGGGGCACGCAATTATATCTGGTGTCTTCTCTTTCAGGGCGGAAGCAGCAGGTTTATTTTGGTATGGGATAGGTCTTTATTTCCAGGTTGGTCTATTTCTAAACCAATCGCAGGATTCATAGGCCAGGACAGACAACCTAAACAGCCAATTAGATCCTTCTAGTACAGCTCTTTATACTGGCAGACCTTTATTATTCATTTGCTTATTCGCTTCCTCCTTTCATTGATTTAAATAGAGAGAATCGCAAACTACGAAGGATTTACAGAGTTTTTTTTAAAGGCCCTCTGGTCGATGGTGGGAGGTAAGGCCATGTTCGATAGACTATCACAGTATCCCACATGATTTCGAAGGGTTGACTGTCTGCCTTTCCGAAACACAGTCGGTAAATGTCAGTTTGTTACGTTTAACAACTCTTTATTATGGAATAGCTTAACGTTCCACAACCGTGATGAAGTTGAGCGTGTTTATGGGGGGCACAGGGGCGTAGCGACAGTTGGTGCAGCATTGTGCAATGCACGGGTGCCCAGAGTCCTGAGGGGGGCTATTGCACCCTGATAATTGTTGTATTTTACTTGTCCTAACAGCAGGCATGCTTGGTTTGAAAAGCATGAGTTCCGGTGGTGTGATAGAACGAAGCGTTAGCCAATAGGTCTCGCCTTTGGGACCATATAAGTGTTTAGCCATGCAACAGTTGATGTTGTTGCACCAAGGGTATTGTGCTGGAAAACTAAACACTTATAAGGTCCCAAAGGCGAGACCTATTGGCTATGCCAATGCTTGTTTTTAATATTTTGAATACTGTAGAATTACTGTGTTGGTTTCAAATTTACAGCAGATAAACTAATATTCTGTATATTGTATTATACAGTGGTGGTCTGTATGAAGAGTATATAGCACATGATCCATTTATAAGTCGAAACTTAGATACAGAAGTTATCTTCCACAAGGAAATTTTCGTGGGTAGGGACATCTGGTGGGTTTTTTTACATTCGATACCCCATCCTTCTTTCATAGAATATGGGTTTCTCCCTTTATTGTCTTATTACATGGACCTCATGACACACCCCACTTGTACATTGAGAGAGAGGTGGCAAGACCATCCCTGTTACAGCAGGTACTGTTCCGTTACCTGTCGCGGCAGTGAGGCGTTTTTGACTCCTTGATGACCAAAACCAAAACCAAAACCAAATCGATCTCAATAAATGGGTGACATAGGCTTATACATTTTAAATATCTGCACTGTGTGTATTACACCCCGGAGAAGTTGCAGAAATTTGGGTTGCATAAGGATGCGCATTGCGAGCAATGCCGGAAGGAGGTAGCAGGATTCCTACATCTGGCCTGGTTATCTAGATCTGGCCTGGATAAACGAGTACTGGCACAAAATATTTAAGGAATTAAGGGCCAGATGTAGGAGGCCCAATACCGGTCAGTAACGGCCAAAATTACCGAATTTCAGCCGTTACCGACCGGTATTGGGCATTTGGAATGTAGGTGGCATGATTGTAGGATTCGGTATTTTACCGAATCGGTAACTTAAGGAATCGTTAAATTACCAAATTCTTAAATACCGATTCAGTAATTCTCATTCATTCCTATGGGCCTCCAGGCCCATAGGAATGAATGGAGAATACAGAATCGGTAAATACCGAATCAGTATTTACCGAATTTTACCGATTCGGTAAAATTTACCAAACCATTAGCTACATACCATTTACCGATTCTAAAATACCGAATCGGTAAAATTCGGTATTTTAGAATCGATAAATGATATTTACCTACATCTGGCCCTTAGTACCATTACAGGAGCAACTATAGAGCCGTACTTGAAAGTAGCACTCCTGGAATATGATTTTGGGACTGCAAAGCCCGTTAGACCTCTGGTGGTTATTAGATTGCTTTTAGCAAAGAGAGGGGTAGCTTTGAGATGGGGGAAAGGCCCGATCCCTAAGATAGTTGACTGGCACATGGATCGCCATACTGCAACACACATTCAGGAGTATACAACGAGTTATTGCCTCCACAAAATACACCTAAGAATTACTGGAGCCCACACCAAACGTACCAGATAAGTATGGAAAATGGAGTAGAGAATGGTGTAGCAGATTCAGTAGAATAAATCAAGATAGTAGTACTACACGGGTTATACTTATACGATATGGGGGGAACCCGTATGCACATAAGACCGCAGTACTTAAAATAAAGAGCACACATTGATGTATGTGATATAAGCAAGATGTACAGAACAATGTAGCTGTTGGGATATGTTGTGCATAATGAGACTAGAGTAGAAAGTTTCACTGTCAACAGCGTAAAGTAGTGCTATAACGAACAATTGTAATATATAATGTCAACTGGTAATGATGACTGTATCATTGTATAGTTCAATAGAAAAAAATGTGTAACTTGACTTTTTCCATTATGAATGTGAGTTTTAGTTCTACCTGCTCTAAGGATCCATTCCTTCATGTATGAGAGGTGAGCTTCACCAAAATGTCCGTAGGACAGATGACTGGGTCTGTAGATTTCTTGCCACTCTCTGAATTTTTTGTATACCAATGTGTAGCGAGCCATCCACTTCTAGAATTTTCTTGAAGAACTATAGCACATATTCTTCCTGGTTGGACCCGTCCACTCTCTCCTTAAAGTTCCTGATTCTATCATTGTCCCTCCTCGGCCTATTGCTTAATCAGGGTGTAAAGTGATAAAATGGAGGTGGTTATGACGTGGTTAGTGTCTGACATTGATCAGAGCATTTTTATTTACAGCCTCCACTCTATCTCCCAAACCTTGCATTTTGATCCCTGAGATTTCCTTGCCAAGATAAATAAACATTTAGTTAGGCCCTTAGATAATCACCTTTACCAGTCTTGTTTAAGGTCTGTGAGGTAGGCCTGTGGATCCTCTTTTGAGAGGGGGCATGAACCTTTGGCTGCCATTTCAAGTTCACTGCTATTCCCCTTTTCGCCTCTCTGCATGGGTTAACATGTTCCCACCCAGAAAACAAAAGCAAGGAGTTACTTTTGTTTTATGGCGTTGCCTATCGCTGGACTGTGTCGGTTGAGCCCCATGTCGGGTGATTGCCCATGATTTCCAAGGCAAGAAGAGTAAGTCCTCTAAAAATAGAAAGTGGAATCCTATGTCTTGTTGCTTTTGCGTCTCCTTGGTCTAACATACTTGGGTGTCACTTCAATTTACACATTAGTTTACCCATTATAGGTGGTGTCCCCCAAGTTCTCTTCCATGCATTCCATAGCTCCTCGTGGTCTTGGCTACACTCAGTAGCTTCTCCTTGAAGCTATCTTTTGGGGATTTCAGCCCTGAAACCCCCCACACCCACACAAGTAATGCCACCCCGCTGTAGCTCTTTCTTACTTAAACCATAGGTCCCACCTATAGGCATCTCTTTACCAGGACTCTATTAATCAGCTGATGCCTCTTTTGTAGACTGTCTTCCAGCTGCTACATGCAGATCTATATGTGGGGTTTCGTATCAGGAGCTTCACCATGGCAAAGGTCTCTTCTGGATGAGCTGAGCTTGCGGTTGTTGCCTTTAATTGTGCTACCTCTGGTGTCTTTGATTGTGAGTGGCTTAATGCAAAAATAACAAAGTGATCGATGGAATGCTTGAATTAATCTCAGTCACTGGCAATGGCTCGGGGTGCATCCCAAACCATCGTTTCTTTGCCTACCATGCCACCCCATTTGGGAACCAGTAACAAAAAAAGATGGATTTAGGCCCAGATCTCTGTACTGGCGGTGAATGCTTGACAATATTTATCATTCCATCCATCATCTTTTTGTGTTACTGTAGTTGCCCCAGGTGGGAAGGGTATACCCAGCTGTGGGTCCTTTGCTCACTATGCCATTGGATTCAAGCTAGTCTGGCTGATGAAGGGTGATATGCCAAAACCAGGTCCATGTTGCTTGTTTCTGTTCAGGAAGGATCTGGCCTGGCAGTTCGGGATGGACTGTTCCTATGGGGAGCAGGGGCAAGAATGATTTGCACATGGCTGGGTTCAAACTGGAATGTCATGTTGAGAGATCGAGGATGGTCCACGTCGAGGGCTTTTTTTTTACCTCTATCAGGTATAAAGAAACGCTGAGAAAAAGGAGACTTCCCCAGAATCCAAGTATTGCAGGATATACCCTCCTTCACAGAAAACATCTGCTGTACCACAATCTTTGCCTCTGCCTTCTACTTCTCCTCCTCTGCATCAAGTGCTTCAAGTGCCTCCGTCTCAAGCGCCTCGGCCTTCTCCATCTCACCCACTTCCACCAGCGTTACTGGACCTGCCCCAAACCCAGATCTCGTTCACATCATCATCTCCATCCCAAGCTCCACCACCAGAGATCAAGGTCTTCTCAATCAATCAGGTGCTCTCGTCATCACCAATCACGGTCTCAGTCCAGACACACCATTGAGACCTCATTTACCAGTACAGAGAGATACTCTGCCACTTCAACAGACTCTCCTCCTCACATGCATCTCACCAGGGGACGGCATTCCTACCATTCAAGAAGTTTAGGTGAGGGGTGCTAGCAAATGAAATGTCCACACCAACACCAGCTACATCTGTAATATTCGAGTCCCTTCAGCATAGGTCAGCGTCACGTCCTTTACTACCTTTGGTCCCCGGTCTCCTTGAGCCTGCTATGGACTTCTTCTTAACTCCAGCTTCTGTTAGCCCAGCTCCATCTAGGCTTCAGAAGAAATACTGTCCTCTCGAGTAGGATCCTGTCTTTCTCTGTACAGACCCAATGCCAGAGTCTTTCCTTGAAGTGGCAGCAAAGAAACATCATTCCACTGCTCCTGCTTCCACCATTCCTCACGATAAGGAGAGTCTCAAGCTAGACTCAATAGGTCGGAAAGTCTGCAGTACTGCCGCAACCACAAAGAAGTCTGCCAGCGCCACTGCCGTGCTCAGCAAATATGATAGAGCTCTGTGGGAATCCTTGCAAAAGGTTGTCATTCTTCTACCATGGGACAAGCAGGAGGATTTGAACAAAATTGTCACTGAAGGGCTGATGGTCTATAATTAGTGCTGCAGCAGATTCTTCCCTCCTTGTGGCACACAAATACTGCCACAGTGTAATTCTGGGTTTCGCCTTCACTCTCTCATGCCAGAATCCCAGCAGAGAATGCTCAATCTGCCATTTTCAGGTACCACTCTCTTTGGTTCCCTCACCAATGACGAAAATGCAAGGATGAAGGCAGAGATGGAGACTTTAAAAGCTGTCAGCTTAGAGAAACCTAAAAAGCCAAAGAAAACCGTCAGCCCATTCCAACACCATTTTTCTTCAAAGAGGGTTCAAATCTCTCCCTGGTATTAGGGCCTCCTACCAGAGTAAACAGGTCTCCTATCCTACCAGAGGAAACAGACCAGAGGAAGATCAAGCCAGCTGCCTGCTCAGGGAGAAAAACAATCTGGTTCAAAACCTTGAATCTTTCCTTCCTCCTCTGTTGTTAACCACTCTGGTAGGGGAAAGCATTCATCATATTCTGGAAGAGTGGAAAAATATCATACAAGACGCCTGGGTTCTGAATATTGTTCACAATGGATATTGTCTTAGGTTCACCAATCTGCCACCATCCATACCTCCAAAACCATCCAGAAACCAACTACCACAATCCATCGGACAGCTCAGTCTCTCATGAATGTGTCTCATCCGACCATAAGAACTGTGTCCTCTCTCCTCGGTGGCCTCCTGCATTTTTCTCACACCAAAGACCCTTCTCCACATGAGGCCTATACAGGAATGCTTGAGGACCAATGGGAACAACTGACAGGCAGTTGGGACCACAGGATTCAGCTATCCCATCAGTCAAGGCTGTCCTTAAAATGGTGATGCTTTCCAACCAACATTCTCTGAGGGCCACCATTCCATCAGGAGAGTCCTCACCAAATTGTAGTCACGGATGCCTCAGTACTAAGACGGGGAGCCCACATGGACCACCTCCAATTTCAAGGCACGGGGTCCTTGCCTCCCCCCCCCCCCCCACAGCCCTGAAAAGTCACCATTCTTGGAAGTCACCTAAGAACAAAACAACGGAGGCAGCTCTAGTCAGGCTTGATCTAGTGGAAGATTTCAACACTGTAAATCAAACCACCCTACTTTGTATCCTAGGGAATATAATTGTTTGTGGCAGTTCCAAACAATCAAGATACAGTCCTTCCGGACCCCAAGGACTGCACACAAAGTCACGTGTAGAGGTTTCCAGGTGTCCTATCAGACTCCATGGCAACAATAAGAGGCCTCTGATTTAATATTTCAAATGAATGTACAAACTAAAATGTATCCTAATTCAATAAGAGATTAGCCTTACCACTGTTGCTTGCATTGAATTATGATTTAAGTCAGGAAAAACTGCCATTTAGGAGGCAGACTTGCAGTGCTTGCAACTTGTAAAGAAGTCAGCAGAAAGACTGACCCGCTTAACCAAGAATTGATGATGCAAAATACCAACACCATACGAGTTATATTGGGTATCCATGAAATGTGCTTGCTCTTCAAATGTCTCTATCATTTAGCTGTGAATGGTATTTAGTTTGCCTTTTCCTGGGTCTTTGAGCCATTGGCTGTGATTTCAAGGTATCCGGTGGTTGTTTCTTGAGTGAAAAACAATTCCTGTTAATGATGCTCCAGTGAGAGTTCATTGTATGAAACAAGGTGCAGTGAAGACCACAGCTGTTCGGAAAAGAGCACTTCAAGAAGTCTGGATTCCTGTCTTGTGTTTGCACTGGTGCATGTGGAGAGATACCGCCTCTTCACCATGCACAGTCATCCCTGTAGACACCATGCCAGCTCCATGATGACATAACAACCTACACATACTGAAGCAGCTTATTTACATAAGGGATGTTTCTGTTTTCTTTTTTTCTACTGCTAATCCTGAAAAGACACCTCAACCAGCTCTCTGCCAGATCACTTGTGTTTTCTTCCAGATTTATACCTCTCTACACTCTTCTTTCTGGCTGTATTTGCTTTCCTTAACCTTTCGCCCCTTATTAATCTTCTGCTTTCTTGAGCGGCCTGTGAGTCCATTTATTTGCTACACTTAGGGGCATATTCTCAAGAACGTGTGATAACCACCGCAAAAGTAACCTAATGCAACTGTGCAAATCAGTCTATGGCGGGAAAATAACACTGTCTTAACGTTCAATTCCCAACCCGGCGGCACCATGCGATAGTAGCATGATAACGCACAAATGACTGCGCGAAATCCAACGCGACCAACAAAAATAGCGAAACAAGTACGCCCAAAAAGTTGCAATGCTCCAAAACGTGATAAACACACTATAAAAGCCAAAACAAAAAAACACTCAGTTCAGAGGAGAAGCCCAACCCCACAAGTCCCACGGAGGACCAGCCAGGAACCCCGTGTTTTTGTGGAAGGGCAAGGAGAAGAGGATGAGGATGAGGAAGACGGTGTTCAGTCCGCAAGAAGACCGTATCATCGTCATGGAGGTGATAGAACACTACCAACAAATGTTCGTCACCTCCACTGCTGCCCTGGAAACCCAAACTGAAATATGGCAGGCCATAGTCACAACGTCAATGCAGTCGAAGTGGCGAGGAGGTCCATGGAGGAGGTCAAGAGGCGCTGGCATGATGCGCAAAGGCAGACCAGACAGAAACTCGCCGCCAACAGGAAGGCATCAACCGCGACTGGAGGTGGGAGACCTGCGCCACAGGAGAAGCTGGATGAGCTGGAGGAAATGGTGGCCACAGTCACCAGTGTGGAGACGGTGGCAGGAGTTGGGGGCCTGGATACAGCTCGATATGACCACCAGGGACTGGGGGATGGGAGGAGATGGGAACAATGGCACACATGCACAATCATGTAAAGCACATTGCTCACCCACAATGACAGTGGAACATGTCCCTGATACCCTTGGCACAGTGCAGCACATATACAAACACCAAGTAGGCCCCCTTCCACCATGAGCACATATGGGCCCCCTCGGAATAACCAACAACACTACTAATCCATGCACATGTGATGAAACCAGAACAGCAGCCGCTGTGTGAGCCACACTGACTAAGTAAGTGACACTGCCTGACCGAAAGCATGGCAGCAGCCCAAATAAATGAACTTGTGCACAAATCGACATGGAGGTGGCCCAGTGTGGATCACATACGTAATGGAGCAGGTCACACTCTGACACATCCACGAGCACCTACAACTCATGCCGTCAAAAACGCAAAGTGGACATACAATGCACAAGGCCACAAAATCTGTGCAAGAGCACCAATGACCCAAGTCGCAAACATCCCTGCCCCGAAAAGCACACAATTCAAAGGCACACCACCTCAAAGGGACAAGGGTCCACGAAATCAGAGCTGCAGTGCCGACTCTCCCACAATGCAGAACATGCACATAGCAACCACAGATCATCACCAATGACGTCAATGTGGGATAAAGTGCAACACCTACACCATAGGACAGAGGACACAATAGGTTCTGCTTCTGCGTAGTAACTGGCCACACACATCTGGCATTGCCTGACACTGTGTGATGACAATGTATAGGAACCACCACACATCCGTCATGTACTCGGAAAACCTACTGTCTGCCATAAAATAGCCAGCTCCACCAAAACAGTCACAAAGTGCATTGTCATGCATTCTGTGTGTAAACATCTGCAAAGCGGCAACATACATGGAAGACTCTGTTAACATGCATCTCCCCTTAACATTGCAGGGGGACAAACAACACTTACTTCAGAGCAGACCACTAATCCCATCAGTGACGATGAAGAGGACAACCTGCACATCTGTTCAGACACCCTCCAACGGATAATGGACAGCCTCCACACACCACCCCCAGGAACAGGGCAGCCCAGCTGCCTCGAGGTGACCCCACAACCTGCACAGACCACACAGCAGGAAACACACACCACCGCGGCTGTCTCACATGACCGCCACGAACAACACATGGAATTTCAACGCCGTGTGTTGGGTTGCCAGGTGGAGTTGGCTGATCAGCTGCGGGTGGGTTACGAGCTCATGGCAGCCAAACTCGATCCCATCAGGGACCACTTATAATCCATAACAGACACACACTGTCCGCACCATGCTCCACGACAATACTTGGCTGACATCGCTGGGGCCATCTCTCGGATACAAGAACTGTCTAGTCAGACAGGCACCAGCGATGACAGCACAGAGTTGGCGCAGATGCGCAGGACAATTGAGACCATGGAGAAGATGCAGGCTGGAAGTATGGCGGGCACGGCTGAACACCAGCAAAATGTAGCTGGGATCTTCCATGCCTTGCAGTTCATCATCCTGCCATTGCTGCCACTAAGCCGGACCCAGATGACTGCAGCGGGAACTACGACACACACCTCTCCAACCCCTGATCTATCAGTGGCACACAGTGATGCAGCCCTATCACCATCGCACCCTGATGTGTCAGTGGCCCACAGTGATGCAGCCCTATCACCACCGCACACTAATGTGTCAGTGGCACCCTGTGCTATAGCCATTACCCCGACACACACCAGAGACAGCGGACACTGAGGAAGTATCAGACGACTAAGATATGGATGGTAATTATTATGTGAGGAAGGAGGTTGTAGCCTCCATCACCGCCATGTCCCTGCCTGTCCCTGCCTGGTTGTGCCCTATACATCATACCCTGGGACAACACCTTCCACTGACCCCCAGAACACTCAGGGACATACACCTGGACCCTTACATGGACTGGCATATCTTCACTGGTGGACAATAACACAGCACCCCTGCAGCGGACTGCACTCTCCCGATCCCAAATCACTTTTCAATCCCCAAAGGACTCTGGTTGGCCCACCACTGGGCTTCCAAGTAATGTGGGCTTGGCATGGCCATGTACAGCTTCAGCTCTGGAATGCACCAGAATGTGAATACAACATTTGAAATCACACAGATGTGTCATGGTTATATTCACTCAAGTGTGAATGTATGTATGTGTGCATGGACAATGATTGCACAAGAAGATACACTAGTGAAATTGACATCAATGCGCATGTTGAACCCTGAGCCACATGGCGAGTTGGATGTCTGTGAAGGTGAGTACTGGCTGTGGCCTCGTTACACATTAACAAAAATTTTGCAACCCCCCAACGTAGGCAAGTCTCCGTCTATTGAATAGAGCTGTGTGGAGGAATGACCAAATCGGTAGCAGGCCAGAAGTGGTGTCCTACATCACATGTGTCACCAGAACTGCACATCGCATGCCTACTCACACACATCTGTGTGGACACAATCTGTTTTGATTCATAGCATTGCATCAAATGGTCAGAGTTTGGACACCATACTCACATTGCTGGAGACACATAAGTGCACCGGCCTGCCAGCAACAATCCCGAACACAGTGTATGGCTCACAGAGGTGGAGCAGGCAAAAGGGACCCATCCCATTGTACAGGTGTCACTCAGTCCCTCCCTGTGAAGGGACGATGCTCATTATGGTGCACCATTCGTACATCTAATCAACACTCATCACATTTGGACAGTTCTGAAGTTGCGGGGACTATTGGCATTTGCGTGTCAGTACGGACAAAGCAAGGTCCACAACATGCAGGGACATGCTTGAGACACATACACGCAGCATGGGTAGATGTCAAGATGCAAGACATGGTGGTGCAAAAATGTATACCAATCATTACAAATGGCAAAGGTCTTAGCTCACCTTGCCTTGCTGGACGAGTCATGTGATGTCTGGCGTCTGCCCATTGCCCCGTGTCAGGGGACACGACTCGCAGCCCATGGGGTCTGCTTAGCGCTGTGCCACCGGACTGCGCCGACTGTCTGCTCTGCTGACAGTGATCAGGTGGGAGGGTCAGACAAGTTCACATGTCGTGCTACATTGCCATGTGTGTACTCCCCCCCAGCAGTATGTCCAATTTGTGAACGTAGCCAAACAACGCTGTACTGCTCCAACCATGGAAGTGCCTCACCTTGGACAGGTGTGTGTACACTTGCGTAGTTCCTAGCACATGCACAGACAAAGGCAGACATGTCCACTGTTGTGGTGGGACATGTGAGTATTCCCCATGTAGCAAGAAGGTGTTGGGACCTGTGCTGTGGGTGACAATCCGATGTGGCTGCAGGAACTTAGGGGCATATTACCAAGGGCCATTATCGCCGCTTTAGCAGGACTTTTTCCCGCTAAAGCGGCGATAATTTTATCGCCCTATCACCAAGCTGTCGCTAACACCAGTTAGCGACAGCTTGTAGGCGATAGCGGGCATTTTGGGGCCCGCTTTGCATGTCAGCGATAATTATCGCTAATGACATGCAAAGTGGGCGTGCCAAAATGTCAGCGACTGAAAACAGTCGCTGCAATCGCTATCGCCTATGATCAACACAGGCGTAGTTTTGGAAATATTCGCGCTAAGCGCGAATATCTCCAAAAGCTAACGCCTGCCCTGACCAGTTCTTAAGCAATTTCAGTTTGATTGAGCAACTGCACTCCTTCCCTTAAACTTTTTCTCCAGTATTCAGTTCATATGGTAAAGTGCGTGCGAACAGAAGCCGTGTCAAACCTCATCACGGCTACATTAGATACGAATGTGAAAGAGCACCTCTCTCCTGCGCCCAACTGTCGCACTGCGATTGGGGAAATATTCCTTAATTAACTCTTCTTCTGTAATCACATCTTTTTTACATTATTCTTACTTTTTATCCAAAAACTTTACTCGTGTATCTTCCTTAATAACATCACTGCGGAGACAGCATGTTTGTACGTTGAATTATTTATTCATCATTTTCAAATACTGAACGTTGCCGTGTCAGGCTTCTACAAAGGCATGTGAGGACAAACATGTTTCAACCTTGTTTAGAGTGACATCAACGTACTCCCAATGCATTTCGAATTATAAAATTCTTCGTCAGGGGTTTAACTGAAAATAAAATGCAGAAACAATTTAAGCAACATTATCGCCTCAGAGCTTGCACCCCAAGGATTCAAGATTAAACTTTCCAAAAAGAAGCATCATCGCGGAGATATAGAAAACAACACAACCTCAAGAGGAATGACTCAAAAACAACTATGAACTTAATTGACACATGAATGAGGGGACAGTGAAATTACGTTACTCGAACAACTTGTTTTTCGTTTTTATGTTTTTTAAGGAGGGTTACTGTTAAGTGGTAAATTGAAGCTTTCATTTTTTAAAAATGTTATTCAAGTCTGTGGTTGATTTTACGCACGATCTTAACTGGTCATTATTTACTTTCTTAGATTACGACACAGGGCACTATGGGAGTTGAAGTTTATTGATTTAGGGCACGTTTAAACTACAAGGAGGGGTGGCGGCTTGTAGCTAGATCGCTCACAAGTGTGAGACTGGTCTCTTTAAAAGCAGCGCGAGCGTGAGGGAAATACTTTCACGATTTTTTTGCCATGAGGAAGAGAAGTAAGAATAAGCTGCTGACTGCGGCGCAGAAAAGGTAAAATTAGGGAGAAGGGAGCTCGTAGCATAGTGGGAATTGTACAGCAGGGCGTGAGCGTAGATGCACCGTTTTCATTAAGTTAAATGTCTATTTAGTTTAAGGCTGATTGTTAATGTGGGAGAGGAGAGGGTTCGAGCACGGAGGGAAAATCACGGGTAGTGACAACACTTGATGGTTTTAGTTTAGTATGGGTGAGAGCACAGTTGATGACATGAGTTGAAATGGTCGAGTAGCCAACTTAAATTGTTTCTGCATTTTATTTTCAGTTAAACCCCTGACGAAGAATTTTATAATTCGAAATGCATTGGGAGCACGTTGATGTCACTCAAAACAATGTTGAAACATGTTTGTCCTCACATGCCTTCGTAGAAGCCTGACACGGCAACGTTCAGTATTTGAAAATGATGAATAAATAATTCAACGTACAAACATGCTTTCTCCGCAGTGATGTTATTAAGGAAGATACACGAGTAAAGTTTTTGGATAAAAAGTAGGAATAATGTAAAACAAGCATCTGCAATGCAATAGGTTTCGTATTTACGCGAGTTTGCGCTATTGACATTGCAAATAATGCCTTTCATTTTTGTTTTTGTTTTAAAACCTAAATAAAAGGCATTGCCATTTACAATGCCAATAGCTTAAACTCGCGTAAATGCGATACCTTTTGCATTACAAATGCTTGTTTGATTTGAGTTTCACACTCCATGAGAATGCGTGTATTTCCCAGCTGTGTCACTCATGTGCTTCTCTCTTCTTGCACTTGGTGTTGCTCTCTGTCACCCATGTGCTTAATGCCGCCCACTCCACGATGTACACGCATTCTGTACCTCCCCCCCTTTGCGGTCTTGCCCGTGTGCTTCTCTCATACCCGCTCAATGCTGTTCTTTCCCCGGTTTACTCTCAGATGCTCCACTTTGCTCTCAACGTATCTTGTGCTGTCCTCCCCGCCCGCGCCCTCCACTTTGCTTATTCACACTGCGCCCTCCGTTTTGCCTCCCTGCACCCCCACCGCCCCATGAGGCTTGCCCCTTGTGTTATTGCCTCTCCTCCTGTCCCCAGTGTTGCCGTCACCTTCACTGCTTCAGCCTCCCAAACTCAAATCTTGATTTTATGCGTTTTTGTTTTTTTTAGTGACCGACCCAACTTGGCTCCGGAACTAAAGAAATAGAAAGTGATTGTGTCATTTTGTAGGCGAGTACATGCATGGTGTTTGCACCCAGAAACATGTTTTCTTTTCTTTAGTCACGCTGCTCAGCATCGTGGATAATATGCAGCAAACCAGTGCAGAGTCGACTCTAGTCTATTGTAGGCAGAAGGGGAGACTGGCCCTGCAGAGGGGGGGTGGGGGTACAGACAGGAGGATGCTCATGTACCGGCATGATGGGGGGCGGGGTAAGAAGAGGGGTGACAGGCACGAGAGATGCAGGATAATCAAAAGGAGCACCGCCAGCTGGACACAGGGGGAGAGGGTGACAACACCCGCAGACAGACAGCGAGACAGACAGCGGGACAGCCAGAGGTAGGTGGGGTGAGAAGGGCAGAGTAAAGCAGAGGGGTGAGAGGCGCGGGGCGCCCTCAGGGACCCAATCACTCACCACGTAGGAGGACCCGCCCTCCCCGCTGCGGGTCTCGGTCTCTGGGATGGAGAAGTGCATGTCCCCCGGTCTCGCGCACCACGCTCCTCTTTCCAGGCACGGCACGCGCCGTCTCGCGCCTGCCCCTCCCACACACCTTCCCCTCTCCTCACAGCATCACAGACAGTGGGCGGGAGGGAGGAGGCACGGACAGTGGGCGGGCGGGAGGGAGAAGGCAGGACAACGGGAGGGAGGGGTATTTTATTTATTTATTTTATTTATGCATATTTATATAGCGTGGACTTTACCCTAAGGCATCGAACACGGACAGTGGGCGGGCGGGAGGGAGGAGGCACGGACAGTGGGCGGGCGGGCGGGAGGGAGAAGGCAGGACAACGGGAGGGAGGGGGATTTTATTTATTTCTTTTATTTATGCATATTTATATAGCGCGGACTTTACCCGAAGGCTTGCAAGGCCCATATAGCTTGCATGCCCAAATTGAATTCATCTGCTATTTTTTGGCCGTCATTCCTGATGGCGAGGATCAGCTGGGTGTCGTCAGCATAGGAGGTAAAGCTCATCCCATGAGCTCGGATGACATTGGCAAGGTCCGACACATAAATATTAAAGAGTGTCGGACTAAGGGATGAGCCTTTGGGTACTCCACATGGCAGCGACAAGGTGGAGGAATGGAAAGATCCCATAGTAACCACCTGGGTCCTTTCTGCCAAGAAGGAGGCCAGGAGTTTCTTGGCCTTTTGTTGAACACCCATGTTTTCGACACGGTCGATCAAGATGGTGTGATCGACCGTGTCGAAAGCTGCTGACAAGTCAAGCAGTATAAGAACTGCTGTTCCTCCAGCGTCACGGATGGATCTTAAATCATCAGCGGCTTTGATCAAGGCCGTCTCCGTCCCATGGTATTGACGAAAGCTGAACTGGGAATCATCAAGCAGGTGATGTTCCTCTATAAAGGCTGAAAGTTGGAAATTCAGTGCCTTTTCGGCAATTTTCGCCAAGGCTGGGAGGCTAGCAATTGGCCGGTAGCTCTTAAGTTCTTCCACGTCGAGATGTGGTTTTTTGAGAAAGGGTTTTATGAGGGTCTTTTTAAGGGTTACTGGATAGATGTCTGTTCTTATCATGGTATTACAGATAGTGGTGATGGCAGGAAGAACCACTTCAATAACCGGGAGTAAAACTTTAAGAGGACATGGGTCTAGAGCAGAACCCGCTTTGATGGAGGACACTATGTCCATGATCTGAGATGTGGAGACATCTGCAAACTGGAGGAGCGTGGGGCCAGTACAGGGGGCAAGAGACAAGTTAGTGGAGGTTTTAGCATAGTTGGCAAAGGCCGAGTAGATGTCATTGACTTTGCTAAAAAAGAAGTTAGCCAGAGCATCGCAGAGCGATTGGGAGGGGGGTGGATGTAAGTTGGGCGAGTAGCCTGCTAGCTGCTTGGTAGTTTCGTACAGTGCCTTATTGGAGTTTTTAGATAATTCAATTCTTTCGCAGTAAAACTTGTTCTTGGCCTCATTAATCATAGTTTTGCATTTAGCCACCATTTCTTTATACTTGGTTTTGGCCTCTTCGGAATAGTCTCTTCGCCAATGCCTCTCTTTACTCCTGCACAGTTGTTTCTGTGTCCTTAAGGCCTCCGAGTACCAGGGGGCCGATGGAGCAGATCTGTTGCGAGATCGTTGTTTAGCCTGAACCAGAGCGGTGGTCGCAGAACCCACCCACTCATTAAATTGAGTAATGGCAATGTTAGGGTCAGGTGAAAGGAGAGGATTGGAAATGGTCAGGAGTGATTCCAGACTGGAGCTATCAATGTCATTCCATGCCAGAAACGGCTGACGAGGGTTAACAATTGACACCGGGCCACCTGTCTCGTCTGTACTGCTCCTATTTACCGTGGCACGGAAACTCCCCACACACGTTTTTCTTCAATAGGTAATCATAAACATGCAGGTACCTATTAGTGGAAGTGTTAGAAAAAATACTGATGCTGTACCTGTACAGTATGTGAATAGAAACACTGCCTGTGCCTAATAGTCCTGCTTGTGCAGCATCTGTTCTGTGGGTCAGGAAGCAAATACTCCCTGTTCTGTACCCGTCTATTACCGATGGATACTTCTGCTGCTGCTTACCATTCTGTACCAGTGCTCTGCTATATGTTAGTGAAATTTGGTAAAAACCAACCACTACATAATTGCAAACGCTTTTTCATACTCTAACATTCATGCCACATTTTTAGTCTTGGTCAGGCCATTTTCTATACCTTCACCAGTATCCCACTGACATTGCCTTTCACATAAACTCAGCACAAATGTTCACGAGTATCCCACTGACATTGCCTTTCACATAAACTCAGCACAAATGGTTTCATTGAATATAAACTGTCACTTCCCAAATGAGTACTGTACCATTACTAAGTTATGGCTTATCGATTTCAATGTCTCTTGTGTACCAGCTTTACAACACACCTTGGTTTCATTTGCCTATAGGTATACATTAGCTTCTAGTTAATCAACAATGTCAATAAAGGGTATTAAACCAGAAATGGACTGGTCTTATTTCTCACTTTTTTCTTTAACAATCTCAGTTTTCCCAACATCATTCTTCCTATTTTTATTCTTCCTATTTTTATTGAGATATTATATATCCCAGTTTTCAAATTTAGCTTACATTCCAATACCTTTTAATCTGGGGTGTATGCAACTCTTTCTAGCACTTCACTAAAAGCTAAAGGGCAGATTTACAAGCCACTTGCGCCACTTTTGCGTCACTTTTCCCATGTTAAAAGCGACGCAAAAGTGGCGCAAGGGGGTTGTAAAACTGCCCCTAACTGTCCTGCTTGGTCTTGGTGCGTTTTCCTAATCAACTTGAAGAAAAAAAATGTTGCTTGGCAAGGGCTCTATGAAAACAAAACAGTGCTACAGCCAATCACTGGCTTATCTTAACAAACGAGGCCACGCTTTCCTTTGCTAACAGTTTCTCTCAATTTCCCACAAGGAAATTCCTGCTGCTGTCTGTTCACTTCCAGGGAGCAAACATACTTGGGAAGGTGAATGGGAAAGTCACCAGTGTGACTAAGAACATGAGGGCCTCAACACAACATGAGATAAAGACCCCCAAGATTGCCACTACTTTTACAGTAACCACCTTGAAAAACACCTTAGAGACTTTAGGTCAAGTGGTGATCATTTTACGCCACCAGGGTCTACTACCGATTCAAGCCGATGTGTGTGGCAAATGGTGGTTGGGAGAACTAAGGGAGTTCAGCATCGTTGAAGAGTTCAACAAGGCAAGCTAGACTGTGGCTCTTTTAACTGCTTAAGAGAGCAGCGCTAGACTTGGAAAGCCCTTTCAGGCGATGACAGAACCTGTGAGATGGGCTCTCTGAAGGTCCATTCGCGTTGATATTGCCAATGAAGGGTTGACAGTTGAAGAATCTAAGTGAAGGCATTCGGTTTGTGTCACTTTCTAGAAGACCTATGGGGTAGGTACACACAGAAGGCTTAGGCGAGGCCAGACATGCGAGCAGAGTTTTAGAAATGTGAAAAGCACTAGGAGGCTTGAGGACTAATACTTGGGAAAAATTCACAGAGCTAGAGGAAAGAATTTTCAGGACTTTGGTGAGTACAAGCGGAGAGGGTATAACGGAAAGAGTAACATTATTGTGCAGAAAAGCAAAACGGGTATGCGGAATGTCCAATCAATGTAAACTCTTGTGAAGATTTATGTTATAAAAGATCTGTGGGAGACGTCTGTAGTCGTTAAATGAGGAGGAAACTGGCGCACTAGAACGGCCATAGTGAGGACAACTCTGGGGACCATGTCAATCGGGAAGCGGGTGCCAGGAGAGCAATAGTAGTAGAATCTGGGTCACCTATATGGGAGTATAACACTTCACTGGAATTCAGTAAGTTTACGTGCTAAGTGTACAAACGAGCATTTTGAGGATATATACAGGGGGAGGAGGAGGAGGGAGTATCGTTGTGTGGATACTTTAAATGCATTTAGATAACGAAAGGGACTACAATGCGAGCAAGGTTATAAGTGATTGCTATAAAAAGTCATGTTATGGTCATGTCGAAGGTACGTAAGAAAGCTCACTTTGGTGGATAATGCAAGAGCTAAGAGTAGTTGCAATAATATGTACATATATGTAGGTCCCTTACTTTACAACGACGTCAGAAAAGTAAATTTAATTAAAAAAACTGTCAACATGTACTCAGCAACTCCCATGCTTACAGCCCTTTCTCTCTTTCTCACTCACTGTAAAGCCCGGAGCTGAGGGATGGGCTCAGCCCCCACCATCCCTCTTCACCTCCGCCACGCCCCCACCTCCCTTAAAATAAAGTTTGGGTCTAGTCTGCAGTTTCTTACCTCCCGGGAATGCTCTCCGCCGCTTTCTACAGCCACGACCTGCAGCATGCCCATCCACTCACAGGATCACCTCCAGTCAGGTTGCCAAATCCCAAAGTCCCAGGATCCCACTCGCGCGCATACAATGCCAGGAAAAGGCGTCCTCCGGGTTGTCCTCTGACACACAGTTACCGGACGCAGAGCGCTGCCACAGCCGAGGAGGGGGTGGAAAAGGAGGAGGGGAACCAGGGAGGAGCAAAGCAAAGAGGTGGTGACAAAAAGAAAGGAAGTTAAGTACTTGAACTACTACGGAGAGGAAGTTTATGGCCGGTGGGAGGAGCTAGAGAAGGAAAGATGCACAGGGTTGGTAGGTGGAGCTAACCAAAAAGGCGAGGCCAAATATAAAGCTAGGGACAGAGAGTACGGGAGGCGGGCTCTATGAAATGTGACGAGCCTAAGCGGAGTACGGCGCAGTAACCAAAGGAGATAGACTTATAAGGTAGAAAAGGGCGTGGAAGAAAAAGAAAGAGGCGGTGGTATAAAGCAAAGGCGTGGTTAATGGAGAAAAAAACCGGGAAGGTGGGCGTCTCAAACTATTCGGGACATCTCTCGGGCTAAGGCGAGAAAGTGCTTGGAGGTAGAGCGTGGAGCGAAGCCGGGGCAAGTAGGAAGAGAGTAAGCGGAGGAAAAGATCCTCCCAATTCCTTTTTCTTCTTCGAAAGAAAATACGAAGAGCCGATTCCCAAACCGGACGAATAGCATGAAAATGAAACAAGTCAGGTCCCGGGCCGCGCTGTGATTGGCTGACGTCACGGGGGTTTCCCGGCCGGCAGCCAATCACAGCGCGGCCCGGGAATGACGTCACGGGGGTGTCCCGGGCCGGCAGCCAATCGCAGCGCGGCCCGGGACAAAGGGGCGGGGCTTAAAAAAAAGCACCAGAAACGCCCCCGAATCGCGTTTTCGAGAGAAAACGCGATTGACAGCCTCTGGCTCCCAATGGCTAGCCTCCATTTATGGAGCTAGCCAATTGGAAACAGAGGCTGTCCTAACCTCACTATTAGAAACAACAGATTTCGATCTGGGAGTGGCTTCGCCTCTCGCCAGGTTACGAAACCTAAAAAATGTGATTACAGAAGAAGAGTTAATTAAGGAATATTTCCCCAATCGCAGTGCGACAGTTGGGCGCAGGAGAGAGATGCTCTTTCACATTCGTGTCTGACCAGTTCTTAGCCATGTTATCCAATGAGAGGTGGATAACATGGCTAAGAGCATTGTCACGGTAATGCCTGAATATCGCTGTATTGACAGCGATATTCACGCATTTCGCCTGTTTGTTATCACTCCTGAGATAAACCTTGCTAATAGCAAGGTATCTCAGCGATAAAAACAGGTGAAGGGTGGCGATAGAAATATTCCCACTAAGCCAACTCAGCGATAATTATCGCTAGTTGTTGGTAATATGCCCCGTTGTTACTCGTCACTGTATACCAGCGCAGCTTCATGGGCAATGTGTTCCAATAGTACGTTGTTGTTGTGTTCAAGGAACACCAGGGTGACCCAATCCATTAACTGGTCCGGGTAGATGTGCTCAGTCCATGCCATTTCCCCTATCGCCAGCACAGCCCAATTGGGTAGCACCTCGATGTGGTCACTGCACACAAGGAGTTGTGCAATCTCCCATGCACAACTGCCGGCACATACAGCAAAGATCAGCGCATCCCATGCTCGGGTATCCCGGTGACACTCCTGTTCGTGGGCCAACAGGGGGTGCACTGTCAGGTCATAATCCAATTCAGATATTGTTGCGTTGGATAGGCAGACCTCCATGGGCTACTCGAATGTGCATGATCGACAGTGGAACCAGGGCTGGACGCAGGTGACGTAGGCAAGACAGAAACTCAGACGGTCACTGATTCGCACCACTGCCATTGGCAGAGCTCCCAACAGATGTAGCATCCGTGCACGGTACAGTTCCACGTGACAGGGGTTGTGCATGTGCCCGGGACTGCCTGCAATTGCGTTTGTTGGTCTCGTAGCACCGGCACTCCTCAGACCCGAGGCAGTTCTGTGGACGATATGCCACAGCTCACGGCAAAGAGTCGTATGTATGTGCAATGTTTGAATGTATGGGTAATTATTGCCCCAGGTGTCTAGGGCATCCCTTGCAGGTGTAGGTCATGCAGGGACAAGTGTGTGTGGGATGTAGGCAGGTTGGTTTTTCATTAGCGCTGTTCATGGTGTGGGAGTCATCAGAGGCTGATTTGGTATCTCATGCAGGGTGTGCAAGCCGCATTCAAGACTAAGGTTGGGGGGTCGGTTGGCCCTCCGACTTGTGTGTGTGAACAATGGAGCTTTCATTCCTGGTTTCAGTCTGACTACTGCTTGCTTTTCTGAGATGTGATGTGGCCTTCGCGCTGACTTTGATGCCAGGCCTGTGATTTGGGGTGCACGAATTTCAAGACACACGCAGCTGTTTGCCTGTTTGCATGGGCCAATGGCATGATTGGCATTACTCTCCTTGTTCAGGCTCTCTCTTTCTCTCTCCCTGTCCTTTGCTGAGTGCCTGACACACCCTCTCATCTTGGATATTATTGCAGGCTGTGACTCATAGATTTTCCAGCGATGCCCCGCCATGACTCTTCACAATAGTTGTTTTGCGACGTATTAGTATGTGGCTTTTTGTTTGGTCTTTTAATGGTGCATGAATGACTCAGGATGTCTGTACTCACATGTGTGTTGATTGCTGCAATTGTGCAAAATCAGGCAGGTGCTTTTTTTCAAGTTTTTGGGCCGTTGATGTGCAGTGTCTTGGTCCGGTGGTGGTGGGGTGTGCCCGGGGTTAGTGCCCGGAGGGGGGGGGGCTGGGGTGGCGGCCGTGAGTGTTGTGGCCCTCTTGGGTGTCCGGCCCACATGTTCAATGTCTCAATGGCATCTGTTGTTCTTCAGGTGTGGCTCTGGGCTGGGCTCCCTTTTGTGGTGCAGGCTGTGGTCCGACTTTACACCAGGTCAGAGCAGGTGCTAGTTTCCTGATGTTAACGCGCCTTATCGCATGTTTTGTGTTCTTATCGCCGATGTGGTTGGTCGTTGAGAATGTTGGGGAGTGGTGTTGTTGCTGCTTTTGACACGGGAATGCCTACTGTGCATCTCATTAGCAATAGTTGACTATGTTTTTTGCGGCTGCTATCGCAGGTAAACTGGTGCTACCAGCTTGTGAATGGGGTAGATTCTGGCATGTGCCGATTTGTGCCCAATTCTAAAGACAATAAATGACTGATGCTTTCTCCTGCACATTCTCCTGCTCAATAACTCCATCAAGGGTGTGACACTCCTGTGCAGGTCACTTTAGCCACTTTGGAAACAACACCCTTGCAAGCCCACAAATCTAGGGAAGGCCATCTCCTCCAAATTGTAAAAAAATACCTCATATGATCACTTCTCCTGAAGCCTTACCTTGTTTATAAACAGCAACATTTAAGAATTCATTTGACTAACACAGCGTGAAGACTCTGTTGCTGGGAGGTGCGCCAAGCCACACTGTGGATTAAATGCACAATACCTCCCAGCGCTAACCTAAGGGTGCGACACTACTGCTGTTGTGGGGAGCGTGAGTACTCTGTTTGCTGCTGGGAGGTGAGCCGTGTTGCACCATAGATTACGGGTGCTGCTGGGGGAGGACTACATGCCCCATACTGCCGAGCGCTTCCACGGCTTACCTAATAGTGTGATGCTCCCGCTGCGCGGGACATGCCTCGGCCAGGCAACGCCCAGGCCCTTCTGCACACATCTGTAGCTTGTCAATGCCGGGCTGCCCCCTCCCCCCTCTTGGTGTTTTACCCTGACCAGTAACCTGAGTTTTATGATCAGGCCCACTACATTATGAAGGTAATAAATTTAAGTTATGGGTAAATGGAGAGGCGGCGGGAATGCTGAGGCAGTGCACTCAACAGTTACCCTTCAAAGCATGCTTGAGTGGGCCATTGAAATTGTGGCTGGAGAAATAGATCTAACTGAACGTAAATTCTCCTTAGAACAGGGCCGTTCAAGGATTTTTGGAGCCCTGGGCCAAAAGGGAATGTCGAGGCCCCTCTAATTTTCATAAGTGAGACATTCAGGGCTCCGAAAGCTGCTTTGTTCAGACTCCTCCTGGGCTGCAGCTCCTCCTCTCAGCCACCTACAAGCACCTCTTTTACAGCTGAAGGTGTGAGAATTGCTTGAGGGCTGAGATTTTAACCTGTGCGGTTCTAAAGTGCTGACAATGAGCGACCTGCAGTGTCTCTGAATGGACAAACGTGCAAAATGCACCTCCTGGCAACTGGGACACCATCCCTAAGAGGTCCAAGGAGGGCCCCATCCCTCTCATAGGCCCAATCGCAAAGAGAGCCTTTCTTTCAATTGAATCAGCAGGAGTACAAGAGGGCTGGTGGTCTGTTAAACTGGTGCCGACCCCATGCTGGTGGGCTGAGTGCAAGTAGCTGCCCACACTACCCATGCCTAGCACTGGCCCTGCCTTAGAACATGGGACAGTGTCCTCTCAACACCCCGGGCCGATCGTAACTTAAGTGTGTGGTCTGTGGGCGATGTGGGTAAGGTAGGCGCTAACGAAGAGTTGGCATCATCAGAGCATGGGGACGTAAAAGGTGTTACTATAGCTACTGCAGTCCCTGATTCATTTAACCAGGAAGACTACCAAAAAATGTGCACCACACCCAATACTAGTGGCCAAACGGAGGAGGCAGCCGGGCAATAATGTGGAGGCTAAAAGGAAACAGCCTGGCAAAGGTGAGGAGGGTAAAATAAAGCAGCTACCTTGCTGCCAGAATAGCAAAGGGCCTAACCAAACCTTTTCTTGAATTAAACAATTGGCGCCCCCTACCACAATCTCTATGTCCAGTACTACCTAGACCTCTGATCTCCAACCACCCAAACTTATATTGTTGGACACGTACTGGGCCAAGGTTGTGTCCACATTGGAAGAGAAACTTAAACCATTAACAGAATGATTGAGTCATATTGAGGGTCTGTTGGACAACCTGCTTAAACTGGGTGCTTCTGAAAAGCCAATGGATGGTGGTCCGTTTATCCAAGTTAACTCTGGATGTGCTCAATTGTCTCAAACACTCAAATTATCACATCCCTTGGAGATAACCAACTTACAGGCCACAAGTTATAATCAGATTGCTACCCTGGTTGGCACGGGGAGTATTCAGTCCAGTGCTTATCTATTATCAATTCTAATGTTAACCCACAGCTCCAGAATGCCTTGTCAAGTTGTTTACAGGTAATAACTAATCCATTAATCATCAAATAAATCCTATCTTTGTCCTGTAACAGCCCCTTGCAAAGATATTTGAGTCTTCCTCCTGCAGCATGCCCTAATGTATTAATCGTGGCTGGGGTCCCTCCATCTCCTAAAATAGAGGCAGCAGGAGTCTTGGAGCCAATTTAGGAGTAAGACTGGCCATTGGTTGTCTAAGTATAAAAACACTGATCTTTGGGGCTCAAATGAAATCCTAATGGAGAGGAGGATGGGTTGCTGGGTCACTCTCAGAAGAACATCCCGGGTGACTGTATTATCATCAATTCCAAAAGACTTGCAAGTGTGCGGAAAATACTATGCGAAAATGAATATTATATGCATAATGAAACTGCGATTGTTACTTTGCCCTTGGGTTACTTCTACAGGCCACCTGCTTGCCAAAAAGTCCCTTCTCCCCAAACATTGCACAGTCCCAACATATTTCTTTGCTCTAATGCCTTTTTTAGGTTGAGCATCTTGTATATACTTTAGTATATACTGATAAGTGTATGCACTTTGGGGGCTCCGGAGATCAACCCTTGGACTTGTCTGCTTCCGCTTAGGGACTTTTCTTTCTGTTCAACTGCCTCTATTTAACTGTCCTGATAGAAAAAGACCAGCATAGGTCAGTAAAATACCAGAATTGCTTTCTGCTTACCGAATTTCTTTTTTTTATTTTTCTGGCAACTGCCTCTATTTAACTTTCTTGATAGAAAACAACCAGCAGAGGTCAGTAAAATACCTGAATCACTTTAGCATGCTCTAGATTCCAGTCCATAGAAATAGTCTTCCATGAGCACCCGTAGATAATAATATTTTTTTCAAATCTTGTATTTTCAGTGATATGACCACTGAAGACCCTGATTTTATATTAAAAACAGAGCTTTGGACTTTACCATCTCCCGCTGAAAGGCAATATTTCTCTCCATGTGTTCCCGTTTGGTGCTTAATTTTCCTCCATGTTAAAGAACAGTAGATGTTTCATCACCCAGGCTTATGTGCTGCATAGCTAAATACATATAAGGTCCCAAAGCGAGACAGATTGCATTGCAAATGCTTGTTGTACTTAGCGATCTTGAGTATGTCGATTGACTACAAGAAGTACTTGTAATGTCCGGACAGGATGAAGTGAAGAATGATTCAGTCTCTCCCAAGGCAAGGGCCTCATACTTATACTAATTACAAACCTCAATAACTCTAGTACAGCATTATGGCGTAAGGGCCAAGTGCTGCATCCCCAAATACCCAGTGCACGCAAGAGCTCCATCTTCAGCCCCTGTTACTTCTACTACTTCCAACCATCCTATTCAGGTAGTGTGCACTGAGAGGGCTGCTTATAATTCTCGGATGGGAATATTAAGCTCAAAAGTGGCAGGCCATAAATCAAAGTTTCATATAATGGACTGGTGAAGTTTCATCAGGAATTATGATATAATCTTATTCCAAGAAACATGGGATAATCTTCCCACACAATTTGATGATGGGTACCATAGTTCCCCCCCCCCCAGCTAAGCCTTCACCTAGTGGACGTGTTTCAGGGGCTGGTTACCTGGATAAGCATAAATACAGGGGTTAATGTGAAAGTTATTGCAACTCACGAGAATAGTTTCCAAGTCATAAAACTATTAACCTGCACATTGTATGTTTTTATTTGATGATTTGATTAATATACCTAATTCAAGGTTCACACCGCTATTAAAATTAATTTCTAGTCTAATTAATACAGTTACCCTTGTTCACCCTGTAGTGTTGTGGTGTGAGCGCAACCACTGTAGCCAGAAACCGGGGTAGCCCTGATGCCCCGCCCCCCCCACCAGCGTGGGACAATTGGTCCTGCCCGACGTTAGCACGGAGGGCACGTTAAGGAGTTAATAAAAAGCCCAGGACCCTGGGCGTGGCAGGCAGAGTACTGACCACTAATGCAACCAACGTGTGGTCTCTCTTTGATTCAGTACTAGGCCACACCAGTACTTTACATTGGCAACGAGAGTGGTCTCGCCACCCCCATCGCGTGCCTCCCTCCACTGCTCGGCCACTCCCGAGCCCACAACGGCAGCCCCTGCAGTTTGCCACCCCGCAGCGCACCCTGCGCGCCCCTGCTGGCAGTGCAGGCCCTTCACCCCGGCAGGAAACCTTACCGGGCGGCGTCCCCGTCCATCGGGACCAGCTATCTGCCCAGCAGCGCTCCTTCATGTGGGTGTGACCTGCTCGAGTGACCCGACGCCCGGCAGCCCTGCCTCTTCGCCCTGGAGTGTGGCCTCGCTGGCCTCAGGTGCGTGCTGTGCCCCCCGGCGCCTCCGCCGCCTCCTCTGCGCACCCGCTCCCTCCTCCAGCCGAGCGCCAGCCAGCCTCCAGCCTCCTACGCAGTTTGGGAATAACGCGTGCGCCGGCGTGCGCTTCCTCACGCTTCCCGCGTGCAACCAGTGATAGAAGTGGGCGGGGACGGAAGGGCACGGCGTGCCCCTACTTCTAAAAAATTGTTCAGTCGTTCCCCTACTTCTTGCTTTCAAAAAAGCGTTCTGGGACGGCAAGAATAGTCCAACTTTAAAATGATAACTTTTTTCTTTCCGCTTCCAGGGGCTGCTCGCACTTCTCTGTTGAACTCCAGAGGCTGCAGCAGCCCCCGCCCCCCCTGAGCTCGCACAGACCGAGGGCAGGCCATTGTCATTCCGATTGAGGTAGATTAGCCCCTTTAGAATGACAATGCGCCCGCCCTCTGCCTTTAACATATCAAGTGCCCCTGAGATCGGAGTTGGTGATTAGAGAGGAGCTTTCCCCAAGCAGAGTACTGTGGGGAACTTGACCCCTTTGTCAATGTTGTACACGGAGTGAAGTGAACTGGGCAGGAGCAGTGAGAGGCGACAGGAAAGGAGAGGTACTAGGGCAGGAGAGGTGTGGGGCAGGGGAGGTGACGGGGCAGGGGAGGTGACGGGGCAGGGGAGGTGACGGGGCAGGGGAGGTTACGGGGCAGGGGAGGTGACGGGGCAGGGGAGGTGACGGGGCACGAGAGGTGACGGGGCAGGGGAGGTGACGGGGCAGGGGAGGTGACGAGGCAGGGGAGGTGACGGGGCAGGGGAGGTGGCGAGGCAGGGGAGGTGACGGGGCAGGGGAGGTGACGAGGCAGGGGAGGTGACGGGGCAGGGGAGGTGACGGGGCAGGGGAGGTGACGGGCATGAGAGTTGATGGGGCACGAGAGGTGACGGGGCACGAGAGGTGACGGGGCAGGGGAGGTGACGGGGCAGGGGAGGTGACGGGGCAGGGGAGGTGACGGGGCAGGGGAGGTGACGGGCACGAGAGGTGATGGGGCAGGAGAGGTGACGGGGCAGGGGAGGTGACGGGGCATGAGCTAAAGCAGTAACCGGGCGTGAGCGGTGAAAGGACCAGGAGCGGTGAAAGGACCAGAAGCGGTGAAAGGACAGAAGCGGTGAAAGGACAGAAGCGGTGGAAGGACAGAAGCGGTGAAAGGACAGAAGCGGTGAAAGGACAGGAGCAGGGAACGGGACAGGAGCAGGGAACGGGACAGGAGCAGGGAACGGGACAGGAGCAGGGAACGGGACAGGAGCAGGGAACGGGACAGGAGCAGGGAACGGGACAGGAGCAGGGAACGGGACAGGAGCAGGGAACGGGACAGGAGCAGGGAACGGGACAGGAGCAGGGAACGGGACAGGAGCAGGGAACGGGACAGGAGCAGGGAACGGGACAGGAGCAGGGAACGGGGCAGGAGCAGGGAACGGGGCAGGAGCAGGGAACGGGGCAGGAGCAGGGAACGGGGCAGGAGCAGGGAACGGGGCAGGAGCAGGGAACGGGGCAGGAGCAGGGAACGGGGCAGGAGCAGGGAACGGGGCAGGAGCAGGGAACGGGGCAGGAGCAGGGAACGGGGCAGGAGCAGGGAACGGGGCAGGAGCAGGGAACGGGGCAGGAGCAGGGAACGGGGCAGGAGCAGGGAACGGGGCAGGAGCAGGGAACGGGGCAGGAGCAGGGAACGGGGCAGGAGCAGGGAACGGGGCAGGAGCAGGGAACGGGGCAGGAGCAGGGAACGGGGCAGGAGCAGGGAACGGGGCAGGAGCAGGGAACGGGGCAGGAGCAGTGAACGGGGCAGGAGCAGGGAACGGGGCAGGAGCAGTGAACGGGGCAGGAGCAGTGAACGGGGCAGGAGCAGTGAACGGGGCAGGGGAGGCGACGGGGCAGGGGAGGCGACGGGGCAGGGGAGGCGACGGGGCAGGGGAGGCGACGGGGCAGGAGAGGCGACGGGGCAGGAGAGGTGACGGGGCAGGAGAGGTGACGGGGCAGGAGAGGTGACGGGGCAGGAGAGGTGACGGGGCAGGAGAGGTGACGGGGCAGGAGAGGTGACGGGGCAGGAGAGGTGACGGGGCAGGAGAGGTGACGGGGCAGGGGAGGGGACGGGGCAGGGGAGGGGACGGGGCAGGGGAGGGGACAGCGCAGGGGAGGTGACGGGGCATGAGCTAGAGCAGTAACCGGGCGTGAGCGGTGAAAGGACAGGAGCGGTGAAAGGACCAGGAGCGGTGAAAGGACCAGAAGCGGTGAAAGGTCAGAAGCAGAGAACAGGACAGGAGCAGAGAACAGGACAGGAACAGGACAGGAGCAGGGAACAGGACAGGAGCAGGGAACAGGACAGGAGCAGGGAACAGGACAGGAGCAGGGAACGGGACAGGAGCAGGGAACGGGACAGGAGCAGGGAACGGGACAGGAGCAGGGAACGGGACAGGAGCAGGGAACGGGACAGGAGCAGGGAACGGGGCAGGAGCAGGGAACGGGGCAGGAGCAGGGAACGGGGCAGGAGCAGGGAACGGGGCAGGAGCAGGGAACGGGGCAGGAGCAGGGAACGGGGCAGGAGCAGGGAACGGGGCAGGAGCAGGGAACGGGGCAGGAGCAGGGAACGGGGCAGGAGCAGGGAACGGGGCAGGAGCAGGGAACGGGGCAGGAGCAGGGAACGGGGCAGGAGCAGGGAACGGGGCAGGAGCAGGGAACGGGGCAGGAGCAGTGAACGGGGCAGGAGCAGTAAACGGGGCAGGAGCGGTGACGGGGCAGGAGAGGTGACGGGGCAGGAGAGGTGACGGGGCAGGAGAGGTGACGGGGCAGGAGAGGTGACGGGGCAGGAGAAGTGACGGGGCATTAGGTAGAGCAGTAACCGAGCGGGAACGGTGAAAGGACAGGAGCGGTGAAAGGACAGGAGCGGTGAAAGGACAGGAGCGGTGAAAGGACAGGAGCGGTGAAAGGACAGGAGCGGTGAAAGGACAGGAGCGGTGAAAGGACAGGAGCGGTGAAAGGACAGGAGCGGTGAAAGGACAGGAGCGGTGAACGGGGCAGGAGCGGTGAACGGGGCAGGAGCGGTGAACGGGGCAGGAGCGGTGAACGGGGCAGGAGCGGTGAACGGGGCAGGAGCGGTGAACGGGGCAGGAGCGGTGAACGGGGCAGGAGCGGTGAACGGGGCAGGAGCGGTGAACGGGGCAGGAGCGGTGAACAGGGCAGGAGCGGTGAACAGGGCAGGAGCGGTGAACAGGGCAGGAGCGGTGAACAGGGCAGGAGCGGTGAACAGGGCAGGAGCGGTGAACAGGGCAGGAGAAGGGAACAGGCCAGTGGAAGTGAGGGGCCAGGAGAAGGGAGGGGCCAGGAGAAGGGAGGGGCCAGGAGAAGGGAGGGGCCAGGAGAAGGGAGGGGGCAGGGGAATTGACGAAGCAGGAGTGTTGATCGAGCATGAGCAGGAGTACTGACTGGACTGGAGCAGTGAAAGGGCAGAAGCAGGCGTTTCCCAGGGCGACTGGAAGGGTAGGGGGCCAGTTTAGTTTGGGGGGAGCGGTTTTGTACAAGTGCAGGAGTTTTAAAAACACTCCAAAGTTCTTTGTATATTCAGCAGGTTTCGGTCAACAATGCAAGTGCCAACATAACATTGGTGTACCTGCTGGAGAGAGATGGGAGCATGTTTTGTCTAGTGGCTGTTTTACTCATCTAAGGTAGTGCAGAGTGGTAATATGCCTGCTGCAAAGAACATGTACCATGCATATCAAAGAGCAATATGTTATGTGCATAGTTCAGTGGGTACTGCTTTGTGTTCACTTCATGAATGAAAGGACAATTGAATACATATGGCCTGGCAGTTCGGGCTGGACTGTTCACAATGGGCGCAGGATCAAGACTGATTTGCATATGGCTCGGTCCAAACTGGAATGGCATGGTGAGCAAAAAACAATGGATTTAAGCCCAGATCTCTGAACTGGGGTGAATGTATGACATTGTTCTGCCTTCTGTCCATCAATTGTTCTTTTTGCATTTGTCACCCCGAGTGGGACAGGTATGCTCAGACAATAGTCCCGTGCTCTCCATGCCACTGGAATCAAGCTATCCTGGTTGATGAGGGCTGAAAGCCCGAAACCGGTCCTAGGATGCTTGATTCCGGTCCAGGGAGGACCTGGCCTGGCAGTTCGGGCTGGACTGTTCTCATTGGGTGCGGTATGAAGACTGATTTGCATATTGCTGGGTCCAAACTGGAATGGCATGGTGAGCAAAGAAACAATGGATTTAGGCCCAGATCTCTGTACTGGGGTGAATGTATGATATTGTTCTGGATTCTGTCCACCAGTTGTTCTTTTTGCTATATTATGATTGAGCAGCTAGCTGGCTGACATGAATATGAAGGAGCCTTTGTGGGTTTCCTTGAGTCTAGATTCTCCTGAAGAGTCCCTTTCTCTTCTGAACCTTGCTTAACACATGTGTACATAAGGAGCCCTGTATTCATGACCTCAATGTTTGAAACAAAAAATAATCATGGATTTCTGAACAATGAGAGTAAAAGCATTAAGGTAACATGTTGTTCCTGCTTATATTTCACATGCTTTACATAAACCTGTATTCCCTATGCGTGTTTGCTTTTTCCTGAATTAAACCTCAAATAAACATATCCATTCTTTTAATTAAATAATGTTATAAGCTGTAACTGGTCAGTGAAATGCTAAACGTACAAAAAATTGGTGTGTTTTGCTATTTCTAGCCACACCCCTGACTCCACCCACTGATTCAATCTTCGGTTATTCCCGCCCCCTGATTCTCCACCCACAGTTCCCCTACTTTTGTTTTCCCACTTCGACCACTGCGTGCAACGCTGCGGTCCCTATCAAGTCCCACGCATCTCGCGTGTGGCAGGCCTGCCGTTTCTCACGCATTTCGTGTGCAACGCTGTTTTGGCTTCAAAATGTGATGCCAGTGGGTCACTGGGACCATCCCCTAGGGAACTCGATTGTCTCCTCCTAATAACAGAGGATTCCACACTTGCTTTGTATTACTATTTATTACTCAATGTTCATATTGTTGAAAAAGTTCATCATGACGTGTTGTATATCATATAATCATCATTAATTCATCATTCAGAATATCATCATTGTGCATGACATCATCATTTATGGCATCATAATAACGTATAACATCCAATGCATTTCGGGCTGTTATTCAAGCCCTTCATCAGGGAATCATGCTGTGAAAACGAGAATAAACAATAAATAAAGTACGAAGTACAAAGTAAAAAAAATTATGCTGATAAGGCATTGTCACATTGTGCATTCAATCTTGTGCTGTTAATACATTCCACTCGAATTGGACCATGTCGGTAAATGTCATCACTGTAATTTATAGTAATGCTATGATGGACTTACATGCCTGTCTCTATCCTTAACGAGTTGTTTGTCATTTGTTATTAGTCGGTTTGACTCTGAAAAAAAGGGTGCAAAGACAAGTTGCAGCGCGTGGTATTAAATGAGATGTAGGGCCCCCTGTTTCCCTATGCGAGCATATAAACTGCTGTAAACTGACCTGTTTGTTATCTGGAAGTGAATCCGCCATGAACGCGGCTTCCTCAGTAAACGCGCGTTTCAGTTCGAGTGTGTTTAACCGTCACGGTGATCAAACCAGGTAGCGGTCATGTGACCTATTATCACTGTGGAAAGACTATCGGTCACTGTTCTATAGTAATTTATCTATTGTTTTATTCACACTGAAGTTAAATATATGCGTCACACCTTCAGTTAGGCTGAATCATGAGGGCATGAATATAAAAAAAGTATAGGAAAAAATGTTTAAGAAAAAATGTCACTGCTGGTGGCAGTTTCGAAAACATAAAAGCTTAGGCAATCCGTCTCGTGTAGAGTGATGCTGAATGTGATGTGCTAGCATCAGTTAGAGTTATGCTTGGGTGAAAAAACGTATATAGTGTGGAGAATGCTTAAGGAATTAGTGATTAATAACAACAATGTTATATCAGAAATAAGGTATCACAAAACAAAGTATATACAGCAAAGCACAGGGGTTACCAATCTATGGCACTGAAGCAAATTTATAAGTCATAGTCTATAGATAGCATGAAAATTCGATTCTCTCATTGAGTCCAAAAGGCTTTTGGGTACAAAGTCTATAAATCCACGAGTTCTCTCTTTGGAGTAGATGTTTTGTGTTATCTCGACCTTCTGTTTTGATGATGCTTTCCAAAATCAGGAATTTTAGTTGTGCAATACTAGGTTTAGCTTCCATGAAGTGTGTCGCAACCGTCGATTTGACATTTTTCAAACGTATGTTTGATTTATGTTCAGTGATTCTTGTCTTAATCCGGCGTTCCGTCTTGCCAATGTATAGTTTGCCGCACGGGCATTTGAGAGCATAGATAACATTTGTTGTATCACACGTCGCGTTTACTTTAAGTTTTATTTCTTGACCTTTCATTGGGTGATTTATTTTGTTGCCTCTGATGATGTTATTACAGTGGCCACAATTGTGGCAAGGTTTGGTACCATGATAGATTTCAGTTGTGAGAGTTCTGGGTTGTAACATTTCACCAATGTTTTTTGTCCTGGTAAACGCAAAGAGAGGAGGGTCTTTGAAACAATTGTTAAAGTCAGGTTCCATTGTGAGCATAGGCCAGTGTTTCAGTATTACCTTTTTGAATTTCTGACTTGAAGTTGAATATGTTGATATAGCCACAATTCTAGTTTGCTCTTTTGGACGACTAGGTTGTAATAGTGTGTTTCTATCTTTTGATGCCAGTTTTTGTTTTGACTCCTCAAGAATGTGTTCAGGGTACCCTCTTTGTTTGAATTTATTTTCCATCTCTGTGATTCTTGTCTGTAGGGTGGTGGGTTCAGATACGATTCTTTTAGTTCTTGCCATCTGGGAGAAAGGTAGAAATCTTTTCAAATTGTGTTCATGAAAACTGCCATAATGGAGCATGTTATTGCGATCTGTGCTTTTGATGTGTAAATCCGTTTCCAATCCTTCTGGTGTGCGGTTTATTTTGACGTCTAGAAAAGTGATGGTACTTTCAGACATTTCCCAGGTCAACTGGATTCTTTCGTCAATTTCATTGAATTGCGTTAGTACTTCATGTAACTGTTCTTTTGTGCTTGACCAGATAATGAAAATATCATCGATATATCGGATGAAAAGTTTGAGATTGTCACTCCATTCTTTTTTGGATAAGATGTGTTTTTCTTCGTAGGACTTCATAAAAAGGTTCGCATAGACCGGCGCCGCGGAATTGCCCATGGCAGTGCCCACAAGTTGTAAATACCAGTCATTTTTGTGTCTGAAATAACTTTGATAGAGTGAAAAGAGCATTAGCTCCATTAGAAAAGTTTGAAAATTAACATCCAAATCTGTTTTTAGCAGAGCATCTTCTATAGCTTCTATTCCCATCGAGTCAGAAATTCAAAAAGGTAATACTGAAACACTGGCCTATGCTCACAATGGAACCTGACTTTAACAATTGTTTCAAAGACCCTCCTCTCTTTGCGTTTACCAGGACAAAAAACATTGGTGAAATGTTACAACCCAGAACTCTCACAACTGAAATCTATCATGGTACCAAACCTTGCCACAATTGTGGCCACTGTAATAACATCATCAGAGGCAACAAAATAAATCACCCAATGAAAGGTCAAGAAATAAAACTTAAAGTAAACGCGACGTGTGATACAACAAATGTTATCTATGCTCTCAAATGCCCGTGCGGCAAACTATACATTGGCAAGACGGAACGCCGGATTAAGACAAGAATCACTGAACATAAATCAAACATACGTTTGAAAAATGTCAAATCGACGGTTGCGACACACTTCATGGAAGCTAAACATAGTATTGCACAACTAAAATTCCTGATTTTGGAAAGCATCATCAAAACAGAAGGTCGAGATAACACAAAACATCTACTCCAAAGAGAGAACTCGTGGATTTATAGACTTTGTACCCAAAAGCCTTTTGGACTCAATGAGAGAATCGAATTTTCATGCTATCTATAGACTATGACTTATAAATTTGCTTCAGTGCCATAGATTGGTAACCCCTGTGCTTTGCTGTATATACTTTGTTTTATGATACCTTATTTCTGATATAACATTGTTGTTATTAATCACTAATTCCTTAAGCATTCTCCACACTATATACGTTTTTTCACCCAAGCATAACTCTAACTGATGCTAGCACATCACATTCAGCATCACTCTACACGAGACGGATTGCCTAAGCTTTTATGTTTTCGAAACTGCCACCAGCAGTGACATTTTTTCTTAAACATTTTTTCCTATACTTTTTTTATATTCATGCCCTCATGATTCAGCCTAACTGAAGGTGTGACGCATATATTTAACTTCAGTGTGAATAAAACAATAGATAAATTACTATAGAACAGTGACCGATAGTCTTTCCACAGTGATAATAGGTCACATGACCGCTACCTGGTTTGATCACCGTGACGGTTAAACACACTCGAACTGAAACGCGCGTTTACTGAGGAAGCCGCGTTCATGGCGGATTCACTTCCAGATAACAAACAGGTCAGTTTACAGCAGTTTATATGCTCGCATAGGGAAACAGGGGGCCCTACATCTCATTTAATACCACGCGCTGCAACTTGTCTTTGCACCCTTTTTTTCAGAGTCAAACCGACTAACAACAAATGACAAACAACTCGTTAAGGATAGAGACAGGCATGTAAGTCCATCATAGCATTACTATAAATTACAGTGATGACATTTACCGACATGGTCCAATTCGAGTGGAATGTATTAACAGCACAAGATTGAATGCACAATGTGACAATGCCTTATCAGCATAATTTTTTTTACTTTGTACTTCGTACTTTATTTATTGTTTATTCTCGTTTTCACAGCATGATTCCCTGATGAAGGGCTTGAATAACAGCCCGAAATGCATTGGATGTTATACGTTATTATGATGCCATAAATGATGATGTCATGCACAATGATGATATTCTGAATGATGAATTAATGATGATTATATGATATACAACACGTCATGATGAACTTTTTCAACAATATGAACATTGAGTAATAAATAGTAATACAAAGCAAGTGTGGAATCCTCTGTTATTAGGAGGAGACAATCGAGTTCCCTAGGGGATGGTCCCAGTGACCCACTGGCATCACATTTTGAGGTGTAACAAAGGGCGTTTTAGGAGGCAGTAACGCCACCCACGGAGAACCGTAAAAAGATTAACTTAGGATCAAAAAGCTGTGCATCCACCACTAATTTTTCTGCCAACGCTGTTTTGGGACATTCCTGGACCCCGGAAGCCACCCCATCGTGCTCCTGTGCTCCTGGCCCCCCCCTGGTGGCCCAGCAGAAACCGGCTGACGTCCCCCTCCACATCACCCGATGGCCATGGCCGCTGTGCCCCCGCTGGAGCCCTTCGCAGTCACGGGCACGCCGCCGTCGCAGGCAGCTCGGTGGAGAAAATGGGTGGAACGCCTGGAGAACTACTTTGTGGCGGCGGACATCGCGGTGGAACGACGGCGTGCGATGCTTCTGCATCTGGGTGGTGAAGCGATCCACGACATTTCCAAAGACGTGGTTGAAGGAGGCCCGCCCCGGAACTACACCACGCTACGCGACGCCATAACGGAATATTTCGAACCATTCGCCAGCGCGGATTATGAGAGATTCCTACTCCGCCAAGCCCGCCAGCTCCCTGAAGAATCGGTGGACGTTTTCTATGCAAGACTAAAGAAACTGGCCAGCACGTGCACCCTCCCGGATGTCGACGATGAGATCTGCGCCCAGTTCATTCAAGGCTGCGCTTCCTCAAAACTACGCGAAAGAGTCTTAGAGACGGACAACATGCCCATGCGCGACATCCTGGCGCTAGGGCGATCCAAAGAACTGTCGAAGGCCAGAGCTGCGCACATGGAGCCAAAACCCACCGTTGCAGTCAAAGTGGAACCAGTGTGCGCCATCAATACCAGTGCCACCGAGACACGCACGAGACAACCCCGGCGAGGGAGGCCAGGCCCGACCCGTTCCTCCCGCGACCGCCCCTGTGCATGGTGCGGAGGAGCAACGCCCCACAACGGAGCATGTCCGGCCCAAGGAAAGATCTGCAGCGCCTGCGGAAAAGCCAACCATTTTGCAAGCGTGTGCCTATCGACACAGAGAAAAAAGCAGAGTGGCCCACCCCGGAGAGTGAGACAACTAGAGCCACTACCAAGCACCTCTACCAATAGCGACATGGACGATGACGACGCCGACGCAGCCTCCGTCTACGTGGTGCGAATGCTCAACACCCTGGCAGCCACGCCATCCGCAGAACCCATGTGTACAGTCAACGTGCAAGATCAGGCTGTGGCGGCCCTGATTGACACCAGAGCGACGATTAACCTAATGGCGGCCAGCGTATACCGGACTTTAGACGCCCCACCAGTACTCCATCCCACGAGAGTACAGGTATATGCCTACGGCACCAGTCGCCCACTACGTCTGTGTGGGGTCTTCCGGACAGCATTGTCGCACGACTCCGCTCACCTGCACACCAAAATCTATGTGTCGCAAGAAGGTTCCGGATTCCTACTTGGGTGCAGAACAGCCCAAGACCTAGGACTGATACACTTTGCACTCACAGTCCAAGCCCACAGCCTCGACCATCTCGTGCTGGAACACACCTCACTATTTGAAGGGATTGGCTGTTTGAAAGGACCCGCCATCCATCTCCACATAGACCGATCGGTCGCCCCGGTAGCCCTCAGGCACCGACATATCGCGTTCCACCTACGACCCAAAGTGGAGGCAGAACTACGGGTACTCGAGAGAGCTGGAATCATCGAAAGGGTAAGCGGACCCACCCCATGGGTGTCGCCCATCGTGGTAGCCAAGAAGCCGAAGCAACCCGACGCTGTGCGGATCTGCGTGGATATGCGAATCCCCAACCTCGCCATCAAGAGAGAGCGCCATCTGACACCAACCATAGACGACATCATCGGAGAGCTCTCAGGCTCCAAATGGTTCTCGAAGATGGACCTGGGGTCAGGGTACCACCAGATCCCACTACACCCTGACTCACGCCAGATCACGACATTCTCCACACACGCAGGCCTGTGGAGGTATACCCGGCTCAACTTCGGGATATCAAGCGCAGCAGAGGTGTTTCAGAACATCATTCAGAATGTCCTGCAAGGGCTGGACGGCGTGCTAAATGTAAGCAATGACATTTTAGTCCATGCCCCAACCCTGGATGAACACATCCGGCGTCTCCAAGCCGTCTTTGCCAGGCTACAAGAGCGAGGTCTAACCCTCCACAGGGAGAAGTGCGAGTTCCTCCGAAAAGACATCAGTTTCTTTCAGCCACTGAGGAATACGTCAGGATGATTGTGGAAAGATCCAGACCCCTGCCGATCTCCCTAGAAGACGTGACGCAAGCCACCAAGGACGACGACTGTTTGCAGATCGCTATCCAGGCCATCAAGTCGGGAAATTGGAAGCCACTCCAGAGTCCCGCGTCCTTCCGCACCCTAGATGCCCAAGCGACACTGAGAGCACTACACCAAGTCCGAGGCGAACTGTCTATCTCTCCGGAAGGATGCCTCCTCAGAGGCCCTCGCCTGGTGCTGCCGCACAGTCTCACACAGCAAGCAGCCCTCCTGGCCCATGGCGCACACCAGGGCATTGTAAAATCGAAGAACCGACTTCGGAGCAAACTCTGGTTCCCAGGACTTGACAAAGTTGTAGAAGAAGTTTCCAACGATGCCCCGTATGCCTAGCGACCAGCCTGCCCAACCCCCCAGCGCCTGTGATCACAGAGGAAGGACCGACATCTCCATGGGTGCGCGCCAGCGCAGATTTTAGCAGCCTTCCCGGTGGAAAGTACATGTTTGTAGTGGTAGATGATTTCTCAAGATACCCTGAAATCGAGATCCTGCCCTCCACCGCAGCCTCCGAGGTGATTCCCAAGCTGGAGAAGATAATCGCCACTCATGGCCTCATGGAGGAACTACGCACAGATAATGGGCCCCCCTTCAACAGCTGCGAACTAGCAGAATACCTACAGTCACACCGCATCAAACACCGTAAAATTACCCCTAGGTGGCCTCAAGCCAACGGGGAGGTCGAGAGGCTAATGAGAACTCTGAACAAGACTATTCAAATTGCAATGACCGACGGCCAAAGCCTAGAACTGGCCCTTTACCAGTTCCTACGGGAATACAGACTGACACCCCACTGCACCACAGGGGTTCCTCCAAGCCGTTTATGTTTCAATAGAGCAGTTGTGGACACTATCCCACACCACCCAATGTGGGCATCGTCTCCGACCCCTTGCAACCGATCCACAGAACAGCGAACAAAGTCTAACAGAGAAGCATCCCGGAGAAGAAGAGCTGCCGACAGCCCCATCCAAGTAGGCGACTGGGACGGGAAATTCCGCCTCCCATTCGAGCTAGACCCATGGACTGTTACCAACGTCAATGGCACCATGATCACGGCGGAAAGAAGTAGAGAGAGAGTCACAAGAAACGTGTCATTTTTCAAGAAAGTCACGAGGGGAGATAGTGATGAGTTCCCCGACCCCGCAGAGCCCTATCCAAGGCCGACACAAGACACAAGAGGAGCAGCGGAAGTGGACGTCCCTAGTGAGGAGGAACACCCAAGAACAGACTCTGCCACACCGGCTCTAAGCGGACTCGAGTCACAGGTGGCCCAAAGCCACCCAGGTACCCCAGAGGCAAATGACTCTGAAGAACCAGTTCCAACCCCCTCTGGTGAGCGCAGCCAAAGCAGATACAATCTGCGCCCTTGCCCGAAGCCGTCCCAGAAGTACCGAGACTTTGTGGCCAGATGCAGACCGTGAAGGAGTGTCGAATGCACCAATGTCTACGCAAAAGTAAGACTGTTCCTTTTTGCATCATTGCAGTTTTCCAGAGACAACGTTTCAAAGTTTAAGATCGTGTAATGTTTATTCGATGTTTTTTCATTTTAGGGTAAAGGAGGAATGTAGTGTTGTGGTGTGAGCACAACCACTGTAGCCAGAAACCGGGGTAGCCCTGATGCCCCCCCCCCCCCCCACCAGCGTGGGACAATTGGTCCTGCCAGACGTTAGCACGGAGGGCACGTTAAGGAGTTAATAAAAAGCCCAGGACCCTGGGCGTGGCAGGCAGAGTACTGACCACTAATGCAACCAACGTGTGGTCTCTCTTTGATTCAGTACTAGGCCACACCAGTACTTTACACACCCCTCATACCTCTGTTTTGCCAGTGATTGTAATGTGTATATTCCGGATATTCCTGAGATCCTGGCAGTAACGCCTTGTACTACTGTATGCAGCCGCGGTCGGCAGTGGGAGTACCTGCCGGGTGGTGATGTGGGGAGGGGAAGGGGCAGGGTGGGTAGGGTGACCAGAATTTTAAAGCCAAAAACCGGGACATTTCCTAAAAATAGGACTACAATTTTCCTTCACCCCAGCGCACATAATGACAGTGTTCCTTAGCAGAGAATTACTGAAGAGGCAGTAAGAACATACATAAAATGCCATTTTTAAAGCCAGTAGCATGCCTGTTAATCAAAGTGCGTTCTAATAAAAGTTGCTAAATATCCATGCTTTGCAAAACATAAAAAGATACCTCCCACCGCTTTCACCCGACCCTCTCTAAAAACCGGACATGAGCTTAATTTCATGAAATCTGCGGGGACAGCTGCCAAAAAACGAGTACTGTCTGTGCAAATTCGGGTCGCCTGGTCACCCTAAGGGTGGGGTGTAGTAAACTATGGATTACGGAGGTTTACAGGTAAGTAAACATATACATAAATAAAACGAATTTTGTTGCGTGCAATACATGCCCAAATGCGATGCAGTGTGCCCAACGAAATTCGTTTTATTTATTTATATGTTTACTTACCTGTAAACCTCTGTAATCCATAGTTACTACCCCCACCCCCACCCTGCCCCTTCCCCTCCCCAGGTCACCGCTAGGTAGGTACTCCCACTACGGACTGCGGCTGACTGTATGTAGCAATACAGATTCCCGCAGCAAGGAATTACTTACATTTCGCGCTTCAGTCGGCATGTTAAAAGCGCTACCTGCTGTAGAACCAAGTTGTACCAAGGTCACGACGTTTAGAGGTCGAGGAAGTCACTCAGTAATTCACTAGGTATTTATTACCGATAACCTGGAAGACTTATTACAACAGCGCACGGTCATCCCCTCGACCTTCAGTGATCAGAAACCAATTAAAATCATGCTGTCATTTCTTTTCAGTGGAATTTTCAGAAGCGATGTTGGAGCTCGTGACCTTCAACCCACAACCGATAACTTGGGCGAGATATGGAGATTGCAAAATAACAACCAGTTTATTTAACACTTTAATTGAAACCAATCAAGAACTAGTTTTTACTCGGTTGTCTGGTGGGTGCTTTCATAGATTTGTGCCTTTAGATCAGGGAGTGTTTACGTAGGCCAGCTAAGCCTGCGGGTAATGCCCCAAGGTGGTTTAACACTGAGGGCCAGGTTATGAATTTGCTGGTGTGGGAGGGTACTGCCATGCCGGTGGCCCACTCCCGCACCGCCAAACCTGTGTGCCCACTGCCCACCACATTAAGGATTTCCTTGTGTCTAGGAGGATTTTTTTGGTGGTCTCACGGCGGTGTCTCTGAAAATGGGCACCGCAATGGGAACGCCAAAACAAAGTTCCTGCACGGCTTGGACTCTAAAGTCCATGCTGTGCAGGAACTGGGGTGCATGCACACAGGGGGGCATATGTTGTGTCCTACTGCATGCATCCCCATGCAAATGGGCAACAGGGGGCCCTGTATGGTCCTCTTTATTTCAGGGCTGCCAGCCTTTTCATGGAGTAAAGACCTCCATGACACAGCAGTGGCACCACCAGCATATTATGGGGACCCAGACCGCCACAGCAGGTGGTTCCCTAGCGGCTGCAGCTGTGCAATCACAGTCCGACCACCAAAGTTGTGATATAGCAGTTGGACTGGCGGTGACTTGACCGCCGTCGCCACGCCCCTGCAAGTCTGTCGGTCCTCGGGCCGCCAGACTTGTAATTAGGCCCGGAGTGTGGAGCAGCAAATAGGAACCTTCGCAAAGTGTTAATAGCTGAACCTAGGGACCCTAGTTTGGTCCACTTGTTACGCAAGCGATATTAACAAGAAATCAATACACGCAGACAGGAAGTTATATCACTTCCCTGGGAAATACTCCTACAGGCATAACAGCAGGGTAATAGTAAGACATTTTGGTCTCCTGGCTCAGAACTTAAATCAAGTTATACCTTATTCTCAACCATTTCTTGCCATATATTGGTAGTAAGTGGGAATAGCATTTTGGGTAAATCTGTACTCGCCCAGCAGCTGTAGCTATTTCTTATTTGACCCATGCTTAGTGTTGTGTTTCCATACGAACCTGCTTGAAGTTGAGCTTGCAAGGCAAGGCACCTGGTCCAGATGGAGTTCTCATTGATTTGATATCCCGTTCTGGGCCTCCTTCTTACAAATGTTTTTAATGGTCTTGTACATCTTTCTGTGCCTAGTACATGGAACTCCTCAATTATAGTTCCCATATTTAAAGGAAGATCATTCCTCACCATCATGTTGCAGGCCAATCTCTCTTATATATACCACTGCAAAAATATTGCGTTGAGTAAGTTACAATAGGATAATGAAGTGGGTGGATGCTGAGTCGGTACTATATGGATGTCAGCATGGATTCAGACACAAACAGGGCACCACTGAACAATACCTTAACCTTAATTTAGTGCTAGGTAAATATACGGTGGCTAAACAATCTCCACTTTACCTTGCATTTATGGATCTGACGTCGACATTTGAATGTGTAAACAGGGCCAAATTATGGCACATCCTTCTTTCTCAGGGCCTTGATATTGCACAGGTTCACTTTCTTGCCCATTTGCATGAGGGAATGAGTGCCAGGGTCCATATTAATCAGGGTCGGCTGGTGCAGGGCGGGGAGAAGTCGACAGATGACAGGATAGGTGAAATTAAATAAATAAAATCACTTACCTTGTGCCCGCCGCATCGCATAGTCGGTGATGCGGCGAGTGCAAGCTAAGTGGTTTTAGTTATTTTTTTATTTAATTTTACCTATCCCATCGTCCGTCAACTTCCCGCCTCACCACTCTTACCTGTGCCAGCCGCATCTGGTATTAACCAACTTAGGGAGGTGTCAGGTGATATAGGAATTCACCATGGAGTTAGGCAAGGCTGTGTATTGACACCCCTTCTATTTATTTTATATGTAAATTATCTCCACCCCTCACTTTTATGTGCTACACAAGACGTACCCATTATAAAGGGGAAACCCCTTCCAGCTCTTTTGTATGCAGATGACGCAGTGCTCATGGCACACACTCCCAGGGCACTGCGTCAGTTGGTACACAGTTTTGTTAATTTTATGGATTCCCTGGATCTTAAGACAAATTTCACCAAGCCTCACTTGTCTTGGGGCCCAAAGTGTAGAACTCTATCAACATTATCGATTGGTGCCAGTTCTCTGACCAGCATTAGCACCTTTCCTTATTTGGGTATTTTGATTGCCTCCCAAGGATCCTGGTCCCCTAATATCTCACATAGAATGCTAAAGTTCTCCCGGAATAACAAGTCCTTATGTAATTTACCTCAACCATCAGGTGATGGATCCTTGACTTCCCTTTCACAGATTTACAAATCCCAGTGTCTTCCTATTGCTATGTATGGTGCTACGGTATGGGAGATTTCACATAGTAAGGCGATCCAGCAAGAAGAAAATAGATTCCTCAGGAGGCTGTAATCTTTGCCTTTATCATCCTCCCACTTTTTTTATCATGAGGAACTTGGGCTGCCATATCTTGAAGGTCTGATTCGGGCGCGACCGCCCTGTTTTCTTTGTTGATCTGGAAAAACCCTATGGCTGTTTTAACAACAGATATTAGACTGGATTGTCTTTCTTTGGATAAGGGGCTACGAATCCTCTGTTTATCATATGTAAAAAGTGTTTATTGTCAACCAGGGATGGAATCTATTTTCACAGACTCCTCTATATGTGTCAGTCAGAATAAGAAGCTTGACTGATGCATGTTCCAGTTACAAGGAATCCCAAAGGTTCAAAGATTCCTCAGAAACACCCACTGAGATTAGATATCTTCATTTATGGGATCTGATTAGTGCTACTAATTATATTTGGCTTGCCCGTAGCCGTTGGGATCATTCCTTATTATTTTGTTTCAGAGCAAACACTGTTACATATCTGGTGTGTTAAATAATGATGACATTATTCTTAGTGTTGGTACTTTCTTAAAAACTGCTTTACGCACCCGCAGTACTATGCTTTGATTACAGATTTGCGATTTTGCACCGGATGCACCCTGAATTATGTAAATGTTGTGGTACTGTGATTTACTTTTATGGTTGCTAAAAGCTTCTGAATAAAGTTTTGAAATTGAATTGAATTTACTAACAGAACACCTGATGCAAACTCTCAGCACATTAAAATTTGTCATTAGACCACAACAGAACTCCCACCTTCAAAATGGGTTGATACACTCGTGCTACACAAAGTGTATGTTAAAAATGGTTTTGAAAGTGTTCATTTACATTAGATATGGTACTAATTACTATTTGTGTCTTCCATTTCTCACAGACAAAAAATTATGGAGAAAGAGTTAACATCCATGTCCTTGGTAAGTCTCTCTGAAATAACTTTATTGTTCGGTTCAAAGAACCATTAAAGTTTACAATAAAATGGTCACATCATATCATATAATATACAACAATTATAATCAGTAAGTTAAAATCAATTCATAAAATTCCAAAGGTATACAATTCTTTACATACAGTGATAACATGAACCAGCACAGGAGCTCTTAGCTTTTTCTAATAGCCATCTACACTTTTATATAGCTGGCTACCGCAATGCAAATATCAGGGGTACCCAATGTATGCAATAATTTAAAACCATCAATATATGTATAGGGGCGAATTTTCTTTAACAGTGGGACTAAGAATTTCCTCCTCGCCGTTTTATATAAAGTGCAGAATAGAGTAAAGTGCATAGTGTGGAGGAGTGTGGCTCAATGGTTAGAGCGGCAGACCCTGATGCAGAGTTCTGGCCAGGGACCAGGGTTCGATTCCCACCTCGGCGGGGTCTCGGGCTCAATTTCCTCGGACCTGTTAATTCTCGCCTCGGTGCCTATTCTAATCACGGGCCCCACGCTGCAACTCTGGGCAATAGCTTGCTTAGCCTCCACACCGGCCCCAACAGCGCTAAGGATGCCTGGCTTCACCCTCGGGGTGCCCAGGAGTGGACACTTCACAGGGAAAGCCAGGAGGGGTTCCACAGCGGTATTAGTATCAGCGTCAGGAAGCCGAATAGGCGACACCGCAAGGTGACCGTCTGGTGACAGTGCGCTCTATAAGTTCCATGACATTTGACATTTACATTTGACATAGCGCTTTGGCTTGTAATGTTGTCACACGGACAATGTATGAGTTCATCAGCCCACCCTCGCTGACATGGAAAGGCCAACAAAAAGTGCACAGTGCATAGACAGAATCTAGTTAAATAAAATCTAGTCTGCAGATTAGCAGTAAATGTTAGATAATATTGCAGTGGGGCAGGGGACATCTGGAGTTGGCCCATCTCAGCTTGTTCAGGACAACACATGTTGCTCCTAGAATAAAACGTCTCTTTAATAATAGCTTTAACATTTGATGGGATGCTTTCAGGGTTATCATAAAAGCGCCCCAATCCTATTTCATGATATTTGTCCCTCAAGAAGTAGGTATTTTTAGGGATTTTCCAGATTTTAACAGTCTATATTTATTTCTTGTGAGAACATTAGTCCATAAAAATAGGAAGGGGGGCCCAAAATATGCGATCCTCTATAAACTCTAGTCCCAGTTCCTTGTGACATAGGTGGGTGGGGGCACCATTCAGCGTCATCAAAAGCCTTTTGGTAAATGTATTTTCCGAAATTTGCAACTGACAGCTTTTAGGATGTTCCCACAGCCCTGCCCCATATGTTGCAATAGAGAAGCATTTGGCTTTATAAAGGGTAATTAGTTCCCTCACAGGCTTATGGCCAAGTTTACATGCAAAACGAAATAGCCCATCCACGGCCCTAGTTGTTTGGTGGGCTCTTGCTGCAACAAGAGGGTCCCAACTCAGCTTATTGTTAAATAAATTCCCAGGTAGATAAAATGATCTACCTTTTCTATAATCTTGTTTCGAGCAACAAAGTCCTTCGTTTTTGTGTTCTTCGATCCGCATACCATGATATATGATTTAATAAAATGTACTTTTGGGTCAAGTGAGGATATAAAATCAATAAAAGTATCAAGGAAATTCTGAAGGCTATTAGCTGTCCTAGCCATTAGCACAGTGTTATCAGCGTAAGATAATAAGGGAACAGGTTTGTTACCAATTTTAGGGAAATCAAGTTTCTTACTTAGTAAAGCGGACTCCAAACCATTTGTGTATATTAAAAACAGAAGAGGGCCTAAAATACACCCTTGTGGATAACACTCTCTGTTGAGGCTACCGGATCAGTTTTTTACCCTTGAGTGCCGTATCTTATAACAACTGAGGTATTAAAATGTAACCGGCGGATGAGGGCTACCAGTGCTTCTTCCACGCTCAGACTTTCCAGCATATCTCACAGTATTTCCCAATGACGGTGTCAAAGGCACTAGACAAATCCATGACGGCCAGGTGGATCAAACTCTTCATGGCCTTCACGTATTTGTTGATAGTTAGGGACAAATTAAGGCATTGCTCAGTCGTGCCTAGCTCCCATATTGCATATTAGATATAACTCCTTTGGTGGTTGCCCAGGTCTCCAATCGGGCAGGGAGGACTCTGCCTAGCACCTTAGCTGTGGCATCAATAAGCAATATTGGTCTATAACAAGCCGGGTCACTTCTATTGCCCTTTTTAAAAACAGGGACCACTAGTGCCTCCTTCCAAGATGGTGGCTTGGGACCAATGATTATTTCCTTAAATGTGTTTGTCAGCAAGGGTGCCTACAAATTAAGATTGCTTTTAAAAAGGTCAAGGGGCACCCCATCCGGGCCTGGAGCTTTCAGGTAAGTCCCCTGAACTAACTTCTCCTCAACCTCAGACACTGTAATGGATAAACTGAGTTGGGTGGCTGCAGGTAGATCTACGCACAGATCCCTTGTAAACTCCTCCACCCTCTAGTACTGTGGGTTAAAAATGCTAGTAAAGGGGGCTACCCAAGCATCTCCCAGGATCAGTGAATCCATCTGCCTGAGTTCTTCGGTGAATAATGGGCGGTTGATAATTTCCCAACATTTTTTGGTATCTCTTAGGGCTCCTGCTCTCCCCAGATCTTCCCATGCTAAACTTCTCAATTCTGATTTTCTATCCTCCCTGGTAAGTCATTTTGTGTTATTAACCACTTTACAATAGTAGTATTATGTCTGGATGTCTAATGTAAATTGTTTTGCCTTTATTTAGTAGAAGACTTAGACATAGAGAACCCAGGACCAGATGTAGGTAAATGAGAAATACCGATTACTTAATTCGCTATTAAGAAATCGGTATATCCTATGTAGCTAAAGATTCGGTAAAAAATACTGAATCCTGAATATTCCTTATTACCGATTCGGTAATTGAGATTCGGTAATAAGGAATACCTATCCATTCATTTCTATGGGCTTGGAGGCCCATAGGAATGAATGTGAAGACATTCAGTATTAGCGATTCGGTATTACCGAATCGGTAATACCGGGAGGTATTTCAAGGGTGCCAGGGTTTCCAAAGGACACACTGTTGCACCCCTGAAATGTGAATGTGTGCACATGTGGCGCACATACATAGCACTTTAAAAAAAGCAAAAAAGTGTTTTTTTTAAGGGAAATCGGTAATTACCACCAACTTGAAGTTGGTGGTAATTACCGATTTCTTAAGGCTCAAAAGCACTTTTTAATGTGCTTCCTACATTGCATTTAAGGAATCGGTATTACCGATTCCTTAAATGCAAGAGCAATAAGGAATCGATACTAAGGAATCGGTATAGGAATCGGTATTTACCGATTCCTTATTTACCAATTCCTTGCCTACATTAGGAATGGCTAAATACCGGTCTGTAACGCTGAAATTTACCGAATTTTGGCGTTACCGACCGTTATTTAGCCACCTACATCTGGCCCCAAATCGTTATGAACATTTAAACATACAGACGGCACATCCTAACTTAATCATAATGGCAGTTGCACAAATATATTTAAAAATTTGCTCTACGTTTAACTCATGAGTTCCCAAAAAATTTCCAGGAGGGCCATGGCCATACCATATTTTCAGAATAAACAGTGACTTTTTTAGGGCTATCCTGAAAACCTAACATTTATCTTCTGTTACATCGGCGCCTGGTTTAAAAAGGAAAATATTTAATCAGTAAGATCTAAAACCCAAAATAGGCAGGCTTAAAATGTTGTTGCTGCTGATCAGAAAACTGCCTCTTCTATATAATTAGTAAATTATGAAACAACATACAGAGGGAAAGAGTGTTGTACATGTGATGGTTGTCCTCCGATCAGACACTAACACCAGATGTCATCCCAGCTGATAATATTTGGACTGTAGGTGAGTACATCTAAAATAAAGGCTCTCACAGATACAACATGAGTTACGTGTGTAATAGCTGCAACATTTGGAACCTATTCTAAAAAATATGACTGAGCACTATACCTGTATCAAAGAAGATGGATCATTTCACAAACAGAATCTGGCCTGCTTTGAAGAAATTGAATATCGCAATCAATAATATATGATCAAATAATACAGCTATAATTAATTAGCTTGTATCCAGATGAAACTGCTACAGGATTAGCGAGAGGGACAACTGTAAACCAATATCTGGCATTCACATGAAGCCTACGTCAGCCTTGTATTTGCTACACACCTTATGACAAGAATGAAGGTGGGAGATTAAGGAGAGCATTGTCCATTGATGCAAATGTGCCATGCTGCATTATTTGATTGGTAGAAGTTGTTCTTCGTCTCATCTTCTTTGTGTCAACAGTTTATGACAACATGATAATATAGGGAAAAGTAAGACAGTAACACATCCCAACAATAGCCCCTAGAGCTCGAGCAAGATGTTGGTACCAAGGATGCAAATGTCTTTGTCAGTGCTATCCAAAGCATATTTTGAGATCAGCGCCAACCAATATATCATTGTTAGTTACACACATTCCTTCAATCTGGATATTCGTTAGAATTTATAAACAAGCTACCACCTTTTGGATTTATACGGCAAAAATAAGATCTGGAGCCCCTAGTCCATCAGGCATTTATTCTGTCTAGCACAGGTATGGAATACCAATGTTGGGACAGTATAAGCTCACATATAATACTTGTGGTTGCTGGGACAACTGAAAAAATAAAAGGTAGGACAATATATAGCAAAGTTGTCTTAACTAAAAATTACCACCTCCACCCACCAAAAATAAGGTCTTCTTTCAGGGATAACATATCACCATGTAAACCATAGTCCATAGATTTGTATGGCCCCCAGAGAAATTTGTTTCCAGGCACATGCATCATAAGGGTCACATAAGACGCTGTCAAAGAGTAAGTTCTTCTATCTCTTCTTAACGCATTGAATGTCCTGCAAGGTTTTTGTACCAAATAGTTGCCTATTTCGCCTTTGGGCTCCCACTACTTTGAATAGTTTAACTCACACAGCAAATCAGACCTCCGTTGCATCCCCTGAAATACTGCTAATTTCTGTTTTCTCCCATGTGGCTGACATAATTCTTAAAAAAAGTTGAAAAGATGTAAATAGTCATCGAGGTACTGTTAAGCATTGATTACATTACTTTTAATTTTGGCCAAAGAAAATAATACTGCCAGTAAAGAAGCAAACAACTTGATTTAATTGTCAGAAGAAAGGACTCAGATGATCACAGCATCTCAATCTTGAGCAGTTCATACAATGGCAGCTTCGTTAGCTGTCTCTTCTTTTGCTGACCTTTTACTTCACACAATCTTTTGCAGCAGTTTCTCATTGGGGGCTCATTTTGCCTCCCCTCAGCTTGTTGATCAGGCCATGGTTAAACACACTAGCCCCATTCTGTGAGAAAGCATAGGCAATTTGGCATGTGACTTTGGACAGATGTTCCCTCACTGCTATCCTGATCATTGGCAGCCTCACAACGGTGTCCTCCTGTGGGGTGCGTCTCATTTGCCACTTTAGTTAGTGGTAAATCAATAGCTTTGTGTTGGTGGCTTCCCCTGGGACAGACTGTAGCCCACAGCTATACCATTATGAGCAATGGCCTTTGATACTACTTTAGTTGTGTCACCGGAATATTTTTGTCACAGAAAATCCTTATACGTAATATACACACATAGAGGAGCATTTGGTCAGCTGGCTACATCCACTGGTATGTGAAATTGTCACTCACATTCTGCTTCTACCCAACACAGCATACAGTATGGGCAATGTTTAATCTTTCTTTGTCCACTGGCTCTCTTCACTTTGAGTGACTGCACAAAACCTGTGCATGTTGTTCACAACCACCTAAAATAGTTTGTTTATCTTCAGTTGCAAAGCTGGTTCAAAGTGTGCTTTTCTATTTATGAATTTTATTTTATATATTAATTTTAAAGGTCGGCTATTTATGTTGACTGCACGTCTCCCTGCAATTTCAGTGTTTGGTTATGTGGTGATTTATTATGTATTATTGTCTCTTTCATAATCTATACTACTATTATAAAGGAAGAACTTTGAACATTTGAGGCGGGTAAACTCGGGAACCACAGTGCCAATCCACACACCCGATACATCGTTGTAATCGTCAGGGTGTGCATATGGACGTAGGCTATATAAACGTAATAAATATACCTTATTTGAAAAATTTACAGAAAAAAAGTAGTCCCTTGGAAGAAGCGCCAGCCGCGACGTGCGTGCCCGATGTGAGAAGCGCGGGGAGGAGCGGCGTCCAGGAGCGCGAGGAGGACCGGCGGACATGGCGCGGGGAGGAGCGGTGAGGAGCGGCGGACAGGCGGTGAGGAGCGGCGGATAGGTGGTGAGGAGCGGCGGACAGGCCTAGGGGAGCAGTGAGCGGCGGATGAGGTAGGTTATTTATTTAGGAGCGGTGAGCGGCGGAATAATGAAGCAAAAATGAAAATCGTGAGCAAGAGGAAGCAAACGGAGCATTACAAAAGTGAGCCAAACGGTGCATTACTGGAGGAAAAAGTTACGTGTGCAGGTTACAAAAGCGTACATCCTGAGCAAGAGGAAGCAAACGGAGCATTACAAAAGTGAGCCAAACGGTGCATTACAGGAGGAAAAAGTTACGCGTGCAGGTTACAAAAGCGTACAAAGTAAACATAGAGGTAAAATACTGCAATATATGGAGGAAGGCTCCGGGGGACCCACGGACAGCGTCGGGGCGGGCGGGGGCCCTGAAGCCTAATTGCTCCCGGACAACGTCGGGACAGGCTGCTACATAAGCGTACAAAGTAAACATAGAGGTATAATACTGCAATATATGGAGGACGGCTCCGGGGGACCCACGGACAACGTCGGGGCGGGCGGGGGCCCTAAAGCCTAATTGCTCCCAGACAACGTCGGGATGGGCTGCTAGTTAATAATACAATTGTTAGGGAGAGGAGGTGGCCTTACGGGTAGAGCAGTCGACCAAGACGCTGAAGAACGGGGTTCGAGTTTCGCAGGGACACTCAACATCCTGTGATTCTGGGCAAATCACGTAATCTCCCCGTGCCTAACAAAAAAAATTATATGTCCGTCTGTAATGCAACTGGTGCTCATGTAAAGCACTCTGATACCTTTGGGTCAAGTTTGCGCTATATAAAATTCTGGGGGAAAAATTTGTAGCACAGTGGAAAGACTTGTGTGAAAACATCTCTAGTAAAGCAAGCCATCAGTGAATGTTTTTCAAATTATTTTTTTATTGCAAGCATTTTTTTAATATTGTTGTTGGTTAACAGTAACAATTGGACAGCTTGTTAACAAAACCTAGGCTTTACACATTTAGTACCCGACTGGCAATTGCAGTGTGCAAACACAGGTTATGAACAAGTACTTTCCATCAGCAAGTACCTTCTCAGTGTGCACAATAACTTTGCTCTCAAACTCACTACATCAGGGTCCTCCAACGAGCAGCTCATGATGTACTGGTAGATCTCTAGCTACCTGTAAGTATCTCCCCTGTATGCAGGCCAAATTAATAAATATGCTTTTGCTTGGTGAATTAATATATGTAGACATAAACTGAGATTATGTATTTGAGTTGAAAAGGTGTTTATTTTCAGAACTCTAAAGCTCGTATTTGAAGAAAAATGGCTGGATTTTCTAAATATACGCAATGCCGATATTTGAGTGAATAAACATGTGGCATTGGGGAGACTTTTAACAAATGTATTACCTTGGTATCAGAAGCACTGCAGCTATGGCTCTATATTGAAAAAGCCTTTGTTAGATTGCTGCCAATAACCATGCCTGATGCGATCACAGGTAGTAACTGTGTAAATTATGGCCACTAATGTATTCTTGTACTGTGTGGATAATATTACAATGCTAATCATATTAGTAGGTCTCGATGAGTTTCATTGAGCCTAAGTAGCTTTCATTAGGGAAAAGGTTGGAGCCCCTTGCACTACATGTTTTCTTACATTTTTACTAAATCAAGGCGATTCAACCCAAAATTGGATTCAGTGAAGGTTGACTAAATCCTACATATAGTTAAATGTATTAGTTTGTTGATGTATCTAAGCTTGATTGTCATGTCTGTCTCGCATGGCCTCCAAAACTTAGGGCCCCATTAGGATGGCGGGCGGATCGCCCCCGCCAGGCCGGCGGTAGCCTCCGCCGGCCTGGCAGGGGCGATCCGCCCGCCATCCGTGCTGGAATGACCCCCGCCATATTATTATGGCTGGGGGGTCCACGGCGGACGGAAAGACCATCCGCCGCTTTTCCGCTCGGTCGACGTCGACCGGGCGGAAAAGGGTTCTATATGGTGGCGGTGTCTATCAGGCACCACCAGCCATATTAGAATGGGCATTTTACTCCACGGAAAGACATGGGGAGTCTGCTTTGGGGGGTGGGGGTGCACATGGGGGGTACCTATGGTACCCCCCAGCAGTTCCATGCACAACATGGCAGGCACCGTGCGGTGCCTGCCATGTTGTGCATGGATGTGCACAGCATGCCTTTCTGGCATTGTGGCGGGCGGTGCTGAGTATGGTGGCGGTGTCTATCAGGCACCGCCAGCCATATTAGAATGGGCATTTTATGCCACGGGAAGGCATGCGGAGTCTGCTTTGGGGGCCCGTTGCAGGCCCCCAGGGACTCCGGGGGGTGGGGGGTGCACATGGGGGGTACCTATGGTACCCCTCAGCAGTTCCATGCACAACATGGCAGACACCGCGCGGTGCCTGCCATGTTGTGCATGGAAGTGCACAGAATGCCTTCCTGGCATTGTGGCGGGCGGTGCTGAGTGCACCGCCCCCCATAATGTCAGGAATGTTGGATGCGCCCGCCACTGTGGCGGGCGCATCATAATTGCAGGCATGGGACCCCCGCCCTTATGGTGGGCGGTCACTTTCTACGATGGGATGGCGGGCAGACAAAGTCCGCCTGTCATCCTAATGGGCCCCTTAGTATTGCATTTATTGAGGTCTTTCATAATTTTCCTTGCTAGCTTCAGCAAAAACTTGTTCCATTCTCTTACCATGGCCTACCTTCTTCCCTTTTTAGGTCTCACCTAGGCAGCACATGTGCTGTCTCTTCGAGATATGCTCTATAAGTACCATGACATATCCACTGTATAAGCTTACAGTCCGCCCCTCGCTTTTGATTCGTTACCTTTCATGTCCTTCAAAAAATATTGTTTCCATGTGGTTAATCTGTCTTCTTTGCCCCTCCTTTTTGTGTGTTGCTCCCTCCTGTGAAGCATGCCCCTATTACCTGTAGCCTTTCACATCTGTGCATGTAGGTTAGTTTAGTTGCTCTATTTTTTTGGTTTGTTTCTGCCTCTGTTTTAGGAATGTAACCTTTTCTTCCTTTGTCGTGTTGTTTGCTTTTTGATCAAAACATTCTCTCCCGACGGGAGCTCTTTGTTAAATCTGGTTATCCAACACCAAGGATTGCCATATTGCCTAAAAATGAATATTGTTAAAGCGTTGTAAAGGTTAATCAGTATTTTTCAACAAATCAGTGGTTTTCAACAAAACCCACTCACCCGACGTGAGCTCTTTGTTAAATTAGTGATACTGACTCATAAAAACCAAACTGCCTTACGAGTGCCAGACTCTGTCCAAGCCCTACTGGCTCTTCAAATACACAATCATTGACTGTGACCTAATATTATCGTCTCTTTAGAAGCAATAGACTGTCTGCCATGTAACTGACTCTGCCCCAGTCTTACTGGCCATTTAGAAATGTTGATCTGTTTTGTAAGGTCTCTGGCTCTGCCCCAATATTGGTTCACTGATAGAATATTGATAACAAAAATATTGATGTTAAAAATATCAGACAAAATATAGACTACAAAAATATCGACTCCCATACCTACACAGGTAATTACAAAAATATTGAATCAAAAATATTGATGTAAAAAATATAGATGTAAAAAATATAGATGTAAAAAATATTGATTGAAGTATATATAAAATAAAATACATATTAAATATTAATATTATTTTAACAAAATAAATGAAATTTAATATACATTTTAACAAAATGTTACAAATAAACTTAATAGAAAAAAGATAAACACACACTAATTTATACATATATATGTATGTTATTTAAAAGAATTAATAAACTATTATCTTTCATTTATTTTAAAACTTTACAATTATATAAAAATAATATATATATATATATATATATATATATATATATATATATATATATATATATCAATAATTTAAAAAGATAAAAAAAATCTATAATAAATTAAAATATTAAACAATATTTAAACTTAAATTTCCCAATACAATCAGTGCAACAGTAGGGACAGTGTTGGATAGCGGAGGGGACAAAAATTACTATACCCACTCCAAAGAGTGCAACAGCAGGGAAAGTGTTGGATAGCGGAAAAATACAAATTACTATTCCTACTCCAAAGAGTGCAACAGTAGGGAAAGTGTTGGATAGCAGAGGGGTAAAACATACTATTCCCACTCCATTGAGTGCAACAGTAGAGAAAGTGTTGTATAGCGGTGGGGTAAAAATTACTATTCCCACTCCAGAGTAAGCAACAGTAGGGAAAGTGTTGGATAGCAGAGGGGTACAAATTACTATATCCACTCCAAATAGTGCAACAGTAGGGAAAGTGTTGGATAGCGGAGGGGAAAAATTACTATTCCCACTTCAAAGAGCGCAACAGTAGGGAAAGTGTTGGATATGGGAGTGGTAACAATTACTATTACACTCCAGTGAGTGCAACATTAGAGAAAGTGATGGATAGCAGTTGGGTAAAAATTACTATTCCCACTCTAGTGAGAGCAACAGTAGGGAAAGTGTTGGATACCGGAGGGGTAAAAATTACTATCCCTACTCCAGTGAGTACAACAGCACGGAAAGGGCTGGATAGTGGAGAGGTAAGAATAACTATTCCCACTCCAGTGAGTGCAACATTAGAGAAAGTGTTGGATAGCGAAGAGACAAAAATTACTAGTCACACTCAAACTGTTAAAACAAAAATTAAATTAAATCATAACAATAAATAAACAGGAGATGGCTGCGTAAACGCTCGGCTCCGTGAGCCTTCTCACCCCGCGCATACATCCTGGCAATTATCCTGAGCCGTAACGGCATATTTATGTAGGCGAAGGATAACCTTCACTTACCGTTTGCTCCTGAGGCTTCTGCTTGCTGCAGACCCGTTGAAATGTCCCCGAATGTTTTGCGGCCTTCACGGAGCTGGGACCGGGGCCTCGAGTGCGTAGAGTGGCCGGCCGCGACTGCAACAACAGCGGCCTCTGGTGATGGTGAGGAGTCGGCCGGAGGGAACTGACGACTTGCTGGCCGATGGCGACAGTGCCGACCCAGCCCAACTTGCGGAGAACCATGTGGGGAGTGCGATACAGCTGGGTCGAGGGGAGTGCATGATACTTGGCCCCCACTGCGGTGTTGTATCCGGGCACACTAGCGACTTTTCCCGGAGTCAGCGTGCGGCCCCCAGGGAGCGGCGGAGTTTTTAGCCTTTTGGTGACTCTCCGCTGAGAAACCTGCCTTGACTTTTGAGATTCCCGTTGTGAATCCTGTCCCTCCCTGGTGTGGGGCCCGGTCCCGAAGTGAGGTAGAGAAAGACGAGGCCGGATCAGCTAAGATGGCGGATAGCACCCTCTTACGCACACCTCATCCGGGCAGAGAATCCGTTGTGAGGGAGAGTCCTGGGGTCTGGCGCCACGAGAAAGAGCCCACGTCCAGAGATATATTGGCGGCGTTAACAACCCTGTATATGACCCTGAGCCGGGACGCCTTGGGATCTGGAAAGAAGGATGGCCGCCATTGTTGTCCCGCCGCTCCACATGGGCATGGTTCAATCTCAAGGAAGCGCCGATGTGCCCGCCTCTGCGTCAGTGATGAATGCCCCGGCTGCGCCTGAGTTCGTGGAGACGCCGATAGACCCGGTCTGTGATACCGCTTTGGATTGCTCTGTTGTATATGTGAGTGACTCGTCGGGGCCCTTATCTGTACGGCGGCTGAAGAAACAACATCGATCCATAGTTTGGGCTGCCCCGGCGGCGTTTCAACGATTACTGGGTTGTGTGACTCTCTCTTCCTGGCTGGTGAGACTGTATTCGGGCTGGGGGATGTTTCCGGTATCGATACTGACACAGACGGATTTCCGCCATACGTCTTCGGCTGGATTTTGGGGGCTACAGTCCCATGGAGTAATGGCGCTACCCGGTCCGCCCGGATCGGTTGGACCCACCACACTGCTCTGTATGCCGATTGATGACTGGCTGCATGTGGGTACTATTGATAGGAAAGGCCAGGGGTGAGACCGTCTGGGACATGGAGGAGCGCATTGTTGGCTGACGGTGTTTAGGGGGACACTCAACTGGGATGTTATTGATTCAATTGATAATTATTGCTTACTGTGGCTATTCTGACCTTGCTTTCATGATGTTTATTGTGCGCGCTGGGTGAGGGGGGGGCCGGGTGGTTTGATCGAGGGCCCTTCTCCACATTTTTTCCTTCTTTTTCCCTTTTTCTATTATTCTATATTTCGGGTTTCTCCTTTAGGGCGATAGGCACGCTGCTGGGGGGGGGGGGGGGGGGTAGGCCGTAGCCTTCTGCAGGGGTGCAGGGTGGGGGTAGGGGGAAGGGGGTTGTTTATTTGTTCTTTCTTTGTCTCTATGGCCCTTTGTCTTTTCTTCTTCTTGGTGTCGTCGTTTTTCATGTTTCCTACAGTCTGTTTTGTTTTAGGGGCTGGGGTGCTGTTCGACACGACCTGTATGTGTTGTTTACATTTATCCTGACTCTTATGCCTTGCCCCCATGTCTTTAAGAGTATTTGCACTCTTTGCAGATTTCTGTTTCATGTTGCTATTGTAGGACCATGTATGACCGTATGGCAATTATTCTGATTTTTTTATTTTTTATTTTTCTTCACTGTAAAATGAACCCTATTGAATCCTGATTATCACGCTGTACGCTTGAATACGAGTTATATCCTGGATACGTATCTGACCCTGAATTACGGGTTGCTATATCTTTCTATATTGCTTTGCAGAACTTCCGAATTGACTAGCGGCCGGCCGGAAGGGTTGTAGGCCCATGCTTGTATTTATGTGAAGTGATAATAAAGGTTCTCAAAAAAATAAAAATAAATAAATAGTATTTAGAAATGAAAAATCAAATATGATAAATATATAAAAATTAAAAAACATTATAATATTAATTACATATAAAAAACCTAAAATATATAATATCAAATAATAAATACATTTATTAAAATAAAATCTTTTAAACTAGAAAATATTTACAAACAAATACATTAATTAATACATACATGTGTTTCTTGTATTTCCTACCCTATAACACCACACCAACAATAAAACACTTCAACATTTTTAATTAAATATTTTTACAAAATTAACATAATTGATCATTTAAAAATATTTTTAATTAAAAAAAGGAATAAACATTAATTGACTACACACACTTTAACACTATGATATCCACAACATACACCTAAATTAAACTCTAAAATATTAAAACTCAATTAAAACCTATTTAAAATGAAAAACAATTATTATTACCAACCAATATTAAAGTAATTAAAATGTATTTCATAACCACCCTTTACCCATTTAAAAGTAAGAACAACAAACAGAAAAATAAACAATTACCCAAAATACATATTATAAAGTTAATATTAAGTAACAACTATATATTAATTAATTAAATGCAAATTACTTTCCACCTTTACTCCTATAAACACGAAAACACATATCTAAAATTAATTAAACAATTACCACAACTAATTACAAATGTTTTAATTTAAATTAATTAACATCCAAGTATTAATTCATAACTAAAAATAAATTACTTCCCATCCTAAAAACCTATAAACACCACTACACACACCTAAGCTTAATTACGCAATTACCATAATTAATTATCAATTAATTAATTAAAATTAATTAACAGCCAAATATTAATCCACCAATTAAAAAGAAATACTTCCCACCCTTAACAGCTATAAACACCAAAACACACACCTAAAATGAATTACACAATTACCATAATTAATTACCAATTAATTAATTAAAATTAATTAACAGCCAATCATTAATTGATCAATTAAAAATAAATTACTTCCCACCCTTAGCACCTATAAACACCACAACACACACCTAAAATTAAATACACAATTACCATAATTAATTACCAATGAATTAATCTAAATTAACAACCAATTATTAATTAATAATAAATTACTTTACACATTTAACACTATAACATCTCAATTAAACAAATATTAATAAATAAAAAATAATCAATACATTTAATATAATTAAATTCCCATCCTATTCCCCTATAAACCCACATCCCGCTACAGAACAAAAAACGCAAAATTCAAATAAAAAAAAAAGTAATATAATTAAATTGCTTCCCACCCTATTCCCCTACAAACCCACTACGGAACTAAAAACACAAAATTCAAATAAAAAAAATTAATAACTACTAAAAATGTAACACATATATTAAAAATACAAACAATTCTTATGCCAATAAACATACATATAAAATATATACTAAAATACATAACAATAATGAAAAAAATATTTTTAACAATTATATTTTTGCGAATGATATTAAACACTTCGATATTTTTAAAATCGATATTCCTTATCTTAAGTCGATATTCTTGACCACGATATTCTTGCTATCGTAGTTCTGACCCACGATATTTGCAACTCGATATTCTGTCAATGCTAGTCTTTCCTTGTTTCTTAAAATTCAATAAAGTTGATTGATTATCAAAAAAAAGATCTATGAAGTGCATTTTAATTGATTAATTGAAATCTAAAATTTCGGAAGGTTATTTCTACCTGCAGATGCCTCAAATCTCAGGTCCCATACCTCTTGAATGTCCCATGGATCTGTCTGGATCCAGAAACTTTTTATAGCTCTCCCTTACCAATAGAGGGCACTGGCTCCACAATGACGCCAGAAGTAACACCACCATGACGGCAATGGAGCCTTAAAGCATCCTCCCTAGCATTCTGATGTCACTTCTCTTTTTTTCACATCTTTGATACGGATCCGGAGCTCACTCTCTATCAAGAGTTTTCTCACTCAACACATTTCCTTTCAAATCTACTTGGTGCAGTACTAGCGATGCCCCCCTGTCCCACAAGCATTCGGGCTTGAAGTTCTATAAAGATTTTGATGTCCATTACAAACCGTCACTCCATCTGTCTCTGGTATTTGGGATCAGATCATGATTCCCGTTTCTGTGACTCCTGCCTCATTATACACCCAAAGACCATAAAAGAGAGGGACCCCAAGCTCTTCTTGGCTAGGGCATGGGACGATCATCAGAGACAATGTTGTTCCAAGGCTTGAATAAAGTTTCTGCTTCTTCTTTGAAGTTTTCGAGGCACAGAAGCACAATCAACCTAAAAAAACAGTGTAATACTTCTCCCCCTGTTAAGGATCCTTGTCATCCTCCTAGTGAGGATTCTTCTTTGGAACCGAAGTTGGAGCGAGGCACTCTGGTTGATCCAACACTGATGGCTCCACCGGTGCCTGCCGATGAGCTGAATCCTCCAGCACCACATCAGCCGCTCTCTTAGGCCTGAATTCCCACTGCGTGTACTGACCCTGCTGCGTTTCTTAACACAATGTTCAACCTATTCAGGCCTACTTTCCCTATAGAGCACTTTCCAGTCCCATGGGACAATATATGATGTCTATCTTCATCGCAATGGCTCTCTCTTAGGCGTCGCATGGGTTCCCACCCGATATCAGGCTAGGGTCGACTTTCTCCATGGTGGATTCTTATACAGGGCTGTCTACTGGGTTTGTGCCACCACTGCCTTTTATACCTCTGCCACCACAACCAATGGCGCCACCGCCAAATCGACCTTCGGCGCCAGATTGAACCCTGCCGGCTCCAGTCCTGATGTAGACGCACAAATGCCCCAAGGCACGGCTCCACTGAAGAATACAGAGATTATCGTTGTCTCCAGGCATGAGGCTCAACGTTTGGTGGCAGAAGAAGCCTATAGGTGATGCCAGGCAGCTTCCACACAATACTGGCAAACCATACATGACCTCTGTGCCTCTGACTCAGATCTAATAGAGGTTCATGGACCATCTGCTTACCACCTGACACTGTGTACCTCATGGGCCTTTATATGGCTAGTGATGTTGAGACATCGCCAGAACTGGAGATGGAGTTTATTCTGCTCCTGCTGCTCCAGAAGTTTCCTCTTTTCATGCTGTGATCCATAAAGCTGCTGAGGTATTGGATTTACCCTTACCTCCTATCAAGATAAAGACTAACCTCGTTATTGAGGTGTGTCAGCCTGCAGCACAAGCAATAGAGTGCCTAATGCCTTTTAATGAAGCTTTGCTAAATCCTATTTTGGCAGCTTGAGAAAAACTGACTTTGGCCTCTGCATTTAATAGATTGGTGGTAAACAGGTTCCACCAACCCCAGGCAATCTGGCTTTCTTCCCTTCCCACCCTTCTCCTGAAAGCTAGGCAGTAAAGACTTCCTGTTGCCCAAAGCAAATGTCAGGGGTCCTTTCCCTGACATCAGAGGCAAGTGGTGGGCCTGGTGTCCTCCTTTCTATAGGCCTGAAAGGCCATTACTTTTAACCAATGGATCCAACAAATTGTAGAAACAAATTATGCTCTACCCTTTCAACAGGCCCACCTTAAATCCTTCCCTTGTCATCCAACCCCACAGAAGACCATCTCCGTATCCTGCAACAAGAGGTGGCAATCTTGATACAGAAGAAGGTTCTGGAGTTGGTGCCAAAGCAGGAACTTGGGCAAGAGTGTTACTGCTGGGAGGAAAGAGCTTGGGAACATGGCGTCTGGCTGAGGCTCCGGTCGGGAGCTGCTTAAGGGAAGTGTTGAGGGAAGTGCTGACATGATACGACGGCCTAGTTTAGCTTCAATAGGCTGATGAGGAAGTTATCCACCCCTCCATGCAGCTGTAACAGGATCCGTGAGGTTGGTTACTGGATGGTGGTACAGAGAACGCCGCTTTGGTTTACCGTAGAGGGTCTGCTTCAGCAGCTCCATGCATGTCAGCATGATCTCCTGCAGTGAGGCTGCAACGCAGTCAGTGCCAGCATCTGCAGAGCTAGCACATGTCATGAGTGTGGAAGAGGGGAGCTGCACTCCGGGAAGCAGAGAAAGGAGCCGGTTGTAGCCTCAAAGGCCAGTAGTGGAATAGGCTAAAATCAGAGTTATGCCCTGAGCTATGCCCTGATGGATACTGACTCCAATGGGACTGAGGGTAAGTCTTTTTCGGGAAATAGCTCTCAGTTCGCTATTCAGCTGTCTCAGCAGAACAAACGTGGGGGCCATAGACAACTGGCTCGGAAGAAATCAGCCAGGACTGGGGAACAGGAAAGGGGAGCCACAAGGTACACATTAAGATCCCATAGCTTCCTGTGGGCAACCGGGGTAGATAACTTAGAGAGTGAAAACAGGAGTTCTCTATTACCAGTTAAGGTATTAGCTAAACAGATAAGATCTCAAGGCAGTACCCGCTCTGCCAAAGATCCCGCTAGCAGGAAATCATTAACCAAAGCAGTAGTTACTGCCCACCCAAAGGAGAAGCAGGGCTCCCTAGCCACTAAATTCGACAAAATAACCCCTTCATTAAAATCTTACTTTACGGTTGGATCAGATTTTAAAAAAGAATGTAAGGAAAGAAGTGGAGTCATCCCGGATCGGAAGAGCCAGTCGAATAAGGTAGGGACAATGAGTGAAACCAAAGGCTTGGATTTTGGGGAACAAGGCAATGCCTTAATTCATCCTGCTGTGCCTACGCATAACTTGTTCTCCTGTTTGACAATAGAAGAACTAAACACAGATGCTGGAGAAACTATGACCAAACAGAGTAACGTCCCAGGCGGGACTTTAGTAACTGGAGGTTCAGGTACTGGCGATCCTAAAAGGTTGGACACAGGTCAGGGAATGCTGGCCAGTTAATGCAGGAAATCAAAGAGCGTTGTTTGATTTCCGATGCAAACCAAAAAAAGATATAGTTGAGAGCTTAGCACAACGCATGTGAGATTTAGAAAGTGGGTTGCAAGGTCTCCAGACAGTGGTCCAAGAAAACACCTGAAAGGTAGTACGCCTGAAACAAAGAGCGAATGTTCTGTCAGGAAAACTAGAAAAATTGGAGAACAACACTAGGAGGAACAGTGTCAGAATTAAGGGGGCTGCTGAAGAAATAGAGGGGACAGATATCAAATCTTTTGTGATAAAGTTACTGAAAAGCACCTTTCCACAGGTGGACGACCTGGCCGATCTTGAGGGAGAAATACAACCTGTGCATGGAGACCCCTTTAAAATGTATACAGGGCGGAAAAGAACCCAAAAGATTCTGGTAAACTTTCTTTCCTACACATTGAAGGAGAAGCTTTTAAGCTTTGAAAGGAAAATCATTGCGAGCATTGGGGGCCACTTTTAATATCAGGTCAGATATCTCCAAAGAGACTGCTGATAGATAGTGGGAGTTGGGAAATAGAATGGGGGAGTTGAGAGGGCTAGGGGCTAGTGTTCAACTGAGGTTCCCCGCCATCCTGAAGGTTATGTGGCAAAATAAAATGTACAATGTTTTAGACCCTGAAGATGTAGATAATTTCATAGTACAAGTAAAAAAGGGGGAAACTTTGGAAACATAAATGGGTAAGGAAGATGAGGCTATCAATACTCCCTCTGGGATGAGCTCAGACAGACAATGGATAGGCCTAGATACAAGGTTGGGAGGGTTCTGGGAGTGGGGGGGCATTTGTAGTGGGGAGTGAGGGAAACAAATTATAAAAAGTTTTGAGTCCTCGAGTCAGGTAAATAAACATAAAAGGAAAGCATCAAGTGGGAGCCATGACCTGAAAGCAAAAGATGAGTAAAGAGGGTGAAGAAAACTTAAGCAAGACACAGGCTCTCGCAATACTTTGCTGGATTGTAAATGGGCTGAGGGTTAAAAAAAGGCAGTTAATTATATTGCACTGCTTAAAAGAGAACAAATCACATATGATTATACTACAAGACGCTCATCATAGGAAACAGGAATGCAGAGACCTTTTTTAAAACAAAAATGGGTGGAGAATGTGGTAGTTACTGACCAACTGCACTGCACTAAAGACATAGCTCTAATTTTACATCAAAGTCTCTACACGTTAGCGAGTTACTATGGTCCGAACATCGAGGATGTCTCCCATTTGGCACAACTCTTTTCTAGTTTGGTTGACTTTAACACCCCCATCATTTTAGGTGGGGATTGTAATGGTCTATTGGATAATAATCTTGATAGATCCTCTGTATGGATCCAGATTAATTCCCCAAAGATGAGGGCTTCTGTGCTGGATATGCTGGAAAATTACAATCTATGCGATGTTTTACGCAGAATAAAAGGGTATTGCAGGGATTACACTTTTCAGAGCAAAAAGAACAGTCACTATTCTAGATTAGACTACTTTTTCGTGGATAGGAAAGAGGTTGAGAAAGTGGTAGGGATAGAGCATCTCCCCATCCATCTTTCATACCAGGCAGCAGTGCTTTTAAAAGTGGAATTGAAGGACATACATGGGATAAGGAGGTGGACTATAAACAGAAGGATTTTGCTCCAGGAGGGGATAGTGGCAAAGTTGCTGCGTGGAACAGAGAAGTTTTTCTCTTGTAATGTGACATCTAAACCCTTGCACGTAGTATGGGACGTGTATAAAGCCAGGTCAAGGGGGACCCTTAAAATTCTATCAGTAAATTGGGTGAGAGAAGAGAAAGTGGAATTTTCCCGACGGGAAGAAGGGATGGTGAAAATAGAAGCGATGATAAAAACAGACCTTTTGATCAAGGACGAAAGGAAGGAAAAAGTAGCAGCACTTGACAAGTAACAAACAAAATTTAGAGTAAAGACAGAAGAAAAGGTATTGCAACAGGGGGAAGTTAGTAGAGCTAGGGATATAGTATATGGTGAGTGTTGTGGAAAGTTGTTGGTGTGGAAATCAAGGCTGTAAAGGAATCAAAACTATATTAGGAAGATTATTGCAGAGGCTACAGCTACCATAACAGAAGATAAGAAAGGCCTTAAACTTATTCTTCTGGAACTATACAGAGAGGATCTTGTAACAAACAAAGCAGAAATAGATTCTTGGCTTCAAGGAAAACATCTTCCTAAATTGTCCCAAGGCCAACAGCATTACCCATGTCAGGAAATAACTGGTAGTGAAATTCGGGTAATAATCAAAAAATTAAAAAAAGGAAAGGCCGCAGGGCCTGATGCGATTCCTATTGAGTTTTACTTTATAAATCGCTGACGGGATTATTCCAATTTGGATTAAGTTGTTTAACTCCATATTAGTAGAGAGCATGCCAATCTCGAAATCAAGGAATGAAGCAGTAATATCGCTAATCCCGAAGCCCTCTAGGATCTTTTACAGTGCCAATCCTTTCGCCCAATTTCATTACTTAACTGTGATTACAAAGTCTTCACAAGCATTCTTGCAGCCTGTTTGAATAAAGTAGTGGACACTTAATACATGAGGATAAAAAATGTCCCATGCCAGGGAGAACTTTGAGAGCACTTAATCATGCGGTGATAGGCTCGATAGATTTAGCCACAACTACAGGTGCCCCAATTGTGACTGTGGATGCCGCTAAGGCATTTGACTGTGTTAATTAGAGATATCGTGCAGCAGTGGTGGTTTTACTGGTATTGGTGATATTGGGGGTGCTAGTGATATTGGTGATGGGGTATTGGTGGTGATGGAATTGGTGGAATTGGTGGTGGTGATGGTATTGGTGGTGGTATTGGTAATGGTGGTGGTATTGGTAATGGTGGTGGTAATTATTTATTTTTTTAAGAGTTTGTATAGCGCCTGAATCACCCCCGAAGTTGCTTCTCTGCGCTTGCGGACATATAGGAGGGAGGTGGCACCAAAAAAAGAAACTAGAACAGGGCGGTTTTCAGGGACTTTCTGAACTGAAGATGGTCCGGGCATTGCCTCAGTGAGATGGGGAGCTGATTCCAGTACCGGGGCGATATACGAGAAAGCTTTCCCACTTGTCCTTGATTTCTTAATCCGGGGAACCTTGAGGAGGGATTTGAAACCGGAGCGGAGATCCCTAAGGGGAATATATTGGTTAAATGTCTCCGCAAGGTAGCCTGGACTGTTACCAAAACACCACCTTACGAACGATACAGCAAACCTTGAATTTTATTAGTTTTCGCACCGGAAGCCAGTTAAGCTGTTGGAGAAATGGGAGGGAAGCTGATCTATAAGGGGCATTCAGTACCCGACAAACCGCTGTATTCTGTAAGCGGTTCAAGGAGGACTCATTAGCCGAGACCAGCAAGGCATTACAATAATCAAGTCTACTCAATAGCAATGTCGGGATGAGAGTTTTCCGTGTGGAATCTGGAAGAAGAGGGAAAACTTGTCTCAGCAGACTGAGTACTTGAAAGCAGGAGCCGACCATGTGGGTCACATGTTCCCTCAAGGTCAAGGCCTGCTCAATGCGAACACCTACATTTTTTACTGATGTCTTTGGAGCAGGGGAGTCACCTAGCTCCCCTGGCCACCATTCTGGTGTCCACAGCAATGAAGCCTCTCCAGAAAGCATAATCTCGGTCTTCCAGGCATTTAGTTGAAAGAAGTTTTTCCGCATTCATTGGGATATTGCTAACATGCCGCAAGAAAATGAGGCCTGGGCAGTAAGGGAAGATTTGTTGAATGAGAAGGTAAGCTGGGTATCATACGCATATGAAATAGGTGTGAAACCATACCTCCTCAGAAGGTCAGACGGGAAACATCCTTTACGACGCAACTTTTACCACGCAGTGCCTTTACAACGCAGGTTTTTCAACGCAAGTCATTACAACAAATTGCGCTGGGGGCGCTCTAGGATAGGTAATAGTTTAATTTACTATCCAACACCTTCCCTACTATCCACGGGGACTGGAGTTGGAATATTAAATTAAACTATTCACTATCCAGCACCCCCCAACGCAAGTCGTTGTAACGACTTGCGTTGAAAAACCTGCGTTGTAAAAGCATGCGTGGTAAAAGCATGCGTTGTAACAACGTACATCCGGTCAGACAAGGGAGTTACATAGATATTAGACAGGGTGGGACTTAAACAAGAACCCTGGGGCTCTCCCTTGTTCAGCTCCCTAATCTTAGATCGAAAAGGTCCTAGGTTGACTGTCTGGGAGCGATTGGAGAGGAAGCTTGTCAGCCACCGTGACACCTCTCCACTAATTCCAGCTTCCTTCAGTCTCTTGAGCAAAATCTGGTGGTCGACCATGTTGAATGTGGCAGAGAGATCTAACAGCACCAGGAGAGTGGATTGGCCTCTATCTAGTGCTGGCCTGATATTGTCCGTTACAGCCACCAGGGCTGTCACTGTACTATGTTTAAACCTAAAGCCTGATTGCAAAGAATCCAGGCTACCTGACAATTCAATATGGTCTGGCAGGTATTTATTAATATGCTGTTCGGGAATTTTGCTCAGGTATTGGTGGTGGTGTTGGTGGTATTGGTGGTGGTGGTATTGGTGGTGGTATTGCTGGTGGTGGTGGTGGTATTGGTGGTGATATTGGTGGTGGTAGTGGTAATGGTGGCTAAGGTATTGGTGGTGGTGGTGTTGGGGGTGGTATTGGTGGTGCTGTTGGTATTGGTGATGCTGGTAGTATTGGTGGCGGTGGTGGTATTGGTGCTGGTGGTATTGATGGTGGTGGTGGTATTGGTGGTGGTGATGTTGGTATTGGTGGTGTTGGTGGTATTGTGGTGGTGGTATTGGTGTTGGTGGTGTTGGTATTGGTGGTGTTGGTGGCATCGTGGTGGTGGTATTTGTGGTGGTGGTGATATCACCGTACATGGAAAAGTACTGGTAGGCACAGTAGCTTAAAGGAAAGACCATATATGGCACACAAAGATCGTTTAGAAGTCTGCTTCTGCTATTATGGTATTATGATATTGGTGGTATTGTGGTGGGGGTATTGGTGGTGGTATTGGTGGACAGCATTGGTGCTGGTATTTGTGGTGGTGGTATTGGTATTGGTGGTGGTGGTATTGGTGGAGGTGATATTGGTGGTGGTGGTGATATTGGTGGTGATGGTGATATTGGCAGTGGTGGTATTAGTGGTGGCATTGGTGGTGGTATTGGTGGTGGTTTTGGTGGTGATGGTGGTATTGGTGGTGGTGGTATTGGTAGTGGTGGTATTAGTGGTGGTGGTAACGGAGGTGCTGGTGGTATTGGTGGTGGTATTGGCATTGGCAGTGGTATTGGTGGTGGTGGTTTTGGAGGTGGTGGTATTGGTGGTGGTGGTGTTGGTATTGATGGTGTTGGTGGCATCGTGGTGGTGGTATTTGTGGTGTTGGTGGTATTGGTGGTGGTGGTGATATTGGTGGTATTGTGGTGGGGGTATTGGTGGTGGTATTGGTGGACAGCATTGGTGCTGGTATTGGTATTGGTGGTATTGGTATTGGTGGTGGTGGTATTGGTGGAGGTGATATTGGTGGTGGTGGTGATATTGGTGGTGATGGTGATATTGGCAGTGGTGGTATTAGTGGTGGCATTGGTGGTGGTATTGGTGGTGGTGGTTTTGGTGGTGATGGTGGTATTGGTGGTGGTGGTGGTATTGGTAGTGGTGGTATTAGTGGTGGTGGTATCGGAGGTGCTGGTGGTATTGGTGGTGGTATTGGCATTGGCAGTGGTATTGGTGGTGGTGGTTTTGGAGGTGGTGGTTTTGGTGGTGGTGGTATTGGTGGTGGTGGTATTGGCAGTGGTGGTGATGGTAGTGGTGGTGGTATTGGTGGTGGTGGCATTGGTGGTGGTGGTATTAGTGGTGGTATTGGTGGTGGTGGTGGTATTAGTATTGGTGGTGTTGGTATTGGTGGAGGTGGTGGTATTGGTGGTATTGTTGGAGGTGATATTGGTGTTGGTGGTGGTATTGGTGGTGGTATTGGTGGTGGTATTGGTGGGGGTGGTGGTATTGGTGGTGATATTGCTGGTGGTAGTAGTGGTGGTGGTATTAGTGGTGGTAGCGGTGGTACTGGTGATGGTATTAGTGGTAGTGGTGGCATTGGTGGTGTGATATTGGGGATGGCGGTATTGGTATTGGTGGTGGTGGCGGTATTGGTGGTGGCGGTATTGGTGGTGGTGGTATTGGTGGTGGTGGTGGTGGTACTGGTATTGGTGGTGGCGGTGGTTTTGGTGGAGGAGGTATCGGTGGTAGTGGTAGTTGTATTGATGGGATTTGTGGTGGGATTGGTGGTGGTGGTACTGGTATTGGTGGTGGTATTGGTTTTGGTGGCGGTATTGGTATTGGTGGTATTGATGGTGGTATTAGTATTGGTATTGGAGGTGGTATTGGTATTGGTACTGGTGGTGGTGGTATTGGTGGTGGTATTGGTGATGGTGGTATTCGTGATGGTGGTGGTATTGGTCGTGGTGGTATTGATGGTGGTGGTGGTTTTGTTGGTGGTATTGGTGGTGGTGGTATTGGTGGTGGTGGTGGTATTGGTGGTAGTGGTGGTGGTATTGGTGGTGGTTGTATTGATGGAGGTGATATTGGTGGTGGTGGTATTGGTGGTAGTGGTATTGATTGTGATGGTGGTGGTGATATTGGTGGTGGTGGTGGTATTTGTGGGGGTATTGGTGGTGGTGGTGGTGGTAGTGGTGGTGATGGTGGTATTGGTATTAGTGGTTGTGGTATTGGTGGTGGTATTGGTGGTATTGAAGGTGGTATTGGTAGTGGACATATTGCATTGGTGGTGATGGTATTGGTGGTGGCGGTGGTGATATTGGTATTGATGGTGGTAGTGTTGGTGGTGGTGGTATCGGTGGTGCTATTGGTGGTATTATTGCTATTGGTCGTATTGGTGGTGGAGGTATTGGTGGTGGTGGTATTGGTGGTAGAGGTATTGGTGGTGGTATTGGTGGTGATGTGTTGGTGGTGGTTTTGTTGGCGATGGTGGTGGTATTGGTGATAAAGGTATTGGTGGCATTGGTAGTTGTGGTGGTTGTGGTATTGGTGGTGGTGGTGGTGGTGATACTGGTGGTGGTGGTATTAGTGGTGGTATTGGTGGTGGTGCTATTGATTGTGGTGGTGATATTGGTGGTTGTGGTGGTATTGTTGGTATTGGTGGTGGTGGTAGTGCTATTGGTGGTGGTATTGGTGGTGGTATTGGTGGTAGTGGTGGTGGTATTGGTGGTGGTGGTATTGGTGGTGGTGGTGGTATTGGTGATGGTGGTGGTATTGGTGGTATTAGTGGTGGTATTAGTGGTGGTATTGGTGGTGGTATTGGTGGTGGTAGTGGTATTAGTGGTGGTATTGGTGGTGGTAGTGGTATTAGTGGTGGTATTGGTGGTGGTGCTGGTGGTATTGGTGGTGGTGGTATTGGTAGCAGTGGTGGTATTAGTGGTAGTATTGGTGAATTGGTATTGGTGGTAGTGGTATTGGTGGTGGTGGTGGTATTGGCAGCAGAGGTGGTATTAGTGGTAGTATTGGTGGTATTGGCGGTGGTAGTATTGGTGGTAGTGGTGGTGGTGGTGGTGGTATTGGTGGTGGAGTTGATGGAGGTGCTGGTATTGGTGGTGGAGGTATTGGCGGCAATGGGGGTATTAGTGGTAGTGTTGGTGGTATTGGTCGTATTGGTGGTGGTGGTGTTAATAAAACAAGCTTTTGAAAACAGCCCATCATGTGGCTTAGTGCAGATGACATGTAGCACGGATGTGCTGTTGTCAGCTTGAGCCCATTAGCACACAATTATGTGCTACCTGGAATTCACATGACTTAATTCACTAATCATTTCTAAATCCATTTTACTTGGGGGGTAAAACAGACAAGGGATAATGCTGGGTTAAAGTGATTGAAAGCAGGCGCCCGTGTTACAAGTAAATAGTGCTTACAGACTAAATAACAGGTCCAGTGTAACAACTGAAATAAAAGGGCCAGTCGCCATGGGAGGGTACAAATGTAGACAAGGCCGTACTAAGGAGAGACTAACAAGCCTATTCACGAATCCGAAAGCAGCATTTACGAAAGACAATGACACAAGCCAATGAAAAATATGGGAGGAGAGTTGGCGTGGCTTCTCTCCCCTACTCTACTACAGCAGTATGGCAGAGCGAGTAGCGCATGCGCGCTGTCGCTTGGCTCTACCTATAAAAGGGGCTGTTACTGCTGGTATTTAATTGTTCCCAAGAAGGACAGTGATGTTTATCCAATCCTTGACATCGGGGTCTTGAACCTCTCCATCTACAAGGATTTCAAGATGCTATCTGTGGCTCGGGTTCTTTTGAAGCTGGAAGCTGGAGACTGGATGGTGTCATATGACTTGCAAGATGTGTATTTCCACATACCAAAGGTATGGTCCTATAGGAAGTGGCTGTGTCTTGTGTTGGGGTCCACTATAAGTTTGCAATGATCCCATTTGGCTTGGCATCGGTACCGTGGGTCTTCACAAAAGTGATACTGGTGGCCTTCCACAAGGGGTCGGAAAACGCAATTTCCATACCTTTGTGACTGGCTGCTCAATGATGAATTGCGGCCGATGGTGTGGCATCACTTGCATTCAACAGCATTAATGTTGTTCGACCATTGCTTTTCTATCAATATGCCCAAATCTCACCTGAAGCCCTAACATTGCCTCATGTTCATATGGGCAATTCTGAACATGACCTCTCTTTGAATCTTTTCTCTTCCTCAGAAAGTCTGAGAAAATCGGGCTATGAGTCTGAGGTTTGTGGAAGAGGCTCTGTTGCGGGTTGGTAGAAAGGGACGGGAGACTAGGTCTGGGAAATGAAACTTTTAATGGTGTTAACACATGTTTCCTTTGAGTGGCCAGTCTATAATATGGTAAAGGCAGTTCTGGTGGTTTGTCGGTGGATTCCCGGCCCCTCGATGAGGTCCCCCCTCTTCTTCTCCACTCCAGCGCGAGCCCGTATGGAGGTAGGAAGTGTGGAAAAAAAAACTAAAAAGAAGGAAATGTGGTGTATATAAAGTGCTCTATCACACGATGTTGGAGAGGGGGATAGTGAGGGGGTCACACGGTGCACAGCACTTCTATGTAAGTGAGGAAAAGTGCTCAGGGAGGGAACACCTGGAAACAGGGACCCTGCTTTTCATGTTTCAAGTCTCTCTCTTTTACCCACCCAGCCCGCTAAAATGCTTGTAAACCTGCGAGAGCCATGCTAGCATGGCTGGGTGAAGCTCGGGACCATTGGCCTCCTGGCTCCCTGTCATCTTGCGACCTTGCGGTCTCCACTCCTTCCCTCGATTCTGTTCGTTCTGCGCCTCTCTCGCCTCCGTCAGCTTCCTTGACTCCTCCGGTGATGCCACACACAGACTTCCACCTTCCTCCTCTCTTTGTGGGCCAGGCCTCCTCCTCGTCATCATTGGGGCGTGGCTTCCTGACCAACCTTCCCAGTTAAAGGGACAGTGTACATTTTCCTCCTCTTCGCTGTAGGCTCGTATATCCGGGCACTTCCACTCCTCCTGTTAAGACAGAAGAGGGGAAACGGAGGTTGTCACATACTCCCAGTCCTCTGGTCGTTCAGTCCCCTGCCTGGCCGGACCCCCCTGTTACATACCACCCCCCTGGTTTCTCTCGATCAGGGAGAGGAAATCTGGAGAGGTAATCAGCACTGTCATTGTTCGGGTCTCTTTGGTGTTTCACAATGAAAGAAAAAGGTTGAAGGGATAGAAACCACCGTAGAACCCTAGGGTTTAGAGCGATGTTTCAGCTCATCCACTTCAGAGGAGCGTGATCTGTGTATAGGGTGAAAGGACGACCCTCTAGATAGTACCGCAGTTTGTTAACAGCCCATTTTATTACCAAGCACTCTTTCTCAATCGTAGGATATTTAAGTTCTCGGGGAAAGAGTTTACGGCTAATATACAGGATGGGATGGTCTATGCCCTCAGGGGACAACTGAGACTATACGGCCCCTATACCATAGTCTGGAGCATCAGTGTGGAGTATAAAGGGTCAGGTAAAATCGGGGGAAGACAACACTGGACTGGTGGTTATAACCCGTTTCGATGTGCTAAACACCTTCCACATTTGTGGTGTGGGATGTAGGAGGCTCTGGGTTTTTACATCCTGTCTGAGAGTGTCAGTAAGAGGGGCCGCTACCTCTGAAAATTGGGGGATGAAGCGACGGTAGTAACCTATCAACCCTAAGAACGCTCTCATTTCTCTCTTTGTGCTGGGAAAGGGGGTCTCAGCTATTGCTCTGACTTTTTCTATTTTGGGTTCAATCATTTTGTGTCCTAGTAGGTAGCCTACGTACTTGACTTTTTGGTAACCTAACCGGGTTTTTCTGTAGTTTATGTGTAACCCTGCCTGTTGTAGGGCGTGCAAGATGGTTCTTAGGTGTTCTAGATGGGTCTCCAAAGTGGGACTGAAGATTACTATGTCGTCCAGGTAGGCGGAGGCAAACAACTGATAGTCTCGGAGCACCGTGTTCATAAGGCCCTGAAATGTTGCAGGTGCCCCATGTAGTCAAAGGGGAGCTGCGTAAATTCGAATAACCCATCCGGGGTGGCAAAAGCTGTTTTGTTCCTGTCTTCCTCCCTCAAGGGTACCTGCCAGTAACCTTTGGTTAAGTCCTAGGTGATGATATATCTGGCCTCACCCAGTTTTTCTATTAATTCGTCTATACGCGGGATGGGGTACGTGTCAACGGAGGAAATTTCGTTAAGGGCTCTGAAGTCCATACAGAATCTGGTACTTCCATCTGGTCTGGGCACCATAACGATCGAAGATGACCATTCCCTCCTTGATGGTCTTATGACTCTGAGTTGTAGCATGTCTTGAACTTCTTTTTATACCGCGGTCCGTTTGGCTGCGGGTATTCGGTATGGGCACTGTTTGATTGTTTTCCTGGGGTTGTCTCAATACGATGTTCTGCTAGTGTTGTTTTTCCGGGCTTGTCTGAAAAAAGGGGGGAAAAGGGGAACAGGGTTTTTTTGAGGTTGTGTTTTTTCTTGTTCCCTTAAGTCCTCATTGATCACCAACTGTGCCAGAGTGCTAGCGGAGTGGGCATGAGTTGGCAAGGTGAGGTGGGATGCTTTCATTGGGGGTCCTAGCCATTTTTTTAACAGATTTATGTGGTATGTTTGGTGTCTCCGGGCGGTAAGTTGTACTCTGTAGCTGGTATTCCCGATTGTCACCACTACCTTATAGGGACCCGTCCATTTGGCCTGGAACATTTATGTGGATGAGGGTAATAACACTAGTACCCAGTCATTCACTTCTAATCTCCCCCATTTTTTCCCTTTATCGTAAAATCTTCTTTGTTTTTCTTGTGTCTTCTCCGGGTTAAAATAAGCCAGGTCCCTCAACTTCCCTATCCTGGACTTCAAGGCCTAGGTATACTCCAGCATTCCGCGGTTCTCCTCTGTGTCTTCCTTCTCCCATGCCTCCTTGGTCATTTCCACGAGCAACCTGGGTTGTCGCCCGTACAGCTTCTCAAAAGACGAGCAACCCAGGCTACTCTGTGTCTGGCCCTGCATAATGAACAACGCTAGAGGCAGTAACTGGTCCCATTCTCGCCCATTCACCGTCAGCATTTTCTTTAAGGTGGATTTGAGGGTTCCGTTGAACCTCTCTACGAGGCCATCTGTCTGGGGGTGGTAGACCGATGTTCTGATTTGCCGCAGATCTAAGATCCCACAGACCTCCTTCATTAACCTGGACACGAATGGGGTTCCTTGATAGGTCAGGATTTCCTTGGGGAAGCCCACCGGGAAAACAACTCCAGGAACTTCTCTAATATAAGGCGTGTGGTTGGGGCTCTCAGTAGAAAGGCTTCAGGGTATCTCGTGGCATAGTCTATTATCACCAGTGCATATTAATTTCCTCTTCGTGTCTTAGGTATGGGGCCTATCAGGTCCATCCCTACACGTTCAAAGGGGTTGCCTATGATTGGGAGGGGTCTTAAAGGCACCACCGGGGGGCGATGAGTGTTCCTCTTCTGGCATATCTCACAGGTCTGGCAGTGGGTTTTTATGTCTTTATACACCCCTGGCCAGAAGAAGTGTTTTAAGACATTTTGGGTGGCCTTTTCACTCCCTATATGCCCTGCAGTCAGATGGGAATGTGAAAAAAAACATTATCTGCTCCCTAAAAGACAGTGAGGGTCTTCCCTAGCACCCTGATGGTATAACAGACGCTCTTTGATAAGGAACCGAGGAAAGACGGGTGTGGAGCTACTTTGCGTTCTATGGGCCTGTTCCCTGGCATTGAAATAGGTGGTATCTTTGGCCTGGGCGAACTTGAAGCTCTTGTCTAATATCCATGGTTCGGGGGCTATCAGAGCTGGTACTGGGGAGTCTGCTGTCTTCCCTGTCATATCTTTTGTACTCTGCTTCTGTATGGTATGTAAGAACATATCCAAAAACTTGGGGTTATCCATCCCTATTATGAGTTCCTCTGGCAAACTCTCCAATACCCCCACCAGCATTATATAGGTCCTACTGACAGAATGGATAAGGGGCACTACTGCTACCGGGTAGGGCTTGACGTCTCCATGGACGCATCTGATGTGAACCATGGTGTTGGGGATGACCTGCTTGGGCTGTATGAAAACACCCTGTATGACAGACTGCATACAACCTGAGTCTAGGAGGGCTTTTACAACTTTCCCATTCACCCGTACACTCACGTGAAAAGCACTCCCCATCTCCGCTGTATAGAGAATTGACTTGGAGACGTATGCCACCTCCATCGGCTCTTCACTTGACCTTTGTCGGGGGCACATCCGTGCAATGTGGCCCCAGTCCCCACATTGAAAACATTGGGGCCACTTGAACGTGGGTATTTCAGGTCTAATAGTACTTGGTTTGCCAGGTTCCGGGTTCATTCGCGGTTTCTTGTCGTATTTCATTATAGGGTGCCAGTTTGGTTTCTTCGGTTCCCACCCGTACTGCTTAGGTTGAGCTCGTGAATATTTCTCTCTTTGTGCTGGGAAAGGGGGTCTCAGCTATAGCTCTGACTTTTTCTATTTTGGGTTCAATCATTTTGTGTCCTAGTAGGTAGCCTACGTACTTGACTTTTTGGTAGCCTACCCAGGTTTTTCTGTAGTTTATGTGTAACCCTGCCTGTTGTAGGGCGTGCAAGATGGTTCTTAGGTGTTCTAGATGGGTCTCCAAAGTGGGACTGAAGATTACTATGTCGTCCAGGTAGGCGGAAGCAAACAACTGATAGTCTCGGAGCACCGTGTTCATAAGGCCCTGAAATGTTGCAGGTGCCCCATGTAGTCCAAAGGGGAGCAGCGTAAATTCGAATAACCCATCCGGGGTGGCAAAAGCTGTTGTGTTCCTGTCTTCCTCCCTCAAGGGTACCTGCCAGTAACCTTTGGTTAAGTCCAAGGTGATCATATATCTGGCCTCACCCAGTTTTTCTATTAATTTGTCTATACGCGGGATGGGGTACGTGTCGACGGAGGAAATTTCGTTAAGGGCTCTGAAGTCCATACAGAATCTGGTACTTCCATCTGGTTTGGGCACCATAACGATCGACGATGACCATTCCCTCCTTGATGGTCTTATGACTCTGAGTTGTAGCATGTCTTGAACTTCTTTTTATACCGCGGTCCGTTTGGCTGCGGGTATCCGGTATGGGCACTGTTTGATTGTTTTTCCTGGGGTTGTCTCAATACGATGTTCTTCTAGTGTTGTTTTTCCGGGCTTGTCTGAAAAAAGGGGGGAAAAGGGGAACAGGGTTTTTTAGGTTGTGTTTTTTCTTGTTCCCTTAAGTCCTCATTGATCACCAACTGTGCCAGAGTGCTAGCGGAGGGGGCATGAGTTGGCAAGGTGAGGTTGGCTGCTTTCGTTGGGGGTCCTAGCCATTTTTTTAACAGGTTTATGTGGTATGTTTGGTGTCTCCGGCCGGTAAGTTGTACTCTGTAGCTGGTCTTCCCGATTGTCCCCACTACCTTATAGGTACCCATCCATTTGGCCTGGAACATTTATGTGGATGAGGGTAATAACACTAGTACCCAGTCATTCACTTCTAATCTCCCCCATTTTTTCCCTTTATCGTAAAATCTACTTTGTTTTTCTTGTGTCTTCTCCGGGTTAAAATAAGCCAGGTCCCTCAACTTCCCTATCTTGGACTTCAAGGCCTAGGTATACTCCAGCATTCCACGGTTCTCCTCTGTGTCTTCCTTCTCCCATGCCTCCTTTGTCATTTCCACGAACAACCTGGGTTGTCGCCCGTACAGCTTCTCAAAAGACGAGCAACCCAGGCTACTCTGTGTCTAGCCCTGGATAACGAACAACGCCAGAGGCAGTAACTGGTCCCATTCTCTCCCATTCACCGTCAGCATTTTCTTTAAGGTGGATTTGAGGGTTCCGTTGTACCCCTCTACGAGGCCATCTGTCTGGGGGTGGTAGACAGAGGTTCTGATTTCCCGCAGATCTAAGATCCCACAGACCTCCTTCATTTACCTGGACACGAATGGGGTTCCTTGATCGGTCAGGATTTCCTTGGGGAAGCCCACCGGGAAAACAACTCCAGGAACTTCTCTAATATAAGGCGTGTGGTTGGGGCTCTCAGTAGAAAGGTTTCAGGGTATCTCGTGGCATAGTCTATTATCACCAGTGCATATTAATTTCCTCTTTGTGTCTTAGGTATGGGGCCTATCAGGTCCATCCCTACACGTTCAAAGGGGGTGTCTATGATTGGGAGAGGTCTTAAAGGCACCACCGGGGGGCGATGAGTGTTCCTCTTCTGGCATATCTCACAGGTCTGGCAGTGGGTTTTTTATGTCTTTATACACCCCTGGCCAGAAGAAGTGTTTTAAGACATGTTGGGTGGCCTTTTCACTCCCTATATGCCCTGCAGTCAGATGGGAATATGAAAAAAACATGACCTGCTCCCTAAAAGACAGTGGGGGTCTTCCCTAGCACCCTGATGGTATAACAGACGCTCTTTGATAAGGAACCGAGGAAAGACGGGTGTGGAGCTACTTTGCGTTCTATGGGCCTGTTCCCAGGCATTGAACAAGGTGGTATCGTTGGCCTGGGCGAACTTGAAGCTCTTGTCTAATATCCATGGTTCGGGGGCTATCAGAGCTGGTACTGGGGAGTCTGCTGTCTTCCCTGTCATATCTTTTGTACTCTGCTTCTGTATGGTATGCAAGAACATATCCAAAAACTTGGGGTTATCCATCCCTATTATGAGTTCCTCTGGCAAACTCTCCAATACCCCCACCAGCATGATATAGGTCCTACTGACAGAATGGACAAGGGGCACTACTGCTACCGGGTAGGGCTTGACGTCTCCATGGATGCATCTGATGTGAACCATGGTGTTGGGGATGACCTGCTTGGGCTGTATGAAAACACCCTGTATGACAGACTGCATACAACCTGAGTCTAGGAGGGCTTTTACAACTTTCCCATTCACCCGTACACTCACGTGAAAAGCACTCCCCATCTCCGCTGTATAGAGAATGGACTTGGGGACGTATCCCACCTCCATCGGCTCTTCACTTGACCTTTGTCGGGGGCACATCCGTGCAATGTGGGCCCAGTCCCCACATTGAAAACATTGGGGCCACTTGAACGTAGGTATTTCAGGTCTAATAGTACTTGATTTGCCAGGTTCCGGGTTCATTCGCGGTTTCTTGTCGTATTTCATTATAGGGTGCCAGTTTGGTTTCTTGGGTTCCCACACGTACTGATTAGGTTGAGCTCGTGAATATGTGGAAGTCATGTAAATGGCTTGCTCTGTGGTCAGATGAGAGTGCTGGCTTAACCATTTCTTCATATTAAATGGAAGAGCATCCAAATACTGTTCGAGATCAATTTTGTCCATTTTCTCTTCTTTTGTACTCACAGTTGGGGTTAGCCATTTATCAACAGCTATATTTAGCCGAAAAAACAATGTCTTTGTGTTTTCTCCTGGCGTGCCTCTCTCCTTCCGAAAACGTAACCGATATGCTTCCGCATCGAGCCCCAGGTGGTCTAGTATTACTGACTTGATTTCTTCATATGGGATATTTTCTGCGGCATTAGCTACCGGGTAGGCAGCTTGCGCTTTCCCGGTTAGAAGGGGGGTAGGGAAAACGGCCATTTCTCTACGGGCCCACTGCATGCCCGTGCGGCTCACTCGAAGTTGAGTAAGAAGGCGTCGGTGTCTTCCCCCGACACATACTTTTGCAGCGAAATCACAGAGGGCCCTGGGGTTAGGGTCTGGTGCTCTCTAGGGGCAGGGTTGGGTTGATCAGTCATTATCCTTTGTAAACCCTCTATCTGAGGTTACAGTGTCCCTAAACACATCTCTGTCCTCCAGGGCCGACGTCAGCTGCCGCTCCACAACCCATCCCAGCTGTTCCTGGCCCTTCACTAAGTGCTGGATTAGGGGGTACCAGATGGTTGTCTCTGTGCCCGCATTCTCCACCACTTGTTGCGGGTTGGTAGAAAGGGACGGGAGACTAGGTCTGGGTAATGAAACTTTTTTTGTTTCCTTCGAGTGGCCAGTCTATAATATGGTAAAGGCAGTTCTGGTGGCTTGTCGGTGGATTCCCGGTCCCTCGACGAGGTCCATCCTCTTCTTCACCGCTCCAGCGCAAGCACGTCCGGAGGTAGGAAGTGTGGAAAAGAAAACTAAAAAGAAGGGAACGTGGTGTAAATAAAGTGCTCTATCACATGATGTTGCAGGGGGTATGTTGCAGGGGGTAGTGAGGGGTCACACGGTGCACAGCACTACTATGTATGTGAGGAAAAGTGCTCAGGGAGGGAACACCTGGAAACGGGGACCCCGCTTTTCAAGTATCAGGTCTCTCTCTTTTACCCACCAAGCCCGCAAAACGCTTGCGTACCTGCGAGAGCCACGCTTCTCCTGGAGCTTGGCTGGGAGAAGCACGGGACCGTTTGCCTCCTGGCTCCCTGTCGTCTCGTGACCTTGCTGTCTACACTCCTTCACTCGACACGGTGCACAGACATAATATCGACTCCACAATATCGAATGGACAAAATATCGAGTAAAAAATATTGAATATAATAAAATATCGAGAACAAAAATATCGTTGTTAAAAATATCGATTACAATAATAATAATAAAATATCGAGTCCAAAAATATCGACTCAAAAATATCGACATGACAAAATATCGATTAATAGTCTAAGTAAAAAATATCGATATTATGTTGAAAAAAGGTAAAAAATATAAATAAAGTGTAATAGTAATATAAATTGTAGTTAATGTTTAGGAGCGGGATGTTGGGTTAATAGGGGATAAGGGTGGGGAGTAATTTAAAATAATTAATTAATATATGTTTGTAAATATTTTTATATTTTAATTATTTGGTAATTAAATAATATTAATTAGTTAATTGGAAAATAAATCATATTAATTATTTAATTAATTAATATAATTGGTAATAAAATTGTATGTAGTAATTAATTGGTAATTAATTATTATTAATTAGTTAATTGGAAATTAAATAATATTATTTATTTAATTAATTAATATAATTGGTAATAAAATTTTATGTAGTAATTAATTGGTAATTAATTATTATTAATTAGTTAATTGGAAAATAAATAATATAAATTAGTTAATTAATTAATATGATTTGGTATAAATTTTGTATTAGTAATTAATTGGTAAATAAATAATATTAATTAGTTAATTACATTATTTAGAGTAATTGTTATATTTATAATATTTTGTTATAGTTCATTAAATAATTGGTGAAAATGTTATTAATAATTACATGAAAATAATTACAGCTAATGTGCTAAAAAAAAATCATATTTGTTATTGGTATAAATTGTAGTTAATGTTTAGGAGCGGGATGTTGGGTTAATAGGGGATAAGGGTGGGGAGTAATTAAAAAGAAATAATTAATAATGATATGTTTGTGAGAAATTTAAATTATCATTTAATTGGTAAAGATTAAATATTAATTTGTTAATAAATTCATATAATTTGGTACATATTTATCATTAGTAAATAAATAGTAATTAATTAATATTAATTACTTGATTTAATTATTAATAATACATTTTTTTCCATATATTGTTATTATTAAATATTTGTTTGGGAATAAATATTATAAATAATTATATTTAATTAATTACAGCTATTTTGCTAATATATTAACTTATTAATTATAGTTAATTAATCATTAATAGTTAATTAAATATTATTAATTAAATTTGGGTACAGGAGGAATTTTAGTGTTCAGGGTCAGTTTTCTCTCTTTAGGTAAAGGGGTATTTTTATGTTTCAAGGTCAGTTTTCAGTTTTAGGGTAAAGGGGTATATTTAAGGTTCAGGGTCAGTTTTCAGTTTTTGGGTAAAGGGGTATATTTAGGGTTCAGGGTCAGTTTTTAGTTTGTGGGTAAAGGGGTATATTTAAGGTTCAGGGTCACTTTTCAGTTTTTGGGGAAAGGGGTATAATTAATGTTCAGGGTCAGTTTTCAGTTTTTGGGTAAAGGGGTATTTTTAGGGTTCAGGGTCAGTTTTCTGTTTGTGGGTAAAGGGGTATATTTAAGGTTCAGGGTCAGTTTTCAGTTTTTGGGTAAAGGGGTTTATTTAAGGTTCAGGGTCAGTTTTCAGTTTTTGGGTAAAGGGGTATTTTTAGGGTTCAGGGTCAGTTTTCAGTTTGTGGGTAAAGGGGTATATTTAAGGTTCAGGGTCAGTTTTCAGTTTTTGGGTAAAGGAGTTTATTTATGCTTCAGGGTCAGTTTTAAGTTTGTGGGTAAAGGGGTATATTTTTTGGTTCAGGGTCAGTTTTAAGTTTTTGGGTAAAGGGGTATATTTAATGGGTAAGGGTCAGTTTTCAGTTTTTGGGTAAAGGGGTATATTTTTGGGTTCAGGGTCACTTTTCAGTTTTTGGTGAAAGGGGTATAATTAATGTTCAGGGTCAGTTTTCAGTTTTTGGGTAAAGGGGTATTTTTAGTGTTCAGGGTCAGTTTTCAGTTTTTGGGTAAAGGGGTTTATTTAAGCTTCAGGGTCAGTTTTAAGTTTGTGGGTAAAGCGGTATATTTTTAGGTTCAGGGTCAGTTTTCAGTTTTTGGGTAAAGGGGTACATTTCATGGGTAAGGGTCAGTTTTCAGTTTTTGGGTAAAGGGGTATATTTTTGGGTTCAGGGTCAGTTTTCAGTTTTTGGGTAAAGGGGTATATTTTTGGGTTCAGGGTCAGTTTTCAGTTCTTGGGTAAAGGGGTATTTTTTGGGTTCAGGGTCAGTTTTTAGTTTTTGGGTAAAGGGGAATTTTTATGGTTCAGGGTCAGTTTTGGGTTTTTGGATAAAGGGGTATTTTTTAGGGTTCAGGGTCAGTTTTCAATTTTTGGGTAAAGGAGATTTTTTTGGGTTCAGGGTCAGTTTTCAGTTTTTGGGTAAAGGGCTATTTTTTAGGGCTCAGGGTCAGTTTTCAGTTTTTGGGTAAAGGAGAATTTTTTGGGTTCAGGGTCAGTTTTCAGTTTTTGGGTAAAGGGGTATTTTTAGGGTTCAGGGTCAGTTTCCAGTTCTTGGGTAAAGGAGTATATTTTTGAGTTCATGGACACTTTTCAGTTTTAGGGTAAAGGGGTATTTTTAGGGTTCAGGGTCTGTTTTGTGTATATAAAGTGTGAGAATTTTTTGTATAAATATTACAAATAATTGAAAGATTTTTGTGAAAAAATGTTGCTCATTTTTATGCTAATAATTTTTTTTGAAATACTCAGCAAAAAATATACTACTAATATATGTTAATAATATTTATAAAATATATATAAATATTTGACAAATTTTACACTATAACATTATACTAAAGTAGCTATTCTAATTTATACATGGTAAGTCTTCAGCACCTTTCCAGATATTACTTTCACTTGAGTAGGAATAGTAAATAATAATTGGTCAGTGTCCAGCAACTTCTCTGATAATACTTTGACTGGAGTAGGAATAGCAATTATTAATTGGTCAGTGTCCAGCACATTTGCATATAATTTTACATTAGTGTGTTATTATATTACAAGACAATGCAAAATGGATGTTTTCTAAAAACTTTATTACAATTTTCCAATTTTTTCATGTGTAATACAATACAATCACTATCAAATATAACATAAACATTTTTGGAAATGTTGTATTTGCAGAATAACACATTATCATTTATGTACATGTTTTAATTTGTCACACAAAATTTTTTCACAACATTTTTTATGTCAAAACAAAATATTATTATCAATCACTTTCTGTAACAAGTATTTATATTGAAATAAATAAAATTCAAGTTATTTTTATATTTAATAATGTTAATATTATATATTAATATTATTAAATATTTAATTTTAATATATACATTTTTATAAAGTAACATGACAATTATTATATTTGCTCCAGATATGGAAATACTAATTAAGACATTTATTTTCACATATTTCTGACAATGTTGTTTTTAAATTATACATATAAATATATTATGTTGTTAACTTTGTAACTGTAAAGGGGAATAATATGTTTAATAATAATATCTGGTATTGGTAAAAGATTATTTATGCAATTATATAATTTTATAATACTTAGACATTATAAAAAAAATTAATTAATAAAAATAATAACAAATATATTTATTATTATTGTTATTAATTAATAAATTTAAACATTTATCTTTTCTTTTCAGAAATACATACATTCAGAGAAATAAAAATACATTATTTAAGGGCATTTTTTATATAGTAAATGGTTATAATTTTTATATTAATAATAATAAATAAGTTATATTATTTATTATTAATTATTTACAAAACAATTAATAATGATTAGTTATAAACAAACACAAACTTATTCCTATAAATGTACACAAAAATAAATTTTTTACATATATCATTTCAAGTGTTACATAATTATTTAATATTATTAATATATATTAATTAATATATATTAATTAATATTAAAGAAATTTAAATTTTTTTAACAGTTTAAATTATAATGAGTCTACTTTATTAATTTGTTACAATAACAATGTGTATGTATTATATTTTTATACTATAACATTGTATTTTCTATGATACCTTTTCAAAATTGGTTTAAGGGGATTACTTTTTTACCGCGTAAGGTTATTGCGCTTCATTCAAGACTGGAGAAGCTCGCGGTTGGGAGTTGCTTCGTGTGGAGAGAGGTAAGGTAAATTTTATATACCATTTATGACTGAGTGGTAATGTTTGAGGGTATATTCGAACTGTGTAGTGTTTTTGTGTGTATGTATGATTTGTTAATGTAGCGTTTAGGTGTAATGTCATCGTTATAGATGCGTCGTGTATGTTTTAGTTCTAGTGTTATTAGAATTGTTAGGAAATGTCTTCTTACATGGTTAATGTTAATTGTGAGTGTATTTACAAATTTTATGGGCTATTTGTGGGTGGGTTTCGTTATGTATGTTTTTTTACAGGTTCCGGTTCCTCGCATGAAAACTACGTGGAAGGAAGCGTGTTTTTTTTCGGAGATACTAATGTATGACTTATTATGGTTATATTTTTACGTGTATCTCCTATTTTTCGTGTTTGCCATGAGCGGATTTTAATAATTTTAACCTTTTTTCGGGATTTTTGAGGGTTTTGTATTGGATTGATACATTGGTATGCGTCACCGTTTTTTAAAAAGTTATGTGTATATCACTTTAAATACTAAAGTGTCCACACTACTGTTTTCGGGATTTCCTGGAGCGTTTATTTTATTTTTACATAATTTTCGGGTTTTTGATGGTTTCCCATATTGGATTTTTCGTACTTTGTAATGGATTGTATGGATTGTATTTTGCTTCATTACGTCTCTTTCATCTACAGAAATTGTAATTATTTTTATATTTCTATTTATTGGGTGGGAAATGTCGATCTTTATGTAATGTGTATGTGTGATGTAATTATAAATATTGCATATTTGTTCAGAAATAATGTGCAAAATTTTGATAAGTTTGTAAAACAAATATGTCTTATTTATAATTGTTTAGAAATGTTTATGATTGTTATATGTATCATTATTGTAAGAAGATATTAGTATATTTAGTCGACATTTTTATAGTAGGGTTTTAGCTATTATTGCCAGATATTCTAATCCTCTAGTTGTAGGGTATAGTGTGACTTGACTTTGCAGTAGTCGGAACATTTGTTTAGTTTGTTTACTTAGTTTTGGACCAATTTGGGTCACAGATTGTTCCATTCTTAGTTCTTGATAGCTTTGTTCTTTTATCAAAGCTTCTAGTAGGTTATGGAATGTGGGTCTTGTTCTGCTTGTGGCAGCTTGGAAAGCATTATGCCACCTTTCTACACTGTTGTTGGTTTTAGACTCTTGGTTTAAAGTACTAAGATAGACATTCCACCAAGGGATTTGGAATTTGGGTTGGCGTCGATGTCCAGATCTGTGCAACCTTCCCACCCAAGTATCTTCGAAATAATCCAGTAATGGGGTTAGTTTATCTTCATTCCTCTTGTAATATGTGCTGTCAATTAATAAATTATAGTGTTCCGCTACATCGTTAACAGGAACGTAGGCCAGTGCTATCAATTTTTTAATTTGATAGGCAAAGGTGCTATCTGTTGAGTACAAAATACTTAAAGTTGATTTTTGGAGATGTCTCCATATGCTCTGATTGAAATGATAGTAGCAACCCTGGATTGCTGTGTGGGGAAATAATTTCAAAATGCTATTAATCATAGCTAATTAGAACAATAATTATTTTTTCTGGAAAATAATTATTGATTTCATTTTTGAGAACATTTAATATTTCTGTGTAAGTGTTTTGCTGTTTGTTTGGTAGCAAACAGTAAATGAAAGGGATGTTATAGTTATGGTATAACCCGTGGATGGAATATAGTTGATAAAAAGGTTTTGGGCATGGTTTAAATGTTCCATCCATCATCCATTGGGGACACTGTTGGATTTTTCTTAAATTACTTGCAGTTGCAAACATTATGATTCTGTTTGAACTGCTTTCATTGTCAAAAAGGATACATTTGTCTTTATTGTGTGTGATGGACATTTCTGGTGAAATAATAATTTCCTCAAAAGTAGTAGGGTTGGGTGGGGTTGTGGAAGTGCGTCTTTTAGTGTATGCAATTGTGCGTTTTAGGGAGTCAATAGAGGGTAGTTGACCTGAAGCATGGGCTGGGACTTTTAACAGTTCCTCTTTAAGGATTTGTGTTGTTGGTCTATCACTTTGTGTGCTATCAGTTTTTATACTTTCTAAAGCATCTCTTATTTCTATTTCTGTGACATTGGGGGGATGATTGTGTTCCCTGGTAAATAGCACATTAGTTTCCTCTGTAGTAGCCCTTCCATAACATTTGTTTGAGTAATATTTTGTACATTTCCAGAAAACTTTTCTACCACTTTGTCTTTCCTGACTATAAACATAACCCATATAACATAACAGTAATTTATTTTTCTGTGACATAACAAATTCTGCACCTTCTGTCATTTTGTTTTACTTGTTCTAGGAAAGAGTAGAAAGAAACAAAATCAAATAACATATATTTCACTTAGTGGTGCTAACATAATTAATGTTGTATTTATACTTACGTTTACTAAAAGTAGTAATCACAAATGCAGAACTGTATTTTGAAGGAATTTCTTGTATGTATTTCTTTATTTACTGTTGGTATGAAAATATAGAAATGCTAAGTTAATGTTTATACATAACAAACGTTTTTCCTAGGAAAAAGCAGTTTTTTTAATTTGCTTAGTACTACATTTGATGTGAACATTACATATACTTACTTGTTTAAATAGTTGAGTTGTAGTATTTGGTGGAGTACATCAAGGTAGTAAAGTTAAGATCTGTAGAGAAGATAGAATAAATACATGTCACATATGATAAAAATTATTTTGAAGCGTTGGGAAATTGGAAATATTTAAAAGTATACTAACTTCTAAATATGTACTTTTCTTTGCTGTAGGTAGAATAGATGTATGATGTATTCACAATATCTGTAGAGGAAATATAAAATACATAACATGGTGTTAAGAACATAGTTCTTGTTATTATTGTAAGTTTTAGACAAATTGAAGTATACTTACATTTTTTACAAGGGTAGTCTTGTCTTTTGGTATAGTTGATGTAGGATGTTTTTATTGGATCTGTAGGGAAGATGTAATATGCAAGATATGTTGTTTAGAAATTAGCATTTTAAATATTGGTTGTTTACTAACAAAAACATATATACTTGTTTAATTAGTGTAGTTCTATACATTTGTAGTGTTGAAATCGGAAAATCGCTGAATATCTGTGAATAAAATGTTTTAAATTAAGTATGAATCTTGTGAAATACTGTTTAAAAACAGCTGTTGTTGTATAACAGACCATTAATATATACTTACAATCTTATTTTGCAGGGGAAGAAATAGGAGCATGTATTAGGAATTTTTTTGTAGTACTTTCTATCAGAAAAGTAGGAGGAGATAAAAATTAAATAAGTGGAAGAGTTAGGAGATATAAGTAAAATAATAGACTACTAATTTACATTGTAAAATAATGGAATATAACTTACTTGAATGATTAGCTAGTGAGCTGGATCTTTAAAGATGTTTGTTCAGGAACAAAATCTTCAGAGTGTTGGCATCTTCTTTCCATGGAGTTAACAGCAGCAAATGGTAGAATGCATTTATCCCTTTTATAGTATGTGTATTTTGTGTGCTTGGATTTGATTGGTTGTAGGATGAAAGTAAGGATTGTATAGGCTAGTTTGAATTTATTTTTTTATGTTAATTGGTGTGTTTGTTGATGTGAGAATGTTGATGTGAGAATGGTGGTATGTGGTGCTTTCCGCATTAAAGCAGGTTAGTTGTTAAATAAAATAGATGTGTAAGTGTAAAAATATTATGAAAATTTTAGTTACATGTAAGGATTCTTTTTAAAATGATAGAACGCATTTAATATAATGTATAGCAATGATGATAAATAGTAATGTTATAAAAGTAACAGGTATTATATGTAAAATGTTTTTTGTATAGAGCAATGACTTTTATAGGCCATTAATATGGTATTTTAGACATGAAAGGGTACAAAAAATAACTCGATATTTGTTTAGAAACGATATTTTTGTACTCTATATTTTAGTAGTCGATATTTTTGTAGTGTTAGGTGTAATTTCATGAACAACGATATATTAGTAGTCAATATTTAATAAGACGATATTTATGTACTCGATATTCTAAATACTCTATATTTTTTAGTCGATATTTTTGTATTTTGTGTAATAAGTATACAAAGTCGATATTTTTGTAGTCGATAATTATTCAACGATATTATTGCTAGTCGATAATGTGACCGTCGATAATATTTCAGTGATCCACTCGACACCATTCGGCTTGCTCCTCTCTCGCCTCCGTCTGCTTCCTCGAATCCTCCGGTGATGCCACACATGGACTTACGCCTTCCTCCTTTCTTTGCGGGCCAGGCCTCCTCGTTGTCATCACTGGGGGCGCGGCTTCCCGACCAACCTTCCCAGTTAAAGGGACAGTATGCATTTTCCTCCTCTTCGCCGTAGGCTTGTATATCCGGGCACTTCCACTCCCCCTGCTGTTGAGATAAAAGAGGGGAAACTGAGGTTGTCACATCCTCCCAGTCCTCTGGTTGTTCAATCCCCTGCATGGCTGGACCCCCCCTGTTACAGGCTCGAATATAATTCCTGATAGTGATACCTCATGCTAGGTGTGCTGACTTCCTAATTGTTTGTGCAGATTTGTATAGTGCAAACTCGACCCGAAGGTACTGGAGCGCTTTACATGAGCACCGGTTACATTGCACAATGTATATCTATCTCCTGGTCACGCATGCACACTGGCACACAGGGGATCTGTAATGGTTTCTTTGCGGGCAGTGGTTATAACATGGAGGAGGTCTAGTGCATTTGATATTGGTATCCGTTATTTCTGCCATGGATCTTGTCTGGTTGTTGGTAGAGGAGAACCTGCTCCAAAGCATGTCCTTCATTCCTCCACCGACTATAACCACTGTAGGAATGGATGCTTTTAATCTTTGGTGTGCTCATATGACCGAACTGGAGAACAGAGGCCTTGGATTTCCAGAGGAGCAGGTGCTTCACATCAGCCTGCTATAACTGAGAGCAATCTGGCTGGCACTCAAGGCCTTTCTACCTTCCATTTGCAGATAATCTGTTCAGATCTTGACATATAATACAACAGCGATAGGGTACATCAGCAAACAGTGAGAAGTAGGGTCTCAATTCCTCTGTTACAAAGCACTGGGACTATGATCTTGGGAGCAACTGCAAAGAATTTGGCTGACTGCCAATCACTTGGTTGGGTCCCTGAATTTTGGGTCCGACAATCTGAACTGGCATCTTGCCGCTCCATGATTGGTGTCATTCAGAGGTTGTACACAACATCGTTTCTCCCTGGGGAGCACATGAAGTGGATCTTTTTGCCATGTTGGAAAATGCTCATGCTTTCAGTTCGGTGCACTACAGTTTCTATTTAGGGGAGCCTTGGGGTGATGTGTTTCGGTTGCAGTGGGATATTCCAATTCAGTATGTGTTTCCTCTATGCCATTGATTCCTCAAGTCCTGAGGAAAGTCAGCTAAAACCAGACCAATGCCATGCTTATCACTGTGCATTGACTGAGAACAATTGTAGAATGCAACCCTTCTGTGCCTTTCCCTGTGCCTACTCTCCATTTACCTCTCAGAGAGGACTTTCTCTCTTAGTTGGAAGTCCAGCATTGCAGTCTCCAGAGCCTCCACCTTCATGCTTGAAGACTGAGCGATGATACCTGACCACTTTTCAGCTGCCACTGGAGCTGGTGAATATTATTCTATCTGCAAGTCGCTGTTCCACAAAAGCAGTCGATTCTGGAAGATAGGACTGGTTTGTCACTTGGTGTGCAGATAGCAATGTGGATCCTTTACAGACCTGCCTATCTGACATCCTCCGTGTCACTGTCTCCCTTGCCCAGAAGGGCTGTGCGAAGGATACCTGGAGCTCTTGTCGACTTTTCTCTGTGTTACACACCAGCCTTCCATGAAACTAGAAATCGAAAAAAATCCCTTCAATGGCCATATACTTCAGTTGTGTGCATGCATCAATACATATCAAAAACTAGTGACAGAAGGAAGGTAATACTAAACAGAAATCATTCAAAAAATTGTATTTATTATTTCTCTTTTTTGTAAATATAAATTCATATAAAAATCGTTATAAATCAGACAAATCTATAGAAAACACATCAATTCATTATACAAATTCATGAAAGACACAATAGAATCATAAAAATAAACAGCAAATAAATATATATCCCCCATGGTGTCAGACATACAACCAACTAACTCTCGTGCTACCAAGCATACTACAGTCAAACCTCATACATTGATGAAAAAAGGAACTGGTAAGCAATTAGCCAGATCACACAGCTAAGATTGTTCAAGGGCTACAGAAAAGGAATAACGGCCCTTGTAGCAGGTCTACGCGCGTTTCGGTGGTTCAAACCACCTTCATCAGGACCTTGTTCATCGTTTAGTGCAGAACCCGGGGATCAGACAGGACAAAAAACAGAGAGCACAGTGAGTATTTCTCTTTTTTAAGTGCGATTATAGAGGTCAAATGAAGGACCAGATCAATTGAACAGCATCAATAGCGTCGTTCATGATGGGAACAAACAAGGCATATGAGACTCAGGACTTCATCCGTATTGATGGCAAGGCGGTCGCAGTGTGTCCTTGTTCAGTGAAACTTCACGAAATACAGCAATGTGTCGTGTTTAAAAAGAAGATCTCAAGTTGATTAGGGCTGACGGCGAGGGGACTAAGTACTGTTACTTCTTAGTTTATATAACCAGTAGAAATACAGTCCATTGGTAAGCTGCTTTCTTGTATGCCAACGACTCTTAAGGTCCGTGGCGACGCGCCGAAATTCTTATCCGTCACTGCGCCCCTTGGCGCGTCGCCACGGACCTTAAGAGTCGTTGGCATACAAGAAAGCAGCTTACCAATGGACTGTATTTCTACTGGTTATATAAATTAAGAAGTAACAGTACTTAGTCCCCTCGCCGTCAGCCCTAATCAACTTGAGATCTTCTTTTTAAACACGACACATTGCTGTATTTCGTGAAGTTTCACTGAACAAGGACACACTGCGACCGCCTTGCCATCAATACGGATGAAGTCCTGAGTCTCATATGCCTTGTTTGTTCCCATCATGAACGACGCTATTGATGCTGTTCAATTGATCTGGTCCTTCATTTGACCTCTATAATCACACTTAAAAAAGAGAAATACTCACTGTGCTCTTTCTGTTTTTTGTCCTGTCTGATCCCCGGGTTCTGCACTAAACGATGAACAAGGTCCTGATGAAGGTGGTTTGAACCACCGAAACGCGCGTAGACCTGCTACAAGGGCCGTTATTCCTTTTCTGTAGCCCTTGAACAATCTTAGCTGTGTGATCTGGCTAATTGCTTACCAGTTCCTTTTTTCATCAATGTATGAGGTTTGACTGTAGTATGCTTGGTAGCACGAGAGTTAGTTGGTTGTATGTCTGACACCATGGGGGATATATATTTATTTGCTGTTTATTTTTATGATTCTATTGTGTCTTTCATGAATTTGTATAATGAATTGATGTGTTTTCTATAGATTTGTCTGATTTATAACGATTTTTATATGAATTTATATTTACAAAAAAGAGAAATAATAAATACAATTTTTTGAATGATTTCTGTTTAGTATTACCTTCCTTCTGTCACTAGTTTTTGATATGTATTGATGCATGCACACAACTGAAGTATATGGCCATTGAAGGGATTTTTTTCGATTTCTAGTTTCATTGTTTCTCCCCTCTGTCCCTTGGCCACATTCGCTCCTTAAGGGGGTCCCATTGTACATGTTACACACCAGCCTTCCCTCTTCAAATCTCCCATTGTGGTGAGATTCTGAAAAGGGCCAATGAATTTATATCCACCAACATCCTGTGTCATGAGTCAATGGAATCTAAATCTTGTTTTGACCTTTTTGATGGGGAGGGGGGGTGGGGGGGTCTCAGTTTGTGTCTCTTCACAGATGCCAGTTAAGGCTCTTAACTTTGAAGACTGTGTTCTAGGTTGCAATCATGTCTGTGTGACGGGTCAGTGAGTTGCAATCAGTGAGCATCTACCCCTCTTTTACAACCTTTCCCCCCCGACAAGCTGGTTCTTCTAATGTAGTTTGCCTTCCTGCCTAAGCTGGTGACTGCTTTTCACTCTGGGCAGTCCATTATCCCCTCCTCTTTTTACCCCCACCATATCCTACAAAGGAAGAAGAGCTGCTGCACCAGTTTGATCCCATATATTTTAAATCTAGCGTTCCCAAGTATTTCTTGACTTAAAGAAACGTATCTCATTGCTACTGTATTGCTGCTCTATAATCCAGAAGTAATATGTCCTCAACTATTGCTTACCCTGAACGGACCATTGTGTCTGAAAAGCTTAGGGATGCTGTTTTGGTTACTTGGTTTTTGCCATCATCACTCTTGGAGAGTCCTCCGACAGCCACAACAGCAATTATCCATTCCTCCAATTACAGTTCCATTGATGGGCTTTCGACCTTCTTAGGTAGGCCCACAATTTGCAGATGCATCCTCCCAGACCTCCCTTGTGAGTCTTCAGCTCTGCCTTCTAAGAATTGCAGTCTGTTCCTTACGTCTTCAAATTCAACTTTAAACTGCTTTCAGTAGACTCAAGTCGGTTGCCACAGGGTTGAACTTTAACTCTATGCCTTTGTGTGATTTATTTATTGCTGCAAGAATTGCAAGGAATTGCATCAAGCTTTGTTACATTGACTTTGTAGGATTTACATGAATCCCAAAACGCTCTGTGTGTTTGCCTAAACCCCAAAACTAAGAATTGTAATGCGAGAGCGCGCCCTTTGTGGTATTCGAGTGGAGCAAAAATACCCAATAACTCCCAGGATGGCTGCTGCTGTTTGTTACCCCAGGAGTTCGAAAAAGAAGCGGTTCTTCCTTGTCAAGGTGCAAGAATGTTTTCCCAAATACCTATCCTGTCTAGACGTGCTGACGTCATAGGGCTCAATGAGGATGAAAGATTAGAGGTCTCCAGGAAGATATTTGTTAGAAATATATTTATTCATTGGAAGTACAATGCTGTTTCCGTAACGTTTAGAAAAGAATAGCAAACTTATGATGATCCTATAGTAGTTAGGCTCTGATAGGCCACTTATAAACACAAAGAAGGTGGGAGAGGTATATCCATCTCACTATTCCCTCCTCCAGAGAAAAACACACATAAAACCGAGTGGTATAGTGAGAAAGATCGTTTCATCTGTTGTATACTGAAAAATGTATGTGGGTGAGATCCCTCTTTTTAGAAAAAAGTTGTCACTGAAATTTTTGTGCCATGATTTTCCCTTTTCTTTAACATAATATTTAGACTGGATGGGCTCAACCACAAAGTGGGAGCTCTGACGATCAGAATTGTTTCTAAACCAGACCAATAAATTAAAATAGTTTACAGCACCAACCAATTTAATTTTTATTCCTGGTTGCTATGACAATATTAAAACTGCATATTCGGTGGTGATAGGACTGTTTTGGCCCTCCATCCTGATATATCATTTAGTGAACATGTTTCAGCCATTCTTAGGGTTTTAGTTGTAGTTCTCATACAGCTTCCTGGACATTATTGAAAACCATGATCAAGAAACCTGAAGGGCGGTTACTATCGCTCTTGGCAATCAATGTCTTAATATTGTGGAGTATTGGATCAAAAATATTAATAAAAGTTGCTATTTCCTGAAGCTATTTTTACCCAAGTCATGCTCTACACTGTTAGTCCATTGATTAGATCTGTCAGAGCTGTTCTCACAGGTACTAATATGGAATTGAAGGATGTTGTTTTGAACAGATTAGGTCATCAGAGAGTTTAGTTGATTTAAAGGAATATCATAATTTAGGCCCTGGAAGTGGGACCCAGGTTATAAATCCATCATTGTTACCTATTGAAAAGGATGTTTTTGGGGGTCAGATTCATTTTTTGAATCCACGGCTTGTCTATCACAGAAAACAGCCATAACAACGCATGCCTTACATCGCATGCCTTTACAACACGGTTGTTACAACTGCATTGTTACAGCGCAAATCATTACATCGCAAGTTGTGTCAACGACTTGCTTTAGGGGGCGCACTGGTGTTGGATTTACAATCCAACACCTTCCCTGCTGTTGCACAAACCGGAGTAGGACTAGTAAATTATACTATTCCTAAGAGACCACCGCTACCTTGCCACACGGGACCGCCGCCTAAGGACCACAATTCCCAGTGAGCCTGGGGCCGCGCACATCGAGGGCGTCACTGCCAAGCGCGGAGGCGCTTAAACCAACGCTGTACCTCCAACGGCACGGGACGCTTCTCTTCTCTTGCCATACTGGTGGCTGCTACCGTCAGAGGGACTGTTACAACGTTGCCACATCGCTGTATTGCCCTGAGACCACCGCTACCTTGCCACGCGGGACGGCCGCCTAAGGACCACAAATCCCAGTGAGCCTGGGGCTGCGCACATCGAGGGCGTCACTGCCAAGCACGGAGGCGCTTAAACCAACGCTGCGCCTCCCGCGGCGTAGGTCGTGCGCGGGCGTGCCCGGGCCGAGATCGGGCCCGTCCGCGCTCGTCAGCGGCCGGCAGAGGCTGGGCTGGGCCAGCCCATTGACATTTACCAATGGACAGGGGATAAAGTGAAGCAAAAGTAAGCCAGAAATTATTGTTCTCATTGGACATTGGGGGAGGGCAAGTCTTTTTGTATTCTCTTTTGTATTGGAAGGCACATTACACCTTACAGCTTAGTGGCCCCAGCCTGTGGGTATTCTACGTGGTCTAGTCAACTTCTCCTTTATTAGAGCACACAAATAATGAGTAAAAATACACGCAAGGAGGGCCCTGGGGCAGGGGTAGTGGGGACCCTAGATGCCTTTCTCTCGCGGGCCGAATCCGTGTTAATACACAAGATCGAGCTCACTGAGAGGAGGCTCTCATTAGACTTGCTAAATCCGTTTGTATTTACTGCTCCTGAGAAGGTCCCAACCGTAGTGGAGCCAGTGAGGTCCTTAACTCCTTGTGTAATAACCACCTCGCAACAGAGTCTTTTACAACCCTCACTGATGGCTATAACACCCTGCCCAACTCTACCTACCTCTCCTCCATCCGCGGCAGTCAAGGGCTCCACAAGTCACTAGACGGAGAGATCAATCTATAAAAAGGAAAGCTTATAGTGCACCTAAGATAAGCCACCAGATTTCAAAACAGGCCAGGAATAATAACTCTGCCATGGGTTGGGGGTGTTAACGGAAATTATTATGGACCCATACATTAATAAGGGGGCTACGGGCGGTGACAAACATCTTGCATCAGCAATGGGCTATAGCTTCTCTAGTGATACATTTGATTTTGCTAAATTGTTGGAGGAAAGGTTGTTAGCTATGATTAGCCCGGTTCTAGAGAAATTGGAAGCAATAGACATCAGACTGAGCAAATTACAAAGAACATTGTAACCCCCAAGGGGAAACACTTATCGATGAACAACCCGGTAAAGAACGGAGTGCTGCACCCAGACCGCTTCCCGCGGGTTCAACGCACCCACCATCAATGCCATACGGAAACGTTAACACACCGTAACCCCCCATTACATCCTGACCCTAGAGGCAGGATTTGGCCCCAGGGCCCCACAGGGAGATTACAGGGAGTGGGAAAACGTATGCCCTCGGGAATATCACTTCACCTTCCACCGGAGGCGAGCCCCTATACCATTATTTTAGCAAATGTCCCCAAGCTTATGAATCAAGATGAGGAGCATTGGTCTTCACTCAAAAACAAGGCACTACATTTCTTGAATGGCAAAACAGGGTTGGGAGACCACTTGTTTAGAGAGTTTAAAATGGTGAGAAGGGTTGCATGGGTTGGCCAGTCATGAAAAGATTTGGTGGGATATTGTGTTGTGCTAGGTTTTAGGTCCCCGAAATTGGTGGTCTATATTTTAGACTTGGCGGGTGCACTCAGGACTAATATCGAGGGCATTAACGTTCTACCACTGGGATATTTTTATCGACCTAGTATGTTCCAAGGGGGCAATGAAGGAAGACAACACAGGAGTCACCCAGGACTTACAAATAGTCCAATTAAACTGATTAACAGATTTGATGTGTTGAGTATGCTGGATGTCAATGATTGACTGCCCCATAGAATAGATCGGGGGAATGTAGGGGTAAGTCCACCCCAAGGTTATTGTGAGGATTCAGCCCTAAGATCTAATACCAGTTTAGAGGAGTTTAAAATCTTGATCAAGGAAGCTCCTCAAGGGGGTAACAAGACCAACAAGATAGTAGACTGTATAGGGGCTGAAAATAGCCTAAACATAGTCCTAAGCCCCGCCTCGATACCCCCTGAACTAGGGAGAACTGTTTTAGTAGGGTCTATGCCAATTGCAAAAAAAGGACCTAACAAATCTAAGGCTCAAGGGGCTAGTACTTCTAGGAGTAGTGCTCCTGAAGTAAATCCAGTGAAAATCTTATCTTGGAATATAGCGGGGATTTAAAAAAAACTCCAGGAACCAGATTGGCAGGACTATGTAGACAATAATGATATTTGTCTCTTCCAAGAGACTTGGGCACTGGAACCACTTTACAAGGAGGGCTACAGGACCTTCAGCTTAGAAGCTGAAATTCCAAAGAGAGGAAGACCTCCGGGTGGACTGCTAATATGGGTTAAAAATCATGTAAATGCTGTAATCCAAACTGTGCCCACTGGCTCTAATGATATTCAGGGACTAAGTTTAAAATTCCCTAATAAATTGAGGATCTCTTTATTTAATGTATATATAAGACCGAGAGATCGCTCTAAAGACTCTCCACTAATTAAACAATCAGAAGAAATCCATGATCTAATTCCATCTGATAGCTTGATCATAATTGGTGGTGATTTTAATTGTTGTTATGAGCCGTTAAATGGTATGGAAACTGTCCTTGACGAGGAAGATCTGGCATTGGGAATCCCCCTACTCAGAACAGAAACACCGATGGGGTGTACTGTCTCCGCATTACAGATCTTGGACCTTACGGTAGGAAAAGGACTACGGTCCTGTAACGGAAGATGCCCCTCTGATTTTGAGCGGTCAAACACGTTTTCAATCGTCCTCTTGTATTGATTACATTATGATTAGTGCTGTACATTGGCCGTCTGTGACCGATTTCAGGGTAGAGCCCAGGAGGGAAAGCGACCACTTCCCGCTTTGCTTAGATCTCAAGGGGGAACACCTTTAGACTTTGCCTATGTTAGTTCAAGAGGATCTGCAACCAATAATGTGCAATAACAAAAGGGCAGTTAAATGGCCCCTTATATTAGGAAAACTTGAACCCCTCACCTCTATTTATAATATTTTTTATGATCTTTCTTCTTTTCTTTGAAATCAAGGTTCGAACCCCATACTGATTACCCAAACTCATTCATCATTAATTGAAAACATTAAACCCCACTTAACTAAGTCAGGGAGTAGAAAATGTACAAAAAGTAATAGTATATCCCTGTCTAACCCATGGTTTAATGATGACTGTAGGAAAGCTAAGCAGAACCTGATTAAAGCACTAAGGCTGAAAGAACTGGGAAAGGTTCGATTAGAAAGGAAAACTTATAACCAGGTACTAAAAACTGCACGCAGAAACTGGGAGGATTCCATTTGGGAAGATATGCTAGCTGCCGTAAAAATAGGAGATCAAGCTCTATTTTAGAGGATTGTTGCCTACGGCAACAATATTAGCAAACCAGTCCAAGATCACAACTTAGACCCTAAAACCTGGTTTAGCCATTTTGCACAATTATATGCATGTTCAGGGCCCTTAGTAAGCGAGCATCAATGCACCATTAAAGACTTGATAAAGTCGAGCCATCATGAACCTCTACATTTTAGCAGTGTAGATACGGAACAAGCTATAGCTGCTATTAAGCAGTCCAAAGCGCCGGGACCAGACAAAATCCCTGGAGATTTATTTAGACACGCCCCGGATGTATGGGGTCCATATCTTAATCAACTATGCAACGCAATTAATAAGGGTCAGCCTATTCCCCTGTCATGGAAGGGCGCGGAGATCGTCCCAATATACAAGAAAGGTAACAGAGACGATCCCGCAAATTATAGGCCCATCAGTCTAATAGATATCACCCAAAAGGTCTACTCTAAACAGTTACTGGGAAAGCTTAATGAATGGATAGTCGATAACAGTATTTTGTCAACTTGCCAGGCAGGTGTTAAGAAAAGAACCAGTACCATCAACCAGGTATTTAGGCTACAAACAATAGCCTGGAAATACACCAAATTAAGACAAGGTAATCTGTACATGGCCTTTATTGATTCGGCGTGAACCTGTGTGAAGTTTGGACGCACACATACACCGGCTACTGATTGATTGGGCATTTCGGTTGGGGCGATTGCAGGCCCGTGTACACTCCTACTTCGCAGAGGAATGAGAAGGCGATAATTTGACGCCCTGATTTAATCCCTAATGATTTGTGGGCAAATTCTGGCTTACAGATTTGATGCTTCGTCTTCAAGCTACTAAGGTTTTTGATTGGCCGATTATACAATAAGAATACAAACGCTCATAACAACTCCTTGTCCTGAAGATGACCGCCTAATGACCGAGCGGTCGAAATGCCGTTGACGCTTCTGTGGCCATAATTTGATAAAGGACACAGTAGTTTTATCTTGTTGTTCCTTTCTGTATCCATCATGTTTATGTGTTAGCCACTGGTATGGCATGTCAATTTTGTATGTATGTGTTGCCGACATTCCTTTTCATTTTTAGCGTAATTGTTCTTCCCTTTTTTAGAACAGTTTTTAACAAGAAATACAACTTGAATAAAATTCTACTATTTTTTGTATACGGTATTGCAAGTGTGTATAGGCTTCTTCCTAAATTCCCCCCCCCCCCCTTTTTTCCCTTGTATTATTTTTGCTTTACTGATTAAGTTATTAACTTTGAATTGTTGCTCTGTACTGTGATTACCTGAACCGCTTGTTTGGTTTAATAATCTACTGTCCCTGGTTCAGGGTTGTTGGATAGCCCTTGTTGTTTTTCAATGATTTATTGATTTAAAGGCTGCTTTCGATTCAATTCCCAGAGACCTGTTGTGGTTAAATCTATTGAAACAAGGGGTCCCAAGAAACATACTGGTGCAGCTTATTAGACTCCATGAAGAAAATTTTGCCTGGGGGAAAGGTGGCGAGCTTACGGAGGAAATACCGGTTGGGAGGGGGGTGCACCAGGGGTGCGTCCTGGCGCCCACCCTGTTCCTCCTTTATGTCAACGACATGATTGAGTTTTTACAAAAAACAAACCATTATTCCCCAAAACTGGGTGGTACCCATATATGCGCCCTGACATTTGCAGATGACACAATTTTGCTGTCACAGACACCCAGGGGATTGCAAAATTTATTGAACGAACTTGATGTCTACTGCAAATTAAAAGGCCTGGAAATAAATCCTGCAAAAACAAAATATATGGCTATTAGGCCATATAAAAGTTTTAAGGGTAATAATATGCTTAACTGCGTTAATTTACAGAGAATCAACACATTTGTTTGCCTGGGGGTCACTATAGATTCTACTCTCTCATGGCACCCACATATAAAAAAATACAGGACCATTTTACCACAATATGCAGCACCCATTTTGAAAAAACTTCATGCCACTGGAATAAAGGCTATTAGACCTGCATTGAAGGTTTATAAATCCAGAGCGCAAACCGCCGCTTTGTATGATTCTGTATTGTGGGGTGGAGAGCAACTCTCTATACTAACAGTGGGAGAAAATAGGGCCCTAAGAGCAATGGTTCCCCTTCCTCAAAATACCCCACTGATCCCTTACACGTATGACTTGGGGCTAAAACGTATTGAACACAGGGCGGTTTGGATGACACTATCGTATTGGATACGGATATGGGTTACTGAGGAACTTTCCACTTATAGGCAGGCATTGGGAGAATTACTTGCATTGGATACCCAGGTCAGTTTTCCCTGGTTGGCTAATGTCCGCAAATGGCTTTTCGACTTGGGGTTAAGGAAATTTTGGAGCGATCCCGGTGAAATGACCACTGATTCTAAAAGGGAACTAAAAAATGTGTATTGGGAATTTGTTGTACATCCGTGTAATGTGGCCCCAGTCCCCACATTCAAAACATTGGGGCCCCTTGAACGTAGGCATTTCAGGTGTAATAGTACTTGGTTTGCCAGGTTCCTGGTTCATTCGCGGTTTCTTGTCGTATTTAATTATAGGGTGCCGGTTTGGTTTCTTGGGTTCCCACCCGTACTGCTTAGCTTGAGCTCGTGAATATGTGGAGGTCATGTAAATGGCTTGCTCTGTGGTCAGATGTGAGTGCAGGCTTAACCATTCCTGCGTATTAAATGGAAGAGCATCCAAATACTGTTCGAGATCAATTTAGTCCATTATCTCTTCTTTTGTACTCACAGTTGGGGTTACCCATTTATCAGCAGCCATATTTAGCCGAAAAAACAATGTCTTTGTGTTTTCTCCTGGCGTGCCTCTCTCTTTCCGGAAGCGTAACCGATATGCTTCCGCATCAAGCACCAGGTGTTCTAGTATTACTGACTTGATTTCTTCATATGGGATATTTCCTGCGGCGTTAGCTACCTGGTAGGCAGCTTGCGCTTCCCCGGTTAAAAGGGGGTTAGGGAAAACGTTCATTTCTCTATGGGCGAACCGCATGCCCGTGCGGCTCACTCGAAGTTGAGTAAGAAGGCGTCGGTGTCTTCCCCCGAGACATACTTTTTCAGCGAAATCACAGAGGGCCCTGAGGTTAGGGTCTGCTGCTCTCTAGGGGGAGGGTTGGGTTGATCAGTCATTATCCTTTGTAAACCCTCTATCTGAGCGGTTACAGTGTCCCTAAGCACATCTCTGTCCGCCTGGGCCGACGTCAGCTGCCGCTCCACAACCCATCCCAGCTGTTCCTGGCCCTTAACTAAGTGCTGGATTAGGGGGTTACAGATAGTTGTCTCTGTGCCCGCATTCTCCACCACTTGTTGCGGGTTGGTAGAAAGGGACGTGAGACTAGGTCTGGGTAATAAAACTTTTATTGGTGTTACCACATGTTTCCTTCGAGTGGCCAGTCTATAATATGGTAAAGGCAGTTCTGGTGGCTTGTCGGTGGATTCCCGGTCCCTCGACGAGGTCCATCTTCTTCTTCACCCCTCCAGCGCGAGCCCCTCCGGAGGTAGGAAGTGTGGAAAAGAAAACTTAAAAGAAGGGAACGTGGTGTAAATAAAGTGCTCTATAACATGACGTTGGAGGGGGGTAGTGAGGGGTCACACAGTGCACAGCACTACTATGTATGTGAGGAAAAGTGCTCAAGGAGGGAACACCTGGAAACGGGGACCCCGCTTTTCAAGTATCAAGTCTCTCTCTTTTACCCACCAAGCCCGCAAAACGCTTGCGTACCTGTGAGAGCCACGCTTCTCCTGGAGTTTGGCTGGGCGAAGCACGGGACCGTTGGACTCCTGGCTCCCTGTCGTCTCGCGACCTTGCTGTCTACACTCCTTCACTCGACACTATTCGGTTTGCTCCTCTCTCGCCTCCGTCTGCTTCCTCGAATCCTTCGGTGATGCCATACACGGACTTCTGCCTTCCTCCTTTCTTTGTGGGCCAGGCCTCCTGGTTGTCATCACTGGGGGCGTGGCTTCCTGACCAACCTTCCCAGTTAAAGGGACAGTGTACATTTTCCTCCTCCCTGCTGTTGAGACAAAAGAGGGGAAACTGAGGTTGTCGCATCCTCCCAGTCCTCTGGTTGTTCAATCCCCTGCATGGCTGGACCCCCCCTGTTACAGGCTCGAATATGAATCCTGATAGTGATACCTCATGCTAGGTGTGCTGGCTTCCTATTTTTTTTTTGCAGATTTGTATAGTGCGAACTCGACCCGAAGGTATTGGAGTGCTTTACATGAGCACCGGTTACGTTACACAATGTATATCTATCTCCTGGTCACGCATGCACACTGGCACACGGGGGATCTGTAATGGTTTCTTTGCCAGCAGTGGTTATAACATGGAGGAGGTCTTGTGCATTTGATATTGTATCACTAGAGAAGCTATAGCCCATCGCCACGCCCCAAGCACACCAGGGGCACATTACCTCGCGCGTCTCCCGCTCCACGGGAGACGCTCGCAGACCACAGAATCCAACAGCGGCAGTAGTGGGGAACACAGACAGGGGAGAACCACGCTCCCCGGACCTGACAGCGGCAGCAGGGGGGAATACCAAACAGGGGAGAACCACGCTCCCCAGGAGTCACAGGGCCGAGAGTAGCCCATTTGCCACGCCCCAAGCACACCAGGGGCACATTACCTCTCGCATATCCCGCTCCGTGGGAGATGCTCCCAGACCACAGAATCCAACAGCGGCAGTAGTGGGGAACACGGACAGGAGAGAACTACGCTCCCCGGACCTGACGGCGGCAGCAGTGGGGCATACGAACAGGGGAGAACCACGCTCCCCAGGAGTCACCGGGCCGAGAGTCGCCCATTCGCCACGCCCCAAGCACAGTAGCTGTACTTAATAAGCCCTCTTGCATCGTCCCGCAGGACGCGCGCGGGCACGCCCTGGGCGAAGCCCGGGCCAAGGGCGGGCCCGTTTGAGCCCGTTCGAGGCCGGGTGAGGACGGGACGGGGCCACCCTCTTTCATCTTCACCGCAAAAGACGAAGCCAAGGTTGGTGTGATTTAATTTTGATTGTTTCAGCCCCAACCCTCGGCAGAGCTTTGTAGTGCCTGCTTTATTTTGGTGCCCTTGTTCAGAAGTACTCTGGCTTCCAAACCCGATATGGTGGGCGCTAAAGCGGGAAAGGGTAGAAAATCGATCCCCGGTGGGTCGTTTATTGGAACTCTTGACCAATTTCTCACTAGGGCATCGTCTATGCTGGCCCAACAAATAGACATTACTGAAAAAAGGCTATCTCTGGATCCCAATTTCGACAAGCGGTCTTCTCTGGGTCGGCTGGCACAGGTCCCATCACCAATTAGGTTGGCATCACCTGAAACATCTAACAGGGGGGGCGGCGGAGAGGGTCCTGCTCACCAGGTGCAAATAGAACTAAGACCTCAGGTATCCCTAGTTGGGGAGGACGCTCTATGAGTTTGCGGTAGCATCAGCCAAAAGGAAGCGGGGGGCGAAACCATGAACAAGAGGAAGGCAAAAATGCAAAAAAGTAATGGCGGGGGAAAGGACCAATTGCCAACGGTCGTTGTGAGTCCACCAGCGGGCCAGCGACCAGATCATGCATTTAGGGCATCCTTAGACTTTAGTGATGTCTGCCACACGGACCTGGGTGAAGATTTCTGGTCCAAAATGGAAACAATTTTTGTCAAGACTTGTGGTCCTTTGCATGATAGACTGAATGTTATTGAAAACAGACTTGCATGCTTGGAACAATTGCACTCTGTTGTCCATGGGGAGGGGGTGGTTTCTGATTCATTAGTAGCTAAGGACATTCCAGTGAGGCCATCTGGGTTGAATAATGTGTCCTGTAATCCCCCGGTATTGCCAACAGATAAGCCCATAGACCCGCTACCCCAGAGACTCCAGGTGCTGAGTCAGGGGGATTTAGCTGAGGAGGGCACCATTGGCCACAGAGAGGGGCATAGACCCCTTGAGCGGACGAGGGGTGATGGGCTCGCCAATCCCCATACTAGTTCTTCCAGGAGTGCAACTCTAAATCGCCCTCCCTCTGTTTTAGAAGCCAATTGTCTGGATCTTCCACCTGAGTCCGCCCCGTATGTGGTTGTCCTTGCTGGAGTCCCAGCCCTGGACCAAGAGAGCAGGGAGGATTATGTCATCCTTAAGAATAAATGTATACATTGGCTCAACTGTAATAGGCCACTGCCACTGCACGTATCGAGCTAAACTCTTTTTGCACTGCGTGTAAGTTGGGTAGGGCCACGGGTGGAAAACAGAGGGAGACTGTATAGTTATACATTTCAGGGATAGTAGGGTGGTGGACTATATCTAACTGGGCCCCAGGGTGTTCCGGATCACAAGTTCAATCTCTCCACCTGACTTATTTTTATCCTACGTCAAATAGGGTGAGAGGGTCACATAACAGGGACGACCAGGATATTCTGGAGCCTTAACCATATGATACCCAAATCCCCTGGATGAGGAATAATAACAACGGCCCTAGGAGCTATCTGCTCACCCTCACGAATAGATTCAATGTGTTAGAGCAGCTTGATTGATGCCCAGGTCAGCCCCCTTTGGGTGGAGTGGAGGGCCAGTCTATGGCCACCTCGGAGGTTGAGGATGGGCCCATAGACAGTGAGCCACCTAAGGCAGGGCAATCACTCCCTACAAACACACCAGAGGAGGGGCCTGTTCGGGGGGACACCTTGAACCTAGTGGTTTCTGAAAACAGGGTGGGGTTGGCAAAGGACTCTATTAAAATTCTCTCCTGGAACGTGGCTGGAATCAAAAACAAACTGTCATGCCCAGACTCCAAGCCCGCAAAACGCTTGCGTACCTGCGAGAGCCACGCTTCTCCTGGAGCTTGGCTGGGCGAAGCACGGGACCGTTGGCCTCCTGGCTCCCTGTCGTCTCGCGACCTTGCTGTCTACACTCCTTCACTCGACACTTTTCGGTTTTCTCCTCTCTCACCTCCGTCTGCTTCCTCGAATCCTCCGGTGATGCCACACACGGACTTCCACCTTAGTCCTTTCTTTTTGGGACAGGCCTCCTCGTTGTCATCACTGGGGGCGTGGCTTCCTGACCAACCTTCCCAGTTAAAGGGACAGTGTACATTTTCCTCCTCTTCGCCGTAGGCTTGTATATCTAGGCTCTTCCACTCCCCCTGCTGCTGAGACAAAAGAGGGGAAACTGAGGTCCTCTGGTTGTTCAATCCCCTGCATGGCTGGACCCCCCCTGTTAGTGATACCTCATGCTAGGTGTGCTGGCTTCTTATTTATTTGCAGATTTGTATAGTGCAAACTCGACCCGAAGGTACTGGAGCACTTTACATGAGCACCAGTTACGTTACACAATGTATATCTATCTCCTGGTCATGCATGCACACTGGCACACGGGGGATCTGTAATGATTTCTTTGCCGGCAGTGGTTATAACATGGAGGAGGTCTTGTGCATTTGATATTGGTCTTCGTGATTTCTGCCATGGATCTTGTCTGGTTGTTGGTAGAGGAGAACCTGCTCCAAAGGATGTCCTTCATTCCTCCACCGACCACTGTAATAATGGATGCTTTTAATCTTTGGTGTGCTCATATGACCGAACTGGAGAACAGAGGCCTTCGATTTCCAGAGGAGCAGGTGCTTCACATCAGCCTGCTATAACTGAGAGCAATCTGGCTGACACTCAAGGCCTTTCTACCTTCCATTTGCAGATAATCGTTCAGATCTTGACAGATAATACAACAGAGATACAGTACATCAGCAAACAGTGAGAAGTAGGGTTTCAATTCCTCTGTTACAAAGCACTGGGACTATGATCTTGGGTGCAACTGCAAAGAATTTGGCTGACTGCCAATCACTTGGTTGGGTCCCTGAATTTTGGGTCCGACAATCTGAACTGGCATCTTGCCACTCCGTGATTGGTGTCATTCAGAGGTGGTACAGGACATCTTTTCTCCTCCGGGAGCACATGAAGTGGATCTTTTTGCCATGTTGGTGAATGCTCATGCTTTCAGTTCGGTGCACTACAGTTTCTATTTAGGAGAGCTTTGGGGTGATGTCTTTCGGTTGCAGTGGGATTTTCCAAATCAGTATGTGTTTTCTCTATGCCATTGATTCCTCAAGTCCTGAGGAAAGTCAGCCAAAACCAGACCAATGCCATGCTTATCACTGTGCATTGACTGAGAACAATTGTGGAATGCAACCCTTCTGTGCCTTTCCCTGTGCCTACTCTCCATTTACCTCTCAGAGTGGACTTTCTCTCTTAGTTGGAAGTCCAGCATTGCAGTCTCCAGAGCCTCCACCTTCATGCTTGAAGACTGAGCAATGTCACCTGACCACTTTTCAGCTGCCACTGGAGCTGGTGAATATTTTTCTATCTGCAAGTCGCTGTTCCACAAAAGCAGTCAATTCTGGAAGATAGGACAGGTTTGTCACTTGGTGTGCAGATAGCAATGTGGATCCTTTACAGACCTGCCTATCTGACTTCCTCCATGTCACTGTCTCCTGGAGCTCTTGTCGACTTTTCTCTGTGTTACACACCAGCCTTCCCTCTTCAAATCTCCCATTGTGATGAGATTCTGAAAAGGGCCAATTAATTTATATACACCAACATCCTGTGTCATGACTCAATGAAATCTAAATCTTGTTTTGACCTTTTTGATGGGGGGGGTCTCAATTTGAGTCTCTTCATAGATGCCAGTTAAGGCTCTTAATTTTGAAGACTGTGTTCTAGGTTGCAATCATGTCTGTGTGACGGGTCAGTGAGTTGCAAGCAGTGAGCATCCACCCCTCTTTTACAACCTTTCCTCCCGACAAGCTGGTTCTTCTAGTGTAGTCTGCTTTCCTGCCTAAGCTGGTGACTGCTTTTCACTCTGGGCAGTCCATTATCCGCTCCTCTTTTTACCCCCACCATATCCTACAAAGGAAGAGGAGCGGCTGCACCAGTTTGATCCCATATATTTCAAATCTAGCGTTCCAAGTATTTTTTGACTTAAATAAACATATCTCATTGCTACTGTATTGCTGCTGTATAATCCAGAAATAATATGTCCTAAACTATTGCTTACTCTGAATGGACCATTGTGTCTGAAAAGCTTAGGGATGCTGTTTCTGTTACTTGGTTTTTGCCATCATCACTCTTGGAGAGTCCTCGGACAGCCACAACAGCAATTATCCATTCCTCCAATTACAGTTCCATTGATGGGCTTTCGACCTTCTTAGGTAGGCCCACAATTTGCAGATTCATCCTCCCAGACCTCCCTTGGGAGTCTTCAGCTCTGCCTTCTAAGAATTGCAGTCTGTTCCTTACGTCTTCAAATTCAACTTTAAACTGCTTTCAGTAGACTCAAGTCGGTTGCCACAGGGTTGATCTTTAACTCTAGGCCTTTGTGTGATTTATTTATTGCTGCAAGAATTGCAAGGAATTGCATCAAGCTTTGTTACATTGAATTTGTAGGATTTACATGAATCCCAAAACGCTCTGTGTGTTTGCCTAAACCCAAAACTAAGAATTGTAATGCGAGAGCGAGCCCTTTGTGGTATTCGAGTGGAGCAAAATTACCCAATAACTCCCAGGATGGCTGCTGCTGTTTGTTACCCCAGGAGTTCGAAAAAGAAGCGGTTCTTCCTTGTCAAGGTGCAAGAATGTTTTCCCAAATACCTATCCTATCTAGACGTGCTGATGTCATAGGGCTCAATGAGGATGAAAGATTAGAGGTCTCCAGGGAGATATTTGTTAGAAATATATTTATTCATTGGAAGTACAATGCTGTTTTCGTAACGTTTAGAAAAGAATAGCAAACTTATGGTGATCCTATAGTAGTTAGGCTCTGATAGGCCACTTATAAACTCAAAGAAGGAGGGAGAGGTATATCCATCTCACTATTCCCTCCTCCAGAGAAAAACACACATAAAACCAAGTGGTATAGTGAGAAAGATCCTTTCATCTGTTGTATACTAAAAAAATGTATGTGGGTGGGATCCCTCTTTTTAGAAAAAAATTGTCACTGAAATTTTTGTGCCATGATTTTCCTTTTTCTTTAACATAATATTTAGACTGGATGGGCTCAACCACAAAGTGGGAGCTCTGACAGTCAGAATTGTTTCTAAACCAGACCAATAAATTAAAATAGTTTACAGCACCAACCAATTTAATTTTTATTCCTGGTTGCTATGACAATATTAAAACTGCATATTCGGTGGTGATAGGACTGTTTTGGCCCTCCATCCTGATATATCATTTAGTGAACATGTTTCAGCCATTCTTAGGGTTTTAGTTGTAGTTCTCACACAGCTTCCTGGACATTATTGAAAACCATGATCAAGAAACCTGAGGTGCGGTTACTATCCCTCTTGGCAATCAATGTCTTATTATTGTGGAGTATTGGATCAAAAATATTAATAAAAGTTGCTATTTCCTGAAGGTTTTTTTTACCCCAGTCATGCTCTACACTGTTAGTCCATTGATTAGATCTGTCAGAGCTGTTCTCACAGGTACTAATATGGAATTGAAGGATGTTGTTTTGAACAGATTAGGGGCCCGATGTAGGTCGGTCGGTAACGGCCGAAAATCGGTATTTTCGGCCGTTACCGACCGGTATTTGAGCTTTGGTATGTAGGGACACATATTTTACAGATTCGGTAAATTTACCGATCAGTAAATTTACCGAATCTGTAAAATGCCGAATCTGTATTTTTACCTATTCGATAAATTTGATATGTAGGTGGGACTCTTCTGAGTCCCACAACCCTTACCGAATCTGTATTTTACCATCAAATATATTTGATGGTAAAATACCGATTCCGGTGTGCATGCACATGTGTGCATGCACACCTGTGCCACATGACAGGCAGACCTGCCCTTAGGGCAGGTATGCCTGCCACATGGCCCCCGGTCCTTTTTTGGGGGTGCTAGTGGGTGTCAAAGTGACACCCCCTGCACCCTTGTCAAAATCGGTATTTACCGATTCGGTAAATACCCACCGGTAATGCCCCATTCATTCCTATGGGCTTCAAAGCCCATAGGAATGAATGGAGCATTACCGGTCAGTATTTACCGAATCGGTAAATACAGATATTTACCGATTCGGTAAATGGAACATCTGGATGTTCCTACATACCCCCCTTCTTATTTACCGATTCTTAATTACCGAATCGGTAAAATCCGGTAATTAAAAATCTGTAAATAAGTTCTACCTACATCTGGTCCTAGGTCATCAGAGAGTTTAGTTGATTTCAAGGAATATCATAATTTAGGCCCTGGAGGTAGGGACCCATGTTATAAATCCATCATTGTTACCTATTGAAAAGGATGTTTTTGGGGGTCAGATTCATTTTTTGAATCCACGGCTTGTCTATCACGGGAAATAGCCATAACAACGCATGCCTTACGTCGCATGCCTTTACAACACGGTTGTTACAACTGCGTTGTTACAGCACAAATCATTACATCGCAAGTTGTTTCAACAACTTGCTTTAGAGGGCGCACTGGTGTTGGATTTACAATCCAACACCTTCCCTGATGTTGCACAAACCGGAGTAGGACTAGTAAATGATACTATTCCTAAGAGACCACCGCTACCTTGCCACGTGGGACGGCAGCCTAAGGACCACAATTCCCAGTGAGCCTGGGGCCGCACACATCGAGGGCGTCACTGCCAAGCGCGGAGGCGCTTAAACAAACGCTGCACCACCCGCGGCGTGGGACGCTTCTCTACTCTTGCCATACCTGTTGCTGCTACCGTCAGGGGGACTGTTACAACGTTGCCACATCGCTGTATTTCCCTGAGATCACCGCTACCTTGCCACGTGGGACAGCCGCCTAAGGACCACAATTCCCAGTGAGCCTGGGGCTGCGCACATCGAGGGCGTCACTGCCAAGCGCTGAGGTGCTTAAACCAACACTGCGCCTCCCGCGGCGCGTGACACTTCCTCATTGTTCTAATGTGATCACAGGAAAAACATTACATCATCCACAAACTGGAAAAGAAATGGAACTGCACTATAATGGAGACTGCAACTCAAAAAACTTAATTTACTACATCAAGTGTCCCTGCGGAAAAATTTACGTAGGGAAAACAGAGAGAAAACTCAAAACGAGGATAACAGAACACAAAAGTACAATAAGAAACAAAAATGTGAAAAGTAATCTGGCAAAACATTGGAATGACAACAATCATGGCATAGCTCAGATCAGGTTCTCCATTCTGGAAGTTGTAAAAGTACACGAGGGGGTTGATCTAACCAGATCCCTCCTCCAAAGAGAAATACATTGGATTAGGTTTTTGGTCACCCAGGAACCCAAAGGGTTAAATGAAAAAATAGATTTATCATGCTTTATATGAGTTTTTTACCCATTGAGTCTGTTTCAGCCTGATGTCTGCTTTCATGTAGAATGTCATGAATATTTGAATTTTCTTAAAAATGATGTACAGTAGGAGTTCAAAAAAACATACCATTGTCTTTATCTCTTTCTTTCCTTTCTATTTTTTGGCGTTTATTTTCATTTTTCACTTTGAGGCTTTTTCGTGTGATCAACTTGTCGTTTTTGACCTTTTAAATATGGCGCCCGCAGTTTCGGGATCACCAGTCTGCTGAACGAGTCCTTTGTTAGTTTTTACACCCCCAGTCGCCACGCTTTGTATGGAGGAAGATCGCGTCCCACACAGCGAGTCGGTGTATTGAGAGGCAGTTGTAGAGTACACACGAGTTGTTTAGCAGAAGTTTGGATGTCCAGTCCTTCTGATTACGGTAAGGGGCAGATAACAAAACCGGCAAGGTAGACGCGACATGGTTTTGAGGGTTGTTTAAACCCATAGTTGAGCGTGATGGTTTGTTATTGCAGATCAGACAAGACCCCTACAAGATTAGAATTTCCTGTTTTTGGCACCGAGAGTTAACATCAAGGGAAGACAGAACAGCGTGAGTGGCGAGTCAGTTTACATGCATTAATTGACAGTTGAGAGGAGCATTCTACATGTTTTCTTATACGTGTTTTTATGGTTCAGATTGAAGATACAGGTGACCACGATACCAGTGAGTTCGTTTTTTCGTGATTTGGGGTAATTCTTCTGGCACATTGAGGTGCATATCACAGTGGTGAGGGTTATGTGTGTTTTCACTCCACTAGCATGTTTTCATAGACGTTTTTGACACCCTGTACCTAATGATGATTTGTTTTCTGTCTCATCCATGACTGATAGAGTAACTTATACATACAATTCAGTTTACAGGCCCCTGAGGAAGAGCTCTACGAGCTTGAAATGCATTGGGCACTAAGGAAAAGTCATCCACGCTAATGAATTGCGAATGTTTAAAAATGCAAAAATGTGAATTTTTATTTCATTGTATAATCATGCATTGAATGAAACAATTTTGTAACTGAGAAAAAGCTACAGAATTATTTGTTGATTATCATTTGATAAACCGTACTTCTTGAAATCATTAAGTTGTGTTTAATTTGTGTTAAAAAGTTAAGGCGGAGTGTCTGTATGACAACCGCGCATAGCGACAGTGCGCTGAGGTTAAGTGTCACAGACACTTAAGATAGGTTTTCAGTTGCAGGCACGGACAAGACAAACGTGCTACCTTGGCAGCACGCTTAGAGGAAAGGAACTATAATCTTAGTATAATCAGGTTGAACGTTTGAAAACTCTGAGTGCTCCTCCCATCTACCATTCATTTTGAGATTTTGTCTTCAAGAGAGAGCACCAACAATGAATTTTGAGCAAATTTCAAGTATGACAGATTCGAGAGCTAAAACTTTAGCTTACACACCTGAACAAGCGGATGACATTTACGCATTAATACAGGAAGTCAAATCTTCAGATATACAGGGCAATACTATTATTCAACAACTCAAACAATTAGAATTTCTGGCAAAACGTGAAATAAACCAAAAACTGCATGCATCAACCCTGATCCAGTATCATAGGGTAAAAAGAATTCGACGCGGACTCAGAATGTCAATCAAACCAATGTTGAATAGATTTCACCTTAACAAGGAGTTTATGGAGAGGTGGTATTCTATTTTAAACAAGTGCTCCCTGGACTTGATTCTGTTACTGATCGAGGAACTGGCAAAGGCTATTCACGAATTAGCCAATGAGATTGAAGAAATCAAACAAAACCTGGAGTCACGGATGGACAAAGTAGACTGGGATAAATCACTGGAAGACATCACTTCTAAATTAGAGAAATACTCAAAAGAACTGCAGGAAGGCAAATTACGAAAGTTCAAACGAGACACTTTGGATTACAAGTTAAATGAGGTATACACTTGGGCTGAAGTGTATGCCCAACGAAGAACATACCAAAGGAAAAAAGTAGTGACAACATCCGAAGAAAGCCTAGTCTCTGACAGCGATCTAAACACCAATAGACCACCTGCACAAATTCAAATAACGGATCCACAAACACCATCGATCACCACTGATTCATCAAAAACAGTAGGTACTAGCAAGTCTTTTTTAGCCCAGGGAGGGGACTCCAGCCAACCACCAGGGAAACAACAAAAAAAGCAACCAGTACAAAAACAAGGAGAGGAGGGAGAAGGAGCACGTACAAGGAGCATGAGATAAATTTGGTTCTAAACATTTCTCAAACAAAAGTGACCAAAGATGAATTCAGAGTATTAAACAAAGGTTTAGGGTTTGTCCCCACATATGATACTAATAAACTTGAAATGGAGGTTGCTTTTTACAGATTCATGCGAGTCTTGAAACTTAGACATTTCTTCACTAATATAGTGCCATCTCAAAATGACCAAGAAGAACCTGAATTTCTGGAATTCAGGCCCAAATCAAAATTTCAAGCACCCACAACACATAAAATTTTGGAAGCTTTTGAAAAATCAGTAATCAACGATTTGGAAAGCCTGAATGTTAAGAAATCTAAAAGAAAGAACCTTCCTGTATACGACAGATCTGTGCTTAAAGGACTTCAAGAAAATCAGAGCATTTTGATACAGAAAGCCGATAAAGGAGGCGCCATAATAGTGATGGACAAAACCATGTATAACCTAAAGGTGGAAGAACATGTGGCTGACACTTCCATTTATTTTGAGTTGGACAAAGATCCCATTGAAGATCTACAAATTGCTCTCAATGACATTTTGACCAAAGCCCTTGAATTAGGGTATATCTCTGCTAAGACCAAACAATTCTTGACCGTACAATTTCCCAGAAGACCACGTCTTTATATGCTCCCCAAGGTGCATAAAAATCTACATGACCCACCCATGCGTCCCATTGTAACTGGATGTGGGACAGTATTCGAACCATTGGGCCAATATATCGATAAATTTGTTCAGCCATTTGTACAAAAATGGCCATCATATATCAAAGACACCAATGATTTTTTATTGACATTAAAGGAGACTCAAGTATCATGTTCTATTTTTGTGTGTACCATCGACGTTAAGTCGTTGTACACCTCTATCCCTCACCAATCCGGCATGGAGGCCGTGGAATGGGCTCTGCTACAACAACCCTCTGTAAAGGCAGAAAAAGTTTTCATTTTGGAACTTTTACATTTTTGTTTGTACCATAGTTATTTCCAATGGGCATCAAAGTTTTATCTCCAACAGAATGGCACGTCCATGGGATTTGCTGGGGCCCCGGCATATGCTAACACCTTCATGGCCAAATTCGAAGCTGACTATATATACACGAACAACGCCTGGAATGAACATGCAATCTTATATCGTAGATTCATAGACGATATATTTGTATTATGGTCTGGAACCAAAGAAAGTCTAGAATTTGAAATTGCTAGATTGAACCATTGTGAAGACAATATTGAATTTACACATGCTATTAGTGACAAAGAACTGCCATTTTTAGATGTTTTGATTAACATTGAGGACACGCAGATTAAAACGAAAGTTTTTAGAAAAGAGACTGATGTGAATAATTCTTTGTTATTTCAAAGTTTTCATCCTCAAAATCTAAAGAACAACCTACCAGTATCGCAATATATGCGGATCAAAAGGATCTGCTCTCAAGAGGGAGATCTAAAAGAGAATCTTACAATTCAACAAAAACGATATAAAGAACGAGGCTACCCTGATGAAATTTTGTTTAAAGCAAAAAAAAGGATTGATTTAAACAGTAGGGAGAATTTATTAATTCAGAAACCAAAAAAAAACTACGGACAGGCACGTGTTTGTATCCAAATTCTCAACTTCATCTCAAAAATTGAAAACAATCATTAACAAACATTGGGATCTCTTGAGGAATGAAGATGATTTTAATGGAATTTTTGACAATAAACCCATTTTTGCGTATACAAGGTCGAAGAACCTTAAAGAATTGTTGCTGACCCCTACAAGAGACACAGAAGTGTCCAACAGAGGAATGAAGAAATGTGAGAATTGTGTTCATTGTTCTAATGTGATCACAGGAAAAACATTACATCATCCACAAACTGGAAAAGAAATGGAACTGCACTATAATGGAGACTGCAACTCAAAAAACTTAATTTACTACATCAAGTGTCCCTGCGGAAAAATTTACGTAGGGAAAACAGAGAGAAAACTCAAAACGAGGATAACAGACCACAAAAGTACAATAAGAAACAAAAATGTGAAAAGTAATCTGGCAAAACATTGGAATGACAACAATCATGGCATAGCTCAGATCAGGTTCTCCATTCTGGAAGTTGTAAAAGTACACGAGGGGGTTGATCTAACCAGATCCCTCCTCCAAAGAGAAATACATTGGATTAGGTTTTTGGTCACCCAGGAACCCAAAGGGTTAAATGAAAAAATTGATTTATCATGCTTTATATGAGTTTTTTACCCATTGAGTCTGTTTCAGCCTGATGTCTGCTTTCATGTAGAATGTCATGAATATTTGAATTTTCTTAAAAATGATGTACAGTAGGAGTTTAAAAAAAAAAACACACCATTGTCTTTATCTTTCTTTCCTTTCTATTTTTTGGCGTTTATTTTCACTTTGAGGCTTTTTCGTGTGATCAACTTGTCGTTTTTGACCTTTTAAATATGGCGCCCGCAGTTTCGGGATCACCAGTCTGCTGAACGAGTCCTTTGTTAGTTTTTACACCCCCAGTCGCCACGCTTTGTATGGAGGAAGATCGCGTCCCACACAGCGAGTCGGTGTATTGAGAGGCAGTTGTAGAGTACACACGAGTTGTTTAGCAGAAGTTTGGATGTCCAGTCCTTCTGATTACGGTAAGGGGCAGATAACAAAACCGGCAAGGTAGACGCGACATGGTTTTGAGGGTTGTTTAAACCCATAGTTGAGCGTGATGGTTTGTTATTGCAGATCAGACAAGACCCCTACAAGATTAGAATTTCCTGTTTTTGGCACCAAGAGTTAACATCAAGGTAAGACAGAACAGCGTGAGTGGCGAGTCAGTTTACATGCATTAATTGACAGTTGAGAGGAGCATTCTACATGTTTTCTTATACGTGTTTTTATGGTTCAGATTGAAGATACAGGTGACCACGATACCAGTGAGTTAGTTTTTTCGTGATTTTGGGTAATTCTTCTGGCACATTGAGGTGCATATCACAGTGGTGAGGGTTATGTGTGTTTTCACTCCACTAGCATGTTTTCATAGACGTTTTTGACACCCTGTACATAATGATGATTTGTTTTCTGTCTCATCCATGACTGATAGAGTAACTTATACATACAATTCAGTTTACAGGCCCCTGAGGAAGAGCTCTACGAGCTTGAAATGCATTGGGCACTAAGGAAAAGTCATCCACGCTAATGAATTGCGAATGTTTAAAAATGCAAAAATGTGAATTTTTATTTCATTGTATAATCATGCATTGAATGAAACAATTTTGTAACTGAGAAAAAGCTACAGAATTATTTGTTGATTATCATTTGATAAACCGTACTTCTTGAAATCATTAAGTTGTGTTTAATTTGTGTTAAAAAGTTAAGGCGGAGTGTCTGTATGACAACCGCGCATAGCGACAGTGCGCTGAGGTTAAGTGTCACAGACACTTAAGATAGGACTTCTCTTCTCTTGCCATACCTGTTGCTGCTACCGTCAGGGGGACTGTTACAACGTTGCCACATCGCTGTATTGCCCTGAGACCACCGCTACCTTGCCACGCGGAGGTGCTTAAACCTTCGCTGCGCCTGCCGCGGCGTGGGACGCGCGCGGGAGTGCCCGTTCGCGCTCGTCAGCGGCCTGCAGAGGCCGGGCTGGGCCAGCCCATTAACATTTACCAATGGACAGGGGATAAAGTGAAGCAAAAGTAAGCCAGCAAATATTGTTCTCATTGGACATTGGAGGCGGGCAAGTTGGTTCTCATTTTGTAATCTCTTTCGTGGAGGCAGTGAGTTCCTTAACTCCTTGTGTAATAACCACCTCGCAACAGAGTCTTTTACAACCCTCACTGATGGCTATAACACTCTGGCCAACTCTACCTACCTCTCCTCCATCCGCGGCAGTCAAGGGCTCCACAAGTCACTAGAGGGAGAGATCAATCTATAAAAAGGAAAGCTTGTAGTGCACATAAGACAAGCCACCAGATTTCAAAACAGGCCAGGAATAAAAACTCTGCCCATGGTTTGGGGGTGTTAACGGAAATTATTATGGACCCAGACATTAATAAGGGGGCTACGGGCGGTGACAAACATCTTGCATCAGCAATGGGCTATAGCTTCTCTAGTGATACATTTGATTTTGTTAAATTGTTGGAGGAAAGGTTGTTAGCTCTGATTAGCCCGGTTCTAGAGAAATTGGAAGCAATAGACATCAGACTGAGCAAATTGGAAAGAACATTGTAACCCCCTAGGGGAAACACTTATCGATGAACAACCCGGCAAAGAGCGGAGTGCTGCACCCAGACCGCTTCCCGCAAGTTCAACGCACCCACCATCAATGCCTACGGAAGCGGTAACACCTCGTAACCCCCATTACATCCTGACCCTAGAGGCAGGTACAAAATGTACAAAAAGTAATAGTATATCCCTGTCTAACCCGTGGTTTAATGATGACTGTAGGAAAGCTAAGCAGAACCTGATTAAAGCACTAAGGCTGAAAGAACCGGGAAAGGTTCGATTAGAAAGGAAAACTTATAACCAGGTACTAAAAACTGCACGCAGAAACTGGGAGGATTCCAGTTGGGAAGATATGCTAGGTGCCGTAAAAATAGGAGATCAAGCTCTATTTTGGAGGATTGTTGCCAACGGCAACAATATTAGCAAACCGGTCCAGGATCACAACTTAGACCCTAAAACCTGGTTTAGCCATTTTGCACAATTATATGCATGTTCAGGGCCCTTATTAAGCGAGCATCAATGCGCCATTTCGACTTGATGGAGTCGAGCCATCATGAACCTCCACATTAAGACAAGGTAATCTGTACGTGGCCTTTAAAGGCTGCTTTCGATTCAATTCCCAGAGACCTGTTGTGGGTAAATCTATTGAAACAAGGGGTCCCAAGAAACATACTGGTGCAGCTTATTAGACTCCATGAAGAAAATTTTGCCAGGGTGCGCTGGGGGAAAGGTGGGGATCTTACGGAGGAAATACCGGTTGGGAGGGGGGTGCGCCAGGGGTGCGTCCTGAAGCCCACCCTGTTCCTCCTATATGTCAACGATATGGTTGAGATTTTACAAAAAACAAACCATGATTCCCCAAAACTGGGTGGTATCCATATATGCACCCTGACATTTGCAGATGACACCATTTTGCTCTCACAGACACCCAGGGGATTGCAACATTTATTGAACAAACTTGATGTCTACTGCAAATTAAAAGGCCTGGAAATAAATCCGGCAAAAACAAAATATATGGCTATTAGGCCACATAAAGGTTTTAAGGGTAATATTATGCTTAACGGCGTTAATTTAAAGAGAGTCAACACATTTGTTTACCTGGGGGTCACTATAGATTCTACTCCTTCATGGCACCCACATATAAAAAAATCCAGGACCATTTTAACACAATATGCAGCACCCATTTTGAAAAGACTTCATGCCACTGGAATAAAGGCTATTACACCTGCATTGGAGGTTTATAAATCCAGAGCGCAAACCGCCGCTTTGTATGGTCCTGAATTGTGGGGTGGAGAGCAACTCTCTATACTATCAGTGGGAGAAAATAGGGCCCTTAGAGCAGTGGTGCCCCTTCCTTAAAATACCCCACTGATCCCTTACACGTGTGACTTGGGGCTAAAATGTATTGAACACAGGGCGGTCTGGATGACACTATCATACTGGATACGGGTATGGGTTACTGAGGAACTTTCCACTTATAGGCAGGCATTAGGAGAATTACTTGCATTGGATACCCATGTCAGTTTTCCCTGGTTGGCTAATGTCCGCAAATGGCTTTTGGACTTGGGCTTAAGGAAATTTTGCAGCGATCCTGGTGAAATGACCACTGAGTCTAAAAGGGATCTAAAAAATGTTTATTGGGAATTTGTTCTACGTAAAGTCATCTTGAATTGTGGTCATGGCTCATTAACAACTGAATTTCTAATGTTTAAACCAACCCCCTGCTTTGAACCATTTTTAGACCAGATATAACCGCCACTTGCGAAAATACTTTACCTGAAATTCAGGTACGGTATTCTCCGAGTCGGAACATTTATATCAAAATGGGAAAGGCACCAGAAGAGTGAAGAAGACAGCATGTGTAAAACTTGCCATTTAGGTGATTTAGAGGACGTAGCGCATGTCCTTTTTTTCTGCCCAACCTATTCTAATGCTAGAAGAAAATGGATAAAGCTGTTGGGGAGGAATCTGGGCATTAGAAAATATAAGGATATGCTATGTATACTAAAGACTGATAATACCCAACTCATTGTTTTTGGTATTAGTAGATTCCTGCTGGCCATTAATTTTATGAGAATGAAGAACGGACTTTTTAGAAGTTTTAATTATCTACTTATACTAGTGCACTTTAGAACATAATCCTGTACTGTTGGAATAATCTGTTGGATATTATTTGCATTTGCATTCTGCACTTTATACTGAAGTACTCGATGAAAAGTAGATTTTTATTTATTTATCCAACTGGTTTTAACTTCAAGGTTAAAGGGTCAAGTTTTTACATTCCGAAACTGTAGTTAGCCTTCAAAGCACCTTAGTACTTTATTTTTATATTGTAGTTCTAGCTTTTTAAATATCCCTTTTGTATTTTGCACTGTGGTAAAGATCCTCAAACTTCTGTGAATATGGTTGTAAAACGTAAAACCCTATCCAGGCTGTTTTAAATGTAGCAACTTTTTAGTATCACTATATCAGATTGATATAATGTATTTTTATGTGGATTTTTCTTTCATGATTCTATGAACCGAATAAAGATGTTTTGACTGACTATTCCTAAGTCCAGCGTGCCCCCTACAGCATGTCGTTGAAATGACTTGCGATGTAATAGTTTGCGTTGTAACAACGTGGTCATTGTGACGACTGCGTTGTAAAGGCATGCAATATAAGGCATGCGAAGTAAAGGTATATATTCATCTATCACTAACCCGTATAAGTGATTCTCCGTGTAGGCAACTTCCTGATAATAGTTGGTGCGTCGTGTCATGTTTTTTTACATCTTATATTGCTACTATGTTCGCTGATTCAAATTTTGATTTTTCTAGTAGTCATTCCCACGTATCTCAATCTGCAGTGGCATGCGATCACGTAAATTACATTCTCAGAGTTTCAGGTAGTGATTATTAAGAATCCATGGGATGTTTAAACCTAAGTCAACACTTTGTGTGACTTCTGTGAGATGGCCACCAGTGTTTATTGATCACTTTTGTTTTTTACTGTATCAGATACTGTGCTAGAGGTGGTAACACATATCCACCTCTCCTCTGTTGCTTTTGGATAGGTCTCTAATAAGTTCTCACAGTGCTTTTGGAGCTTTCTGCTGACTCCCCTGGTTTTTGTTGTTAGAGAAACTGGGAGTAAAGGCTAAAGCCATTGCTGCATTGTAATTTGACACTTGGTCAGACACATAGTCAGCTCAGCTTGAGGGGTTCAGTTTAGATATGTGCTTCTGTGTTTAGAAATGTTCAGTTTAGAGTTTTTCTGGTTAGAAAATGGGATATGGTGGTATATAAAATCAAATCAACTTCTTATTTGTGTATGTTTGACTTCCTTCTATGTCACTGCCCAAAATCCTAAATTAAAACGTCTACAAATATCAGCATATCTTAACAGAATCATTCTATCCATACAACATTCCGGTACATTCTTCCCACACACCAACAAAGACCTCTTTAAAGAATACTACATCACAATGCCGTAGCATTGTGCTCCCAGAACCCAGCTACTTCTCCGTTCTCATTAACCTTATTATGCTTTTGACACTGTACAACGCTTTGCTGCTTTTTGACTAGGTTTGCACTGAGCAAAAACCACATACATTAGTATATATAGAAGTCATGTTAGGCTGCTATTGCATAGCTTGTTAGATATTTTTTTTAAATGTAATACAGAGTTCATGTCATTTAGTATACTTACTGTCCACTGTTTTGAACACCAAAAATTGACTGGGCACTTCGTGATAGAAAAAATGCAATTAGAGTTATCCTCAGTCCGTTAATGTTTTACATTCACAGTAGCTATTTGTAAGTGATACTGTATGCTTTGATAGATGAAGCACCAGGCAACTTCAAAAGGTCAGACCTTGTGTAAAAAACCTGGGGACGCAAGCTAAATCGAATCTGGTTGAGCTTCTCTAATGTTTGGCTATTCTTGAAAGATCTAAGCTTCTCATAAATTAGGCCATAGGTTTAATCATACTGCATATGGCACACTATAAATGTGTCGAGTCACTAAAGCATTTTTGTGCATGTAAAGTAGTACTCACAATTGCAATTTACTACGGTCTGAGGGAAAATTCTGGATTTCCACAGCAGGGGTGCCACCAACACACAGCAGCAACCAACTAGAACTTCAGCAGTAGAATAAGAATGTTCACATGCAGCCATTTTCCTTATTTTTGCTGCGAATAAACCAAGTTCTCTTCTTTGAACAAGAACTACCATATGAATTCCTTCTGCGATCTTACTCCAGTTGACTTCCAACATGGAGTGAATTCCACTGCTGTTCTCAACATTTCCTGTAATCATAAAAATAAAGTTTAAGGGTGGGAAAACAATTGGGGATGGATAATATTATAGATAAACAACAAGGTCCACCTCTAAGAGGTTTCCTGTGAGCCAAAATGTATCAGGCATACACAGTATTTGTTAAAATACCCCTCACACACCAAAAGGGCCCTTGTTGTCATGCTTAATCATCGGCATCTTCCCGCCCCGCTGCGGGACGGGGCGCGCTACGACTAGCGACTACGCTGGAGCACTTAGATATTGTAAGTGCTATGTGAGGTGTATTGAGTGAGTGTGAGTAGGGTCAGGAGTGATATGGAAAAGTGAGATTTAAAAGAATACCTGGCCTTATGAAAGCAAACATTATTTATTAGTCATAGGCTGGTATCGTTAAAAAATGTGTGGCGGAGACAATCTAGCTTAACAATGGGCTAGTTCTCCTGGTGATGTCAACATGTTTCGAGGCTGACTGCCTCTTCGTCAGGACGGGGTCAGATCCCTCTGTCACTCACTAATGTTGACAACAATGTGTGCTATGCGTATATACAAGTGAATAGGATGTAAATTATAATACCACTGAGGTATGGGATTCAATATTAACAGTTATAGCCCTATCAGTATTTCTGAGTCGTGGGCCTGCAAAGATAAAGTGAGAGCACGTAAGTATTTGCTGCGCGTTCCCATGCGCGTACATATATCACCTGCGGAAGGAAAGGCAAGGTGACATATATGGTGACTTGCGATTACCGCGAGTCCCTAAATGTAAGACACACTTAGGTGCTGTGACCGGTTTGAAAAAGGAAAGACACTACAAGACAAAACAAACACTCAACATAAAACACACTCTCTATGTCGTGAAGTTCTGTACAAATCCGTGGTGAGCTGTAAAAACAATGCAAATGAAAACCTAAAGTCTAAATACATACTGGAGTAATTAGGAGTCAGTGCCCCATGAGCCGGTCTGGAAGAGGGGTACATGGAACTTCCATCTGTTGGTAAAGGAAAGTGGGGTATGCCATGGTTTAGAATAAGATCATAGCAGGAGTTTTTAAAGTCTAGGCATTGGGCTCCATAACGCGGCTATGCCGTACTCACTAATTCTTGAGCAGTCCTCGCTTCCTCCCTCGTCCGCGGCTACCTTGCTGTGTGAGGAAGGAGAGGAGGATGTGGTTATATACTTGGTTCAATTGGATAATTGATTGCACCTGTACCTGTAATGAGCGGCTGATGGGTCAGAATACTAGAGCGGTGCACGCTCTGGAAGATCGGCCAAACACGGGAGCCATCTTGGAAAAGTAGTAATGAATGAGGTAGGTTCTAAAACACGGGCGCCATCTTGGAGAAACAGAGGTGAATCATAGCTGGTTGTAAAGTCAAGATTACAGTTGGGTGTGGTTTTGTTTGTATAGAGATGCCAGTATGCGCTACGGGTGGTGAAACAGAATAAGAAATCCAGAAAATGGAGGCGGACACCTCGCTTCAAATGTGCGCATGCGCAAAAGGGTTATAGGGTTATGGTATCTAGTTTGAGGAGCTTGGAAACTGATATTGTGTTTCATGGTTGGATAAGGTATAATACGGGGCCTCATTAAACCCGTGTCAAGCCACATGTCCATTAGTGTTTAGGAGGCGCGTTCTTGCACATAGTTCATGAATCATATTGTTCGGGGAAAGAACATTGTGGGCTCCAAGCGACTATGATCAATTACATCACGTACGCTGTGCGAATATTGTAAAAAACAACAAGTGATGGACTGAATGTGGATCAATGTCACACACTCCCCCAGTCAAAAGATCTGGGCCCAAATCCATCGTTTTTTTGCACTCCACACCACCCTGGGTCAGATAATGGCTTTATGCAAATCAGCTCTGACCCTGTTGCCCCATGGGAACAGTCCAGTCCGAACTACAACAGCCATATCTTTCCCAGACCGGAATCAAGCATCCGAGGACCGGACCGGTTTCGAGGTAACACCTCTCTTCAGCCCGGCTAGCTTGACTCCAAGTGGTGTGGAGTGCCTGGGACCCACGTCTGGGCATCCCCAGCGCACTTAGGGCGGCAATTGCAAAAAACAACAAGTGATGGACTGAATGTGGATCAATGTCACACACTCCCCCAGTCAAAAGATCTGGGCCCAAATCCATCGTTTTTTTGCACTCCACACCACCCTGGGTCAGATAATGGCTTTATGCAAATCAGCTCTGACCCTGTTGCCCCATGGGAACAGTCCAGTCCGAACTACAACAGCCATATCTTTCCCAGACCGGAATCAAGCATCCGAGGACCGGACCGGTTTCGAGGTAACACCTCTCTTCAGCCCGGCTAGCTTGACTCCAAGTGGTGTGGAGTGCCTGGGACCCACGTCTGGGCATCCCCAGCGCACTTAGGGCGGCAATTGCAAAAAACAACAAGTGATGGACTGAATGTGGATCAATGTCACACACTCCCCCAGTCAAAAGATCTGGGCGAATATTGTGGCATGCCGACATACACAAGTGTAATGTAGAACAGATCATTGTGCAATTAATCATTACTCTACAGTGACATGCAGAGTGCAGACAAACCATCACTAGTGTAACCGGTTCGAGTTAGAGAGACCACTGACAGTTCTCATAGGATTACAATATCTAGCTGGAGATTGCTACTAGCTAGCTTGGGGCCAGGGTATGTCGTCATTCAGCACTGTGATGTGTGTTCCAAGCCGAAACACCCACCGTTGCTCTTTTTCAAGGAGGTCTTATTCGAATTTAATTGATTCAATCACTGTCCAGTGAATATCTTGAATACTATGCCCCATGGTTAGATAGTGGGAGGCCATCTTAGTCGTAGTTTTTTTGCAACATATGTTGCTTCGGTGTTCACCAATACGTATTTTGACTGGTCTCGAGGTCATTCCAATGTATTCTTTGGCACATGGGCAAGTGATAAGGTAGACAACATTTCTGCTGTTGCAGTTCGTGAACACACTTTGTTCCCATGTCGTTCCATTTGAGAACTTGATAGATTTGCTTTTACTGGTGAATTCACAAGAGGTACATGAGCCACAGGGATGGTGGCCATTTACAGATATCAATTTAGGAGGGCCACTGCCTTTCATGATCCTTGGTCTACTATGGACCAAGATGTCTCTCAAGTTTCGCCCCCTTCTGTGGGAGAACATTGGTTTAGGGAAGTTCAAGGAGCCACAGTTAAGGATTTTCCAGTGTTTGTTCACTATTTTTGTGATTTTATTTGAGTTGGTGTTGAATGTGGTTACACATGTTGGCCTAGTTTCCTGTTCCTTAGGCAACGTGGGTTCCAATAGAGCCTCTCTGTTATTGTTCCTAGCCCTTTTTAGGCCTTTCTTCACAATATCCCTCGGATAGTTTCTGTGCAGCAGTTTCTGTTCGAGGTCTGCCGCTTGGTTTTTTAAATCAGTGATGTTGGAGCAGTTCCGTCTGAGGCGAAGGAACTGCCCGTAAGGGACATTATCTCGTAAGTGTCTCGGATGGAAACTGTTGTACATTAGAAGACAGTTCTTAGAGGTGGGTTTAAAATGGGTACTGGTCTGTAGTCTGCCTTGGTTCGGGTAAATGTTAAGGTCAAGAAAAACTATGTTTTTATTGGATACTGTGTGGGTAAATTTCAGAAATTGATCTTGCTGGTTGAGCCAGACCATGAAATCCTGAACAGACTGAATGTCACCCCTCCAGATCACAAGCACATAGTCGATGTACCGTTTCCATGTGATTACTTGATCACGGAAGGGGTTCTGTTGGTGGAGAATTTTAGTGGTCTCCAGATGGTGAACATAGAGACCAGCCAGGCTGGGAGAAAATGTGCTCCCCATGCTGGTCCCATGCTTTTGTAAGTAGTGTGTGCCCTCATAGAGAAAGAAGTTTTTCTTCAAAGCCAGACTAATGCACTTCAAAACCACTTGTCTCGGGGTCTGGTACTGCCATGCTGTTGAGAAAAGTACCTCCTCGATTATCTCGAGGGTTTCACGATGGGGAAGACTCGTGTAGAGGCTTTCCACGTCCAACCCGAGTAATAGGTCATGCTCGGGGTCAAAAGGTATTTCCTCGATCAATTGCAGTACTGCTTTGGTGTCTTTAAGGTAGGTGTTGGTTGCCTGGACTATTGGTCTCAAAAACGTATTCCGTGAATTTGGAGATTAGTTCCAATATGGAGCCGATACCGGATACTATCGGACACCCTGGTGGATAGGGTGTCTCCTTATGGATTTTTGGTATGGTATAGAAATAAGGTGTTATGTTTTTTTTTTAATGAGGTAGTCTGTCTCTTTTTTGGATATCCAATCATGGGCGGTCGCCTCTTCAACCATCATTAGAATACGGATACGGATATCTTCAGTTGGATCCTCTCTTAGTATCTTAGATGGATAATATTAGCCTGCATGTCTTTAATAAAATCATGATTTTCTGTCCACCTTTGCTGTGGAAAATCTGAATTTTATGGCAAGGCATGGAGGCCAATATTATGCATGTTCAAAACCTTGCAATAACGTTCAACACAGCATACTCTACTGGTTAAAAATAAAACCTTTTAAACACAGCATCTGTTGTTCAATCTGCTGAAGCAAGAATCCTTCCTCGACTTCCTCTTACCAAAAATGGTGTTGAAGCCAGGGCACCTCTTGCTGAATGTGCCCTAAATCTTAATCTCATAACCTCCTTTACCCACCTCTCCAGAGTGGGACATGAAACAGGCTTATGAGGATACCTGAAAGAAATCAATAACTGAGAATCTTCCTGTCCTTTCAAACTTTGAGTTCTCTTCTCATGCTCCTTCAAGCACCTCATTGCACACAACTTCTCATGTTCTTCCAAATTGGGGTAGAAAATTGTTTTCCTAGTTCTTCTTCTAATGTAAAAACACACACCTTCTGGAACATAACTCATAGAAGACACCTTCAAAGCCCTTAAGACTGACAATCATCTGAAAGAAATCAAACAAAGTAGCATAGCTAATTTTAAAGATAACTCCCTAAAGGACATGAATGTGTTCTCTCTCCAACTAGACACCTCCTTCAAAACGAAATCAACATCCCAAACAGACAAATGGGCCTGGAAGCACCTTCAACTGCACTCTCCTTATCAACCTCTCCACCAAATCGTGTTGCTCTACTGTAAATCCATCCACTAACTTGTAGCCTGCTGAAATAGCTGACCTGCTTAAATTCTCGGTACTGTATGAACTCCCTCCTAAAATGATGTTTGTCAAATAGTTGACAACACTCACCACAGAAGTTGAAATGGTATCCCGATCCCACCTAGAACACCATTATACCCATCTCTTCCATGCCTATCTATAAGCCTTTGTAGGACCCAGTGCCTAGAAACCCTTGATGAGCTCCGTAGCCTCTGATGATAAGCCTGACACCTGCATACTCCTGAATTCATTCAACCCATCAACTGAAGCTGACCCTGTTGTATCAGCCTGTGACATTCCCCTACTGGATTCACCAACAATCTCCCACATCCCGTTAGAAGCACTGGATCATCGATCAGCAAATTCAATACATCCAGACACCATCCCTGAGATGGGCAAAAAGGAGCCACCAAATCTCGTTCCACCTTTTCTTTCCTCACTTTCATTACCAGCCTCATGGAAAATGGAGGAAACACATAATTGTGTGCTGAGAGCCAATGATGCAGAACAAATCTCCTGCCTTTGCCTCAGGGTCCGTTTTCCAACTGCAGAATTCTGGAAGCTGAGTATTCAATCTGGTCGCAAACAGATCCATCTTGAATGGACCCCATTTGCTCTCCAACGCTCTAGACATAACATGTATCCAGCTGCAAGAAGCTAAAATCTTTGAGGTATGGGGTTCCCCGTTGAAGCCTAGAGACCTAGTACTATTATAAAACTTAACTTTGAGAAAGGGGAGGGTGGTACACAAGGCACTATAAGACCTGTTTCCACTATCAATATAATATGATTTCTCCCTTTGTGTTTTATGGGATCGTAACAATGCTGATTGTTTTATTTCTAATCATTTGCCTGCTTATGTTAGCAAAAATACTGCATCTTATAGCACGTAGTTGAAATAAATATTTTAGCCTTTACTGTGTCTCTGATTACTCACGTTGTGGACTTGTATGAGAAATTTACACGAAAGAGTGTTCTTGATTCCCACCATTCCTGAGAGTATTCTAAGTTGCTTTTTCTGGTTTGTCTAATCATTGGTAGCTTCGCGGTAGGACGGAGAACGAATGAGACACTGATGCTAGTCGGATTGGGGTTCTGGGTACTGAGGTGAGTTTCTGGTACACCACAAGTCATAGAGGTCCTGGTTTCCTACACACAGTTCTGTGCACACACAGAATCCCAGCAACAGAACCTTGGGCCCGACAATTAGTATATATTGATGGGTTTGTATCTATCTACACCCCAGCCGGTCACTCGCTGGGACGGTCATCACTGGGGCGGTTTGTTTACTTTAAGGGCAACCACTCTGGATAAAAAGATCCGTAGTTCCTATCTGGACTTGAAGCATTTTCAATTTATTAATATCATCTACAAACCAAATGTCACACTTGTAATTGTACATTTTTATCATAATAACTTTATCTAGGCCAACACTGATATAGCTGTGAGGCACGAAAACTCCCTAAGTAAACATCTAATGGACCTTAATACACATTTTACCCTCCCCCAGTCCGACTGTCATCACACCACACACAACACCAGTAACGGAGTCTTGCACCACTCTCCCCCTTTTAGACTCCTGGCCCCTTCTTGACTTAGACACCTTAGCTACCATTTTAGACAGAGTACAGTCTGGCTCTCCTAACGAACCGTTACCTATCTTCATTCTCAACTTGCCCCTTCCCATATGCATGTTATCCTTAATGTTTTAAACTGTTCCCTACTTGAGTCCAAGGTCCCCGATCATTGGAAACATGCTATGGTGACTCCACTTTTTAAAAAATCAATGCGGACCCTTCTGTTCTTGCTAATTATCGAGCGAGTTCCCTTCTGCCAATATTTTCCAAAATCCTTGAAAGACACATTCACCATCATCTCTCCCAGTTTATTGAGACTAACAAAATTCTCTACCCATGCCAATCTGGGTTCAGAACCGAGTTTTCCACGGAGACCACTTTGCTGGTGTTCACAGAGAGGCTACGCCATCACCTCGATATCGGAGACACTGTCGCGCTTATACTATTAGATCTTAGCGCGGCGTTCAACACGATATCTCATCCCATATTAGTCAACACTCTAAGGTCCTTTGCCTTAGACTGGATTGTCTCTTTCTTGGACGGCCATACGTTTCAGATCTTTTCGGCCACGGATAGCTCTGATATCCATTCCTCACCCTACGGGGTACCCCAGGGCTCTGTATTGAGCCCCATGCTTTTTAACTTGTATGTCAGGCCTCCAGCTGACATTGCAGAACTGACCGGTCTGACCCTTTTTACCTACGCCGATGGTTCTCAGATCATCTTTTCACTTTCACACTCTGACCCCTGCTCCACATTCTGTCTTCAGCTGGGTCTTAGGCGTATTGCAGCATGGATGGACCAGAACTATCTGAAACTTAACGGGGAAAAAAACGAGGTCCTTATCCTTGGTAAGGAGAAAAATCTATGGAGCCCTCGTCATTGGCCCGCTGAGATGGGTGCACCTCCGTGGCCTTCCAGCCATTTCCGGAACCTAGGTGTTTACATCGATGATTCCCTGTCCATGCACCATCATGCAGTTAAGGTCACAGCTATTTGCTTCACCATCTTAAAATGGCTTAGGAAGATCCTTTGGATGCTACCTAATGCCACCCAGAAAACTGTGGCCATGCCCTTATCACCTCACGGCTGGACTATGGGAATGTTCTTTTTCTGGGCGCAAATAAGGCTGTTACCCGTAGACTGCAATTGGTACAAAACTCTGCGGCTAGACTTCTTTGCAGAATCCCCAGCTCCGCTTCTTTCTGGCCATCTCCATAATCTGCATTGGCTCAGAGTGGAAAACCGCATAAAATTAAAAGCTCTCTGCTACATGTTTAAGATGTAAATGTATGCGTCTTGTAAAGCGCACTGCTGCCCTGAGGCGTCCTGGCCCTGTAGACCGCTGGGGAACCCGTCCTGGCTATCCCTGTGAGATGGTCCCTACTGGGTATCTCCAAGGTGAAACCAGGCATCCCCTGCGAATGTGGGGGGCCGTTGTAGAGATGAGGTAAGCTAATGCCCAGAGTTGCCGAGTGTGATCCCTGGTTAGAGTAGGCACCGAGGCGAGAATTATCGAGTCCGCTGACCCTGGTCCACGACCCTGCCGCGTCGGGAATTGAACCCTGGTCCCGGGCCGTTCTCTGCTTCCGGGTCTGCCGCCTCTAACCAGTGAGCCACACCACTCCACTGATCAAATGGGGCTCCGCTCCACATTACTTGCAGTCTCTTGTTCAGCCATACATCCCTACACGCATCCTTCGTTCGGCCACTCTTGAAAAATGTACGGTCCCGAGGTTTAATATCGCTAGGATGGGTGGCCGTTCCTTTTCTTATTTTGGCCCAATGCTCTGGAACACCCTCCCGATCACTATCCGCAAAGAAACCATCTACACCAGATTCCGCAAATCCTTAAAGACCTGGCTGTTCAACCAGTAACGTCTTCATCATTACTCCTCTGTATTTTGCTCCGTGCAGGCGCCGGGAAACCCTTTTTGGGTAGCTGTTGCGCCCTACAAATTCAATAAATAATAATAATAATAATATCGTTTTTTAGGGTGGGGATTTTAATTGCATATTATGCCCATTATCAAAAATATCTATTTGTAGCCAGATGAGAGAGAATTTTGCGGACCAATGTCATTTTTATCATAGCCCATGTGGGGACGTCTTTAATTCTATACTATCCAAATTCTGTCTTTTTCTGACAATGGGTCTTCACATACAGTCAGAACAGGAAGAGGTCGCATACACAGGCAGAGGCCAAGGCAGTCTTATTGATTTTATTTCCTTCTCAGAGCATTTTCAACCAAAGTTTGTGCGCTTCTCGATTAAAAAAAATATTTTATTGATCATTTTCCACTGTCTATTCACTTTGAAATACAGAGTAAAAAAACAAATACTAAATTCGATGTAAAACCACTGATCTATAAAACAAAATAAGGGCCTGGTTCACAAATGGGTCTCTATAAACCCTGAAATTGTTTTTGAAAAATTAATGAATGAAAACAGGTCCCTAATTTTGATTTGCCTAGAGAGTGACATAAATCCAAAAAGCATATAGGAATCCTTCGGTGATATACCTCAAACAATAAATTACATTTTAAAGATAGATAGAAAGGCAAAATCCCCTAGACCCCATAAATGGTTTAATAGTGAGTGCTCACAGAGTCATTGCAATCTTATTATGGCTTTGAAACAGAAGCCCAGGGATAAAGGGACTGTGAGATCATGCAGACAGCAATATAAACAGGCACTTGTGGCCCATAGGCGTGGGAGAGATTATATGAAGCAAGTGTCAGTAAAGATCCAAGCCTCTTTTGGAAGACTGTTAATGCCCCTTTTTTAACAGGACAGTCATAACAGCTGCATTGATGTCACAATCCCTCCTGATAAATGAGATGATCACTTAACTGGGGTATATAAGAGTTACGGGGAGCCTATTCGCTCCATAGAATTTGACAGTCACACAGCTAGGAGTGACCTAAAGTTGGCTCCCCCTACACATCAGGAGGTTGCAAAGGAACTAAATTAGACCACTAAGAATAAAGCACCTGGCCTGGACAGCTTCCCAGCTGATCTCTTTATGGCAAACCCCGATTTATAGCTCCCAGTGTTGACTGACATCCTAAGCTCTGTAGCAACTTCAGACCTATTAAAATCCTGGTTCAGTCTGATAATTGTCCTCATTTTAAAAAAAATGGAACAGGTCGAACCCTAAATGTTATCGCCCGATCTCACTGATTGACTTCACATGTAAATTAATGGGTAGGGTTATACTTGACCGCTTAGAAACATGGGTAGCTGAAACACTGAAATTCTCAGATGTTCAAGATGGTTTTAGGAGAGGTTTGGGCACCGTCGAGCAGTGTCTCAGTCTCCACCTGGTAATAAGCAAGTACTTGTTGTCTAAAAATTGCACTCTCCATTTAGGATCAATGGATTTGACATCTGCATTCGACTGGGTGGAGAGAGGGAAACTCTGGGAAAAGATGCTGGGAATGGGCATAGATACATCTTTGGTCCATTTTTTAGCGCAGATGCATGAAGACGTGACTGGAAGAGTTAGATAAGGGGCAGATGGCGAACTCTCAGCATCGATTAAAATGAGTCTTGGGGTTAGACAAAGGTGCGTGTTAGCCTCTTTTTTGTTCTGTTTATATATTAATGATCTTGAGAGTTACTTGAATGAGGGGGCGGCTTATGTACCAAGGGTGGGTTCCAGAAATCTACCAGCACTGCTATATGCGTATGACTGTGCATTTATTTCAAGAACTGGTGTGGGTTTGCAAAGTCTTTTAAACAGATTTAATGATTTTATGAGCGAACTGGGCCAAAAGACTAATACAGCTAAGTCAAACGTCATGGTAGTTGGGAAAATCCACTCCAAGTTAAGGTCTTGTTTTATCAATAATAATAAGCTACTTCATGTATTAAACTTTTCCTACTTAGGAGACCCTTTTGACCACAAAGGCACTTGGCATCACCTTATCGAGGTTAGGAAAAAGAGTTTTGACAAAACCTGTGAGGCATTATTTAGGTTTGTAAGGAAATTGGGATCTAACCCCATTGATGCAATAATTAAAATCTATATTGCCCGGTGTTGCTCTGCCATCCTGTATGAGGCTGGAGTTTGGGGCTTTTGCAACGCATCTATTTTGCAGGCAACAGAAAATGTTTTTCTTAGAAGATGTTTGACAGTCCCCTCCATCCTTCGGGCATATTATGTCACATGGAATAGGTTTGATTCCTCTTACACATAGTATCCAAACTGCCCCAGTTATGCTATGGTGCTCCATTTGGTCGAATGAAGAACCATCCCTCAATCGAGCAATAATACAAGACTGCCTTGCTCACTTGGCCACTGGATTCAAGATAGCCTGGCTGATGAGGATTATGAATCCGAAACCGGTCCCAGGATGCTTGTTTCTGGTCCATGGAAGACATGGCTTGGCAGTTCGGGCTGTACTGTTCCCATGAGGCACAGGGTCAGACTGATTTGCATATAGCCATGTCTGAAATGGGGTGGCTGAGTGGGCTAAAGAATGGTGATGGATTAAACCCAGATCAGTTGACTGGGGGTGAGTGTTTGATTTGCTCAAACGCTCCGTCCATCATCCCCTTTTGTATCGCTTTGTTCGCCCTAAGTGTGGCAGGGTATGCTCAGACGTGAGTCCCTTGCTCACTTGGCCACTGGATTCAAGATAGCCTGGCTGATGAGGATTATGAATCCGAAACCGGTCCCAGGATGCTTGTTTCTGGTCCATGGAAGACATGGCTTGGCAGTTCGGGCTGTACTGTTCCCATGAGGCACAGGGTCAGACTGATTTGCATATAGCCATGTCTGAAATGGGGTGGCTGAGTGGGCTAAAGAATGGTGATGGATTAAACCCAGATCAGTTGACTGGGGGTGAGTGTTTGATTTGCTCAAACGCTCCGTCCATCATCCCCTTTTGTATCGCTAAGTCTTGACTATGTGCATAAAATACCTTGGCTTAGCTATATTTAAAAGCAGTTTGAACTTATAGAGAGAGTGGATTATTTCAGCAATCCACAACTGCCCCGAAAACTCAGCTAAAGCACGATTTTTTAACTGCTTGAAAGGAGCACAGGAAACGTATCGAGTCGGGCAAGAAGAGTGTAGCTGAATATCTGCTCCTAGTCTGCAACACACGAATAGAGCCATTCCGGTTGTTCCCCTTTTGTCACCAAACGAATGGAGCCATTCCCTTTGTTCCCCTTTTGTAATTCCAAAATAGTCTATTTTATCAGATGTAGGTTCAGTATTGCTCACTTATTGGTCTCTTACCCCAACAACGTATATTGTGACTCCCTCCTTGATCCTTGCCCATGTGACTCTAATTCATCCCAGACCATGCTGCCTTTTCTCTTTTCTTGTCAGCTATATTCTAAATTATGAAGATATTTTACTATTCCACTATTAAGGGTGTTTAATATCCGGAAATGAAGGCCTCCGTTGTATCACCTCCAGCTTCTTAAAATTTAATATATGTCAAATGATTTACAAATGTATTTCCTCTGCAGTGCGACTAAGGAATATAGTAGGGAAATTACTATTTATAATATATTGTTTTGCACCATATGGCAATAATTCCTTAAAACCTTTTTATGCGACTAAGGAATATAGCAGGGAATGACTATTTATATTATATTGGATTGCACCTTATGCCAATAATTCCTTAAAAACGTTTTCTGCACTGATTAGATGTAAGACGTATAATATTGGACAAGATAAATATTATGTGGAGGTTAATAGGTTTTGCACTCTTAGGTTGCACACTGCATTTTAAATGTTTTTTATATTAGCTTATGGCTAGTTTTGTAGTTTCTAATGTAATTTATATGAATACAGACTTTGTACATGTTGATTATTTGAGGATGTTATTAAGCCTGCAGCCGTGGATATCAACTAGAACCTTTTTGATTTTTAACAAGTGTTTTTAATGTAAGTCACTCTACATATACTTGTTAACTCATTTAGTATCTGATGTGGGCCTAAATATAATTCAGATGCATTCATCCTTGCTCGATTCATCTAAGACTTGCAATTTTTTATGTTGCCATGATGACCACCCTTGTCCATTCGAAATAAGGACATTGATTTTCAGATTGCTTGACACAGTCAGTACATAATGAGTACTAAACGTGTTCTGGTCTTTTAATCACGAATGTACTCAGTTGTCTTTTTTATGTATTCTTGTGTTACTTTTATTGTTGTATAAAACGGAATAAAGAATCTGACTGACTGCCTTAATTGAAGCCGATAGCAAACCCAAAAGCCTCGACTACTCCTGCAGTGAAATTAAACTGCTCTCTTTCACTCTCCTGATCTCTGTGTGAATCTTCCTCATCTTCTGCACTGACAACTTCAATACACATTCCAACATCAGTATCTGAAAATCTAAAAATACTGTTTCCTTAATCAGCACCAAAGATGATTTCTTCTTGTTCACAATGAAACCCATATCCTCCGGACACGACCCACTAACTAGGTTTGCCCTTGTGCCAGTTCCCTGGTTTCTGCCATGATTAGAATATTGTCTAAATATACAATCAATTGAACACCTCTCTTTCTCAGCCATGCCATCACTGGTCTCATTACATTTGTGAAACACCACAGAACTGATGTAAACCCGAATGGGAGACAGGTGAACCTCCCGCCTTTGAAATCTCAGTTAAATCTCTGTGCTCCTGACATATTAGTATTGTCAAGTATACATCCTTTAAATCTAGATGTGTCAACTAATCTCCTTTTCTTAAAAGGGGTCTCAGCAAGTGAATACCTTCCATCTTGAAAAGACTGTACTGCACCTAGTCGTTCAATTCCTTCAGATTTATCAAAGGCCTCATCCCTTTGTCCTTCTTTTCCACCAAACATATATTGCTTACAGACCCTCTTGACTCCCCCTGAGACCTTTCTATTCCACCCTTCTCCAATAGTGTATTGACCTCCTGACTGACCAAATCCTTTAATTCCTTGGAAAGGTCAGAGCCCTAGGTTTTCTTACCTGATAGATAACATGCGCTGTTTGTAAACAATGTTTACAAAGTTGTTTTAAGCATTTCTATGCTCTTTGTGAGCAAGTAAAAACTGTATAAGATAGTGGTCTTGTTACAAAGTAGAAGAAGGGTACAGGAGAAAATATTAGGGAATGCAAGGTTGGTGCTTTTTAACACTAAAGTATGTGGTAGCGGAAGGGTGAAATCACAGAGAACAGGGGAAAAGCATGCCCTTTCATAGAGTGCTTTTACAAAAAGTTCCCCAAAAGCAGACACTTGTGGAAGGATAGAAGGAGCCAATAGACAGATGGCAAACAGGCTATTCTCCACAGGAGGGACAAACAGAAGAAGGACAAGCTAAAACAAATAAAATAATTAAATGGAAAGTAAGACAATAAAAGTGTAAAAACAAAGACCCTAAGGAAAGCAATGGGGGGAGCTGCTTTCCAGCTCTGCTAGCAATGTGTACCTTATAATTCTTTTGCAAACCAGACAGCTGCACTGTCTGGCAGGTTTTGACATAAAGAGGACTTTACCCCCCTAACAAGAGCGTGAAGAGAGATCTCGGGAAGACCAAGAGGAATGAGACCAAGAAGAGGGCACATAACCGATTGAACTCTGCGAGGGACACTGCCGACCTGGAGGGAGCAGAAGGAAAAACTAAAATAGGGCCCAAGGACAACACTGTATCGAACGCGACATCTACAAAGAGGACATTCTAGACAAAGACACCTGGCCAGACAAGTGATGGACTCCGTGGTTGGCCACAAGTTTGCCTGCCACCACTCAGGGCCCTGCTTTTGTCGACCAGACTTCTGTCTCTGGGTTTAATGTGGGTACAGTGGTTGCCTCAAACTGGGTTTTAGCGTTAAAAGTAGGAGGATACTGGGATTATCATAGAGCTCTCCCTACGTACACCCAGGCCCTCAGAGGCCACGTTTAGTGTGGCAGAAGACGTTTGCCATCTTGAAAATCCCCTGACACATGGCATTTTGCGCCTGTTTGCAGTAAAGCAAACAGGAACTCCTGCAAAGTTAGTTAGGTCAGGGCCTAGAAACCCATTACACCATTGGTCGGAGAGGAAATAGGAGTGTCTTAGGGTGCCCTCCACTCACAGGCTGGTGAACCATTTAAAGGTAGACCCTCACCCAGCCTTTTTCAGAATACTACAAGACTTGCAAAAGTATACCAGACGGACTGAATTTGCAGCACTTGGTATCTGTGATCTGTGAGAAGGACCTGGAGGGTGGACCTCTTTCCACTTAAATCCCAAGGATAGAAAAATCTTCAAGGATCATAAAGGTTGTAGGAGGCTGGCTTAGTATATGGTGCACACTTATTTAAGTGATGTACCTTCCACAAATCCAGACAACCCTTATGGTGATTTTAGTGGTCTTTGATAACCTTTGAAAGCTCTCAAAGTGGTAGCTGTGGAAAGCAGCCCTCAGGCTTATCTTGAAGGAGTGTACAGCAGCTTGTTTTACCAACTTTAATCAAGGGTGCAAGTTAAATGAAAAATAACCATACATTGTTTATAGAAACATAATTATATTTATTACACAACACTCACTAACACATTGATATATATCTACACAATACACAAGAATACTTTGCAAGAATCAGGTAAGTAGCACAAATATACACTGGTTTCCTACGGGAGACCAAACCATATATTAAGAAAGTGGAATGCGAACTGCAAAGGAGAATGGGACATGGACCAGAAGACCAAAAGGAGCCGGGAATATAAGAAAATACCCAAGGTAAGTATCCAGGAACCTACGGAGGCTGTGTGCAGAGTGGAAACACAGCATTGTGCCCCAAGGGAAGTCAATAGAAAAGTTGCAGTTTTAAAGAAGAAGGACCCTCCCAGAGGACCCTGAAGAAACCCTTTGGAAGACAGAAGGTTGAAGAGGCATCCCACCTGTGGATGCCCAAGTACCCAGGTTAGCTGCAACAGGGAAGGGGTGAAGTGACGTCGGAACCTGCCGCAGACAGCAATGGGATACTTCAAAGAAGATGCCTCTGGAGAAGACTGTGAAGGAGTCCGTTGGAATCCAAAGGTGGATTCTGGAAGTGAAGAACTTGCAATCAGAGGGGACAAAGTCTATGCCACTCTGAGGTGATCAGAAGGCCCGGAAGCACAATGCCCACCAATGTTGAGTGGTTCTGAGGAGTTCACTGTGACCGTGTTCCTGGATCTGTGAGGACCAAGAGCCGCACACGGGCGGTCCCATATCAGGTGTTGGTGTCTAGGTGGTCAGTGTCTGACGGGAGCACCAACAAGCCCTGGTAGTTGCAACTGGCATGGAAGACAAGAAGGAGCAAACATTGGGACCAGCAAGGGCCAACGGACTCACCAACAGCAGGAAAGTCAGAGCAGGCCCGAGCAAGCAGGGGAGCCCACTGAAGCAAGAGAAGACCCTCAGGTGGATCCACAGGCCGAAGGCAGTTGCAAGAGGATGTTGAGCAGCTCACCAAAGATGGTGGCCCACAGTGCAGAGGCTGCAGTGAAGATGCTGATCTTTGAGAGGAGAGGTGCTGGAGGCTGGAGATTCTTGTAGCCTGAAGATCTGTGGAGTGTAGAGACAACAAGCCTTGGCAATAGCAAGTTGACGCTGTGCACAGGGGTTTAGTCCCAGCTGCCCCTACGAGATATACTGTCCTTAAAATGACTGGGAAGACAGGTCATGCCTATCGGGAGCAGTAGAACTACTACCTGTGTTACTGGGCCTCTGGAAGTCCTTATGGCGACAGGAACAGCAGACCGGTCAGCTTTGTTGCAGTGCCTACAGATGCAGGGGAGGGACTCCTTTACTTGATGCCCACAGGTCTGTTGAACAACCTGGATGAAGTACAGATACAGGTGACAAAGAAGACTTGAAGAACAGTGAGACCAGGAGCAGCTGGAGTCTTCCTTTGTTTAGTTTTGGTACCAGTCGAAGTCTAACAAAGTCCAAGTGTCCAGACGATTGAAGAGCGACATAGTTTCAGAGCTGAGTCTTGTCCTACGATGAATCTGAGGACCCACCCACAAGGGAGCCCTTAATTACCCTAAGGGGGTTCCACCCAGAGGGGCTGAACAGAGCAAAAGATACTCCCTTGTCCTTTGTCCAGTATCACGCCAGAGCGGGAATCAAGTGTTCCTCAACTGGTTCAAACTGGAGTATGCAAGGAGGGCACCAAATGTGCCCTTCAAAGCATTCTGGGGCGCTGGCAAGCGCCCCCACCCCAGCCCAATACACTAAGTCCTGTCTGGGAGATAGCCACACCTCCCTGTGACAGGACAGGGGTCCCGGCCGGGTCACTCACTGTGACCCCTGTGCCCTCGCAGGCGGTCGCTCCCTCCACGCTGCTCTGCCGCTCGCCTGCCTGCCTGCTGACTTTCCTGCTGCCTGGCCGCTCCCTGATTGCTGAAGACCTCCGCTCACCTCCTCTACGCCGCTGCCCTCCGCATCTGCCTCAGGTTCGCCTTCTGCCCGCAGCCTGTCGCCTCTGCCCCCGCTCCTCACCGGCCCCGCTGCCCCGTGCTTCCCGCCGCTTTCCCGCCGTTGCTTACCCGTAGCTCCGCCTCCCCCCCTCTCCCATTGGTCCTCCCGCCTCCCGGCTGACCCTCCCTCCCGGCTCCTACTTATGACGCCCCCTCAGCGACCGCGCAGCGGACGCGCGCAGCGGGAGCACCGATTGAGCGCCGAAGGTGCGCCAAAGGTAAGCCCGTCTGCGCCCGTTCGCGCCTGGACCGCGCCCAGTGCCAGGACCCCTGGCCCCCACCGACGGAAGCCGACCCGACGGACCTACGACGCCACCGAACTCATCGCTCTCAACACCGGCCGAACCCCGGGCTGCTACCGAGCCACACCGAGACGCACCCACGGACCCTTCAGTTGCCACTCCTGCAAGTTCACCTGCAACCGGACCCACGCTACACCAGCACCCACCAAGCCGAACTCCAGCACCACCCACCTGAAGTGCATCCTGCTCAACACCCGCTCCGTCCACAGACACGCCGTCGAGCTCTGGAACCTGCTCGACACCACAGCCCCAGACGTCGCCTTCCTCACGGAAACCTGGATGAACGCCTCCTCAGCGCCCGACATCGCCATCGCCATCCCGGACAGCTACAAGATCATCCGGAGGGACCACGTCAACCAGACAGGAGGAGGCATCGCCATCATCCACAGGAACACCATCCGCATCACGACCAACACCGACGACACCCTCGCACCCGCTGAACACCTGCACTTCCAGATCCACATCAACCCCAAGACCACCCTCAGAGGCACCCTCATCTACAGACCCCCAGGACCACGCACACTATTCAGCGAAGACATCGCCGACTTCATCAGCCCACACGCCCTCCTCTCCGCTGACTACATCCTCCTCGGGGACCTCAACTTCCACCTGGAGAACAACGACGACCGCAACACCACCACCCTGCTGGACAACCTCACCAACCTCGGACTCAAGCAGCTGGTCAACACCCCCACCCACTACGCCGGACACACGCTCGACCCGGTCTTCTCTTCCAGCAAGGACATCGCCTTCAGCCACGCCACGGGACTCCACTGGACGGACCACAGCTGCGTCCACTTCAGCTTCAGAAGGACCACGCTCCACCATCACCAGATACAGGTCCCCCGCAGAAGCTGGAACAAGATCACTGCAGACCAGCTCTCTACTTCCCTGAGCAAGAACCCTCCCACTAGCACAACGAACCCCAGCCAAGCGGCCACCAACCTCACGAAATGGATCAGCGACTGCGCAGACGAACTCGCCCCTCTGAAGACCCCGCCCAGCAGACCCGGCAGCAAGAAAGCCCCATGGTTTAACGACGAACTCAAGAGCTCCAAGAAGAACTGCAGAGCAGTCGAGAAAACCTTTTTACACAACATCGGTCCCCAACATTGAGAAATTTCAACACAAGGATAAAATATAGACAGTCAATCTATATTTTTAGAAAGGCATGTCCAGCCGGACAGTGGTCTTTCAGAGATTTTACTCAGAATACACGTATTCAAATCACATAGAGATACCTTCCAACAATCAACCAGTGTGGACCACAAGCCTGTGTCCAGTACTAACAGAGCAGGTACAAAGGGTTGATGTAGACAGCAAAGAAGGGCTTTGTAAGGCGAAAACACGTTACTCTATCAACAATACAATTGTCCAGAGTATTACAGTCATGCACTTGACATTCAGTAGTAATCACAATTCAGTTTCAGTGCATTTAAAGTCGACGGCGTTTCGGACCCCTATTAAATCTCAGGGTCCATCATCAGGACAGATACAATGAAAAGCCTTAGGGTAATTAAGCCTCTAAATGCCTAAAAGGGGGGAAGAGGAAATATTTACATTAAGTACAAAAACAGCGTTTGCATGATAAAGAACATTGTAAGGAAACAGTGACTTGAGTGTGACCAGTGGACGGCGTAATACCAGTCATTAGTGTCAAGTGAACTATGGTGATCGGTGCATGAATATTCATAAGGTAAAGACCTAGTGTGCAACCGTGATGAGGGCGGAGGTACAGTAATTACGGTAGTGAAAGTGTCCAGTGAAGCATACAATGCAAACAAGCCCGTCGTGGCTCAGAACAATACCGCACTGACTGAAATGGGAATATCTCGCAGTGAGGGAGTGACGGCTGGTAACAAGAGTACAGGCGCTAACTAAAACGAGATGCGTGATAGTATACGTTTACCAATGGTAACTCCTGATTGTGCTCTCACCCCTATACCAATTTTTAACATCTCCAACCACTTACTTACTGACCATGAGTCATCACTCCTCCAGAGAGGACTATCATTTGTCCCCGCTAAATACCCAAATTTCTTGGACCTACAATCCGAATTAATGGCCTTTTTTCGTAAGTTAAGACTACGTTCTTACTTTGAACTCAATCCATCTGAACCTAAAATTACTGTTACACCTTTCAGACCACCTTCCACTTTTTCTCCGGCAGCTAACATGATACCGAGAGAGATTGTTACGTTTGAAAAGGTTATCCTTAAAGAAATTTCTGAGTTAGAAAAATCTCATCTCTTCATACCTTTTAACATTCCGATTGAAGAAAAGAATGCCATCTCTACCTTGAAAAACAACAATCAGCTAATAATTAAACCTGCTGACAAGGGTGGTGGGATTGTCCTACAAGATATTGAAAATTATAAAGAAGAACTACTACGTCAGGTTTCTAATACCAATCATTATTGTAGGTTACCTTGTAATCCAACAAAGGAACTGCAGACTCTGATCAGGCATGTTACAACAGACGCGATGTCTAAAGGCATCATCAGCCAACATGAATATAACTTCCTGAACATCTCCAATCCCAGAATACCAGTGATTTACACTTTACCGAAGATCCACAAAAGATTAGACAAACCCCCAGGCAGACCCATCGTTTCTGGCTGTGGCTCAGTTTTAGAACCACTGGGCCTTTATGTCAACCATTTTCTAAAAGACTTTGTACCAACAACCCAGTGTTATATTAGAGATAGTATGCATATGATAAACATCATAGAAAATCATGCTTTTGACCCTAAAACTGAGACCCTCTGTACATTAGACGTCGAGTCTTTGTACACGAACATACCCCAGAGGGATTCCCTGTTGGTGATGGAGAGCATTCTCAACACCCGACCCAGCCCCCACAGAGTTCCGACTATATTTATTATTCAACTCTTAGAAATCTGTCTAACCCAGAATTTCTTTGTGTACGATTCACAGTATTACCAACAAGTGCGGGGTACATCTATGGGGGCTGTTTTTGCCCCCACCCTAGCAATTCTGTACATGGACTGGTTGGAGACAAACACTATCTTGTCCCCCACAAACCCCTTTCACCAGGGATTGAAAAATTGGAAGAGATATATAGACGATATTTTCTTAATTTGGGGTGGAACTATCCCTGAACTCGATGGTTTCCTGCACTGGCTGAACCACAATTGTAATGGCCTTACCTTTACGATTACTCACAATCGAAGTAATATCTCCTTTCTTGATTTAAATATTCAACATCATGAAGGCATCTTATACACTTCGCTTTTCCGTAAATCTACGGAGAGAAACACGTTGCTACGTTATGACAGCTGTCACCCCAGGGCTCTGAGGGACAGTCTGCCATATTCCCAGTTTCTGAAACTGAGAAGAAATTGCTATAAAAAGGAAGATTATTTTTGTGAGGCCAACATACTATCAGGTAAACTCCAGTTCAGAGGGTACCCACGACGCTTAATTAAGAACTCTATGAAGAGAGCTTGGAACTGTCCACGCGAAACCCTCCTTGAACCGAAACCTAAACAACCAACTGAAAAATTGGTATGTGTTACTACCTATTCCCCAGTTTCCAACCGGGTTAGACAATGTGTAAAAAAGAACTGGCACATTCTAAACTCAGGGGTACTGAATTGGGATACTCCCTTGTTTGCCTTTAAGAAGAACAAAAATCTAAAGGACCAATTGGTGAGGGCAGCATTACCGTCTACTAGAAATGTAACTCTTCACGATCACTGGCAATTACCCCCACTCCTTGGGCACGCCCGCTGTGGGTCGTGTGTTTGTGATTTTTCAATTGATGGCAAGGAATTTGTGTACAACAATGTAAGAAATGCACTTAAAACATTTACCAACTGTAATAGTCAGAACATTGTATATGCCATCTTCTGCCCCTGCAACCTGATATACGTGGGCCAAACTAAGCAGAAGGTCAAGCTGAGGATTTCTCAACATCGAAGTCGTATCAGGTGTAAAACACCCAACACCCCCTTGGTAGAACATTTCTTGGAGAAAGGACACTCGGAGAATGACATCCGCTGGACTGTGATCTCACAAATCATCATCTCACCCAGGGGTGGTGATCTTACACGCCTCTTGAACAGGGAGGAACTCAAATGGATTTTGAAGACTGATAGTCTTAACTCTGGGCTTAACCTTCAAGATGAATGGACTGCCCTTATTTGAAACTTGGTGCTGTTTGGAGTCAGACCTATCTTTCTGTTGTAAATATGTATCTTTATTGCACTATCTGTATGCTTTCTCTTAAGCATGTCACTTATCAAGAACTTGGTGCTGTCTGTAGTCAGACTTGTATTCTACTTTAAATATGTATTTTAACTGCACTAATTACATGCTTTCTTTTAAGCACGTCACTGTCCTTTCTTTTAAGCACGTCACTGACCTTTCACGTCACCATTTGTACTCTTCACCCTCACTGTCCCAAGATGGCGCTTATGGGAGTCCGTCATCTATTTTTATGCCCTTCCTTTGGACCAATCAGAAGCTATTATATTGCTTGCTGAAGTATTCTGCTCTGAGCACGCCAGGAAATGCATCTCTAGACCGACTAACCCGGTAAGCAGATCCCCTTACCCTCCCTATCCGTACTAAACCGCCGTTTTTGATTCAATTTGGTAACTCCTTCCCCATCCACCAGGTTTCCTGGCAGCCGACGGACTCCATTCAATTCCGCGGCTCCCGCCACCCGATTGTGGTAAGTTAGACACTCTCACCTTGGAGTCTCCCGCGCACTGGTTATAATTGTTATGGAATTGTTCTCATTTATTTCCTTTCGCCTGCCCAGGGTGAACGCGTGCAATTCCGCTACCCGAGGAACAAGCCTCTATACCCTGAGGTGTCCCGGTGAGCATTTGGTCCCATTTTGACTCCCTCCGTCAACTTCGTGTAAACGTATACTATCACGCATCTCGTTTTAGTTAGCGCCTGTACTCTTGTTACCAGCCGTCACTCCCTCACTGCGAGATATTCCCATTTCAGTCAGTGCGGTATTGTTCTGAGCCACGACGGGCTTGTTTGCATTGTATGCTTCACTGGACACTTTCACTACCGTAATTACTGTACCTCCGCCCTCATCACGGTTGCACACTAGGTCTTTACCTTATGAATATTCATGCACCGATCACCATAGTTCACTTGACACTAATGACTGGTATTACGCCGTCCACTGGTCACACTCAAGTCACTGTTTCCTTACAATGTTCTTTATCATGCAAACGCTGTTTTTGTACTTAATGTAAATATTTCCTCTTCCCCCCCTTTTAGGCATTTAGAGGCTTAATTACCCTAAGGCTTTTCATTGTATCTGTCCTGATGATGGACCCTGAGATTTAATAGGGGTCCGAAACGCCGTCGACTTTAAAGGCACTGAAACTGAATTGTGATTACTACTGAATGTCAAGTGCATGACTGTAATACTCTGGACAATTGTATTGTTGATAGAGTAACGTGTTTTAACCTTACAAAGCCCTTCTTTGCTGTCTACATCAACCCTTTGTACCTGCTCTGTTAGTACTGGACACAGGCTTGTGGTCCACACTGGTTGATTGTTGGAAGGTATCTCTATGTGATTTGAATACGTGTATTCTGAGTAAAATCTCTGAAAGACCACTGTCCGGCTGGACATGCCTTTCTAAAAATATAGATTGACTCTGTCTATATTTTATCCTTGTGTTGAAATTTCTCAATGTTGGGGACCGATGTTGTTGTGTAAAAAGTATGCTCCCCATGGTCCCTGCTGACTTATTTTGGGGTCCCTTGTTGTCGTTAATTTTGTCGAGAAAACCTGGCGCAGAAACCCAACACCAGACAACATGACAGCCCTCAAGCTCGCCACCCGAAAACACCACCAACTGATCCACGCCACCAAGAAAACCGCATTCAAGGAACGACTGGACAACAACGCACACAACAGCAAGGAACTCTTCAACATCGTGAAAGAGCTCTCCAACCCCAACGCCGGAAACAACGACATCACCCCTTCGCAAGACCTCTGCAACTCCCTCGCCTCCTACTTCCACAACAAGATCGCGGACATACACAACAGCTTCAGCACTCAACCGACGCACGCCACGACCGAACCACCGCCCCCCACCACCACCCTCCGCGCCTGGACCCCGATCAGCACCGAAGACACCGTCCACACGATGAACTCCATCCACTCCGGATCTCCGACAGACCCCTGCCCTCACCACGTCTTCAACAAAGCCGACGCTGTCATCGCACCCCACCTGCGGGACATCATCAACACCTCCTTCGACACCGCGACCTTCCCGGAGAGCTGGAAGCACGCCGAACTCAGCGCTCTACTTAAGAAACCATCAGCCGACCCCACCGACCTCAAGAACTACCGCCCCATCTCGCTGCTCCCGTTTCCGGCAAAAGTCATCGAGAAGACCGTCAACAAGCAACTGGCCGCCTTCCTCGAGACGAACGGTTCCCTCGACCTCTCGCAGTCTGGCTTCCGGGCCAACCACAGCACCGAGACCGCCCTGATCGCAGCTACCGATGACATCCGAGCCCTGCTCGACAACGGAGAAACAGCGGCCCTCATCCTCCTGGACCCCTCCGCGGCCTTCGACACTGTCTGCCACCGTACCCTAGTACAGTGCCTCAGCAACGTCGGAATCCAGGAGAAGGCACTGGAGTGGATCACCTCCTTCCTCGCCGGAAGAACACAGAGAGTCCGCCTCCCCCCGCTCAGATCGGAGGCCACCGAAGTCATCTGCGGCGTTCCTCAAGGCTCCTCGCTCAGCCCAACACTCTTCAACGTCTACATGAGCCCCCTCGCAGCCATCGCACGCCAGCACAACCTCAAGATCATCTCCTACGCCGACGACACCCAGCTGATCCTCTCCCTCACCAACGACCCCGCCACAGCCAGAGCCAACCTGCACGAAGGGATGACAGACGTAGCCAAATGGATGTCGAACAGCCGCCTGAAACTGAACTCGGACAAGACGGAAGTCCTCATCCTGGGATCATCACCCTCCGCCTGGGACGACTCCTGGTGGCCCCCCGCCCTGGGCAGCGCACCCAAACCCACAGACCACGCACGCAACCTGGGCTTCATCCTGGACTCCTCCCTGTCCATGACCAGACAGGTCAACGCCGTCTCCTCGTCGTGCTTCAACATCCTGCGCATGCTACGTAAGATCTTCCGATGGATCCCCACCGAGACCAGAAAGACGGTCACCCAGGCCCTCGTCACCAGCCGTCTGGACTACGGCAACTCCCTCTACGCCGGAACCACCGCCAAACTCCAGAAGAAACTCCAGCGGATCCAGAACACCTCAGCACGACTCATCCTGGACATCCCCCGCCGCAGCCACATCTCCGGACACCTGAGAGACCTGCACTGGCTCCCGGTCAACAAAAGAATCACCTTCCGGCTCCTCACCCACGCACACAAAGCCCTACACAACCAAGGCCCAGGATACCTCAACAGCCGCCTCAACTTCTACGCTCCCAAACGCCAACTTCGATCGACCAGCGACGCCCTCGCCGCCGTCCCCCGCATCCGAAGAGCCACCACAGGAGGAAGGTCCTTCTCCTACCTAGCCGCCAAGACTTGGCACTCCCTTCCGACCCACCTCCGCCTGACCCAGGACCACCTCGCCTTCAGGAAGCAGCTCAAGACCTGGCTGTTCGAGCAGTAGCGTACCCTCTCCCCCCCGTGCCTTGAGACCCTCCGGGTGAGTAGTGCGCTATATAAATGCTTTGATTGATTGATTGATTGAAAACTATTGTTCTACCTTCCCCTGCTCGAGCTTGGCTTAGCAGCAGGAGGACAGAATCATGCCTGTGGTCGACAGAAGCACTAGTTTGCTAGCAGACCCTGTAAGGCTGTTACCGGGAGTACAAGAAGGTTCCCTAAGGACCCCCCAAGTACATGGGATCATACTCCCAACACTGTAATCGGTGTTAGGGTGTGATTCAAACATATTTGATACCAAACATGCCCGGGTTCGGTGCAGCCTCTATATAGTTAGATGCACACCACATGTCTCTGTTTTTCAAGGAAGAAGCACACCTGTTTAAGGCCAACTTCTGGAGCATCACTTCCTCAAACTGAAACAGTGAAGTGGCATTCATTGTGGCAAAGTCTGCCTATGGGTCTAAAAGGATCATGGCCTATGATATTTGTTGGTTGCCTCCTGCTGTAATTTAGCAAAAATGATAATAGTGACTACTTCAGTAGTACTACTTGGCCTAAAGACAACCTGGGCAGTTTTGGGATGCAAGGAAGCGGTAGTTTAAGTAGAACCGTTTTATTAAGTAAGATGCAACGACCCCTGGTCTGTGTGCCTCCACCCCAACTGCCTACAAGCTCCTGCTTCTCCGAAATTCCACAATCAGGATTCTGGAAGTTGCTAAGAGATGGCATCACAGCACCGGAAAAGCACAGGGATACAACAGGCAGGATCTGTGTTAATGTTTTCTCTGCCAAAAGGCTTACCCTGACAGCATCCTCCTGAGGCGGAAGCCGGGAGACTCGATAGCTAGCATTATTTTAAAACTGTGTTCAAAACTGCATTTTAATTCTTACTGATCACCTCCAGGGCACTTAGCATTTTGTGTGTAGCACTCGTCAGGCATCGCCCGCGCAGCGGATTTATCGCTGCTGCGGGTTCAATACAATTGTTGGCGCCATTTCCAGGGACTCCCCAGACCACGCCCACTATTGTTGGCCACGCCCCCCACAGAATGACTACTTAATCGCGCTGAATTACAAGCACCAGTAGCTGACAGCATCCTCCTGAGGCGGAAGCCGGGAGACTCGATAGCTAGCATTATTTTAAAACTGTGTTCAAAACTGCATTTTAATTCTTACCGATCGCCTCCAGGGCACTTACCATTTTGTGTGTAGCACTTGTCAGGCATCCCCCGCGCAGCGGATTTATCGCTGCTGCGGGTTCAATACAATTGTTGCCGCCATTTCCAGGGACTCCCCAGACCACGCCCACTATTGTTGGCCACGCCCCCCCCCGAATGACTACTTAATCGCGCTGAATTACAAGCACCAGTAGCTGACAGCATCCTTCTGAGGCGGAAGCCGGGAGACTCGATAGCTAGCATTATTTTAAAACTGTGTTCAAAACTGCATTTTAATTCTTACCGATCGCCTCCAGGGCACTTAGCATTTTGTGTGTAGCACTCGTCAGGCATCCCCCGCGCAGCGGATTTATCGCTGCTGCGGGTTCAATACAATTGTTGCCGCCATTTCCAGGGACTCCCCAGACCACGCCCACTATTGTTGGCCACGCCCCCTCCCCCCCGAATGACTACTTAATCGCGCTGAATTACAAGCACCAGTAGCTGACAGCATCCTCCTGAGGCGGAAGCCGGGAGACTCGATAGCTAGCATTATTTTAAAACTGTTCAAAACTGCATTTTAATTCTTACCGATCGCCTCCCGGGCACTTAGCATTTTGTGTGTAGCACTCGTCAGGCATCCCCCGCGCCGCGGATTTATCGCTGCTGCGGGTTCAATACAAATGTTGCCGCCATTTCCAGGGACTCCCCAGACCACGCCCACTATTGTTGGCCACGCCCTCCCCCCCTACGTCCCTTTCATCATAAAACATGTGCACCTACCGAACATGCAGCGGACGAGCGCAGCGGGAGTGCCGATTGCACGCCGAATGCACGCCTAAGGCAAGCCCGTCTGCGCCCGTCCGCGCCTGGATCGGGCCCAGGGCCACCCCCCCTGGCTCTTTTGCTCAACAGACCCCCTTAGCCTCTACTCTGATCAAATATACCTCATCTCAACTTTTAGATCTCAAACCCACGGACAACCTACCACACTCTACACCTCAATTTCTATACACGGACTCTCTAATAGGTCCTCACAAATGCCCTGCATGCTCCAACCACATTTCCCCTGCAAAAACCCATAAACAGGTTTTAGCAGCACTCATTAACGTACGCTCCCTCCCTAAACATAAACTAGAAATCCTAGAGTTTATAGTGTCACACAATCTCGACTTACTATTTATCACAGAGACTTGGGGTGACAACTCCTCCGGACCCGGATCATTGCCCCCTACATCATCAAGAGATTGGAAAAACATCGATACCCATCACCTTGCCGCGATGATGACCGAGGGTATAAACACAATGGAACCTGACCCATCACTAGCCTCCAAAAATTATCTCAACATCTTGGATACGGCATGTTCCAAACTAGCACCCCCCAAAACCTTTCAACGTAACAGAAAATCTCCTTCTGCCCCGTGGTTCTCAGAATCCCTACGTCTTCAAAGACAACATTGCAGAAATTTAGAAAGACACTGGAGAAGATACTACAACCCTACTGATAAAATATCATATAGAAATGCCTTATCCAAATACAAAGACCTGATTACCTCCGAAAAAACCATCTATTACACCTCCCAGATTAATCTGGCCCAAAACTCCGCAAGAAAGCTGTTTCAGGTAGTTAATCATCTCTCAAACCCTTCCGAACCCCCTGCTGATACGTCCCAATCACTCTGCAACTCCCTTGCCGATTTCTTTAAGGACAAAGTCACCGCTATTTTTTCAGCATTTCGTCACGAACCTCCCTCATCTACCATAGCTAAACAACCTCCGCCTAGCAATGTCCCTTCCTTCAGTAGTTTCAAACTAGTCTCAGAGAAACAAATATCCCAACAAATCTCTAGCACCAAATCAGGATCACCCTTAGACCCTTGTCCACCTTCTATCCTTAACCTCATCCCTGACGCCATTGCCCCCGCCTTAACTAACATTTGTAACTCTATGTTCTCTACCGGTTCCTATCCCTCAGTCTGGAAGAAGGCCATCATTAAGCCACTATTGAAAAAATCCACTCTCGATCCCGCTTCCCCATCCAGCTACAGACCAATTGCTTGCCTTCCTTTCCCATCAAAGATATTCGAAAGAGCAATGAATATACAATTTACCAAATTTATCAAGGAAAATGACCTACTGGACGACACCCAATTCGGCTTTAGGCAGGAACACGGAACCGAAACAGCCTTAGTAAAGGCAGCAGACGAAATAAGAATGACACTAGATAAAGGAGGAGCAGCAGTATTGATACTGCTGGATCTATCTGCGGCTTTCGACACGGTCGATCATGCCACTCTGATCGACCGTGTCTCAGCAATTGGCATTCACAACAAAGCCAAAGAACTTCTTGCCTCCTTTCTGGCTGATCGATCACATACAGTTAAACTGGGCCCTTACTTCTCCCACACATTCTCCCTTCCTTGCGGAGTACCACAGGGATCCTTGCTAAGTCCGACTTTATTTAATATCTACGTTTTGGATTTGGCGAAGGTGATTAAATCTTACGGCATCAGTCTCACTACCTATGCCGACGATACCCAGCTCGTCCTATCAGTACACAATGATGGATTGACAGTTGCAGCAAACTTCCAAGAAGGATTACTCGCCATCAGTTCCTGGATGTCCTCAAACTGCCTAAAATTAAACTCTGAAAAAACAGAGGTGATGACATTCGGGAAATTGGAACCTGCCAGGTCTCCCCTGTGGTGGCCCATAGAGATGGGACCTCCACCAGTACCTGTTACCAAGGTCCGTAATCTCGGAGTCACATTCGATGACAAACTACTTTTCCATCATCACGTCAATTCCGTAGTTTCCACCTCCTTCTTCACTTTGAAGAAGATTAAGAAACTTCTTCCCTATCTTCCCATATCAGCTGTAAAAACCCTGATTAGCACCCTTATATTTGCCAGAACGGATTATTGTAATGCCCTTCTTCTCAATGCACAGGAAAAGGTTCTTGATAAACTTCAGCTAGTGCAGAATGCCTCAGCCAGAATTCTACTACACATACCTAAGTTCACCTCAATAACCCCTTTCATCCGACTACTCCACTGGCTCCCTGTCAGGAGCCGTACGAAATTTAAGGCATTGTGCATCGCCTACAAAGCCATGCACAACTCAGGCCCGAAGTTTCTCAAGGACGCCTTTCGTCCGCTCGAAAACCCCAGAACCCTTCGTTCATCTTCAGCTAATCTGCTCAAAGTCCAGCGCACAAGGAAAGCTAACGGGGGTGATAGATGCTTTGTGATCTCCACAGCCAGACTATGGAATTCACTCCCGATCACCATCAAAACTGCCCCAACTCTCTTTAGCTTCAGGAAGAAACTAAAAACATGGCTGTTCCCACTTTAAAATCTATCATAGCCATCGACTGCTCAGTCAGCGCCGAGACACCCCCGGGTATTTGCGCGCTTTAAAAATCGCCAAAACATAAACAAACCCCTACTCCACTAGGTTTTTGAGCTAGGGGAACTGGCATATTAGATTTAAGCTTGCATTTTTTGTTACATCGACTGCGTGCTTCTTACGCAAGGTACCTGTAAAAGGCTGCCCTTGTTGGAGGAAGTGTGGTTTTATTCTAGTTGGTAATGCATGGCTCAAGGGGGAGCCAGTCTATATAATTGTTTTGTTAAACATACAACACCTTCTGGATGTACTGCACAAATGAAGTTCAGTACATAGAAGGTGTAGGCTGACACGGTCTGAGACGGGCGTCCGGATGGAAAGAGTGAGTAGTTCAATGACTATATCTAGATGGGTTTGTCTACCCAAAAATGAAGCTATGTATTCACACGAGTATTGAGCGGGGATGTGGCAGTAGCTATAAGGTGGTAGTTAAGGCTAACAGCAAGTTACATTTGTTAAACAGTTTGCAGCATTAGAGGCCAAAGGATTTGTTGAATTAATTATGACCTTTCCAATTTCACAATTAAGCTTTTGCAGATTGTGAGTTGGCTTTTAAAAACTAACCTAGCCTCATGATTATACAAATGTCTCCATTCCCGCTTAAATTTCTGGTTAAGGAGGAGGGCTGCTTCAAATGTCATGTTATAGCATTGCTCAACTAAAAATCATATAACTGTGGGTAGACAACTAATGACCATCATTTGCTTGAGTAATTTTTAAAGCAAACCGTTCATGTTTTCTAGGTTCAGACTGATGAATGTCAAGTTGATAATCCTACTCAAGATGCCAGCAAAGTGACAGAGTCACATGAAATTTAACCCAACACAGCTACCAATGACGCTATTGATAAAGTATTTATGAAACTACGTTTAATCATTTTGTTGTGTAAAGCAAATTTAAAATAAACTTTTCTTGAATCTTTATATGTGTGTTTTATCATTTTGTTAGGGCTTCAAAATAGAAGATGTGGTCTAATGGTCAGAGCTGCTGACTTTTTAACTGGGGAACCAGGTTTGAATCCTGGTGAAGAGACGCAACATCCTAAGATTGCGAGCAAATCAGTTAATCTCCTCGTGCCTAAAAAAAAGGGAACCTGACCTTGTGTAATGTAATCAGGTACTTGTGTAAGGTGCTGTAATGCCCTTGGGCCAGGTTTGCACTATATATACATTTAAAAAAATCTAGACTAGAACAAAGTTTCTCAAACATGCACCCCCTCTAGACTGAATAGGTTTCCTTATACCCATCTAGAAATTCTCATTTCTTTTTCCTGAGTATTCTTTTCTGCTTTACGCATATACAGGACCCATGCAATGATATAGTGAGAAACACAATAAGAAAATACGTATCTATTGTAAATATCTGTTGTAAAGTAACACCAGAGTGTGCTTTGAGATACTTTTGTCAGTGGCTGAAGCGAAGCTCAGAGACTATGCATCTACCATCTTTGATTTCCACAGTCACAGAATATTAGAATTAGAATTCAAGGCAAATAGTAGTTTGATCCAGAGGACACCCACCGTAAATGAGAAGCTGCAAGTACTCAGACATTCACGCCTGGAGAGCCATGTAGGCCAAACAAATAGCTCTGCATTCAGTGTGCAGCTTACATTTGTGGCATTGAGATCAGAGGGCCCCACTGTCACATTGTCCTTTGCAAAATGCATGAAGTTTTGCACACAATTATGTTTTTTCCACCAGATGCCAGTGTAATTTGGGTGGCATTTGATAGACTTATATTGGGTAGGGATTAAAGCAGGCTAGCTGCCATACTCTGAACATTTTATTACATTCTGAAGCTCAAATATGGAATAATCCAACCTCAAGGAATACATTGCCAAAAAAGAAGACCTGATACCAGCTGTATCTAAACAAAGTGGAAATGTTTTTCCAGAAAGTGGCTTCCGAACTGTTGTTGAAGCCTTAGCGCTCTTGTATCTGGATGGTGATACCGCCCTGCTCCATGGCCTCCAATAATGCACACTGACACTCTACAAGAGTTCCATGCAAGGGTCTTCAGCTTGTTTAAACATTCAAATAACGTAGATATTATAGCATGAGCGTCCTTCAGTATCTTCCACCTTCTATTCCAATTAGCAGGCGCTTTCCTTAGGTTCAAGTGTCTGTGACTTTATTTCAGGTACTTGTGTTTCACTATCTCGAAGGCCAATTCCATATAAGTCACCCTCTCAAAGAACTTTCTTTGGTCTACCTTTAAAAGACCCACATCAAGTGCAGATTTGTCTGACTTCATTGTGAGTGCCTCTCCTAATTCCTAAATAGTCAGGATGATATGATCAAGCTTAACACATTGGATGTCTTCTAGTTAGCTCTGTTAGAAATAGCAGTGCATTCTGCACGGTCCTTTGCGTCTTGTGTTCCAGCTTGGTCCACCTCTGCCTGACAAGGATGTGGTTTGCCTATCTATAGTTTGCCCTTGTTGCTAGTGGACCAGGATACCCAGCGGAGAGTATTGTCTGATGGCCTCTGTTGTACGTCTGGTTTTGCAACTTTGTAGTCTTAGTCTCTTTTATATATCCATTCACTACTTGCTTTGTGGAGCTTCTGCTCCGGTGTCCCAATTTAGGGCGTTCAACAAATGCCAAAGTAGTGGAGTTGGGTGGTTCCCTATAGTGCCATGCAGTAGGCTAGAGCATAGTGTATGGAGCACAGGAGCTTTCATTATCTCACTTTGATGAAACCCAGGCTGACAAAATCCCATTTTCGGGGATTGCCAAAACGAGGGAAACCAATTGCCACGAATCCAGAAGATTTTTGTGTCGCAATGTTTACCCCTATTTGGGTTTGAATTCTGGATTGGGTATATAAAACAATGTTAAAACCTCTTACAATTTCTACTATGATAGGAATTGTAAGAATATTTGTTTTAGTGAAAGGGGAGGAAATAAAAGGAATATAGAAAGTACTGATCACAGTAGCCTTTTTTTCTATGTCTACCATGAGATAAAAACAAGGAAAAAAAGAAGATGAGGAAAGACAGGAACAGAAGAAGGCAGCCACAGAAGTTGAACAGAATCAACAACAAAGCCAGTACATGAAAAAGGGGAGTGACAAGGAGACGGGAGTCCCTCTCGATAAGGAAAGCACACATGGTACACCAATCCAGACCACAGAGACCCACTCTGGATCTTGTATACCAATTATGCTATGCACCCTAAATGTGTGTAGATGATGGTCATGCAAAATGAGGCCAGAAAACAATCAAAAATCGTAGACTTACTGCACTAGGGTAACTCAGAGCAAAGATGCAAACCTACAAAAACACTCAGGGAAATTTCTGTTACAACAAACACATACGCTTGTAAGTGTGATCTTTGAGTTTAAATAATGTAATCTGCTGCCACGGGGTATTCTATGGCTCCTGGAGTGAACCAGGCTGAATCCCTTCTATGTCTGTGTCAGATTCAAATGATGATGCCCCTAACTCCCTTTCCTAGTTGATCATTTTAATTCTCACCTTCATATCTGCCACAGTTCGTGCCCTCATTACATGTATTTGTAAAGCGCACATTCACCCAAGGGTATCTTGGTGCTGAATTTTGTTGGTAACTATTTTCGCTGGATGTCGGGGATTTTTGTACGTTAAAGATGTTACATAAATAACAGCACTTTGAATATATACAGATAACAATTAGCAGCAACAATTTTGTAAAATTCCATAAAATCTATAGCAAAAAAGAAGGTGCATAAATAAACTAATACAAGAAAATGTATAACCTCATGAATAAACACCTCCAATGGTAAGAGCAACTGCATCCAAGCAGGAATTGATTCTTGGACTTGTTCTAGCTTGCCCCTCCTAGGATCATTTTGAATAATAGATATTTCTATTCCACATGTATGCAAAAATTGTAACGCCCGATCGGGTATTTTGCGAGGATCTGCATCAAGCCAGGATTTAGTAATACATAATCTGTCCATTACTATCATAAAAATAAGGTACCAGTAACTTCTTGAAGAGCATTTGATAAAAATATAAGCAGTATTCATTTAGGGTTTTTGAAATACTATGATACCAATAATTCTGCTTTGTTTTCTACATTCCTGATCCCAAAACTGTTGAATTTTAATGTAATTGGCAAAAATATGGATTGTATCTACTTCTAAAAAAGTGCAACAAAAACATCCAGAACTTTCCTGATACACAAGGAACATATGACCCGATTCACAGAACTTATCTGAGACTTCACTACTTTTGGTATTCACAGAAGGCATTTAGTAGTAGACTTTACTACTACTAAATGCCTTCTGTGAATACCAAGAGTCGTAAATGTAACCAAAAGTAGTAAGTTTAACCAAAAGTAGTAAGTGCATTCTGTGAATGCCAAAAGTAGTACGTTTAGGATTTTGTCTCAGATTAGTTATGTGAATCGGGCCCAGGGCCTTTTAGGTGTATAATATAGATTGTGAATAATTTTGTATTTATGTGTTTTTAATCTGGAAATATTAATAATTTTATTATTAAGATTAAATTACCAAGATGCTTCCTTAAGGTACTTAGGTCCTTAGGTACACCTAGCTTGATAGACTATCAGCCAAGGGATGAACATTATCTTGTAGATCATTAATCAAAATACTATAAACATGGACAATTATCCCTTTGCTCTTGATAAACCTAAGTATTTTGATAAAGGAAATGAAATACAAGCTAAAATCTTTGTCTAAAAAAAAAAAAAAAAACTAATTTGAATGTATTTAAAGATCCCCGTCGCAGGTACTGAATATTAGGACCTCCATTTCTCAAAAGCCTATAATTCCATCCCATCGTACAGATGTCCTACATATTGTAAAGTGAAGCTGGAACACTGTGAAGTATGCAAGTCATGAGAAAATGCAGAGTGATAGGCATGATTCTAAAGAAGAGTATACCTAATAATAGATTGGATAGAAAACTGGTGTACTATACTGTTCCTAATAGAAGGACAACCTTATAATGTCTTAAATGTAGTGCCTATAAAATAAGACAGATCATATAACCCCGGACCAGGCAATAAATCAGAGTAAAGTGTTTGAAGATGGGAAGGGCTGCTGATGACTAATATACAGGACAATCGGTTGCAAAATGCTGCCCCCCACCCCCTCAAAAAAAAATGCTGTTGGGCAAAGCCCATCCCACCTTTCTAATAGTACCTGCAAAAGCAAATTGGTCTGCATGAGTTGTTCATGTTGCCATACGAAACGATTCCATGATTTGTCCATCTTTGAAAAAAAAAACTCAGAGAAATATAACTTCATTGTTCGAAAAAAGCACCGAAGTGCGGTAAAATAATCAGTTTTAACAACGCTTTTTGGGTTTGGGTACAACACTCAATAGGCAATGGAGTATCAGCAGTTCAAGTCGAACATTCGTCACCTGTTTAAGCTGTGTTACCACCTCTTCCCAGTACCCCAACAGCATTCTACATTCCACTTCATATGGGGGAACTGTGCCTTCCCACACTTGGGAGAGGACGAGGTCCTGCAGAGATAATATATTCTAGTGGGTGCCAGGTAAGTACGATGGAGGTCATTAAAATGCGTCATCTTAAATCTAGCATTACTTGCAATGTCTTGCACCTGTGCACAGGCCCTCGCCCATTCTGCGTTTGTCAGGGGAACCTGTAAATCTCTGCAGCTGGCCGAGGCCCCCACAGGGGGCCCCCAGAGAGGTCAGCTCTCTAGTGTCGCCTGGGCACCCCAACCTCCCACCCCATTCAGGGGCCGGGACTCTGGTTGGAGTCTCCCCCTCTCCAGCCTTGTAGCGGCGCACAGGGGGCATCACTTCCCGGGCGCCCAGGACTTGGGGAGGGTATATATCCCTCCCCCACCATTTTGGCGATCTCTTTGATTGCTGTACACGCCGTCTTGGGGGTCATTGCTCGATTTACTCCGTCGTTTGTTGGATCGCGAGCTGAGTCGCCCCGTCAAGGCCTGCCCCCTAGATTGCGGGTTTCAGCCCGCCTGGGGCCTGTGGGGGTCCCAGTGCCTGTGACCCGATGCGCGGCTGAGCATGGGGGCCTGGCATCCTGCATCCATGCCCGGCCCTGGACCGGATAGCGCTTTGTGCGGCCTTTGCCATTGTCGGTGCCTGCAATGTTGCCAACTCACTGGTCTGTGGTGTGATTTAGGATCGGTCGACCAGTGCAGAGGGCATTTTTGGAGTGGATTTCTGTTTTGCGGAGTCAGGGGGCTCCGGGGTTTGTCCGGGGCGAGTGTGGGCGCGTCATCTGGGCAGAGATATTTGGGTCTAGCCTCGCGTTTGGTAGGAGGCACTGGGACCTTGCGGGCAACGGACTGCAGTTTTAAGCCGCTGAATGCTGTCAGGAGCTGCCGCCTCTGGGTCCCCGAGGCTGTCCTGCAGGAGTGATAACCACCTGCGTGGCCAGCTCAGTGTGTTGGATGCCCTGTTCTTGCTGTGGTGCGGCTCCCGCATATTGGTAGTACAACCTCCGCAGTGTGGATTGGATCAATCGCAGTGCCGTTTTGGGCGGAAGTGGCAGCGCGATCGTCAGGGCTGAGAGGAGGGGAAACTGGGGAGCAGCATTCCTGGGACTCCCTCTTCCATGGGGGGCTCGGGTGCCCACGCGCTGGAAGTTTCTTTTGCCACCACCCGACGGATGCTGCATGGGGCAGCTCGGCGGGCCCAACCACTAGAGGGAGAGCCGCCACTCTGCAGGGGGCGAGCCGCGTGTGTGCCGCTGGTAGGGGGGCATCTTTTGGCACTGCTTAAAACTGGCTTTGATGACTTAAAAGGGAGAACCCCTGTCTCTTTTTGACGCATCATACGACGACACCTGTATAGTATTGCATTCACTGAGCTTATTGGGAACGTGTGCAATTGCTTGAATCCCCGCTTAGCGTAGGAAGGTGTGTCGAGTCAGCCCCCTTGACATGCTTTGTTGGTGCCATCAACGAGACAGGTTGATACCGCCGAAGACAGGGACACTGAAGCCCAGTAGTTGCATTGGTGCATTCCATGGCTTGGGAAAATGCAAGGGAGATGAATGGCTACCGCAGCAAGCGAGCGGTCGTTAAGGACGCAGTTCAGCATATGCCTGGGGACCTCATTGCAGTATGGAGGAGCCAGAGGGGCTCTCTAAAGAGGCAGGTGCCGCCGTCTGGCTAGGAAGGGTTTCTTGACAGTCTTTCATGCGCCATTCTGTGGTGCAGAGCGGTGCGCTTTGTTTGGCAAAGGAAAGCAAAAGAAGAAGAAAAAAAAAGTGAGATCTGTTTGGTTTGCCAGAACGAGTGGGTTGTTGCATTCTGTGGAGCATGATAATTTAAACAGCAGGCTGCACCTTACAGTCTTGGGAACACTTCGACTCTCATTTAAGAGGTGTTTACTTGCTCAGCATAGTTGAAAATTTTGTAAGGTCTTCAGTGAGGTTGTGTTCCCTGCGTTTTAGGCAGCGCCATGGTTGGCTTTCGTCTGGCCCCACAGGTGATGGGCTAGGGCACTTTAAAAATAAGGGAAGGGGGTGTCGCAAAGTGCAGTTCTGGTGCAGTTGTGTGCGTATTCCATTAGGCATTTCTCAAAAGCGTACATTGCAGGGGGGGTTTCTGCCGTTTGAATGCCGGCCGAGTTGGCGCACGTGTTGGTGGTGTAGCCGGGATCACACTGTGGGTGCCTGCATCGCCGTCTCTAGGTAGTGGGTCTTGCGGGGAGAACATCACTGCATTTTGGATCCATGGGCAGGGTTGCAGCCTCCCAGCAGGCTGCTTATAGCCTGCCTCACTGCGCTACCTATTATTAAAATTATGTCTAGGACCATTTGTTGTCTGTACTGCTAAATACTCATTATTAGAATTATGTCTAGGACCATTTGTTGTCTGTACTGCTCACTGCGCTACCTTAGCGGGTGCTACCTTCGAGTCCCTGGTTCCGGTTGGACACGGGAGGCTGATTTTGTGTTAGAGGTTGGCAGGGGGCGGTGCGCCACCCCCGTCCCCTTTGATAACCCAAGGTGTCTGGCGGGCGATGCTAGCGGGTGGGGTAAATTCCGGCTGCGCGGTTGTGCTGGCGCACGTGGGGCGAGCATGTTTTCGGATTTTGCCCCCCACTCCCAGCGTGGTCGTGGGGCAGGTCCGGTCGTAGCGACTTATTATATACAAGCCATAACCCTCACACCGTGCCCATTCCGTGGAAGACATACGTATGCCCCCCCGCCCGCCTACCATCGTCACAATAAAATTAGCCAACAATACGTGCATCTGTTGTGGTCGTTGTTGGCCGCAGTTTTATTAGTATTGTACACATGCTGGTTATACATTTGTCATTTGCGTACTGCCGTAGGTTGGTCATAAATCATACATGTCATAAACCAATGTCATAAACCATCCTGGGCCGATACTCTTGTGATGCATATCAGTTCGTAAATGGCACACCAAAACCAGTTCCTTTTGTTATTCCTTGGTAGTCCTCTTAGTTGGTTATTTCTGGGATCACCATTTGGTTGATCACCCACGCCCTCTGCGTGTAGTGGAGGGTAGCTTCTCTCTCTGGAGTTAGGCCCCCAGCTCGCTACCTTTTGCGCCCTGCCGTCTGGCCGGGTCTGGGCCGCGAGCGCCATCTCCTTTTGCGACTCCCCTCCTTGGCGCGGCCACCTCACCCTGCCGTGCGGCATCCAAAAGTGAGTGGACCTCATCCTACACACCGCCCGTCGGTGTGTCTCCTTAGCCAATCCTTGTACCAATTTCCACCAAACCCCCTTGCCACTATCCAGCCCTGCGACACTGCTGTTCCTTAGGTGTGGGTGGGTGGGTCTGCAGAAATCCGGTCGGTGCGCCTCTCTCCCTGCTCTACGAAGTTAGGAGCTACCTGGGCGAGCAGCGACTTATATTCCCAAATTCTACCACCTTAGCGCTCAGGTGGCGCCCCCTGATTGGGGGGTTCGAACCTAGCGCTACCTGCCAATTGGTCACCTTTTGGCGCCATCGAGCACTCTCCTTTTGGCGGGAGGCATCCCCTTCTGGTTTGCGTCTGGGCGCTTTAAAGCGCCCAGAACCGGTTTTCCACTGGGGGCACGGCGCAGGTTATGGCGCCGGCCCCTGAGCCTCCCCCCCCCTTTGGGGGGGAGAGGCGGCCTCTGCAATAACCCTTGCACCGTGCCCATTCCGTGGAAGACATACGTATGCCCCCCCGCCCGCCTACCATCATCACAATAAAATTAGCCAACAATAAGTGCATCTGTTGTGGTCGTTGTTGGCCGCAGTTTTATTAGTATTGTACACATGCTGGTTATACATTTGTCATTTGCGAACTGCCGTAGGTTGGTCATAAATCATACATGTCATAAACCATCCTGGGCCGATTCTGGGCCGATACTCTTGTGGTACATATCAGTTCGTAAATGGCACACCAAAACCAGTTCCTTTTGTTAGTCCTTGGTAGTCCTCTTTGTTGGTTATTTCTGGGATCACCATTTGGTTGCTCACCCACGCCCTCTGCATTTAGTGGAGGGTAGCTTCTCTCTCTGGAGTTAGGCCCCCAGCTCGCTACCTTTTGCGCCCTGCCGTCCGGCCGGGTCTGGGCCGCGAGCGCTGTCTCCTTTTGCTACTCCCCTCCTTGGCGCGGCCACCTCACCCTGCCGTGCGGCATCCAAAAGTGAGTGGCCCTCATCCTACACACCTCCCGTCGGTGTGTCTCCTTAGCCAATCCTTGTACCAATTTCCGCCATGCCGCAGGGAGGCTAACGTCTTTCTGCGGCTCCCCCCACAAAATACATTTTTCTTTTTTTTGTATCTGCAACCTGCGAGAGCCATTGCGCCCCACAAGTTGTCCCAAAAGACTCTGATCCCTATGCCAGAGAGATGTACCCTTTATAGTTCCGGGCGTCCTGGGTGGATTAGACCATGTCTGAGGGATTCCAACCCGTTGGTCTTGCAGAATTTGTGCATTGCAATGTTCAGTTTTCTCCTGGCATTATCCACCGCCTTATTGGAATCTGCGCCCCTCCAATGCCTCCTGCTGACCATCTCCGACCATATGACCGTTGTGCCACCAAACCATGTGGCTGCCTTGGTGAGGTCTGTCTGAATGGCCTGCCCCAAAGCTTTGCGTCCCATTTGGGCCAGGTCGTTGCCGCCGAGATGAATGATCAGGACGTCTGAATGCCATGCTGAGTCTGCCAGTAGGTCGTGGAGTGTTGCCGGCAGGGGATTCCATTTCATCCCCGGCTGCCCCAGCCAGCGGATGCATGTTGCTTTGGGCTTGCTCGCCATCCTGTGACCCGACTGCTGCCACCATGTCTCCATCCTGGACACGAAGGAATGGCCCACTACCCATACCAGCTGGGGGCGTCTTCCTGCTGAAAAATAATTGGAAAATAAGGTAGCCTGCTGCAGCACCGGGTCCTTTGTCTGCAGTCTTGGGCGAGGAGGGGGGTGTTCTCTGACACCCTGCCGTGCGGCATCCCAATGTCACCCTGCTTGATGCTCACCCTGCCGTGCGGCATCCCAAAGTGACTGCCCCCCCCTCCTTCATGCCTGTTCTGTTCTACAAAAGCTGAGGCCGGATGTATGTCTTGTAGGCTCGGGACCGCCATCTGCCGACAGTCTGAATCCTTTCCTCCGGCATGCCATGCTGCGATGCCGAGGTGGCTGCGACGAGTCTAAAAGAGTGGGAAGCAAAGGACTCAGGATGGAGCCCGGCCTTCGCGAGGCCCTGGCGCATTATTGCAGTGAATTGGAACTTGCTTAGGTTGCTCCCATCCAGGTGTTTGAAGAGTGGTCCTTCGCCCGCCGAATTTCACCAGACAGCATACTGCGCAAAACCTGGACTCCGGAATGCATTGCAGCCGTATAACCGCGCCCTTTCCTGCCTTGTCAGTTTTTGACCTTCTTAAGAGTATCTCCACTGCCTTTACTAAGGGTCTGATTTCAGTGGCCTGGAGGCACCGTTGGGCCGGGTCCCGTTTGTTAGGCGCCACCAATTCGCTGATGCGGAAGGCGCCAAATAATGCTGTGGTAAATGCTGCCCTGAAAAGTCGAAGTTCGAAGCTGTCTTTTGTAACCCATACCAATGCTTCTAGTAGCTGGCCCAGTTTTTTAAAATCGATGGGGCGCCTGGTGTCTGCCCTTACCCCTTCAGCTCTTTTCCACCCTTTCAGTGCTGCCTTGAGGTATAGGGACGCTGTGGGATCCTCCCCTGTGTGAATCTTAGTGAAATGGGCTATGGCTGAAAAATGGGCCTGCGCCCATGACCTTGTCCTTTTGTTATTAAATGCCCACTGTATAAATTTCTCCACCGCTGTCTGTGTCCCAGCCCTATCGCTCAGTGACTGTATGCCCCCAATTCTCATTACTGTGGCTGCATATTACTTGTACCTTCTAGTTGCCTCAGGAGTCAGTGCGTGATTTACCAGTGCGGACAGATCTATCCCCCCAGGTCCCACAGATATGCCGGAAAAGGGGTCATCTCCTTGTCTGCCCCTGGCACCAGCTCTCTGAATCGTTTCATCTGAGATCGTGAAAGGGCGTCCGCCACTGAGTTCTCCACCCCTGGCACATGGCGAGCCTTCAGCTCCAGATTCCCCTCCAGCTGTAATTTAATCAACTGTCGCATTAGCCTCAAAGTGTCAGGGCACCTCGCTGCGCCTTTGTTAATGGCCTGTACTACCCCCCTGTTGTCTGACCACAGGGTCAGCTTCATGTTTCTTAGCTCCTGTTTCCATATTGTCAATGCTACTATTATTGGGAAAAGCTCTAAAAATGTGATATTACCAGTGATGCCTTGCCTGTGCCATTTCTCCGGCCACTGGTTCGCACACCACCTTTTTCCAAGGATTGCCCCGAAGCCCAAGCTCCCCGCAGCATCGGTAAAAAGGGCTATCTGTCTGGCTGTCACCCAACCCTCTCTCCATATCAGGATGCCATTAAAGTTTCGGAGGAAATCATCCCACATAAGTAGGTCCTGTTTAACCCCAGCCCCTAGCCGAATGTGGTGGTGTTTGTGGGTGATGCCTGATGTCAGCTGTGTCAAGCGCCTGGCGAAAACTCTCCCAGCAGGGATGACCCTGGCCGCGAAATTGAGCTTCCCAATCAGCCTCTGCAATTCGCGGAGTGTCGCCTTGCTCCGGCCTCACAAGTTCCTGACCTCCTCCCTGAAATCTTTCACCTTTTCCTCAGGCAGCCTGGCCGTCCCAGCTATTGAGTCCAGTTCTATGCCCAGGAACGTAAGTCTTGTGGTTGGGCCCGTTGTCTTTTCGGACGCTAAGGGAACCCCCCCCAGTATCCCAGCCAGCTCTTCAAACGCAGCCAGGGTGTCCCCGCATGTGGAGGACCCTGAGGGGCCCGTAAACATGAAGTCATCCAAGTAATGCAGTTTCCTGCGCCCTGGGTGTCTGTCATGGAAGGCCCACTCTAGAAAGGTGGCAAACTGCTCGAAATAGGCGCATGATATGGTGCAACCCATGGGCATTGCTTTGTCAACAAACAGGCCCCCCTCCCATTGGAAGCCCAAAAGGTGAAAGCTGGAAGGGTGAACGGGAAGAGGCGGAATGCGGATTCAATATCTGCCTTGGCCATCAATGCCCCCATTCCTGCTGCCTTTACTAGGTCTATTGCGTCGTCCACTGATGCGTAGCCCACTGAGCAAGCCTCTGTGGCGATCCCGTCGTTCACGGAGGACCCTTCGGGGAATGAGAGGTGGTGGATGAGTCTAAATTGGCCTGGCTCTTTCTTGGGGACCACACCCAGAGGGGAGACCACTATACCCTTGTGCAAATGTGGTGGGAGAGGGCCCTCAACTCTGCCCAATGATTTCTCTTTAGCCAGTTTGGCGCGCACCACCTCGGGGTGTTGCATTGCGGATTTTAGATTGTTGGCCCCCTCTAGAGGTAGAGAGCCTGTGAATGGGATCACAAAACCTTCCTCAAAGCCTCTCATTAGGACAGTGGCGTCTGTTCTGTTAGGTTACTTGTTAGCTAGTCTGCGCAGCTGTTGTGTGTCAATTGGGGATCTGGCCAGCTGGCAATCTTGCAGGTCTATCAAATCCCCCCCACCTGTTGTTTTGAATCTAGTGCTTCCTTTTCTTATCTTTTTTGTCCCTTTTTGGCTCGCGCTTGCACCGACATGCCACCGCCAGGTGCCCTCCACCGCAGCTTGAGCACGTGTGTTGGAATTTGCACGCGGGGCCCCACGAGCAGTCCCCGGCATCGTATTTCCAGCAAATGGCCGTGGCTCCCTTGGGGGACGTGGGTTTCCCTTCGCTGTGCTTTGCCCTGTGAAATGACCTGCCCCTCCCCTTGTGGTGGGAGCTCCGAAAGGACTGGTTGCTTTTTCCCGCCCAAGCTTTTACCTCTTTGGCCACTAGCACCTTATGTATAAAATCCGAGACATCCTCCTCATTCCATTCCATTTCAGGGTGTCTCTGCATCTTAAGCCTGAAACCCTTGTCATATTCCAACCAGGCATCCCCAGGAAACTGCCTCTGTGCCCAGTGAATATTGGCCTCGTAGAGCCACAAATCTGCAGCGCAGCGCGGGAATCTTTCAACTATGATGCATGCCATAATTCTAAATGCATCCGGCCAATTGTCAAAGTTCCTCTCTTTCCTAGGGCTGCGCCTTTCCCTTCTGTCCTCATCCTTCTTGTCGAAAGTTGTGAGGTCCAGCCCCTCGAGCTGGATCTCAAGCAGGGAAAAAATGTCTATAAATTCTTTACGCCATACCCTTTCCTTGACTGCCAGGGGCATAAGGCAAGCTAAGCCGGTGGCTCTTGTGGTTAATGATGCCGGACCAGGGGACGGTCTGGTATATGGGTCAGTAACTGGACCCACATGTGCTGTGGTACTTGTGGTATTATTGTAACCCCACGCTGCTACTGGAGATCCCTGCTCGCCCTGGGCAGCTTGCGATACATGCCCCTGCACTCTCGCCTGTCGCGCCCAGCCTGGGTCCAACAAGTGCCAGGGCAAACCTGATGTCTCATCTGCGCGCTGCTCTTCTGGCCCCTCTGCCCCCTGCCCCGTACCCTTAAGCAACATGGGTGCCATGGATTTAAGGCATTCTTTTACAATGTTGGTAATATGTTCACCACTCGCCACTCTGCCGGTAGACTCGCTATAGTCCTCTGCCCTTGTTGGTAAGCCCCCGGTCGGCCGTTCTCTCCCTGTGGCTTCTTCCTGGGTGCTTTCTTCTGTGGCGTGATCCTGCATTTTTTGGGTGAAGAAGGGCCGGCTGCGTCCGCCTTTTGTGGTCCTGGACCATCGCCTTCTGCTTGATCCAGATGTGGCTGCAGCCAAGCGTTGCCATGCACCGCCGACACTTCGCGGATGCGTTTGAGTAGCTCTGCAAGCTCCTCTGGCTGACCCTCAGCCATAACTCCTGGTGGGGTGCTGCCGCCTTTTGGATGCACCAAGAGGGAATGTGGGTATCTTTTTTCTTTGTTGCTGGATGCCTAAAAAGTTCAATGTTATTCCGTGCCCAACAACGCTGTGTTGTTTGAATGCACGCACTGCTCTGTGCTATTTCCCTCAGCCTCTTTTGCCCCCGATGACCAGAGAGAACGAGGTTTCTTTTAGTCTTTGTTGCTTAATGCCTAAAAAGCTTGAATGTTATTCCGTGCTTCTCGCCGCCTCTTATACCCCCGATGACCAGATGCTCTTGTTTGTGGACACGTTGGTCTGCCCGATCGCTGCCTCGGAAACCGAGCTGTTGGGCCCCGGAGTCCCGCGTGTTCTCCCGATGCGCGGGAGCGACAGTTGATCACGGGCTGGCCGCGACTCCTCGCGGCACACCTCTGGTGGGTAAAGGATGGCCAGAGCCGGTATCCTCGCACTCTGCAGCTGGTGGTGGGGCTTTTAAGAGATTCGTGTGCTCCTACCGAGGGCTCTCCGCCGCTCGGTCTGCGATGTCCCCTGAGGTGTGGCCTCCCCGCCTGGTTCAAGGCAGATGTAGAAAGCAAATGAGCAAGCGGGGGGGGGCAGGCTCAGGGGTGCCGTTGGGGCTCGCTTGTTCCAGACTCACCACACGCCGCGGTTCCTCGACTCCGCGTGGCCCTCCGTCCACAACAACACGCCCGCCTGGCCCTGCACGCTCGTTGATCTCGTTGGTGCGGCGCTCCCCCAAACAAACCGGTGATCGTGGCTTCCCGTAGGTGTGGTGCGTCACGCACCTCGCAATTTCCCTGAGCCGCGGTTCCCGCTGCCTGAAAGACCAAGTGCGGGCTGGTTCAAGACGGGGTCGGGACCTCCGGTACCGTGGACAGATCGGGCGCCCTTGATGCAGAAGGTACTGCTCGCCCGGCAGGCGCACCGTGGTCCTGGCTGCCAAGTCCGCTGTTCAGGTGTCTCTTGCTTCACCTTAACGTTGATCGTTCTTCCCCGACAGCACTTCGCCTTGCACATCCTCTTCTGCAGAAATCTGGTCGGTGCGTCACTCTCCCTGCTCCACGAAGTTAGGAGCTACCAGGGCGAGCGGCAACTTATATTCCCAAATTCTACCACCTTAGCGATCAGGTGGCGCCCCCTGATTGGGGGGTTCGAACCTAGCACTACCTGCCCATTGGTCACCTTTTGGCGCCATCGGGCACTCTCCTTTTGGCGGGAGGCATCCCCCTCTGGTTTGCTTCTGGGCGAGCGCCCAGAACCGGTTTTCCACTAGGGGCAGGGTTATGGCGCCGGCCCCTGAGCCTACCCCCTCCCCCTTCGGGGGGTGAGGCGGCCTATGCAATAGTTCCTGCTTATTTAGCTTATGCAAGTAACAACCAGTGACGAAGTCATTAGTAGTGACGAGTCTGGCAGGGCAATTGTGCGAGCTGATACGCAGCGCGTGGTTCGAATTCCATGTTTCCAAAGATGTTTAGATTTAAATATGTCAACATTGTTTTGGTTATATGCACGAGTCTGTCAGAGCGCACTGTTTTGCGATAAAGTAGGACTGCACAATGAATATTGCATGTTGTTTTTAGGTTTGCGGGCTACATATCCCTGATCAGGGCAACGCAGTGTATTTGACGATGGAAGGGTATTTTGATTTAACAAAGTCAGGACAAACTGTTGGGCTATTCGGATGTTAATTCGGTCTGATGTATCATTCCTCCATGGGTATTTACGTCAACAAATGGCGCTGCTCCACTGTTCCTTCGAAGAAATAATTCTTTAAAATGAATATATTGCACGTTGTTTTCCAGGGTTGAAGACCACAAACGGTGTGTGTTTCAAGGCAGTCAGTTCACCACTGTTTTATGTTAAGGTCAGAAAGAGCACACCGAAAGGCCACGGCGCTATTCCAGTGTCTCTCGAGTATGACTAATAGCAGATGAATATCCCATGTTTGTGTTCCGGGGGGCCACTTATGGGATGTCAGCATGTTCGTGCTGTCTTGCATGGGACTGACTCGCCATGTTACGCCACAGTGCAGTGGTAATTCCAGCCGCATGGCAATGTAACGAGCAATTCTGCCGGCTCTAGGTTTTATCCGGTGCTAGAGTAGCACAATGTAACTAGGCTGTTTTAATTTTAAGATATCACGTAAGAAGCAACTAAGAACATCACAGAAATCGTACACACGGTGGAAGACTTAAGCTAAAAGCCAGTTTGAGACATCGAGAGAGGGAGCTTCTGTGAGGTATTAAAGGATAGATCAGTGCAAGCGACAGCGATTGAGTAGAAGTCAGCATCCACTTCGACACCCAGAACCAGACCGTAACATCTTCTGATTTTAAGGCACAGGGGTAGCATTTCAGTGTCCCTTCATGCTGTTACACATGGTTATGGCTCTTTCAAATCATTTAGGTGTGCATAAGGAGTGAAAAGGGTTTAGACTGGAATGTCTGATTATTGGAAACAGAACAGTGAGTAATGGGGAATGGAACGTACGGCTCACTTGCCCCTCCCCTGTTTTGGGCTCCTTTTCTCCAGACATTCTCATAACGCATTGTCTCAAATTTTTCCCTATTAGGGACAAACAGAGTCTGCATATGCATCTCTACAAATTTTGGGATTTTAGCTGTGGGCACACACTGCGGTAGCCTTTCCTTACTTTAGGAAACTGGGATCTAAGGCCCGGGTTCAGTCTTCCTTTGCCGCCGACCACAAGCTCAATGTCGGGAAAGTACATTTTACACTTATTGCTGTGCTTAGAGGCGTTGTAGGTGGTGCATCATTTATTGGAATGAGAGGATTTCTTTGGGAATGGTCGCAATTCACATAAATCAAAAAATGTATATGAAGTTGAGTACGGTGGTCAGGGCACACCAGGCAGCCTGCAATGGTTATTCACACAGATGATTACATTTGTGTTACTATATGAAAAATATTATGCCTTTTAGTTGTAGTTTGCATTTGTTACATTCACAACTGCGGGTTTCTTTGCAGATTATGGTTTGGTCCTGCCATTACCACAGTAAGGCATTCTAATTCTCCTGCACACTTCCTGTATCCTTGGGTTCCCCAGTCATGGTTGCCCCCCTTATCAACATCACAGAAGGATAAATCCACTGCTATTCATGACAATGATCAGATTTCCTAATTTTCACGGGTGGCCCATTAGTGCAAGGATTTCCCGATTCCGCTTAGATGACAGTAGATTGTTGGAGTGGTCCCCAGGCCTGGGGTATTACACCACATCCCCATCACAAACTGAGGGAAGTCTAGCGTTCTTTTATGATTCTGCACATAATTTTGTTACTCTTTCAATATTGGAACAAGGCAAGGTCAATTTACACAATGCATCTAATCAATTGTGCTCCAATGGTGAACTAGCAATGGTTGCTACCATCATGAGCAGGAAAGTGTGGCATTCTGTGTGGCTGACTTTGGTTCCATATACTCTTTGTATGGTTAGCATGAAGATGGGTTAGTGCAGTTGGTGAAGGACAAATAGGAAAAGAGGTGTGTAGCTTCTTCAATGCGAGGTTAGGTGGTCAAGGGGTGGTGTTGACTTTTGCAATATCAGAAGAGTAACTAAGGATATCAAAGTCCCCCCTGTATCCTCCGGCAAGGCCCAACTATGTCCGTTAAAAGCTCTGGATGTATTTTGAGGCCCTCATATATGATAAGGGAGACAAAGTGCCTGTCATCGACAAGTTCTGATGGATTCGGGAGCAGCAAATGCTTGGCCTGATCACATTGGCAGGTGATTCATGCGTGGCTTAGCTTAGTATGCCATTCTGCAGGGGCGTTGCTAACTAGAGTGAGGCAGTGGATAGGTTTGCAAGCATTGTGCTCACAGAGTGGTCCTTCGACATCTTTGTTACTCATAACCGCTACCGCGTTTTCCCGCGGTACGCAGGAATTTCAAAAATGGCTTGATCGTGACAAAGCCAGCTCGTCATCCGCGCACCGCAGGTAACGTTGATGACGAGCTGGCTTTGTCATCAGCATCGAAGGGGTTAAACTACGTCAGTGTACGGGCCAGGGAATGGCTGCATGCCCCCTTGTGCTGGGGATGGTTTGTTGGTGGCAGCATTGTGACGTTTGTCACAAGCTTACACATGCTGTTTTCGCAGAGTTTGGGGCAGGTTAGCATCCCCAGCATGTCTCCATGGGGATGATGTGTCTTTCGGGTTATTATGAACAAGTAGAGCTTGTCAGGAGTGATTGTCAAAGGGATTGCACTTAAGCCAGGTAATGTTAGCACCCATCCACACCAAGCTGATTGTTTAAGGTCACACTGGGCCGCATTTACACAGCCCAGCAGTAGGCTCTTGTGGTTAGTGTAACATTGGTTGCATTGCGACGCAGTGCCTGCTGCACAAGCCACGGGTGAGCTTGCTATTCATTGAAGGGAGTCATTTAATCCATTCAACACAGAAAAGGACAGTCTCACCATTTCAGAATGGAAGCATTTTCAATATGCTATGCAGCGAAGCCAGAATTGTGGCTTCAGTTATCTTGTTCAACTAACAAGCATTGTTAAGCCATTGGTACGGGCGTGTTGTAGGTGTAGTGTGGTCTTGTATTATTATCTGGAGGCAATGTCAGAATCTGCAGAATACCAGCCAGCAGCACACTAAGCTTAGCACCAAAACAAAGCTTCGGCCTTTATGAGGAACATCTGCTGGCACCATATAGAATCAGGTCCAGATATACACTAAGGGGGCATTACTCTGCAACCAAGGGCAGGTTTCAGGTCGCTTCAGTTAAGACATAGTCACCCACGCTTTAGCCAGGGCAGCAGGTGGGTGGGGTAGTTGACATCTAACAAGTGAGCAGCTGTGCAAATAAGTTTGGTAAACACTACGTTAGAGCCATATGGCGACAGGGTATTATTGTCCATTCGGCATTTTCATATTCAGGAAAGGGCAGATATTTGCACTGAATGTTCCCGTCTGGTTCCCACAGACTTGTCTGCCCCCCTGGGTTATCCTTCTAGGGGTTAGAACCTGAGGCTGGAAGGGGCATCTTATGCTCCGGTGTCCCAAATACGTTGATAGTCTACGCTGGGGTAGGTGTACCACGAAGGACCTGATTACTACTTGGGTTTTCCCGAAGTTATGGGGTCAAAGCAGGTGGGAGCATTAAGTCTACAGTCCTTAGGAAGCATCCAGCATTCCGTCAATCCAAAGTAAGGGCAGTTAGCGATAGATAAGTATCGACTAATGGGTAACAGACACCGGCTCTTCAGCAGCATCATGCCCCAGGGGCACGCACGCTGCACAAACACAGAGCTTCAACCACAAGGGTGCCAAGTAGCAACAACTAGTAATATGTTTAAGAGGTGTGTCTCTGGCCTTACAGCTGTGTGAAGCCACTATCATTTAGAGGTACGCCCAGGTGAGAATTGGGTGCTTCTTAAGGTTCTCATGACCAATGCGGTAGTGGTATCTCCCAGCGTATCCACGGGAAGTGTACTGCAGCTAGCATGAAACTGGGAACCTGGGATTCTGACACTGTTACCACGCTTAGTGGGGATGCGGTCAGCCAACATAGTGTGCTGCTGTCCCAATAAATGGGGTAACAAGGTGTCAAGCTCAATGGGCTACTGTGTCAATAGAACATTTGGCACGTCCAGTGTTCAACAAAAACTAAACTTTAACGGAGCAGGTAATTTGTCACCGCTGGGGATGCTCCGGGTTGGTAGTGGGTATCCCCCCAGCCACCCCCTATCTGGAAGTATTCTATCTAGGATGGGGTAAAGTAGGACTTAGTCAATCCTTAATGTCAGGCACCATATTGCAGAAAGTGCGCACTGCTTAAATCAGACAGATTCTCCAAGCGGGTATGCCTAGGGGGTTCCACCACAGAGGGAACTGAACTGCCAAAATACCATAAGGAATAAGGGATACATGGCAAAGGGCAGGAAGGCCCCCTTGCCCATGTTCACACACTTCTAGTTATGAACACTCCTGTGCATCATGATTTATCAAGCAAAGGGACTGTTCAAAGGTTAAGTATACTCCGTCTCCCCATAATAGCCAAAGTAGGCAGACGGGTGGGGGAGTGGTGACCTAGCAAGTGGGCTGCTGATCCATAGTTGGGGCACGCAGGTGTTCAGGCACACATGGGGCTAGAAGGACGGCAGCTAGGTGGGATCAGCAAATAGATGGGGCAATGTGAGTCATGGTGTCTGCATTTGTCCCACCCAGAGTTGGCACTGGCTGAGGCATGTGATGCAGTGGAACTTTCACACATAAGGGTGAGTAGTTCTTGGCACATCTTCACAGGTCAGAACGGCCTTTTGTTTCATCAGACACTAGCTGACCCTGGCTAACGTCAAGGGCTATTGGGATATAGATGGGGTAATCTATAACCAGTAGGGATGGTTCTCTTCGATCTAGATTTGCAGGAGGCTCTAGACAGGAGAGGTTGCAGGTAAGACTATAGCTGTTGTGGTGGGGGGCTCTGGCGGCGACGGTGGCCGCCTCCAGAGCTGTGGCGGAGTTACAGGGCGATCTGGAAGCAAAGGGGTACAGAAGGGTACCTCTGCGCGGCACCATGGTGGGTGCCAGAGCCAAATCCGAGGAGCCTCATGGGAGGGTCCTTGAAACCATGTCAGCGCACCGCTAGTCCTTTGGGCGGCTGTGGGCGTGAACAACCGGGGCGTTTGCTATGCGACACTACGCCCTGAAAGGGGCGTGAGTAATGTACCAACGGTCACGTGATCCGGGAGAGGATCACTAGTAAGGGCAGCATAGGCGGGGTTCGCCCCAGTGCTGCCTGGCTCATCAGGCAGGCAGGCGGCCCAGTTGGTTGCCTGCCCTTGGATCGCCCGTAAGATAACCCACCTATTACATAACGGTGTATGTAATAAACCTGCAGCCACTTTACCCAAACCAAAAATGTGGTGTGTGTTTATTTATGGGAAATGTATATTATGTTGGGGGGTGGAAAAGGATCCCAATGACGATACTATGCAGCTGGCCGAGGCACCCACAGGGGGCCACTAGAGAGGTCAGCTCTCTAGTGTCGCCTGGGCACCCCAACCCCCCGCCCCCTTCAGAGGCAGGGATTCTGGTTGGAGTTCCCCCCCCCCCCTCTCCAGCCTTGTAGCGGCGCACAGGGGGCGTCACTTCCTGGGCGCCCAGGACTTGGGGAGGGTATATATTCCTCCCCCACCATTTTGGCGATCTCTTTGATCGCTGTACACGCCGTCTCCCTCCCTACCGCTTACACGGCGTGGTGGTGGCAGGAGGGGGGCAGAGAATATTGTAATGTTTTCCTTTTTCGTTGCAGGCGGAGTTACAGGGTGATCTGGAAGCAAAGGGGTACAGAAGGGTACCTCTGCGTGGCACCATGGTGGGTGCCAGAGCCAAATCCGAGGAGCCTCATGGGGGGGGGGTCCTTGAAACCATGTCGGCGCACCGCTAGTCCTTTGGGCAGTTGTGGGCCTGAACAACCGGGGCGTTTGCTATGCGACACTACGCCCTGTAAGGGCCGTGAGTAATGTACCAAAGGTCACGTGATCGGGGAGACGATCACTAGTAAGGACAGCATAGGCGGGGTTCGCCCCAGTGCTGCCTGACTCATCAGGCGGGCAGGCGGCCCAGTTGGTTGTCTGCCCTTGGATCGCCCGTAAGATAACTCACCTATTACATAACGGTGTATGCAATAAACCTTCAGACACTTTACCCAAATCAAAAATGCGTTGTGTGTTTATTTATGGGAAATGTATATTATGTTGGGGGGTGGAAAGGATGCCAATTACGATACTATGTCCCTCGCCTGTCGTGCCTTCAGCACTGCTAGTGACATGTTTTCCTTCAGGACTTTATAAATGCTTGAGACATGTCCCCTCCCCTTTCCGTTCTCCAAAGAGCAACAACATATTAGAGGAGATCTTCTGCATGATCGGTAATCCTGTCTAAAAAATGTTTTTTAATAAGATTGCATCCCCCTTAGCCGTAACAGAATTCGGTCTCATTTACTAAGGAATGAGATAGTGCTATTAAACAAAGGTTCATAGTTTACTGGCATTATTCCATTGGGCTTTGGCAGAGACTTACATTTAAAAAAAGTGGTGGACGAAATGAGGCGTTCATCCTGGCAAACCATACGTTTATTAAAAAGAATTTGTATTTCCCTATATTTAGCAAATATCATGAAACTCAATTACATTTTGAGACCTCTGCCTCAATAAGAGCAATGGCTTGAGGGGGGTTTGCAGTACAGACAGCTGTATAGTGCATACACAGCTATTCTAACTCTGATGGGTTGCGGATTCATTGGGTATTTCAGCTGCTTGCTTGAGATAGTTTAAGAATGGTTCTACATATAGAGCAAATACTTGAAGGTGCAGAGCTCAGGCCTGTCGTATCTCTCTAATTATATAAACCTTATCAGAAGGATTACCCATACAAACTACAGAAGCTGAAAGCCCATCAGGAACAGTTTCTTTAGCATCCAAGAGGCTCAGCCTAGTCTCTTTGCCCACCACAGCTGTCACATCGAATACAGCAGTTGCTAAGATGGCATGGGTAGTGATGTACCTTTAGGGAATGAAACTGCGGTATAGGATCAACCCATTTGGTTATCAAAGGAACCAGACGATTAGCATACATTTGGAATATATTTTGGAATCACTAACAAAATGGGGAAATATGATGTTCAGAGCTTAGGGTCGTTCTCCGTTTTAAGAAAATCAGAGATAAAAGTTTCTTACCAGTACTGATTCTTTGCTCTATTGACAATCGATTGAAACATTAAACAAGCATTTGCAATGCAATAGGTCTCGCAAGAGTTTGAGCTGTTGGCACTGTAAACGACAAGGCCTTTTATTTATGTGTTGTTATTAAAACAGATAAATAAAAGACATTGTAGATTATAGTTCCAAACAACGGCAGACACAGTGACCGCACTATCCTGTGGTGTTCCCTTGTTATGTATATCAAACAGTCAATCTGATTTGAGTGTGCACAAGACTGCTCCAGCACTTGTCGTTGTTGAGTGCCAACTGCTGTGCAGGCAAATGAAGAAGTCAAACTTTTGGAGCGGTGCACCACTCGGTATTGAGACCAGTAGTAGCAGTCAAGTAATCAATGAGTCTTGTGATGTTAAAGTCTTGAATAATCCTTTATTTACAAAAAATTGCCAGCCAACGCATTTCGTTCATGGGAATGAACTTCTTCAGGGCATATGGTCCACGTTCCCTGGTGAGGAAACTGAGGTGCAGGGTTGGTAGTCCGGGCTGCACTGGCCTCCTTGGTAAGGGCTTGATAAGGGCCAATGTACACTGTATCTGTCAAATGGGTGGTATGGAGAGCTGTCCGCTTCTGTGATAAGAACGGTGGTTATCTAGTGACGAGTGGGATATAAGTAGTGTGAGAAGTGGCGCGAAAGACGTGCGGCGTTGTACGTCTCTGTTGGGGCGGCGAGGAGAATGCCACTCGTCACCAGATAGCCACCGTTCTTATCACAGAAGCGGTATGGTGAAGACAGATGTACAGACCATTGAGTAGACGGAGAAGTTTATATGTGGAAGAATAAGTGGAGAGGAATGGGTATGTTGTGAGTAAGAACAGATAAGTAGATAAGGGTAAAAGTGGATCTGTACAGTTAAGTAGCTGGATGGTGGATGAATAGCTTGATAAATAGATGAGCATGGGTAACGGCTGAGGAGCCTACCGGTGATGCCAGACGAGTCAGCGAGTGATGGTGGATAAGTAGATAGATGGCTGAAAGAACAATTAGAAGGATGGATGTGTGATCAGGTTGAAGGATGAGCTTGTGAATGGGTTAGTTGGTGAATGGTAGGTAGGTTTCGGGGAAGTTAGTAATGGTCAGAACAAAAGCCGCTCAGTAGATGGATGAGTTGGATCGTGTGAGAAAAGAGTAGGTGTACAAAAGGTGAGTGACTGAGCAGATTAATGAATGTTTAGTGTCCAAATAGGTTGATCATTGGGGCACGTGTATACAGAGGCTAACTATGCCACTGTGGCACAAAATGCACACGCAAATTACAGAACAATGGGAGTACTTATTTGGTAAAGAAAAGATTTGTGCTTACAAACAAGGCCATTGAGACTCCACATAAAGAAAAAGAAGATGGCTCAAAAGAGGGTAGTAGTGTCCTCAATTATTAAAGAGAATCGGAATGTCAATACGCCAAAGGCAGAACAGACTGCAGAAAAAATCAGAATATGTTTAATATATAAGCAGATCTGAATGTGTGTTCACACAAACAAATATGTATTTAAGAGGAGAACATTGCTCTCTCGTTTTCATAATAATGGGACGAGTTGCACAACACAAAACCATGGGTCTTCTCTGCCTAATATGAGGAAGGGCCCCGCAGCATCCCATATCTCGGATATTCATAGGCCTTCAAAGGAATGAGGGCTCCCAGAATGTTGGGGGCTTATTGCACCATGCCTCTGAATGGAATATATGAATTAAATGTATACGTTTTCCCGGGACAGGTCTGCCCTTTCTAATTGTTAAGAATGCACTGCACATTTCAAGCAAGTGTCCCCTTGAACCATAAGAACTTTCTAAAGAGTGTTTACAAAACGTGTTGTACATGAATCTTCTTAAACACGTGTAATGTACAAATGTCCCCTTTGAAAACATGCTATCTCTACATAAATAGAATTTTTCGTATATGCCGCTTAGCAATGAATGCACAAGAATATGCACGATCAGTAAGGCACAGAACAACGCACCAAACGAGGAGAGGCACCCGAGCTGCCATTGTGCGTTACTAGTGTGCTAGCGAAAAACAAGCAGTTGCAATGCAATAGGTCTCGCATTTAAGCGAGTTTGAGCTATTGGCATTGTAAATGACTATGCCTTTTATTTATGTTGAAGTTTTTGAAACATACATAAAACGCATCGTCATTTACAATGCCAATAGCTTAAACGTGTGTAAACGCGAGACCTATTGCATTGCAAATGCTTGTCTGGTGAAGCCATAGATAGTTTTGTCAGTCAGAACATATGCAAACCTGAGTGCAGAGTTACAATAAGTTCAGAGACCGAAGACAGGCAAGTGAAATAAGACAATTGCCTAGGATCACACAGTTAGGTCAAGTAGGGAAGCTGGGATTGGTCCCTTTTCTGGTTTCAGATTGTGTGATTCAGCCACTAAATAGGTATCTCTCCCCCCTCTTGTTTTACATAAAATGTTACTGCTTCGTTTTTTATTTTTGTCACACTAGGTTAGAGTGTGTGTAGCAGACAGAAGCCACATGGTGGTTCGGTTTGTTATTAGCCCGAGGATCTAAGAGAACATCGACCGAGCCAGGCTTCTTTGTTCCCCCCTCTCCCACTCTGAGTTTAGGGGACAAAAGCATAGGAAGAAGTGGTTAGTTTGTAAAAAAAAAATAAGTGCTAGGGCTCTCGTCAGGAGGCAGCTTACACCAGCCCATTTCTCCTGTTTGCACCGCCTAAAAAAGAACCAACTACTAATCATGAAAGTGGGGGGAGGATGTGGCGTAATGGCCAGTGTGAGAAGTTGGCCTGATATATGATGCTCACTAGTTCTAGTGATCACCTTGTATCAGTCCAAACAACCCTTATGGTGATTGGTTGTAAGTCAACCTTATAGACCAGCTATCCTAATGGTAGCATGGACAAAGCAGTCTTAGGCTAAACTCTTTTGGCATGTGAAGCCAGCTGTTTTACCACAATATAACCCCTTGAATACCAGATGAAAGGACACCACACAGGTTGTTATGAAAATAAACAGTATATTTATTAATAACAAACACCTCTGAACTCTTTATGAGATCAGAGGGCTAAGCACATGACAATCTCTTAGGAAAAATGCGATAAGTTGCACAAAATTACAATGGTGCCCTAGGGGCACGGCAAACCATATACTAAGTAAATGGTATAAGGAAATCGATAGAAGGAATGGAGCTGTCCAGAGGCTGTAGGATCGCTGGGACTACACTATCCTAACTTTAGGTAAGTAATAGGAGGCCCACGGGACGCGAGTGCAGAGTGTGAACTCACACGCGAGATGCGTAACAACGTCTATGGACAGTACAGTTCAAGTTAAAGGTGAGTACGGACAATCCTGACTAGTTAGGACTAAAACGACTGTGGAACTGGACACTAGGAGAGTCAATCTACCCTTGAGCACCGAAATGCTCTTGTTACCTCACCCACGGGCTGCGGGTGCATAGGTGCAAAGTCGTGTCGGGTTCCAGCGTTGAAGTCTATGGAGCCTGGAGGAAAAGATGCTGCAGGCGACCAGGAGGAAGATGTCCGGTGTGATCCAAGGGTGGATCAGAGATGCTGAAGACCTGAAAGCAGAGGGGACAATGTTCAAAGTCACTAGCCAGTGACTGGAGTGGAACCAGGAAGGAACCAGATGTCGTCGTCGCGATCAGGTGAAGAGTGGACGCTTGACTCTGCAGCCACGTGGACCAGGAGGTGTCTTCGACGACCAGGATGGAGGCACGAGCTGTCCCACGCAGGCTCTCGCTGTCGGCGGTGTCTGTTCCGGATTCGGCGTCAACAGGCCTTGGCAAAGGCAACCCACGCGGTGAGTGGGAAAGGCGTCTGGTGCGGACTAGGAGAGTCCGGGGTGCTTCTCTTTTGGAAGGGAGCAAGGGCCAGTCTGGAGCAACCAGACCAGCAGTAAAGATTTCAAGGTTCGTCGTCTAGGAGGGCACTAGCCAGCCGGCAAGTGACCAGACAACGCATCGAGCAGCAAACAAGCAGAAGGGCCCCACGCAGATCTCGTGGAAGCTGGAGGGCTGATCTTCGGTGCAGGGGCTGCTCGGGGCTGGGGCTTCTCAATCCCCAAAGCACTTGGTCGAGTTTACCTCGGGAGTTGTGCTGGAAGCAAAGTACAGTTTCTTTCAAGATGGCCGGTCCCACGTGTCTCGTTGCACCCACGGGTCTCAGCTTTGCTGCAGATGTGAGTTGAGGTCGGAGAGGTCTGGGAATCCGGGTCTCGTCGGGCTCTGAAGTCTGGATCCTCGAGGGAAGACGACAAAGTGAAGCCGCTGGACGCTTGATGGTGCCTGCAGTTGCAGGGTGGACACTCCTTGCCCACAAGGGAGATTTCTTCAGTCTTCTGTGGTACTTGAACGTCAAAGTCCAGAGTTTCTTCTTGTAGTGTAGTTCAGGATTATTCTAATTTGGAATGGGACCAGCTCCTACCTTTATCCTGCTAAAGGGGGCTGTACTGGTGACTAGGTCCTTCCCCTGGGTGGGACCAGGAAAGGGGGTGGTTACACCCCCTATCCTTTGTCCTGTTTCGCGCCAGAGCTGGGGCAGGGATGCCCCAGCAACTGGTTTGAACCGGTGTATGCACAGGACACCTTGTGTGCCCCAGGCATGTCTCATTCCTTTCAAGCCTATCCTACCCAATACACAAAATCCTGTCTGGGGTGGTGCTAGCACCTCCCAAGGCAGGAAACCCTTTGTCCAAGCCTCCCTCGCTTGAAGGACTCCCAGCAGCAGGAGGTCAGACTTGTGTCTGTGGTGGCAGCATCCATTTTGTGATGCCAAGGCTCGAGTTAACTTTAACCGGGGTTCACAGTTACATACATGTTGTGTCCCTCTAGAAGGGTGGAATGCTACCCCCGTCACCAGAATTGGCGAGGGGGTAGTATTCCAATTCGTATGACACCTTAGTCGACATGTTTTGATAATGCTATACCAAAGTTAGCATTTAACCGCGAGGATTATAATGCACTTAAGAGTATATGGTATAGCTTTATCATGGAACAGCTATAAGGACTTGGTTCCGCAAGCTGCAGACAGGCTCAGCTCATGCCAGAGCACCATCTCACATAATTCCAAGCACTCTGCCTTCAGGATTGATAAGGCCTGCCATAGGAGTGACTGATAGGAATATATGTGTCCATTCTGGGGTTAGATATAGGTATACTATATCTAAAGCAAAAGGTGATTACACCACCTTGCCCCAGATGATTGATCAGCCAGTTGTGTCAGATTTGGATGGCCAGCCAGGGGTGGCATAATACATGCTGCAGCCTCTGGTAGGCCCTGAGTGCACCTATGCCCTGGGTACCTAAGGTACACTGTACAGGGACTGATAAGGTGACCCAGTATCCAATTAGATATGTACCTAAGGTACATGGAATCCATTTTAACAGAGAGAGCAGGAAGCCTGGGGTCCTGAATAGCAGGATCCCAGGCCAACTAAGTCGAAAACCAGCAAAACACTAGGCAAAAAGTTGGGGGCCACCATAGTCAGATATCCACCTTCCTACAGCCAGAGCTCCAGATTCTGGCGCGGAAGAAGCAGATTCGAGTCTCGGCATTGGCTCAACATCCTGTGATTCTGGGCAAATCACTTAATCTCCATGATTGATTCCATTTAATTTCACAAAGGTTACACACTCTGGTCAGCATCATGAGCTCCTCTCTGAGCTGTCTTCTGCTGCTAGCAGTCTTTCTCTGTGCTTTAATGCCTCCCAACCTCGTGCAGTACATATTGAGAAGACCAAAGTTTTAAGTTCTTAATCCTTGTGTCGGTGAACTTGCACACAGTTAATATAATCACGGCCTGTGCCAGCCGTGTATCCAGTGCCACCAAGTCTGTGCCCCGCAAGTCATGGACCCTGTATGATTGGGTATCGTGGTGAGGCCGCCATCATGTCCCCTCCGGGCAGGGGGAATGTGATGTTGCAGGGCCCTAGGCCCTCATGCCTACGTGAACACCACATGGATACACCCAGATAGAGAGTGGAAATGGTGTCGAGCAGGTGCGCCCAGCCCTTTTTATTGGCAGGGTCACATGTCCTGTGACGCATGTGCTGGATGGGTGTGGTGTAGGGGTAAACCAGTCGTGAGGGAGTGGCTGTGGCATGCTGACAACTAGACCTGTGATCTGCCGATCACTATAGGGAAGACCTGGCACATGTAGCGTTGCCGACCCCCCTGTGAACGTGAACGGAGTTGGCTGGCCTGGCGTATGCCAGTCCAGCATAAGGGTGTGCCCAATGATCCCGGGGCACTGGGCGTGGTTCTCTACTGGGCTGGACAAGGAAGTAACTAATGCGTGTGTCCCTGTTGTTGTGTCAGCACCACCCAGACCGCATTCAGGATTGTGTGTCACCCTGTGACCGCAGTTTTACGACATAAGCCCCATGGACGCCAGAGGAATCCACTGAGCCTACATTCATCTATACTTCCACACTTGAAAGACCATAGACATGACACATCTGTGTGATTAGGAATGTTTAATGCACATTTAGTGGAGTGTTGCATCTGGAACAGTACAGGGCCATATAAACCCCACATGACGATGTTGGCCCATGGAGCACCAGCCAGAGTCCTTCAGGGAATGACAAGTCCAAAGGAAGAGAAAGAGTTCAGTCCACAGTCTGTTTGCTTTGTCATTGGCGATCAAACGGCATATGGCAGTCCATATCGAGGCCCACAGTGAGTGTCGCAGAGTGAATCGGGGAACAGTGGAAGGTGATGATGCAGAGGGCCGAACCAAGCCGAAACCGGCCTTATGGTGGAGATTAATGTTACTGCGCCCTTCTTACCACGATGGCAGATTCATCTGCATCTTCATCCTCTGCTGTTGCATGTGCCTCACGTGTGGGTGGTGGTGTTCTGTCTCCTGCACTGTGTGGCAGTGACACCTCAAGGCCGGAGGTAGAATGTCTGATGCACAGTGAGGCACTGACACTTCAGGGGGCGGAGGTGTGGATGTAGTGGTAGCAGCATGCATCAGCACCAGGCCTTGTGGCAGCAATGCCATGAGGATGGTCTTGAAGTCATTGAGGAACCCAGCTACCACTTGCTGGTGTGCAGCCGTGGCAGCCGCTCGTTCCGCATTCGCTCGCTGCATGGTCTCCATTAACCTTTGCATGTTCCCCAACCCTTGTGTGACATCGCTAGAGCCACTCTGACTGGACAGTTGTTCTATTCTCTGAGTCAGGGCTCCAGCGATGTCAGCCATGGCCCGTTGAAGAGCATGGAGTGGACTGTGGGTGTCCATTAGGGACTTTGAGTGGTCCCTGATGGGACTTAGACTCCCACGTATGACATCTAGTTTGTCTGCCATGCGGTCGAAGCCCACCTGCACCTGTTCAGCCAGATTCTCCTGACACCCCAACACCGGGCGTTGGAATGCCATGTGTTGTTCGTAGGGTCCTGGGAGGTAGCCGTGGTGGTGAGTGCTGCCTGCTTTGTGGTCTGTGCAGGGGGCGGGGTCTCCTCGTAGCAGCTGGGCTGCCCTGCTCCTGGAGGTGGGCTGGGGAGGCTGTCCACGAGCTGTTGGAGGGCGTCAGAGTCGAAGCTGTGGTGGTCTTCTTCGTCATCAGAGAAGAGAGGTTCAGTCTGCTCTGCAGGAGGTGTTGATTGTCCCTCTGCAATGTGAAGGGGAGATGCAGTTTAAAAATGTGTTCCCATGAATGGTATTGCATTGTACATGTTTTCATACAGTCTGCATGACTGTGTACATTGTGGCTGTTTGGGAGGAGCTGCCTGTTTGATGGGGGACAGTGGACATTTCGAGAACATGACTTGTGTGTGTTTGTACTTTTACATTGTCAACTCACATTTCCCTGCAATGCCAAATGTGATTGGCCAGTGTCTACACCCAGTCGGCACCAGTTGTGTCCTGTGTTCTGTTGTGGACGTGTTGCGGTTTGTACCACATTGTTGTCAGTGTTGATGTGCTCTGCATGTTATGTGTGTGTTCTGCATTTCGGGGTAATCGCCCTGCAGCTCTTTATTTGCTGCCCCTTATCCCTTTCATACGGTGTGCCTTTGACTTCTGTGCTTACACAGTGCTGAGATGGTACATACTTGGGTACATTGGTCTCTTGGTGGGAGTTGGGGGGCTGGGGCATGGTTTGTCCGCAGATGTTCTTGACTCAACTGTACATGTGTGCCATTGGGCCCATCTCCCCCTCGTCCCCCCAGTCCCTGGTCATTACTCACCCTGGTGCTGTTGTGTCCGGTCATGTTGAACAGTGTCCGGTTCCCCAACTCCTGTCACCGTCTCCCCACTGAAGACTATGAACACCATTTCCTCCATATCGTCCAGCTCCTCCTGTGGCACAGTACTCCCACCTCAAGTCTGCATTGCTGCCTTCCGGTTGTTGGCGAGTTTCAGCTTGGTTTTGCGCTTGACATCATTGCAGCGCCTTTTGACCTCTTTAATTGTCCTCTTCAGCACTCCAACTGCATTCACCTTGTCCACGATGGTCTGCCATAGTCCATTTTTGGTTGCCAATGACACAGTGGAGGTGACGAACAGTTTTTGATGGTGTTCTATCACCTCCGTTCAGGATTCTCTTTTCCTGTGGACTGAACCGCTTCTTCCTATTCTTCTTCTCCTTGGCCTTCCCTGACCCTGAGTCGTTTGACGCGGTATCATGAGACTATCGCATGGTACCGCCGTGTTGTGAATACTTAGTTAACACCTTAAGTGCTGCCGTCGGCCAACGGTCGTCACGGGCACTACCTCCCCAGTGCTGCGTGCGACCGCTGGACGTCCAGTTCAGCACTGGATAATGGACAGCGCAGCACTGGGGAGGTTTATTTACGAAGCTCCTAAGGTGTTAACACAGCAATATTTTTCCGAGATAGACTGCAATGTTGAAAGTTGCGTTGAGCTAATTTTGTGATACTTATCACACGTTCTCGAGAATATCCCCCCACATGCCTTCAACACCGGGACAGGAGCTAGCCTCTCTTTGGTCCACATCTGGCCCTGCCCCTCAGCTTGGATATACACCATCCCATCACAATGATTTCGCCGGTAAGCGGCTCTACAGAGTACATAACGGGCCTAAAAAAAACAAAAAACTGCCAGTAGTCACCACCAGTCTAAACCAAACTAACCTCTGCAGCAGTACCTACCTTCACTACTTTGATGAAGTTCATGAGATTTATCGTCCTTATATAGCGCAAGTTCGCCTCAAAGGTGTTGGAGCGCTTTACTTTAGTACTAGCCCCTTGCCCCCGCCAAAGCTCGAAGTTACTTCCCGAGCTCCTGATTCGGCATCCCTAGCCGTGAAGCCGCAATCTCTCTCACCGCATAACCATGATGCCCTTTATTACGTACCTAGTTCGGCTCTGAGAGTGCAGAAGAGCGTGGATATGCAGGAATGGATCTTCCAGGGCCCTGCAATTCCTGTACTTGGTGCCCCGGTGTGGTGTCTGTGCGGTGCACAGCCCGATTCTAGTATGGCTCATAGGCAGATTACGGAGCACTGAGCTATCACCCCTTGACCCGACTATGATGCCTACCCGCCCTGTACCATCTCATTCTGTCAATGGCGGTGGCAGGGAGAGTCTTAGCTGAAGGCTGGCTATTCCTGTTCCTTCATAAAGGTGGCCACTCGATAGCAACACTCTTACTTTGTTGAAGTTCCTCACCTCTCTTGTGCCCACTGCTTCGGGGCACAGCTGCCTGCGCTGAGCCTCGGTGTGATGTAAGAACTCCCAGAAAACCATGCTGGTTCCAGGGTCTATATGCAGTCTTCACTTCTGGCACCGTCGCCTACTCCCAGGTATGCCATCATGGCTGCTGGAGCTGGTGTGGTAGACCAGTGAGTTCCCCTCTGTACTGCTGGTCCTCTTAGCCTCGTTGCCTGGAAGATCCAAAGCGCATTTACCCCACTGTCCTGTCTGTAACATGGAGTGACGGGACTCCTCATTGTTTGCCACAACCATGCGAGATGTTCTCAGGGATCGTGTCTCACACCATGGCTTGCCACACAGCTCACCATTCCTTCTGCTGAGCGTTAACTCCTTTGGGTGACACACAAGCCAATGAAAAATAAGGGCGGGGGAGTGGGCGAAGCTTCTATCCGTACTGAAGTACCACGGCTCTTCGCAGAGCAGCGCTTGCGCGCTGGATCACGCTCGACCTAAAAAAGCATTGAGTAATAAAAAGCTACCTTAGTTGCTTCTCAGGCTGGCAGTGTTTACTATTTCTGATCGCTGTCATTCTCTTCCTTGTTTTACATGAGTGCTGAAAGTTAAGGGGAAGAAAGGGAATGGGTGTGGGGAGAGGGTTGAAGCGAGGAGATGCACCTGAGAGGCGATTGTGGCAAGCCACACATTTTGTAAACATTATGCTGTTCCGCTGTTAGTAAAACAAGCTGCAAGTCAGGAAATCAGATTGCCTAAAATTAAATAAGCAGCAGGTCAGCATATTAAACACCAGGAAGTGAGGTGCATGGAATGCTGACTACGTTTTGTGCTGCTCGAATTTGATTGGCTGAAATTAAATAAGCAGCAGGCCAGCTTCTACTATCTTTCCAATATTACAATTGAATCTGTAGCGAGGACTCAGATAAAGTGAATAGGTGTGAATGCGTTTTGAGCTGTGCAGCCCAACACACAACAAATGAGCGAATATTTTTTTTTAAGTAATTCAAAGAAATTCAAAAGTGGAGGAGGAGTGGACAAGGCAAAGTCCCAGATGAGCTGGAGAGCGAGGAACAGCGGACAGCGAGGAAGAGTGGTGAGGGAGGAAGTGACAGACATCCTGCAGCGCTATATCTGCAGGCTTTCTTTAACACTTTTTTTACTGAAGTAGTCACCAAAGGAATGAATAAACCGCTATCTCATAAGGGAACTGTAGTTGGCCGGTGCTCCAGAATACAAAACGGAAATGATGTACAAGAGTGCTAACCAATAAGGATGCATTAAAGAAGACCGACAGAGACATGAACCAATGGTAAGCAGCAGGCAGAATTTCCCTGTGTAGATAGATTACAGCAGGTCATGCAGCAGCGCATGCGCACTGATACTCAACCTAAAAACGGAACAGGGAGAGAATATTAAAAAAGACCTCAAAAAAATCTGAGACAATTGCTTTAGGACACGGTGCCTTACCAAACTTAACAAATACAAAAACGTTTCTGATTTCTGATAAGTCAATAGCAGAATCCAAGACAGCCCTTTGTTGTTCTGTAACTTCTTTCTTGCGGACATATTTTAAGTCAAGATAGACTCCTAGGTGTTGTATTATTCTGATATAACTTTGTGTAAAAGGTTTGAAAGCTCCTGGTAATGTTGTCTTTCCCAGTTACCTTCTGTCCTTGGCAGTCTAGAATTGCTGAAACATCAGTTTTGTTACCCCATTTCTTTAACTTGCAGGAACAACATCCATGGCAATATTTTAATTATTCTTAAAATGTTTAAGATAATAGCTTTGTGCAGACTTAGTTGCCTGATTCTACATCATCTTTGTAAGACTCATCCTTACCGCCACTATTTAAAAAAAATACATCAACAAAAACCATAATAAAATAGATAAAAGTGGTTATGGTGATATCCTTCACGTTTCCCCTGTTTTCTCCCACGGATCACTGACATAATATCGACTGACAAAATATTGACTACCTAAAATATTGAGGAAAAAATATCGACAGACAAAACATCAAGTTTGCATGTACAAACAGGTGAGTACAAAAATATAGAGTACAAAATATCGTTTACAAAAATATAGTTTTAAAAAATATCGACTTTAAAACAGTGTTAAATTAAATTAAAATGTAAAATTAATTACTAAAATATACTTAAAAATACTTAAATTAAATTATAATAATTAAATATTTAATAAAAGTTATAAAAAAAATGTACAATCATATTTGTTAAAACATATATATATATATTAACATAATATAATTAAATAATATCCAATATTATTAACGTACAATAGCAAAATGTAAAAATTACTATTCCCACTCCAGTAGGTGCAACAGTGAGAAAAGCGTTGGATAGCGTAGGGGTAAAAATTACTATTCCCACTCCAGTGGGTGCAACAGTAGGGAAAGCGTTGGATAGCGTAGGGGTAAAAAATACTATTCCCACTCCAGTGGGTGCAACAGTAGGGAAAGCTTTGGATAGCGTAGGGGTTAAAATTACTATTCCCACTCCAAAGAGTGCAACAGTAGGGAAAGCGTTGGATAGCGTAGGGGTTTAAATTACTATTCCCACTCCAAAGAGTGCAACAGTAGGGAAAGCGTTGGATAGCGTAGGGGTTTAAATTACTATTCCCACTCCAGTGGGTGCAACAGTAGGGAAAGCGTTGGATAGCGTAGGTGTTAAAATTACTATTCCCACTCCAGTGAGTACAACAGTAGGGAAATCGTTGGATAGCGTAAGGGTAAAAATTACTATTCCCACTCCAGTGGGTGCAACAGTAGTGAAAGTGTTGGATAGCGTAGGGGTAAAAATTACTATTCCCACTCCAGTGGGTGCAACAGTAGGGAAAGCGTTGGATAGCGTTGGGGTAAAAATTACTATTCCCACTCGAGTGGGTGCAACAGTAGGGAAAGTGTTGGATAGCGTAGGGGTCAAAATCACTATTCCCACTCCAGTGGGTGCAACAGTAGGGAAAGCATTGGATAGTGTAGGGGTAAAAATTACTATTCCCACTCCAAAGAGGGCAACAGTATGGAAAACGTTGGATAGCGTAGGGGTAAAAATTACTATTCCCACTCCAGAGAGTGCAACAGTAGGGAAATTAAATACTTCATATATTATTTCAATAAATATAAATTAATATCTATCAAAAAATAATTAAAAGTAATTACGAATTTAATATAATATACAAATTAGTCAATTAAAATTACAAATTAAATTCAATTATTACAAATATTTAACTATTAATACAAATTAATTACAAATTAACAATTTATAATTTAACATTTAAAAATTAATTTACAATAAATTCAAATTAAATCCAATAAAATAAATTGATTTATTTAATTAATTATAAATAAATTACTTCCCATCTTATTCACCTATAAACCCACAACCTACTACAAAAATACATTATTAAATTGACATAATTAGCAATTAATCAATTAAATAAAATTAATTAGCAATTCTAATTTAATTAATTACCCATAAAAAATTAATTAACAATTAATTCTACAACAATACCAATAAATATGTTTACATATTTAATTAATTATAAATAAATTACTTCCCACCCAATTCCCCTATAAACCCACAACCCGCTACAGAAAATAAATTAGAAAAATTAACATAATTAACAGTTAATCAATTAATTTAAATTAATTGCCAATTAAAATTTAATTAATTACCAAATATAAATTAATTAACAAATAATTAAAAATTAATAACAATAAATAAATTTACATATTTAATTAATTATAATTAAATTACTTCCCACCCAATTCCCCTATAAACCCACAACCCGCTACAGAAAATAAATTAGAAAAATTAACATAATTAACAATTAATCAATTAATTTAAATTAATTGCCAATTAAAATTTAATTAATTACCAAATATAAATTAATTAACAAATAATTAAAAAATAATAACAATAAATAAATGTACATATTTAATTAATTATAATTAAATTACTTCCCACCCTATTCCCCTATAAACCCACAACCCGCTACAGAATTAAATAAAGCAAAATTTAAAAAATAAAAATGTCATTAATTATTATTTTTTATAACATAAATACACACTTTTCACACATATAATAACTTAAAAAACACTATAAAAAATTCTATATTATTAAAAATTCGATAATTTTAAGAACCTATATTATAGACTTCGATATTTTAACTGTCTATATTTTTAACAGTCGATATTACTTTACTTACCTTAAAAACAATATTTTTGATGTCTATATTCTGTCCAGTCGATATTTTGTCCAGTCGATATTTAAAACTCGATATTATGTCCAGTCGATATTTTGGAGTCAATATTTTGACTGTGCACCTTCTCCCACACGCCTCTCATACACTGCTCTTCACCTGGGCTACACCATTCCAACATATTTTCTCTCCATCATATTTCCAGTGCTAACGCTGGTCCCCCCATATGTCTATGGGCATTCAGCTGAGTGGGGATATATCTCTCCAGTGACCACCAGAGTATGTATATAGTTCTCACATCTCGCTAGTCCTCGGTGCTCCACCCCCCATACGTTTTCAGATTGGTAGGGATGGCCTCTATCCTTGTACACTATTTTCTATCTTGTTTGACATATATCCACCCCCCTTGTCCATTCTCAGAGTCCCGAGCATATCGTGCTGCCCCAATTGTAAGCAATTTCCCTTTTAGCTAGTAGAAAGCCTAGATTGATGAGTAGTCTCTTGTAGGATGATGTGGCCTGAGATTCCCACCATATTCACCTCCACTAGTTTTGATAGACCAGGACTTCCGGGCAGGTAGGTACCCCCTGCTAAGAGTATCATGCTCACTTTTTTTTAATAACATTAAACCTACCTTTCAAATTGTACAATTAAGAGTAAACCCATTGTAACAAAACTTATCGGAAGAGGAGGGAGGGCCCCATGACACCACCATCAAACTGCGTTCCAATTATGACCTATAAGGGAGGAAACAGGAAAAGTTAGAAATGTAGGAAAGGCTGGCAGTAGACATGGAAAGAAATAAAACATTACAAGATAGTGAAGTAGTAAATATTTATTTGTTGATTACTTAAAATCATTACAATCAGCAAAATACACTACAAGATAGTGCTAGAGCAACGAAGTAAGGACTATAAAAAGCCCTTCTGTGACCATGACCTTCACTCTCAGGACCTGGGCTGGTGAGCATAAATGACACAGAATCCACACCCAGATAAGGATTTTGCCCTGCTGGGACAGGACTACATCGGCACACCAAGTGGGCTCTCATCTACAGAAATGTAGTCCCGAGAGAAAGTGGCAGTGGAGGGAGACAGACCAGGCAGAGTCTGAGGGAGAGTTGAGCCTTTACTACACAATGGGATGACTGGGCCTAACCACAGTCCATTGGAGAACCATGGCTGTGTAGGTGCGTAGTCAGGATTTCTTGGGGTTCAAGTAGTTTGCGTAGGAGACCGATCCAGACAAAGGAGTTAAGCCGACAGAGACAAGTAGGCTTCACATAATTTAAAACCCATAAAGCCAGGTGTTGGGGTCTGCATATGCAATGTGTCCAGAGTCACACTCACTAAACAAACCTGCACATTTTTCTGTTGTATACGTATTCCTTATCAGACACTTAAGTTATGCCAGTCCAAAAGTAGCTATTGAAATAGGCTGGAAGGGAAGCTTTGAAACAAGAATGGAGCTATTTAGGAGAAATTACGAAAAGAAAGAGACAAACCTTAGACAAACCTTAGTAGAAATAGGAGAGCTAGACATAGAGATTTCCAATTTTGAGATGATATTTATTTTTTGTTAACACTTACCTTTTCATTTCAATCTGTGGTACTTGGAGGTGGAGTAGGCAGTTGTTCTGAGTGGGAAGAAAATGTCTGTGAGACGTAAACCTATAAGAGGAAGAGAAGAGTACAATATTCACCTCTAGGCTTTGTTTTCAAGACTGGTTTCTAGATCATAAACGAAACCCCAAAAATAAAGCCTTATATACTTAGACTCCTTTCTACTGAGCGTGAATTCCTGAAGCAGAATATCCTATACCCCTGCACACCCCCATGGCTGTCTTCATGCATCCCACACTATACCAAAAGGAGATGAACCCATGTTCTCTTGAATACAAATAGGTCAACATTTTGGTTATGTATTCTTTATACTGGCTCATTATAGGCTGTATTGAATGTCCTAGGTATAGATTTAATAAATAAATATTCTTGCGAAATGTAAAGTGCTAAAGGATGATGATATGAGATAAGAAGGGGAAATAGACAAACAACAATTTACAGAGCAAGGAAGGAACTGAGCAACCGAAACATCTATCTTATAATTTTTACTAAAGGGGATGTAAATAATCCACAGTCTCTGTCAAATCTAGCAGTTAGCCATTGGCCCAGCTTATGAGAACAGCCATTTAGGCATGACCAGGAGTTACCCCTTGCAATGACCACCAACCATGTGATAGGACCATCCTATGTGGTTGACTCCATAACGTGATAGTCAAGCACCCACAGGTTGCCTGCCTCACACTTGCCCAAGTGAGTTTCCTGAAGTCAAACAATGATTACACTCATACTGTAATTCAGCTTTAATGTTGCATAATTTAGTTGTCTCCCAGAGACTATTGACATTCCATGAGATGATGCAGATGACCCCTATTACATCATCCCCATAAAACCTTAAAATGTTACACCTCTTTTAATTAACATTGTTTCTGCTATCCTAAATCAACTTTTCCTTTTTTGGGTTAAGTACTACCACCTAGCCCTTCCACTTTTCACACTAAGTCCCATCGATGCCAAAATGTCCTCCCTCCAATCTTTCTCTGTAAATCCAGATGGCATACTTAAAAGCCAGTCAACAACTAAGGCAAACCCCAGCCTGGCAGCAGAATATAAATAATGTATCAAATAATATAAGAAAGTGCAAAAAGTCACAATACAGCCCACAGAATCCCCACAAATCTCATCATTTGATATTTCTCATGGGATTCAATATATATAATTTATTCATTTTTGTTGACACATAAAATCATGTATTAATTTTTATACAATATAAACAAAAGGAAGAAGTCAAGAATACAATATATACATTGATGTGTAAAAAAAACGCTGGGAACCCCCTGAAGCCAACGACCCCATATCAACTCAATCACACTACAATTCACTCCGACAGGCCTACTGAGGCAATACCGCACTTCAGTCATTCTAGCAAAAATTTCACACATCGATAAAAACAACCAAGAATAATTTTCTATAAACCAGGAAAAAATCAGTTAGGCAGTAGCTAATCCTTATTTTGACTATTCCAAAGTTTCAAATTATACACGGGCTAAGGTTCCTCCATCCAATGGTGCTCGAATTAGATAAATGTCCTTGTTTGGATGGTTGTTGATTTAGCACCAACGCACGTTTCGGCATAGACCTCTCTTCAAGGTCAACCTTTTACAGGGCGCAAAAGAACTATATAGAACTAGGATCCACAGGGGGAAAACATTTCTTGGATAGGTAACCAGGAAGTTCCTGGGGGAATAAAGGAGAGTAAATCAGAAAAACAATGAGCTGGAAAAGCAACATACATAGCTGGAATAGATGACACACTGAAACAGTAAGAACCAAAGTGACAACAAGGTGTGAAAGACAGGTTCATGCAAGTCAGATCCCCTATACCATACTAGAGTAAAAGAGGGAGACCGAATGTGTATTTAAAGAACAGAAACCCGGATGAGTGAACATAGCCAAGTGTAAATTCAAACAAAGCTAAATTAGTACCTGTTTATTTTAGTGTGGATCCTAGGAGGTTCCAGAATCAATGCACCATTAGGGGGCCCTAAAATCAAGGTATTTCTATTCATACTTACAGTGGTAAGGACCATATCAATCCGACTCCAATCAGAGGTAGTTAAAGACAGGAGCACACCAGCTACGTTTGGTGTATAAGAAATATGAAAAATGTCTGTATAGGAGAGGTAAGAAAACAGAGGAGCAATGATTTAATACTACTGTCTCAAAGGCACAAGCCGGGCCTTTGTGGTGGCATGAAGACACATTTGTCTTACCATAATAAAAAACAATGAGACAGTCGATGATGGACCTCAATAAAATGAGGCGAATAGACTGTCTCTGGATTTCACAGGTTCTCCAAGATAAGGGAAGGTGTCTTTATATAGATCCAGGAAAGAGAAGAAATTCTCTGCATGAGTGGAAGGAAAAGACATAAAGAGAGCTAAATGTTGGTACATGGATGTGCACCTGGGAATAAATACAATCATATTTGTCTAAGAAACCCTGCAAGCCGCCGAAGTGTGTACAACATCGACTCGTTACTAATGGAGATGATTGTTGTTTGATAATGTATGTAAACTCCTGACACTGAAATGAAAAATAAAAAAGTTTTTTAAAAAAAAATAGAAACCCTGCAAGCCATTCATATCTATGTGGATGCCAGGGCTGGGTGTTAATTGGTTCAGGCTCTGCCAGGGTCTGCCTCTTCCAGATCACTAACAGTATTGGTACTTGCAGTTGCTTTCCTATAATAGAGCAGTTAAATCCATGAGATTATTGGCTATAAAGTCCCATTGTAGTTGCTTTTCCTCATCTTCTCCATCACTCGGAGAAGCAGTCATGTTCAAAGGTTCTTTAGACATGGTTGTTTTCTTGAGACTGTTCCTGCTGTGGCCCCATTACCTGCCATTGGGTCAAGTATTTAGTGTCCATCTTCTTTGTTCTCCCACTGTCACATAATGTTGCCCCTGCAGCCTCTCATCACTACTACATATTTCCAAATTATGCGGCCTCCTCATTCTGGATGCCAGATCCCTCTGTGGGTCTGGCCTGCTATCTTTGCTGCTGGGGTGGGATTCATTCATATAGCAGAATGGGGAATTGTCCCAAGACGTAACCGCACTGAACTGTCCATTGCACTGAGCCACCACTCTGTAAGGGTAACTTCTCCTGTTTACCAGTAAAACTATAAACAGACAATTTCATTCTTCTTCCTGCTGAAGTTGCACTCACATGCCTGTAAATGTGGAAATTATAATTCTTTTTTATTGGAGTACCTATCACATATAACAACACTTTGTTCCATCTTTTCCACTTTGAGCATAGAATGCCAGGGTATTTCAACATCCCCCCCCCACTTCCTATCCAGGCATTGAAAAGTTGACCAGTCCTCTGAACTGTAATGTGCTAAATGTGACTCATCTTTCAATAACTGTGCAAGGATTTATTTGTGTGCACCACGGAGCGCATGTATCTAGTATTTTTGCTGGACACAGTAAATGTGATTTAACAGTAGAGAACATTCCTTTTGAGTTACCTCCTTTTTAGATCTCAGCTAGACAGTGCATGCGCTATCTCTTCCAGACATGTTGTTTATACACTCTGGGCTTACAGCCCACCCACAGCTTCCCATTAGTGTGGTGCGGTATCTCTCTCATTTCCTTCATTTCGGTTGGAGAAGGCATGCATACATCATGTCCTCTCCTTGTGCCTGGCCCGGCCCTGAAGCATGGACCAAGTAGTATTGTCAAACCGCTGCTCCCATTTTTGGAGCTACTTTTCTTTTTGTGTTCCAGCACTCCACATGAGTGCTAATGTTTTCCCCTCCGCCCAGTCCATTTTCTTCGTGTTGCATCACCCACTGTGAGTGCTTGTATTTCCCTTCTACCGCAGTCCATTTCTTCACCACCCTCACCCGCCCACTGCCTGTTTCATAAACTACCCATCCCTCCCCTTCTAACCCCCCCCCCCATCCTCCCCCACCCACCTTTGTTCATGTTGTGCCTGTGAAATTAGCAGCAGTGCATTGCGCTTCTGCAATCCTCTTGCCAGGAGCTGTTAGGTGCCATTGTACTTTATGATTTTTGATTTATTTGCTGTAGTTGAGGCATCTGCCATGTGTTTTGCCAGCATCCCTGCTCCAGCAGTGGGATGAGTGGGGGGAGAGCTGTGCGTGTGGTGACTCTTTTCTGTCCAGCAGTGAGCAGCAGCTCCTGAATTCCTTTAAATTTGTTGTGTTTATTTGCTCCGTTACTGCTGGGTTTCCACCCCAAAGCTGGCTTTGACTTCAGCTGTGAATGAAAACAGATGGTCCCAGAGGTCACTAGAGGACACTTAAAATGAATTGGTCTCCTCATGGAATGTCATCTTTTGCAGAAATATGATCTACTTTGTGCCCATGTCTACCAACCCCACACGGTAAACAACCTTTACAACGAAACTTTTACAACGCACTACCATTACAACACGGTCATTACAACGCAAACTATTACAACGCATTGCGCTGGGGGGCGCTCTAGGATAGGGAATAGGTTAATTTACTATCCAATAACCTTCCCTAGTGTCCACGGGGACTGGAGTTGGAATAGTAAATTAAACTATTCACTATCCAACACCCAAAAGCACTATGCGTTGTAATGGATTGCGATGTAAAAACCGTGTTGTAAAGGCAGGCGTTGTAATAGCCTGCGTTGTAACGTCATACATCCACCCCAAACCAACCCTCTCAGCGTCACCTCAATTTCCTGTGATTCTGGGAACATCACTTAATCTCCCCATGACTATAAACAATGTGTAAAGCGCTCGACCTCCGGGCAAGTTTGCTGTGTTTAAAACTATAGAAAATGAACTAGCAGGTAAAACCAAGGCCTTAACATAAGAAAGGTCAAATAGATACCTCTTTCCTGGCTGAGTTGTACAAAATGAAACTAAAAAAAAAAACTGAAAAAAATTGCAGCTTCCACAATAAAAATGTGTGCTCTTGTCCAAATATTTTATTTCAACATTTATTTTCTTAATTATTGAGCATGAAAGCTCTTTCAAGTATGTGAGTTCAGAACCCGTTGTCTTGCTTACCTCGCCCATCCCCTTATGTTGATTGCCCCACCCCTGTCAAAAAAGCGATATGACGTGTTCAGCACTGGCTCTGTCATAGTGCCTTTTTCCATCACTTACAGCCATGCTGAACAGAGCCCTACTGCAATTCAACATGGCTAAAAGACATTGACAATGACAATAGCTCTCAGATTGCCGAGACCTATTGGCTTTAACGGTGCTTGTTTAGTAATGTGTTCCTTATGAAATGTTAAGGAATAAATGCTGCCCAAAAGGAGGTCATGCATATTTCATTTTCTAAAGCCTACTTTTGGCAGCCCTTAGATGTATTGATGTTGATTTCTGAAAATGCCTGTGACCTCATTTAAACTTTAACCTGCTGATAACCCCACAAGAAGTGCCATTACATGACCTTTTGACCTTGACGATTTTAGAAAATGTGTCACAGGACCTTTGACCTAATGGCATTAAGGCACTGACGCTGCTGAATAAAAAGAAAATACAATAAATGAAAGATTAAACATGAATTACAAGATCAATAAAACAAGGCAATCAATTTGGATACCACACATATATAGTAACAGAGGTAGTGCCATGATATGCCATGAATGCAGCCATTATATGCCAGGAGTGCTGCCTTAATACATCAGGTTTGCAACAGTCATTTACCCAGATGCAACCATCATGATGTACCCCCACATGCCTATGAGCAGGCTCATATGCCAAGACACAGCTCAAAATGGTTGGGCCCGGCCAAGGGCCAATCGCATCACCCAGAGCCCGCACAAACACACAGGGGCAGATTTACAAGCCCCCCTGCTCCACTTTTGCGTCACTTTTCCCATATTAAAAGTGTCGCAAAAGTGGCGCAAGGGGCTTGTAAATCTGCCCCACGCACTTTAGTTCTTCCACTGAGCCTCCAATGAAATGCACAATCAAGCTTTCATGACGCACCAAATAGTTATTGTGTAGGCTGCAGCTAAACAGTCAGGCAGCCAAATATGTGACCTTAGGTTGATGTGTTGGCTGTATAACCTGCCAGGTTACACCTAGGATTTGATTTGGCCATGAAAACAACACATGCAAAGTTCAGCAGAGAAATGGCAACGTACTCTCCTCCTCTTGACGCCCCTGCAATGGGGCTTTTATCCAAAAAACTAGCAGGATAGAAATATTTCAATTCATTAGAGAATGCCTTACACACACTTCAGAATGTTATCTATTTGCAGAATAAAAGCATTCTGAATAGAGATACAAACTATAATGAATTAAAATGTTCCAGTTCTGGAGGTACTGCAGAATGTAAACACAGCTCATATGAGGCCAGTTTTCCTTCTGTTCCTGATACCGCCTTTGTGATGTCGGAGTCAAGATGTCCCAAATGTAGTGCCTGGGGGTCGCAAGGAGCAAGCCATGGTGTCCTCACTTATATTGGACTTGGACCTTTTATCCAGGATATATTGCTAAACATTTTGATAACCATCCTTTAGAATGAACATGGGTAAGCAAGCCTTTTTAACTACCACTAGATAATGTTCTGCTTTAATTCCCATGTACAGGATGACTGTTGCTTTAGTCGAAAGACGAAGAAACCGCTATTTCTACCACAGTAGCTTGGGGTGAGTAACAGAACGGCTAGATGCCCATGCTAAGATGCTAATTCAAAATTAGATGTAGCAAGAAAACGTGGTTACCGCGATAGCACTAAGAACCTGGTCAATGTTAATGCAGCAGTAAAGTGGTTCATTTGGGGGAGAACAACATGTTTTGTTTGGATTAGTCAAGCAAAGAAGGCCATGGAGGAAGATTAATTATCTAATAAAACCACACATACACAAATAAAAGGGAAGCTCCCACATAGAAAACCATAGGATAAGGAGAATATTCCAAACTTTTTTAATACAATGATTACTTTAGAAAAGGCAATATGCTGTCTAATATATGCAGTATTACATGTCAGTCAGTCAGTCAAGCATAAGTTTATTTTAGACCTCAGTCTTTAAAACGTATACACTACAAAACACATTATCCATACATTATAAAACCATTGCATCTAAAATCAGGGCCATCGCACAGTTAAAACATAACATTATTCTTATCCAACAATATAATAAAATGTTCACATTTTTTCTAAAACGTAATTTACGGACAATAAAAATTGTCCCATGGCACAAGTTACAACAAAAAAACGTGTCTAAAAGTAGATTAAGTACTTGCCCCCTGTCCCTAATAGTGTATTTTTGTAAAATTGGTTTTAGTAAAATCTTCAGCTGAGTTAAAATTGCCAACAATCCACTTGGACATGCTTTACATCTCCTTTCACATTAAGAGAACATTTATAAAGTTTATCATTGTCATTTAATGAACCTTGCGCATCGGAGATTAAAATTGGGTTGATCTCACGTCTAGATTTCTATCTGCATTGCCTTAAGCCTGCATTAGGTATTTTTTTCGAATAAGGAAATGTCTCCTCTTCCATCCATGAGTTAAACAGGAGGGATACTGATTTCTTAGTCCTTAAATATCTTAGATCTTCCTCTCTGTCCACCAGTTTTGTTACCCTTCTAAACTTGACTTAACTCACACATATCCCGTCAATCTCATAATGTTAAATTCTTACAGAAATCGAGAATATTTCTTCTGACTGATCTTGTCCAACTTAATTCACCAGTCACAATTTCTCTTTTACATACCCATAAGATTTTGCAGAGCTCCTCACTATCTATTCTTGTCCAGAATTGTATTGTCTCTACAAACTCTAAGTAAGTCCATGCTGTTGGCCGGTTTCTATCATGATAGCCTGGACCATGGTGGAGGTGGGAAGGGAAAGTAATCTTTTTAAGCACCTACCCTCTTTAGGGTCCCATTTTGATTTCCCACTAATAAATGTGACTTTTGCACCGTACAGGATTTGTGGCCATATGATTCTCTGATAAGCTGCAAAAATCGGTCTTAGGGAGGGGCCTCCATACAACTTATCAAATTTCGTAAGCCTCCCCACAGATGAAAGTGCTTTAGTCTGCAGAGTTTCAATTTGATCTTTCCATGATAAGTTATTTCAGAACTGCATCCTCAAATATTTGTATTTGTTAACGGTCTTGATTTCTGTGTTATATAAAGTCCACACCGACTTTAACTTCTTCCCAAAAGGAAGCACTTTAGTCTTCTCCATATTTATGGTTGATTTTTTTCCTCATGCAGTAATCACAGAAGACATCTACCGTCCTCTGGAGGCCAATTTCAGTCTGATCTTGTCAGCGTATAGGAGACAGCTTACATGCATTTCATTCATTTTAGGGCTAAAGCCATTAGATTTGGCTTAACGTTTTTGGTAGATCCGCCAAAAATAAGGAAAATAATATGGGTGCCAAAACACACCCTTGTCTGAGACCATTTCTTATATCTATTCTCCTTGAAAGTGACCCCTCAATATCTAATTCCACTCGGGCCCAGCTCTCTCTGTGCTATTCCTTTAAGATCAAGAGAAAACGCCCCAATTGAATTTCATAGTTTCTTAAAACTTCCCATAGCAAGATCTGATAAACAGAATCGAAAGCAGAGCTGAAATCCACAAAACAACAATATAATCCTCTACATGGCTTTAGCGATTGTTTGGCTATAGCCCAAAGACTGAAGCAATGACCTGCTGTTGTGTGACCCCTCTGAATCCACCTTGCTCTATGTGCATAACTATGCTTGTTTCTTCCCATTCTTTCACTATCCCCAGGAGGATTTTTGAGAAGACTTTCCCACCCACATCTAACAGGTTTATTTGCCTATAGCTTCCTGGAAGGGAAGATTAACCTTTTTATACATAGATTTAATAACCACTCCGTTTCAGCTATCAGGGAAGTGTCCCATCAGAAGGATTTTTGGGAATAGGAAATAGAACACGCTGGCCTACCAATCAACATTATTTTTTCTAAATACTGCCAGTAGGTAGTCTGGCCCAGCGGCTATTGTAAGGTTTAGGGACTCAATTGCCTTCTTAATTATTATAATTGAAAACTGCTCCTTTATTTCCTAGTCTATAAAGAAGTTTACTGGAACCTGAGTAATTAAAACCTCCATATTATAAACTTGCTTCAGGTATTTAACCCGTGCTTCCTCTCCCACCGAACATCTCAGCTTCCCTTGAGACTTTTCTGGATCATTTTGTACCAGCCTCCAAATTTGTTGATGTTATTCGACTCTATTGTCTCAAGCATGATTTTCCAACATTTTTCATTATCTACCTTTTCTTACTTGCTACCAGTCTTTTAAGTGCCTTTCTTAAATCAATTACTCAATGTTTGCCCTCATTATTTCTTGAGAACCTTACATATCTTTCTAGCTTCCTTATACTTCTTTTTAGGAGTCTTCATTCATTGTCAAGCCAGAAATTGCTTAATTGTTTCTCTACCATATTTTTACAATGTGTTTTATTAGATGAGTTTAGCTCAACCTTTAAGCATGCTACCACTTCATTCCCTAGGACCTCATACCACGTAATAATGTCTGTGGGTATCTCTTCTTCTTTGATACCTCTATATTTCTATCGAAGAGCCTTTAGTTGATATAGGTCCTTCTCTGATACCCTTGTCCTTAGCCGTTTCAGGTAATAAACTTTTACGGGGAGTACTTGCTTCTTCTTGGCAGTGATGCACAAACTTATTGTTGTGCTTTAAGGATAATGTTCCCTCCCTTCCATCTGGATTACCTCAAACTTTTTGATCTAGCCGAAAGCCCACGCTTGAAAAAGTACATAATCTAATAAGCTGTTCTGGTTACCGTAAAGATACATTTTCCTTGTTGAAATGTCTGAAGGCACGTGAACATTTAAACTCACAAATCCACTTGATGCAAGAAGGTCCAGTAGGGATATATCTTTTGCTGTTGGAACATTCGCTGGGACGTAAACAAACATTATGTCAAAAATGGACAATAGGCCTTCATATCTCTGATCAATCATTTTGGGGACAAATTTATGATTAAAATCGTCCATTAAAACAAGCAAGTAATGTGGATACATTGAACTTATTTTGGCCAGATCCTCCCTAAACAACTCAATATTTTCCTCATAATGGAGGGAACTCCTTATGTGCAATTAGATATTACGAACAGTGAAAAAATCTGGGCCCTTTTTAACATAAGACACTTTTATACCACAAGCTAATACCCAGTTGCATCTAGTCTTAATTTCCCACACCATTGATATTACTTTAGTGGATATTAAAGTTAAAAGACCCCCCCCCCCATGAAGTACGCCCTGCGGGGTTATTTGATACACCCAAGTAGATTTTCATAAAACCAACGGTCTGTACTGCCATGTTACCTGGAAACACAGAATTACATACTGAACAATTATTAGTTTAAAGATTTGCTGCTTCGATGCATTACTGAACCCATGTGTATTCCAGGAAAACAAAGAAATGCTGTGCATAGCCTCCCATCCCTGGTCTATGTTGCTCAGGTTATCCAACCCTCCTTATTTTACTCGTCTCCACTTAAATAGGCATACCTATTTGGGCCAATTTGGTCAGTACCTTCCCTTTTAGGGGAAAGTGATTTTCAAATTACCTTTACTACTTTTCAGGATATGCCTGTAGTTACTGTGTGCTTTATGAATGTTCAGTCTAACTTGATTAAGCTGGAGACCACCATGAAATTGCAGAAAGGGCATCCTGGGGGATCAGTAGGTTTGAGCTCCACATCCAGGTAAGTTTATAATCCTCTGAATTTTAATTCACTTTCTACCAAAAAGCAGGACCTCTCTCACCAACACTGAATAGAGTAGGATTTTTGTTACATCTTTGCCTGCTTTATTCACCAGGAAGCCGATTTTCTTCTTGTCATTCGAGGATATTAAATGGAGGCTTGAGCAATTTGAAAATATCTAGAGCAAGCAAGATCTATTTATGGTTTTAACTTCCCGCGTCTTTTCTTCCGTGTACTTTCAGGGGTAGTTTTTAGAAATACCCATAAGCCACTTTCGTCTCTTTCATCCTTCCAGTGTAAATCAACATTCCTTTTATATACGAGGTAACTCACAGTCTGGAAATCACCAAACTTACCTTCCTTGTCTCTTTTAAACATAAATTTCAGGTTATTTACATCTAACCCAGCTACCCTATTTCTGTGGCCATTCCTTTTAGGAATGTATCATCAATCTTCTGTGTAAGCCTTTGCCTACCCCATATTTCCCTAGCAATTTTTTCCTATTACCAAAGGAAACCAGCGTATTCTTTGAGGTTTTCGTTTTAATAAAGGATTATCTATTTCTGAGCAGATGCATATACTTGAAGACCTGCATCCCCTCACTACACTATTAATCACCCCTTTCTGTTTTTTGCGCTTCTTAATTTATTCCTTACTTTTTATGACCTGAGCACTCAAACCCAATGACCTTTCTTTACTTTCAGGTCCAGTCTTATGCACCCTTGATCAGAGGTATAACTGAAAAAGTAGCTACCCCATTTTATTAGCATTGGACTTTTCGATATATATACAGAGGGTAACGCCTCAGATAGGGGATTTGTGTCGAGATATTTGCGATATTGCCCTCACCGGCCAAGTTCGCATGACTATGCATCTCTTCTGCACTTTTCACTGCTCTTACTAACTTTGGCATCCAACCACTGATCTGTTGTAAATCAGATGCAATGGTCTGCAAATAGGACTTGTGAGACTTCAAACTATCTGTATTTAATACTAGGGCCTTAAAGATACCCTGCAAAGTCTTTTGCATTAAAACCATAATGTACAATATAGAGGAAGATGAACTTGATCCTATGTTCAAGTCAATGGGCGAGTTGAGGGGAGGTCTTGATGAAACATATTCACTGGACTTGGCAGAGGCCCACCCGATTCACCTGATTCACTCCCATGGCTTAAAATGGTGGCATTCAGAGACTTTGTCGATAATCCTTAACCATGGGAGATTGATTCTCTTGAGCCCTACATAGGCCTGTGACCCTATTATCCTGTCTTTCCCCCTTCTAAATACCACCCCTTTAAGAGCCATGGTGAGGAAGACAGCCTGGGCCCTGAAAAAACCCATCCCGGCTCAATTGGGACTTGAAACACTTGAGACTTGAGTTATTTCCAAAGGGAGCAATAAAGGATCTTTGGAGGCTTGGAGGACAGAGGTGAAATCTCACTTTCTTTTTTTTAGGAGTTTGTTCTTAAAGTGCTTTCCCACAAGTTCTTTTATGGAATTTACCAAGGGAGATGCATTTGACACCTTTGATGTATCTAAACTGAGGACCGTTACATTACATAACCGGTTGATCTCAAAGATTGGCTGGTCTATACTGTCCCTTGTAGAGGTTGCTGGGCATTGATGGTTTTGCTGGGCTCTGACTCCCCTTGCCCTCATAGCTCCAGTGGCTCTACCACATTTGCTCTGTGGCAATATGGCTCCTTATATGTGGGGGAATACGAGAACACAGGACTTCACCTCCAGGGGACCCAAAGAGGGTTGTGGCCTAAGTTTCTATGTAAGGCAGAGATTAAGATCAACTATACGACTTCAACTATGCAACGAGCAAAAGTTAATTCCTTAGAGTCCCCCTATGCCGCCGCCTCCAACACAGAACCAAAGACCCCCTGCAGAGGGTCCTTTTCTTGACACCTTAAGGCCAGCAGAGCTGCGTATAATAAAGACCAAATTCTGGAGCTCCGGGAGGACCTAAGGCTGCACTGCCGTGCATCCAACCCCACCCAGGCTCCCCAGGGCAGGCCGACATGGTTACGGCAAAACCTCCCTGTAACTGTTTCTGGATGCAGCCCTTATTACCTTAAGGGACTGCTCCTCTTTAATATTGGTCTTTAAACCTTGGTGAATCACCGTAGCCCACAACGGCATCAGTAGCCACCCCTGCACTGAAAAAGGCAGTGGTGCCATAAAAAGGCATCTTGCAGTGTCAACCGTAACGCCACATGCCAAACTTCGACTGAATTCCACGTGTCCTGGGTTCTGTGCGCCTTCTGTGGTGGGCACGAGCACGGCATTAACCATTGGGGTAAGAGCCTCCATTACAGTTCAAAACCACGCCTCCACAAATTTCAGACATGGACAAGATGGTATCATATATGATAATCCAGATGTGTCTTCAGTGGATATTGGTTAGATTTAATATGCATACTTGAACCGTCCATATTGTAAAAAAGCAGATGTTTCTGGCCCCTATGGTGGACTTGTCCAGGGCCGTCATTGGCACAGTGTCAAAATACTGTTAGAAAAGCAACCTGGAAGAACAAAAGTGACGAGTCATTCATCCAAGGAAAAGAAGTACAGACACCACGATGAAGGAGTGATAAAATTAATAAGGTGGGCTTACTTAAAAACCGGTCACAGGACAGTGAAGGTCAGAAGAAGGACTAGGAATGTCCATCACAGCAGCTAGCCGATGTAATAATGAGGAACCATTTCCTTCTAAAACATATAGTAAGAAAGGACTTACTAGAACTGTACAGCTACTGTGTCAAGGACTAAGAAACCATGGGGCATGAAACAACCAGAGAGTCAAAGCAAGCAAAAAACAGGGATACAGAAGCACACCTTGAGTCGATTATAAGCATGCATGCATCTGTGGGTAGGCATGTGAATGTGTGATGGTATAGAGCAGTGCGGGGTAAAGTCAATGAATCTCCAGAACACAAGATGTGAATAGGACCAGCTACGGGAAATGGAATCAGAAAGCTGAAGAAGGAGCTCTTGCAGTGGATAAAAAAGTGCAAACCAAATCGTGCAGGGTTAAGGTATTTATAATCAAGTAGGCAGCTCGAGTTTAATGATTTGTCACAAGGCTGTACACAATGGAGAAAGTGAAATATTAAAAACAACAGGCAAATTAAAGAAGAAAAAAATATATTGAATTACATTACTAGGTGATGTAATACAATATGTAATTTCTATATGGAAAAGTATAAAGTAATACATATTAGTACAGATTCCATTGACATAAGTAGATGAGGTTTGCATAGTCTGAGCTCAAATGGTTTAGTCAGTGTTTCCACTGCGTCTAGATGGTCAATCCAACAATATTCAAGGCTTTTTTGTATCCGTTGGATACCAGCAATCTAGATTCTATGTCACGTGTTCTATGACTTGCAACTTGATGTACTGGTCCTTGTGTTTCACTCTACTAATGTAGCATTTACTCTACCACAACGTATTCTACTTTTGTGTTGTAGTATTCTAAAATGGATGCATTGTGAAGCCAATACAAATTTTACCACATGAACACCAAATGACATAAATTAATTGATGTATGCCAGTAGAACATTTCCAATAAAGCAAAGCATATATATAGCAGTAAGACTACTGATGTGCATCATTCAAAACTCTTCCAAAAATAAAGGTTCTGCCAATACCTTCATGCTTGCTTTTGAGGATGTTGAAGAAAGTGACAGTGAAGAGGTAGAAAAGGAAGTGGCGAGACCTTTCTATTCAACTGTTGTAGAGAAATTTTCAGGGTGCTCGGAAAACATAATCCTATATTCCTATGTTTTGCAGTATTATTGTTTCATTATATATGTATGACGATGTGTATAGCGGTATATTTTATAAATGTAAGAAACTGGGTCATTGGTTGGTGGGGGGGTGAACTCTTCTCAAGCAACAGCCACAATCTTTGTCAGGCTGAACCACAAACTTCACTAAATTAACCTGTGCATGAACCTCTTGTAGCCTGAGGGGAAAACGTCAGGTTTAACTTAGAGGCAATGTGTAAAGTATTTATGCAGCACGTAAACAGTAATAAAGTGAAAACACAGCACAAGAAAAATCCAACACTAATTTAGTAGAAGAGTACACTTTAGTAAATGATTTGACAGTAAAACAACAAAAATCCATTCAGTGGAACCGGAGACAGTACTTTTAAAGATTTACAGTAAGTATAGATCCTGAAAGCACCAAGCACCACTCATGGTTATCTGGTCGTGCGAGACCGGGGGAAAGTCAAAGTTCAGGCTGAGCGCGATGGAGCATTGGCTGGATACAGGGACCAAGTTAGTCCAGCTGAAAAGGTTACCTTCTCAACGTCCAGCGCAAAGAGTTCAGTTTGCGGTGGAGGAGGCCGCGGGGAGAGCGTCTCAGATTGTCTTTGTTGTGGAGCTAAGAGCGGGCTGAGTGTCGTGGATGGTTGTTGCTGGTCACCATGTGCTCTCAATGCTGTAGTGCGAAGTGCAGATCTTGCATTTTTGGTTGTCGCTGGCGGTCGCTGTAGCACGAAGAGTTGGCAGTTCTCAGGCGCATCGAGTTGGCAGTTCTGGTGGGCAGCAGGATTGGCACGAATCGGCCAGTTTGTGGTCACAATTCCTCAAAAACTTCAGGATTTCTTTATTTCTTCACAGGAGGAGCTTATCTGATACTAACCAAGGGTCTAGGACCTGAGAGGCATCTGTTGGAGATCAGGAACTCACTTCAGCAGAGGCGATGCGGTCTCGGGCACAGTTGCAGGTTCAGTGCAAAAGGTAAACCGGGCAGTTCAAGGGAGGCCTCTTTAGCTTGTTATGTCCCTGTAGATCTGAACAGGAGGTCAGTCAGATGACCCTTGGAGTCACTCTGCCTCGGATGAAGGGAGCATGCAGAGTCTTCCTTCTCAGACAGCAGGGCAGGCCTCAGGCAACAGGGTATCCACAGGTCCAGGCGTGTACTAAAGAGGTGGTCTGAGGGTCCAATATGTATACCTGGTGCTAGCTTTGTAGAGGGAGAAACTTCTAGATTTCCCCCCACATCTTTTCCTGGAATATCCTTCCTCCCTGCCCTGGTCCCAGGATATCTGGAGTCACAAAAGGCTAGTGTGAAGGCCTTTGTGTGTGTGCTGATGCAGCTTCTTTAAATTGCAAGTGTGGTAGGTGGCAGCTCTGCCCCTCCTGTTCTGTCAGGATGGCCCATCCTGACAACATCTAATCCCCCTTTGTGACACTGTCTGGGAGGGATACAGAAAGGCCGACTGACAACTACACCTTGTCATGTGACCCAGGACACAGGCTTCAGGCACCAAGGGCCAGATGTAGGTAAAACCGAAATACCGAGTCTTTAATAGCGAATTTTACCGATTCGTAATTAAGAACTCGGTATTTCAGATGTAGATAAAAAAATCGGTAAATATCACCGATTCGGTAAAAATCGGTAATAAATAGAGATTCGGAAAAAAACGGTAGAAAAATTACCGAATTCCCCATTACCGAATCGGTATCACCAATTCCTTAATACCGATTCGGTAATTAGCGAATTCGGTATTTTGAAAAGTCGCAAATTGTTGAATCAGCCAATCCTGTGCTTCTTCATGACCTCACAACCAGCTACACCCATGCAGCTGCACTGATCCTGAAGCTGTTGAAGAGGCAGGGAGCACAGCAAACAACCCAGGAGGACCGTTTCCAAGTTTTTGCTGACATCCCAGACCAGAATGGACAGGCAGGAGAGGGAAAAGGAGGCAAGAGAGCGCAAAAGGAAACACAAATTCAGTGAGAGGGAGGTCCTGATTGAGAAGGTTACAAAGGACCATGATAAACTGTTTGGAAAACATTCCTTGCACGTCCCTGAATCACAGAAGAGGCAGATATGACTGGTCATCCAGGAAAGGATTAATGCCATTGGTGTGACCCAACACTCCATTGAAGAACTTAAAAAAAAGGTGGTATGACCTCAGGAAGCGTGCAAAAGAGAGGTTGGCAGAGAGAATGAAGCAAGCCAAGCAGACAGGTGGAGGGAGATCCACAGCACCTGCACCAACTGCCCTGGATCTCCTGGTGGAGTCCACCCTCCAGCCGGAGAGTGTGAGTGGGATTGGGGATGCAGACAGCTCAGCCACAGCTGACAACAGGCAAGGTAAGATGTATGCACAGCATGCTGTGCCCCCCACTCCCTAACCCCAATCCCTAATGAGGCAGTATGATTCCCACTCCAGTACATGTTTTACTAACAACCAGCAATGCATTATGGGAGATGTAGTCAGACATTTAGGTGTGATTTAAGTGACCTTGAGACTGAGGAAGGGGTGACGGTAAGCAGGGCAGATAATGGATAAGGGGCAGCAACCCTGCATAGTAATTGCTAGGTATCAAATAGAATATGCTCTTTAACAAGCACATCTCTCTTTTTGGACCAGAGGACCAACAGCGGATTCGTCCAGACATTCTTTGACACCTTCCCACCGCACCGGGTGCTGACTCTTCCAGGGGGCGCCGCATTTGGAAGTATTTTTATGGCTTTAAAAGCACCTGCTGCTGCATTGCTGGCCTCCACAATTTTCATACAAAAATAAAAATGTCACGATAAAAAAAAAAAAAAAAAAAAAATGGGAGATGTAGGCAGAAGTAACACATATCATAACAGTCAGTCCACTGAACCGAAAGGCATGTGACACACATCAGCAATTAGCAAGAAGAGGACAGTCAGTTTGATTGGCAGTCATGAAATTTATTATTACGCAAATGCTGCCAGACAAGTGAGCAAATGTACATTCTGTCTCCACAGGCGAGCCATCGGGCAGGGCTGCAGAAGGGGACACAGGAAAGGCACCCAGGAGAGAGAAAACACAAGACGAGGAGGTCTTGTTGCCTGCAGAGCACACCACACCGCCACCCCCACCAGCATCACCACCAGCATCACCACCACCGCCACCACCACCGAAAGCCAGGAGGCATACAGTGGCTAGCCTCCAGCAGATGGAGGTGTCCGAGGAGGACAGCATGGGAGGCCAACATTCCACGCTGGCAGAGGATGACATCAGTGCAGGCACAGAGTCCCCCACCGAGCAAGCCCACACAGGTGTCAGACACCACAGAGCAAGGGCAGCCAGTCCTGTTGCACGCGAGGATCTAAGTGTATTTGCCGGTCTTGAGGGGAATATGCTCAAAGTACAGCGCCTGCAAGGCAAGGCAATCAGATTAGTGCAATGGCAGATGGTCCACATGAATAGACACATGCTAGATATCAAGGAGGGCAATAACAGCATGAACAATACTGTGGCTGAGGGCATGAGGGACATGTCAGAGGCAGTGAGGCTGCTGTGCAGCAAAATGGATGAGGATCATTTGGCGAGACGCAGGGTGCGCAGAAATTGGACAACTACACTAAGACGGTGAACCGCCTCTCCACTGCCACCTCTCTGCTCTGCAGGCGCTCGGTGGCCATGCAGGAGAAGATGGCCCACTGCAGCCGTGACGTGGTAAAGGGGCTGGTCACAGTGACCAGTGCACTGGAAGTGCTACAAAAAAAACAAATAGCCACTACAGGTGCAGGTGATGGGGGGTATAGTGAAGGGGCAACTAGCCGCAGTAGCATCACGCCCCTGATAACCGAGTCCAGAAGGCGCAGCGAACGGCACAGCGTTGCCACAGGACAGATCGCCAGTGAGGACAGTGTGCCCAAGGAACGCAGCAGTGCTGTGCGTGGGCACAGGAAATAATGCCCGCCATCACCTGGTATTGTGAAATGGGTGATGTAACCCATTTCGCCTTCGTAATGTCCGTAGCGTGTTGGCCTGGCATGTTGAGGCCCTTATGTTGCGGCGGTGTGCTATGCTATTGCCTGAGTCAAGGTTAATAAAACACCGTCACTCAATTACAGTAACTGGCTGTGTCTCCTTACTTACTCAGAAATAGTTGTGTGTGATCTCAGCCCGTCTGTGTCTCCCATCTGGTGCTGCTGCTACACCTGCTGCGCTGTGCTCTGGCTGTGGACAATCCTCACCCTCGTCCTCGGAGTCAGTCAGTTCGACTGCTGTTCCTTTCTTTGTGGCAAGGTTATGCAGTATGGCACATGTTATTTTACAGTAGATGATGGGGTGGTACTGACGTGCACCTCCACTTTTGTGGAGGCAGCGGAACCTGCTTTTAGGAGTCCAAATGTGCACTCCACAACATCGCGCATAGATCTATGTGCCACATTGTATCTTCTCTCACTTGGGGTGGATGGGTTGAGATATGGAGTCAGGATAAATGGCCACACGGCATATGCGGTATCCCCTGAGTGAGAAAGGAAGTGCCATTATTAACAGTCACCAACACATTCATCCAATGTATACATCAGGGTGTGTCACATTGATTTACCTAGCAGATATCCTTCTCCAAATTCGCTCCCAGCCAGACGTGTGTAGATCCCACTGTTCCTGAATATGTAGGAGTCATGGGTACTCCCTGGAAATTTGGCTACAATGTCAGTGATGATGTGGAACCGCATTGCATATTACCTGCACGTTGATAAAATGTGTAGATTTGCGGTTCCAATATATGTACTCTGTAGCTGCAGGTGTGCAGATTGGTATGTGTGTCCCATCAATGCACCCTATAACATGTGGAAACTGTGCCTTTTGATAAAAATCCATCTTGGTTTTCTGCAGTTCCGCCTGTCTGCTGGGGAAGCGTATGTAGTGATGCATTCCTCGCATCATGGCATCTAGGAAAATGTTGAAAAAAACGGGACAGGCAACTCTGTGACACACCACCTGCCGGTGGTAACGCAGAAATCCTGCGAATTTCTGCGTTACCGACCGGTATTTAGCCACCTACATCTGGCCCCAAATGTTTAGGACAAGAAAATGTAAACTTTCTAAAAGGTGCCTTTTTAGTAGTCAGGCTTAAAATTCGACGTTACCATTAAAGAGGATTTTAAATTACAATTCTGTAGAAATCAAACTTGAAATTTCTACCTGTTCCCAATCACAAGTTATCAATTATTAAGTGTAATACAGTAACCCAATGTTATCCTATGGGACAGGTAGGCTAAGCAGTAGTATAAACCGAATTTAACAGTTTTTCACTACCAGGACATGTAAAACTTAAAAGTACAAGTCCAAACTTTAAAAATACAATGCACCTTGCCCTATGAGCTCTTTAGGGCCTACCCTAGGGGCGACTTATATGTATTAAAAAATCAATTTTAGGCCTAGCAAGAGGTTTATTTTGCCAGGTCGAATTGGCAGTTAAAAACTGTTGACAGGCTGTAATGGAAGGCCTGAGACATGTTTTCAAAGGGCTACTTAAGTGGGTGGCAAAATAAGTGCTGCAGGCCCACGAGAAACATTTAATTTACGAGCCCTGGGTACATGTTGTGTCATTTTACTAGGGGCTTATAAGTAAATTACATGTGTCAATTGGATGTAAGCCAATTGTGCCATGTTTGAAAAGAGAGACCACAAGAAGCACTTTAGCACTGGGTAGCAGTGGTGAAGTGCGGAGTCGTAAATGCCTACAAAAATGGGTTTAGAAAACAGGAGGGGTAAAGGCAAAGGGTTTGGGGGTGACCCTGCAGAGAGGGCAAAGTCTAACATTAATCAAATATGGGTCTCACTTGGTATTGATCTAGAGGGTCCATTAGCCTCAAATAGGCTCTAGTAGTCCCAGAAGCCATGTTATACAAAGTTATGTATTTGCATATTTCTGCAAAGCTTAACCTTGTTTCCAGTCTTGGCAATTGTAAGCGAGATTTTGGGAGAATAATGATCCCAGTATTGTATTCATGACTGATACCTTCTCCTCAAGGATGTCTTGTACTTCTTCTGGAAGGAGATCCTGCCACATGGCCATTGGGCATGTTTTTCTGAAGTAATACGTTTTTATCACATGATTAGGTTGCATAGACCTGTATAGAGGGAAAACCTATAGAAACTGCCCTAAATGTTATGTATTTTACCATTATGCTGCAAGTGACCCTTTTTGGGTGAGACCTCTAGCCAGGGAATTACAATTGTCTTTTCATTATTTGATGTACTACTTGCTATTTTTGATTAAACTCAAGTTAGCCTTTGGGCACTTGTGCAACTTTTGTTTTATTTTAACAACGCTAACATAGGAAACACTAACAGTGAGACTCAAATAAAAACTACATACACTTTTTACACGCGGTATCATTTGTTAATGAAATTGCTTTATGCTTTCCAGTCCTGTAGATCACAAGAAAACGTGCATCACTCTGTGTTTAGTCCACTTTTTTTAAACTAGGAACATGTGCTAAAGTTGCTAGGCATGGGAGTAATTTGGTAATCTTGTGTTACTCTTTTGAAGCAAAATTACCAAAGATTGTGTGATTACTTTATTTTGCGTAATTATGGGTAATACCACCGACAGGAACTTACTTAGCGAGCACGAATGACTGCAGGCTGCTGCTATTTGTGTTCTGGTGAAATAGCTTTATTTTCTTAGTGCAATATTGTTGGACTTGACCCTTTTTGCAGGGTCATCCCTGAACTTTTTGCATTCCTCCTGTACTTTCTCTGACCAGTTTTTGTTGGTTTTATGACTCTGAGCACTTTACCACTGCTGATCAGTGCTAAAGTGCATATGCTCTCCCTATTGTAAATTGATGTATGAATTAGTGGTTCCATGTTTGGCTATTTGGTTTACTTGTCAGACCCTAGTACAATGCACTGAGTGTGCCCAGGGCATGTAAATCCAAATGCTGCTGGTGGGCCTGCAGCACTGGTTGTGCCACCCACAGAAGCAACCTTGTAAAATGTGTCTAAGGTCTGCCATTGCAGAGCCTGCGTGCAGTCTGGTACTGTAATGCTGACTGGGCAAGTGCACCCACTTGCCAGTCCCTAAACCTTCTTCATATCAGTCACACCTATAGTAGGCCCAAGGGCAGGGTGCATTGTAAGTATAAGGTAGGACATGCCCTGGTGTGTGTGGCATGTCCTAATAGTGAATGACTGCCATTTTCGTTTTTCACTATTGCAAGGCTACCTGTTCTCCAATAGGCTAAAATGGGCAGTTAGATTATTACATTCTTATAATCTTAACTGACTCAGAGAACATGGTAGAAATTCGAGTTTAGTATGCCTGAACTCAGAATGATAAAATACATCTTTTAGTGAAGCTGGTTTTAACATTCTGTGTTTGAAAATACCACTTTTAGAAAGTAGGTATTTTCTTGTCTAACTATCCAGGACTGCCTCTGCTAGGTTGTGTATTTCTTGTCTAGAGTTTGAGTGACAGGGTTGGGGGATTCCAGGAGACAGGGTGGGTCCGCCCGGTGGTGAGAGAGATCTGCATCTAGATGGGAGGTAGGAGTTGCACCTGGGACCTGAATAGGACAGTGCCTGCCCCCCACAGTGCTGGCTCCACCCCCTGTAGTGTGACTGATGTCTCTGCCCTGCACTGTGAAAGAAGAGAAGGAATCATGTCAACAAAGTGCTCCAGGGCTGTGCTTTCCCTCCACGATGCTGGCTCCACCTCCTGTGGGGCGTCTGATGTTTCTGCCATGCACTGTGAAAGGAAAGAAGGAGTCATGTAAACAGAGTGCTCCAGAACTGGTTTGGACTGGGCAAAGGCCCCTCTGCCCTCAGAGCACAAAGGATTTTGGGGTATACATATTGGGACCCTGATCCCAAGAAATTAGATCACTTTTGGTCTACAAGAAAAAACCTTTACTGAGGAGAGGAACCTGAAGAAACTGAGGAGAGACTATTCCCAAGCTGAAGTGTTGCTTGGGGGATTGGCCTGCAGTGGTTGCCTTACTGCCAAAGGAAGGAGAAAGGAACTTTGTGTAATTTGCTTTCAACTTTTGAAGGATCTCCAAGGGCTTGGAAAAGAGCTTGCCTCCTGCTGAAGTCTCAGGGCCACTAGACTTCACCCCCAGCTCCCCAGAGTTCTTGTGGAAGTGCCTACTGCTTTTTTGGGCCTTCTGAGGAACTGTGTGTCGCAAGGAGCTGGAAGCACGACTCAACGAAGCTGAATCGTGTCGCCGTCATTGCTGCTGCCGTTGCACTTCTGAACAAGGGTGTCGCCGCTGGAGTTGTCGCACTGCACCACATCGAGAGAAGCGTCTCGTAACGAAGAGGAAGCGTGTCGCCATCGCTGCTGCCTGCCGTCGCACTTCTGAACAAGGGTGTCACCGCTGGAGTTGTCGCACTGCACCGCATCGAGAGAAGAGTCTCGCAACGAGGAAGAAGCGTGTCGCCGTCGTTGTTGCCTGCCGTCGCACTTCTTAACAAGGGTGTCACCGCTGGAACTGTCGCATTGCACCTCATCGAGGAAAGCACTTTGCATCCCAAAAGAAGCGCGCCGCCGTAGGAGCTGCTGCCATCGCATTTCTGAACAAGGATGTCACCTCTGTAGTTGTCGCATTGTGTGGAAGCTTCACGCAAACTGGGAGAAGAGTGTCGCAGCTAAAGCTGTTGCCGTCACACTTCTGAACAAGGGTGTTGTCGCTGCAGTCCAGGCATCGAACCGAGAACTTCTCGCATCTCCGGAGAAGCGTGCTGCATCTGGAAGATCTTCACGTCTTTATTTCTTTGCACCTGAACTTTGCCGCATTCCCATTGTGCGACATTGCTTGTCGTGGAAGCGCAACACATCGTAAGGTACATTGACGCAAAGTGTCGCATCTTAAGAACTGAACTAAACTATGCTAAATCTACCATCTTAAAGTAACACTATTGTGTATTTTTGTCGTTTATGGTCTTGTGGTAAATGTATATAAATATACTTATTTTTGGTATAAAACCTTGTGTGGTGTCCATCTGTAGTGTTGTCACTGGGTTACTGTATATGGTCACAAATGCTTTACACACTGCCTCTGAGATAAGCCTGTCTGCTCGTGCCAAGCTACCAAGGGGGTGAGCAGGGGTTATTTTAGGAGTGTACTCCCCTTATCCTGACTAGAGGCAAGGGTCCCTATTTGTCACAAGTATCTACCTGTGCCAACTAGAGACCCCCAAATCTAGCAAATATGAATCCTCAGTCCATTTTGGACTTGAGTGCATTATGCCCTAGGTACACTGCACTAAACGCTGGGTAATGCTTCTTGCATAATTCAGTGTAATCTTCCATAATTTTGCTCCACTTTTGTGTAATTGCACAACAGCAATTTACGTGAGTTACACCCACCCCTAACATTTACTGAAATCTTGTGTTACAGGTGGCAGAAAACCAGGACTGTCCTAGGAAATGTGGGATACCTGGCCACCCTTTGCCTAAGTGGCTGAGTAGCCACACCAACACTCTGCAACAAAGCCACCTAGGAGTAGGGTTGAGACATGGCTGTTTTTTTACTGGCTAGTCCTGTATGTTGAAGTCCAGACCAGTAAAAATATTAGGAAAAGAGTTCAAATCCACTATTTTTTCCCTTCTGAAACATAAACCTAAAAAAGAAAGCACATAAAAAAAACTTGAGAATCCTGATCATTTTACACAAATTATTTTTCACCTGCCAGCTCCTGGCTGGTCTGGATTAGCAAAACATAAACTAATAGCCAGTATTTTTTTCTCAGAAAAGTGGCAACACTATCTGGGATATCGTTCTATTATCCTGAGGAAAGGTAAAAGACTAAATAGATTCAGCATTACAGACTCTTTACAAATGAGCAAGAAACCCCTCTTCGTGTAAATGTTTCCTTCTTATAGAGACTTCTCACTGCCGTTTCCTCGCCTTTTAAATATTCCTCAAGGTCTCAGACTGGATCCGAAAAAACATTAGCAGCACCCCCTTGCACTGGCAGGTGGCACCAATTGTTGCGTGTCAACATCGTTCCCCGCTGAATATGAAGTGTACGGGCCTATATAGGTGCCGCCTATTTGCGCTAACATTAGTTCCTTTATTTCTGCGCCAATTGACAATTCTACCTCTCATCTCTTTTGAGACCATTATTATGACTTTGAAAAGACGATTTTAGTGTGTAAAGGAATATGGCTCCTCCAAAATCTATAGCGTTCAAACTGTGTGAGGAGTGTTACAAACACATGTCTGTGATGGACCCAAATTTGGTTTGCCTGTGTCAGACCATGACTACAAGGTCTGTAGCGACTGTGCCTTGATTCACCCAAGGCCATCTGGGATCGGGAAGTGAAGCTCTTCATCACAAAACACTGCAAGATTTCACGTTGCGACCGGCCACAGTCAAAGGCCATGCCACAGTCTCCTTCCAGAGGCCAGTCCTGCGACAGATCATCGTCATTATCTAAATCCTCAGGTACATTCAAGAAAAAATGTAAGAAGTCAGACAGGAATCTGCCTAATCCCGACATTCCCAATCTCCTGACGAGTTAAGAGTGCGTAATATTATTATTATTATTTATTATTTAGCGATTTATAGAGCGCCTGGTGACCCGGAGGCATCCCCGCGCTGTAAGGACTTGTGATGACCAAGGGGGGAAGGAGGGCCTATTTGGGAAACAAGAGGGTTTTTAATTTTTTGCGGAAAAGAAGGTGGCAGGGTTCCAGCCGCAAGCTCCGTGGGAGCGAGTTCCAGCCTGAGGATGCTTTCACTGTAAAGCGTCGACCGCCAGTGCGGACCTTTCTAAATTTTGGGACATTGGCCAGACGCTCATTGTCCGAGCGCAGGAGTCTAGGGGCTTTGTAAGGAGTGACCATGTTGCTCAGGATCGAAGGGCCTAGGCCATTGAGGAGTTTGTGGGCGATACACATGGCCTTAAATTCTATCCTCTGTCGCATTGGGAGCCAGTGTAGGGCCTTGAGTGCTGGCCTAGCAGAGGTTCTGTTGGGAAGGTTCATTAGTAGCCGAGCAGCCGCGTTTTGAGTGCGCTGAAGTTTTGCCAGGGTAGACTCGGGGGCTCCTAGGTAGACAGCGTTACTGTAATCCAAACGCAAGAGGATCAAGCCTTGGACCAGAAGCTTCCTCGATGGAGGGGGGAGTAGCGGCAGGATCTTCCGGATGGAGCGCATGAGTCCGAAGCAAGTCCCTGCTGTTTTGGCTGCCTGGGTCTTCATGGTTAGTTCGGGTTCGAGCCAAACTCCTAGAGTCTTAATTTCCTTCTTCGGGATGGGGATCTCGCCAAAAACATCAGGCCAAACCGAAGGAGGAATAGTCGACCATTTTTTGCCCATAAGCATGACTTCGGTTTTAGAACCGTTGAGCTTGAGCGATGAATCACTCATCCAGTGGTGAATTTCCTGGAGACAGTTCAACAGATTGTCTGGGCGGTGGTCAAGATGTGAGAGTGAGACGACCAATTGCGTGTCGTCCGCGTAGCTCCCTATCTTGATCCCGAATGGGGCAACTACATCCTCCAGCGGGGCCATGTAGGCGTTAAACAGAGTGGGGCTTAGCGAAGACCCCTGGGGGACTCCGCTAGAAAGAGGGAGTGAGGCTGAGCGGGAGTTGCCGTCCCAAACCTGGAACGAGCGGCCTGATAGGAAAGAATCTATCCAGGCAAGCGCGGTGCCCCCGAGTCCTGCCCTGGCCAGCCGATGGATCAAAACACGGTGGTTCACCGTATCAAAGGCTGCACTGAGGTCCAGGAGGATCACTGCCACTGACCCTCCTGAATCTAAAATGCACCTTGCCTCCTCGATGACTGCGAGGAGGGCGGTATCCGTGCCATGGCCCGGACGAAACCCAGTCTGGGAGCGACGCAGGAGGTTGTTAGATTCAAGAAACTGGGACAGTTGGACATTGACCAGTTTTTCGGCCAATTTGCTAATGCCCGGGAGGAGCGAGATTGGCCTGTAATTTGCCAGATCGGAGGGGTCCAGTTGAGGTTTTTTAAGGAGTGCTTTGACTACTGCATTCTTCCAGCTCGGGGGGACAGAGCCTTTGGACAGCGAGATGTTAATCAGATCTGTGATCGGGGCCAAGATAGCGGGGGCCACTGTTTTCAGGAATCTCATGGGGGCGGGATCGCCGGGGGAGCCGCTTTTCATCCTGGCCAGAGTCTTTCCTACTTCCTCCAGAGATACTGTTCTGAATTCAGTCAGCTGTGGATGAGGGATGATTCCTGTGTGGGTCACGGACGCATCCATGTTGCAGTGGTTTGACTCGCTGGGAGGGGGGAGTGAAGCCAGGATGCTAGAGATTTTTGAGTCGAAGTAAGTTGCCAGTTCATCACTTCTGCCTGAAGGGGACCTATTGGCGGAGGGGGGAGCTGGTATTTTCAGGAGCTCTTTGGCTATCAGGTAGGACTCTCTTGCCGAGTTAGTGGCCTTTTTTATTCTATCGTCGTAGTATGACGCTTTAGTAATTTTAAGGGTGACTTTATAGGTTCTCACCGAACTACGGTAGGCATCCTTACTGGAGTGGAGCCAGTTTTTTCTCCACAGTCGTTCCGCTTTTTTGCATTCTTTGCGGAGAGTTCTAAGTTCCGGGCTGAACCAGGGGGCTGATCCTGTCTTTCCATTTTTATCCTCACGAGATTTTATAGGGAGGATGGAATCTAGGGAAGTGGTGATCCAATAACCTGAAGTTTCTGTCCGCAATGACAGGGTCTTCTGAGGGAGTGGGGGTCGTGGAGTTCAGGACTCTGGTCCAGTCCTCCGTGGAGAGTCTGGACCATGCCCTGTCCCTGGTGTAAGTGGCGGGCATGTGGGGCTTCCTGAAGACTCCTGGTAGAAAGAGAGGGACCAAAAAATGGTCCGTCCAAGGGAGGGGAAGGGACACTTTGGTTTGGAGGGAGTGGACGTTGGTAAAAACTGGGTCAAGGAGGTGGCCCTTGATGTGGGTGGCTCCGGAATTGGTCAGTTGGAGACCGTAGGCCGCCAGGTCTTGAATCAAATCGACGGCCCCTATGTCTAGGGGGTCGTCAAAATGAATGTTGAGGTCTCCTAGTATAGTGAAGTTGGAGGTGGAATGGGCCAGTGAAGATATTGATTCCAGGAGAGCACTGGCAAAGGGGCCAAAGTGACCAGGGGGGCGATATACTAGGAGGCCTGACAGCGAGCTTGTCGGGGCCAGTTGGATGGAAAAGTGGCAGCTTTCAGAGTCTGAGATGTGGGCATCATTAATTCTACAGGAGAAGTGATCCCGGTGGAGGATAGCGAGTCCACCTCCTCTGCCGGAGGGACGTTGTTGGGACTGGATGAGGAAGCCTGGGGGTAAGGCTAAGACCACATCTGAGTCTGAGTGAACAGTGAGCCACGTTTCCGTAAGGAATAGAATGTCGAGGTCGTGGTCAACAAGTAGGTGATTAATGAGCAGAGCGTGCATGGGGAGCGATCTACAATTCAATACGGCTAGTTTGAGGCCGGGCAGTGCAGGGGGTGGGCCAGCAAGGTGTAGCTGGGCTGGATGGCAAAGTACACAGCTGATGAAAGGTCCGTCTAAATCATGGAGATAGTGGCACCTAGTATTCTTGGTGGGTCTGAGGCTTAAGAGGTCCCGGCGAGAATTGCTTACCCTGTTGGAAGCTGGCCCCGGCATAGGTTCTGGCCCTGAGCCCGTTAGTGCGCGGACGGGCGCAGACGGGCTTGCCTTAGGCGCTCCCGCTGCGCTCGTCCGCTGCGCTTCCTGGCCAGGCACATTTTAAGGAGATGTTTAGAGGGGGCGTGGCCTAAATGGGGTGTGGCCTAAAGGGGCGTGGCTTAAAGGGGGCGTGGCTACCGTCGACGCGGTGCCGAGTTTGTGTAGCGATCGCCCTTGGCAGAGCGGCAAGTTGCCGCAGACATCATGTTTTAGGTCATCTACGGAAAAACTACCAGTCCCAGAAGGCCAAGCGGCGCTGGGAGCAGGCACAATGGGAAGAACTTACTTAAGCTCCACCCCTGGAACAAAACGGGGCTTGTCAATCCTGTTCCTGGTTTGTTCCATGTTTGTTTGTGCATCTGGAGTTCTGCCGTGGAGATTCGTGACTAGCCTATTTGTCAAGATTGAAGACACCCGCCGCGACGACGAAGTGCCTGCGTGGTCAGCAGAGCAAACACCCGCCGCGACGACGAAGTGCCTGCGTGGTCAGCTGAGCAAACACCCGCCGCGACGACGAAGTGCCTGCGTGGTCAGCTGAGCAAACACCCGCCGCGACGACGAAGTGCCTGCGTGGTCAGCTGAGCAAACACCCGCCGCGACGACGAAGTGCCTGCGTGATCAGATCAACAGATCCCCAGCGCGTCCCTGTGGGTACAACAGAGCAGCGCTTGTTTGGGAAACATCGAGGAGAGCGGGCTCGCTCTCTTCCGCTACCTTTTTCTTTTGCATCCGTTTCAAAGCCTGGATATTGTTACTTGTGCAGTTCGCACCATTCTTAGTTGTTATCTATCGGAATCCTAGTATACAGGCGTGATTGAGCCTGCAGAAACGCTACTGCTATACTTACCCCAAAAGGTGTATTTTGGGTCTTTCTACAATCCTTACCTTGTATAACATACTTACCGTGGAGAGTAACAATCCTCAGATTTTCCTTGCTGGATACTGGTTGGAAAGTGAAGTAACTTTTCGACACCTGTGGAGCAGACATACCTGCAACAGTATAACCTCCAGACTTCTTTTACGGAGTATCCATTCACGACAGTGGTAAGTCCCGGAACACCGGGGAAGTGGGAATATTCGAGGCAGTACAGAATTACATTATCCTCTCTATGTCTTCTCACCCACCTCCAGGGAGATCTTCCTTAGTAAAGCCTCTGACCATAGAACCGGAACTGAAGAGATCATAAAAGACACCCACATCCCTACACCTTTTTCCCTTGCGGCCTCCGGCTGTGCGCGCTCCAATAGCGGTGATCGTTCCATTGTTGGGTGACGTGCAGTGGGAGGTGGCGAGGACAGTCATCCAGTCGTCCCTGCTGGGCATTGGACTCAGGTTAGTGGCGCATGCGAATTCTTGCGCTGCTTTCAATCGTTACAGTTTGTTGTGGGCGTAGGAGGGGGTCGAGACAGCGTGGAAGCGCTGAGGGCTGCTGCCCGAGCCAAGCGCTGCTCTAAAGTGCCCAGGTGAGAGTGAGTGAGATTTAAAAGCACAAGGTTCGTTCACACACAATATACAATTTTTTTAAAATCAGGAGTAAAGTCCCGGCTTTCCGCCTCAGGACACGACAAATCTGAGCGCCTGAGGCTTGTAATCAGCGTTAAATACTGGCGCGAAAGGGGGCGTGGCCTAAAGGGGCGTGGCTACCGTCGACGCGGTGCCGAGTTTGTTGTGGGCGTAGGAGGGGGTCGAGACAGCGTGGAAGCGCTGAGGGCTGCTGCCCGAGCCAAGCGCTGCTCTAAAGTGCCCAGGTGAGAGTGAGTGAGATTTAAAAAGCACAAGGTTCGTTCACACACAATATACAATTTTTTTTAAATCAGGAGCAAAGTCCCGGCTTTCCGCCTCAGGACACGACAAATCTGAGCGCCTGACGCTTGTAATCAGCGTTAAATACTGGCGCGAAAGGGGGCGTGGCCTAAAGGGGGCGTGGCTACCGTCGACACGGTGCCGAGTTTGTTGTGGGCGTAGGAGGGGGTCGAGACAGCGTGGAAGCGCTGAGGGCTGCTGCCCGAGCCAAGCGCTGCTCTAAAGTGCCCAGGTGAGAGTGAGTGAGATTTAAAAGCACAAGGTTTGTTCACACACAATATACAATTTTTTTAAAATCAGGAGTAAAGTCCCGGCTTTCCGCCTCAGGACACGACAAATCTGAGCGCCTGACGCTTGTAATCAGCATTAAATACTGGCGCGAAAGGGGGCGTGGCCTAAAGGGGGCGTGGCTACCGTCGACGCGGTGCCGAGTTTGTTGTGGGCGTAGGAGGTCGAGACAGCGTGGAAGCGCTGAGGGCTGCTGCCCGAGCCAAGCGCTGCTCTAAAGTGCCCAGGTGAGAGTGAGTGAGATTTAAAAGCACAAGGTTCGTTCACACACAATATACAATTTTTTTTAAATCAGGAGTAAAGTCCCGGCTTTCCACCTCAGGACACGACAAATCTGAGCGCCTGACGCTTGTAATCAGCGTTAAATACTGGCGCGAAAGGGGGCGTGGCCTAAAGGGGGCGTGGCTACCGTCGTATGCGGTGCCGAGTTTGTTGTGGGCGTAGGAGGGGGTCGAGACAGCGTGGAAGCGCTGAGGGCTGCTGCCCGAGCCAAGCGCTGCTCTAAAGTGCCCAGGTGAGAGTGAGTGAGATTTAAAAAGCACAAGGTTCGTTCACACACAATATACAATTTTTTTTAAATCAGGAGCAAAGTCCCGGCTTTCCGCCTCAGGACACGACAAATCTGAGCGCCTGACGCTTGTAATCAGCGTTAAATACTGGCGCGAAAGGGGGCGTGGCCTAAAGGGGGCGTGGCTACCGTCGACGCGGTGCCGAGTTTGTTGTGGGCGTAGGAGGGGGTCGAGACAGCGTGGAAGCGCTGAGGGCTGCTGCCCGAGCCTAGCGCTGCTCTAAAGTGCCCAGGTGAGAGTGAGTGAGATTTAAAAGCACAAGGTTCGTTCACACACAATATACAATTTTTTTAAAATCAGGAGTAAAGTCCCGGCTTTCCGCCTCAGGACACGACAAATCTGAGCGCCTGACGCTTGTAATCAGCGTTAAATACTGGCGCGAAAGGGGGGCGTGGCCTAAAGGGGGCGTGGCTACCGTCAACGCGGTGCCGAGTTTGTTGTGGGCGTAGGAGGGGGTCGAGACAGCGTGGAAGCGCTGAGGGCTGCTGCCCGAGCCAAGCGCTGCTCTAAAGTGCCCAGGTGAGAGTGAGTGAGATTTAAAAAGCACAAGGTTCGTTCACACACAATATACAATTTTTTTTAAATCAAGAGCAAAGTCCCGGCTTTCCGCCTCAGGACACGACAAATCTGAGCGCCTGACGCTTGTAATCAGCGTTAAATACTGGCGCGAAAGGGGGCATGGCCTAAAGGGGGCGTGGCTACCGTCGACGCGGTGCCGAGTTTGTTGTGGGCGTAGGAGGGGGTCGAGACAGCGTGGAAGCGCTGAGGGCTGCTGCCCGAGCCAAGCGCTGCTCTAAAGTGCCCAGGTGAGAGTGAGTGAGATTTAAAATCACAAGGTTCGTTCACACACAATATACAATTTTTTTTAAATCAGGAGTAAAGTCCCGGCTTTCCGCCTCAGGACACGACAAATCTGAGCGCCTGACGCTTGTAATCAGCGTTAAATACTGGCGCGAAAGGGGGCGTGGCCTAAAGGGGGCGTGGCTACCGTCGACGCGGTGCCGAGTTTGTTGTGGGCGTAGGAGGGGGTCGAGACAGCGTGGAAGCGCTGAGGGCTGCTGCCCGAGCCAAGCGCTGCTCTAAAGTGCCCAGGTGAGAGTGAGTGAGATTTAAAAAGCACAAGGTTCGTTCACACACAATATACAATTTTTTTTAAATCAGGAGCAAAGTCCCGGCTTTCCGCCTCAGGACACGACAAATCTGAGCGCCTGACGCTTGTAATCAGCGTTAAATACTGGCGCGAAAGGGGGCGTGGCCTAAAGGGGGCGTGGCTACCGTCGACACGGTGCCGAGTTTGTTGTGGGCGTAGGAGGGGGTCGAGACAGCGTGGAAGCGCTGAGGGCTGCTGCCCGAGCCAAGCGCTGCTCTAAAGTGCCCAGGTGAGAGCGAGTGAGATTTAAAAGCACAAGGTTTGTTCACACACAATATACAATTTTTTTAAAATCAGGAGTAAAGTCCCGGCTTTCCGCCTCAGGACACGACAAATCTGAGCGCCTGACACTTGTAATCATCGTTAAATACTGGCGCGAAAGGGGGCGTGGCCTAAAGGGGGCGTGGCTACCGTCGACGCGGTGCCGAGTTTGTTGTGGGCGTAGGAGGGGGTCGAGACAGCGTGGAAGCGCTGAGGGCTGCTGCCCGAGCCAAGCGCTGCTCTAAAGTGCCCAGGTGAGAGTGAGTGAGATTTAAAAAGCACAAGGTTCGTTCACACACAATATACAATTTTTTTAAAATCAGGAGCAAAGTCCCGGCTTTCCGCCTCAGGACACGACAAATCTGAGCGCCTGACGCTTGTAATCAGCGTTAAATACTGGCGGCAAAGGGGGCGTGGCCTAAAGGGGGCGTGGCTACCGTCGACGCGGTGCCGAGTTTGTTGTGGGCGTAGGAGGGGGTCGAGACAGCGTGGAAGCGCTGAGGGCTGCTGCCCGAGCCTAGCGCTGCTCTAAAGTGCCCAGGTGAGAGTGAGTGAGATTTAAAAGCACAAGGTTCGTTCACACACAATATACAATTTTTTTAAAATCAGGAGTAAAGTCCCGGCTTTCCGCCTCAGGACACGACAAATCTGAGCGCCTGACGCTTGTAATCAGCGTTAAATACTGGCGCGAAAGGGGGGCGTGGCCTAAAGGGGGCGTGGCTACCGTCAACGCGGTGCCGAGTTTGTTGTGGGCGTAGGAGGGGGTCGAGACAGCGTGGAAGCGCTGAGGGCTGCTGCCCGAGCCAAGCGCTGCTCTAAAGTGCCCAGGTGAGAGTGAGTGAGATTTAAAAAGCACAAGGTTCGTTCACACACAATATACAATTTTTTTTAAATCAAGAGCAAAGTCCCGGCTTTCCGCCTCAGGACACGACAAATCTGAGCGCCTGACGCTTGTAATCAGCGTTAAATACTGGCGCGAAAGGGGGCGTGGCCTAAAGGGGGCGTGGCTACCGTCGTATGCGGTGCCGAGTTTGTTGTGGGCGTAGGAGGGGGTCGAGACAGCGTGGAAGCGCTGAGGGCTGCTGCCCGAGCCAAGCGCTGCTCTAAAGTGCCCAGGTGAGAGTGAGTGAGATTTAAAAGCACAAGGTTCGTTCCCACACAATATACAATTTTTTTTAAATCAGGAGTAAAGTCCCGGCTTTCCGCCTCAGGACACGACAAATCTGAGCGCCTGACGCTTGTAATCAGCGTTAAATACTGGCGCGAAAGGGGGCGTGGCCTAAAGGGGGCGTGGCTACCGTCGACGCGGTGCCGAGTTTGTTGTGGGCGTAGGAGGGGGTCGAGACAGCGTGGAAGCGCTGAGGGCTGCTGCCCGAGCCAAGCGCTGCTCTAAAGTGCCCAGGTGAGAGTGAGTGAGATTTAAAAGCACAAGGTTCGTTCACACACAATATACAATTTTTTTTAAATCAGGAGTAAAGTCCCGGCTTTCCGCCTCAGGACACGACAAATCTGAGCGCCTGACGCTTGTAATCAGCGTTAAATACTGGCGCGAAAGGGGGCGTGGCCTAAAGGGGGCGTGGCTACCGTCGACGTGGTGCCGAGTTTGCTGTGGGCGTAGGAGGGGGTCGAGACAGCGTGGAAGCGCTGAGGGCTGCTGCCCGAGCCAAGCGCTGCTCTAAAGTGCCCAGGTGAGAGTGAGTGAGATTTAAAAAGCACAAGGTTCGTTCACACACAATATACAATTTTTTTTAAATCAGGAGCAAAGTCCCGGCTTTCCGCCTCAGGACACGACAAATCTGAGCGCCTGACGCTTGTAATCAGCGTTAAATACTGGCGCGAAAGGGGGCGTGGCCTAAAGGGGGCGTGGCTACCGTCGACGCGGTGCCGAGTTTGTTGTGGGCGTAGGAGGGGGTCGAGACAGCGTGGAAGCGCTGAGGGCTGCTGCCTGAGCCAAGCGCTGCTCTAAAGTGCCCAGGTGAGAGTGAGTGAGATTTAAAAAGCACAAGGTTCGTTCACACACAATATACAATTTTTTTAAAATCAGGAGCAAGTCCCGGCTTTCCGCCTCAGGAGACGACAAATCTGAGCGCCTGACGCTTGTAATCAGCGTTAAATACTGGCGCGAAAGGGGGCGTGGCCTAAAGGGGGCGTGGCTACCGTCGACGCGGTGCCGAGTTTGTTGTGGGCGTAGGAGGTCGAGACAGCGTGGAAGCGCTGAGGGCTGCTGCCCGAGCCAAGCGCTGCTCTAAAGTGCCCAGGTGAGAGTGAGTGAGATTTAAAAAGCACAAGGTTCGTTCACACACAATATACAATTTTTTTTAAATCAGGAGCAAAGTCCCGGCTTTCCGCCTCAGGACACGACAAATCTGCCTCATGGTCTTAAAGCTGTTCCATTTCAGAGTCGATTCCAACCCTTGTCCCATAATAAATGGAATTCCCAGGGACATCGGCCATGCCTCAACAAATTTAGGAGTTTCTTAAAGTCATGCTGCTGCTCTTCAGCATGTTACTAGCTCCCTCTGATGCACCTGCGGGCCCCAAGAGACGCAACACCTCCCAACTGGGATCCCGTCTGCAAGTTTGCCCTTGGTGCCAGCTGGTCCCTCTGGGTTAATTTCAGTCTCTGAATCGACCTCAGCACTAGGCCCTCTATTGCGCCACAACTCATGAAAGCACACAACCCACTGATGTCGATGTCAATTACTCCTTTACTCTGGATAACAACCTATAGTGCTATCCGATACCGAGACTGTGCTGTCCTGACCTCGATCAAAGCTGTGTGTGGGTTTGACTACACCACAGCTGTTTAGCCAACCTTCTGACTCTGAAATGGTGCCTTTCCCTCTCCCTCACAGAGTTCAAGTCCTACACAAATTGTTTGGCGCAGACTTGGACAATGGTAGTTATGGGGTTGGGGATGAACTTGCCCAACCCTATCAGGAGGACAACTGGTATGAAGACCTCCAGAACGTCAGTGTCTGGATACCTCCTCAGACACTGGACATGTTTTGCCTCCAGGCCGTACCACAGAAGAAAGCTCCTCCTATGCCATGGTCATGCGGTGGCCAGCAGAGATCTTAGATCTTCAGCATACTACCCAGGAAGTGAAGAATGTGTTGACAGAGGTTTCAGCCTGGCCACATTAGCTCGGAGACTCTTACTCCTTTTACTGAGGCATCAAACCAACTTCAGGCCCCCATGTTAACTGGCTGATTGCCCGGCACTATCGACCTGTGGGTAATCTGGATTACTTCACCTACCACCCTACTCCCGAATCTATGACATAATATCGACAGACAGAATATAGACATACAAAAATATCGAAGCAAAAATATCGACATAAAAATATCGAAGCTCTATCTACATAAAGGTAAGTACAAAAATATCGAGAGAAAAAAAATTGTAGTACAAAAATATAGAAGTAAAAATATCGTTTTTTTAAATGTATTAATAATAATGTAAAAATAATTTAAAAATACATATAATTTAACAAATTATAGATATAAGCATTAAAACATATTTAAAAAATAATAACTAATACATATACATTTAAAATAAATTAAAACTCTACATATAAATTAATATATATACTTACTCTACATATTGCATCAGTAGTGAAAGCGTTGGATAGCGTAGGGGTAAAAATTACTATTCCCACTCCAGAGGGTGCAACAGTAGGGAAAGCGCTGGATAGCGTACGGTTAAAAATTACTATTCCCACTCCAGAGGGTGCAACAGTAGGGAAAGCGTTGGATAGCGTAGGGAAAAAAATTACAATTCCCACTCCAAAGGGTGCAACAGTAGGGAAAGCGTTGGATAGCGTAGGGGTAAAAATTACTATTCCCACTCCAGAGGGTGCAACAGTAGCAAAAGCTCAGAATAGCGTAAGCGTTATATTAACATACTTATCAATTAGATATTTTTTTTAACAAAAAAAGATATAATATTTTATTTCCAAGAATATATTACTAAATACCAAATGTTTATAATTAATATTTACCTAAATAACATAAAATTACTTCCCACGCTACTCCCCCTCTAACACACAACACATACAAAAAAACACAATTAATATAAATATCAATTAATCAATTAATATTATTAAATTGATGTAATTATGAATTAACTTATTGACAAATATTAATTACCAATTAATAATTAATTAACAAGATATTTACAAAAATAAACAACATGTATTAATACATTATTTATAATTGATATTATAAAATAATTTTAAAAAAATTACCAATTAATACCAATAAATAAATACAATCTCTTTAATTAATTTAATTTAATTATTTCACACCCTATTCCCCTATAAACACACAACCCACTACACATAAATAAATCACATATAAATTTAATTATCATTTAATCACTTAATAATAATGAATTACCAATTAATTATTAATTAACAATAACAATGGCTGTCTCTCCTTATCCTTTTTTCTTTCTCTGTTTGGCGTCTATACTTGCCTATACCTTACTGTCTCCGGAGGTTGGGTTTTCGGGAGGGTGTGCTCGCTAATCGCTTGTTATTACATTGTTTTTTATTCCTCGTCAGCCTCGGCGGGCATAGTGTGCCCAAGGTTCATATTGCTCATCACCTGGACTTGTTTGCACTGCGGGGTACCTCCCCCCCATCTCTATTTAACTTCATGTTATGGTGTGACGCCACCGATAGTACAGCCACTTCTGTTTCTTTATCACTTTAAAATTAAACCTTTGATATCCTGCTGCGTTGAGGCATATACAATCACATGCTGTATCTGTATTGTCGACGTTATTTGGTCGTATATACGTGCATGATTCCTGATCTGATTCCTGTGTTTGCGGCCGGCTTCTGTGGTTGTAGGCCTGCGCTTGTCATACTTTGATTAACTCAATAAAGGTTTAAAAAAAAAAAAACAATAACAAAAAATAAAAAATATTACTACATTAACCCTAATTAATTTAATTAACTAATTAATAATAATGGAGAAAACTACTTTACAAATAAAAAGTCAAACGAATGGAAATGTACCTGAAAGCAAACCATGCTCTTTATTTAGAGAATCAAGCTCTATTACTCCGTCAAGAACCTGTCCACACACTCATTCCACTGCACAATGCTTGCTTGCTGAATAAAAATTAAAAAAACACATGCTATGAAGCCATAAATACACTGCTCTGCAACTAAAAGCACTGTTATGAGAATCACAGAGAAGTAATATGCTAAAAATAGGAAATATTCTTCACCTCCTTAGAAAAAAACGTACAAAAGCCTCACAGCAAATCACGGGTACAGACCGTGTTTTGTTTACAAATATACTATATTGCAATGTGACACTGTCAAAACAACCATGTTTTAGAAAAATTTAACAAAAAAAATACACAATGGTGATAATAAGTTTACCTTGGCGTATTAACGCTCAGAGTGAAATTAATGTTCTCCCATGCTTGTCGTGAGGGGGATGGGCTTAAGAAAGGTTCGAATACTCGCTGCCTTGCCTTACAGACATCAAGCAATGGTGAAAAATGATCACATTTGCAATAATACAAGGGGAGCGGAAGGAGAATATGAAAGGCGCGCCAGCAACTGTCATTATAGCAGAGCCACAGACCAAGACCATAGCGTAGGAAGGAAAAACGCGCGAACTTCGTTCAAATGAGAATCCTGCGAGGAAAAGCTGCGTTAACTGCACACCTCACTGGTGTAGCGAGATGGCTTATGAGGCGTTAGAACATAGCTCATATCGCCGAACCTGAGCTATCCCGAGCCAAGGAAAGCTCAGTAGCAGAAGCACAAACCATGAGAGCCACTGCCCCAGACAGGGTTTGTTTTTGATAAAAATGAGAGATGAAAATACATGCTGCAGTGTGGCTGAAATACGACGGAAAACACTGGAAGGGTATGTGTGTGGAAATCAAGAAAGAGTTCAGAATGCAAAAATACAGCTATATACAGTGGAACAGCAGGACAATATGGGTAAAAAGATATGGAAGAGCAAAGATCTGGCAAATAACAGGTAACTGCAAAATCCCCCAACCATGTATGCTCTTAATCAGACCATTTTAATGCATTGGGGATGTATAAACGTTTGATACAACTGGGGTCTTAGAAGACCCCCAGTTTTCTCTATGCAATGGTGTTGGGCAACTCCTAACGTTGTTGAGTGAAGGCAGAGGTTGGCTAGTGGCTTTCACAGACACAAAGTAGTGGTGTACAGGCAGCTCTCAGGGAAAGGCGGAAGAGGGTGTCATTAGGCAGTGGTACATAGGCACTAAATGCTCTCAGCACTATACGGGGACAGACATTATGGATCAAGCAAATCCTATGCATGAAATTTCTCTGCACTGTACGGCAAAACAGGTGGGGCTCGATCGGTATACGAAGCTCTGCACAGAAACTGAGTGGTCCCACTCAGCAATGACTACTGGGCGCGTGTTGCAGCAGATGAGAAGGGGCAGAGATGCTGCTCTCGCATCTTGCTTATGCCGGGTAATAAAAATGCTCAAGTTGTGCACTGGAAGCAACAAGTTATCAGGCTGACTGCGAGTGCCGTAGTGGAGGTTTCTTGGGCCTCCCTGCCCTACACCGGCAGCTGCCGGGACAGCTTGTGCACTGAGAAAGATACGACAACCTGCCCACTGATATACTTGGACTTTATGCCGTACCCCTGCCATATTTGTCGTGCCGAGGGACACATTGCGGGTCACCAGGAGAGCCCGAAAGCACCGAAAACAGCACAACAGAAACAGCGTGAGTGACTGCGAAAGCTGGAACCAGGCCCGAGTCGTCTCTGTACCAACGCAGCCACTGGGAAAGTCCCGGAGGTAGACTGGACCATCCTCACAGCCAATGGCTGCACGAGAGGGGACAGAACTAATTTAGCCGGAGCCAACGGCAGTGCCGAACAGGAGGTGAAAAAAAGCTGGGCCAATAGAAGCAGGGATACAAATATTTCACAACCGATGGCAGAGCCGAAAAGAAACGAAAACAGAAGCAGAAAATTTGAATGGGACTATAATGAGCAACCATGGCTAATATAAATCGAATTTCTAAATTGATGATTTAATTTTCCCTTCTACGGTACACACCCGGTTTGCACATATTCCACACGGTTATTATCTTGAGAGACCCAGTACAGATTACCAGAGCTACACGTGTCCCACTTTGCCTCACAAATCTACTTCTCCAACGGAAACTGCAACAAGAGCGCGCCTCGTGCGGCAGCAGGGGGAGGGGAGAGAGGATGGAGCCTGCACGATTCCCTTGCGGGAGCGAGCAGCAAGGCACGATAATTGCTACCATATGGCGCCGCCGCTCGCTCCCGCAAGGGAATCGTCAAACGTGCACACTTTGCCATTGGAAGCAATGCAACGCGTGCACGTGTTTGCAGGTAAAGCTGTGCCAATGGCTAAAGGTCTCTTTCTTAAACAGCGCATGCGCGCTGCGTAGGCGAGACCTAAAAAGGTAAGGAATCTGCGGTTAGAAGCCTGTGTCAGAAGGATAAGTTACTTACCTTACTAGAGGCTCTATCTAACTGTATATTCCTCACCGACCCTCCCACCGCCTCGTTCTGTGTACTGGGCTCTTTCATTAATATGATCTTAATTTAGAGATCTGTACATTTCTCATGAATGATCTGTTATTGGCTCTGTCTGCAGTCACAGGCGGGTGTGAAAGCAACTGATGTCAGCGCTCATGGGTGGCCATACATCACATCCGACGCAGAACGACGTTGACGCAGAGACATCAGGACTTCCTGCTGGAATGCACAGGTATTTGTAAAGATTTTCCAGATCCAGTCTGACTCCTGAGGGAATGTTCAAAAGGTGAGGAATCTGCTGTTAGACAGAGTCTCTACCAGAAAGAGCGTTACTGAAGGTAAGGGGCTTGTTCACCAGGCCCGGACTGGAAAGTAACTGGCAAAAATGTTCAAACCAGCCTCATACTCATTTCCTGGCTCTTTTTTTCCAGGCTATATCTTTCCATTTGCTCTCTTTCTCTTTCCTTTTGCCACTTCTGTGTCTGCTGCCATAAACCTGGGAAACTGGAAACAGAAGGGGCTAAAACGTAATGATGCTTAGGATGATGCTCCAATCCGGTTTGATGAGAAAGGTTTGAACCACATTGCTGCTTGATCCAACAGCAGTGTGGTCTGCCCAACATGGTATTATTTCTCCTAGAGTATCAGTTCTAAGGATGACTGGATACCAGCATCATGATCCACAGGCCATCTCAGATGAGAATTATTAAATTTTAATGTTAAAATTTGGTGCTACGTTGGAAAATGATAGAACATGTAAAGAATATGTGAAGCAACTCGAACAATCCAACTGCCATTAGTTCTACTAAAAAGATATTTGGGCCACAGTGTGTGGTGGGCCATACTAGAGAAGAGACTGGACTGGTATAGTTGTGAGCTGATTTAACATAGTACTGCTGCGATTGCCAAAATCAATGCTGCGCTTACCTGGGGCAGCCCCAGAGATGTTTTTCTGAGTTATGCGCATCTCAAAGGTCAGCAGTGCAACCAGGATAAGCACATATGCAAACAAGACTCCTGGGCGGTCACTGTGAGTCAAAGAGCCGAAGTGGCAGACTGACATTTGGAGAAGTGGCTGCAGGGACTATGAGAGGTCTAACCTAGGAAGTAGAGGGTAGGAGTGTGGCTGCAGCACACCAAATCCAAGAGGCGAGAACTAAGTTTGAGAGAGTCCAGGGAACAGAGGAGACTTGGTAGGAGGAGAATGTCTGAGCCCGTGGCTGATAGGGGGTGTCATTGGAGGCCGACATCAACCACTTGATGCCAGAACACAGAAGCCTGGACTGAATCAGAACCAGTTTGTGTTACTCAAGGTGAGGCCTGGAGATTCAAAAAGGCGAGACAGCGCAGGACAGAGATCAAGGGCTACCATGGGTAGAGATCAGGGAAGCAGAGAGGAGAAATATACTAGGTGACAAGGGGCACGACGATCATGGGGTTCCAGTGTAAGAGATCATGGGACCAGACGGGAGAGCGCACATGGTGCCACTGGCTGCCTGCCACAGTAAAATGGAGTTCACATGCTGCTCATTGTGAGGTCTCTGGGGAGGGAGAGACCAGGGAGGCAGACTGGGGGTACATACCAGGGGACCAAGAGGTTGTGAGAACAGAGTGAAAAGATCCTAGTGTGCCTGAGTTCTGCATGCTCCTCAAAGTGAGGCCCGAAGCAGGGAGAGACTTGGAGACCAGGATGAGATATTGTGGGATACCTCCAAAATAGGCAGAGAGACCAGACAGCAGAAAGAGCTCCCAGTGCTGCTTGCTACCTGCCTTAGGGGTTTTGAGTTCTGCATGCTACTCAATGTGTAGCCCTCAAGGGGGAAGAGGTGAGGGAGACCAGAGGTCAAGAGATATGCCTACCTTAGTGTAATGACCGGATTTCCTGACCAAGTTATCAGCTCACCCAAACACCACAAAACCAGTCATCACGTAACTTCATCCCTTCCCAGACCCTATTTACAACAGTACCTGGCTACTTACCTGGGAATGGGGAACTCGCAATATACAAGCTTACACAGCCAAAAATACCACTAAAATCTAGAGGATTGCTAAGAACTAACTATATTTGTAACATAACCAGTAGTGAGCTAAATTAATTGGCCAAAACCACCCAAGGAAAGTAATATGACATGTGACTAAATTAAATCAAACAGAAAAAGAGGAGGTAAAATGACGGACTCCTGAAGAAGGCAAATGCCGAAACGCGCATAGAGATTCCATCCACCGCTTTGCTTACTCCAATAGCCCCGTTTAACATCACTGTCATTTGGTTTTTCTCCTTTATGTTTCTTTTCTTTATTATTTAGCTTGTCTTTGCATATTTGTTGTATCTACACAAGGTTGTCATTTTAATGTAATATGTACAGATATATATGAAATGTTTATCAAAAAAGAAGAAAATGATTTGAATAAAACAAAAATATTCTGATTTATATACAAAAAATAGTTACCTCCTCTTTTTCTGTTTGATTTAATTTAGTCACATGTCATATTACTTTCCTTGGGTGGTTTTGGCCAATTAATTTAGCTCACTACTGGTTATGTTACAAATAGAGTTTAAATTATTCCCTACATTTAGTGAGTTCACCAAGAGTAGGGGTCCCCTTCTTTCTAAATTGTGTAAGAACTAACTATAGAAATCAGTAATAACTACGGAATTCCATGATATATCCAATGATCTCACCTTATAGCCCCACGACAATCTGGCCCGGGCTAACCTACTCTCTTTCGTATCGGAGAGTAGCTCTTTATAGTGTCCCCACTTGTAGACCCACGGCAATCCGAGCCGGACTACTCTACCCCCTCTCTCTTTGGGGAGCAGCTCCAATATATAATGCCCTATCCTGAGCGATCTCTCTTTATAGTGTCCCCACTTGTAGCCCCTCGGCAATCCGGCCCGAACTACTCTACCCCCTCTCTCTTCCGGGAGCAGCTCCAGTATATAATGCCCTATCCTGAGCGATCTCTCTTTATAGTGTCCCCACTGTCCTATTAATACCTCCTGCTCTCTCTCTCTTTCATTGGGGATTTCCTAAGTACCTAATACCTACTGGAAGTATCCTCTATCTCATATGAATTATTATTATGCCTCATGTAATGGATAGGAGATCCGATCCTCTCACACAAGAACTGCCAATTATTACATTCAAGAATTATTCCCCGATATGAAACTTACATTACTCTCCGTCATCAGTTACCTGTAGGAAGGGAATAGCCCATCCTTCCATACGACAATACCTGGCTAAAAAGAAAGGTTAGCTCCATCCTGGAAACAATACTCAGATATATTTATTAAGAACTGGGGTCCCTTTATTAAACAATAAAAATAAACATTGCATTATAAAGTCATATTAACACCTAGCAAACTAAGCATAGCCTGAAAAGTAAAGGAAAGAGTTAATATATTTGTGCACTATAATAGCAGGACAGACTTCACCTTATAATTATGTAGTCCGGTTCTGGCTGTCGTCTGGGTCCCTCTCTCATCTGTGCCTCGGCTCATCTCAGACTCTGCTCTGCACCCACAGATACACGTCTGCACCGCTATGCTCCTTCACCTCCGTCACCCCTCCACAGCACTGGAACCCTTCTCTGGTCTTCGTCTCTATCTCTCAGCTCTGCACCGGTCAATCTGCACTGACTTCTCCTCTCCCACGAACTGTCTTCACTTCCAAGCTTCAATCTAATTATATAGTTTCCACTATTCTGAGAACCATCCGTTCAACTAACTTCTTCACTCTGATTATTCCAATTCTGGCCACAAACTAACTCCAACTGCTCTAACAGACCGATTCATGATGTAACTTCAGTCTCTCCAAAGGATCATCTGCCTCCTCTACCTTTCTGCATTCTGATAATATAGAGAGCTCTTCGTTCGTGGAAATTTCCAGACAGTAACCTGCCGCCCACCAGACTCCTGCACCAGGCCCCGGGCTCTCGACGCTCCCACAGGGGCCACCTGTTTCGTCTAAAAGCCCGAGCTCCATTTACATTCCTCCGATAAGGGCCGGCTCTGACCGGTTCCTCTCCAGCGAACAACAGCTCATTACTAAAATATTACTCTTGACCTACAGGCGCCTCGGGCAGCCGAGGCAGAAAGGAAAATGGAGTCTCTCTCATTTGGGCCTTGTAGGCCCGAAAAAGATGAAAAGAGACGCACAGCTCTGTCAAAGTACATAGGCAAGCCCTACCAATAGGTAATATAAGGTCAGAAAGAAAGAATCTACCTCCTTATATAAGCCTTCAGGCCCGAAAACGATGAAAAGGGTACAGAATTATGTCAAAGTCAATAGGCAAACTCTAAGGATAGGCTAAGAATACGGATCTATCCACTATACTAAGATGGTAGTAGACCACAGTCACCACCACTCAGAAAATAGAACAAATTATCCGGTCACTACATTCCACCCTTGACTGTTGTCTACTAACAACTCAGACCAAAGTCAAAATACAATTCAAGCAGAACGAACATCTGATGAAGAATAATAAGAAACAAAACTAACAGATCTAGACATAGCTTGTGGTCTAAAAATCTGGACAAAGGAAGGGACACATTGAATACAACAACAAATAGTAACTAAAAAGCAAATAGCAATCAAGACACCCCCCAACACTTGTCGTAGGGAGTGTAAATCAGGCAACCAACTGAAAAGCCAATTAAACTTGATCTATATGTTGCCTAACTTCTTCAGTTAATTCATGAAGTTTATCATTATGGGATTGAGTGGATCTGGAATGATCTGATAAATTAAAACAGCAAAGGCCCTCAAAATCTGAACAGCCATAACCATGTTTGAGTAAAAGATAATCTATTGCAGCTCTATTTTGTAAAATGGCTCTGCGCTCACCTTGAGCATCTAATAAAAGGTCAGATAAGACAGCAGAAGTATGGTTAATAGACTTAACCATCCAGCAAGCAAGTTTTTCGATTGATTTAGCATTATATACAGACAATGCAGGAACACCTACAATAGAGAAAGCTAAGCTAAGATATTCAGCTGCAGAGAATAAATGTAATGAGGAGTCACAATTTGCTGTTAAAGATGAGGCATCACGTGTAGTTCGAGAAATTACATTAGGATGTGAAGAAAACATTAATAAACTCAATCTAGTAATAGCACAAGGACCTCCAGTAATATTTGCAGGAATATAGGGCCAAGATGTATTGCCACATGAAAATAACCATCCATACAATGCGATAATGACTAGCTGTAACTACAAGACGCCTACAAGTCATATTATTTTTAACAGAAATACATGATGTACGTGTTCTAGTAAAGCACAAAGTCCTTTCATGGGCAGAAAATGAAGTAGCATTATTCAGTCTTAATTGAACGCACTTGCCTATGATCCTGGGATCACAGGTCATGAAAAAGCAAAGATCACCTTCGGTGATATTGTAGGTTGTGATTTGAGAATTTAAAGGGGGCTGTGAATCAATCAAAACCGTACATAAAGTACAGTAATCATAGGCCGCAAAGTCACTGAAAATTACATTAGGATGAGCATCAGTTAAGTTGAAAATATGGGTAAGTGTTTCCATAGAAGCTGAGACAGCAACCAAACAGGTCGCTAGAATATCAGTCACTGAATGCATAGGGGTTAAACAAAAATGATTTGAATCAGTGAGTTTGTTCGATAATATAGACAATAAGTTTGATGAAGAATCCCACGATGCAGAAGAACAACGTCTTTGGTTCAAGGAATTACTCCAGTCTCCCGACGCAGCAAACCAAAAGGAGTCCAGCGACGACACCTCCGGCAACAGCAATCCATAAGATGGTCTAGGAGAACGGAATCAAATACAGGTATTATTCATCCTCGCAAATAACATTTGTCAGCTGGAACTACATCCCAGCTATCTTGCCCTGGCCTCATCACTAGGAAAAATTGTCCTGATTTGTTGCAATAATTTCGGCCTGTTCAGGGGGATTTGTAGGCAACTGAACCCACACTCTCGCTCCGGGATTATCAGTGGAGCCAAAACCCTTTTTTCCACGAACAGTTAATAGAGTTGGGGCAGTACCTTTTTGAATCTCACCACTGAAGGCAGGCATAATTATCAATTGAGCAACTCGGTCTGTTTTATGTATCAATAAATCAGAGTCAGCACTGTTTAACAGGATCACTTTGAGCTCTCCTTGATAATCACTGTCAATGACACCTCCGAGTACCTGGACACCTTTTAAAGCTAAGCCAGATCTCGGGGCAATTAATCCAAAACTTCCAACGGGTATTTGAACACCAATTCCAGTTTCCACAATAGTAATGTCTCCTTTCTTTAAAGTAATGGTGTTTATAGAATGCAGGTCTAAGCCTGCAGAACCTGGTGTTGCTCTACATGGAGCTAGAGCTCCAGGGGAAATCTCCCAATACATCACTGTACTCTCAATAGTATTTGGTTTAGCATTAATAGCGGGAGGAAATAAACGCATTAATGGGGAATTAGAATTCAGATAAGGCCGATTATTCAGAATTAACAATGCATCAAACAAATGATCTCTCTAGTTCTTAAAAGTTCCATCTGATAGCTTATGTAATTGGTCTTTCAATAAGCCATTCATTCTCTCCACAAGGACTGCGGCCTGCGGGTAATATGGTATATGGAACACCCATTCAATATTATTTTTATTTTCCACACAGAAGTCCTGCACAAGTTTACCTTTAAAATGAGATGCGTTGTCAGACTGTATTTGAAGTGGAACACCTTAGTACAACATGATTAACTCTAACGTTTTAATAGTGTTTAATTGGGTAGCTCTTTTACAGGGAAAGGCTACTAAAAGACCACTGAAAGTATCTACAACTGTACAAACATACTGACAATTTTTACTTATGGGAAGAGGACCTATATAATCTATTTGCCAAATTTGTGCAGGAGATTTTCCTCAATGTAATTGACCGCTTACAATTTGGGGCACTTCTCGCTGTCTAGAGTGCTGACATATGGGACAATGAAGTATGGTATCTTTAATCAAATTTAGAGGAATATAAATTCCTCAGTCAGCAGCCCACCTGCTAGTGATTCTTTCTCCAAAATGTCCTGACTTCTGGTGGGCCCATTTCGCCAATCCCGCCAAATCAAAATCTTGTTTTTCCACCATTGCCTCAGAAATTTTAGATTTCTCATCTGCAATTTGGTGAAAAAGTTTGTCAAGGGAGTCTACGTGTGTATGAGCATCAACATGAAAAACTGTCACATTACTCTGAGGAAGTAGCTCCCAAATCTCTTGCCACAAGTGCTTACCCCAAAGCTCTTTCGAATGAATTTTCCAGTCATGGGAATGCCATGTTGGTAACCAAAGCACTAAACCATTAGCAGTGGGCCAAGAATCAGTAAAAATGTGACATGTACCAGGCAATTCTTGTTTCAAAACTTGATAGACAGCATATAGCTCAGCAAATTGACTACTTTTCCCTTCACCTATGGTACTTAGCAGTTTTTGTGTGATCGGATTGTAGGATACTGCCTTCCAATGCCTTCCAATGCCTCTTCTCTCCTATGTACCTCGCTGAACCATCCATAAACCATACATGTTTTCTGTCCTCCACGGACAAATCATCAAACGGCTTACCCCACATAACAGGGTATTCCTGTACTATTGGTACGGAGTAATCACTTTCTGCTTCTCCTGATGGCGCCAGCGCCACTTGCTCATGTAACAACGCAACACCCGTCGGTCCTACACGTGCTCTGTCTTGTATATACCATTTCCATTTAATCACACTTGCTTCTTGAGCATGTCTAATTCTGTGAGTTTTTGGTGAACTCAAAACCCATTGCATAATAGGAATTTCAGGTCTCAAAATCACATCATGTCCTAAAGTCAATTGCTCGGTATCCACCAAAGCCCAATAGCATGCAAGTAACTGTTTTTCAAATGGGGTATAATGCTCACCAGCATCGAGTAACTTTTTAGTCCAGAAACCTAACGGTACTTTTGTCTTACCTTGTTTTTGCCACAAACTCCAATTCGCATAAGGGCCTTGCACAGACACATTCAAATCCACATCACCATCACGCACTGGCCACAAATCCAAAGCATGCTGAATTGCTTCTTTTGCCAAATCAAACGCATCTTGCTGCGGTTTATTCCATTCAAACACATTCTTTTTACGGGTAACTTTGTACAAAGGGGCTAATATCTGACTCAAATGTGGGATGTGCTGACGCCAAAAGCCAAATAAACCAATAAATCTCTGTGCTTCCTTTCTCGATTCCTTTCATGCCAATTAATACCTAGAAATTTTACATTTTGTGCTGGACCTTGCAATTTATCTGGATTAATCTCCCAACCTCTATTTTGTAAATGAATTACGATTTGGACTAATTGGGTCTGAACCATATCCTGTGTTTCACCTTGAATTAAAATGTCATCAATATAATGACACACCTGTATTTGTGGATTCACTGGAACCTCAGTTAAATGTTCCGCCACTAGCCGATGACAGATCGTAGGACTATGCACATAGCCCTGTGGAAGTCATTTGACGTCCATTCCATGTAAAACTGAATTGTTCCTGGCACTCAGGGGCAATCGGAATGGAAAAGAAAGCATTAGCAATGTCGATAGAAGCATACCTGGTTCCTGAATGTTTTTGAATTCTCTCAATCACAGTAATAATGTCAGGCACTGCAACAGTCAAAGGGGGTGTATGTTTATTCAATTCGCGGTAATCAACTGTCATGCGCCAAGAATTATCACTCTTGCACACCGGCCATACGGGATTATTCCAGGCAGAAGTAACTGGGGTTATAACTCCTGCATCCACTAAATCCTGAATTGTGGCACTAATCTCTTCATGCCCACCTGGAATGCGAAACTGTTTCTGAGAAATTACTTTTGTAGCTTGAGGAATTTTCACAGGGCGAATTCTCAAACGTCCAACTCTCACGGACTTTGATGATATGTAGTTCCTGTCTCCAAAACGATAACATCCGTCATCTAAATATAATGTCATACCTTTTAAAATGTCAATTCCAATTATGTATTCACAAAGGGGTACTACCAGTACAGAATATTCTTTTCAGGGAATTCTACCTATTTTCATCTGAACATCAGTTTGTACTGCGGGAGTTTCTTTACCACCTAGGCCAGTAATTGTGAAAAATTGTCCTTTAAATCTCTTCGGATTTCCATGAATTAAGGTGGCCTCTGCTCCTGTATCTACTAATGCTCGGGCCCTCTGTATGTTACGATGTCTCCAAAACATTTCGATATCTACATAGGGTCTATTATCTCTGTGAGCCCAATTGCGTACCAGAGCTTGGCCTATTTCCTAGTCATTTTTATTGCGTTCTGACTCCCAATATAAATCAGGGTAAAGACTCTCAAATTTATTAGGTAATGTCACCTCTTGCTCATGCTTGTTTCCCTCGCGAAATGGATTCTTGTCATCCATAAAATATTGTGCATTTCGCTCAGAAAACCTGTGTCGTCTATCTTTCATTCTGAATTCAGGAGATTCATCCCTCTACTCTTTGTATCTGTATTCAAAACACTCATCTCTCCCCCTCTCTCTTTCCCCCTCTCTCTCACTCTCTCGTTCATGATGGGGAGACACATCCCTCTCATACCGACCTCTGTCATTCCTGTCATATCTGTTTCTGTATCCGTCATCATCACTATCACCAGAATGATAATGAGCACGATCTTGTTTACTCACTCGCCTAGCTCCTTCCTTTCTGTCCAAACCACGTTTGCGAAACAAGGACAACAATGTATTATTCGGCTCACCATCAATATCCTCCTTTTTCACACCATCAGCCAATAAGGCGAGATACATGTCACGTCTAGTAAATCGATAATGACCAGTACGACCCTCAGGTCTAGATTGTCTATCCGGTTTAAGCCATTCGCCCAATTCACCAAGCTGACGCACAGCCTCAAGCACATCAGACAAAGGAGCACCAGTCTGATTAATCAATAATGTCATCAAAACTTGCTTATAAGCAACAGGGGCGGAACGAATAATCCTATTCCACACCGAAGAAGTCAACAAACCATCCATCAATTTATCAGATGTATTCAGAAAAATCGCAATTTTCATCACTTCCTCTTTCAGTCTTTGTAAGGCATCTCTCAAAGTATACCACGGCTTGTCATTCAAGGGTCAATCAGATTCAGTAGGGTATTTATGATTACAACCCTCCGTCGCCAATTGAAGTAACCTAACCTGACCAGCATTAGCATAATTCCGAAAATGATCTTGTACAGTAGAATCGGAACTCAAAGAACAAAACTTCAGCGAATCTCCCATATCCAACATGATGCCAGCAGCACCCAATTCAAAAAGACGCACCATCCATGTAAGCAAGGCCTCGCCAGGCCTTTGTCAAAATCGTTCCAAAATGTCACTAACTTCATGTTGCGTAAAATCTTCCAAACTATCCAAAGGAATCCCATTGGGATTGCCAGGAGCCTGCTGTAATGTCCTTCGAAAGACCGGATGCGCAGAAACCTCCGCACGATCAGTACAGTCACAGCGATCGTCAGATTTACAGCGATCGACAGATGTACAACGATCGACAAATTTACAACGATCGACAGATTTACAAGAAGCACTTGATCGACAGTCACGTCTAGTACGAGAAGAGTCTCGATTTCCATTCTCCTCAGCCGAGGACCCAGATTCATTCGAGTCCCAGATACTACCATCCCACTCATCAGGGTTCCAATCGAGCCCTGCTTTCGCCACAACCAAACGCACTTTCCTTTTACTGACTCGACCACGTCGATTTTTGTATTTGTATTTAGCAATTTGAACTGCAGCTCTTTCCGCAATAGTCTGATATGTATCCAATTTGTCGGCAAGCAACTTATTTTAACATCTCAAAAGTGTATAAGGATTCTGCACTTCAACAAACTGGTCTTCAGATTCCCTGTATTGACGCTGCAATTTCACAAATTTTTCATGTACAAGCCTGTACAGTGGCGGTTCGTCCATTGGGGGCGTTGGGGCGTTGCCCCACTAGCCATGGACGACCGTCACTGCTGTCACTGGTCTGACACACTGCACACTGCGCAAAAAGTAAAAAGTATAAAGTAAAATTATGAGCGCGCACAAGAATAGCCGACAGTGCAGTCATAATTGAGGCCGGAGTCACAAATCGTGACATCATCGCGATCGCGGAAGGTGTGGGGGGCGGGCCTGCGGCAGTGCAGCGTGTGACTCACTGAGATTATCAGCGTCTGTGGCAGGCAGCAGTGTGCGCATTTAGGACAAGTAATTTTTATGACTTGTCCACGCATGCGCACACAGGCAATAGCCCCTTCCCTCCTCCTCCTCCCTTAGCCGTCAAACAGACAGAGACCCGGGGGAGCCGGGTCTCATTATGGGCAGTATTTGCCCTGCTCTTTAGCCAATCCTGGCGCAGTGGCAATGTTATGCTGCGCCAGGATTGGCTGAGTTAACGAGGATGGTGGTGCTGCCATGCGTGGGTGGGCGGCTGAATGCCAGATCTCTGGTGAACAGAAGGCAGCGCGAGGATAGGAGAGATCTTTACAGGCTCCAAGGTTCGTGACCAATCACTGCAGGGCTTTAATATGATGCCTTGCAGTGATGGACCCCTACTCCTGTTGCCGCGCTGGAGTCTAAATCTACTTCCAGCCCCTGCGTATTTGCCTCCAGGACGACGAAGATCGAAGTGTGGACGGTGCAGGTGCAGTTGAGACGAGTGGTGGTATTTATTCCTCATTCCCAATCTGACCACCACCATGTCACTTGTCATCTCTCTGACTACATGCCACGCTCAGGCCCGGGCCTGGCCTCACAGCAAGCCCGCAGCAAGGCAGGCAGTACTAGTGTCAGTGTTGGCCTAATGGCCTCAGAGACGCTGAAGCAGGCAGCCGCCCGTGTGTAAAAAAGAAGGTAAAAAAACAACATCAAAAGTGTGCTGTTTACCGTTTCAAATCCCTGTTGGGTGGGATTGGGCTGTAATGCTGTTTACTTTGCAGTATAAAACTTGCTGTAATAAGGGTATATAAATATGTGTACTGTACGTGGTTAAACTTCTGCCGCCCTTGGAGCTGGCCTGAAGTTCAAACTGTCTGTGCCGAATCCTTCGTTCATGACAGCTGATGTTCCCCTCACCTGTGCAGCTGTCTCCGGTCACACTCCCTTCTTACTACCAAACACCTCTGGGAGGCCTGACCATGAAGAGACTAGAGTGCGCGTGGGCAACAATAGGCTTGAATTCCTCTAGTACCACACTTGCAGCGGAGTTCCTATGATTTTGTCCCCGGCAATTTGTCCGCTAGTCCACTTTTCATGATAGTTTTTCCTTACTGAGAATATGGCAGAAAACAGGTCTTGCTATTTTTTTAAGTAAATTCTCAGTTAGGAACCGTTTGAAATGTTAACTAACTGATGAAAAGGTAATCTGCACATCAGCGCTGATCATAAAAAAGGGTTTGTGATTAGAGCATAAATCACATAAATGCACCTGCAGAAAACTGTTTTTGCACAGGCTCGCATTGTTCAGGATACAACCCTTGTTTGCTCTCTCGCCCCCTCTAATATTGCTTTCTCACCCACACAGTCTTACAGCGCGGTCAATTAGAACTACAGCAGCGGTAAACTCGTTGCTCGCTCGTGTCTTTTATTTGCTCTAAACATGGTTCCCGTGCTGCAGTTGCTCTTCGCCACTCTGGCCCAGGAGATCAAGGTGCTGCAGGACACCTTGATATGCTTCGTGCACTGGGAGTTGGGGTAATACGTGCCATAGATGTGAGGAAGTTAATTGTACAAATCAGAGAGCTTATTAGTTCAGTTTCTTGTGCGAGTGGAATGTAAACAGCACTGCACAGTTACACAAACCTGCACGCAAGGACTTGTTCTAAAATACCACAGAGAGAATTATTTAAAAATTAATATGGTGTTGTCACATGGTTTGTTTTCCCTCAATGATTCTAGTTTATGCAGATTATTGTACTTTAAGAGGTGGGGTGTGCAGCCTTGGTAAGGACCCAGCTGTGTGATGTCACTGGTAGTGACATGTTCTGCGAGGTGCACGGATGCAATGAACTGGAATCGTACCCTTTAAATTAGCATTTTAGTGTTTCTTTCATGGTTGGTAAATTCATTCATTTCGTTCATGAATGTGTTTATTACTGTTTTTTGTTTATTCAGGCACTGCTCTCTTCATCTGCTATTCATTTTGCATGTGTACTCCATTATAGCTGCATCCATGCTGGGTGGTGTTCTTGGGTCACATAGGATGCCTTGGGGCTTGTTCCCTGCATATGTTGCCTGTTTTCAGGCTGTCAATCGTCCCCATTCCTTTTGTTGTTACCCACAGTGGCCAAATACCTCACATGTGCATGCATTGTGTGTCTATCCATTACCTTGTGCGCTTCGGTGGTCAGGGTACCATCTCTGTGCAGTGTTCACCATTGTCACCTGGATTTTTTCAGATATTACACAGCGGCTTAATCAGCATCTGAATACTGATAGGCTGGGTTAGTTTAGCTCTGGGGATAGTCAGTGTGATTAAAAAAATGGCGAGAAGGACCCCACAAACCCACCTTATGGCAGTCAGACTCACTCACTAGGCTCACTCGCCACCGAGCACTCACCTCAAACTTTTACGCCCCACTACTTTCAAATGTCACCAGCCGCCACTGAGCCTGTACGCATACAACAAAATCCAACCTCTACGGCCTAAGTTCTTCACCCTTCACAATCGGCACTTTCTGAAAACAAGCAATCACCTGAGCAGGATCCGCCGATTCCAAACAAGAAATCCAATTTTCACTCAAACCTGTACAATTAGCCCATTCATGAGCTAGCGCCTCATAAGGCGTCGATTCCCACCCTGGAATCTCAATAGGCAATTGAAAAGTAGACTTCGACCTTCTCAAAAACATCATACCAAAAGTAGAAAATATAAACACATATAAACAAAAAAATATACAAAAAGAGCTTCCACACACGGCGAGTGCAAAGAAACAAGATAACAAGAAAACACGCTACAAGGCTTTCGAAAGCTGTTCGTGACGCCAAATGTAATGACCGGATTTCCTGACCAAGTTATCAGGTCACCCAAACACCACAAACCCAGTCATCACGTAACTTCATCTCTTCCCAGACCCTATTTACAACAGTACCTGGGTACTTACCTGGGAATGGGGAACTCGCAATATACAAGCTTACACAGCCAAAAATACCACTAAAATCTAGAGGATTGCTAAGAACTAACTATAGAAATCAGTAATAACTACGGAATTCCATGATATATCCTATGATCTCACCTTATAGCCCCACGACAATCTGGCTTCAGCTAAACTACTCTCTCTCGTATCGGAGAGCAGCTCTTTATAGTATCCCCACTTGTAGTCCCACGGCAATCCGACCCGGACTACTCTACCCCCTCTCTCTTCGGGGAGCAGCACCAGTATATAACGCCCTATCCTGAGCGATCTCTCTTTATAGTGTCCCCACTTGTAGCCCCACGGCAATCCGGCCCGGACTACTCTACCCCCTCTCTCTTCGGGGAGCAGCTCCAGTATATAACGCCCTATCCTGAGCGATCTCTCTTTATAGTGTCCCCACTGTCCTATTAATACCTCCTGCTCTCTCTCTCTCTTTCATTGGTGATTTCCTAAGTACCTAATACCTACTGGAAATATCCTCTATCTCATATGAATTATTATTATCCCTCATGTAATGGATAGGAGATCCGATCCTCTCACACAAGAACTGCCAAAATATTACATTCAAGAATTATTCCCCGATATGAAACTTACATTACTCTCCGTCATCAGTTACCTGTAGCCCATCCTTCCATACGACAGTACCTGGCTAAAAAGAAAGGTTAGCTCCATCATGGAAACAATACTCAGATATATTTATTAAGAACTGGGGTCCCTTTATTAAACAATAAAAATAAACATTGCATTATAAAGTCATATTAACACCTAGCAACCTAAGCATAGCCTGAAAAGTAAAGGAAAGAGTTAATATATTCGTGCACTATAACAGCAGGACAGAATTCACCTTATAATTACGTAGTCCGGTTCTGGCTGTCGTCTGGGTCCCTCTCTCATCTGTGCCTCGGCTCATCTCAGACTCTGCTCTGCACTCACGGATACACGTCTGCACCGCTATGCTCCTTCACCTCCGTCACCCCTCCAAAGCACTGGAACCCTTCTTGGGTCTTCGTCTCTATCTCTCAGCTCTGCACCGGTCAATCTGCACTAACTTCTCCTCTCCCACGAACTGTCTTCACTTCCAAGCTTCAATCTAATGATATACCATCCGTTCAACTAACTTCTTCACTTTGATTATTTCAATTCTGGCCACAAACTAACTCCAACTGCTCTAACAGACCAATTCATGATGTAACTTCGGTCTCTCCAAAGGATCATCTGCCTCCTCTACCTTTCTGCATTCCGATAATATAGAGAGCTCTTCGTTCGTGGAAATTTCCAGACAGTAACCTGCCGCCCACCAGACTCCTGCACCAGGCCCCAGGCTCTCGACGCTCCCACAATGGCCACCTGTTGTTTCGTCTAAAAGCCCGAGCTCCGTTTATATTCCTCCGATAAGGGCCGGCTCTGACCGGTTCCTCTCCAGCGAACAACAGTTCATAACTAAAATATTACTCTTGACCTACAGGCGCCTCGGGCAGCCGAGGCAGAAAGGAAAATGGAGTCTCTCTCGTTTGGGCCTTGTAGGCCCGAAAAAGATGAAAAGAGACGCACAGCTCTGTCAAAGTACACAGGCAAGCCCTACCAATGGGTAATATAAGGTCAGAAAGAAAGAATCTACCTCCTAACATAAGCCTTCAGGCCCGAAAACGATGAAAAGGGCACAGAATTATGTCAAAGTCAATAGGCAAACTCTAAGGATAGGCTAAGAATAGGGATCTATCCACTATACTAAGATGGTAGTAGACCACAGTCACCACCACTCAGAAAATAGAACAAATTATCCTAAGTGTTTCGTAGTACCATCCTCTTCTCAATTAAGGTTGCAACCTTTCCAAAAGAGAGTTGGGGATTATTAACGCATTAATGCATATCAGAAAACATTTTCAAGTACTTTCTTCTTATATTTGCTATTTCAAGTATGTACTGATACTCTGTGCTTTAAATGGGCCACTTCTGATATTTAATCGCTCTGAGTACCAGAACTTCTTGAAGGCTAGCAAAGAGTAGTGGTACTCATTGCGGCCTGTCAGGATTTTCAGCACCAACAATCATGTACTCATTTCAGCATTTGCAGCCTTGGGCATAGGAGAAGGGCGGGTATAAACCCCCACACAGAGTTTGGGTTGGTTACTGCAGGAGACAACAGCCTTTCCCCCACCCCCACCCCCACACAGAGGGGGTCATTAGAATCGCGGATTTCCCGCATCCTCCGGGCCGGCGGAAGCCACCGCCGGCCCGGAGGATGCGGGAAATCCGCCGCGGATGAATGAAAGACCCACCGCCAAATTAGGATGGCTGGTGGGTCTTTGAATCTGTCCGCCGCTTTTCCGCCGCGGTCGCCTTCCGACCGCGGCGGAAAAGCATTAACATGGCTGGCGGTGTCTATCAGACACCGCCAGCCATATTATGATGGAGTAGGAAGTATGCTTTTCCACGGCGGCTTTTCCGCCGTGGAAAAGCATACGGACCTTCACTGCGGTGGCCCGTTGCGGGCCCCCTGGGTGAAGGGGGGGTAGGGGGTGCACATTGGCATTTGCGTGGACAAAGCGGCAGGCACCGCGCGGTGCCTGCTTCTTTGTGCACGCAAATGCCGTGCATGCATTTTTAACATTGCGGCGGGTGCAGCTTGAAGCTGCACCCGCCGCAATGTTAAAAATAGAGGATGTGACCGCCACCCTGGTGGTCACATCCTAATCTGCATGGAGGGACCGCCGCTGCCCCTGCGGACGGTCCCTCCTACTCTATGGTGGCGGACGGACTCAGGCCCGTCCGCCATCATAATCGGCCCCAGAGTTTGAAGTAGAAAGTGGATATTGAACACTGGTAGGCAGAGTATGTCTCTCTGGAACAACGGCTGCACATCCCTGTGTCCTTGAAGTGTTGTAACTTGTAACCTAAGGAACAAACTCTGTGGAGGCTCTGTTACATCTTTGTTAAGTTAAGTATTTAATTGCCATCATTGACATATTAAAATCAGTTAAAATCACTGTGATTGTCAAGCCTGAGGAGACAGCAGAGTAAGGGAAATGCTATTAAATGTTAATGATACTTCTGGCATGAGGAAAATAATGATTTTAGGAGAGGCTCAACACCTCACAGACTGCAAGTTATTGCAAAAACGAAGAGGCAGTCTGCAAGACTAAATGTATCATTTTCTTTATGCAAGGGCAACAACAATACTCCACAGATTGAATAAATCTCTCTATCATCATACGCACCTAGGAAATCTTAATCCCGTTAAATATTTGCCTCCCAGTCCTGCTACATAGCACCACTCCCAATCTTACACTCCAGTTTAGTGAGTGCCTGCACTTATTTTTTTACAATTTGAAGCAGTGCTTGAAATGGACAAACAGAAGTGCTCTTACCTTATACCAGAGTACCTAGTTGCTCTGAGAAGTGCTGGTACTCTCTAATTAAAAGTATTGCACCTCTGCTGAGAAGTGTAGGTACTCGCTCTTACCTGATATAAGTTGCTTAACCTATATCACTTTCTGTGTTTTTCTCCTGCCCAGAGACGAAGACAGGACGAAGGGACTCCTGAATGCTGCCCCCAAGTTTGGAACCAGGCGCGAGTGTAGGCAAGTCTGTGCCTATATACATCCAATGATCTTCAGCTGCTTGGAGAGGCTGTGGTTTCCCACGTACGCATTGTTACTCCTTTTATGACTTTAGTTATTAAAGCACAGCCCGCGAACAAGTGAATGTGTCATTGTTGGAAAGGGGGAACGGCTTTTACTTCAGGGTGTTCCTTGTTCAAAAACCTTTGAGTGAGTACCCGATGGTCATAGACATTCTACACTTGGAAAAAATAGATCAAAGAGATCCCCTTCAAAATGGAGACTCTTCAAAGGATCATATCTTAAAATTGAAAGAATGCATACCTCATAACTGTGGGTCTTATGAACGCATATCTTCATATATGCATATGGAACAGACACTGGAAGTTTTTGAGGTTCACCCTGGGTGTATGCGTGTTACTTACCCTGTCTCACTTCCTGTTATTTTTCTCCTCCCCAACGACTTAGGACAGAGGGATGGAGGGTAACAGGACAGAAGAAGTTCTGCACACTGCCCCCAGGATTCGGACAGGGTGCAAGTGTAGGCATGTCTTGGCTATATACACCTAATGATCGCTGCTTGGAGAGGATGAGGTCTCCCACACAAATGTGCTTTTTCCATGTAAGGACTGCAATTTTTTAAGCATAGCCCACAAACAGGTGAATTTGTCATTGCTCTGTTGCTTGCTTATGTACCAGAGTAGACGCTCCTGTCATGCTAGCCCGAGTGAAACACTCATTTAAGAGGTGTCACTTTGAATCCTCCTCCTCTTCATCTGTCACCTCTCCTCCTCCCTCTAAACTAAAGATTGCAAAGTTGGATTTTTCCTTGGAGAAATCAATAAGGAAGATTGTGATTGGAACTATGCAATCTCTGAAAAACGTTCCTCCTGGGAAACCAGCTTTGCAGCCCAGCTCCAAAGTTTCCATTTCAGGCTCAGAGGATGCACTGGATCCCCTTCCTTCTTACCAAGGGGCTAAATATACAGGGAAGGATCTTTTACCTGACCTTCTTGATAAGATCAAGGTTAACATGGGGTTTCTGACTGAAGAATTACCAAGCACTTTTTTCGACTGCCTCTTCAGACAGTTTATCAAGACTCCATCCCTGGATTTTTCTATTTATGACTTTCTTAAGGAGATAATCCATAGAGAATGGAAAGATCCATATAACATTTCCATTCCTCGCTTATGTACTAAATAAGGGGTCAGAGTAGGACTGCATGCGGAGATCTCTCCAAGTGCGGGTTTTTACCTTTTTCACACACCTAAATAATTTTGACACCTTTTTTTCACAATATTTGGTTATGGTTTGGAGTTGACAATGATGAGAACCAGAGCACATTGGTGAGAACCAACCACTAGCTCCCTTGGTGGTGTTTCCGTGAGGCGCCTCCTAACCCTTGCACATTTTTTCATTTTTTCACGTGAAAGGCACGTTAGTGGTTTATATTGGGGAATGACACTGAACAACTTTTTTATATATAAAAGTATGGACAGGAGCACCCATAAATGGACAGCATTATGAGTAGCTGAAGTTAAATATTTTAGCCAAGATATGGCTTGAGGTGTGCTCACAAGGAGTGTTCCATATTAGATCAGTTTTTTGGGATTGAATGTTATGAGAGGAGGGCGACCTGATCTCTATCCCTCTAGAGCTCCTTAGTTGTGTATGATACATTGAAACTTACCTGATTTTTCCAACAGTCTTATTTCTGTTACTTCCCAGTGGCCTCTGTGGTGAATCTTCGGCATTTTCTCAGTTACAGCTCTACATGTTGCTGGCCTTTTGGAGTGTTTCTGATCTTGGCTACCTTCTCCCTTGGAACCTGCAAAGACAAAAAAGAGTACTGAAGGGTTTACCAATAGCTGTCTGGCATTCTATGTTGGTATGAGGCCTGTTACTACATATTGTTGGATATTTATACTCACCGTCCAGTGCTGTGACTTTGTGAACCTTACTGATGGTGATTATTTTCTCTGCGAAAGAAGGAAGAAGATGGTTATACATTCCATCTGTTACCACTAAGCGATGGAAAAGTAAAGACTATTCTTTTTGTAATACTATTTTAGTGAAACTTGGGACATTACTACTCTTATTAGGTTATGATTTAATTCCACTGCATGTTCTGGGTCTGTTTTGAACATTACCTTTTACATGTATTAGGTAATTATAGGTACTATCTTAATGTCTAAGTAAGTACTTGATTAGTAAGTACTTTTACTTCCATTCTGTATTCACTTCCCTTCAATTCCACTGCATACGCAAGGTTCCAATTGATAGATACTAGTGGGAAAGTGGGAGGTAAGAGTGTATACTTACTATTCCAACCTATGTATATTTCAAGCTATGCCTTAGTATGATAGATACTAATACACAAACTGTATGACTATTAGATACACTGTGAACACTGAACACTGAGGGAATTGGGAGTGAGAAGAACTAAAGCAGTCTTGAGGGATCCCAAGGACGCCATTTTTTGTTTTCTCTCCTTCTCTTTTCCATTGGGATACTATTCTTGTCTGGAGTTGCCTTACCTTTCAGGTGTTTACAGGATTCCGATGTCATAGGTAATCAGCTTCTGGCATTTATGTCTCGCTCCCACAAGATTGCATAGCTGTATGAGCCTTAGTTGTGGCTGAACATTACAGAGGTCCCCTATTAAAATCAAGGAGTCCTAGCAAGGGGACAGGGAGTGGTGTGTGTTCATCCCTTGTCAGATAGTTATCACTGCTTGCTCAGACTTCATTGTGACACTGATATTCATTGCAGCTTTAGTCATTTCTGTTCATCATGGGCTGGGTCATTGGTGTTCTTTACTGACAGCTAGCCAACTGGTGTTAATTACAGACTGGGCCACTGCGGTTCATTACTAGTTTGGACTCTTACGCTAATTACCGACTGTGTTTTGAGGTTCCGCAACAACTGGACCCCTAATGTTCATTAGTGACTATACCTGGGATGAATATTTATGCTTCTTACAGCCTAAGCAGGCCTCTTGGTTTACATTGCTTCCTGGAGCCATTCATACTCCTTGCATCAGGTACTGTTAAATGTTTCTGAAGTAAATAATCTCTGCCACCATTATTTTTCTTTCACCTATGGAATGATTTTTGGCTGTTGGGAATTAATATCACTTGCACAGTCATTGTTGTCACCTTCATTTTTGATCCTTTAAGTAATATGTTTGGCTTAGCGTACATTTTAGTGAGATGTTTGTGTTATGTTAATTTTACCACTTTCACTTTTGGTAATGTCATTAGAGTAGAAAGTCATGCAATGTCAATTTATGCAATATCACTGGCAATGCAAACTATTACTCCTTTGACTTTTGGAAAGCTCAGGCGGAAGCAACAAAGAAGAAAGTAGACAGGAACAACACATGGTACAATTTGAGAAATCTCAGATTAACCCATTCTATGCATCAGTATTTCACTTTTCCTATTTGGACTCTGTAAATTCTGGTACATATAGATTTACTTTTCACAGTGCATATATAAAAACGTCAGATACACTAATTAAAAGAATGAAACAAAGCTGGAGATGTCAGGATTGCACAGTGATTTGCTCCTTTTTCTCTTTGAGGTCGAGCTCAGACAGCGTGTGCACTGTCTCTTCAAGACATGTTGTATATACTTTGTCTTTCATTTGTTTCTTTCAGAGTCCTTTAAAAATCCTTGCTTACAAGTGGTTAATCTTTCCTCTTTGTCCCTCCTTTTCATCTCTTGTTCACTCCCATTGAGCAGTGCCCCAGTACTTGTAGCCTACCACTTGTCCTATTTTAGCCACTGTAAAAAGGACTACTTTTTCCTTTGTCCAAGAGCGCTACACACAAACGCTTGAACTTTTCAGCCGCTCTGAGCTCTGACTTTCATTTCTATAAACAAGGCTGTAATTCTTGTTTTGTTTGTTTTGAGCTCTTAACATGAGCGCTCGTGTTGCTCGGAGCCCTGGCGGCCCTGTAAATCGTGTGCACGTTTTTTTTTTTTTATCAGCACGGTTCCCGCTTCCATGTATCACCATTATGTCCATATCAGGAGGTTGCGCGCCTTTGATTTTATAAGCACGGCGCCCGTTTCATGGCTGCCGCGCTTCATGTTTCAACATAGTGGCCGCACGCCTAACTTTTATCTACATGGCCCATGCATGGCATGGGCCCGATTCACGGCCGCCGTGCTTCATTTTTCAGCACAGCACCCGTTTTCATGTTCCACCATCTAATTACGTGGCTAGATGTAGGTACGTTGTAATTACCGATTCATAAATACCGAATTTTACCGATTCGGTATTTATGAATCGGTAAATATGAAGGGGGGAGATGTAGGTATTTCCAGATGTGGAAATACCGATTCGGTAATATTCGGTATTTACCGATTCGGTAAATACCGAATCGGTATTTCCTATTGATTCCTATGGGCTGTGAAGCCCATAGGAATCAATGGGAAATACCGAATCCGTAATTACCGATTCGGTAAATACCGAATTCTGCAAGGGTGCAGGGGGTGTCACTTTGACACCCTCTGGCACCTCAAAAATAGGCATGTGCGCCATGTGGCACACAGACATGCCCCAAGGGCATGTCTGACTGTCACATGGCTAGGTGTGCATGCACACATGTGCATGCACACCTGAATTCGGTATTTTAACACCCAATTGGATTGGGTGGTAAAATACCGAATTTGTAGGGCCTTTGGGACTCTGAAGAGTCCCACCAAAATCTGAAAGTTTCCGAATCGGTAAAAATACCGATTCGGTATTTTACCGATTCGGTAATTTTACCGAATCGGTAAAATATGCCCCCTACATGCCAATTATTAAATACCGGTCGGTAACGGCCGAAATCGGCCGTTACCGACCGGTATTTTGGCTCCTACATCTGGCCCTTATATATTCTATCCGCCCATCAAGCCGGCACTGAAGATTCGGGCCACTGCAACACATGATTTTTATTTCAACGTCCTGCTTTACACACTATCTTTGCCCTGGTCTCACCACTCGTTCTCCTCCCCTACCTTCCTGTGGATTGGCAGAGCATATTTGCGTTGTGCGTTGCCGAGGCGACTTTAACATTTTGTCATTGGCTGATGCTGTTACCAAGCCCGAGGTGAACAGGTTTTCTTAACCGACTCTTAAGAATGAGCTCATAGCCGCTTTTAAGAGAATAGCCATTGCCCACATGCTGTCTGTTTAAGTGGCTCCTGAAATGATCCCGAGAATGTATTGGTTCTCACTCAATAAGCGACAGCTTGTGAACTCCGGAGTCACACTAGCCACCTTTTCCAATAAACTCTAAATAGATGCAATTACAACAAAAGTGGTGTGCCTTAATGTTTCCCATTCTTAAGTGTATTATTCAGTAATATTCATTCAAATAGTTTTGCATTAATAATTCTTAACCAGATATTCTTTTGCCTAGTTTCAAACCATATGTTTTCAAGTTGGTCTAGGTTCTTATTCACACCTCTCAACTAAGACACGCAAATTATTTCACAACATTGAGTAGTTAGTGATGTTTTTTTGCCTGATCATAGAATGGACACCCACCATTCAATAGGTATCCTGCCCTCGGAAAACGACATTGGGTAGGTTTCATACTGGACCTCAGCTCTGGATGTAAGGGTAGGGCTGGTGCCTTAAGGAAAGTGGGCTAGGCTGTGCTTTGTGTCACGTTCTTTGCATATGAGGTGGTGCTGCCTGCTGCTGGGATCGGCTGTCAATGGCTTAGGGTCGTTCTCTCCAGCTCCAGTTCCAGTCTGTGCATGATTGACATCTCTGCAGCACTTAATTACCACTTTCTGCCCAAGACTCAGCCGAAAACTGCTAAGGTGGCATCGTAAATGAACAATAAGAACTGAAAAGAGGTTGTAAATAAATGGTTTTAGTAGTAACGGTACAGACCGAAACAATATACGAAGGAGAACGTTTTGAAATTTGCAAATAAAGCTCACCCTGTGAATGTTCTAAAACCTAATGGCAGAATTATTGACAGGTTATATCTGCCCGAATAATAGTATGTTCATTCATATAGGACTCTCAACTTATCATAAAATCAAGTTTTGCTTAACCCCAATTTAACAAGCCCAGCATCACCAATAAGACACCTTCCCTTCGCGAGGCCCCACTGCTTGTGCTGATGCTTTTGTTACCTGGTCTCGATGAATTTAACGAAGTAACCCTCCTAGGGAATATTTCTTTCCGGAAACATTATCTTTTTAGTCATAACACACCAAGTTATCCTAGCAATTCACTTACAGTATTTTAAGTCAAGTGCTATTTGACAGAAGTAAAATATGCTTAAATATAAAAATGCACGTATGACATAACATCATTTACATCGTATTGAATTTATCCCAGGATAATGTGCTGCATGACTAAACACTTTTAAGGCTCAAAAAGCGAGACCTATTGGCTATGCCAATGCTTGTTTAACTACATGCGAGAAACTCTCACTGTCACACTTAGGGCATGAAAACATCACACATACACATTGTACAAATAGAAATGTGAGAAATATGCTAAATGAAAATTTGGCAGCTATGATTATAGTGCCTCTGCGACCACAAGCATCTCAAGGTTACCTGGATGCATGTCATATTAGTAGCCAGAGCACTTTTGGCTTGTAGTGCTGAGCTGCTGGCTGCTGCGCTGTGAAGTGCTGGGCTACTTCAAAGTTTCTCTGACAAATGATGTTACATTTGAACTGTGTTTGACTGTTATGGTAGTAGGTTAGCGACCTTTCATTTCAGGAGTTTGCAGCAGTTTCAAGACTTTTTTAGAGGTTCTCAATGCTCAAAAGTGGTAATTTCTGATATTTATGTTTCCATGCACTTAATTGCTTGATTTTATTTTCAAAACAAATCACTGAAAGTGTCAAACGTTTGGTTGTTGGATGTCACTAATTGACTCACTATATCATAGTAAATATCGAGGGCTGGAAGTATGTGTGTGATCTGTCCGTGGTCAGAAGCGTTGAAAGTGATCACGACCCCTGCTGTCGTATCCTTGATGTTTAGTCCCATGTGGTATACCATCTATAATAATCCAAGCCTGGGGTGCTATGGCCACGAGATTGTCCCAAATAATAGTAGGAGCATAAAATGATGTAGAGAGAAGTATAAACAGGACCTTTCAGTGCTTGAATGTATAGTGGCCAAGTATGGACCCAGCATTTTGAATTCCCTGGTTGATAACACAGCAAGTATCTTAGCGGCTTATGATGAAATGGCAGAAGTGCTGAAGTTCTTGGGATCTAAGCCTACAGGGGCCAAAGCTGCAGGTCCTAAGGGAGCGAGATCGAACAAATGGTACACTTGGTATGAAGCCAAATGTTTTTGCATGAAGAGATTAGTCTCCCATGCTCGGAGGCAGCGCCATTGTAATCCCCAGAGTGAAGCACTATTTCGAAAATTTAGGCAAGAGTATATGCATCTGTTGTATGTTAAGAAAGCTTGCCTTCAGCAAACACTTTGGGAGGAAATGAGAAAGACCTCTATATAGATAGAAACACTAAACACTTCTGGAAATTGGTCACGTGGGTAGAGAAGGGGGCAGGCAACTTAATAGAGAATCACAGTGCCCCTTTAACGTGATACAACACCTGAGCCCTAGTGTGCAAGACCTTCAAGGATTACTGCACACCTAACATCCTGATACCGGAAGTGGAAAGAGCAGATAATACCATGAAGAAACACAAGCCCCCAGTCCAGATACAGTTCCTATTGATTTCTACCTGGAGGAGCCTCAGTTCTGGGCTAGAGTTTTTACTAAAATATTTAACTCAGCCCCAGCGCTGAATATGATTCTTCCTACTTGGCGTCCAGCCATCCTTGCACCAGTATTCAAGAAGGGCGATCGTGGCAGACCTTCTAATTACCGCCCAATCTCTCTAAAGGGTGGGGCGTGTAAAATCCGATTCCTAGGGACAGTCTTGCCTATTTAACTGCATGGTTGGGTGGACAGCAGCTACATCATGACAGAGGCACAAGCGGGTTTCAGATCACAGGTGGATACAATTGATCAAGCAAAACGCCTTTATATGATTCCACATAAGTACACAATCAAAAGGAAATCTTCATTGTATTTCACATTTGTGGACCTGAAGGCAAATTTTGACCTAATCGACAGGGAAAAACTTGGAAGTTCTCTAGTGGACCAAGGGGTTGACATCACCTTGATATGGACAATAATTGGCTCTTCATTCCGACAATACCACTAGTGTCAGGTTTGGGCAGAGAGGTGAGTGCTTTGAACCCTTCATAGTAGAGAAGGGTGTCCGACAAGGCTGCGTGCTGGCACCTATATTATTTAGCCTTTTTCTGAATGATGCAGTGGATTATTTACTGGAGGAATCCTTGGATGTGCCTATTATAGCAGGAAGAAGGCTTCCAATATTATTGTTTGCGAACTAGGCCATTTTGATGGCGCAAACATAAAACGCAACCGATAAATTGCTTAAGCGTCTTCTAGATTATTGTGAAAAGAAATTCCTGACTATTAATGAAGCCAAAATCAAGAGTATGATATTGAGATCTTCCCGAAATGTTAAGCAGAAACTCATGAAAGAAGGTGTCTCTTTCAAGAATTTTAAGGAATAAAACTACTTAGGGATTTGCTTTGCCACGAAATTGCAGTTGGAGAGTCATATTCAGAAAGCAACTACAGACTTGAGACACATAGCTGAGGCGATCCTGAAATTCAGACACAAGACAGGTGCCAGAAGTATTAGTATTATACTGCAGATCTATAAAAAAAAAGGCAGCACCAGCAGCTATCTATGGGGCTGAGCTCTGGGGGTAAGTGACTCTCCACCTATTTCAAGAACAACTTTTTGAGAGCTCTACTGAGTTTAGGGCCGGGCACCCTTTGTTATCCCTTTTTGCTGAGCTTAGTTGCACCACAATTCAGAGATAGCAGCCCTTAGACCAGTGTTGTATTGGGTCCAATGAGTGAGAAATCCAAGAGCGACAGTATACCTATGATCCTTGGAAGATGCATCATCGAAAGGTGGTTCTGGTAGGAACGCTTGGTTATCCCATGTAAAGAAAATCTTGAAAGAGCTGCATTTGGGGTTTCCATGGTCAGACTGAAGTAGAGTAAGGTTGGGCACCACAGTTTTTATTACAGATCGCTATGTAAATGTAAATGTAGATGTAAATGTAAATGTAAATGTAAATGTAAATGTAGTTGAGCTTATATAGCGCACAGCTACCCGCAGTGGGTTTCCCGGCGCTTGCTTAGGGAACCCTTCCTGGTATTCCCCTGTGAGATAGCAGGGTATCCACAAGGTGAAAGTCAGGCATCCCGCCGCGAGGGGCCGTTGTGGAGATTAAGCAAGCTATTGCCCAGAGTCGCAGAGTGTGAACCCGTGAGTTGAGGAGGCACCGGGGCGAGAATTATCGAGTCCGTGGAATTTTTAGCCCAAGACCCGCCGAGGCGGGGAATTGAACCCTGGTCCAGGACCGATCTCAGCTTCCGGGTCTGCTGCCTCTAACCCCTGAGCCACACTTCTCACGCTATCATGAGTTCGTGTGGATGAAGCACTATAATGCACTGAAGCCTGGGTCCCTATCGGGCAATTATTTCAGCAGTGACCATGGCACCCGCTGTATGTTCTAGTTTGATCCGACCGACCCTGAGTTCAGATGAACATTATATATATAAACTTCAGGTTGGGTATGTTGCTGAATATCTAACTAGATGCTTCAGACATGCTGTCGTTTCTGACTTTTGTAATTGTGAGTTCGGAGGGAAGGACAACCTACAACATGTTTTGCTGTTTTGGTCAATATATGTCTCTGCACATAGGCAGTGGCTTTCCCCCCTTTTTGGGCTTTATTTGGATAATTGTGTGAAATCTGCAATGTCACTGTGTTTTAGTATTGACAATGAGTTTTTCCTTAACTGTATAGTATCAAATTTGTTGGCTGCTTGATTATATCTGAAAGATTTGCCCGCTGTTTTAGGTGTTAAGTTAACTGCTGGTGTCCCTCCTATGTCCTTATGGACATCCAGTTTCTCTTTCCTGTGATGTTATCTTTTTTTTACTCAAGGCATATTTCCAGTATCTGATAGATCCCTAGGGCATTTGTGTTAGCTATCCTTTTTTATGCCTTCAATAGGTTGTGATTTGTAGCTACTGTTTCCATAGGCATCTTTTTCCAGTGTCGATGGTTGCCGATCAATTGCTAGATAAAATTTTATCTGATACTATGTACCAGGTTTTCATGCTTTTTTTCACTTGCATCTTAACAGGTCCCTGCATCGTACAGAGAAATAAATTGATTGTTCTTGTTGTCCTGCAACTATTGTCTTCATAGGCAATAATCTCTAACGCTGAAGGTTGTTGATTTTACTTCAAGAACATATTTGATTGTCTTGTGTTATGTCTCCTTGCATTGCACTTTAGCAGGTCCTGTATTACACTGAATTATTAATTGATTGTCCTTGTTGTCCCTTTATCCATTGTTACCAGTGGTAATATTCTTAAAGGAAAACGATTGTTGATTTACTTTTTGATTTATTTTACAATATTATCTAATGTGTTTTTAATGCTTTCTTGCTTTACATTTAAATAGCTCCTTGCATCGCACCTGTCTATTAATTGACTGTCTTTGTTGTATATATTTTTATGTTTTACCATATTTTCATTTTTAGACCTCACCTAGGCAGCGCTTGCGCTGTCTCTGCGAGACATGCTGTACTTGATGCTCCGCCCATTTTCCACCCATCTTTTCAATTGGCTGATGTTACTGTCCTTTCTTAATGGTTGCTTTTGATTCATGAATAGGCTTAGAAGTCCCTCTTTAGTACCATATTTTCTCCTTTTGTAACCTCCCATGTGGACTGGCCCTCTTACTTGTGTTGTTACTCTGTATGTTTTATTTACAGTATGTGAGCACTATTTTCTTAAATAGCTTTCTCCTATTGCAGGCAGACATGCTTACCCTGGAAACATTTGAGTTTTATTAAGCAGCACAGCCGTGCTTTACCTGATCTTAAGTGTTTTGCTTCAAGAATCGCAGGCGCGCCATTAACGATGCTCATAAAATAATATATATCTTTTTTTAAAAGCCCTGTGCTTTTAAGATATGTGCAAGTCACCTTCTGATTTGAGAATAGCAGCCGTCCATTTCTTTTGTTACGTGTGGTTCGCCGAAATCAATTAACACATGAACAATGGCCCCCGCATCTTGAAGCCCCTCATCCCCGTCCCTCCCACTCCCGCACAGCCCCTGCTTTGAAATTAACATCATAGGGTCCCGCTTTTACATTAACACAGGCACCCTCTTTGAGATTACCAACATGGGTGCAGCGGCTGAGGAAGTGGGACTTTTGCCCTTCACTGCCGTGCACCCAGGCCCTGGCAGCGGTATACAACTTTGGTCTCTTGAACCCCATCTGCATGCATTAAAAATATGCTATAATGTTTTGAGTTTTATATGTTGCTAATGAATTTTGTATTTCTTAGGTACAGCAACATTTTGTAGGGGTTTGAGTGTCAATACTAGTTAAACAAGCATTTGCATAGCCAATAGGTCTCGCCATTGGGACCTTATAAGTGTTTAGTTATGCAGCACAATATCCTTGGTGCAACAACATCAACTGTTGCATGACTAAACACTTATAAGGTCCCAAAGGCGAAACCTATTGGCTATGCCAATGCTTGTTTCTATTAAAACCAGATGATTTGCACAAGTGGCACTGCATCGAGCTTGCTACCGCCTCCATCACATGCCACAGCGCTGCTAGTGGCTTTGGTTTTGTGAAAACAGCGGTAGCAATCTCTCTGCAATTACAGAGAGATACAATGCAGGTAAACCCAATGGGCATATTTATGAGTTCTGGCGCATCTCTGCAAATCAGCAGGGATGCGCCAGAACAAATGCGTCACGCAAAACTACCCTTGCGTCACAGTGGATGCGCCGCATTTACAATGCAGCACGCCGTGGCGCAAGGGTAGGGAGATGCGTGACGCATCTCGTGACGTAAGGGTGGCGCATCGCTGGAGTTGCGTCACAAGCGCGACGCGACTCCAGCAATGCTCGGGTGTGCCCTATACTTAACGTGCTGCGTCAGTCCTTACGCCTGCTTCAAGCAGGCGTAAGGAATTGACGTAGCAGCGTTGCACTAGTGCCTGCGTGAAATCTTGTTGATTTCACGCAGGCACTTTTGCGAGGCGCACCTACCCCGGAACGCCCACCCTGCGCCGGAACGCCCACATGTGGCGCAGGGCTTTACAACGTGACGCATCTGCCTAGATGCGTCACGTTGTAAATGGGTCGCAGGGATGTGCCACGTTTACGCCACCGTTGCGTCACGCAACGGCGGCGTAAACATGGCGCAAGTGCCTTGTAAATGTGCCTCAAAGTTTTTTTAGTGGTTGAACAAATAAACATGATCTAAATTGCAGTATTTCGGGGGCTGTTTGTCACAGTGTAAAAATTGGCACTGGACATTGTGTTATGTTCTAATGCGAAAGGCTTCCTCTGCTTAAATCACTTTCTAATTATCCTGTGTTATTAAATTAAGATTATCTATTTGCCCGGCAATTTATTAATCACGCCCAATTTGGTGTATTCTGCCTGGTGGCGGAGATTGCTTCTCAGCGGGGGTTCGCACCGCGCTGTGCCACAGCTGCCCATGAATCAATGGCCCGGCCTTTGTCAGCTTTCTGCTGCAGGAGGCGAGCGCTGCGGCCATCTGATGACCTGCTTTATCAGGATTAAATGAGATGCTGCATTGCAATTTCTTGAGGCAGCGATAAAACACCACTTCCCTCGCGACCTGCACGAAAAGCAGATATAAAGTTAGTTCCCGACCACACTCTTTTGATCTCATGGTACCACTAAGAAATGGGTTTGCTCTTTTGCAGTGGGATTTCGAAAGCCCTTTTAAAAAGAACAAAATGAGCAGCCAGAGATCTAACATGCGGTTCAGAAGGGTGGAAAATGCCCTGTGAACGAGGCTGCCTCTTTGTGCCCGCCTTGTTCTTCTTGCAGAGCACACAGGATATTCAGTAGAACCTACTAATGCTTTCAAAGTCACGTGCTTTGTGCAAACGTTCGCTGCATTGACTGCGGGTGTTAGCAGCTTGCCACGGTTGACTTAAGTGTGGGGATTGCTTGTATCAGCTCTTCTGTTCTTTGCATTCAGGAGGCGGGCTGCCTCTAATCCTTCTGTAGAAACTGCCTGCTTGCCTGCGCCTGGCATCAAACGACTACCATTGACCCAGCTGGATCTTTAATTTGCAGATAAAAAGCATTTAAAGTCATCGATCTGGGCCCACTCAGAGCTCCCGAGTTTTCACACTCCTTTAAACTTGGGTCGGCTTTTGCAGAATGAGAATTGAGTTTAGTTGGCAAGTTGTTATGGGCAGACTTGGGGTCGGCTCAAATTCGACATCCCATGGTTCTGGACAAACCACATGATCTCCTGTTGCTTCAAAATGAATGTGACCTTGTATAATATAATTGGTGCACATGTAAGGCGCCCCAATACCTTCAGGTCGAGTTCGCGCTATATAACAAGCACTAGCCGCACGGCCCTAAAAGTAACGGCGCGCGGCTGCGAACGTCATGAAAAAAAAACAAGCATTGGCCTCGCGGCCGTAAAAGTAATGCCGCGTGGTCGCGAAATGAATTATTATTTTTTTTTAAACGCGAGTGCTGATGCGAGTTGTGCGCACGCGCGCAATGGGAATAAGTGCTGTGCACGTCGGGCGCGTTTGTGTGCATTCTAGCAAGCTGGTGGCCGGCAAGGTAGTGCTTTTTGAAGCAGCTACTAAATGTCTCGCAAACAGCACATGTGCTGACTCTAGCGAGACCTAAAAAGGAAGGTATGGCATTTGTATGACTCTATAGGAACTGAATCGTCACCTCTTGTTGAAAACTCTCATCTGAATCATTTTCAGGCCCCCAACCCTTCTTTCAATTTGGACTCTTCATTCGCTGCTGACTGGTTCCGGTTAAGGGAAACACTACATAATGATATTAGCGTATTGCTGTCCAAATTGATGGCCATGTTTGATGTAGGTAAACATTCATGACCGTCATCTCATCGGAATCTTGCGGGTGACATGCCCATCATCGCGGTTTGTTTTCTGAGAGCAAGTTCTTTCCACTTTCCTCTGAGTTCTTCCTCTAGTTCTCGCTTGTAGGAGGAGCAGTTATTGGGTGGAGTGTCTTTCTGGCTTCATTTTTGGGAGGTGCGTGTAGTTCATCTGGTGGTTGTACCCGAAGTTTGTAAAGTGGGTGCTAGGTCCCTTCGTCCTATGGAGGGATGTTGAGAAGCATCTGAGGTGGATTTGTTTATAAATACTGGGCTTTACATAGAGGGGGGACACAGATCAGAACGAGAAGCATGGGACCACAAACAGTGGCACCATGATGTAGAGAGGTGTGCAGGGCACAAAGGAGACATAGAGAACAAGACTTTCTTTTGTCTGATTTATTGTAGTATATTATCTGATAGAGAATTCTAGCTGATGATTCCTTACCTTTGAATTTCCCAGGCATCAGACTGGATCCGGAAACTTTTGCTCAAGCAATACACCTTGCGTGCACCATCGGGTGGCTCCATTCGGAGACGTCCTCAGAATTGGCTTTGATGTCACGGTCACCTATATACCGCCACCCAGGTGCGCGGACGTCAGTTATTTTCTTTTCGCACCAGTTAAGCTGCAATCAGGGAAGAGCTACCCCTCTGTTGCTTTTGAACAGACCTTTTTTTTAACTTTTTGTCAACGTAGGAATTTTTTCCATTGTGTGCGAGGATGTCTTCGAGGAAAACAGGGTTTAAACCGTGCTGTGCCTGTCACCGAATATTGTCAGTTAATGACCCCCACTTTGTCTGTCTCAGGTGTATCAAGTGCAACCACAATTCGAAGTCATGCTTGGACTATCGGGCTATGGTTCCGAAGGTCTTGCAGGAGCGGGCTATGAAGCTCCTTGCGGCCTGGCAATCAATTTCTAGCTCGGGGATATCCACGAAAACTGGTGAAAGACTCATACAAGAGAGCTTCGTTTTACGACAGACAGCATTTATTGACCAATATTGACAAACAGAACACCACTTCATTAGTATTTGTCACCAGACATTCGATGATGAATGCACAGATAAGACAGATAATTTCCTCAAGTTGGCATATTGTGAATGTTGACAAAGAAAATATAGAGAAAATACCAAAACCTTTATTTGCCTACCATAAGAATAAAAACCTCAAAGATCTAATTGTAAGATCACGGTCACCCCAAATAAAACAGCCAATACAGAGAAGTATTGTAGGTTTTACTCCAGTGGTAGGCAATTTTAAATGTGGAACCTGCAAAATCTGTCTTCTGGCAATAGAAAGTGATGCCTTACAACTGAATGGCCAAACTGTAAAGTTGAAAAATATGTCTAACTGTGAAACCAAAAACATGATTTACCTTTTACTCTGCCCATGTGGACTGGGGTATACAGGTGAAACAGCACGCAGCTTTAACGTACGACTGACTGAGCACCACTCAGCCATTCGCACAAAAAATATGTCAGCAACGATAGTGGAACATTATGTAACACTAAATCACACTGAAGATTACATTAAATGGTCTATCCTTGACACAATCTCCCCAAAACACAACCACAGTAGTGAACCTATTAGGAAAAAACACAAAGTTTATTGGATATTTTAGCAAGATACCTTCAAGAAAGGACTGAATCAGGACATACTGTGGGCCCAAGTAATTGAATATAAACATTAATATATCAGACATTCAGACAACATCTCAAACAACATTTGATTCCCACTAAATCAGGTCGGGGTACAAAGGAAACCCTTGAAATCACGATAATCCCCAAAAACATAGATTGGGAGGATGGTGATGTTTTGGCGGGAAATAGATACAGAGAAGTGGCATATATGGGCTACGAGGAAGAGGGGTACTTGAGCAATAATGATTAGGAAACTGGGTCGTCGCACAGCCTATCCATCTTGTCCTGGGATGTAAACGGATATAAAAGAATAGCGATAGAGGAAGGGTTTAAAAATATCCTTGGGAAGTCCGACATTGTTTGTCTGCAGGAGACTTGGCTGTGCGACGATACCCTAGTTATTGAAGGCTTTGCTCACCATGTAAGGCCGGCAAAAAAGAATCAAGTAGGAAGGCCATCAGGCGGCCAGATGACCCTAGTATCAACAAGGATAGTGAAAGATATACAATCCCTTCAACTTAGATGCAACTGGGCACTAGGCAGTAGAGTATTGATAACCAATAACAACGTGGGTGGCGGAGGTATATGCATCATAAATGTGTACATACAGAAAGGGAAAACAAAGGAGTACAAAGTGGAGTTGGATTGTTTAAAGAAGGATCTGGAGGGATTATATGAGATATACCCTAAAGATGTGTTTTTTAGGTCGAGTAATTTTAATTACTCGAAACCTATTACATCTGAACCAAAGTCTCTTGAACCAGCCGGATTTCCTCAATGCATGTTAACTTTCAACCGTGACGCTTCCCCAGCGCGCGCTTGGCCCGTTCCCTCCCACTCGCTCGCATCCCACCCCCCCACCAGGCTTTGACTCTGCCATTTCTCACTTACACTCTTTCTTCTCACCACATCAAAGACTACTGCTGCTCCCCCGCCCACCCACACCCCCCCAGCAATGCCGTAAGCTTGTTATTTTTTGTTTTACTGAATGGGTGGCTGGGTGTCCACGAAATCTTTCCGACAGCTGCATCCTGCCAATGTCAGCGCGGCGCCGTAACCCTGCTGTCACCTCAAGCCCAGCGCAGCGCTGCCTCTGCTTCACGTTACGCTGTCCACGAGCCGTGCACAAACACTGGGTGTTATCCCTGCGGCACTTCAAAGGAATCCGCTCCCCTGCCCCCGCCATTTCTGTTCTTTTTTAGAAGGTCTGCGAAGACTTGGCTGTTTGAGAATGTGTGTTACTGTCTTGTTGGTCTTGTCTTTATGTTCGTTAGGAAGCCTTCAATCCATGAACGATTCTAGAGTTACAAACGCATCTTTACCAAAATTGATGTCTGTGAGTTCGCGGCTCTGCTGAGTATTGCTTTTAATGGGTAATTTTGAAGACTTTGTGAACATTATAGTAATTGGAATACTTACCTTACGATGACAGTACTGCCACCGCTTCCGCGATAATAGCGTTTCTAGCATAACTTAAAAGTAGACACCACATTCTATGTTGGTTTCAGAACTCCCCTCACTCCCACCCATACCGGTGCCAAGTAAGCTGGCGCAGATGGCGAGGATCGAATCCGTTGCCTTGTCTACCGAGGCTCCGGCGGACGAGCTTCATGAATGTTTGACATAAATCACCTCATCTCCCAATGGCTCCCTCCCTCCACCTCCTCCCGCACTGCGCTACCGCTCCGACAGAGGAAATCAAAATGTATGTGGCCTTTGCATTGGGAATCACTTATTTTACAATGTGAATGGCTGGTGAAAATATTTGCACGCCCTGTTTTAATGCGAAGCACTGTCAGCATAAGTGCCTTCTTTTTGAAGTCTGTATTTTAAAATTGGACAACAATCCTATGGAAACAAAAATGGCTTAGCGTTCTTATCAGCAGATTTACTATTCCAATCACTCCGAAGGCAAGGGTTCGAGTAGGACTGCTGCTAGCTAATTTTATTCTACTGCAATGTCCCATAGTATTGATGTTTAGGGCATCTTTATTTTAAAGATATTAGGATGTGGTCTCTTCATCACTAAATATTTTTATTTAAAAAATATTAGGATCTGGTCTCTTCATCAAGAAACTACATTACATAAACATTGCTACTAATGTTAACAGTAGCAAATGCATGACGAAATCTGGTTTGGCCGTGCAGAGTTAAAGATATTTGACTAACACCATGTTTTCGGTCACCTCCCAAGATCAGCTAATTTTTAAGTATCTCATGTTGACACACTCAAGTGTCAAAAACATAATTTATAGATTCAGTCATCAAATGGGTAAAGTCCATGGTGACTGCGGCACAGGAGAAATGAAATTGTGAGCAATATGTGATTCTGCGATTTAGCCGGATTTAGAATCATGCCTAAAGCAGCTGAAGGGGCTTGAGGACCTGAGCAGTTCTGAGTTGCAGACAGCTAAAACTAAATTAGTAATGTTCTTTAATCAACATGATTTAAATATTTACTTATACACACTCTAACCTCAGTGGCCAGTACGAGTCAGCATCTGAGGCTCAGAGTGACTGAAAACCAGCAGCCTGGATCAGTCACATGGTATCATGATTAGAGGCACAGGCGGGGGTGCAAGCAGCGGCGGACACCAAAACTAAATTACAAACTTCCACCCGCTAGCACCGCCCACTCAGCTGACTGATATTCGGTCCCTCATTTGTGTTGGCCTGTATTTTTCTCCCCATTGCCTTTCCGCGTCCTCCGTCTTCTGTCTCCCCCACCTGCATCATCTGTGTTCCTTTACAATAACCCCTATGTTACTGCCCCTTCCGTCCTGTCCTCCTATGCTCCTTCAATGTCCTCCTTCCCTGTGTTGCTTCCCCCCTTGTTTCTTCTACACCCCTTGCATCTTGTTTTTTTCGCTATCTCTTTCTCGTCCCACCCGTCTCTTTCTATTTTTACGTTCACCTGGTTCCTATTCACTTTCTAACGCTTTCCGATCCCTTTACATATCATCCCTTCTCTGTGTTACCTTCGTGCTACCTACTCAGTTCTCATTTCTTCCACCCCTTTATTCTTTTCTTTAATTTCTCAGTTTCTTCCCTCCCTCCCTTTTCCCCTTCCTTCCTTCTTTTCCCACTCTCTATATCTCCCTATGCCACCTTCACCCATCATCAATTCCTTTCTTTCCTGCTGCTTCTCTCTTGTCTCTCACCATTTCGTCTTTCTTTACCTGTTTCTGTGCCTTCACCTTCTCTCCCAAATTCCCCATCTCTTGTTCAATTCCTCTATCTTTCTGCTCTCTCCTCTCTGCTTGTGTCTCCCCACACCTCCTTCCCTCACTTCTTCCCTCCCTTCCTTTCGTCCCTTTCCATCCTCCCTTCTGTTCCTTCACCCGTCTCTACTACTCTTGACATTTTTTCCACCTGTGTTCCTCTCCAACTATTTATATTTCTCGTCACCTCACTTCATCCATTCTCTCATTCTATTTCATTCTATGTCTGTTTATCTGTTTGCTTACTACTATATTTCTCTTTCCCTTCCTTTCTTTTATACCGTTTCACACTTTGAAATCCCATTTTCTAGTTCTGTTTCTTGTGCCCCTCCTGTGTCCCCCCTTTCTCATCCGATTCCCTTCTCGTTCACTTTTTCCTAGCGCTCACCCTTTACTGCACCCATCTGTAAAGCACGCCCCTTGCCCCCTCCACACTCTTGCTTTTGTCTTACTTCCTTTGTGAAGCAGAAGCCACAGGGGGCAGGGAGATATTTCCCAGTATAAGAATTGGCTTGGTAGTTTGGTTTGCCCTGTTCCCATCATGCACTGGGACAGGAACAGACTAATTTGCATATAGCCAAGTTCTGAGCTGGGATGGTGCAGTGAGCTAAAAAACGGTGATGGATTAAAACCATGATCTCTTGACTTGGTAAGAGTATTCTGCATCATTCAGAAGCTCTGTCCATCACCACCCCCCTTTTCCAAAATCAATATTGGGGAGGGGACATGCAGAATGGGGGGAGGGGGTTCATTGCAATCAATAATGTTCCTGTGTTTTCTTTCCTCCCGTGGGATGCCACACTAAGTGACCTCAACAGGCTCTTCCTCACCAGGGACTTAATTAACACCCCCTGCCTGTGTGGCACTAACTGTGCACTCTCTTCTCCCAGCCCACATCTCCGATCGTCTGCGTGTTCGCCCCCCCCCATCCCTTCTTGGTCTGCACCCCCCTCAGCTGCGTTCACTGGCATTCCACCGTGCCCCAGACATCCCATATCTTCCCAAATTCCTGGGGCATCCCCAGCCTTTGTACACCAGTTTTTCCAGGGCTCGACACCTCTACATTTCCTTCGCCCAGCAGTGCACTCTTGGTCTGTCAGTATTTCGACATTTCCGCACAATTTCTCTTTTGGCCAGTAGGTATCCCAGGTCACACACACACACACACACAACCAAAGACACACACAAGCACACACACAACCCCAAACACACAACCCGCCCACAAAAACAACCCCACACACAGACACAACCCCACACACACAAAGCCACATACACAAAGCCCCCACACACAACCCCCCACACACACACCCCACACACCCCCCACACACACAGAACACCCACACACAACTCCACACACACACAACTCCACACACACACACCTCCACACACACACACAACTCCACACACACACACAACTCCACACACACAACCCCACACACACACAACCCCACACACACACAACCCAACACCCACCCACACAACAACCACACTCACACAACCCCACAAACAACCCCCCACACACAACCCCCCACACACACAACGCCCACACACACAAAACCCCCACACACAACCCCACACACACACACAACCCCCCACACACACAACCGCACACACAACCACACACACATCTATCTATCTATCTATCGCCATCACTCTATCTATCTATCTATCTATCTATCGATCGCCCTCACTCTATCTGTTTATCTATCTATCGCCCTCACTCTATCTATCTATCGCCCTCACTCTATCTATCTATCACCCTCACTCTATCTATCTATCTATCACTCACTCTATCTATCTATATATCTATCTATCTATCGCCCTTACTATATCTATCGCCCTGCCTCTATCTATCTATCGCCCTCACTCTATCTATCTATCGCATCACCACAGCATCACTCAGCATCACCACAGCATCACTCAGGGGCACCACAACATCACTATGCGCTACCACAGCATCAATCTGTGCAGCCATTCAACAACAACTGGTTCAAATATGTTCTCTCAATGTTTCAAGCTTTATTACAAATGTCACAAAAAATATTAATATTTCACTTCTGTTCTTGGATTTTCGTCACAATAAAATACACTGAACTTAATCTTCACAAAAGTTATTAACAAAAGTTTAATCTTTTGCCATTATAAATTATAATAACTTTTATTTAAGTATTAATTATTAAAAACAATTAAAAGCCATTGTTATTTGTAATATCAATACATCTAAGTCACGTAAATACAACACACATTGTATCACAAATGCTATAGGTGTCACATTTGCGAAAGTTATAACTATTGGCATTGTAAATGACAATGCTATTAATTTCGCTATTTTCAAAACCAACACATAAATAAAAAAATTGTCATTTACAATACCAATATCTCAAACTTTCCTAATGCGAGACCTATTGCATTGCAAATGCTTGTAATATTCGGCGACTTCAACCATAGACTAAATCCCCACAAAATTGACTCATGGCAGAGTGATGTGCTAAGAGCCTATAGTATAGAACTTGCGAAGTTTCCCTATAGTGATATCTCTACCCAAGACGTAAAGTTCGGGCAGCTGCTGGGAGCCATGGGCCTGATCTGTGTTAACGGAAGGAAAGAAACGTATCGGCCCGCTAAACGTACCTTTAAAATAGGGCAGCAACTGTGCCCCATAGATTATGTATTTATTCAAGCATGGTGCTTCCATGTAATAAAACACTTTGAAGTACTTGGGGTAGAGGGTAGCGACCATTTCCCACTGCTGATGGAATTACAGGTAAATAGGGTCCCGCCAAGACAGAGTGTGTTACAAATAGATGTTGAATACCCAAAGCGGCTCACAACCCGGATTAGTGAAGAATACTTAGAGAAACTGAGAGCACTCCAGTTATTAGTTGGGCTAGAAAAACCCCTACCAGGGGAGGCTTTACCCTGGTATGAGGATATAATAAGACGACTGGTGGAGTGTCTCAGGATAAAAATCAAACGGGGAAATCATGGGCTAAAAAGTAAAGCTAGTGCACCTCCAGTCAATAAACCCTGGTTTGATGATGAATGTCGGAATGCTAAGGCCGCTATTAAGAAACACGAAAGAGGCCTTAGGCGTAGTTATAATGATACATCATCACTAGAACTACAGAAAGCAAGGTTAAAATACAAGTCAACAATTAGAGAAAAAAAAGGTCCTTTAAGGAAAAATGTTGGGTTAACTTACTTGAGGCCATTGAGGAAAAAAATGTTAAAGGATTCTGGAAATTGATTAAGGAATGCACGGTGGAAGTTGTGGGATCCCTGCAGTGCTCCGTTCCAGAGGATAAGTGGGCAGCCTACCTTGAGGAAATATATGGCAAATGGCCTAGCAAAGGGAAAATAATATCGATAAGCTGGCCAGGAGTCAGGGAGGATATACTAGTACATTTCACCCCAGGCCATATTAGGAGAGTAATAGCTGGTCTAAACTTAACTCGAGCTGCCGGCCCAGACAATCTACCTGCAATTATTATAAAAACTAATCCTGACTGGTGGGCTGAGTTTTTAAAAAAATGTTTCAGGGGATATTAAAGACAGGTTTAATACCAGAAAGTTGGAAAGGGGCTATTGTTAGACTGATACACAAAAAAGGCGATGTAATCTCCCAAAAAATTACCGCCTAATAAATCTCCTTGACATTGGGGAAAAGGTATTCCCCAAAGTAATCCTAGGCCTGCTAAAGGACTGGGCAGAGGATAACCAGATAGTACCACAAGAACAGGGTGGGTTCAAAGAAGGGCATTCGACGGTGGACCACTGTTTTGCTCTCTGGGCCATCGCGCGGAAGTCGATAGAACAGAGGGGTAATTTATTCTGCTGTTTCGTGGACTTCCGCGCGGCTTTCGATCTTGTGAGTAGGGAGCAGCTATGGTCAACCCTGGATGGATACAATCTACATGGAGACCTATTGGCGATTATAAAAGCCTTACACACTGAAAACTGGGCCCAGATAATCTTGGATGAGGAGGGTGGACTATCTGGGAGGATCCAGATTGGAAATGGCTTGAGGCAGGGGTGCGTACTTGCCCCTCTGCTTTAATCCCTGTTTTTGGCCGACCTACCAGCAAAATTAAGAGAGGTAAAAGGGGCTAGCCCAAAAGTGGGAGGTAATCATGTCTCTTGTTTATTATACGCAGACGATCTAGTGATTATGGACCTGACGCAGATAGGTCTCCAGAGAAAATTAAACATGTTCAATGAATATTGCCTAAATAAAAAGTTAATAGTGAACATGGAAAAGACCAAAATGTTATGCTTCGGCAGGAGTAAAACCAGGTTCCCTTGGTGTCTGGGCACAAATTTACTTGAGAGGGTGAATGAATACAGATACCTAGGAATCTGGTTTATGAGTAACCTTAATTGGTATACCCATCTGGAGGCCCTTAAAATGAGGGCATCTGCCTCTGTGAAAGGACAAAAAAAATTTAACAGTGTTTATGGAGAAAACTCAGATAGGCCGGTCATAAAAGCCTACCTAGCAATGGTCCCGCCCCAATTCCTGTACGGGGCAGAAGTGCTTTATTTAAGTGGGAAAAAAGGCTGGGATAAAGAAGAGGGAAATATCCTAAAAAGCCTGTTCTCACTGCCAAAATCCTCTATGGTACAAGCTGCAAGACTCGAGTTGGGAACTACCTCTTGGGCGGCAACTGCCTGCGCGGCACTAATTCGCTTTCGGCAGCGCCTAGGGTCTGGAGAGTGCCTAAAAATTTCCCAGTGGTGTAAAAGTGAAATTGTCACTAGTGAACTGTCCTGGGCGAAAGAGACAAGAGCCGCACTAAGTGAAGCATATGGAGAGTTGGGTTTAAAACTATGCCCGCAACTGGGTCATCCAAGTATAGCTCAGAAAGAACTAAGAACACTGGGAGCTGAGACTTCCCGCACATACGATAGAGGGTACCTCTCGCGGAACGTTTCAGTGTCGCATATGACCTTGGCTTGGGAATCTAACCAACAGTATCCCTATTTAGACAGATTGCCGAGCTTCCACCGAAGACGGGAGGTACTAAAAGTGCAAATGGGGATAAATCCCTGCTTTGGGAATAATGAGATCAAAAATTTTATGTTGAATAGTAATGGTACCTGTACTTGCGCGTTAGGTAATCATTGCGATATTGTGCATATTTTACTAGATTGTATGAAGTTTTTAGACTTTCGAAAAGAGATTTTATGCCCGATATTTAAAAAATATATGGTCAGAAATAGGATGCAAGCTACTAGCCTTCTAGTTGAAATGACGAACCTAGACATTGCTTGTGCTACGGGGAAATTTATGAGTAAGGTCAGGGTGTTCCTCAAGTATACAGAGTAAATATCATCTCCTGCGCACTCGGGGTAGGATGATGCTGTGCATGTAAAGGGTAAGGGTACGGCATGGAATTCCTTGCAAGGATTTTGATGCAGATGAAAGAATTACCCAACCTAATTATTCGTAGGTGGACATTTGTATCTTGTATGAAGGAAAGGTGTATTTTATGTTATGTACATATGCCATGTTTTTAATATGATCTTGCTTATGTTTTAATAGCAATTTTATGTACAGGGTATACTTTTGTGGTTGTAATTAACCAAATTAAGTTTTCTTACTGACTGACTGACTGATTCCCACTGCTTTCCTGACATGAACTGTTCATAATGAATTATCCAGTCAGAGCATAGTCCAACTTAGAATAACATTTCCTAATTTAATGCTCCGTGAGTCGTCTTCACTTGCAAATAAGACCAACTGCAGTACATAAGGAGTTTATCCCGACATCGATTTATTGAAACAGCACAAATGGGAATTACCCACTTCAAAATGGATGCCGTTATTAAGTTGTACTTTAGTCCTCACTCTATTTTTAAATACAGGCTCTAGCTGGGCGGTTTTTAGATCTACTGCTGGCCCATTTCTGATGATGTCAGACGCCATTCAGACATGGTAACTGGCTATAAAAGCTTTTCACACATCCGCCGATGCCGTTCATATGGATGACTACTATTCGTGCCGGTTTCCAGTTATCAATTGCGGTGAGTGATACCATGATCGCGCTGTTTATACTAGAATCTTGCTTTTTATACTTTAAAAAAATACGTGGGAGGATATCTTGATTTGATGATGAAATTTAAGTCAAACTGGGGCGGAACGTGAGCTAAACGAGACAAACCCGCCGTTTTTTTACCTAGGAGGTTCAAATGGGTTGGTTACTCCATGCTGAATTAATAGAAGCCTCTGGCTAGTCCTTAGTCCATCGACATGTGAAACCGACAATACCATTGACACTTATGTTTAACAGATTTCTGCCATTTGTATACATCCGGTAGACTCCGTTGGGGCATTGAATCTCTAGACACCAATACCCGCATGCTCTGTTAATCCAATCAAATGATGATAAATGATTGAGTTACCGATAAAACCACTGAACAATAGGACATCGAGTGTGGATTATTTCACACCGGCATGCATTTATGCTTTCAGATAAAGACCTGATGAAGGGGAACATAAATCATTGGTTCAATTCCATTATTTCATACCGACGGTGTATTTATCCTCAACAAACATAGAGTAATTATAATCTAACTGGATATAGAGTAATGTACATTTGGGACACTATTGGCAGACATCAGAAAAAAATTTTATAAAAATATATTCCACTTTTTGCAGTATTATATGCCAGTTGCTTTCATTGTGAAGAAACATTTCCTGTATCTTAATCAAACCTCAATATGGATGAAAATCACTAAACATATCCATTGTAAATACCACTATTCTGTACCATAAAACATCCCACACCCGCCTCACCTTTTCTTCCCCGCAGGGTTGGCCACAATAGAATCTAATATGAAAAACAAGTAGTCTCCCTGTCGTATTTAAATAATAAATTATTGATCTAAAAAGGATAATCTCCATTTTTCTCCACAGATTGAGAAGCCTTCATGAAGCATAAAACATCTTTCTGTCCAATTTGGACATCTAGTAGTAGTCCCCTGTAATAAAGTAGAAACCATGTAATTATCTCAACATATCTTCTGAATACATCGCTATTGAGATTAAATAATGGATAGACAAAACTAAAACTTTGTCCTTTTGTCACATATCATTACAGAAAATACAGAATTTGTGTGATGTTTTTACATTCAAAGATTAATAATATTTGCTGACCTATAACAGACATCACAGTCTTGACCCAGGCTTATAGGTATAAAACATGTTTACAAGGTCATCTTTCAACTAACAACAATCTGGGCAGACAGGATCTATCATCTACTCAATCCTCAAAAGCCTAAAATAAGGCCACTAATTATAACATCTTTTCCTCTTTTTCTTCTTTTTTAACTAATACAAGAATCTTCAAAGTACTTCTTTTGAGCACAATTTCTTTGCACAGGTAATTTTATCTATCCTTTGTCTCTCTTATTTCTAAGGAGTCATTAAGTGACGTATCTTGTCCTCTTTTCTTTGAGGATTTCTTGGGTGTTAGCTTCACAGATTATAGAATATGCGGTTTCACATTCAATTCTATCATAGTTCTATCCGCAAGAATGTGTGTTCTCTTGTCAACATTGGCATAGACATCAAAGATAATGAAGCATAAAGTACTCATATTTGTATCATAATCAAAGCCTCAGGCCTAAAGTGTTTTGTGTGTCTGATATTGTATTTATTCTGCACTTTATTGTGGACAAAGTTTGCGACGGTTTACCCAACGAAGGCTTATATGCCGAAACGCGCGTTGTGTTCTCATCGATCACCAGTCTTTGAACTATTTGCCAACTTACCAACTCACTCTCTTATGTTTTTAAAAAATGATTTCTTTGTATAGCACTGTAATTTTACTGTTTATACTGAAAGAAAATCTCCTTTTTTGTACATATGAGTTTGTGTTCATGTAACACAAACATTGCACTATCAAATACATAAAATAAATATGTGTGATAATAATTACTAAAAACATCAAAAACATAAAAAGATCAAGAAATAAGATAAAAATAGAATGGGATAAAAATGAAAAAATAAAAATTATATTTTGTGATAAAAAATAGTTTTTATTCATATGTACATGTTTGTTTATTTTCACGTCCACTTCTTTGTATAGATTTCAGGCCTAATGTTCAATAGTATTTAAACAATATAGATCTTGTGTTTAGCTCTCTTCTTACCCCCTATTGCCTGGCACTCAACACCATCTAAAGAGACTCTGCAGAGGTCCTGGTCCCGATCGAATAAGAGGAGGTCACAGGACGACTCCTGGAGTCCCAAGTCCTCTTCTTCCCACTTGAGGTCATCAGGACACTTGGGGGAGAGGCACAAGAAGAAGAAGTAGTCCAAGCGGACTTCACCTTCGCCTCCACTGTTGTTTTTAGACGAATGAGGTAAGGAGCACTGACGCTCTCCGCACAGTTCAGCAGAGCTGAATCCAGGGTCAACTTCGCGCCTAGATCCTTTTACGGGGGCTGGAGTGAACCCCCCTCAAATTAAAGATTTTTACGAGGCCATGCCCTGCGTATTTGATGGGGCCTCCCCTCTGGTGAGCCCTCGGGCCCCGCGGGGTCGGAAGGAGTCCCATCAGATTCGATGCTGTCGGCTCTGGTTACGGCACCCTTGGGGCATCAGGGATCCGATTCCGGATCCGGCATGACGCAGATCGTGCCATCGCAACCTTCCCCAACGTCGGCCCCAAAGTCGGTGCGTTCAGTGCCGCCAGCGCCCACCAGCGTTTCCAACCCCATCCTTACCGCCGAGGACACGGAGTCTGAATGGCGTCGATCAACGCTGATTCTGATGCCAATTGAACCCAGGGGTTCTATGCTGTCGCCCGAACATTTTGATAATGTTTTAGGCTCAGGAGATGATTGGGAGGGGTCTATGGACCCCCTAGAACACCAGGATGTTTCTGCAGAGCAGATGGACTGTTATGGGGAACTTGGGGAGGCCAGTGGAATGGACAATTCCCCACATACTGGCATGCTTTCTCAGCCAACTGTGGCTACGGAGGAGGGGCCATCTTATGCCATGGTGGTCAAGAGAGCAGCCAAAGTCCTCGGACTGGAGTTGCAATTTGTGCAGGTCAGTACTAATATCCTGACTGTAGTGCTTCAGCCTGGGGCTTCCACGTTTGAACCCCTTTTGCCCTTTAATGAATCACTTACTGATGTCCTTCTAGGCACGTGGTCCAAGCCTAGCACAGGGGCTCCTGTGAATAGGACAATTGCACACCGCCATCGTTCGGTTCCGGGCGACCCAATGTTCCTCAGCCAACACCCCACCACTGCAGGCTTGGTGGCGCAGACTTCTACCTCCCAGGGCACGTTCCCTTCCACCTCTCCAGATAGGGAATCCAAGGGGCTGGAATCATTTGGAAAGAAGATGTTTTCTTCCTCCAGCCTGGCATTGCGGTTGGTGAATACTGCATGCTTATTGGGCCATTTCTCCCAATCCATTTGGGAGACAGTTGTGCAAGTGCTGCCATAAGTCCCGGAGGAGGCCCAGGCAGTGCTCTCTCAGGTGGTTAAGGACGGGAGAGATGCAGCAAAATTCGCCATAAGATGTGGCCTTTACATGACTAATTCACTGGGCAGAGCGATTTCATTTACAGTGGCCTTGCAAGGCCACACATGGCTTAGAACTGGCTTCTCCAGTGATGTCCAGGCAAACTTGATGGACATGCCTTTGATGGATCCTGTCTTATTGGGGAGAAGGCCGACTTATCCCTAGTGCGGTTCAAGGACTCTCAAGCTATGGCCAGATGCTTGGGCCTCTCTTCCACTCCTTGTGGCCAGTCTAGCTTTTGCCCCTTTAAAGGCAACCGAATGAGTTTCCAGCTGCATCAGCCCTATCCAAGCCACCGTTGCGCACAGACTTCCCAAGTTGTGCGGAGAAGTGGACGCGGTTTGTTCTGACCAAGGACATGGAAGCCAGAAGTCATCGGCCACCCTGCCCTCGGCAGCCACAGCTCCCAAGCACTCCTAGTATGACTCTACAAGACCACACTACTCTAGTTGGGGGGAGAATCCCTCATCATCTCCTCCACTGGAAGTCCATAACTTTTATTTATTTGTTTATTTATTTTATTTATTTGAAAAGTTTTATATAGCGCTAGCTAGACCCGGAGGTATCAGAGCGCTTTACATGAGGAATCTTAGCATTACAAGTGACAAATTACATCCGTTACCAGAGCATAGTAAAACATAGGCAAAACAACAATATTACAGTAATTTGTCGAAGGTAGGGGTAGGAAGGAGAACAGGGCGGGGAGACGGGGAGAACAGTGCCCAATGTCCGGCTGGGTAGGTGACGGCCGAGTTGGTGAGCCAGGGCAGATCTCCTCTATAGCTGCCTAGCAGCTCTACCGGGCATCGGCCATGTAGCTCAGGTCTCAGCGGTCAGGGAAAACTAGGATACATTAGTTACGGCTGCATCGACGAGACTGGGAGAACAGTGCCCGATGTCCGGCTGGGTTGGTGACAGCCGAGGTGGTGAGCCAGGGCGGATCTCCTCTATAGCTGTCTAGCAGCTCCACCGGGCATCAGCCATGTTGCTCAGGTCTCGGCGGTCAGGGAAAAACAAGGTTACAATCGTTACAGTTGCATAGTCAAACACAGAAGAAACAAGTCCCCAATAGAGGAATAGAGGGAATGTAGGGGGGGGGGGCGGTAGTAACTGGGGGCTAAGAAGCAGTACAGTTCTGGCAGATTAGCAATGGTAGAGAAATATCTTGTGGGGGCCCAGGAAGTAAGAGTAAATGGGCCCATAGCTCAGATGGGGTCACATAGTCATTAAGTCCAGTGTCAAGATTAAGCGTTAGGTCGTCTCGGCAATAGGGGGGTACCGCGCAGCTTCGCGTTCCATGCCTCTGTCTGTGGTATCTGTAGTCCAGAGCGAACCATCCATGCGATTGGGAAGTGTTTAGCAGGCTTCTGCACTATCGTGTCAGACGTGCGTGGATGCTGAGTGTACAGTCACAAATGATGTGAAATGTCAGTTTTCCACTACGCGGGCGCCATCATATATGCAGGGAGATCAGAGTCAATGAAGATGCTCGTTATTGTACCCATATAGCAAATGGGCAGCTGGCAAGTGAAGAGTTAAGGATCTGGTACGAGTGAGGTAAAGCATTAACTCCCCTAAACTGGTATTAAGCAAGCACTACTAGCGCAGTCGCCATTTTAGGGTCAAGCAGTGTTAAGTGGTCGATCGCCCCACCAATCATATTGGGACAAGTGGGTCTTGCAGATCATTTAGGAGGGCTATTCTCTGCATTTAATTTCTTTTCCTCCTCCCATTCTGCCAAAACAAGAACGGCTAACAGAGGATCATTTAAAATTGTGCCAAGAGGAAGTTACAGCTCTCCTGGCCAAGGGAGCTATAGAGAGGGTCCCGGATTCAGAGGTAGGCAGTGGCTGTTATTCCCAAAAAGAACAAAGTGTTGATGCCCATTTTAGATCTTAGGACTGTCAATCTCTCCCTCAAGAAGGAGAAGTTCAATATGCTTACTTTAGCTCAGGTCTTGTCTGCCCTAGATCAAGATGACTGGATGATAGCGTTGGACCTGCCGGATGCATATTTTATCATCCTCATCCTACCGGGCCACCGGTTTTACCTGCATTCAAGGTAGGCCACAAGCACTTTCAGTTTACAAGTGCCCCTCAGGTGTTCACCGAGGTGATGGTAGGGGTCACAGCTCATGTGCGCAGATTTTGGGGTGTCAGCCTTCCCCTACCTCGACGACTGGCTGTTGAAGGTGTCCTCGCCCAAGGTTGTTGTCTCCCACCATCAGACTACGGTGAACCTCCTGCATTTGCTGCTGTTCTCTATAAACGTGCCAAAGTCACACCTGACTTCTTCTCAGACGCTCCCTTTCATCTGGGTTGTTTTGGACACAGTGCAGTTTTGGGTTTATCTTCCTGAACAGGGAGTCCAGGATATTCAGGTTATGATTCCAATGTTTCAGCCTCTATCCCGGATTTTCGATGAGACTGACTCTGAGGCTGTTGTGCCTCATGGCCTCCTGCATCCTGTAGCTAAAGCTTGCCAGGTGACGTATGCGAGAGATCTGTAATGGTGGTTAACATAGCGCCATTGGGTAAATGGCAGACCCCTCTCCCTTCCCCAACCAGATATCACAGTAATGACAAATGCGTCACTTCAGGGATGGGCTGGCCATCTGGGAGAGTCAGAGATCAGGGGACACTGGTCTCCAGCGGAGTCGGGCTCCACATCCATTTGTTGGAGCTTCGAGTGATTTGGTTGGCATTGAAGGCATTTCTTCCCTCTGTCAAGGGGAACTTAGTGCAGGTGTTCACGGACAACAACATCACCATGTGGTACTGCAACAAGCAATGCGCGGTGGGGTCGTGGACCCTTTGTCGACACGCCCTGCGTCTCTGGACATGGCTGAAACAGCAGGGCATAACCCTGGTGGTTCAATACCTGGCAGGTTCTCTGAACGCCAGGGCAGACAAACTCAGCCATTGATGCCTAACTTCGCCAGTCGGAGGTGGAACACGATCTCTTTCAGCACTGGGGAGATCCTTGGTTAGATCCGTTTGCCTTCGAAGAGAACGCGCAGTGTCAGCAATACTGCGCGCTGGAGTTTCCAAGGGGGCTATCGCTCAGCGGCGCCTTTCATCACGAGTGGAGCTCAGGCCTGCTGTACACCTTACCGCTCATACTACTCCTGCCCAGGGTTCGGAAGAAGATCAGGAACGACCAGGCCCAAGTAATTCTTGTGGATCTGAACTGGGTAAGGAGAGTCTGGTATACAGAGCTTCTGAAAATGAGCATTGATCCTCCTATCAGTCTACCCCTGCTGGAGGATCTTCTGTCACAGCAGCAGGGGAGGGTCCTCCACCCGAACCTGTCAACTCGTCGCATGATGCGTGGGGATTGAGTGGCGGCAGTTGATGGCTTTTGACCTTCCTCCCGAAGTATGCAACGTTATTTTGGCAATCAGGCGACCCTCCACTAAGACTGCATACGACTGCCGTTGGCAGAAATGTGTATTATACTTACATAAAGGTGTATTGACCCTCTTTCCTCTTCTCTTTCTACTGTTCTTCTTTTTATTCTTACCCTTCCCCAGCAGGACTCTGCGGTGGGTACTTTCAAGGGTTATCTTTCTGCTCTAGCCATTCATTTGTAGCTGCCAGACCAACCCTCTCTCTTTAGGTCTCCAATTGTAGATAGGTTTTTGAAGGGGCTGGTGCACTGTTTCTGCCCACTCCCTTTTTTATGCCACAGTGGGACCTTAATTTTGTCATCGCTTTTCTTATGTGTGCTCTTCTCTGCACAGTTGTCCCTTATGGCTGCTTACGATCATGACAGTCTTTCTTGTGGTGAGTTGCAGGTGCTATCTTGTTCACCTCCCTACATCATGTCCATTCCAGACAAAGTGGTGCTTTGCACCTATGCTTCATTCTTGCTGAAGGTAGTGACCCCATTCTATCTGGGTCAGTCTACCTGTGGTTCTGAAATTCTGGACCCTACTGTTGTCCCGGTATCGAGGTCCGATACCCGTGTCCCGAAACATCAACGTACCATGACGAATTTGGTGTCGACGAACCGATAATGATTAGGACATCATTCCTATGCATTTGCGTCATGATCGAGACATGCTAACACCCCTGAATCGTAGTTTCCGTCCCGACCCCTCAGACTCCATTTTGTAAACGGTATCCATCTTGTGTCTTGCCCTCATGATAAGTCAATTAAAGGTCGAGCTTGATCTAAAAGGACACGTCCACCTTCCCTGACTCCCCCCTGACCTGTCCCAACTGACTCCCTTGCCTCCAGCCAAACCTGTTTGGGCAGCTCCTCGCCCAGTGGCCAAACACGATAGCATCAATGCACAACATACCACAAACCATTCACCTCTTACAGATCATGTTTTCTACACACCTGTCCACGCTCCCTGTTTATGGCCAGTTTTATGACTAGGAGGTGCCTTCTTTTATTGGGGCTTCACCGATATCTGATGGGAGTTCCGGCCTGGCTAGGTAATCTATCACGAATTGGACATCTAAAATACGGGCTTGCCTACATGACTTCGCTCTTTTGTATTATTGTAGAAATATGTGTATAGCCATATCATAAACTCAAGAATTCTTGCTTGCAGCTATTATTTCTGTATATAAGGAGAAGGCTGGTTCTGTAAAAACGAACAGTCTCCTGAGAACACATGACCCGTGTTTGTCGTGCTTCTAGGACACCTGTTACTTGGTAGCTATCAATAAAACTTGATCTCTGACTCGACTAGAAGACTCCGTGTTTCTGTGGTCCGGAACAGGGAGAACTCAGAGGTCTTCGGGTGTTATCCCCTGGCACCAAACGGGTTCCTAAAAACCCGTTACCTCAGTTGGCGCCCAACGTGGGGCGGTATCAAGCGGCGACGGTCCAAGCCAGATGTTCGTGAGGAGCTTCGTGTGAAAATTCCAGAGGACGGCCAGCCACTTCAGCGACCCCTATATGTCGACGTGGTTCCGAAGGTCTTTGCTGCGAGGTTCCCCGCGTCCCGACGGCTACGAAGGACTGCTGCCCTGACTATCGCCTTGTTTTGGACCCAGTGATCCTTGGTAGAGCGAAACGATAGACGAGTCTTCTAGCGACGTCACTGATCTTCAAATACTTCAGTTAAGTATAAGTGGAGCGTCTCCCAGTCCTTAGTTTGTCCTTAGTTTTTGGTATCCTTGAGATACGCTTTGATTTGGTACTTGCAAGCCCCAAAGCCGAAGGACTTGTGTATTCACGAGAAATATCGTAACAGATAATCCTTTGAAGTTTGAAGCTAGACTAGTGAGCAAAGATGCCTGGTTTTAGCAGACTTGGAAACTTGTTTTGTCTTGGTTATAGTAGGGACTCCCGATTAGAGGATTCCTGTCCGGTTCCTCCGATTGGAACTCCAACATATGAGCTCTATGTAAAGCACGGCGTAGGTCCTATCACATATAATGAAGTGTGGATAAAATACACCCGCAAGGATGGTGTTTTAAAATGGCCCCAATATGGTAGTTTCGACTCAGAAATATTAGATAACCTAGAGGTCAAATTATTCAAGAGAAAAGCCCGGCCGGCGATGTTTGACTCTTTCCGCTTATGGCGCAAAGAAGCCAAACAGAAAGAAATAAAATTAGCAAAAAGGAATAAAAGAGGTATGTCAATGGTGCAAGCTGCCGTTGCATACAGGGATAACGAGGAAGAGCAGGAAAACGAACAAATACTTAGGAGCAAGAAACTAGCAGTAGATAAATGCTACCCGATGTTACCAAATAAGGGACAAGGTCAAGAGGAGAGATCCGAGAAAGATCCATTAATGTCCCACTTATTAAGCTCACCTCCACCGTATGCGTTAGACGCTACTACAACACCAAAGCATTTTACTATACCGCGCCCCGGCGCACGTAATCCAGCTCTTGCACGAACGCCAGCTCCTCTTCAGCTGGTTTCTACTTCTCCGGCGCAGCCTTCTCAAGGGCCGCCATCTTCGGTACCTACTCCATCTACTTCTACGACTTTGCCTACAGCTCCAGCTATTGTCTATGATACTACGTCTGCTACTACTTCAACTTCATCTGCTTTTGCCTCTACTTCTTCTTTGCCTCAGCCTGTTTTTTCCGATGCACTTGCTCCTCCGCAAGGTTCTCCTTCTATTAGACAAAGGGTGACAGGTACCGTCACTGGTCTGCTTTCACCTTTCTTCGGGTCGCCTAAAACGACCCCTAAAACAGAAGATAGACAGTCCCGTAGTCAACTGCCTGATTACGAGGAAAGAAAAGTGCTGAATGAACTAGCCCGTAAATGGATTACGGATACTGTTAGATATGATGCTCAGTCTGTTATGGAAGTTTTCCGTCAATGGAATGCACCCACTCAGAGATACGTATTGGAAGAAATGTGTGTATATCTGGCCGAAGATGTGAAGACAAATGATCCCAAATACACAATGAACGAACTATGGCGTACACGCTTTTAGTTCTATGAAGGTATGATTATAGGTGCAGATGTTGAGAAAGCGATAGAGTTATTGCTCTCTTATAGGAGTAAGGGAAACGTCTCTAGATCATGTCACGAAGACGATGCACCAGACGGGAAAAGAGCGAAACAGTACCCCATGAGAGAGGTTCCTCCGGTTTGGAGGGAAGGTGATGCGAATGCGAATCCACCAATTCTGCCCCATTTCCAGCGTGTATGGGTACATGTCCCCTGGAAAAGATCCGATGTCTTAGCACTCAAGCGGACACTGCCTGATCCTCGTAAAAACCCGACTGGGTATTATAAGGAGTTATCACAAACTGCAAGCTCATGTATAATAAATTTAGCGGATATCGACATGTTGTTTGGGAACGTTGTTCCACATCCTCTATGGAGCAAAATACGTCATACGAACCATGACCAAGAACTAGGTGACTCATGGGCGAACATTGCCGCTATAGATGCTAGACAAATAGGTGGTTCTAAACCTGAGCCGTTAATAGCTGAACTTCCCGGTAGAATTATCACGTACATGAAAACGATAATGCCTGAAGTACGCGTAAACTGGGACAAGCTATCTGCGTGCAAGCAGAAGAAAGATGAGAATGTGTCTGACTTTTTCACAAGATTTGAGGAAACTTTCACCGATCATAGTGGTCAGGATATGGCTACCGAGGGTGGTCAAAGATTGTTTGTAGACAAATTCGTACATAATTTAATCCCTGAACTGTGTAATAAACTGAAAGATTCAGAGAGTGCTTGGGCTGTCTCTACGTCAGCGCAAATTTTAGCTACAGCCCAGTACTACGAAAATAGGCGCAAAGACGAGCTAGATAAAGTCGACAAAAAGACAAAAGATTTAAAAACTAAAGTTCTTCTCCAGCAAGCCTATCCGCCTCGTACGACTAGTCAGCCCAATTATCAACAACAACAGCAGTATTCGAGAAACGCGCAAGGGAACGAGTTTTCCCATCAGCGTATTGCTTATGGCCCGAATCAATGTGCGTATTGCAAGGAAGAGGGTCACTTTAAAGGTAATTGTCCGGCTCTTGCGCGACGTTCGAGTGGTGCTTCAGGTGTAAGGGGAAGAGGTGTTCAACATGCCCCTAGAAGTAGGGGCCGTGGAAATTTCACCCAGAATACAACTTCTTTTCCGCCTCAGAATTCGATGAACAGCTTTGACCAACAGAATAATGCGTCGTCCAGGTCAGCTCAGTACTATGCTGACGACTATTACACCGAACACGAAAATGAGGGTAACGATTGCTAGGACAGCCATGGACAAAGAGAGGGAGTTATTTCAGTTCCAGTAGATCAGAATGGACCTTATGTCAAGGTAATTACCTCAGGAGTGTCAGAGTCATTTCTGCTGGATACTGGTGCTACAAAAAGTTCTATCATGCACTCGAAACTTCCTGGCGCACCTTTGTCTGGCGAAATGAATGTTTCAGTAGGTTTCTCTGGCGCCCCTGTTAGAAACCCGATCTCCAGTCCTATATCCCTTTCTATTGGCCCGTGCGAATTAGAAGCACCCCTCATTCTTACAACAGGTTGCGGTGAAAATTTGTTAGGTTTGGATTTGCTAAAAAGGTTATATGCGACTTTGTACTGTTCCCCCTTGGGAGTACAACTTACTTTAGGTAAGAAAGTCATTTCTCCAATGTATTTGTCAAAGGACAATATTCCGACTGAATTGTCATCACTTCCTGATATACTTTGGGCTAATGGCTCTAATGATGTAGGTCGTTTGGAGATAGCACCGTATGTCATAACATTGAAAGCCAACGTTAGGTTGCCACGTATTCCCCAATACAAAATATCTAGCGAATGCGAAAATGCATTATTGACGATTGTTTATGACCTGATTGATAAAGACGTCATCGAAGAAACAACAGGAAATGTTTGTAACAGTCCAGTTCTGCCCGTCTTAAAGCGTACTGATCCTTTACAACCGCCTGTGTACAGGTTCGTGATCGACCTCAGAGAAGTAAACAAGATAGTTATCCCACAGTTTCCAGTTGTCCCCGACATTACTGCTTTATTGACGATGGTTCCAGCTTCAGCATATTGGTTCTCAGTGATCGACCTGAAGAACGCTTTCTTCAGCATCCCGATAGCCGAGGAGAGTAGAGAAATTTTCGGATTCAATTTAGGAGGACGAAGCTTCCGCTTCAAGTGCGCTCCTCAAGGCTACTGCGAAAGCCCATCAATATTCAGTCAGGCCCTGAAAACACAACTAGACACGATTGTTCTACCGAATGGTTCAACTCTGATTCAGTACGTAGACGATCTGCTGATCGCTGCAGACACTGAAGAGATTTGCAAGAAAGCTACGTTATCATTATTACGTAACTTATGTGACATGAAGCACAAAGTCTCTCTTTCCAAACTACAATTCTGCCGACAAGAAGTAACCTACTTAGGTCACATCTTGTCGAAGGAGGGAAGGAGACTGACACCAGAAAGAATACAGGCAATTGCAGAACTGAGTGCCCCAAGGACACAGAGAGAGGTTCGAGCCTTCTTGGGCATTACATCGTACTGTAGACAATGGATACCGAATTTCTCACTACTAGCCAAACCCTTGCTGGCACTACTCTGTAAAGACACGCCAAATCCTATGCCTTGGTCTGAAGATTGCCAGACGAGTTTCCACGAGTTGCGTGATGCATTATATTCGGCTCCTGTGTTGGGAAACCCCAACTACAGTAAGCCTTTTACATTATATGTCCATGAGAAGGAAGGTTGTGCATTATCAGTTTTAACACAAAAATTTGGGGACAGACAGCGCCCATGCGCGTATTTTTCGGCAACTCTAGACCCTGTGGCTAAAGCCCTACCAAGTTGTCTGAGGGCTACCGCCGCAGCAGCTGTCTGCATTCGACAAACCGCTGGATTAGTCATGAACAATACTCTGATCGTTATGGTTCCGCATGCAGTAGACATTTTACTAAACAGGACGAAGACACAACACCTTACTAGCGCTCGACTATCCAGTTACGAACTTACACTGCTAGCAAGTCACATCCACATAAAGAGGTGCGATACACTGAATCCCGCAACGTTATTACCCATTCCGACAGAAACAGACAAGATTGATAACCATGACTGCTGTTTTAGGACAGAAGAAGAGACAAAAGGGAGAGTAGACTTACAGGACACTCCCCTTCCTGAATGCAACGATACTTTATGGGTTGATGGTTCATGTTTCAAGCTGCCGAATGGTGATACGACTGCAGCATATGCCGTAACGACATTACACACCATTATAGAGACCGCGCGCATTTCCCATAATTCTGCACAAGCTGCAGAGCTAATTGCGCTTACCAGAGCATGTGTGTTGGCGAAAGGAAAGCGAGTGAATGTGTACACTGACAGCCAATACGCCTTTGGTGTGGCTCACAGTTTTGGGAGATTGTGGCGTGAACGTGGGTTTCTTACGTCACATGGTGCAAAGATACAACATGGTCAGTTAGTTAATGAACTCCTCGAGTCACTGACGTTGCCACTACAAGTTGCCATTGTAAAATGCAGTGCACACAAAAAGATTCAGGATGATGTTGGCCGCGGGAATGCATTTGCAGACGAGGTTGCGAAAGAGACTGCAAGGAACACAATGAGTCGGATGTATGTTGTAGGTCCCGCTAGATGGATTACTGATGTGGGAATGTGTGAGGATACCATCGAAAGCGTGAAATCTATACAAGCCGAGGCAACTGAGAAAGAGGTGAATGAATGGAGAGAAAGTAAGGGTAGGTTAGATACGAATGGTTGTTGGGTCGAATTGTCAGAACACCAGCGATGGCTATTACCTAACGCCTATGTACTTGCAGTAGTAACAATGGCTCATGGATTTGCGCACATCAGTTCGAAAGGAATCTGTAAAGTATTGGCCCCAGTATGGCAAAATAGCAATATCCCGAAATATGCAGAGAATGTGGTCAGAAACTGTATGGTGTGTTTGAAGTACAATCCCGGTAGGGGAACCCCAACTCCAGCTGGTCATTTTGCACCTCCAACGTATCCGTTCGAGGTTTTGCAGCTCGATTTCATTCACATGGAGAGATGCAACAATCTGAAGTATGTGCTCGTTGTTGTTTGCGCTTTCTCCAGGTGGGTGGAAGCATACCCCCTTAAGGACAATACTGCCTTGTCAACTGCCAAAGCTCTTGTCAAAGAGTTCTTCCCGAGATTTGGCATGCCTAGAATCGTCTGGAGTGATAATGGAAGTGAATTCGTAGGACGCGTGATGAAGAGAGTGTGTGAGTGTTTAGGCATACACCAAAAGTTTCACTCTGCGAATCACCCCCAATCAGCTGGATTAGTAGAGTGCTACAATGGCACTTTAAAGCTCAAATTAGCCAAGATCCAAGCCTGTACAGGTCTTAAATGGCCTGACGCCTTGCCCCTAGCACTCTTGTCAACCAGAATGACAGTCCATTCCAGATTAGGACTTAGCCCCCATGAGATAGTGTTTGGCCGCCCAGCCAACGTCTGGGGCGTGCCAAGGCCAAAGAAACTCAGCGAAATAGAGCACCCCGTACTGCTTGACTATTTGTGCGAATTGACAACTAAAATGCGTGTTTTACACCAACAGGTTCACAGTTCCTCTCCGCCAGCCTCTGACGATCCAGGTCACTCCATCGAACCCGGCACGTGGGTCTTGGTGCGGAATTTCCAGCGCACAAACAACGGACAGCCGAGGTGGACCGGACCGTACCTGGTACTTCTTTCCACGAGATCAGCTGTTCGGGTGGAAGGCAAAAAGAACTGGGTGCACGGGACCCATTGTAAATGGGTCCCTCTGCCCCTTCCATACGACCGGTGGGTCAACGAAGGAATTGCCGACTCCGAGACAGAATCCATACCTCGCTTCATCCCTTTCAGCGATGCACGTTTAAAAGAAACTGGTACCGAAAAGGAGAGTGATCATATTTTACAAGGACTTGTGCCACCGTCTATGCAGTTGGACACTACCGAACCTGAGACATTGTTTGAATACCACACCGTACCTGGGAAACAACAATATAATCTAAGGTCAAGACAAAGAGACAAATAAAAAGCAAACCAATGTGATTTCCCTTCCCCCAAGAACTATTTTTGATTTTTTCAGCTCTCTCACTCTCAGGAAACTTGCTCATTTTTGATTTTCGAACCGCCATCCGGTTCTGCTGCTAGGGTCGCGGTTTAAGTCTGGGGAGTGCAACTGGGGACGTTTAGGTCAACGGTTCTGGTTGGTCCAAGGGAGTTACCCCGGACTGAACAGAGCGCACTCCCTGGCAGAACCAACCTACCACCGCGGGCAGCAACTAGAGGATGGAGTTTCCTAGGGTAAAGAGACCTACCAGACTCACAAACTTTGAAAGACAATTATGCACTGTACTGGCCAAAAAAAGGTTTTTGATAACATGTATTTTAATGTTGTGTAGCATAACGATGTTTTTGACTGGTTATACTCTATTCGTATTCCAAGTTACTTTTTCAAATGACACCCGGTCACCAACTCCTCCTACTATCTCTCCACACTACTTTCACACTCTACCTGAACACGAGTCTGCCAGAAGACTCGAATTTGTAAATAACTCATTCATTCAACTTCTACACCAACACCAGTCCATAATGAACACATCGAACTGTTGGGTATGCGGACTCATGCCGCACACGACGGATAAGGGTATCCCATACTTCATCCTGCCATTCAGTTATTATGGTTCTCTGTGGGCTTTCCAGACCATGTTCCTATTCGCCCTAGAACCATACCCGACCCGTTCTACTGAGAGTGATTCCAGTAACAAGGCACTAATAGCAGGGATAAGAAATATGAGTAGAGAGTTCGACACCTATCTTACGATTCCCAAAGATGAACTCACTCCGTACACTCGTTGGAACGTAACTAAATATGGGGTTTACCTGAGTAAGAGCCAGACAGCAAAGAAATCCCGCCCAGTTTGGATAGTACCCAACCGAGGTCACTTATGTATACAAGGTATCGGCAGGGATCCCAAAGCACAATTAGGAAAGAGTATATGCACGGAAACATATGTGTTCGCTTCCCGAACTTCCCCTATACTATTAGCAGCCAAAGGCACGTATTTCGTCTGCCATGACCAAGCCTACACCTGGTTGCCCCCTGACTTCTCAGGTACATGTTTTATCTCATTTCTGCTGCCTCCCACCTACACGGCCAGAGCAGATTACCATCGGACAAGGACAGCTAGAGGTGTCGTGAGTAAAGACGACACCGCGGGTCAGGAATTCGCTGACTTCGCAAAGGGTTTTCTGCCATTTTGGGGGCCTATGGTGAACAGCAGGAATATTCGCCAGTTATCAAGGATAGTTGAATCCGCCGTGATTACAACGGCCGGAGCCCTTGGCAATTTGACGACCGAACTTCAGTCGGATCGACTTATGACCCTTCAGAACCGAGTTGCCCTAGATATCATACTCGCCGATCGTGGTGGTGTGTGTAGAGTGATCCAATCCAGTTGTTGCATTTTCATCCCTGATAACGCACCGACAGTGTACCAGGCCATCTCTAAGCTACACGAGATATCTGGTTCCCTTCACGTAGAAAAAGGGGACTGGTCCTTACTAGGGTGGTTCTGGGAACTGATCGCTACCTGGGGATGGAAAACACTGATCTTCATTGGGATGATCTTAGCACTTCTGTTTATGTTCTGTCTGTGTGTACAGTGCGCTCCTGCACTATGTGGCCTTTGTGCTACCTCATGTGTACGGAAGCCTGTGTCAAGGGACGAACTGAGCAACAGAATGATGCTACAGCAGCATCTCCACGAATTCCTTCATACAGACTTGGACTCGGATTAACATGAATTATTGCCTTATATGAGGGTAAAAGGAGGGTCTGTGGTTCTGAAATTCTGGACCCTACTGTTGTCCCGGTATCGAGGTCCGATACCCGTGTCCCGAAACATCAACGTACCATGACGAATTTGGTGTCGACGAACCGATAATGATTAGGACATCATTCCTATGCATTTGCGTCATGATCGAGACATGCTAACACCCCTGAATCGTAGTTTCCGTCCCGACCCCTCAGACTCCATTTTGTAAACGGTATCCATCTTGTGTCTTGCCCTCATGATAAGTCAATTAAAGGTCGAGCTTGATCTAAAAGGACACGTCCACCTTCCCTGACTCCCCCCTGACCTGTCCCAACTGACTCCCTTGCCTCCAGCCAAACCTGTTTGGGCAGCTCCTCGCCCAGTGGCCAAACACGATAGCATCAATGCACAACATACCACAAACCATTCACCTCTTACAGATCATGTTTTCTACACACCTGTCCACGCTCCCTGTTTATGGCCAGTTTTATGACTAGGAGGTGCCTTCTTTTATTGGGGCTTCACCGATATCTGATGGGAGTTCCGGGCCTGGCTAGGTAATCTATCACGAATTGGACATCTAAAATACGGGCTTGCCTACATGACTTCGCTCTTTTGTATTATTGTAGAAATATGTGTATAGCCATATCATAAACTCAAGAATTCTTGCTTGCAGCTATTATTTCTGTATATAAGGAGAAGGCTGGTTCTGTAAAAACGAACAGTCTCCTGAGAACACATGACCCGTGTTTGTCGTGCTTCTAGGACACCTGTTACTTGGTAGCTATCAATAAAACTTGATCTCTGACTCGACTAGAAGACTCCGTGTTTCTGTGGTCCGGAACAGGGAGAACTCAGAGGTCTTCGGGTGTTATCCCCTGGCACCAAACGGGTTCGTAAAAACCCGTTACCTCATACCATCCTGCCCACCTTCTGCCCACCTTCTTTGCTCCCCTTGATCCCTCTAAGGAAGAGGTGTGTCTCCACCGCCTGGACACAAAAATAGTGATCTCGTTCTACCTTGACCACACAAAAGGGTTCCGGGTGGCATCCAACTCTTTGTGGGGTAACTGGGAGCTAAGAAGGGGCGGGTAGTGCAGAAAGGGACCAGTTCTTGCTGGGTCATTCTCAGCATTAAGATCTGCAATGCCCTGGTTAAGAAGCAGCCCCCCGAGGGATTAAGGGCCCTTTCCACCAGGGTAAAGGCTGCGACTACAACCTTGGCTCAGGGTGTCCCGTCCTGGACATCTGTCAGGCAGCAGCGTGGGCATCTTTACACACGTTTGCCAAGCACTACTGCCTGGACAGTCAAGTCTGCAGGTGTACAGGCATTTTGCCCATTCGGTCCTGCAGGACTTCCTAGTGTGAGCAACCCACTGCCGGGAGAGTATGGCTTGGGTATCTAATTCAAAGGTAAGAATCTTCAGCTATAAGTCTTTATCAGATGAACAAGTTACTTACCTTCGGTAACGTAGTGTCTGGTAGAAACTCTATTGAGCTACAGATTCCTTACAGGCCGACCCATGCCTTCCCGCTTTGCGGACTGGTTTTGCTAGGTTTAGGGTTGCACTCTTTTTCAGATCCCTAGTTTTGCACATGTTTAAGTCTGTTGCTTCGTGGCTCTGCTCTTCTGGCATTGAAAAAATGAAAAGTACTGACATCCGCTCGTCTGGATGGCACATATATAGGTGACACGACATCATAACTACGCTGACATCATGCGGAGTCGAATGGAGCAACCCAGAGGCAGGCGCAAGGGGTATTGGCTGAGCACGTTTCCAGATCCAGCCTGACGCCTTAGAAATTAAAAGATAAGCAATCTGAAGCTAGAGTCTCAACCAGATAATGCAATGCCTAAGGTAAGTAACTTGTTTGTCTTGCTGAATGACTAACTAAAGCATTATTTCAGTGTTAGGTGTACACGCTTCATCGATGTGCATATAGGTCTACCTGCTTCTCTATCGAACTTGTAGATAACTAATGGACTTGATTCATGTTTCAAATTTGCGAGAGATTCTCTCATGCAATATATTCAACAACTTTGTGTTTATTTTTAACTGTAAGTCCAAGGTGTTCTCAATGTGCTGGGTTAAAACAGGGACACCTTCGGGTAAAGTCCGCGCTATATAAAAACGCATAAATAAATAAATAAATAAATAAAATACTTCTTGAGGGACTATTGGGCACGAGGCCGATCGTTTCTCTCAAGGCAGTGCGAAAAATGTCTTTCGTTGCTTGCAAAGCGACGAATCATCAAGGCAGAACTGTAGATGGGCTGGAAGGCTTTTCCATCACTTGGTGCATGTATTTTCCCATTGAAAATATTTATTTCTTGCATTGAAGTGTTTATACTCTTTCTTTTCAAATTAAAGGAGTCCATTTACTTCTGTTACAATATCTCCATCTTCGCTTTGTCTGTCAATTTATTGTCAATGGAGGTGGGCGAACTACTGCAAGTTTGAGTGAGATGCCTGGCTCTGGCTCAGTTTGAGGTCCTCTTGGACCATCGGCACATAACAAGGCCAGCATTTATGTGGCATCAGCCAACCTCAGATCTATAAAGTCACTGTCCAAGCCCCTTCATCCCTCTTGTAGCAAAGGAGTTGTTGCCAGACGCTGTGGTCTTTCTGTACGTAGACTAATAGACAAGTCTCATCATCAGAGTGCTGTGAAAGTGCTCATTGAGGAACATTATGCTACTGATTTTTCAAACAGTTTACTGTGAAATCAGACGACATGAAAATCATCAGCCAATACCATGTCTAGGACAGGCGTGGGTTTAAGTAGGCCGCTTACTGTCTACCAGAGCTGCTGCAACTGATTTGTAAATATTTTCATAAACATTGTATAATGATAATGTGCCTATTTGTGCTGAAGCCTCCATTTAAACAACACTAGATATTACAGTAACCAGGATAATGTGCTGCATGGCTAAATACTGATAAGATCCCAAAGGCGAGACTGATTGCATTGCAAATGCTTGCTATGTTTTTAGCTATAAAACGTATGTGTTATAAACCATACATTTATTTGGGAGATTATTTTATATATAATTTCCATCCATGAATTTGGTGGTTCTTTCTATGTGTGATACAAACCTATGAACTGTGTTTCTTTTAATTGTGTTTTAAACTATTGTAAGGCAGACAGCTGAAAAAATAAATAAACTGAAACTGACTGTCACTCATATGTACACCAAAATAATGGAAATGTCACACATAAGCAATCCGAAAATGTGACAGCTACTCAAGCGCTGGATGAAAATAGGAAGCAGTAGTGTTTTAGCCAATATAGACTTCGAGTAACTGGCGAATCGACCCTCCGTGTATATCTAAATCCACGAAGCATAATAAAAGTTCCTATTATTGAACCCTGTCACCCTCTGGCCAAACTAATCGATCATTGCATTGTAAGAGTTGCCCAAAAAAATAATAGATGAAAGTGTCCTTGTGTAACGTAACTGGTGTTCATGTAAAGCGCTCCAATACATTCGGTTCGAGTCGCGACTTCGCGCTTAATATAACCACCAAAAAAGACACCGTAACACAAACACAATCACTCCAAGATGGCGGGGACGGTGATGTTTCACAATGTAATACCTAATCGCCCCACCTACATGATGACGTCAGAGAGAGCGAGAATGCCTTTCTTTAGTTCTCCTTGTATTTCAGCACCAGTCCTGAAGGCTGATCTGGCAGTTCAGAGCTGTCTCTATGATCTCCGAGAGCCACGTCCCTCTGAGCTGGGATGGGGGCGGGACGTCGCGCTTGTTATACGTAGTCGCAAGGGCCTGAGCAAAACCTTTTTGCCAGCTGCCCTCCTTTCAAGCGAGAGGGCGCAGTACAAGTACCTTTGGGTGTTGCTTTTCAACCCTGGTAGTCCGTTGCAGTCATGAGGACCTTACACAAAATGCTCCTGCTTTTGCTGCTGGCCTTCCCTATTTCCGTGGTGAAAGGTAAGTGCAGACATTGCTTTTCGCACTGTAGGGAGAAGCTTTGTGTCTTAGGAGATGGTGGAGTTTTGCAATCTCGTCTTATAGCGAAGGTTCTGACTAACGACTTCCATTAGAACTTTCATATAAAGATTCGTCTCCTTTCGTGGCATCATAGGTTTTCTCTTTCAATAAGAACCAGCGTAACACCAAGAACGCAATGGCTCTATTTGGGACGCATCCCAAGGGAATTTTTAGGTTATGACGCTGCTAGTTTGGGGTTATTTTCTTATATTTTGACTTGTTTTCTTGCTTTACTGGTAGTGGAATGAGATATGTTTAAGGGCCATTTTATTTAAATCAACGGTGAACCATGTTTTGTGCAGGACTGAAAAGGGTTACAATGAGGGCTATTTTGTTGGAACTAGTTGTTGCCTTGTCTCTACTTGTCATGATGAATGCCTACGGAAATTCAAAAGAGAGAGACAACAAATTCTCTAAATTACGGTTGTTTAATGTTCTCGTTTATTGCCTGATGTCTGCACCATATTGACGTTTGAGGAGTGCCTATGGTTTGAAGTCCCTCCCCCCCACAGTCTCGGGGCTGACGTGTCCATCCATTCATTCTCTGCACGCGCCGCAGACGTGTTGGGTTTTCACCGTACACAGACCCATTGGAGTTTAGGGGATTACAAGGAAATAGGCAGTTTTATCCTGCATTTTAAATTAAAAATCGGGGGTGCGTAAAGGATAAGACTTAACATTTCGTTTGGAAGATTTTGGCTCACCTGAGAGTTCTTTGAGATCTGAGTGCTCCAGTGCAGGACTGATGCGTGCACTTATAAAGTGTTCCTATTGCAGACTTGTACGTGGCAAGCGTTCCCAAAAAATACAGATATTGTCCCAAGAAATTTGCGATTATGAAATGTACGCCTTCTTAAACTCCTATTTGTAGGGAGTCACTCGTATTCACGTTGTCGAAAAACCAAAGGCTTTCTTGGATTCCAATTGGACTAGCTGTTGCATTTTAGATTTATATAACATTTTCTGACCCTGACAAGAATGTATTGACAACTCTATTTGCAATGAGAACCTTAAACTCCAATACCCCAATCCAAACATCTGCTGGATGTTCTTCCCTAGAAGTCGCCAGCCAGCTACTCAGCCACCTGGATTTCTGTCATTCTCTATTTCTAGGCTCCCCAGCAGTAATTCTTCTTTGCTTATAGAATGCAGCTGCATGCCTGACACCTGCCTTACCACAAAAACCGCTGCTTCCGAGGCACTTGAGAAAACAATCTGGCTTCCCATCCATTAGATGATGGTCTTCAAAGCCCAATGACATCAAAAGCCCACCTACCACCGTCGTTGTCTCAACTCATACCAGCCACTTTGACTCCAAGATCTTCATCTGCTAATCTTCTGGTGGTTTCAAAGTATTGTTCGACCAGAGATGGAAGAGTGTGGGAGCAAGATTTCTCTACCTCCCAAACTGGGAAATTCCCTAGCCAGTCTATCGTCTTTCACAGATATGCCTTCCCATAAAGCATGAAAAGCTTGGTTATTTGTCCAGACTATTGTCAGATCTCTACATTGCATCATAAAGTGTGTGTGTGTAGAGAAGGCTTTCACATATGGTGCTGTTTCTCACATCTCTAGTAGAAGCCTTAATGTGCCTGCCTCTATGGTACTGGTGCACACTAACACCCTATGGCAGTTGTTTTAATTATGAAAAGCAGATTTTAAAAAAGGCACATGTAATTAGGTAAGTTAAGTCTGATTTCAAATATTACAGTTTTTTACATAGAGGCTTTCTAAGTCACTGCAAAGTGCTATCCTACAAACCGGTCTAAGCTTGCTCACGATTTTCCCCAAAACTCAACCCCTATACAGATAAAAAGTCTAACTTAATTGAGTGGGATATATGTGCTACATTATAACACCGGGCATAGTCTTTCTCAAGAGCCACAAACCATATCTGCAATGCAAACATTTATTAAAACATCCACTGGGAGCAAAGAGGTAAAACACCTATCTTTCATTGTGCTTGTGATGGCTGGTTTCAGTTCTACATTTATTGTATTTTGTCAGGCAAGCTCCCTCATGGAGAGGGGCAGAATTATTCTTCAGGGTAGGGTAAAATTTTGCACTGACTGACTGTGTGACAGGGAAATGGCAGGAATGTGCCTTATTTAAAAGAATACAGTGCATTCCTGCCTTTTCCTCTGCACTGGCGCTGTTTTGGCTCCCTGGCGCCAACGCAGATAACTTTCCACCATGGTAGAAGAGTGCCTGCGTTTGTAAGGTGTGTGTGTGTGTGTTTATTTTTTTTTTTGTATTTTTTTTTGTGTGTGCACAAAGGACACATTCCTGCACAAAAATCAACCCCTGAGGTATTTTCCTGTTTCTGTCTGTTGCAGAATGTAGCACACACAGAAAGATGAAGTAAGGAGGCAAAATAAGGATATTTATCCTTATTGCGCCTCTCCTGGGGAGGCGTATGTTTCTGGCGCAGTCCCATGTCTACTACTTATGGTAAATCTGGGAATGCATCAAAATCCATGGATGTTGTATGGGAACACCCATGGAACGCCTACTTGGTGCAGTTAGGCAACACAGTTATCTGCGTTGCTGTACTCCATCCTTATGGAGCCACTGAAGGCCGAGCAAAGTGGCCATGTGTGGATCTTAGAGTTGAGTCACACTATCACCAAATTGCTGATGCAAGAGCAGCGTAGTGGGGCTCATAACTATTCCCCTAGATTCTTTATCAGCACTAGAACACCATTTCCAGTGCAAAAAGTAGTACCTGCTTTTACGGCCTGTGAAAGGAATTGTTGCATCAACTGCCGTTCTACACCACACACTTTTAGTGTATCTAGGCACTTGTCTAAAATTATGGTGTAGAATAAGTGGTCTTGTAATGCCCCAAATTAGATCACTACTTCAGGCATCTTGCTCGTTCCCTTTTTAGCCCCCTCAGAAGCAGCTAGTGACGATACAAATTGTGTGACAATTTAAAGGTTGCTTTATGTGGAGCACAGGGGAAGGCAACACTGACAATGATGTAGGACTAGAAAATAGTGTAGAGTGGAAAGTTAGACTTGCTTACTCGCAGGCTAGTTGGACAATAGAAGTATTTGCTAATTTCTTTTTATTTACGGTTTGCACAAAAATAGATTTAGTGTTACGGGTCTGACTACAATTGGTTTGCAATGGTGGAACGCAAAATTGTTTGACCACCATATCAGAAAATTTACATGTAGTTAAAATATAGATACAATTTGGCAAATTAGGATTGATTTGGGACCATGATTGAACTTTAAAGTGTGCTTACTTTCTGTCATACTTTCTCAGTTTGATTTGAGACCCATTTCCATGTACATGGTTCAAATGTAGATTTTAAAAGTAGGCATTGATTAGGAAATACATTTGTATTTGCTTTTAGAGAAGTAGTCCGGTGTTGTAAATAGGCTGCCACTGTCTTCATTAAGCATTTTAAATTGAGTTAGAGAGTAGTACAGGTGTTGTATCCACAGTACGAGAGATCCACTTGTCCAGCACTACTTTAAAAATCCATGAGTTTCTTTTGACTGGTAGCACACTTTAAATGTGTTGAAATAAAATCCAAGCATGTACAATTTTTGTTAAGTTATTTCTTTTTCTAATCGCACTTGATTTTATGCAGTGGAAGTACACGTTTGCAGCCAACACATGTTTCTCTCTGGCCAAATAGGACCAAGAGTTTTTCCTAGGCTGATTATTTACATCAAATTACTGTAGTAGTTTAGGATGTACGAAAGGAATTGGCTATGGAGAATACAACTTTTATGAATACGAAGGGACAGAATGTAATCTAACTATTCTATTTACAGATTGCCGTATGACAAGCCATTCTTATTTGTTATTGTCTGTGTTTAGTTCTTGGTGAGTATAATGGAAGGCTGAGTAAATTAGAGAAAACAAACACACAAAAGGTGATGGGAGGAATGCTTGAATATACTTTAACCATGCAGCCATCTTTTAATGGGAATACAACAATTGAGGGGGAAAAATGTGCAGTTCGTGGATGCGATGCAGAACACTACAAGCAGTAATGAGTGTTCTGTAGCAATGTTTGGGCAGATGCATGGCTGGCTCCCTTTAAAATGAATGAATGCGAAGAAGTGTTGGCCCTGCTGTCCATGGAGCAGAATCTCACTTTTGTTAAACTGTAGTGCACACTGCATGCAAGCAGTAAGAACGTGGTCACTCATTGATTGACACCAGTGACTGAAGTGGGCTGGACCATTACTCCTTGCGGTAGTGGGTTGAAGTGTGAATGGCACACCAGACCAATGATGAAGGCGGTATGTAAGCCCCTATAAAAAATAATCTACATATTTATTTGTAGTAAAGCCAAAGGTTTTTGTCTACGCTAGATCTAGAAAAATAACATTCATTTTGATGATGTCCCTGATCAGGGACATGTGGCAATCGTTGTTAATCGGGTGTACGAAGTAGTGGTTAAGAGACTCCTTCCCTTGCTTCATGGCAAATATTTTAGTCTCTCTTCACTTGTAAATAATTTGGGGATGAAAATCTACAACCTCCCTATCCGGTGTTCGCGTTCTCCGACCCTCCCCACCCCCCTTGGAAAAATTCATATATCTTGAACGTAGCAGCCTCCTATGATGATTTTCGTTTCTAAATGTTTGCCAAGAAGCAAAAAGTTATTGTTGTGAAAGCAGTACGTTATCCTTGTTAGAATCATTTCATTACTCCAGAGAAATGTGTCCATCTTGTTTTCAGGTAAGAAGCTAATGCCTTCAGTCATTTGTTCACGTGCAAAGAGGTGTACGAGCTGGTAATGTCGAGAGTTTCTAACAAGTAGCCTGTTTGCCAAGGGACGTTTTTTAAAACATTTTTTTCTGGATGATTAAAGCAGACTTTTTCAACAAGTAGCTTGTGAAATACTTGTAGCTCTCCTGTGGGCAGCCCACTCCATTAAATTGGAAGCTTTTGCTTTGTTGAATTAATAAATGAATTTCAAAACTGAAAAGCCTCTAAGACTTAAATATATATATTTTCAGAACTCATAAGCTGCTAGAAAAATGGCTGAAGTTCTAAAATATATTTAAGTTTATATTTGAGCGGCAAATCATGTAGTGTTGGAAAGACTTATTTCTAATATTACCTTAATATCAGAAAAAAAGCCTTTGCTTTATCAAGTGTGATGCATATACTGATACAAAACTGAAATGTATGCAGTTTAAGTAAATTACAAAAACAATTGATGGACAGAATGCAGAACAATGTCATACATTCACACCAGTACAGAGATCTGGGCCTAAATCCATCGTTTTTTTGCACTCCACACCACCCCAGTTCAGACACCGTCAAGCATGAGAATTTACTCGAACTTTTAAACACAAGAATGGGTCTAACACAAGAATGGGTCTATCTGGGACTGTTCTCAAGTGGTTCACTTCCTTCCTACACAACAGGTCGCAGAAATTCAAGAGCAACAACCTGATGTCCTCGCCAATACCTGTATCGTTAGGCGTCCCCCAAGGATCCTCCCTATCCCCAACTTTGTTCAACCTAGTTATGGAACCTCTCACCACCTTGCTTCAAGCATCCAATGTACTCTTTGACATGTACGCCGATGACACCCAACTATATCTCAAATTACAATCCCCCAAAGACATTTTACTCCTGAACTCAACGATCAGAAGCACCCAATCCCGGCTGGCCGATAATCATCTCAAACTCAATGCTCTGAAAACAGAGTTCCTTCTGATCTCACCTCCCGCGAAGATCTCTACCACTCAACTTTGGCTTAAACACCTAACTGCACTCAACGTCCAACCCACCATCGTGGACTCAGCAAAATCTCTAGGCATAACACTCGACACCAATCTCAACATATCAGCAAGGCCACTAAGGGAGCGAACTACCAAATCAATACCCTGAGGAAACTTAAACCCTTCCTCCCATCCAAAGACTTCCAAACTGCAGTACAAGCACTAGTCATCCCTCGAATAGAATACAGCAGCATCGCCCTCTGCGGTCTCCCTCTAACTACTACTGCACCCCTAAGAGCTTCTCTAAACGCTGCAGCGAGACTCATCACTGGGTCAAAAAAACACTCGCATATCTCCCCTGACTTGAAATCCCTGAACTGGCTGCCTTTTGAAGCCAGAATACATCTGAAAATCGCCTGCATGACACACAAGGCTGTACACCTGTGCTCACCAGGATACCTCACCCAGAAGCTGACAATCTCTGGCGGCTCTAGAAACACTAGAGGCACAAACAATCTTCTGCTAAAACCTCGAAGATTCCGGAAGGAAAAAACTTATAAACGCTCCTTCTCAGGAATGGCACCCAGTATCTGGAACTCTCCCTCCTGAAACCAGGCTCATCTCCTCCATCACACTCTTTAAGAAAGAAGTAAAAGCTATCCTCATGGAGTGGAGTAGTGTGGCTCACTGGTTAGAGGCGGCAGGCCTGAGAGCAGAAGTCGGCCCGGGACCAGGGTTCAATTCCCGACGCGGCAGGGTCGTGGACCTTGGTCAGCGGACTCGATAATTCTCGCTTCGGTGCTTACTCTAATCAGGGGTTTGACTCGGCAACTCTGGGCATTAGCTTGCCTAATCTCCACAACGGCCCCACCAATTCCGGGGATGCCTGGCTCCACCTTGGGGACTCCCAGCAAGGGACCATCCCACAGGGAAAGCCAGGACGGGTTCCCCAGAGTTATACAGCGCCGGGACGCCCCGTTGCTGGGGCAGCTGTGCGCTTTACAAGTATACTACACATGGCTAAATACACTTGAGCTATTAACGTGGATTTTTTTAAAAGTCTTTGCACCGATCTGTATTATCTGTTCGATCCCTTCGATTATTTGTATTACTTGTATTATTGACTTACCTGACTGTCTATGCTCACATTTATTTGTACTATTTGCATTATTGCTGTACCTGTTTTACTATGCTCCCTCATTTGCCTACCCCACCCCACATATTACCTACAATTACGCTATACTTAATGGCCTGTTATTCACTCTCCTGTTTGTATCCCCTGCTCTGTAAAGCGCTCTGATATCTGCAAAGATCTTGTTCGCGCTATATAAAACTTTCTAAATAAATAAATAAATAAGACATGGCCATATGCAAATCAGCCTTGACCCTGTGCCTCATGGGAACAGTCAATCCCGAACTGCCATGCCATGTCTTTACTGGACCGGAATCAAGCATCCTAGGACCGGTTTCTGGCTATCAGCCGCCTTCAGCCAGGATAGCTTGACTCCAGTGGTGTGGAGAGCAAACATTTCATGATATTGTTTTACATATGGTAAGCATGTACATTGCATATTCCCCATTATCCATATCATTCAGTATCCATGGAAGGAGAGCCTCTGGTTAACAAATTATATAAAGTCTTATACTGTGCACAAACCCAAATAAGATACTGGTGTATTTCCCCCAAATTCTTGAGAGAATCAGATTTACTAGTAATTGGCTATAGTAGCCACATTCATTACACACGTTCCACCCCCATGATAAAGCAGATTTCATAGGCATGTGTATGGTATATTTTCCCAATTCTTTGAGGCAAAATACTGCTCGTAATCGGCTGCAGTAGCCAAATTCATTAAACCAATCAATCAATCAATCAAAGCATTTATATAGCGCACTACTCACCCAGAGGGTCTCAAGGCGCTAACAGATGTCCCAGCCCCTAGTTAAAGCAAATTTCATTAAACATGTGCATGGCGTATCTGACCACATCTGAAAAAACAAATCGCACACACTTTTGCTAGGCTAAATGACCTTTCTAAATGTTGAAATAATCCCTGCACATGTATCTTCATCCATGGCCAGTCGCCATATGTATAAATTAGCCAAATTGTTTAGTCTGGACACCGTACCCAAACACCCTAGGAACTAGTTGGTCACCCTGAGAAGGTGGGAATCCCGTTTTATTTTAGACTATGACCCCTGCAGGCACGAACACGTGTAAGGAGTTATTGGTACACTTATAATAATGTGGGTTGAAGGTTTAGACTCTTGTATAAAGCTTCCCTCCCTTAGTTCTGAACTGGAATTGAGTAATTATATTTGGTTTCCAGAAGTGCACATATTTAGTGAACTGGTTTTGCTTAGTTTATCACAGTACTTATTTTGTTATTCTTTTCCTTGTTTATATTGTTCTCCTCTCACAGATGATTTTGAACTTCAAATGCATAAGAAATCTGATCATCGATATGATGCGTGAAAAGGGGGTCCATTGAAATTGTGACAATACGGAACAGATGTCTCCCGTAGGATATTATAGACATATGGTGACTGGCCAAAGATGAAGATACGTGTGCAGGGATTATTTCAACATTTATTAAGACCATTTAGCTTGGCTTAATAGTATGCAATTTGTCTTCCTTATGGTGTTGGATATGCCATGCACACGTTAATGAAATTTGCTTTATCAAGGGGCTGGGACATGATTTTAGCTACTGTAGCGGATTACGACCAGTATTTTCTGTATTGAGAATTTTGAGGAAATATGCCATACATGTGCCAATGACATGCTATATTAACTGCTTCAGCGCTACCGCGTTTCCCGCTGTGCGCTGAAGAAGAAAAAGGCTTGTTCATGACAAAGCCAGCTCGTCATGAGCGCACCATAGGTAAAGCCCATGACGAGCTGGCTTTGTCATTAGCGTGGAAGTGGTTAAGGGGCTTGAACGTGTGTTGAATCAATTTGACTTCTGCAGCCAATCATGACCAGTACTGTTGTCTCTCAAACAATTTGGAGGAAATATGTAATGCACATGCCACTGAAATGTGCCTTATCAAGGGGTTAGTACTGAGGAGAGGGGTCCCAGCAATGAGCAACAAATTCAGACAATTAAATAACAATAGAAAAACTCAATTGACCTGCATTGTTGTTTATTCACAATGTAGGTATATGCTGATCATCATTAATTTAAATGTACAATACCATATTATTCATAGTGCCCCTGGAAAAGAGGGAAGTGCTGTAGTGCAGGGTGGTGTAGGTATAGGATGGTGACAATATAAAAACTGGCCTAACGGCCTCAATGTGCTATGTATCAAAATCCAAAATTAGACAAAGAGAAAGATCTTTGATTCAATAAATCATTTGGTAAAGATCATGCTCCACATATCGCAATAAATGACTAGATCATGGGGTGAAGCTGAATAAACATTAAAGCTGTAGACGTTTCGACCCTCTAACAGTTGCAGGCGTTATTTATATCCTTGCTTCGGGGTCTTCATCAGGACGGGGATGGGGCAGGCAACCTATTCAATGGGTGATGAATTGATAATTGAATTAAGTGAGGTGCGTAAGTCAAATTTTGTATTAAATTAATTTAGTTTAGCACAGTAAAATGGTGGACCAGACATACCAGAGGTTGCTCGTCTCCAACATGGATGATGGGATTGAGAACCCTCTCAAAGGAAGAATTACTTCGGGTCCTGTGAATGGGGGAGATATTAATTGGGACCCTAACAATGAAAATGCGTCCAACAGTAGGAAATAGTGAAAAGATGCCCTTACATAGATTGGTGATGTATCTGGGAAGAAAAAGGAAAGACGGCACATTTTTGGGTTTCGCCTGCCGAAGGCTGCGCTCTGCGCAGCTCTTCAGCGCAGGTGAAATCCTATGTCGTCAATAAGGACTCCTGGAACGTCCCCCGGCTCTCATTGGTTAGCTCCATAAATGGAGGCTAGCCATTGAGTGCCGGATCTGTCCATCAAGGCTGGACCAGATTCGGGGGCGTTCCGGAGATTTTTTCCCAGGGCGGAGTTACGTTTTTTCCCGTTCCCTCCCCTTTCACTGAAAGTGAATTCAGATGCGCTGTCCATTCCCGCCCCCTCCGTGTGCCTTTCCGCCCCCCCTTGCTGTCCTGTGCACGTTTCCCGCCGTCCGTGTCCTCTCCCGCCCCCTCCCGCCGTCCGTGTCCTCTCCCGCCCCCTCCCGCCGTTCGTGTCCTCTCCCGCCCCCTCCCGCCGTCCGTGTCCTCTCACGCCCCCAGCGAGTGCCCACCTCGCGATTTCTGCCCGCCTGCCTGCCTAGCGAGGGCCGCCGCGCTGCCCGCGGCGGCCCGGAAGTACCTGGCCGGCCGGCCAATCCCTTCGCGGCCGGCCGGAAGTCCCGCACCCGCAGCCCGGGGGAGGGAAAGGGAAGCCTTGCTGTTTGCCGCTTCCCCCTGCCTGGGGGAAGCCTTTGCCGGTGTTGCCGGTCTCCCATGCCTGGAGGGAGACCGGAGAGGAGCCTGACGAGGGTGGAGCGGAGGGGGCGCGGGGCACATTGTGGTGCCCGCCCCCACCGCAAATCCGTACCGGCAGCAAGGAGGAGGGCAGCAGCGGTCAGGTAAGGATCAGCGGAAGACGTTAGAACCGTGCAGATCTCACCACCCACGTGAGCCCGTCCCCCCTCCCTGAGCCCGTGTGTAAATGCTTGTCTTTGTCCAGTAGCCGCCGCCAAATTGTAGTTTTATTTCTATGTCAAGCGTATTTCACGGCCTTACAGCACTTCCTCTCGCTTTACGGCTTGCTGTATAGCTCTGTTCGTGGCCGGGGCTCCTTCCCTCCTCCCTTTCTACGCTTCACCAAGTTGGCCGCCGGGGTAAGAGTACGGAGCTGAGGGCCTGGATTAGGAAATCGGTTGCTATCCGCCTCCGTGAAACGGGCAGCGGGTTCAGAAAAGTGTGGCGGTCACTCAGGGTAGTACAGATAGAGTATTTAGATCGGGAGACCCCGGGGGGAGGGGGATACCAGGACTCTGCCCTGTAGGCACTGCCCCGACCCTGCCACACTTCACTGCGAGAGCCGCGGACGGACAGACAAACAGTCACACACAAGCACACACATAGACACAGAGTACACACACACAGACGGCAAGGAGACACAAACACGAGCACACACATTCATCTATGCAAAGGCAGACACACAAAGAGACACACAACTGTGCACAAAGACAGACACACAAACATAAATGCACAAATAGGCACACACACAAACTCACACATACAATACCCACGTTCAACTACTGAAGTACGACACACTGAAACACAAACATACAAAGAGGCACACAGACAACAGATAGCCATGCACAACTCCTCAAACGACAGTCACACACGCAGACAGACAGACACAGGGGGGCAGACGCGTCCGACTACTCAGAGACAGACAGGTGCACACAGAGTCACAGAGGACAGAAACACACAGACACACCGACACCCCACACAGGTGCACACGGGCGAAGATTGCAGGATGCCTACACATCTGCACCAATAGGCAAACAGTCACACAAACACACGTCCTGCAGCGCACTGGAGCTGTGCCATTGTGCGGCTGCGACGTTTTCCGCACATTATGGAAGCGCTGCATTTGCTGCATAATTCGTCCTCTGCTCCACCATGGCATGATTCGAACAAAAAACAAATCAGTTTCTATTTCACACACTTCAAACGTTACTAAAGTCGCAGTGACAACTGATGGCGGGCAGTGGAAGCCCCTCGTAAGGTTGTCTTCTCTCCTTTCTGAGGCTTGTTGCTGTGTTTGTGTGTTAAGACGAGCTGCAGACTATTGTTCCCAGACAGTTTTAACGAGGGTAAAAATGACAAAATGATGTCATGCTATCAGCAAATGCGTTGCATGACGCTGCACCATTTGCCTTTTCTTGCCTCATATTTCAGTCAACCCTGCTGCATAATGTGCCCCCCTCCGATGCATAATTCCAGTGCCTTGAGGTTATGTCAGATAAAGCACCCAGCCGAGCCGTGGCTTAGCTGTTCATCCTTCCAATGTCGATACATTGAATATCATCGAGGTGGTTACTCGGTGAGGTGCTCTGGATTATGTAATGAGATCCTTACAATGACACAATCCAGACGGATTGGGCGTCTAGGCGCTAGATTACGCTAATCTAGGAATGGTATTCAGCGACCAGGAGTCCTCAATGCGCCCAGCGCGTGTCCCAGCGCCTCTTGGCGCTTCGTTGTAGGTTTGCACTACGGACGGTGTGATTCTATGTGGTGTTTACTACTACGAGCCCGGCTGCTTCATAAAATGTTATTTAATGATTGTGGTTTAATTACACTAAAATACACATTGGTAAGCCATACCCTATCCATCCCTGGGCCCTAATAACACCTTACTGTAGCTAGCTGCCACCCTGAGCCGACCCTAAAAACGCGTTACTGCCCCTAAACACTTCCTATGAGTGACCCTTAAAACTCCCCACTCCCCGCACACTGCCCACGCAGGAGGCCTACAATCTGCCCACTGCCCCTGCGCACTGCCCCTCTCTGAACCCTAAAGGCACTTTTGTGCAGTTTTAAGAAGCACAAACTTGGCCACGGCAGTTGGAGCCCTTGGATTATATAATAGAGGGGAGGAGGCATGTTTTTTAGGCCCAGGGAGATTATGTGATTTTTTTTTGTCAAGAATCACACAGTATATTGGCGCAAGGCGTTCAGCTGTGCTATTTGGCACCCCATTTGTAGGGTGATTAGATTGAGTGTATTTTACCGTTAAAGGACCTAGCACACTAGTGTAACCAGGTGCTGTATGTAGCACACGGACATACCAATAAAGGGAATTTAAACTGCATAGCTGCGCTGCTCTAACTTTTCCAAAGGCGAAACCATTGCATTGTAAATGCTTGTTAATAAAAGGAAGCCACCAGACCGGGGGAATTTGTACGCTGTATACCAGAGGTCAAATAACTCGCAAGGGTTGAAGCTGTTGGAGCCACTCATGTCCACCAAAGGGTCGGGTAGAGTGCACTGGTCCCGCTGCGCGTGATCGCGAGATTCACCGTCTGGAGAAATAAGACGGGAATTTAGGACAAAGCCAGGTCAACCTAAGGGGGCATTGATATCAAAAAGGGGCAGCAACAGGTTTAAGCAAGACCTACCGGGAGCGGAGTAAATCCGTCTGAATGCCGACTCTCGTTCAGTAATGGCGATCGGCTGGTTCCTGTTAGACGGGTAACCAAGGCAACCTAAACACGTGACCTCTGATGGTCCGTGTAGCTTATGGAAGAAAGACTCAAGTGGTGGCTCAGGAATCAGTAGAGGTGAATCCAATAACAATGCACCTGATTAGGGTTACGGATACATTCTAAAAAGCACTGTCGTTCACATTATTGAAGGGACAGTGATCCGCCTGCCCGTGTTGCAGATTCTAAGTTTGGGCCTCTTAATGTTCAATATCACAGTAATCCGAGCCTCTTAATGTTCAATACCACAGTGAAACGTAAACATACAGAAGCAAGTGAAAAAAACATCGTAGTGTGAATTAAAACATTATGAATATAGAAATATAGTGAGTATCTTTAGGACAACAAATTGCGGCGTACCTGTACAATGACGGTAAAGGCCCCGTCAAACAAAGATAATCAAAACTCATATACGTTAATAAGGCAGCAGAGTGTCGTTGCGTGAATTTGGGCAAGAAATCAGACATGGAAATGCATACATATGTGCCCATGGACACAATGAGTGTCATTACGATATCATACTGCGGCGTACCTGTCGCATGACGGTAAAAGCCATATCTAACAGAACCAGCAACACCATAGTTCCTAGATGTTGTGATCAAGGGTCTAGATACACCAGAGACAGAGCTATTGTTATCAAATATGCATATTAATTCAGAGTAGCTAATTGGGGAAAAGGAGCTAAAATTTTCATTCAGGCCATTCTGGATGGAATCAAAATAAAGCATCCACTTCAGTTCCCGTGTGTTTAAGATGTTAGTGATATTACCACCACGGGGTCCCAGGGTTGCTTTCTCTAGAATCACCCATTTAAAGCTGTCAGGGGCATGTGAGGCAGATTTGAAATGCTCAACAAGAGGTGCGCCTTGTACTTCGCATCGAATACGACTTGAGTGCTGAAGGATCCTTACTTTAGCTTTCTGTTGAGTCTGGCCAATGTAGATCTGATTGCATGGACACACTATAGCATAAATTATATTGGTTGTATTGCAATTAGTGTGTGATTGTAATTGCACCTTACGTTGATTATATTCAAATTCCTTGGTTTGTACGGTAGTGCTGCAGGCCTTGCATTGTCCACATCTAAAGTGGCCCACAATGGGTGGAAGATTCCACATAGTTGTGACAGTTGGTTCCTCCTTTGATTGTAACAGGGATTTCCCAACATGGTCCCTAACGCTCTTAGCTTTTCTGAAAGCATGTAATGGTGTATTATCTTGTCCTACATCATCTGCAATCCGTTTCCAGTGTTGATTAACAACCCGCTTTATTCTGTTGCTTTTGGTTGAAAATGTGGTAACACATACAAGTCTTTCTTGTTGCTGGTCAGTTCTGTCCTTAGGAGTCAGTAGATGCTCGCGGGGATAAAACCAGGCTCGTTTCCTAGCTCTTTTAACAAGTCTCCCAGGGTATCGGCGTTGTTGGAGACGATTCGAGAGGTCTTCGGACTCCTCAATGTAATGGTCCTTATTGGAACAGTTCCTACGAATACGTAGGAACTGCCCAAAGGGCAAATTGTCTCGTAGGGCTCGAGGATGGTGGCTGTTGTATTGCAGGAGTGAGTTCCTCTCAGCGGGTTTACGGTATAGTGTAGCTTGTAAGGTACCATCATTTTCATAGATGATGTCCAAAAAGTCCACTTTTTTGCTGTCCGAATGAATTGTAAAGTTAAGGTGAGGGGATTGTTGGTTCAGCCAAGAATGGAAAGACATGAGTTCATCCGAATCTGCGTTCCAAATGAGGAGGATGTCATGTAAATGTAAATGTGTTGGACTTGTAAAGCGCACAGCTGCCCGTAAGCGTCCCGGCGCTTGCTTAGGGAACCCATCCTGGTATTCCCCTGTGAGAAACCCCGGCAGGGTGTCCACAAGGTGAAAGCCAGGCATCCCGCCGCGAGGGGCCGTAGTGGAGATTAAGCAAACTATTGCCCAGAGTCGCAGAGTGTGACCCCGTGAGTTGAGTAGGCACCAGAGCGAGAATTGTCGAGTCTGTGGAATTTTGAGCCCGAGACCCACCGAGGCGGGGAATCGAACCCTGGTCCACGGTCGATCTCAGCTTCCGGGTCTGCCGCCTCTAACCACTGAGCCACGCTTCTCCATCAATGTATCTCATCCAGAGACCGAGACGCCCTTTGGCATGGCCATTTGCTAACCAGATATCTAAAAGAGAACATCATCCCGATTGGCCTCCAAATTAAGATTGAACCAGCAATCTTCATTGAGGTGCCCAAGTTCAAGGAAGGGTTTAGCCACGTCGCTAATAATTGCTCATGACACTGGATGGTGTTGGGTATTGAAAGGCCTGGCCACAGTTGCATTTACGTATGATAATGAAGTATTTCTTTACTTAAAACTAGACATTCACATGAAACAGAGGTTAAAGTAACGTTATACTTAGTGTATTTGTCAATGACAACATTAACGTTTTGAACTTGGAAAAAAAAAATGACAAATTTGCCAGCTATGTTATGCAGCACTACATATACACTTCTGGCCCCGCCGTGTGTGTATATATATATATATATATATATATATATATATATATATAATATATATATATATATATATATATATTTCACTCACTCACGGCAGTCGCCTCTTAAGTAGTTATAGTTAGGTCTGCTATTCCATAGGATTAGCAATAACTCTGGCCTTGTTTTGTGGATCTTTACAAAATTTTCCAATAAAAAGTTCATCCACCTCGGCTCCTTCCTGGAAAGTTTCAGGGTGATCTGTCAAACTGGGGCCGAGAAAAACCGCGGGATCCCAAAATGCTAAATTACCATGCATTTTCCATAGACGAGCTACAGCAAATACTGCTGAAACGAATTGCACCAAAATTGGCAAGAAGCTACATCTTGGCTTGCAGATTGTCCTTTTTGTGATTTGGTGTAAACCTGCTCAGTAGTTTTTGAGAAATGTACGGTAAAATATAACTTTGGTGCTGTCTGACGAATCTTCTCGAAATTTTCAACGCTAATTAGCCGCTAGCTTTAGCTGCTGTTTAGAATGTTTTAGGGCGATTCGTCAAACGGGTCTCAAAAAATGGGGTCATTTACCAAAAATGTGCATTCCCCATGCTATTTTCCATAGGGATTCGTGAACACTGTTACAGCACGAACTGCTAAACGAATTTCCCCCAAATTTTGCACCAAGCAAGATCTTGGTCCAGAAGGATCTCTTTTTGTAATTTCGTGTAAATCTGTTAAGTAGTTTTGGAGTTAAAGAAAAATATATGTATATCTAGGGATGCAGTACCTCCACGGATCCGAATGAGAACTGATTGGCTGCCACCACTTAAACCAGGAAGTGGTTGCAGCCACCTTGAGACTCAACTAGAGTCCCGAAAAACGCAAAAATAAAAATAGAAGCGGGCAGGGTAGGAATACCCTGACCCCCTAGGCCTGGTGGTGGTCCCACAGGGACTCCACCTCGGGACAGAAGCATTTTTGTAAAAAAAAAATACTGCACATTTGCAGAGGATCAATGGTAAAAAAAAATAAACTGTTGCCCGCACTTTTATTTTCTAATGTCTCCTTGGTAGGCCAGGTCCAGGGGGGGTAATGTCATAGTACAAGAAGGGGGAGGGGGCACCCCATCCTCCTGGGCCGATTTTGACACTGGGCCTCCAATTCAATATAAAGTGGGAGGGGGCACGGTACCCCCCCTCCTGGAGCCATTGAGGACCCATATTTCCCAGGGTGGGCTCCTGCTCTGTCCCAGGGTGCCCATCCCAGAGACATAGTGGTTTCTCTGCTCATGTTTACTCTAGCTTGGCCAGAGCAATTTCAAAGTTGCTCCCAGCTGGTGTGAGATTTAGAAATGCAGAGAGGGAAATTGATCTGAATTTTGCTCCTTCCCACAGGGAGCAGCAGTTTTAGCTGCTCCTTGCAGATGGGAGCAATACCGTCTCTCGCTGGATGCAGGCATAGTAACATTGGGGCTTCCTCCTTGGCCCCCAGCAAGGAGATGGTGGGTACCCTAGGTTGGCAGCCATCCTTTATTGTCTGGTCCCTGGGGCCAAAATCAATCTAGGGAGGGGGAGCTGTGTCTCCCCCCCTCCCCCCAGGTTGGTTACCTTGGGGGAGGATTGGGGTTGGCCGCTGGCCAGGCCATGTAGCCTACTCCCTGCTTCCCAGGGCCAAAGGCCATGCACGGTGAGGGATGTGCACGGCAGCTGTTAGATTCTCGTATGGTATTAAAAAAATTATTTGCTAAAAAAAAAAAAAAAACTAGACATTTCCTTAAAAAAAAGGTTACAGGAACGTTCTAGCATTAAAAACCATAGAAATTCTCTAAAAAAACAAAGGTTACAAGGGCATTATAAATGGGTTCAGATTTTGCGCACACAAACTCATAGAAATTCAGTAAATCTAGTTATCTCAAGTAACTATAACTTGCGCCCTCTCCATGCACTGCAAATTACCCCAAATATTACTTTACTCCTTACATCTTCTATGACATCATTGATACAGCTGCTGTAAAATTATTGATGAGAAAGCTGTACTACGTGGCGGGGGCACGCGTTCTAGTTACTTGAGGTAACTAAAACTTTTTTTTTTTTGCAGAGTTTTATATAGCGCGAACTAGACCCGAACTGAATCAGGTATCAGAGCGCTTTACATAGCACCAGTTACGTTACATGAGGACACGCATTCATTTTAGGCACGGGGAGATTAAGTGATTTGCCCAGAATCACAGGAGGTTTTTGGCTTCGTTAGCGAGACTCGAACCCAGGTCCGAGGTAGAGCGCCCTAGCCGTTAGGCCAACCCCTCTCCCCTACTCTCAATTTCCCACTGCTTAATTTCTATGGTTTTGTGTGAGTAAAATCTGAACCGAACTAGAACATACCTGTAACCATTGGTTATTTTTAGGTAGAGCCTAGCAGCATGCAAGCGCTGCTTTGCGAGGCGTGGTGTATTCAATACATGGGCTTCAAGTGGTCCTATCACTTGTCATTGGTTGTTTCGGGTCTTTCTAAATCCCTTACTTTTGAATAGTAAATTGTTCCCATTGTCCCTCCTTTTGGTCGGTCTTTCCCTCCCATAGCGACTGGCCCGGTTACTCATTTCGCTTGTCTCCATTTCAGTTTTTCTTGCACAATTTATTTCCAATTGCCTGCCTCTGGTTCTGTAAATGTTGCAAACTCGAGCAGCTGACCAGTGTTATTGCTTTACCCTCCCACTCACTGTTTCTCTGTGTCTTCCCACCTTAGCTTTCGCTTATGATCTACAGAGTCTGGGTCACTGAAGATCAAGGTGAGCAGTCACAGTTAGAAGCTCAGAGATTGTCTTTACTTGCTAGCGCCCTTTCACCCAATCTTTCATTTTTTATCATTAATTATGTTTCACTCGCTCTGAGCTCCGTTTCTGTGAAGATGGCTGTACATTTTGGTCTTTATGTGGGGGCTGTGTCTCTGTTCTCAGTTGTAATCCCCCTTTCTGAGTCCTGTAGGCAGTACTGCAGCTACATCTCTGTATCCAGTGGTACTCCTCATTCCTAGTCCTGTAGGCAGTGCTGCAGCTGCATCTATGCTCCCAGTGGTACTCCTCATTCTTAGTTCCTGTAGGCAGTGCTGCAGCTTCTTCTCTGTTCCCAGTGATTGTTAGGCTTGCCGCTTTCAGCAGGTTTACTCCCAGACTTTTTGCTTTTTGGCCTCCTGTTTTTGACATTGTTTTTGTTGGTTTTAGGACTGGGCACTTTACCACTGCTATTCTGTGCAAAGTGCATGTGGTCCCTAAGTAAATTGTTATGATTGGGTGTCCATAATTATCTTTTCTTACATCTAAGTCACCCCTAAGGTAAGGGCCAAGGTAGCAGGGTGCAGTGTATTTAAAAGGTAGGACGTGGAGTGGACTATTTTTACATGTCCTCATAGTGAAAAACGCTGTATTTCGTTTTCCCTGTTGAAAGGCTTTCTCTCCGTAGGTTAACATGGAAGCTGCTTGGTAACACTACAAATGTAGCTTGCCAGTGGGAGCTGATAGAAAATTGAGTTTAGTATGCCTGAACTCAGGATTTAAAAATACTTTTTAGGAAAGAGGATTTTTATATTGTGTGTTTGAAAATACCACTATTAGAAAATAAGTATTTTCTTGTCTAGCTGTTGTGTGCCTCTGCTGGTTTGTATATTGACTTTCTGGTTTTGGAGTGACAGGGGCTGGGGATGTGCATTCACTTTAGACAGCCACAAGGGTGTTGAGGTGTCCTGCCAAACCTGGGTGACTCCTAGCGAGGCTGAATAGACCGGGCTGTGTTTTTAGAGTGGTGGGAGGAGTGGTCGCTTGTACCTGAATAGACTGTGGCTGCCTCTCGCAAAGCTGTCCCCATCTCCCGTGGTGAACCTGGCCTGAGCCAGGCTGAACTGGTTTGTTTGCCTGAGGAACTTTGTTTCTACCAATTTCAAAGGAAAATATGGTATGACTATTGGGGCCCTCACCTCAGAACTTTAGATAACTGCTGGACTAAGGAAAGTGCCAGTAAAAAAAGAGCTGTGAGGAGAGACTACCACTTTGCTGGGTTGGCCTGCAGTTGTTGCTTCTGTCTTGGGCAAGGAAAGGACTGGACTGTACTTTCTGCATCCTAAGTATCTCCAAGGGTTTGATGTAGAGTGTGCCTTCTGTTGGAAGTCTCGGTGGAAATCAAAGACTTAAACATCTTCTGGGTCCTGCTTCTGGAACTGGATGTTTCAGCTGCCACCAAGGAGAAAAGGTAACCCAACGACGCCGCTGCCGGATCTGACCTGAAGGCACTGTAGTGGGTACCGCCACACTTCGCACCCTGGTCTCACCGATTATGCTGCCACCAAGCCACTGCTTGCACAGTGACCTGTGGGCACTGCACTCCGCACCGCCTTGCTTCACACTGCCGCCCTGGTATCCCCTACGACGCCGCTGCCTGCACCGTGACCTGTGGACACCGCTCATGAAGAACACTGAGCACTGTCGCACTTCATTACCGATGCTGGTGGATGACCCTCACCGAGCGGCTACCTGCACAGCAACCTGAAGGCACCTCACGTCTCACTGCTCTGATTCACACCGCAGCCCCGATGCCTGCCAGCACTCCTGACTTCAAACTCACAGGGTTCAAGCTGCAACATGTGACTTCAAGGGCCCGACAACTCTTACACCGACTTCCAGAACTGACGCAGCACTATTGTAGCTCACTGTAAGGTACAATGCCCTGCATCTTTGAAGGTCCTGTTTTATGGGTCTCCCCGACCCCGTAGCTGGTCTGCGATGCCGCGACCGAAAGGAACTGTTGATTTGTTTGCTCACGACGCCATGATGGCCCAGGACGGAGCTATCGACTTCAAGGAGCTGTATATAAAGTCTATTTTTGCTTTATTCATATTTTGTTCACTGTATGTTGGATTTTTATCGTTTTGGTCTTGTTTTGCACCGGTAAATATTGGATATTTATTTTAACTGGTGTGGTGACATTTTGTAGTGTTTTCACTGTATTACTGCTGGTTATGTGCAAATGCTTTACACACTGCCTCTGGGATAAGCCTGACTGTCCACTATGTCCTCAATGTTTCTTCCTCTGATGGCATTCACCAGGTACCTTGTTTATGTGTATCCAATGGGGGTGGGGGGATGGGGGTTCTTTTTGGTTAAGTTGGTTTTACTGTTTTGTTGGTTTGAATGGATCATTGTTGGTATTCGCAGTGCTGAGTGTCTATATAACTGACCCTTGGTTACGCATATTACTCCCACGAATAACTGACTGCTAACAGAGAAAACTATTCTGGACTCCAGCTTCGATGTCTCTCATGGAATGTACGAGGATTAAGCAATCCTAAAAAAAAAAAGTAGACCGGTATTGGCTTATTTGGCCAGGCACTCCATACAAATCGCCTTCTTACAGGAGACTCACTATACACCTAGCACTGCGCACAAGTTTGCATCCAATTAGGGCGGGAAACTGTTTTTTTTTTTTTTTTTTGGTTTATCGTTCATATTCACGAGGTGTATGCATTTTACTGCATCAATCTCTCCCTTTCTGGCCTGTTGATGTAATGAGCAATCATGATGGCAGATATCTCTAAGTGCAGGGAATGTTGGGGGGGGTAATAGTATGTTGTTTATAAATGTATATGCCCCAAAAACTGACTCCAATGACTGGTATAGCTACTGCTATTGACAATACAAGTGCGGACGTTGTATTGATGAGGGGGTGACTTCAACCTAGCACTTCATCCTACCACAGACACTACTGGCCCGGGCTGCATCACAAAACCGCATTTCACTCTGGGCCTTTTGACTCTTTTGCAGCAATCCCTGTTATACGACCCTTGGCATTCACACCACCCAGGACGCCGCAATTATTCTTTTTATTCACCCCGCACAACTCCTGGTCCCGTATAGATCATTGGTACCTCACGCCACAACTAATGTTAGATGTTCGCAATATAGAGTATTTACACCGCACAATCTCGGACCACTCCCTGGTCCTTCTCAAGCTCAAGTAACATGCTTCCCGCACAATGCCCATTATGGCGTTTCCCAGCCTCTGCTCTTTTAGATCCGGTGTTCCGGACTGAGGTGGGGGAAGCCATACAGGAATACTTTGACTTAAATGATGGCATGGTTGAGTCGCGGCTAACACTCTGGGACACCTTTTTAAAGCGGTTATCCGGTGGGTGTGCATTTCTAAGCATGCTGGTGTGCTTCGCTCAATTCGGATTGTACTTGACAAAATTGAACAGAAACTTAGAGATGGACAACGCAGTCCTTATAGAGCCGTCGTCCACAGACTTCTGTGCTCATTCAGCACTAATGGTAGAATTCACTGACTCAGCCGTAAGAGAATTTAAATATCTTGGTAAGTATGCCAGAGCTGCTCTGTATGGGGAGGGTGAGAGACCTCGAGGGACACTTGCTCCGCCCACGCTACCAATTGGATTACATTACTCAGACGTGGATACGGGATACTCGCTGACTTCGAATGCTGATATATCTGCTGCAATGGTAACCGATTACATACGTTTATATGAAACTCTGGATCCCCTGGTGGACTGACTCTTAGAGACTATCTGCAAGAAATAGCCATGGTATGGCTAGAAGATGGCCAGCGAGAGTTCCTTGCAGCACCAATAGATCCTGAAGAGATTAAGTAGGCAATAAAGAATTTGGCAAGTGGGTGGGCCCCTGGGTCTGACTGTTTTACCAGAAACTTTTACAAAGCCTACCAAGATATAGTCGTGCCTCGATTTATCGAGGTCTATGCTGAAGCTCTAGAGAGCGGCTCCCTCTTCCCGACCATGAGGGAGGCCATAGTGACCTTATTGCTAAAGCCTGGCAAATGCCCTCATACGTGCCATTCCTATAGGCTATCGCTTCTTAAACAACCCATGCATTTAGTTTCTTCTGTTAAACTACGCCAGCGGGCTAGGTTTTTCAAAGAAAGCCACTCGCCCAGTCTGAGAGCCATGAATCTTGGCTACAAATGATTGGAGTATGTACAAAAAATATATGTGGAGGCCGGATGGTATGAATTAATAACTGACCATGTGTGCTTGTGTTTGGCTAGGGTTGCGCTGACTGTCTGGTAGGACTAAAGATGCAAAAGGCGGAGGTGTGTCGCTCCCACTGCCAGGAGCAGCAAAGAAAGGGAAAAAATAAAACAACGGAATGTTATCATTTTATCTTTTCCTCCTATGGCAGTGCATGAGGGGTCGGGGCGAAGCTGCAAGGGAGGAGTGGTGGAACACTCCTGTGCACAATGACTGTTTGGTCGGCCCCTCTCGGGCTGCCCAAAGTAGTCGTGTGTACTTCTGTGGTCCATGCAGGCTGCATTACAGCCTGCATGGAGAACATGCCCACCATCCAGCCCCTGGCTGAGCGCCGTGTCACAGCATTCAGACCAATCACAATGCTGCATTGAAGCGTTGGCCTAGGGGTGGGAGCCTGGCTGTCTGCTTTCTGTTCCGACCTGGATTCGGCACAAGTGAGCAGGAAAGAAGACGTGGGACCCAGCAGTGACAGCGGCAAGGTACGTTGGCCCTTCTCAAGTTATGACATAGATTGGGGAGAGCACCAGCACCTACTGCTTGATGATCAAAGAGGCCAAGTTCCAGTCTGATCGGAGCGGCGGACGAGGTCTTTGGCAGCCGCAGCACTCATTTATAAGTCTTTATTGTATGTTGGTTCAATGCACTGCTGAACTTGCCCAGAAGGATGTTGGAGCCATAAGAGAAGGTAGGGGAAATCTTAGTTCACATAACTTCCAGCTTTGGGACTAGCCTTGGTCCTAACCATGTTTTTGAAAGTTTGGATAAGCTGACTTTGAGAGCCATGGGTTTTGCTTCGATTTCCTTCGGTGCTTAATAAAAGAGCCCTTTGCGTCGATGTGCATACCATGGTACTTGTATGATTGTTCTACTGTAATCTGATGGATGTTATAAATCCAGCCACCCAATGAAGCCTTTTTTCTCTCTGCTGAATGTGACTGCTTGTGTCTTCAAGTTAACCTCTAGCTTATTAGTGGTTGTATATGTGTACAGTTGATTAAGCAAATGTTGCAACCCTCGTGTGGCTGAAGGGGGCAATGTTGCCTGCATACAAGAGGTTACAAATCTAGAGTCTGCCGAATTTAGGTGGATGACAATTAACTGAGTCCAGTACCTGAGGGAGATCAGGTATAAAAAGCAGGGGAGCTAGCACTCATCTCTGCTTGACTCCCTGTGACGTATGAATTTTCATAGATAGGTGTGAGCTGTCCTCCAACTTAACTCCAATACAGGTATTGGTGTGCAACTTGATTATTGGATACAAAGGCTTAGGGTGGATTCCCCATTTTATTAGCTTGGCCCAAAGGGCCTCCCTCAACACAGTCAAATGCTGCCTTGAAGTTCACAAAACAGCAATGTAATAATGACCGCAAGGTTTTTGCCTTGCAGGTCAAAGGGCTAAAAGATTGGTGAGTGTACCTGACTTTGCTTCAAACCCTGTTTGATTTTTTTTTTTGGGGATCAAGCTCATTTAATTCCGCCCACTGTCGTGGGTCCTCCAAAAGAAGGCTGGCAAAATACTTGTCCTTGTTAGTGGGTAATACTATCAGCCTGTAGTTACTGGGGTTAGATCGAGTGCCTCCTTTGTAAATGGGGTGAATTATTGCCCCACGCCATGAATTGGGTATGGTGGAGCTCGGTAAGCAATAATCAAAGAGACTTGTTAACTGATTGTCCCAGAATGAGGGGTTACATTTAAAGAGGGCCTGTGGCAGACCATTGGGACCTGGAGCTTCATCTGCTCTTGCCTTTGATACTACTTTGACCAGCCTTTTTTGGTGCATGGTGGATTTCTACATTAAGACTGAGCTGATGGTTGTGAGGTTGGGGCAGACGCTCCCGGAGTGTTACTGATATATATGTTGTGCTATAATTCGATAGGTGGTCTTTTCCTTTGCTTGTGTGAAAGTGACTGGTCAGAAACCTGGTCCATTCTGGCTCTGGTGTTTGCACTACCCAGGCCATGGTTACCACTCGTTTGTCTAATCACCAAAGCCCAAAACTTTCTTGAATTTGGGTGTTTACTTGCACATGAGTGCACAAGAAATGCTGAAGAGAATTTCATTTCTCTGCGTGACATGCCCATCTGTAGTTTTGTTTGTGCTGTTGTATAAGCAGTGATTAACTCTGCAGCCTCTAGGTTCCTCTAAACATCTCTGAGGGCCTTAATACGGACTTTCTTTAATGCCAAGGCCTGTTTATAAGCTCAGCTTTGTTTTGGGTGAACATGTTGGTGAACAGGTTGTCAGAACTTATCAAGTAGTTGAGTATCCAGGTTTAAACCAGTCTATTGGAGGGTTGGTATTGGACTTTTCTTGGGCGGTAAGCTGCACACCCTCTTCCACGATGGTACTGATGGCTGCAGTGTTCCATTTTAGACGCTTTAGGTTATCCGAGTGGACGCCATAATGTGTTTCCCTTGATGGTTTATGATCTGATGGGTTAAGGGCAATGGTGGTTATCTGAGGGCGTTGGCCACTCAATGTATGGGCCATGAGACTGTGTAGCTTTCTATGTGTGAAAACATGTCTGTTATAGATGGCATAGTCAAAGTAAAAACACATATTACCATTTGTCTTGGTCCAGTTTGGTGGAATATATTATGGGAACCTGCTGTTCAGCACAGTGTATCCAACGTTTTGGAGCTGTAACAGCCAGAAATGTGCCTTGCGCACTGCGCAGTTTGCCCCTTGGTTTTATCTGATCTGTGATGTCATGTAGAAGGTCTGGTGGAGAACTTTCCAGGTCCTCGGGACTCCTTGGAAGAGGTTGGTGTTGAAATTCCGAGAAATCAGGCAATCGCTTGAGGGAAATCTCCAGCCAAGTCACAAAGGATTAAAAATTACCCGGTTTAGCGGTCAGTTTTGTTTTTGCGCAGGGGTTAATATATACATTAGGAATCGAGAGGATGCTGCGGTCTCCAGGTTTTGATGCTGATTACTAGTAACCAACTCTCTTGGGATAATATTAGTTAAACTTGGCTTTCTAGACTACATGAGATGTACATGGAGAAGCCCTCCTTCGGGTGTCCAAAATTGTGATCTCTATCGGCTGGCTTCCAATATTTGATACATCTGGTTATAGGCAGGCTTTGAGTGGGGCCATGTTTCCTGTAGGGCCAGGAGATCATGGCCTGTTAGAAAGGCAAGTACATTTGGGACGGGCATTTCCTGTGAGACCATTGATGTTCCAAGAGCACAGGACTGGGGAAAGACTTTGTCAGACTTTTAGTCGAAGATTGAATTTTTAATTGTTGGCTTATCGGTTCAGGTTAAGTGACAGGCAAACAATTCCAATCAGACTGTATGGAGGGGTAGCAGTCGTGATCTACCCTCTGTGGCGGCACAGCCATGGGCATTCTTTAAAATCTAATATGGTTTATTTGAACACGCTTCTGATTTGAATGTCCCATGTGTTAAAATTCTCAGCCACATCGCCCAGCGGTGGGCCTGGGACCTCAGCTTGTCTATCTCTCCTCCCTCTTGTCACTGGTTGCGGGAGGCGAGAACAAACTCTCATGGGGTGCTTGCTCTGGGTCGGGGTGGACGCTCCTCCCTGAACTTTGGCGTGTGACATCACCACTGTGCTATTAGTAATTCCTCATTCGAAGTCCTGGAGACAGTGCTGCCACTCTGCTTCCTGTGGTAATTCCTCATTCCAAGTCTTACAGACAGTGCTGCTAGCCGCTACTCTGGTCACGTTGGAAATTGCCAAATTTTAAGTCCTCTAGGCAGTGCTGCATCTGTGTCTCTGTACCGAGTGGTAATTCCTCATTCTTGGTGCTCTAGGCAGTGGCAGCTGCTGGGGCATTAAATTAATGGGCCGGGGAGGCAGTGCAGTGGGGGAGGGCAGCGCGGTGGTAGTGAGGGGAAAATAATTTTCTTAAAATGCCATCTGCAGCGTTAGCACTCTTATGGCCTCTGCTCCTCAACTGCCGGCATGTCACAGGCTCCCCTATGCCAATCCAGACGCTGGTCTGTGCCATGATTAGTGTGTGCGCCCTAGTTAGGCACTCACTAAGGGACTACGGCCCTATCGCCGCTTTATAGTTGGGGTTACCAGAAATGGAAATTCCTTTTTGTTAATCATTAATAACATTGCACCCTATCTCAATAAACATTTGAAGACCTATTCTTCCTTCTACATTGGCGGATAATGCAGAGTTTCAAGGTAATTAGTTAAGAAGGTGCAAAGTTAAGACTGGGTCCAAAAACTCATTTTTCCATAGACTTTTATATCAAGCGTCGCTCGAAAATGGCTGAACGGATTTACATCATATTTTGCAGGTTTAGACCTTCTGGTGCACAGATGATTCTTTTGGATACTACGGGTAAGCCTGGCTTTTAAAGTGGTTATGCATTTTAATTAGTGATATCTGTGGCAGCTGTTTTTTCACAAAATTTTGCAGAAGGACCGCACCTACCCATGACGTGTCATTATATAATTGGCTAGTGACTGTCTTCACAAAAGTTAAGTGCAGCCATGTTGGTTTTAAGTACACTTTGCCTTTGTTCTGCGTTTTGTTCTTTCTAAGTATTGCATTTGATATTTATCCCCTACCTATTGCCACTTTAGTGGCAATGGGTAGGGAAAACGTATTTTTGTTAGAGTACCAAACTACTGCCTTGGAAGTACTGTGGTAAAAAACGCATGACAAATTGTGCTGTAGGCCCCTTATATTTTACAAATATAGTGTACTGCCATATGTTTTTTATTTTTAACTTGTATAAATCATTAGTAAAAAGTTAACAAAGTAGTACCATGGTATTACCTACAAATTTCAGCGCTACTTAAATTTTGTTCTTTTAAAATACGCAGTTCTTCCTAAACTGCTATCAAAATAAATAGAAATATTATAAATATATTTCTTGACTTCTTTACCTATTAACACTTCAATGAAGTAGTAATAGGTAGGGAACAGCAATACAATCTACTACTTACCTAGATCTAAGACCCTAACCCAGAACGCAGCGAAATGCAAACAAAATATGCTGAAAAAGATGTGGCTGCCTTAGCCAATCACATACTCCCTTATCATGCGAATGTACTGCATTATACCAAGAACTTACTGCAATATACTGCAGCACACTATATTTTAGAGATAGTTTAAAACTTAAAATTACTTTAACTATTCAGACATACTACCCGAAATTACGGTTTCCACCAAATATTTTTCTGCCACATTACATCCATTAAACTTTCACACTGCATCTGTAGTGGTGGAGAGTGGAGTGTGGTAATTGAAACTGTCACTCCACTGTACGCTAATCCACTGTACACCACTCTACTTCACCCCATTCTACTCCATTACACTGTACAGTATTACACTCCACTCCATTTTATGACACTCCAGTGTATGCCAATACATTGTACGCTGTTCAACTCTACACTATTCCACTGTACTCTACTATTCTGTGACACTGCACTCTACGCTATTCAACTATGCCACTCCACTGTACTCGACTATTCTGTGACACTGCACTCTACGCTATTCAACTATGCCACTCCACTGTACCCTATTTCAGTGTACACTGCACTGTACACTATTCCTTTGTACGCCGCTCCGCTATACACCGTTCTACTGTCTGACAATCCACTTTATGCTATTACACTGTACTTAACTCAATTCTGCGACACTACTCTATGCCACTCTACGCCAATCCACTTTACTATACTCTATTCCACTGTATGACACGCCTTTCTATGCCACTCTACGCTATTCCACTATATGCCACTCCATGGTACGCCAGTAACACTCCCAGGTATTTTACTCTACACCACTACACTCTGTGCTACTCAACTGTACGCCACTACAGTCTACCCAACTACAGAAGTAGCTAATCTACTATGCATCACAACACTGTACCTCATTTCTCCCTATGCCTTTCCACTCACCTCCATTGTACGCTGTTCCTCTGTATGGCATTCCACTCTTCCAACGTACACCACTACAGAGTAACTCATCCACTTTATGATGGTCCACTCTGCGACACTGCATGCCACTCTACTCACACTCTGGTATGCGCCTCTGCACTGTACACCATTCCTTTGTACGCTAATCCAATGTATGCTACTCAATTGTATGACACTCTAGTCTACACCCCTCCACTGTATGCTACAACACCATTCGCCAGTACACTCTACAATATTCCACTGTACCAGCCTACACTCCTCTTTGCTATTCCACTCTAAGCTACTAATCTGTATGCCACACCACTGCTGTGTACACCTCTATACTGTACTCCAATCCACTCTACACAACTCCACTTTGCAGAACTCCAGGACCAGCACTCCACTCTGCTATTCCTATGCCACTTCAGTGTATGCCACTCTACTCTCCTACTCATCTACGCTATTCCACTTTACACAACTGAACTCGCAGTACTACTCTACGCTAGTCCCCTTTGTGCTGCTCCAGTCTACGCCACTCTGCTTTTCCAGTCGGAGTTGTTGTACTGTATACAACTTCACTGTATCTCACTGCGATGTACGCCACTCCTCTCTATGCTGTTCCACTCTAACAAACTCCACCTACGCAAATAATCTGTATGTCAATCGACTCCACAACTCCGCTCTGTGCCCATCCGCTCTGTGCCCCAGTCCCCTGTATGTCACTCCACTGTACCACATTCCACTCATCACACTTCAACACTCTCCTCCACTCTTCTGTACCACGCTCCACTTAATTACACTCCACTCAATGACTCTAAACTCAGATTCCCCAAAAGATTTTTATTTAAAAAAAAAAAACCTGTTGAAATTCAGTGAGGGAAAAAAAAGGTTAAACCTTTATTACAGTGCGTAAAACTTTATATATTCTTTCTTTGCAAGCCAAACTTAAAATAGAATAGAAGTGGCATTTATAGAGCGCATGGCTACCCATGGGCATCCCAGCGCTAGAAAGTAAAGGAAGCTTCTGAAACTTATCTGGGAAAGAGCCAGGTTTTCAGCAGCTTACGAAAGGCCAGATGGTTGGTTTCTTTCCGCAGATGAAGGGGAAGAGAATTCCAGAGCTTGGCAGTGTTATAGGAGAAAAGCCGACCTCTGCTTCTGGCTCTTTTGATCCTTTGTACAAAGGCCAGGTGCAGTTCATCCGATTGTAAAGGCCTATTGGCTTGATAGGGTTTGACTAGAGGGGAGATAATCTTAGGTCCATTCCCTCCAAGCAATTTGTGAGTGATACAAAGAGCTTTAAAATGGACTCTCTCCCAAATGGGCAGCCAGTGTAGAGCTTTTATGGCAGGTTTGGCTGACTGTCGGTAGGGAATTCCCATAAGGGTTCTTGCCGCACAGTTCTGAATCATTTGGAGTTTAGAAAGTACTGCCTCTGGGGCACCCAGGTACAGTTCATTGTTGAAGTCCAAGCGAGATAGAATAAGCGCTTGGACTGCAAGTTTCCTGGTTTGAAATGGACGTAGAGGAAGTACTTTACGTAGCATTCTAAGCAGGCGGCGACTACCTTTCTGGTTTGGACTTTAAGAATAAGGTCTGAGTCCAGCCAGAACCCCAAACTCTTTATATTTGATTTGGGAATGGGTGATGGTCCCATTGCAGCCGGCCACATCTCAATTGGTCTAAATAGTGACGTGTTACCAAGGAGCATGAGCTCTATCTTATCTCCGTTCAGCTTCCAATAGGAATAGTTAATCCATTTAGCCACTTCTTCGAGACCAGTACAGAGGCGGGATGTGGATGGATCAGGATAGTAACGTTAAACTACTAGTTGAGTATCATCAGCGTATGTTACGATGTTCATTCCATAGGGCTGTATGATCTCTGCCAGTCGGGCCATGTAGGCATTAAAAAGCGCTGGGCTTAAAGAAGAGCCTTGTGGAACTCCACATAAAAGGGTCCAAGGCTTAGAAGTGGTTTCACCCTCAAAAACCTGGAAGGATCGCCCCTCCAGGAATTACCTCAGCCAAGTTAAGGCTATTCCAGACACTCCCAAACTTCTGAGACGGTCAATCAAGATACAGTGATTCACCGTATCGAAGGCTGCGCTCAGATCCAAAAGGATCACGGCAGATGATCCTCCTGAATCGAGAATTTTTCTCGATTCTTCCAAGACAGCTAAGAGAGCTGTCTCTGTGCCGTGACCTGGACCGAATCCTGTTTGGGTTGGGTGGGGGAGATGGTTGGGTTTCCACTCACCTCCATTGTAGGTGATAGGCAGAGAGTGTAATATTTACATATTTCTCTAGGATTTTGCTGATTCACGGGAGGAGGGAAATCTGACGATAGTTGGCCTAGCAGTCAGGGTCTAAGGTAGATTTCTTCAAAAGAGCCCTGACCATAGCTTTTTTCCAGGAAGTGGGGACTACTACAGATAAAATGAAAGAATTAACCAAGTCTAGAATGACCGGGTCAACTGTCTCTGTTACTTGTTTGAGAATCCTAAGTGGGGCAGGGTCACTAGGTGATCCGCTTTTTACTCGGCTGGCAGTCGCTAACTGACAATTATAGACCATTGTAGGAAAGGCTTCTAGGCACGTTTCCTTGTCCTCTGTATAGGGCTTATTATAATAGATGAGATATGGGTCTTCAGTGGAAGAGAAGGATCCATTGATATTCTTAATTTTGTTGTGAAAAAATTCCACCATTTCATTGCAGCGTAGATCTGAGATAGCAGGGGGGTCGGGGAGAGAGGGAACATTCATTAATTTCTTGACAGTTTGGACAGTTTCACGAGAGGAGTTAGCAGAAGAGGTTATGATCTTCTCATAATAGAGAGCTTGGGTGTTTCTGATTTCAGTTTTAGAAATTTTTATGGCATTATTCCTGCTTCTTGTCTGGCGAAAAATTCCTTCTCCAGCCTCTGTCTTTTTACAAATTTGTTTCAGTTCTCGGAGCTTTATAGTGTACCAAGCCGCTTTATTAGGTCCTTTATGCAGCTTGATTTATTGTTTTGGGAAGGACTGAATCCAGTGAGTTATTAATCCAGTTGCCAAATTTCTCATTGGCCACTATCGGATCAGTCAGGAGCGGGCCTAGATCTCGCCAAGTTGAAATACAAGTGTCTAGTGTGAGTTTTGACCAGCATCGGGACTTAGTTTGTACTAGTCGGGTTGGGGGAGTGGCTTGGGTAGGAGACCAGGAGAAGGGGATGATGAAGTGATCCGACCTAGGAATAGGTATTGGGGCTTGGCAGGATAGCTTCTTCAGACCTGAAAAAATATGGTCTAGGAGGTGTCCTTTTAGGTGTGCTGCTGACAGTACTTTTTGAGTAAGCTGTAAGGTGGCTAGATCTGAAATCAATTCGGTTGCTTTTTTAGAGGTTACATCGTCAAAATGAATATTAAAAAGTCCAAGATGGGTAAAGTTAGCAGTGTAACTTGCTAGTTTGGAGACCGTGTCTGTAAGTGAGTTGCAGAATTGGCCTATAGATCCTGGGGGGCGATGGATCAGGATCCCTGAGAGAGTTAACGTAGGTGTGAATCCTATTTAGAAATGAAGGTTTTCGCAGTTTTCTACAAATGAGGTGATTCTTTAAAATGATGGCAATTCCACCCCCTTTGCCATTAGTTCGATCTAGCCTCTGTATTATGTAACCGGGAGGAAGAGCTTGAACTATGTCCGGGTCAGCGGCTGTATTTAGCCAGGTTTCCGTAAGGAACCGGGCATCCGGGCTTTCCTCCATAAGGAGCAGGGATACTGCCTCAGCATGTATTGGTAGGGAACCACAATTAATTAAAAATAGCTTAAACTTGGTATGGTACAGCTAAATATGAGTTGGTAGGACTAGGGTCCTGAAGATTATAAGAACAATGCTTACATCTATAGTTCCAACAGTCAGGGGCGATGGAGTGAAGACAAGCGGGATCTGGGGTTGAGTTCAGATGTTAAAGTTGGTTTGTGCTACACTGGAATTTTCCTAATGGGAAACAGACAGGGGTTCTGGCCCCTGGTCCCGGATGGGCGCGAACTGGTGCAGACTGGCTTGCCTTTGGGGCTTAATATAGCCCTGGTGAGCTCAGCGACTAGAGCGCTGACTTGCAAGATGGCGGCCAAACTATGCTGGCAAAAAGTTCCCCCTCGATTCTCACACAGTGCAAGTCAGCAGTTCGTGCAACAGTGCAATTTAAGTAGCAGGTAACTATTTTAAAATTCAATTTACAAGCTTCATAGAACAATTTTTAAAAATTCAATTTTGCGGTTTTTCTACTTTAAAAAACGCTGTTCTTGCGCCAGTAACGACTCAATGAGCTTCTTTCACAAAATACAGACTTAAATTCTTCAGTTATAGTTCTGCCCCAAATGTGTAACTTCTACACCTCCATGAAATATATATATTTTTTGCAGATCTTGATGTAGCGCGAACTAGACCCGCAGGTATCGGAGCGCTTTACATGAGCACTAGTTTTGTTACAGGCGGATACATTAATTTTTGTTAGGCACGGGGAGATAAAGTGATTTGCCCAGAATCAGAGGATGTTGAGCGTCCCTGTTAAAGTACACCAATTTAAATCGCTAAAATCATGCTTATCTTTTCTTGAATTTATGCAACACTCCAAATTATAACAGGCTCGCCTCCATGCACATTGTAATCAGCTCGGTATCTACGCCATCAATTTTAAGGGAAAGCTTCCCTAGTTCCCTTGCTATAATTAGCGGGAAAGAAATGGAAGAACTTGTATCAACCACCCAGAAGAGAATATAAAAGTGCCTCTTGATACTGGTGAGCCTGCGTCGTTGCTGACCGTTTCATGTCTGTGATGCTTTTACTCATGTCCTATCAACCCCAGACTAAGTAGCACATAGCGATACAGAGCTATAAAACATTTGAGGCTGTATCTCAATTCCCTGCAGGTGATAGAATCTCTAGGTTTTTTTGTGTGTATATCTTGACAGTAAGCTTTCTAAAAGAGGCTTGTCTTTTTTTCTAAAGTAAAGCAGTAACCGGGTATGGATGTTTACTGTATTTTATTTTCTAGCCTTCCTGCAGTCACCCTTGAAGACTCTTCTTCCACCCCCCCCCCCACACACACACTTCTCCAAGAGACCCATGTGCCTAAAGGGGGTCTCTTAGCTATCCAGAGTGTAGTACTCCATTATTGTGACCTTCAGACACCAATGATAAATGACAACACCTGCACAAGACTCTACACTGCAACCCCTGGCTTCCCCAGAGAACTACTCAATAAACCACATGAGGTGACTAGAAATATTTGAATTGCCTTCACCGGTAATTGAAAGTAACCATCAAGATGTATTTTGCCCAGAACATGCCCAAAATGGTTTTGTGTTGCAATTCTTAAGGGTTGTTTACTCTGTACCTTGGGCTTCACGTGTGTTAAGTTGTCTATATACAGTCAACAAAATAAAACGTGCTCCTGATGACTTTTGGCTTTGAAACTCATTGACCAATCTTTGCTGTTTATAGATTAAACATTCATATTCTGATGTTGGGTATCTTTGTGCTGAATCTGGGCAACATTACTTGTATGTTGGAAAGTTGCATTTTCCATTCACATTTCCCAAGGAGTTTCTGGCAGTTGAGAGTACAGAAATCTGGAACTGAAGGTCCTCTGTGTTTACACGCAGTGTGGGTGGATGTAACTGTGAGGTGATAATGGAGGCATGGCTACAGGGCACACTGCATGGCGTACCATGTTTCTAGTTTGTACTGGCCACAGTCCTTATCCAAATGCTCTGTCAGCATTCCCTTCTCACAAGCTATCCATCCTTTTCTTATTTTCATTTGATTACAAGAAGTACTGCAATATGCTTTTTAAAAAAAAATAAAAAAATTGCTAAAGAATACCATCTATCTCACTCGTTTACGTCCGTAAACACAAAATCGCCACACCCCTAACACAATTAAGCTTTCTATGCATTGCTCTCCAAATAATTAGTAAATATTAGTATATTGAAGTAGTGAGACTATAATGTATGTATTTATTATTGTTTTGTTTTTAACTCTAGGTCCAAGTTTCTTAGTTGCAGCACAAGATGCTACAGAGGACGAAGAAGCAGTTGAAGATTCTGTTGTTGAAGATGAGGATGATGAAGCTGAAGTGGAAGAAGATGATTCTACAGACTTGGTAAAATAGATTTTAATTTAATTAAATGTGCCATGGATCAACCTTTACTTTTTTCTTTTTAGTAGTTCATAAGACCATTGGGAACAGGGTTAGCCTAGTCTTTTTCACTAGTCTACTACAAATCGAGAAAAATACATCCCATATCACATTAGTTGGACTCTTTGTAATATATACTGATACCATTCATATTAATGGCTTAATCTTACAGCAAGGAACATTGAACATTGAATATTTAATACTTTTGCTCCAAAATAAACAACTGTTCCATAGATCTGTTAGTGTGGTTGCAAGCAATCTGTTTCTCTCCATCTTTTTTTCTCCCGCTAGCCGGGCAGCAGAATTTTCATGTTGTAATGCGTATGATCTGTTTATCCATACACCAAAATCCAAATTTGTTGTGAAGGCTGCACTGTTTAGTTACGATCTTCAACAGTTTGACAAACCATACTTATAGAACACATGGCAGGATCTTTGCTTTGTAGAATAATTTCATTATAGTGATCAAAATCCTATGTCCAAATTGTTCATGGCAATTTTGTCTATGGAACATATCACAGGTGTTTTAAGACTACCAACAGTTTAGCTGCTAATTAAGAATGAAAAGAAGTTGTAACACAACTTTGGATCCAGGACATTAGCAGTTGACTCTGGATTTATTGTAATTAGAAGCGAACATGCCTTTCTGTGGTTATCAAGGTACCTAGAAATAAATGTAAGGTTCTGTTCCACGCTGATCCCTGAAATTTGAATATGATGATGAATTCAACTTAGATCTGTGACTAGGGGTGAGTGTAAGTTTTAGCACTCCGTTCATCTCCTTGTGTTTGCTTTGTTTGCCCTAAGTTGTCAGTGTATGCCCAGACGTTGGTCCCTTGCTTACTTTGCCACTGAATTCAAGCTAGCCCGGCTGATGAGGGGTGTTACCCCAAAACCTGTCTCAGGATGCTTGTTTCCGGTCCAGGGAAGACCTGGCTTGGCAGTTCGGGCTGGACTGTTCCCATGAGGAGCAGGGTCAAGACAGATTTGCATATGGCTGGGTCTGGATTGGGGTGGCGAAGTGAGCTATAGAAAAATTATGGATTCAACCCAGATCTGTGCCTGGGGTTGAGTGTCTGAAAAGTTTCAGTGCTCCGTCCATCATCTCCTTGTGTTTACTGTATTCCAGATATGGGCATGAAGCTCCTCCCACTTTCTGCCCATCTTTTTAATTTGCTCCTGTCACTGTCCTTTGTAAATTGTTGTCTATTATTGGTCAATAGGTTTGGTAGCCCCTCCTTAGTACTGCCTAGTGTCTTCTTGTAAACTCCCATGATGACACCCTGTTCCATTGTTGCTACTCAGTAAGCTTTAATTACAGCCTCGGAGCACTATTTTCTTGAGTTTTCTTCTGCTTGCTGTTGCAGGCAGGACACGCTCTCTTGCCACGCTTTTTTAAAAATAAATTTAGGTTGCGCGGCATGCTGCGCCTTTCTTTTATGAGGTGCCAAACGCGACCATATGCTTTTCCTATTCTGTTTATTTGACTTTTTATTTTTCAATGGGTGCACTGCACTTTAGCTTTATACATCTTGAGCTAAAGCTTGGGTGCTGCGATTGCTTCAAAAGTAAAGATTTCTTTACTTTTAAAACAATCGCGGCACCTGTGCTTTAGCTTACTATGTTTAAAGCTAATGCGCAGGTGCCGCAATTGTATCAAAAGTAAATAAATAGAAAAACAAAGCGTGCGGTCACCATTTTTTCTATTTGTTTATTTTTGTTACAATCGAAGCACCCGCGCTTTAGCTTTAAACAACTTAAGCTAAAGCGCGGGTGCCGCGATTGCTTTAGAAGTAAAGAAATGGAGAAAAAAAAAAGATTTTTTATTTTTTGATTTCTTTACTTTTGAAGCAATCGCAGCACCCACGCTTCAGCTTAAGATGTGTAAAGCGAGAGTGCCGCGATAGGTTTGCTACACAAGCTTTTGCAATGTAATGCGTCTCGCATTTGGGAGAGTTTGCGCTATTGGCATTCTCCTAAATCACCTCTTATGAAGAATTATCAGCCTATTTCTTTGCAATTACAAGCATTTGCAATGCCCTAGGTCCCGCATTTGCGAGAGTGTGTGCTATTGTCATTGTAAATGACCATGCCTATAGCTCAAACTCTCGCAAATGCGAGACTTATTGCATTGCAAACTACATGACCAAGTACTAGGTTGATTGTTCATAAGGGGTGATTAGGAGTTGTATTGGGGAAATAACCCTTGCTTAACAAACCTACCAAACCATGATAATTTAATGTAGGTATTTTAGAATGTGTGCTTCTAACATGTCTGAGTTGTGTTCATACTGCCATTTTCAAAAGTGCATGCTTCTTTTGAGGCTCCTACTGAAAAATAGCCTCTTATTCGTACTAAATCCTGGCCTCAGACTGAAATCTACACTGTATGCTCTTTTCAGAAGCTTGGTGGAGTTAGTTGTCTCTGTCTTTCTCTGGGTGTATGTTTTTTTTTTCCCCATGTCTGGATGGTTGACTTATTAAAGCCATCAAATAAAAATAAGTGACAAGGGACCTGCTAGTCACCGTAGACTGACCTTCTGAAGTAGGTTTGTTGATTTACTGTTTCTCTCCAAGAGATTCCATGGTTATGTACAGTTCTGGATGCAAGAAATTAAAAATAAATTCCTTTGAACAATGCAACTACCTTTATATGCTGGAAACATGTCATTTGACGTCTCCTTCGGCCTCCTGCAAGTCTCTTTGATTCTGAATTCTGTCATTGTGCATTTGGTTAATGTCAGGTTGCATATGAGCCTACTAGCGGACTGCCTGGAAGATCAGTAGGACTAGAAAGCAGCATAATGTGATAGCACAGTACCAATGAAAAATGCTCTACTTGAGTTTATTCCCTGGGGTTGCTGCTGAGGGAACCTGCTGAAAAGTATTCAGTTTAAGATGACCTCTTATTTTCAGATGATGGTAAAGTACGCCTTGGGCTGTTGAGGAGTCATTAAGTGACTTAGGACACCCCATTGACATTCTCAGTACTGACCTGACTGAAAAAGAAAATGCTTCTGTTTATTTAAATCTGAAGCATTTTTTTTCTTAAGGACTCAAAATCAGACACATGATGGAGCAGCTTCCCCCATGCCCAAAGGTTTTTTTTATTTGTGTTTTTCTGTAATGATTGTGTGTAGAGTGCACTGATATCACAGCAAATAAAGGTTGTAGAAGACTGACCTAATGGTGCAGTCTGCTCTCACTTTTGATTGGTGCTGGGAGGTTCGAATTTGCCCCCCCCAAGTACAGATCATCGTAGAAGAGACGGCATTGGAAAGAGGCACAGTCCCCTTTCCAATGCTGTCTTTTCCTAGTGGACCCTACTTGAGGTCTGCTCCACACAAGGGATGATGATTGCCGGTGGAGCGGCCACGGCCCTGATCATAGGCCAGTGTTCCCTCCCTTAAATCCCTCCCTAATCCCCCCCTATCTCCCCCCCCCCTCCCTCCCCCCCCTCCCCAACCACCCAGCCGGTTGGTCTTTAAGACCCTGGTTTTCAGAAATGTGCGGGTTTGATACATTTCCCCGAGTGCTGATGGAGCTAAGATCCAAAATCCACAATTACCCAAATTGGCAAAAAAGGATTGGTTTTGAGTAAAAATTTGATCGGTCTATGTTGCATTTATGGCCCTTTCCTGCAGCAGTTGCTAGGACTACCCACACAAGTCGGGTACCAGGACTTGAAAAAAATCATCCAAATCTTGCAAGAGCTGCAGGTCCAGTAATTTGAATAATACTCTACCTAACTGTTCTACCTTTCACCCCTAAACTGGTCGCAAATATTTTATTTCACCGAGCCGGCTTTCTTTTTCCAGTGTCCTATGAGAGCACCTTCAAATATGTGAGTTCGACATGTCTGCTGTATAAAAACTGTTTGGTTTAGATTAAATAGACTAAACTTTTACTTCATGGATAACAAGAATCTAGTCTACATTTAGGGTGGACATGACCCCCTGACTTGCCTCCTTATTCACGAACGCATTGTCATCAGGCCATGGCAGGAATGTTTCTCAGTTCGTTTTAAAACTCACTTTTAATAAAGGTATTACTAAGGCATGTTATTAGCATACTGTTATTTACACAATTTGTAATTTATGTTTCTGATAGATACATCTGCCGTGTGGATTCCTCACCTTGTGAATATCCCCTTGCGTCAGCAACATTCGGAAATTCTTTTTGTAGCCTCGCGCCGACGTGGACTAGGACGTCATAGAGACACGACCTCGCTCGCGACTCCGCTGACGTCACCGACGCCTACAATAGGCCCACGCCGGCGTGATGACATCAGTTCCCTTTTTTCCGCGTCATCGACGCCAACCGTTTCGGGATACTCTGTAGCTTATAGTATATTGTTACTTTATTTCCTCGATTCTCCATTCTCTGACCTTTTTGCTCGGTTGTCATGTCGACAAAGAAGACTGGGTTTAAACCTTGTAGAGAATGTGGGAAGATGATGTCCGTTACGGACCCTCACCAAGACTGCATCTGGTGCTTGAGTTCGGATCACGACGTTGTGGGTGTTCATCATGTCAGAAGATGAATCCGAAGGCTCTTCGAGAAAGAGAATCAAAACTTCTTGTGGCTAAGCTAAAGGCGAGTAAAGTTAAAAGATCCTCGAAGCACTCGAAGAGGTCGAAGTCGAGATCTCGAGAGGCGTCGGCCTCGAAGTCTTCGTCTGATCACGCTTCCGGTTCGCGTAAGAAACATAAGAAGAGGAGACATGAATCCCGTCATCATTCAGGTGATAAGTCTGGTTCTAGATCGAAGTCTCCCAAGAGAATGAAGTCGAAGGTAATTCCTCCGCAAGTGTCGGATCAAGAAGGTGAGGCTTCGCCTTCGGAGTCGATGGTCCATTCTCCGGATCCGACTCCGGCTCCGACTCCATCTCCAGCTCCAGGTGACACCGATGGAGTTCCTATTGAGGAGGCGACTTCGAATCCTGTTGTGGAAACAGATTCTAACCTGCCTCGAGATCTGCCTGAGCATCCACCATTCCCGACTCCAGGTCAGGACCCCTCTGCGTTTTTTAACGCAATGTATGGTGTTTTCTCAAGATCGTGGTACCCCTCTGGAGCACCTTCAGGTCCTATGGCTTTTAATTTGGGTGTTCCTCACTCATATGCCCCGGCACCTTTCATGCCGTATATGCCAGCCCCGACTCCGCTGTGGCAATACCAAGCTCCACCGAGGTCGACGCCGGTATCGACGCCGGCTCGGCCGAAGTCGACGACTCCGGCTCCGATGTCGCCGATTCCTAGCAAATCTATGGAACAGCCTTCCAAGCCATCGGATTCGATTCCGAAGTCGGCTCCGGCGCTGTCGGATTCGGCGCTGGATTCGACTGCACTTCGAGTTAAAATGAGGTCTCGAAGAGAAGCTCAACGTCTTCTTGATGAACAGAGAATTGGTGAATCTTCTTCTGAAGTGGAGGAAGGTGAGCTGGATGGGAGTTGTTTTGAGGACCTAGCAGAGGCGAGTGGTCTCGAATTTTCCCCAGAGTGGTCTTTACCTTCAGGACCTGATGCACCCTCCAGGGATGTTCAACCATATCATGTTGTCATGAAGAAGGCAGCAGGACTTTTGGGTTTGACTTTGCCTACTGTCGAATTTAAGTCGAATTTACTGACTGAGGTCCTTCATTCTCCAAATTCGGCAGTGGAACCTTTACTTCCATTTAATGATGCTTTAAAGGATCCCATTATGGAAGTATGGAAGAAACCTTTTTCTGCTCCTGCAGTTTCAAAAAGTGTGGCTAGGAGGTATAGAGTGGCTCCTGAGGATCCTGCTTTCTTATCTTCTCATCCTTCTCCTGAGAGTTTGGTAATTCAGGCCGCTTGTTCTAAAAAGTAAGTTGGTGCTTTTCCGCAGGTGCCTGGCGACAAAGAGGCCAAGAAACAGGATCAAGTTGCAAAAAAGACTTTTTCTTCAGCTAGTATGGCATTGAAGTCTTCTAATGCCACTTGCCTTATGGGTAGATATATTCATGCTCTTATGGACTCTATGCGTTCATTAATCCCTAAGGTTCCTGAGGATAACAGAAAAGACTTTGAGGAAGCTTTGTCTGATTCTCAAGCGGCAGCCCGTCGGGTCATTCAAAGTGGGCTTGATACTACGGATTCTGTGGCAAGGATCATGGGCACGGCGGTTGCCACGAGGCGTTCAGCCTGGTTGAAGTCGTCTGATTTTTCAGCTGATGTGCAGTCTGCTTTATTGGATTTACCTTTCGATGGTGAGGGGCTCTTTGGAAGGAAAGCAGACACTGCCTTGGAGAGATTCAAGGACAGCAGAGCAACTGCTAGATCTCTTGGCCTTCAGGTCAGAGGTTCTACGACCAGGAAATTTAGAGGGTTTGGCCGCTCTTCCTTTCGTTCATATAGACAAGGTCAGCAGCAGCAGCAACAACAGCAGCAGCAGAATACCTTGTATAGGTCATACAGGGGAAAACAGAGGGCACGTCCTCGAGGGCGTCAAGCCTCCTCCTCCTTCACCTCTTACAACCCCCCCCCGCCACAGAAAAGCAGCCCTAGATCCGCCATTCAGGATCATGTAGGCCCAGTGGGGGGTCGGCTTACCCACTTTCTACGAGATTGGGAATCGGTTACATCAGATCTTTGGGTTCTCAATCTCGTAGAAAATGGGTATGCCCTTCCCTTTCGGGAATTCCCTCCCAATTACCCTCCTTGCCAGGGGTATTGCTCAGAGGAACATCTGTTACTCCTTCAGGAGGAAGTCCAAACTCTATTGAAAAAAGGTGCGATAGAGGTGGTCCCAGAGCAGGAAAGGGGTCAGGGATGCTACTCCCGGTATTTCCTGATTCCCAAGAAGGATGGCAGACTTTGTCCAATCCTGGATCTCAGGATCTTGAATTTTTATCTGAAGCAGGAGAAATTCAAGATGCTCACCCTTGCTCAGGTTCTTCAGGCGCTGCTGGAAGAAGACTGGATGGTGTCACTCGACTTGCAGGATGCGTATTTTCATATTCCAATCCTGAAGTCGCACAGGAGGTATCTCCGTTTTACGGTGGGATCGCAGCACTACCAGTTTGCGGTCCTTCCGTTTGGACTTACTACTGCGCCTCGGGTCTTCACCAAGGTGATGGCAGTGGTGGCGGCGCATCTCAGAAGATCAGGGATTTCTGTATTCCCGTATCTGGACGACTGGCTGATCAAAGCGCAGTCGTCAGAGACTGTGCTTCATCATCTGCGAGAGACAACCCAGTTGTTGTACAGGTTGGGTTTTTCGATAAACGTACCCAAATCTCACCTGGTGCCCTCCCATCGCAACCTGTTCATAGGTGCTGTACTGGACACAACTGTATGTCGTGCATTCCCTCCCCCTCAAAGGATTCGCGACATACAGGAAATGATTCCTTTATTTTACAATGGAGCGGTCGTTCCAGTCCTGAAGGTCCTTCGCCTGCTCGGTCTGATGGCTTCTTGCATTCTGTTGGTCAACCATGCACGCTGGCACATGAGGGCACTCCAGTGGTGCCTCCGCAGGCAGTGGTATCAGCACAACGGGGATCTCAGGGAGTCTGTGAGGATCTCCAGAGAAGCTGCGGCGGATCTGTCTTGGTGGAGCAATCTGTCTCAAGGAAAGCCTTTTCAGCTGCCTCCATTGGTGGCCACAGTGATTACGGATGCATCCATTCTAGGGTGGGGTGCTCATCTGGGGGATCTGCAGGTCAAGGGCCTTTGGTCTCCAGAGGAAAGGTTGCTTCACATCAACCTTTTAGAATTGCGGGCGATTCATTTAGCGCTCAAGGCCTTCCTCCCTTCCCTTCGCGGTCGTTCGATCCAAGTCCTGACGGACAACACGACCGCGATGTGGTACATCAACAAGCAGGGAGGAGTGGGGTCGCAGTGTCTCTGCAGAGAGGCTCTGCGTCTCTGGTCCTGGGTTCAGGACCATCAGATTTGTCTGATGGCAAATCATCTGGCCGGGGTTCTGAATGTTCGTGCAGACAGTCTCAGTCGGCAGTTCTCTGCCGACCACGAGTGGAGGCTCCAGCCGGGGGTGGTTCACGACATCTTTCAGATGTGGGGGACTCCTCGGGTGGACCTGTTCGCCACTCGCGAGAATGCTCATTGCCTGTCGTTCTGCAGTCTCCAGTATCCGATGCAAGGAGCCTTGGGGGATGCGTTTCAGTTGAGTTGGAGCTCGCAACTCCTTTACGCGTTTCCTCCCATACCCTTGATTCCTCGGGTTCTGAGGAAAAATCGCCAAGACCGGGCCCAAGTCATATTGATCGCCCCGGATTGGCCAAGAAGGGTGTGGTACACAGATCTTCTCCACCTCTCCTCTCACCCGCCGCTCCGTCTCCCTCTCAGGGCAGACCTCCTCTCTCAGATGGAGGGGCAGGTCCTACACCCCCACCTCCAGACCTTACACCTTCATGCCTGGAGATTGAACGGGGCAACCTGATTTCCTTTTCCCTCCCGCCTGACGTTGTGGATGTCATCTTGTCAGCCAGGCGTGACTCCACTAAGTCCATTTATTCTTATAGATGGTCGAAGTTTGTCACGTGGTGTGGGGAAAAGTCTATTGACCCTTTGAGAGCCCATTTGTCTGATGTTCTCCAGTTTGCCCTTTCTCTGGCTCAGCAGGGGCTTGCTGTTGCCACTGTGAAGGGTTATCTTTCTGCGCTGTCGGCTTTTATCTGTTTGCCTGACCAGCCTTCTCTTTTTAAATCTCCTATAGTTTTAAGGTTTTTGAAGGGCCTTACTAATAAGTTCCCTCCTACTCCTTTTATTGTGCCTCAGTGGGACTTAAATCTTGTTTTGACTTTTCTGATGGGTGCTCCTTTTTGAGCCTCTTCACAAATGTCCCATGAGGCTTCTTACCTTTAAAACGGTCTTCCTCGTTGCAATAACCTCGGCAAGGAGGGTAAGTGAGCTTCAAGCTCTTAGTTACAAGCCCCCTTTCTTGACCATTCATGCTGATCGAATGGTTCTCAGGACCAGGGCTGCTTTTCTGCCTGAGGTGGTAACTCGCTTCCATCTAGGACAGTCCATTACCCTACCTGCCTTCTATCCTCCCCCTCACCCTTCTAAGGAGGAAGAGAGACTGCACCGTCTGGACCCTAAGAGGGCGGTGTCCTTTTACTTGGACAGATCCAAGGACTTTCGTTTGGAAGACCAGCTCTTCATTGGGTTTGCTGGCTGCAAGAAAGGAAGAGCGGTCCATAAAAGAACCTTGTCGAGATGGATCGTCCTCTGCATAAAGATCTGCTACTCTTTGGCCGGTAAGGAACCACCAGAGGGTATAAGGGCTCATTCTACAAGGGCTAAGTCATCGACCTCTGCGTTGGCTAGAGGTGTGCCTGTTGAGGATATTTGTAGAGCGGCAACTTGGTCTTCCCTCCACACTTTCGCAAAGCATTACTGCTTGGATTCCGAGGTGAGGAGGGATGGTCATTTTGCGCGTTCTGTCCTTCAGGATTTCCTGGCTTAGAGTGGACACCCTCCTCCGGGAGTGGGGACTGATGTGGGACTCTATTCACAAGGTGAGGAATCCACACGGCAGATGTATCTATCAGAAGAACAAGTTACTTACCTTTGGTAACGCTTTTTCTGGTAGATACTATATCTGCCTGTGGATTCCTCACTGACCCACCCGCCTCCCCGTTGTCCACTCTTCTATACCAGTGTTACTGTAATGTAATGTATTTATAGTTTATCAGGGAATGTTTCAATAGCTTTCCTGCTTTTGCTTCACACTGTGTGTTTTACCTTTACTATTGTGTACTGTGTATACTGTATGCATTTCTACTGTCATTGGTCCGTCCGTGTGCCTCGATGGCACGGAAAAAAGGGCGGAACTGATGTCATCACGCCGGCGTGGGCCTATTGTAGGCGTCGGTGAAGTCAGCGGAGTCTCGAGCGAGGTCGTGTCTCTATGACGTCCTAGTCCACGTCGGCGCGAGGCTACAAAAAGAATTTCCAAATGTTGCTGACGCAAGGGGATATTCACAAGGTGAGGAATCCACAGGCAGATATAGTATCTACCAGAAAAAGCGTTACCGAAGGTAAGTAACTTGTTCTTTATTGTAATAGCCACAGTTTCCCACTGACATGCAGTTTTACAAATAAAACCATATAGAGTAAAACAATGTAGTTTTGAGGGGCTGGCAGCCTGTATGCATACACTGAGGAGCGGGCATGCGAAGGTGTGATCGCATTTTGCTTCACCGGGGACAAGCCTCTTTGAAGGTGGCCAATTGTGACTACCGCCATTTAGTCATCTGCTGGAGGAGTTTACACCTCCTCCCTTCAACTGTTCTCTGTTTCTGGGTGTACTTCACACTTCTTAACAGGGAGGCAGCATGTTATCTCTGATGGCAACTGCTGCAGATAGGAAAGCTAACAAAGGTTTGGGCAACAAAGTGGTGACTTTCTAAGTCCTCTTCCTATTAATAGTTACCTCAACTACAACCTCCGTAATAAGCCAAGGTTAATGTAATGGTTAATTTGATTCCTTGCAGTAACAACTTTAATGGTTTTAAATGCAAGTTGGCACTTAGCGTGGTGGCTAGCGAAACTCCATGTTAGATAGTGAAAATCCGAAATTACTGTTTTCACAGTGGCAAGGACGGTGGTGGTCCAATTGACTGAGTATGTTGAACTCTAAAAGGAGCATGCTCCTCTTCTTAATATTAAGAGACTTCTCTGGTGGGCTACCGAGTCCTTCTCTTAGAGTAGATTATTACTATTACAAGCATTGGCAAAGCCAATAGGTCTCGCCTTTGGGAACCTTATAACTGTTCTGTTGAAGGCAGGGTAAATAAAGCATTAAACAAAAGCAAAGCAGGATGCAACATGTGAAGTTCATCATTCAATCATCAACGTGTTTGAGCTCCAGGACTCCAGTGAGAGCCGCATGGAGGCGAGAGCAAACTCATTAGTGGCACCAGAGTAATGTACTCTCACCAGTGGATCCATAGCGGTGGATCCCTGGTTGTCACGGGACCCAAGGTATTTGAACTTTACAGTTTAGGAGGAGTCAAATACTGACCTCTGAAACCAGTCTTTATCTAATCCAGCAGGAGGATGGGGGCCAGGAACAAATGGGGATCACTTAAAAATGAATGAACTCCAAGTCCCATTGCTTCCTTTTGTCATGAGAACCCTGTTACTTACAGGACAGCACCCTGAAGCAACTCAAAGGAGAAGCAAGGTGTTTTATAAAACCACTGCAGCAGGAGGCTGTGGTCACACCATAGATGCTGATTTCAGTCTCCGGACCCGTGGATCCTTCTCTAACACTAACCAGTAAAACAGAGTGATCGTACCAAGCGGTGTGAGAGGGGCTTGGGAGCTGCCATTTTAAATGTGCTGCCATTTGCCACCCCGAAGAAGCGCATGTGCGTAAACTGAAGCCAGACCCACGTGCGCCGATGCCAGCACAGGACACGGTCCGTTCACAGCCTGCCAGGGACCATCAGATTGTGCTTCTGGAGAAGACGTGTGTTTTTCCTGGCACAATACTTGGTATTTGCAATCTCCTGGCTGGAGACGCAACCGTCCACAAAGGGCTTTGGAGTTGGCGCCCTGTGTTTTTTTTTTTTTTCATTCTGTAAAACGGCATCATTACAAACACTCAGTTTTGAAGCCGGGGACGAATACAGACGTTTGCTTCCAAGCTACATCTCTGCAGCATTAGACCCGCTTCAGCTCACTCAGACATATGGTTTGTGTTAGTCGTGCAACCGAAAAGAAAACATTTTAATGGTTGATCCCTGAGTATTTTTAAGTTAATGTGCAACTTTGCTGGGAAGCTATTTAAGTGGCGGTATCCGTTGCTTTTCGGCAGGCTCCCAGCTTCGAAGGCCGTTTCTGAGGAGACCTGGTGGATTTCAGAAATGTGGGAGCGGACCCGTCGTATAACGTGGTGTCCGCAGAGACTAGATGCGGGAGCTGCTGGTGTGCACCCGCATCTTGGCACGATAATTAGAAACATATGCTGCTGCACGTACCCGCAAGCATTAGGCTGTGGGCGTGCTGTCTTTGTTAAAAAGATGCACGCAAAGGCCAATAGCCTAGGACAAAACTAAACGCACATGCACGCACGAGCGTGTGGTGAGATTTCTGAAAGCCCTTACATAAAATCAAGCGGCTCTGCGCTAGGCTCAACTTAACAAAAATCACGTTTTTGACCTGGCACAGGGCTTTATTCTGCCATGTTAAGTTGGTAGGTTTAAAGCTGCCCAGCCTGATCGCAGGTGCAAGCCATTCTCACCTTGTCGCAGTAGAGATGGCCCAGTTAAGTGCTGTAGTCCACTAGTGTCATTTAACTTACCAGCCCTGGCTGCTTCTGATACTATATATTAGAGATTTATATGCAAGTTAAATAAGTCAATTGGGTATTAGCCAGTTGTAAGCCTCCTTTGGGGTCAGAACTCATTCTCGGAGCCTAGACAGCAAGGCACAGTGCACTAGAGATTCGAAAAACCTGCAACATCAGTCCAAATCCTCCGAGGGGTGATCATACAAAAAGAGGTCCTTTCCAACATCTAGTGGCGGGTCCTCTGCCCCACTGCTTTGAAGCAGTGCGTAGTAGAAACATATAATGATAACTTTGCATTATCATTTTATGCTTTGTGCTGAACGGCAGGCCGGTGGACAGGGCTGCTCTACTCTCAAAGCAGGGTGGGGAGGAATGGGTTGCCCACTCCCAAATGTGCAATGACTATTTAATTGTCATGCGCACTTCCCCTTTCTCCATGCAGACTGCCTTACATTACGTGTGATTGCTTACCAATCAACGCTGCATTGCACCATTATGATTGGTCAGTGAGGGCTGCTGTGCTTCCTGTTCCTAGAGTTCCACGATGGGAGCAGAGACGCAGGGCCCGGCGCCAAGGTTTGTTTATTTTTTAAAAATGTTATTTTATATTTGACCCCCACTCCTTTTTGCACCTAGAAATTGAGAAACTCCTGAGAAATGAATAACCATTAATTTATAATTCTCGTGCTTTACTACTCTACTGATCCAAGACTGGCCTCCAGTCTATATCTTGGAACATATTCAAAACCTTCCTTTACAAGAAATTTCAGACCACAAAATGTGTATCCATAACCTGTAGGTCAATATTTCTTAACCTTTAGACTTCTTTAGACTCCCACTGAGTCTGTACATGTAACCGAGGACCAAGGCTTAAGCAATTTCTGTGTTTTTTACCTCAAAATAATATACAAATATACAGAAACAAATAGACCGTAAACAAAAATTGTAAAATATTAGTCACAACAAATGTAAAGATCAGAATTTTAATGGGACAGATTGAACATTTCGAAAGTTTTATTTCTAAAGGTTTACGTGATATGCTAAAATCCTGCTCATCACTTAACCTTTTTTTTATTTTTTTCTCCTAATGCATGGTCCCTTTTTAGGTCTCGCCTGTCGATGCGCATGCGCATCGAGCTTGCGAGACTATGGGGGCTTATCCACTCTTTGTCCAACTTGCAAGGAATCGTGGCGATTCCTTGCAGTGCCCGTGACTTTTAAGCTCAATGCGCATGAGCATTGAGCTTAAAAGCGCGTGCACATGCCCCCAGCCGCCTGCCTTGCCTACTCTCCCGCCCCCTCACTTCTTGATTGCACGGCCGCTAGGCCGTGCCTCCCCTACTCTCCTCCCCTCTCCTCCTCCTACTCTCCTCCCCTGTCTGCCTGCCGTGTCGCACCTCTCCCCTCTCCGCCCCCTCCCCTGCCCGCCGTGCTCTCCCCTCCTCTCCTTTCCCACGCTCGCCTCCTGAAAGTCGTCTTCGTTTTGTCTCACCGCTCTCCGTTTACTTTCCTGCCTCCCCCTCTTTCACCCCTTTCTATTTTATATCCCCAATTTTCTCCTTTTTAGTTTTTATTTATTCCACTTCCCCAGCAGCACCGCACACACGCCCCTCCCCCGCTGTCCCCTGGAGCAGCGCGCAGACACCCGCTCCCTCCCCCGGTGACATGTCTCTCGCTGCCTCTGTTTGTGTTGGTGCAGCGAGAAATGTTCTGTCACAATCCCGTCCGTCAAATCCGGCTTCGTATCCTCACTCACAATGTCACGGGCACCGCGGCCTGTGCCCTCACACCTCCGACGACCACTCGGTGCAAATACGGACTCTCTCCCTCAGTACTGCGTCATCAGTGCCTCCCACGGCGACCCCCTCTTCCAACAGACCACCCTCCCAGACCAGCAGCCCTCCTCTCCCTTTCACCCCACAGAAACCGTGCCCGCACTCATGACGTACACGCCGTCCTTTCCTACCCACACACCTGCACTCACACTGCCTCTCATCTTCTGCATCTCACAGCGACAGTCTCTCCTATCCCAGGCGTCCCACGCTGAGTCTATTTCAACTCCGGCTTCCCACAATGACCGTTTCTCCCGCCTCATTGACAGTCTCTCGTTTCCAGTGTCTCTATCTCCTGCATCCCACACTGACAGTCTCTCTCGTATCCTGCACGCCACACTGACAATCTCTCTCATTTGCTGCACCCACCCTACATGACAGTCTCCCACGCCTCGTACACCCAGCAATTACAATATCTTACGTCCCCTGCACGCCACACCGACGGTCTCTCTCGCCTCCTGCACTCCATACTGACAAGTCTCTCTCTCATCCTGCACGCCACACTGACGGTCTCTCTCGCCTCCTGCACTCCACACTGACAAGTCTCTCTCGAATCCTGCACGCCACACTGACGCTCTCTCTCATTCCTATACTCCACACTGACAGTCTCTCTCGAATACTGCATGCCACACTGACGCTCTCTCATTCCTATACTCCACACTGACAGTCTCTCTCGAATACTGCACGCCACACTGACGCTCTCTCTCATTCCTATACTCCACACTGACAGTCTCTCTCGAATCCTGCACTCCACACTGACGGTCTTTCTCGCCTCCTGGATCTTAGGCTGGCAGTCCCTCTCATCTCCAGCATTCTACAGTGACACTCCTCTTTCATCCTGCATGTCTCAGCTGCCTTTTAAATCATCTACGCTCCGCGCTCCACCAGACAAAGGCACCACGAAGCTTTGCTGAGCGGCTATAACTGTCAATGCCTAGAGCGTGGAAACAAATGTCTGGAGCTCGTGTTACAAACACCCTACAGTTGTAGCTAACATGGCATAGCCTCGGGCAACTAATGGTATAATATTGTGCTCTCCATAGCTACACAGTCCTGGACGGCTGCATTGCCCATTGTTGCTCCACCGGGGCAAGAGCTGTGCCACCCTTTGAAGATCCCCGCTGGCTTTGTAAATAAGCCCCGTCTGGGTTATATATATGCCATTTGGCTATCATTAACATCGAGCAGAAGACCTTTCTGTGCCTCCCCTACTCTCCTCCCCCCTCCTCCTCCTACTCTCCTCCCCTGTCTGCCTGCCGTGTCGCACCTCTCCCCTCTCCGCCCCCTCCCCTGCCCGCCGTGCTCTCCCCTCCTCTCCTTTCCCACGCTCGCCTCCTGAAAGTCGTCTTCGTTTTGTCTCACCGCTCTCCGTTTACTTTCCTGCCTCCCCCTCTTTCACCCCTTTCTATTTTATATCCCCAATTTTCTCCTTTTTAGTTTTTATTTATTCCACTTCCCCAGCAGCACCGCACACACGCCCCTCCCCCGCTGTCCCCTGGAGCAGCGCGCAGACACCCGCTCCCTCCCCCGGTGACATGTCTCTCGCTGCCTCTGTTTGTGTTGGTGCAGCGAGAAATGTTCTGTCACAATCCCGTCCGTCAAATCCGGCTTCGTATCCTCACTCACAATGTCACGGGCACCGCGGCCTGTGCCCTCACACCTCCGACGACCACTCGGTGCAAATACGGACTCTCTCCCTCAGTACTGCGTCATCAGTGCCTCCCACGGCGACCCCCTCTTCCAACAGACCACCCTCCCAGACCAGCAGCCCTCCTCTCCCTTTCACCCCACAGAAACCGTGCCCGCACTCATGACGTACACGCCGTCCTTTCCTACCCACACACCTGCACTCACACTGCCTCTCATCTTCTGCATCTCACAGCGACAGTCTCTCCTATCCCAGGCGTCCCACGCTGAGTCTATTTCAACTCCGGCTTCCCACAATGACCGTTTCTCCCGCCTCATTGACAGTCTCTCGTTTCCAGTGTCTCTATCTCCTGCATCCCACACTGACAGTCTCTCTCGTATCCTGCACGCCACACTGACAATCTCTCTCATTTGCTGCACCCACCCTACATGACAGTCTCCCACGCCTCGTACACCCAGCAATTACAATATCTTACGTCCCCTGCACGCCACACCGACGGTCTCTCTCGCCTCCTGCACTCCATACTGACAAGTCTCTCTCTCATCCTGCACGCCACACTGACGGTCTCTCTCGCCTCCTGCACTCCACACTGACAAGTCTCTCTCGAATCCTGCACGCCACACTGACGCTCTCTCTCATTCCTATACTCCACACTGACAGTCTCTCTCGAATACTGCATGCCACACTGACGCTCTCTCATTCCTATACTCCACACTGACAGTCTCTCTCGAATACTGCACGCCACACTGACGCTCTCTCTCATTCCTATACTCCACACTGACAGTCTCTCTCGAATCCTGCACTCCACACTGACGGTCTTTCTCGCCTCCTGGATCTTAGGCTGGCAGTCCCTCTCATCTCCAGCATTCTACAGTGACACTCCTCTTTCATCCTGCATGTCTCAGCTGCCTTTTAAATCATCTACGCTCCGCGCTCCACCAGACAAAGGCACCACGAAGCTTTGCTGAGCGGCTATAACTGTCAATGCCTAGAGCGTGGAAACAAATGTCTGGAGCTCGTGTTACAAACACCCTACAGTTGTAGCTAACATGGCATAGCCTCGGGCAACTAATGGTATAATATTGTGCTCTCCATAGCTACACAGTCCTGGACGGCTGCATTGCCCATTGTTGCTCCACCGGGGCAAGAGCTGTGCCACCCTTTGAAGATCCCCGCTGGCTTTGTAAATAAGCCCCGTCTGGGTTATATATATATGCCATTTGGCTATCATTAACATCGAGCAGAAGACCTTTCTGTGCCTCCCCTACTCTCCTCCCCCCTCCTCCTCCTACTCTCCTCCCCTGCCTGCCGTGTCGCACCTCTCCCCTCTCCGCCCCACCCCTGCCCGCCGTGCTCTCCCCTCCTCTCCTTTCCCGCGCTCGCCTCCTGAAAGTCGTCTTCGTTTTGTCTCACCGCTCTCCGTTTACTTTCCTGCCTCCCCCTCTTTCACCCCTTTCTATTTAATATCCCCAATTTTCTACTTTTTAGTTTTATTTATTCCAGTTCGTGTGTCACCTCTTTCTTCCTTTGCCCATCCAACCTCCGTTTTTGTTCTGCCTTTGTCCCTGCTCAGCAGCCCCGCATGCCTTCCCCAGCAGCACCGCACACACGCCCCTCCCCCGCTGTCCCCGGAGCAGCGCGCAGACACCCGCCCCCTCCCCCGGTGACATGTCTCTCGCTGCCTCTGTTTGTGTTGGTGCAGCGAGAAATGTTCTGTCACAATCCCGGGAAATATCACCACCTCCGGGGATTATTTATTAACAAGCGGGCTCCTGCCCCGCCTCTCTCCTCATTCGATCTCTCTCATTCGGCTTCTTCTGCTGCTCTCCCCTCCTCTCCTTTCCCACGCTCGCCTGGGAGCCCTAATGAAATGTATTGACGCGGGGGCTTAAAAAGTTTGAAGACTAGGGCTCTAGGGCCTATTGGCTTAGCCTGTGGCCAATGTTAAGCTCCAAACTCCTACGAAAGATGATGTCACCCATCAAATACAGGTAGCCCCGCCCACACTCCACAAACACCCTCTGCCTAACAGCTGAACAAAGCCACACTTGCGTCGAAGTGGAAAGTCCCCGACGATCTCTGTTCGATCTTTAGTCTGCTTTGCTTTCACTTTCTTTTAACCACATGAGCGCTAGCGAAATTCCCCTCCTGTGCTCTTCTTTACAAAAACCCATTATTCATGACGAGCTGGGCTCGTCGTGAGCGTAGCAGGAGGCTACCTCATGATGAGCCCAGCTCGTCATGAGCGTCGAAGGGGTTAAGACAGTAAAGTTAGCATTTCCAGGAAAGGAAGGACACCCACGCGCAGTACATGTGAATGCCCTCACCCTCACTCACCCTCACTCACCCTCAACCCCTCACCCTCACCCTCACTCACCCTCACCCTCACTCACCCTCAACCCCTCACTCACCCTCACTCACCCTCACCCCTCACCCTCAACCCCTCACTCTCACTCATCCTCACTCACCCTCAACCCCTCACTCACCCTCACTCACCCTCACCCACCCTCAACCCCTCACCCTCACCCTCACTCACCCTCAACCCCTCACCCTCACTCACCCTCACTCACCCTCAACCCCTCACCCTCAATCACCCTCAACCACTCACCCTCACCCACCCTCACCCACCCTCAACACCTCATCCTCACTCACCCTCACCCTCACTCACCCTCAACCCCTCACCCTCACCCTCACTCACCCTCACTCACCCTCAACCCCTCACCCTCAACCCCTCACCCTCACTCACCCTCAACCCCTCACCCTCACTCACACTCAACCCCTCACCCTCACTCACCCTCACCCTCACTCACCCTCACCCTCACTCACCCTCAACCCCTCACCCTCACTCACCCTCACTCACCCTCACTCACCTCAACCCCTCACTCACCCTTACTCACCTCAACCCCTCACCCACCCTCACTCACCCTCAACCCCTCACCCTCACTCACCCTCAACCCCTCACTCACCCTCACTCACACTCACCCTCACCCACCCTCACGCTCACCCACCCTCAACACCTCACCCTCACACAGTGCAATAGCTCTCAGACCATTTCAGTTACAGCTTTTATAAATATTTATGGCTTTTTTTATTTGTAATTCTTTAGCATTGGCTACAGGAAACAAAAATGCTAAACATTTACAAAAAAAAACCATAAACAATTCTAAAAGCACTAACTCTAATGGTGCGAGACCTATTGCATTTCCAATGCTTGTTTGTCGTTGCACATAAGTGTTTCAGTTGAGCGAATACTCCTCTATATTCTTTAGTTTTAATAAAATGTTCAATAAAAAAAAATCCTCATTGCAATATCATAGTACATGTCTATAGGTGACAATGTATCTAGAACCACATGCTACATGACGTAGGCAACAGAGTTTGCTGTTCTGTTCATCTGAGCATTGCCATATCTTCTGTTGGTGATGTACAAATATCGCCCCTAAACGCTTTCCATCCTCCCACTCCTCTATATTCGATTGTTTGCTGTACTTGTACTGCTCTCACAAATTAAGCTAAGGATAAAATCTTAATCAGTTATACGTTATTAATCTTATAATAATTAATTTTCTCTATCGTGGCACACCTGAATAGACTTTGCAGACTCCAGGTTGAGAAATGTTTCTGTAGGTCATTTATAGAAATAAACCTCAACTTAATTGTTGGCCTGTACTGAATGTTCTACAGGCTTGCTCAATGTGAAAAGTAACAACTAGAATCCGTTAACTAGCTTAAACGGATTGTCCTTGTGGTTATAGGCGTCTTCCACCTAGAACTATTGCATGTGTGACCTAATGTATGTCTGACCGATTTAAATTCGGGGATTCACATTATGACAAATTTGATTAGCTGGAATTGGAACATTCTGTATTTGCATAAACTTTCATATGTTCACCTACAAGTTGATTTTCCCTGTTTAACGTGTGCTCATTACAGTAGGTGTAAGTTGGTTATGCTAAAAAGCTAATGATTTCCATAAGGCAGGTTTCTTTTTAAAATGGCAAAGTGAGTGATGTGTGGGAATGCTACCCAGAGAGATTATCAGAGCTTTACAGCATTTGCCCCATCACCTTTTGTGTGATTATACCCAGACGTGGTCCCTTGTTCGCTGTGCCATAGCATCCAACCTATACTTCACAGATGTGTGAAACAGTCTGAAGTTGCTTGTATTCCGTTCTAGAGCGCCTTGTTTTTTCGAGTGTCATTCACATTCTGTTTTTGCATTTGACAGAGTAGAGATGTTGCAGTGGGTCAGTACACTACATCCATTGGCTTTATTAATTTGTGAGGAATTGCTTTTTGCCTGATAATGTGTGAACATCCACCTGAAATTGCGTAGCGCCAGGGCTGGTGGTTCAGTAATAATATCCCTTTTTTTTTTCCTTCATACTTGTATGGGTTTTATTTTTCCACCTGGCAGCTCCTCTGACAGTTCTTCCAGGCTGCATGATTTCCGCTCATTTCATTCTACAGTGCAGCCAGTCCTTCCGGGTGGCCATCTTGGAATAGTGTTACGCTTAATCTTACATAATTTTACTGTTCTAAGGTGGGGAACATGTGGGCTTAATGTGGGGGTCAAGTTGGAACCTTGAAACGATGTTACTCTATGTATAATACATTTAGAAGAAGATAGCTGCCCAAAAAAAACTATTTTACTTTCTTTATTGCAAGCACATGCCCGCTATGTTTGTGGTGGCATTTTCCTTTTTTCTACTTTTATTATTTTAACGTATCTTGCTTGTGGTGTCTTTTCTTTTGAGTGTGTGAATGCATAAATGACTCGGTGGGTTAACGAATCAATAGAAGAGACCGTGTGTGTTTGATGGATTGAGTGCCTTAATCAGCATTGACCAAAAATGCACTTTCAGATTTAAGCGAGCCCTGTTGGCATTGTCAAGCTTGTTATTTTTAATTATTCGCTGATCTGCATCTGTGCAGTGCTTGGAAACCTGAGCTCGCCTATTTTGAGCACAAATAAATAAAAGAAAGGTATTTAATGATGTGTAAAATGTTTTGAAGCTTCTAAAACTGAGAAGTGTCCCTATCCTAAGAACTGCATTTAAAAGTTGATAACCTCTCTTTGTGATCCTGATTGTCTCTTTATTTTGGGGGGCATAATGCAGATTGGTTCTTTAAATGCTCTTCAACTCCGCTAGTATGGAAACACTTGCTGTGTGGTTCTTTACCCTACCACCTTTACAAATTTTAAGTTCCCCTTCAGTGGTCGGGCATTGCTAGCTCCATCTTCAATAATTAACTTGATTTGGGTTTTGATGCTGTTTCAATGACTTCTGAGTTCTCGCCCGTTGCAGATCGAGCTTTTGAGTGGAGTGTAGCTTCTTCGCAATAATTGCTTACAGTAGGTAGTGCATGCTGGCAACTTTTGTGCTTTTGAAAAATGACTTTTGTCCATTTTTAGGTAGAAGAAAAAGAAGAAGAGGAAGACTTGACATCCGGAGAACCAAAGGCCTCACCAAACGCTGACACCACCATCTTGTTTGTGAAAGGAGAAGGTATATTTTTTAACTTTTTATTTTTATTTCACAGTATTTGCTTTATGCTTGGAGTTACTAGGGAAGGCTTTTGGCCTCTGCCACAGCCATTTTTCGAAACATAAGCTGGCAAACAATGATTGCAAGAAGATTTAATATTGCAAGAGGACATTACACATCCACTGAGATTGACCGTTCTTCATGGACCATGTCGTCGAAAGGAACCTTGTTACATTTGAGTAGAAATGCTAGATAAGAAGTTAATCGATGTTAATAAGGCTGTTTGCTTTTTTGTACTCATGTCCCCATTACGGTACCAAAGACAACCCTCTAACCAGGAATGTCTTAACCAGGTAATCCTGGCCTTTTTCTTGCCAGGAAAGAAGGAAGGTGGACTTGCAGCCAAGACCTCGCACTTTGTAACCTGTTTTGACTAGCACCTGAACATTTATGGAGTCGAACCAAGTCTTCTGTATAGTTAGATTTCTGCTTAGAAGAGGAGTGTAGAATGCTCTCTTCTCTGGGTTTCATTAACTAGTGTGACAAACCAAACCTCATATCAAGATCACTGTAGAGAGCATTTTTCAGCCATGTTATGCACTTTAGACGATTGATAAGAAAACAAGGTTTCTGCCCAATTCAAACCAGGATAACCAATTATCATTTTTTGTTTATAGTCCGATCGCTGTAACCATAGCAGTGTTTGTGGTGCAGTATTCCATCTCTCCTTAACAATGATTTTTGTCTGTTCTTTCTTAGATTTCCCTGCTAACAACATTGTGAAGTTTCTTGTTGGTTTCACCAATAAGGGTACTGACGAATTTACCATTGAGTCTCTTGATGCCTCTTTTCGATACCCTCAAGATTACCAATTTTATATCCAGAACTTCACTGCTCTTCCTTTGAACACCGTGGTTCCGCCTCAGAGACAGGCCACATTTGAGTATTCCTTCATCCCTGCTGAGCCTATGGGGGGTCGTCCCTTTGGCCTTGTAATCAACTTGAACTATAAAGATGAAAATGTAAGTTATTTTTTTCTGTTTTAATTGGATAAAGATTATTGATTTCCTATCCGTATCATTAATATACTCTTGTGGGGAGCCAGAAGTGCACTCCAAGCTCAATTGTTTGCTGTGGTGCACTTCAAGCGACACAGTTGTGTTTGGTGAGACTTGAATGGCTTTTTTTTGCAACCCTACTGTTTACTGTACTTTTGTTGCTCAATTATATACATCTTTGTATTAATCTTTGCATATTTATTCATGCCGAGACAGTTTGCTTGAAATCTGCCCTGCCAGCAGATAACGAGTCAAATGTGAGCTTACTTAGTAGAATGTTATGCCTCTGAATTGTTCTCAGCAGAATCAAACAAATGCTGATGCAGCCTTGACACCATTGCTTATATCTGTTAAATGAGAGGTACAGTCTTACGAAACCTTCTCTAGTAAGGGCTTTTTGGTTGTGCAGTAAGGAGTTTGCAAATTTTGCAATGACTGCATAAATTATAATTTTGCAAAAGTGAGCGTAGATACCATTAAACTGACACTTTTAGTGGGCAGCAGACATCCAGAATCAAAAACTATATATATTTGTTTCTATAGCCCTTTTGTATGCTGGTACCTTATACCATACAAAACACATCCCCAGTCCTACAGACTAGCCATTGTCCCTTTTCAGCAAAAGAATGTAGTCAAAACCTGCTTCTAGTGCTTCTTGTGGTCTTGCACCAGACCGCTCCAGCTGCCTGTTGGAAGACTACATTGTATGCTATACTCCAGAGGCAATCCTTGCTCAGGATTACAGGTCTTTAGTGTCCGTGACCTGCTTTCTTTTTATGCTTTTTAGGTCTCGCGCCTGCGTTGCAGTGTGCTGCATTGCTTGTGTAGCGCCAGACCTTTAGTCCTTGAAAAACGGGGTTTTAGCACTGACCTCTAATCTCACACGCTCTTGCTTGTGCTTTTGCGCTACCCCATTGACCTTTGTGTGCGTCTTTTAATAAGACTGCACGCAATTGGCCAAATACGAGCGCATTGCTCCGCCCATGGCCTATTGGTGTCTATTATGCGCTTGGTGCGCGTAATAGACACCAATAGGCCATGTGGTTTCAATTATAGTGCCCAGACATGGGAGCGATAACTGGAAATATATGGTTCGCTGTGGCGCGCACACACACCACTCGCGGGCGTGTCCTTGGCTGTGGTGTCCTTCTCGAACGCTGGGCCAATCCCAGCGCTGCTCTGCAGTCGAGCCCCCGACCACGTGGTGCTTCTCTCCTTCTCGTTTTCATATCTGGAATGGTATTTTTAGGCAGCTAAAGTTGCAATCGTTACCATAAAGCATAGTGTGTTCAGATGTGGACTGGAGGATGAAACCAGGTCACCGAGATCCCCCCCCCCCCCCAGGTCCATGACATGAAGGTTCGACTGATGCAGGGGTTCAAACCCGTTTTCTGTTGTTCTAAGGTCAGCAGCTCTAGCCACTAAGCCGCCTCTCCTCTCCCCTGAATATTATTGCGTTCAGAGGCCGATCTTGAGGCTTTTCTATCTCTGCCTCATTTTCCTGACCACAATAACCCCTAGAGGTTCCAGAATTAGCCACTTTACCGCTCAAGTTTTCTTCCTTGCATGACACTGACGGCAAACCCGCGCCGGAGCAGCTGTATAACTAGCGATGATGAGCTTGGCACTTGAAATTAGAGATGAGATGATATTAGCGGCCTGTCATTATCGCTGAAGGGGCTGAATGGCGCAGTGATTGTTTGAGAAGTTGTTTTCCATATTTTTGCATGCCCTTTCCTATATCATAAGCTCCTAGAGATAAACCAGACCTCCTGCAACAGCCCCCCACACACACCCTCCCCAATTATTTGCTAATTTCATAAATACAGATTTCTACTTTTTATGGCAAAAATAATTAAAACGTTTTTGAAAGTCAGAGGCCAGTGGAAGGTTTGACTACAAGTTGAAAAGATTTCTGTTGGTTGCTCTCTCCTGGCAATTGTCTGTGTAGCCAATGGGACAGTCCAGGAGGAGAGGAATTTCTCTATATTCTACCAGAGCAGGAGTGTATATTGAACAGCCAAGCGTAAACATGCAGGCAAGGTCTCCTAAAAATATGGCTCGTGTGGCGTCGTGCAGCCTAACAGTCAGGCGTCACTGTTGCTTTGACTTGATCTCCGGTGATTTGCAGCTGGTGCAATCTGAAGCGATCTCTCATGCGCAATTGTTTCCGTCAATCGACAAACCTAGTAGCTGCTACTCCAGGGGCCTGTAAAGACGCTATATCTGGAAGTGTAGGAAATGAGCGCCTCTCAGTAGAGCTGCTTGCCATGGTCTCTTCCTGTGTTCTGGCTACTACTGTTCACCAGCCTCGCCACCACCGTCACGAGAGTCTCCGTCTCAGGAGGCGGAAAAGGAATATATATATATATATATATATATATATATATATATATATATATATATATATATATATATATATATATATATATATATATATATATATATATATATATATATATATATATAATCTCATCATGTCATCGTGGCACAACCAGAGCAGGAACCAAAATAAATTTTCAGCACTACACACAGGGCTCGAGTCCTAAAAAAATGAAGTGGGGGACTCACCAAGTTAGGCAGAATGATTATGATCATAGGTTTTTCTCTGTTTTATGTTGTGTGCTGTGTAGTTGGTGCTATTTTCGTGTATTTGCCCGTCGCCATTTTTTTACAATAATGTATTTTTCCCGAGCAGGATAAGAATTTCGATCTTCACTTGCAGATTTCCTTTTGTTTGAAAAAAGAAAGATTATGTTTATATAATGTTAAAAGTCCCCATGATTGTAATCTTGAGATTCGGGGGAGGGGAGGGGAGTGTAAATATATTGCACTAATATAATTATCTGTTTGTTGCTTACCAGACTCAATTAACCAATTTATGACTATTTCAATTGGTGTTAAGAATTAATTCTAAATCCAGGAGATCTGGGTATAAATATAACATGAGTATCAAGCATTTGCAATGCAATAGGTCTCGCGTTATTAAAGTTTGAGCTATTGGCATTGTTAAATGCAACACAAATAGCTCAAACTTTAATAATGCGCGACCTATTGCATTGCAAATGCTTGTTACCCTTCCCTTTCAGTTTGGTTTCACTGTCAATAAGTTTGTCATTCTTACTGCTCCGTATACCAATTATCAGCCTTTTAGTGCCACCTAGTGGACACTAGGAGAACCTGCAGTATTTCTGCTTAAGATACAACATCCGATTAACAACCAACGGCAATGACAGGCTGCCTCACTTGTATGTTACAGTAAGCAGGAACGATTCTCATTGCCGAGCCATGTTTAAATATTCCTGAAACAGCATATGTCCTTGATAACGTGGGTCTTTTCAAAGTTCTCAGCAGTGTTTTTGTCCCACTCTACAAGTGTACCACACCTGTCAGAGAACAAAGTAGGCCCCAGGGTTATGATCCCTGCGCCTCATGTAGCCTGTCTCCGAAACAGGCTGACCATGTAGAACCGCCTTCTGCCTCATCTGCCGCTAGTTGAGCTGAGCTCCTTGTTTTGTGAAGGTAGCACTTGAGTGCGAAAGCGTTGCCCAGCTCCTTGCTGTAAGAAGCCGCTTTTATTTTAAAGTTTTATATAGCTCTGGCTAGACCCGGGGGTATCAGAGCACGTTACATGAGTATCAGATCATAGTTACAGGTTACATCATTACAAAGGTTACAAAGTTATTAGAGCATGGCGACATAGTTGCATTGTACGGTCGAGATAATAAGCACAAATACGTAAGGGTAAAAGCGGGCAAGGGGAGAGATTCAGGGGAGGGGGGTAGGAGCAGGGGAAGTAGACAGATAATGAAGGTGGAAAAGAGGAGGGGAGGGTGAGACACCGCATGGAAAGAGGCGGGGGAAGGGCGATAGGGACACAAACCGGTAGATAAGTCAAAAGCAACATCCAAAGTCCAGTAAGCTGTCATCCCAGGGGAAGTGGTATCACTTTCCTATATCTGTTGCGAGAGGCTCCCTTTACGCAGTGGACTCTGAGGTGTCTCTGGGACTCCAAGACCTACATACTGGATCCTTCCGCAAAGAGGGGAGAGGGAGTGCTTTGGCAAGGGGTGCCATACCAAACCTCAACTGTGAGTGGCTCCCTTGGCGCAGTGGACTCTCTGTGGGATCGCTGAGACTCCAGAGGATAAATATTGGATCTTTCCCCAACAAGAGGAGGAGGAGTGCTTGGTCAAAGGGCACAAAAGGACAGGGGGCTAGGCAGAGTAGCAGGCAAGGGGAGAGATTCAAGGGAGAAGGGATAGGAGCTAGGGAAGTAGACAGAGTACTAAATGGGAACATATTTAATTAATGACTTATTATATAGTGCTGGCTAAACCCGAAGGAATCCGAGCGCTTTACTTGAGGAACAGTAATGTTGCAATTTACATCAGTTAAAAGTTACAAAAGTATCAAGAAAAGCATTTAAAGAACATAGGGGACAAGGTGCATGGAGCAAGGAAGGGTAAGGGGATACAGGTGACGGCTTGGGGGGGGGCGTGTGTTTGAACACTGCATCAGTCATTTAGCAACATGAGGAACAAGAAGCGGCAGCACATCTGTGAGAGTATAACTCCCCATCATGGAAGCCTCTCCACTCGACCAACTGCTACAGTCTGGTTGGAAGGCTCATAAGCCTTGAGGTACTCCACAGCAGAGTATCTCAACCCACTACCTTCTCTGCCAGTACACTGCCTGGAGAAGCTAGGTTTGGCATCGCTATACACATGGTTAAGCCTATCATGATACAGACAGCACATCTCCTCTGGTGGCAGGTTCAGCTTTGGATAACCCCGTCAGCCATGGGAGTCTGTAATCTCCAGTCATTTTAACCATTAATAGTTGGACCCAGAGTGGTGGAACAGTACCCCCCAGTTCCATTCAAATTGTTTGCCTCCTGCTTTCCTCGATACTTTAATTGCTTCCTGGACGATCTGAGTGTTAAGTTTAAAGATTTAGGAGAAGCCTTGTGTAGGAAGCTTGCTCTTTATAACGAGGTATACTGTGCAATGAGTCCAGGTATCCCTTATAAGTGGAAAGGGGCTTGCTCTAGCAGTCCCAAGGTGATCTCTTAAGGGGTTGGGTGGGTGAGCAACCCTAGGCTTATAAGGAGAGGAGTGTTAGGCATCTGCTGCATACACACAGTCAATAAATGATGCATGTGACTCAGTAAGTAGATTCACACCAATTTATAAAAAATTACACTTATCTGTATATGGTTTTAGTCACCAAGAACATCAAAATCAGGTAAGTACATTTTGAGTTATAAGTATTTGCAATTTTTAAAAATCAACACTTAGTGCAAATTCTGGAGTGGTAATGTTATCCTATGGAGAAAAAGAAATATACTGCATACAAGTACATGACAGCGACTTATAGGACCAATCTTCTGGACTAGAGTTGAGTATGGGACAGACCAGGTCCAAGCAAGGCAGAAATAACGGGTCACCTCTGGCAGCACTGGGGCAGCTTTGTGCAGAGGTGCTTTTTAGCATGGGGTGCCCTGTGTAAGTTTATGAGGATTGGTCCTGTCACCAAGAGGCTGCAAGGTGGGACTGGGGGACCAGTCTGGCTCAACTACGAAGGGGGCCTCTTGTCTCGCGTTGCTATTGGACGTAGGGACACCCTTTGGTGTTCTCTGACCATAGACCGTCACGGCGGAGGGTGCCTGCACAAAGAGGCTGTAGGCGGCATCGGGAAGTCCACTGTTGACAAACCCAAGGATTTCTTCGTCTCTGGGGGGCATGCAGGCACCATTTGCTCACTTCGACTTGGGCTATGAGAGGGCACAGGTGCAGTTGTGGCTCTTCAGTGTCAGTCGTCTTCTTTCAGGTCGACAGGATCTGATTTCCTGGTGGCAGGGAGTTCCCCAGATTTAGGGGTATTAGGGGAGTGTAGGGTAGTAGCCAATACGCTTCCTACCCCTGGGGTCACTACGCCCCCCTATATGACCACTTCTGTGGTAAGTGGGCATAACCCTGTTCCAGCGTTTCTAATTCTGACAATGCCAAGATGGCAGGCTTCCAATTTTCGTGTCCACATCAGGTAGCCTACCTTAGGGGTGGAACTAGCCTGAGGGTGAACACACCTCTCTGACCAATAGAGTGCCAAAAAGACCTTGATCTGGGGGAGTTGGCATCTCCTCACCTCTGAGGGAAGCCATATTCGCATTCCAAAGTGGTGGGCCTTTAAGAGCTCATCCTGCCGTATGAACTAGTCTATGATGGCAGGTTGGTCAGGACCATTCAGCAAGCACATTAGTAGTTGGTAGGTTTTCAAGGGGCACCGTTAAAGTGCCGCCTGTATTAATAAATCCATTACTGGAATCAGCAGGGTTTATTAATACAAGATGTTTGATACTTTTCACCAGTGTCCAGCACATGTACTTAAAATGACTTCCCTGGTGACTTGCAGTAAAGGAACTAGATAGCTACATTGGAAAAAATGTCCCTGTACTATGTCCACACATGGAGTATAGTGCACCCTGCTTTATGGCTGGAGGGGTGACATGCCTGCAGCCAATGCACGCAGTAAAGGCAAGACACATAGGGATGTGTGTCATGTTGTGTCTTCACTTTTATCTGCACCAAGACACTCAGACTGCAAAAGCAGCCTGCATGAGTTAGGTGAGGGGATCCTTAAGGGTGGCACGATACATGCTGCAGCCCTTAGGGTCCCTCAGTAGCACCCATGGCTTGGGTACCTGGGTTGCCATTTACTAGAGACATACAGGGGTGCCAAAGGTCTTGCCAATTGGGGGAACAATTGTACAGCTTTAGAGGGAGATCTGGCGCTGGGGACCTATATAGCAGGAAAGCAGTGCACTTTCTGTCAAAATTGTATCGAATGCCAACCAAAAAGAAGGGGTGACATATCAAAAAGGGGGACTTCCCTACATCTTGACCTTGGAGAGGCTGGTCTGAAGACCATAGGGCCATTATAACTGTTTCAGCTGCCAGCCCAACTTTGGTCCTGGTCCCTCTAAAAAAAAAAATGTATCCTTTGTTTGTGGCGTCCCAGGGCTATTTATTTTAAGGGCATCTCTTCTTAAATCCGAGACTGGCACCAAAGACCATGAATCCCTGCACCCAAAGAGGTGCTAGAAAGGTGTCCTGACGAAGGCTTTGGTAGTGCTCCTCATTAATACCCCGGACTCTTACTCTGAGAATGAGTGCTTATATATGGCAGTGTGGTTGGAGCTGTACCGTATGCAGGCTTTTCCTATAACTCCTTCTGGAACTGAAGTGGCACAATTTTCTGCACCTCAAGTCCATTTGTCTCTGGTTTCAACTCTGGAGTGCATGTACTTTTAAACTCTTGATATAATGTCCCTTCTGCCCACTCTGTCTGCAGGTCACAGTGACCAGGTGTTCCAAATCCATGCCTTGTGCGACTAGTCTAATTCACAAAAGTGTTCATTAAAGGCCTTGCTGCAGCTGCTGAGATCCATTGTGATTATTCATGGTCCACACAACAAACTGCTCTTCAACATCTGGAAGCAAGGGGACACTTAGTCCTCCACCGCTTTGTTGGCTGAGAGGGTTTTTGCAGTGCATGTGGCCACATTGCAGAAATTAACCAGTCTGGTGCATAGAACTTAAGCTGGTGTCTCCACTGACCACACAAGCAGAAAATATTCCAATAATTCATGGGGTTTCTACACATAGACTTCTTTGTTACTCGCCAACCAGTCGGCTTGAGCAGACCGCTGCTTAAGGAGAGAGGACATTTATGGACAGCTTGATGGGTTGGACAAGGACATGTCTGTATGCTTCTCTGCAAATGCCCACCCATGTCCTCAGAACAGTTCTGATGCTGAGGGTCCTTGAAGATTATGAAGAGCAAGGTGTGCTCTGTTATATTTATTTTGTTGCTTTTCTTATAACATGAATATGAAACATTACATGTAAACCTAAAAGGGGACTAGTCTTAAAGTCCAAAAAAGACGGTATAGCTACAAATGTGAATTGAGTAGCTTTAACTAGTTTTTTTTAAATTCTAGAACTTGCCATAATGAGACTGAAATGAATTGAGGCAGGATTAACATTTGAATGTATTTAAGGCAGTGAGTGCATGGAACAATCTCCCAGGAGAAATGGTGTCTGAAACACAAAAAGGATTAAAAAGGAGAAAGATGCACTGGTGCACAATGGTATTGGTTCTCTAAAGGTAAAGCTGGATAAGTGGACTATGCCCAATGCACAAGTTTCCCAGTTCTGCAATAATAGTGCCTCTGGTTTGTGGGAAAGTGGGTTTCTGTTGCAGTATTCCCCCCACGGCCAAGTTTTGGCCAGCTTTTCATGCATATTTGACTTAAGTGTCCTGGGACCCTGCTGCCCAGGTTCACAGTACCAGTGTTCTTTCCCTAAAACTGTCCCACAATTGGTAACTTCAGGCCCTCCTGGATGTCCCTAGTAAATGGTACCCCTTGTATCTAGGGCATTGGGACTGAAGAGGGTCTCCTAGAGAGCCATCAACAAGGCATGCTAACAGTCACTGAAGCCTGCTGACTGTGTGCGTAAGCCACCCCTCCCTTACAATCCCTAAGGCACGGTGCACTGTATCCCAGATGCGGACATATCTGCATGCGCAGATATGCCCCTACAACATTTAAGTCTATTTTTAATATTGTAAGTGCCTGGAAAGCCATAGAGTACATGGGCTGGAAACTAGACCACTCTAGTCGTCCTTCGTCAGTCCCCCCCGCCCCCTCACACCTTCTCCCCCAGGATGGGCACAGTTCTCGAAAGGAAAGCCTTTGTAATACGAACCCAACCACCACCACTGCTGCTAGCCGCCAATGGCCACTCCAGATTCAAACGCCCAGTTTTGCTGTGCGAACCGGTGTGAGAACAAGAGGTGTACCCCTCTTGCCAACTCCACCCCTCAGGTGCTGGAGGCGAAGTAAAGTACACTGATCAGTGCCCACTATCTTGAAGATGGTGGGACAATGGAGGTTGGAATAATGGTGTGTGTGCGCAGACACCCCAGATAACAAACCACTTGGTCCCTACCTGTTACTCCCCTGTAAACCCCCTAAATCTAGTACTTAGACGCCCCCCACCCCCTCACAGACCCTAAAGGGAGAGCTACGATGACCTGAGCAGCCTGGACACCGAAGAGCTGCACCAGCATGAAAGCAGATGGATCAGTGCCTGACTCTGCACCAGCCCTTCCGGCCTGTCTGCTGCCTTTCGCCTTTGGTACAAAAAGACGATTTGTCCTGCAGGCCCAGTGACCTCCAAAGCCCTGGGAGGACTGACTGCCTTAGATAAAGACTCTAAATCTCACATGGACAGTGGACCTGTCCAGAAGAAACCTCTACAAAAACAAAAGAACTCTGCCCTGAGGAACCTCCAACTCTACTCCGGATCCACCTCTGCACCTGACGCCCACAGCCCGAGTCCAAGTGACCCGCCGGTCCTGTCAAGGTTCCCCAGCGCTTCTGAACACCAGTCCATTGTGGGCTGCCTCCTGTCGGACTCCGCCTTGACACCTGCAGCCTCAACTCGAAGACTCCCCTGACCGCGACCTACCCGGTAAGCTGTTTTCTGATGTGTTATTAGTGCATAGCAAATGTCCTACACTCCTCTGTGTTAGGCCTAAGGCTCCCCTACCACACTATCACAAATGGCGCACTTTGGGTTCACATTGAACCTTGTACGTTTCTGGTGGAATCTCTGGACTCTGTGCACGATATAACCACTTAGTAGTATACTATATACAGAGCCAACTTTCTACACTGTTCATTTTTTTTTTTCTGTCTATTTAAATATTTGTAGTCCTGAGAGCAGGGCTACATATCCCAGAATCCAAAGGAAATGTCTGTTTTGAAGGAGTTATTTACTGAAAGCTGCATTAGTATGCTTCGCTTTGTCATGGTAATGGCAGAATGGATGTGCATCACCTGGATAGACGTGTAAACAGCGTGGATAAGATTTCAGTACACATAGGACATGTGTATTTTTAGATTTCGCTCTATCTTTTGTCAGTACCCTGGAAGTGGATTCACGAGCTTCTGGGGGTAAAATGGGATTGGTAAAAAAAGGCTAGGCAAGGCATTTTTGTTTCTAAGGGGACCAATAGCTTGAGGGGGAAACCGTTGATCTATGTTGCAAAGCAAGAGCTATCATCGTGTGTTTCTGAAAACCTAATTATTATAAAGAAAGAATAACCAGAGAAAAACGTGTGGCAAGATCATGGTAGGGCTTTAAAATACGGTTATCTTTATCATCCCTTTAATTTTAAAATCTTCACATGTTAAATTTTGGTAAAACATCTATGATAAGCAAAATTGGCAACAGGCACTGTTATGTGCGTATCATTTAGGAACCAAGTTCCCATAGGTCTCAGATTATATAATGTCTGGTGTTTATCATCTAATCCTGGCCCGCTCCGTGCACTTAAGTTATTGTAATTTTGTTATTTCATCGTTACTTGGCTAGTACTGCAAGTGCTAATAATAAACAGTACGCCATAATATAACCTCATCTGAAACAATTTCAACAATTTTGGTTTCTGAAGGGACTGCAACAATTAACTTCACCGTACTTCACACACCATTACAGTTAATATCGATTCAAAACAAAGTTTATTGCCGAGAGTGCAAAGGGGTCTAGGTGTGAAGCACCTGAAGTTGGAGGAGTGGAGTGGGTCTAGTAATTATGCGATGGAGCCATTATCCAACCACTCATCCATACTGGCTCGATTTCTCATCATTCTGTGACATGTGTATACTGGTTTGGTTGTATCTCTTACTGGAAAGTACATGGTAATCTATTGATAGAATTATGTTATCCATTAAGCTAGCTGTCAGGCAGTGACATGAACACGAGGGGAGAAAGGAACACCGTTTAGAAAACATTTTCTACAAGGATCTGGTATTGCCACTCCAAAGACCACACCCCAACAGATGGAGTCCCGTTCCCCAGGTGTGCAGATGAGTGTTCTGTTCACCTGCTTACAAAAACAAATAACAGTGGCGCTAGTCATAGCTGCCATTTTTAACAAAGAAGATGGTGCACTTGGTGGGTGGTTCAGTCCAGGCATACATTTTTCTTTTGACCTCCCCTAAGAATTTTACTGTAAGTTGATAAATAAAAAAATGCACATAAATACCTTGTGGAGGCAGGTTCAGTTGTGAAGCACCAACATTCTTTGGACTGTTTCTACTTTCACCAGACTCCCAACTAACTAGTCACAGCGGGTAAACTAGTCCTGGAAATGCATCAACCTGACCTACTTACTTGTTTTGGGCTACCTTTCACTGAAACTTGTAACCCCTCAGACTACTCGATAAGTAGAGTGGTCCCTTTCCAGCACTTTACACATACTACGGTGCCAGTTTCTGGAATGAACCTTCCAGCCAAGTAGGGTTGCCACCTGAACTGTTTTTAATTGTGGGCCAGTATTCTGTCCTGGCTTGGTCAACAAATTTGAAAATCGCCTAAAGCCAGTATTGTTTTCTCCCTTACAACTAAGTAAATCCCCTTAAATATAAGAAAGAAAGCTCTTCAAAATGTGAAATAGAGCTATGTAATGATCCCTCGCTGATAAAGTAAAAAAACGAATATAGAAAGGCATGTTAAAAATGTATACAGATGATTTTATATAAAGTTGTGTTTAAGGAACATGCCCGGAATTTAGCAGAATTTCAAATGTGCAAACACAATAAGATGATGGACGGCGCGCCGAAACTTTTCAGACCCTCCCATCCAGTCACTATTAGATCTGGGTTAAGTCCATCACCGTTATTAGTTCACTTCTCCACCCCAATTCAGACCCAGCCCTTTTCATATCAGTCTTGACCCGGTTTCTCATGGGAACAGTCCAGCCCGAACTGCCAGGCCAGGTCTTCCCTGGACTGGAAACAAGCATCCTGAGACCGTGATCACTGCGCCACTGGATTCAAGCTATCCTGCCTGATGAGGGGTGATGCCCTGAAAATTATCCCAGAAAGTTTTTTTCTAGTCCAGGCAGGACCTGGCTTGTCATTTCTGGCTGGACTGTTCCCATGAGCCACAGGGTCAAGACTGATTTTGCATATGGCTGGGTCCAAGCTGGGGGGGGGCGTGGTGAGCAAAAGAATGATGGATTAAACCGTCCATCATTTGTTCTTTTTGCTTGAATCTCAAATGTGAGCAAGTGTCTGGTATATTTCTCTTTGATATGTGGCAGTCGTAGCCAAAACAGTATCCTCTTCATTCCACTAGACTTCTTCAGTACACACCTTTTGCGCTGTACAAGTCAAGCAACAGTCCATTTCACCACTGGACGTGCCCATACACATTTAGCCAATTAGCTGCAGCTGTCCCTGCTTGCTGGACTGGGAATGAGAGTAATTGGTGACTTAAAGTATGTTGTGGGATATGGGACCGAGTATGCTGATGGACTGTTAGGTTCCCTATTTAGTATGAAATAGATATTTATTCAGCCACTTAGGATTCACAAGCATGCTGCATGGCTGAATAAATCGTATTTGTGCTTATTGTTTATCTCGACCTTACAAATAACTATGTTGCCATGCTCTAAGAACGATGTAACCTTTGTAACGATGTAACCTGTAACTATGATCCGATGCTCATTTAAAGTGCTCTGATACCTCCGGGTCTAGCCAGCGCTATATAAAACTTTTAAAATAAATAAAATAGGTGGAGCAGTTACTTCAACCACTTCAAAAGAGCAATCTCCTAAGAACTTGACACAAACAGCTAAGAGGTATTTATATACTCGAGAATTCCTGGGCGCAACTCCCGGGTTACCACAAGATAATGGGTTCCAATGTTACTGAGTGTAGGCAATGAGGCGAGCGGTATTACCCCCAGAACCGCTCCAACAAGAAGATCAGCAAGCTGATCCCCACAAACGAGAACAAAAAAAAAAAAAAACTACTATGCCCCTGCACTTGTACACATTCAATGAATCATTAATCACGCTATGCGTTTAATTCTTTGGTGCAGAATTGTAGATATTAGCACCAATTTACACAAACAAGTAGCTCTCCGAGAATCAATACATCCGAGTTTGAGCTATATGGAGCGCACTCCTTGGTAGCGCTTCGTTACTGGCAGCTCTTCCTACATTTTAATATTCCCGTTTTTGTCTTTGTGTTATTTTATGTTAGCGCAAATTATTTCCCCTGTTTTTAAATCAGCCGGCCACGCTTACCTGCACGCTGCCACTCCTACTTGCACAATAATCGGTGAAGCACCGCAATTTGCGGGTCCCTCGCCAGTGTCTTGACGGCGGCCATATTAAGTGAGGGGTGAGTTACAGCGCGGTCTAGTCCTCACTTAGGAGGCGCAACCACCATAAATTGGAGGCAAATCTTAGGCGCGGTCTTAATTAGCTTAGCGCACTCCTTGGTAGCGCTTCGTTACTGGCAGCTCTTCCTACATTTTAATATTCCCGTTTTTGTCTTTGTGTTATTTTATGTTAGCGCAAATTATTTCCCCTGTTTTTAAATCAGCCGGCCACGCTTACCTGCACGCTGCCACTCCTACTTGCACAATAATCGGTGAAGCACCGCAATTTGCGGGTCCCTCGCCAGTGTCTTGCCGGCGGCCATATTAAGTGAGGGGTGAGTTACAGCGCGGTCTAGTCCTCACTTAGGAGGCGCGACCACCATAAATTTGAGGCAAATCTTAGGCGCGGTCTTAATTAGCTTAGCGCACTCCTTGGTAGCGCTTCGTTACTGGCAGCTCTTCCTACATTTTAATATTCCCGTTTTTGTCTTTGTGTTGTTTTATGTTAGCGCAAATTATTTCCCCTGTTTTTAAATCAGCCGGCCACGCTTACCTGCACGCTGCCACTCCTACTTGCACAATAATCGGTGAAGCACCACAATTTGCGGGTCCCTCGCCAGTGTCTTGACGGCGGCCATATTAAGTGAGGGGTCAGTTACAGCGCGGTCTAGTCCTCACTTAGGAGGCGCGACCAACATAAATTGCAGCCATGTATACGCGCAGCGTAATCGCGCAGCGAGATCGCCGGAGTTACGCCTGAGTTCAGCCCGTCTGCGCCCGTCCGCGCTGAGGACGGGCTGCAGGTCGGGCTGGACTCGGCTACCACCCCACTATCATCCTCTGAGGCAAGTAGGCAATATTCTAAGGCTAATTTTCTTACTTTTAAACCACGTTCGCTATCCTGCTCACACCGCTTTTCGCCTGAGGGGATATTGCATTCCCTGTGTTGTAGCGTATGTTCCACTTCTTTCAACTTTGTATCTAGTGATTTGATTAATTCGTTGCCCCATCAAACTCGACCAGGTAACTCTTCAAGAACTGGTTTTCTCATTAACGCACGCTCACTCGTCAAGCACAATGTGGCCTTTCACGACTTTGTTGATGCGCGACAACCGGACTGGGTGTTTATTACTGAGACCTGGGCCTCTGATACTTCTGGTCACGATCTGCTGATGGCCATTCCCGATGGCTATTCCTTGCATAGGCAGGATAGACTGCTCCGCAGAGGTGGAGGAATTGCTATTCTTTCTAGATCCTCTTTCTCATGCAATATTAAACTACTATCCATGCCTCAAGATCGTTTCGAAGCTTTCTATTTTTGTATCACGTGTGCCCCATCGGCCTCTTTTACAGGGATCTTGATATATAGGCATCCGGGTCCTAGATCTGGTTTCTCTTCGGATCTTTTGAGAATTCTTGAACCCTATTTTGGTAAGCCTTGTCTTACCATCTTGGGCGATTTGAATTTTCATCTTGATGACACCAATTCAAAGGATACTATATCTTTGGTTGAGTCACTTGGAGCTTGTGTCTTTCATCAACTTGTGAGCAGTCCTACTCATACGGCTGGTCATATACTTGATGGGGTATTCTCTAATGACCCTAGACTTTCGACTGGCCCCCCCCTGCCACTGGTTTGGACGGACCACTTCGCAGTTCCGCTGGAATTTGTTCTTCCTGCCCCTTGTTCTGTTAACCAGACTATTTCCTCACGTACCCTTAGGAGAAACCTAAGGAACATTACGGATGAGGCTCTTGCCTCTCTTGTTTCCTCTACAGATTCTCTTGCTCGTAAGGATGCAGATGAGGCAGCTTTAGTTCTGATGGACTCCATCGCTAGTGCTGTTGATAAACTTGCCCCCGCTTCTCTGCGATATGTAGCCCGGCTGAAGCCTACTGCACCTTGGTTCTCTAACCAGCTGAGACTCTTGAGGCAGGGATGTAGGAGCATTGAGAGAAGGTGGAGGAAATCATGGGATTTCAGGGATCGAGAGGCTCACAAGTCTGCATTACGGGAGTATAAACAGAGAGTGGTAATGGAGAAGCAGGAATACTTCTCCAATCTTACCAGCTCTCTGACATCTTCCAGGGAGCTGTTTAAAATCGCCGATTCATTATGCTCCCTTCAACTCCCTGATCCTGTAGTTAGTTCACAGGAACTATGCAATAAGATCTCTGACTTCTTCCATAAGAAGATCTTTGATATCCATGCTTCTCTGGAAGTCGAGCGCCATTCATTGGATCAGAACATTCTCCCTGTGATATCCAATCTAGATTCCTTCTGTAAAGATTCTCCTATATCTTTCCTAACGGAATTTCCCCCTTTGTCGTTGGAGGGATTGAATCTTTTACTGGATAGGACTAAATCCTCTTCCCCCATGGATCCTCTACCTCTTAAAAAACTTAAAGAGTGTAGAAGTAGTCTTCTTCCTCCCATGCTCATGGCCATGAATAAATCTATAACCCAGGGCTCTTTTCCAACGGTATGGAAGAAGGCTATTGTGAAGCCTCTCCTTAAAAAACCATCCCTCGACCCTGGCCTTTTAAAAAACTTCAGGCCTATTTCCCTTCTCCCTGCTCCTGCAAAAATCTTGGAGGCACACCTCAACCTTCACTTGTCCTCCTTTCTCGATCAGTCTGGATACTTAGACAATACACAACATGGCTTCCGAAAACATCACAGCACAGAGTCCGCTCTCACCCTTGTGGCCGATAACATCCGGCGTAAAGTGGACTCCGGCCAAACTACTGTCTTGGTCCTGCTTGATCTCTCGGCCGCATTCGATACCCTGTCTCCTGCCATTTTAACATCTCGGCTTAGGGAGGCAGGAGTTGAGGGGTCGGCCCTGAGTCTTTTGAACTCCTTTCTTTTAGAAAGAGAGCAGAGAGTGATGCTTGGGAACTACCTCTCCCCTGCTAAGTCTTTGCAATGTGGGGTGCCACAAGGGTCGGCCTTGAGTCCGACCCTGTTTAACATCTATGTGGCCCCCCTTGCTAGACTAGTAAGATCGCAGGGGATGGAGGTAGTATCCTACGCTGATGACACCCAAATTATGGTGTCTCTGGCTCATTCCTCTGTTGCAACATCCGCCTCAAGCTTTAGGGTATGCATGCAGTTCGTGGCAGACTGGATGACTATTAATTCCCTGAAGCTCAATGGCGAAAAAACAGAGGTACTGGTCTTTGGAAAGAACCAGGATGCTTGGTCGAGCGAGTGGTGGCCTTCCTCTCTTGGCATCTGCCCCACTCCATCCCAATCAACCAGAAATTTGGGTGTGATATTTGACACCTTACTCTCTATGTCCCTTCAAGTTAACAGGACCGTGGCCACCTGCTGGGGTGTGATTAGGACCCTTAATAGAATCCGCGGATATCTTTATCCCCAAGCGCGTAAACAAATTGCAGTCGCGCTGGTTGGCTCCAGGTTGGATTATTGCAATTCTTTGTATATGGAGTCCAACAAGAGCCACATACATCGACTGCAAATTGTGCAGAATGCGGCTGCACGTTTTGTTTTGGCCCTTCCCAAGTCATTATCTGTCACCAAAGCCAGGAAAGACCTTCATTGGCTTCCAGTGCAGCATAGAATTTATTTTAAAATTCTATGTATGACCTACAGAGCACTGGCGGAGGGATCAACGAGTGGGATTAGTTCCTTACTCGCCCGTTATGTCCCAGCTAGAGGCCTTCGATCCACTGAACTTCTCCAACTTGTCGTGCCTCGTGTTAGGCTGGCTAGATGGGGAGCTAGGGCCTTTTCAGTTGTGGCCCCTCAGCTTTGGAATTCTATTCCAATTGAGATTAAAAGGTTGCCATCAATTGATTTGTTCAAAAAGGAACTTAAAACCTGGTTCTTTAGGAGGGCCTACCTATGATTGAACGCTCCGCGGGGTGATAAGCTGTTATTTTGATGTTAGGCGCCTTGACGCCCATTGGGCATAGTTTGCGCATAATAAAAACATTTTCATTCATATAAAGTCTCTTGTTGGTATAGACACTTCTGTTTATTGTTCCATTGCACAAGCCAACACGTGTTTCATCGCAGGGAACAATCTGCGAATCTTCAGGGCTTTCAAAGGAAAAGCAAGTTCGTAATGGTAATCACCCAGTCCGGGCGTTATGTTGAAATTTAAAGTCAGCAAGTCAATGCACATTTCGGTAACAATCGATCTTAGTGTTTGCTTGGTTAAAAGGTAAACCGGGCGGAGGAAAGGTCGTGGCTGGGCGGATATGCCGATTCGTCCACGTTGTGAAGTGCACCTTATCTGTATATGTCTCCCTCTTGAATTGCCCGGCGCCGTTTTTCAAAGACGGACATATACAGATTAGGTGCACTTCACAACGTGGACGAATCGGCATATCCGCCCAGCCACGACCTTTCCTCCGCCCGGTTTACCTTTTAACCAAGCAAACACCAAGATCGATTGTTACCGAAATGTGAATTGACTTGCTGACTTTAAATTTCAACATAACGCCCGGACTGGGTGATTACCATTACGAACTTGCTTTTCCTTTGAAAGCCCTGAAGATTCGCAGATTGTTCCCTGCGATGAAACACGTGTTGGCTTGTGCAATGGAACAATAAACAGAAGTGTCTATACCAACAAGAGACTTTATATCCATCCATATATCTCCAACTCAGATGTATTGATTCTCGGAGAGCTACTTGTTTGTGTAAATTGGTGCTAATATCTACAATTCTGCACCAAAGAATTAAACGCATAGCGTGATTAATGATTCATTGAATGTGTACAAGTGCAGGGGCATAGTTGTTTTTTTTTTTTTTCTCCTAAGAACTTGAACCTGGGAACAGTCTTTGCAGTGTGAATTTGTTACATTGGCAAACCTAGCAGCGCAAGTATCCCATAGATCTTGAAAGTGTTGAAAATAATCTTATTGTTTTAAACCCATCATTTGCCTCCTAAATGTTTGCCTTCAAGATATGTGAACATATCTAAAGGTCATGTTACACACCGGACACCCATTGCTTACTGGATTCTGAGTTTCTGTTGCCATGATTCTTCCTCTTGCTCCACCCTGATTAATATTATTATTATTATGACGATGATGCATTGTAGTGTTGTATATAGAAGAATGGATGTGAAGGTAACAAATGGAAAGCAGGATTTCCAGGTTAAGTGAATTCTCCTTTGATGCAGCATACTTGGGTTATACTCTTGCTCCAAAGTGGACCACTTTCCCTGAGTTTAGGGGTTTCCTTTGGCTGCTTAGGAACCTTTCATTCAATCTTATGATACATTGACTTGCTTCAGAGCGGATTTCTAGAAAGGTCCTAGATGGAGCATGTTTACCCTGTAAAGCAGGTCCAAGGGGAAAGTGTGTTCAATATGAATGCCGTAATAGATAGACTTCCTTACCGAAATGTGTGGGAAAATGCTCCACCCCACCCTTATATCACTGAGACTAACCACTGGCCTCCTAAGTGCGTGCAATATGTCCAACTGAACCATCCAGGTGACTGCAGGTATGAGCATTAGATAGTCTAAACCACCTTCGATTGCATTTTCATTCGAAAGCGAGTTTGCCTTTGGTGCCTAGGTGCATCTTTGAAGGACTTACGCTTCCTTTCTTTCTGGAGTTAATTTGGCTTTTCAAATGAATTAAATCTGAATTAAATAGTTTCACTTATAATAGTCTTCCCTCCAGCAGAAAGTCTTCTCATACTTTACATGTAAACTTCGCTCTAAAATCATACCTGGAATTAATAAAATAACATTTGCATAAATATGATCTACTGTTTTATTACTTGATTTTTCTTATGCGTCCACCTTCCACTAAAGAGAGTATAGCTACTGAGTTATGTCATGTATCATGTAGGTACCAACACAAATGCAAACCAGCCCTTTCCTGGCATACGTGCATGAAGTATTCAGCCATCTACCTTTAAATTTGCTGAACATGCTGCTGTAAGGCCTGTCTGAATCAAAGGGGATGTTAAACAGAGGATGATGGATTTAGAGCGATTAAGATGGACCAACGTTTGTGTAGCTTCAGTCTCTAATCCGCATACCCAGCTTGACTGTGCATAAATTGTACCTTTAATGAATTCAGAGGGAATATTTATGTTGGAGAGCTAGGTTTAAAGGTAACTCTCATTCTTTCTCACCATATTAAATTGATCTGTTTCAGCTAGTATTTCTAAAAATTGGGTGAGTAAGTAAACCTGGGGTGCAGACCCCTGTAGTCTTCACTTGGGTAACCACCACGGAAATTACTAACACGCAAGAAGTGTATATGACCACTAGTTTTAAGTGCTTTGAAATTCTCTGTGCTGACTGAGGATGGATTATACAAAAGGATTCTGTAGAAAACCGGTATTTATTTCCATCACCATTGCTTCCCTAATTTTTAGGTCTCGCCTATTCTATGGGATTGAATAGGCGAGATTATAGTAATCTGTCTGAAAAGTCTACCTTGCTGCGGATCAGGTGCAGTTCATGTGAGGCAGGAGTGTGAGGCAGGTGCGTGCACATCATCGCCAGCCACATCCCACACCATGCCTCTGCATCAGACTTCAAAGGAAGCCTCTCGCACACCACCATTTGTCTGAGCCTTGGCATCAGACTTCAAAGGAATCCGCTCACCTTCCCCCCCCCCCAATCAAACTTCAAAGGAATGCACTCCCGCTCCCCGCCACAGCAAACAGTCTCAACCTTACTTTCCCCTTTTTTCTTTCAGTTTCCATACTTTTTAAAATGCACTTTAACCACTAGTGCAACCTATTGAACCCAGGGCCCTAATCGAGTCAGGCCCGGAATGGGCTCTTTCTGTGGGTAGTTTATCTTTTCTTTCACTTGCTGTCGAGTAGGAGGAGGTAATCTGGAGCTTTTACCAATGTGCTGAGTAGGAATTCCGGCCTGGGAGCAGTGATGAAGAGTGTTTTTGTCCCAGGCCTACATTCTCCTCCAGGGTTTGTTCAGACTGCAGCCTCACCTGCCCATGCAAGCTCCCGATATCGATCCACACCATATTGTGTGTACTGCTTTCCCAATGCGCTTTTTACCCATAGTTGATATTTATGTGATGATAGCCTGTCAGTAATGGATCTTTGTGTAATGACGGCGTTCAGTACTTCCTGTTTATGGCAGCAGGTCTTCTTCGCGCACTGGCAGGCTGTGTGCATTTTGTCATCGAGAGCATGTGCACAGTTCCTCTTGTGTGTTGAAATTTTTTATTAAAGTTTTTATTTGAAAATACAGGAATACGTACATATGTAAATAGATAATAAAATAAGATATTGATAAATGAATCCTAATACAAGTATGAAAATAATATAAATATACATAGGATATAATGGATGTGGAGAGGCAAAAATGGCAAATATTCTGTAAGTTATAAAGCAAAAAATAGAAAAGAAGAAAGCGAAAGAATGAAAGGAGAAGAGAAAAGAAAAGGGGAAAAAAGGGAACAAAGAATCCCAGAGTAACAAAGGAAAGGAGAAGGAGATAAGGCCGAGATATAAGGAAAGGAAAAGGAACCTCAGGAAGAGTACACAAATACAAAAGAAAAATTAATTAAGGAGGGATAACAGACGTTGGAAAGGGAGGAGTGGAGACAGTCACTATCCACCATGGCTTATAGGAATGGGGACCATGTTTGAAGAACAACAGAAGCCTGATCTTGCAAGTTATAAATTACACGTTCATAAGAGGCTGTTTGTACCATAGCCACCAGCCACTCCTCCTGAGAAGGAGATAAAGCGGACTTCCAATGACGTAATATACAGATTTTGGCCGTAGCCAAAGCAGTATGAAGAAGACGCGTCAGTGGTTAGATAGTATTGGAAGACCTCGAAAATCATGTAAAATAATATTTGCAGAAGTAAACGGTAATGGTAATGACATAGTAGATGCCAAAGTTTTACTTATAAAAAGCCAAAATGATCTAGTACGGGGGTATTCACAAATAATGTGTGTAATATCGCAACCAGAGGCAGAACATCTCAAGCATAAAGAGTGTTATCAATTTAGCATGATTGAGTTTAGATGGAGACCAGTGCCATTCATGGATGATTTTGAAAATGCAAAATTTGAGATACCTTTATGTAAACCTTCCAGAATTTGATCCCATTGAGCAATTGAATATGTAACTGATAAACGAGATTGCCATTTTAATTGAAGAGCTTTCGAGAGAGGTTGCGAAAAAAGAGGGTGCAGGAAAGTTTTATAAAGACCAGAAGTCACACCTTTAAAATTTCCCAACAAATGTAAATAAGACAAAATAGGAGACGCGGCCAACAATTCAGGTGGAGAACCTAAATGTTTTGTGATGGCTTGTTGAAGTTGAGTATATTGACGGGAGTGTGTGGATGGTAATTGGAACTCGTCACTGATTTGAGAGAAAGATTTACAGTTGCTCCAAAGAGTAAATACCTGCCTCCTGCCACAGAGGCCATGATAACATGCGACCATGAACGCAAATAGCTGAGTTGGACCATAAAGGAGCTTTGACATGAAGCCGCGGATTAGATTTAAGTAGACGATGACTTCTTTGCCAAGATTTATACATAGCAGATAAGATAGGATTTTTGGGATCGGAAGAACTGGAACCCTTACTATACAAAAGGGACAAGCCAAGACTAGAAGATAAGTGACGTTCAAGTGGAACCCATTGAGGTATGTCTTTAGATTTGGGCAAAAAGAAGAAAAGTTGTGAAAGATGGAGGGCGAGTGAGTAATGCTCAATAGAGGGAAGACCCAAGCCGCCTTGTAATTGGTGAGATTTTAATTTGGCCAAGGTAAGACGCGGTTTGGCCGTACCCCAGATAAAAAGTTTAACTTTAGAGTCAATGGACCGAAGAATAGTCAGGGGAATGTTTAGAGGGAGCATACCTAGACCTTAAAGAAATCGCGGTAGGGTGACCATCTTAACCGCCTGAACCCGCCCCCAAAGAGATAAGCCGAGAACTTTCCATTTATCAATCTCTTTGCATTTGTGCAATCAACGGTGTTAAATTGTCCATAACTATGTTATTCAATCCTCTGTTAATCAACACTCCCAAATATTTAAGGCGGGAAGATTGCCAGTGAAATGGAAAACCAGAAATTGCAGCTTTTGTAGTACTAATGGACATGGGCAATGTTTCACTCTTATCCCAGTTAATCTTATAACCGGAAAAAGAAGAGAAATTATTTATGATACTAAGGAGAGCAGGGAGAGAGCGGGGAAGGTCAGTAAGTGTGAGAAGAATATCATCCGCGTATAAATACATTTTTGAATGACCAATTGGAAGAGGAACACCAACCACTGCGGGTGATTGACGTATTGCAGCAGCCAAAGGTTCCATTGCCAAAAGAAAAAGAAGAGGGGAAAGAGGACAACCTTGACGAGTACCCCGTCTGATTGGAAATGTAGTAGAAAGAAAACTGCCGCAGTTAACTTGAGCTGGAGGACTATCATATAACAGACGCACTTTAGCCACAAATTGGTCGCCTAAACCAAATCGTTGCATTATGGTAAAAAGATACTCCCACTCAATACGGTCGAATGCTTTTTCGGCATCCAAAGAAAGGAGTAGGGCATCGTTAGCGAGATTTTTAGCCGACCATAAAGCATGAGAGAGAGTACGTAAATGATTTCGAGATGAACGACCAGGAACAAAGCCTACCTGTGAATTGTGGATTAAAGAAGGTACAACCTTACGAAGACGAGATGCGAGGATACTTGCAAGAATCTTAACATCAGAGTTTAAAAGGGATATGGGGCGATAACTACCACACAGCATAGGATCTGTACCAGGTTTTGGTAAAACCGTGTTGATGGCCTTGTTGGAGATAGAACCAAGAGAAGATTCCTCCGTGGCTTCTGCAAATGCGGCATGTAAAGTATCAACCATACTCTGACCAGTCCACTTGAAAAATTCAGGAGGGAAACCATCCTCGCCTGGTGCTTTATGGTATGGTAAAGCAGCAATAGCTGAGGAAATTTCCTCCTTCGTAATAGCTCCGTCAAGTAGAGCTCTACCATCATCAGAGAGTCGTGGAAGATGTACCGTATCCAAAAAATTTGACATCTCTGAAATGTCTATGTGAGTGTTTGGTGAATAAAGAGATCTGTAAAATGAAGCAAATTCATCAACTATTTCTTGCGGTCGAGTAAACATAACGCCAGAACTTGATTTATTAGCGGGAATTGCCCTAGCAGCCTCCCTCTGGCGTAGTTGCGCAGCCAGCAGTCGGCCAGCTTTTTCACCCTGCTCATAGTAATGCCCTTCCATCTTTTGTAAGGCATATTCGGCCTTAGAAGTAAAAAGACTATTAAGAGACCTGTGTGCCTGCTCTAACAATTTACGGTTTTGAAGGGTTGGTTTTGAGACATATAATTGGGAAAGTCGGCAAATTTCTTTTTCCAAATCAGCCAGTTTGCCAGCGTTTTTCTTATTATATAGAGTAGCGTCCTGCATAAGTTGGCCTCTGATAGTTGCCTTAGCAGCTGCCCATACCGTTCGTTTAGAGGAAATTGAGTCCTCATTGTTCAAAAGGTAGTCCCGCATGTATGATTGTAGAAGAAGTTTACCTGTTGGTGTTTTATATTTATTGATGTTTAAACGCCAGGACTTGCGCCCTGGACTGGAGAGACCCAAATCAAAAGACCAGGAAACAGGGGAGTGATCAGAAATAGCTGCTTCTAGGATTTTCGATTCTGTAACTAGCCGGATTGTATGTTGCGAAAGAAGAAAATAGTCAAGACTGGAGAATATACCGTGAGTAGAAGAAAATAATGTATATTCTTTATCTTGAGAGTAACTGAGTCTCCAATGATCAACAAGCCCAGTATCAGAAAGAATGTCACGCAAAATGGCTCTATCGGATGCATTGACGGTATCAAGACAACCTGTTCTGTCATGGGCAAGATCTGGAGCCAAGTTCCAGTCACCTCCAATGAGAAATTGGGTAGTATTTATTTCTGTGAGGAGGCAATTGAGTCGAAGGAAAAATTGCTTTTTGGAACCTAATGGAGCATAGACAGAGCCAAGACAAATGAAAGAATTACTAAGTTTCAACTTAACAAATACATACCGACCATCCGGATCAGTCCATGTCTTGATAATCGTAAAAGGAAGTGACTTTCGAAAGAGGATGGCAACCCCACATTTACGAACAGGGTTGGAATTGGTGGGATCCGGTTTAGAAACACTGCTATGAATGGCTTTACCAACCCAATCCCTGCTAAGTTTACTAGATTCAATATCGTCCAAATGGGTTTCCTGCAGTAGGGCAACGTCTACATGTTTAGAATGCAAATAAGAAAGAACCTTCTTTCGTTTAATATAATGGGTGAGGCCATGAACATTCCAGGAAATCACCGACAACGGATGGATAGAAGACATGACAATAAAATTGAACCAGAAGATGATAAAGAAAAAAGAAAATAAATAAATAGAGATAAGAGAAGAAGCTTGTTGCTCTGGGCAAGGAGGAAGAGGAGAAAAGGAAAAGAAGGGAAGGTCGATTATAAAGGCAGAATAAAGAGTGGAAAAGACACAGCAAATATGAATAGAGAGAGAAAAAGTATTATAGGTACAAAGAAAAGAATGAAAGAGAAAGAAAAGAAACCTAGACTGTTAACTACGGGTCTGGGTGCACCTACAGCAGCACCAAGGGAGACCGGACCCCCTCCAAGCAAGGAAGAAGGGGGATTCTGGGAGCAAGTAATAAAACTGAATCTGTAAAACGCAATTAGAGTGATTACAACAAGAAAAAATATGGAAAGCCATATACCATTATCATGAAATATAAGCAGTAAAATGGAAAAAATCATGATATAAGAATCATACAATAAGAGAATAACAGAAGGAGAAAAGAAAAACAAGGGAAATGGAATAAAAGCGAGACATATTGCACAATGAAAGAGGTGCGAAAGATAGAATGAGTGAAATATGAAGGTTAAATGAGAGGAATAGAGAAATCCAGCACCAATAGAAAGAGGGGGAGAAAAGAGAATAGAAAGTACAGATAATAATGCATGGGAATAAAAGCATAAGAAAATACCAGAACCTAGTTTAGGAAATATATGAAAGTATCCAAAGCGGAGTGACCACTGAAGGAAATGAATAATGCCACGTTAAATAACCAGTACAATAACATAGGGAAAGAATGCATTGGAAAAAGGACCACCATAATAAAGGTGACAGTTTTGAATCAAGCCTTCAAACAAAGACATACTGTGAGGACGCCGAACGGGTAGCGTAAAACCATGAAAGAACGGGGGTAGAAAACACAATATAAAACAAAGAACAGAAGTTATCACACCACAGAAAGAAAGACGGCGTTAGAATAAGACCTAGACGAGAATATTAGGATAAGGAAAAGAAGAAGAAAAACACGAAAAGGAGACAAACCAACAATGGCACATAAAAAGAGGGAGAGAGATAGCATGTAAAGACAAGGAGGAAAAACCATAAAATCATGCAATGGAAGAGAAACAAATGAAAATTATCAGAAACAATCGAAACATAGAAAACAATGAAACAAATAGACACCAGTCAAAAGTGAAATAGTTAATAAATGAAATATTGAGTGATTACTCGAACAACAATAACATAACTATAACGGGGAGAGTGCATAGGAGGGAAGAAAAACTACCTGCAGGAGGATAACAGTCTTATAGTATATAATAAGCAGAACCTGAAAATGATTAAATGACTGTAAAACTGAAAATCACATATTAATAGCGAATATCTAATAATAGTAAGCCATTAGGCATTATACAGAACACTAAGTATAAGGAACAATATTATACCATAAATAAAAGTCTCAGTGGACTAAACCAACAACAAAAGCTTTATGAACAACAAATACCGCTATAAACTTATAGAATAAGAAAAAAGAAAATATTAGAGCATAAAAGTGAATTCAGTCCGCATCAGAAGGCGTCTTAAGAGGCGATCTAGACTTGTCTCGTTGCTGCGTGGTAGTATGAGAGGAGACAGAGTGTAGAGCTGAATCCCTGTCCTCTTTGAGAACGAGACAGACGAGTAAAATCCCTACCACGTTGTCTAGATTCAGGAGAGGTGTATAATTGAGATGTTGGTAGATTCATAGAGGAGGACTTAGACTGAGGAGGTTGGGCAGAGGAAGAAGACTGAGTTTCCATATCATTTGTTTTGATATCGTCCAGAAACTGTTGAAGTGCAGGATCATAAGAGTCTTTGTACTCTCCATTCCTGGTAATACGAAAACGTGCAGGTTCAAATAAACCATATTTAATGTCCATTTGACGTAACTGGGGCCGCATAGAAAGAAACGCTTTCCTCCGCTCATTCGTTTCTTTAGAAAAGTCTGCAGCCATATGGATGGTATGACCTTGAAACGAAGGAGCCATGAGTGCGAGCCAATGATAAAATCGGTCTGGTTTGCTCATGTCGGAGAAAACGAGCAAGAATTGGCCTGGTCCTTGCCGAAGTACCGGACCGTGGTGGGCCCAGTCTATGAGCACGTTGGAGCTCAATAGGAGGAGTAAAAGAAATACCAGTGAAAGTGGGAAGGGCATTACAAAGAAAGGACTTCACATCTTGCTTTTCTATATTTTCTGGAAAACCAAAAAAGCGGATATTGTCTCTACGACTGCGATCTTCCAAATCGATGATCTTACTATGTAGAAAGAGCAGATCTTGATCTGAATCCTGAACAGAATCCAGTCGGCCTTCTATATCCACTATGTTAGAGGCAATGACGTCAATCCTTGTATGGAAAGTAGTGAGTTCTGCCCTAATAGACTTGGTCTCTGCAGTTAGTGAAGTCATAGCAATATCCAGACCTTCCAGTCGTCGGTTAGCTCCAGAGAGTTCTTACAAAATGCATTGCATGGTATCCGATAAGGATTTGTCGCTGTGAGGTGATGCAGCTTGCGGTGCAGGAGGTGACGCAGATCCATTACCTTTAGCTGTCGAAGCAGAGGATTGTTTAACCACATCAGTAAAAAGTGTTTGTTTAGGCCCACGACCACCATTTCTATTATTAGACCTTTCCGTGCACCGTTGTAGTGGTGGTCTACAATAGCGAATAGAGGGAATATTGGAATATGAGGCAATGATGAAATATATCAAATAACAGGAAGATAATAAAATATGAGTAGCAAGTGAATGTCCAAAGCGAACAGCATATAATTAATGCCTGAGATTTGAAAAAATCATTACAGCATTGCCACAAAATAACAAATAGTACGCCACTAAACCAAAGTAGTGTTAAAGTATCAAGTCATGCGTGTCAAAAGTACCTCAGAAACAAAGTATAGAAATACAGTAAATGAGTACGACAATGGATTAGCAATGCAGCAATGACAAAGTAATTGCACGTAATGTGAGAATACACACTGAATTTGAAGGTAAAGTATCATACACTCAGGACTGTCACAAAGAAAACATGAGATTATGGTGCTGGCATATAAAGCAATTCACATGAGCTAGTAACAGCGGTAATTGTAACTGAAAATTCAGCCCACTTTCCTTCCGCCCCCCCCTCCCCCAAGCGGAATTAGGAAAGCGTCATATTAGAGGAACAGGTTGACATATTAAAAAGAAGTGATAAGACTGATAGTCAAGTAACTCTGACCCAAATGTCGTATATGTCTCCTAAATCGGCTGAATAAAAGTGCCAAAGTCAAGTCAGTAGAGTCAAGGAGAAAGATGGAACAGTACTTCTGCAAGTAAATCTGCCTGTACCGTTAATACTGACTTCAAGGGATATTCAAATCGGCTTCTGTATATAAAAGCAATCCTTAAGTAACAATAAGTCATGCAGCTGTCGCCTTTCACGTTTTGCCATTGCACCTGGTCACTTGCACATAGTTGACTAGAGAGAACGCTTTTCAGTAGAGTAACAGGTGTGTCAGTCGTACAAATGGCTTTTCCTTTCCCCCTTATGGTGCTGGTTTCCAATTAAGGTTGCTGTTAGCTGCTAGACAAACTATTTAACAAAATGCTGTGGAGGGCGCTGGTTGCTAAAAAATGCAGGCAAAGGCATTGAGGAAGACAGACTGTGTCCTCAGTGAAATGCGCCCCCACCGTCTGAGGGGGCGTGGCCTACAACATGAGGAGGCGCCGCCCTGTAGTGTGGAGAACGCCGCCCTTGCTGAGGAGAGGCGCGGCTTCAGAAGCGCGCGAACACCGCAGCGCAGGTCGCTGGACCAGCCGTCTCACCGTCACCTCTCTATCTCGGGAACAGAAGCTGCCATCCGAGACAGAAAACTACCGCAGCAATCCCCATGGGCCTCAGAGACGACCCACACGAGCAGGTAAGACTAGGAAGCTCGTCGGGGTCCGTCCCTCGGCGGAGCTCTCCTAGCAGGCGGCCATCTTCCTGCGTGGCCAGACCACGCCCCCCCTGCACAGTTTCTCTTCATGCAATGACCCCATGCCGTCCTTGTTCCATGCGATGATACCCTACCGGCGTAGCTCTGTGAGATGACTGCATGTTTCTAGTTCCTCTACGGGTGATGAAAGCAGTGGGTGTCTCTCACTTTCTGCTTTCCCTCATGTTAGGGGGGGTTTATATTCGAACGGTGCAGTCTGAGACTTATTGCTTGGTCTTTAGGGAGCTTCAGTCAGAGGTGGGCAGTGCTTTAATTTGGAGAATGCATCCTAGCTCCAACATGTTTCTAATCTTGCTGGTGCTGTTGCAGAATGTCTGGGTTGCCAAATGCCACGGCCGTCTAGTCTGTATGTCACAACTTGCCTGTTTATCCACCAGTATACCTTTCTTGCACCTACCTTGGACACGCCTGGGTTCCTTTTCATCCCTGCGTTCTCCATTTGCCACTTTTGTCTGTCTTTCTCTCCCTCTTTCCTTCCACCGTTGGGTCAAAGACTAATGACTAACAATGAGTTCCGTTCCCCAAAGAAGGATGCCGGTGGCCCCACCCGCACGTGGCGCGATTGTGTGGAGCCCCCAGCATCCCGTTGTAGCATTTCGCAATAGCGGGGGCTTTCCCTCTAACAGATCACCTGGGTTTCTTATTTACTTTCATTTTCATGTCAAGGGCCGCCCAGCAGTCGCAAGTCTGGCTGCACACTAGATAACTTGTGCCCCCTCACCTCCTCTCCTGTGCTCAAGGGGTTTTAAACTAAGCATCTCTCCCGCTTTGTTGGTCATCTCCTGTGGCCAGGAGAGGCGAAAACCCAGAGCTAAAAACTCTGAGATTTCTTTAAACATCAGTCCAGTTGTATTATCTTTGAACTCGTGCCAACCTCGCTCTACCGCCCTCGCTCTACCGCCCCCGCTCTACCGCCCTCGCTCTACCGCCCTCGCTCTACCACTCTACCGCCCTCGCTCTACCACTCTACCGCCCTCGCTCTACCACTCTACCGCCCTCGCTCTACCGCCCTCTCTACCACTCTACCGCCCTCTCTACCACTCTACCGCCCTCTCTACCACTCTACCGCCCTCTCTACCACTCTACCGCCCTCTCTCTAACACTCTACCGCCCTCTCTCTACCACTCTACGGCCCTCACTCTCTACCACTACCGCCCTCACTCTACCATCATGTCTAATTTACGCTCTTTTTTCCTCACTGCTGCACGCCGCTCACTGCTGCACGCCGCTGCATGCCGCACACTGCTGCACGCCGCACACTGCTGCACGCCGCACACTGCTGCACGCCACACACTGCTGCACGCCTCGCACTGCTGCCCTACACACATTCGCCCCCACAAACTGCCTCCTCACACACTGCCCTCACACCACTCTCACCCACTCACCCTCACTCACCCTCTCACCCCCTCACCCTCTCACCCTCTCACCCCCACTCACCCTCACACACACACACACACCCTCACCAGCATAGCATAACAAAACATAGCATAGCATTAAGCCTGCAAATCAAAACATAGCATAGGATAGCATAACAAAAAATAGCAAAACAAAACATAGCATAACAAAGCATAACATAACAAAACAGCATAGCATAACACAACAACACATAGCATAACAAAACACAACACACAACAAAACATAGCATAGCTTAACAAAACACAACAAAACATAGCATAGCAAAACATAATAGCAAAGCATAGCAAAACATAGCATAACATAGCATAGCATAACAAAGCATATCATAGCATAGCAAAGCACGGCAAAGCATAGCAAAGCACGGCAAAGCATAGCAAAGCACGGCATAGCATAACAAAGCACGGCATAGCATAACAAAGCACGGCATAGCATAACAAAGCACGGCATAGCATAACATAGCAAAGCATAGCATAGCAAAACATAGCATAGCATACAGCATCACTCAGGGGCACCATATCACTATGCGCTACCACAGCATCACTGAACGCCACAGCATCACTTGTACGCCATCACAACATCACTCAGCGCCACCATAGCATCAATCTGTGCAACCATTCAACAACACCTGGTTCAAATAAGTTCTCTCAAGGTTTCAAGCTTTATTGCAAATGTAACAAAAAGATGTTAATATTTCACTTCTGTTCTTGGATTTTCGTCACAAGAAAATACACTGAACATAATCTTCACCAAAGTTATTTACAAAAGTTTAAGCTATTGCCATTATAAATTACAATAACTTTTATTTAAGTATTAATTATTGAAAAAAATTAAAACCCATTGTTTGTAATATCAGTACATGTAAGTCACGTAAATACAACACATATTGCATTACAAATGCTATAGGTGTCACATTTGCGAAAGTTATAACTATTGGTATTGTAAATGACAAAGCTATTAATTGCGCTATTTTCAAAAACAAAACCTAAATAAAAAAATTGTCATTTACAATACCAATAGCTCAAACTTTCCTAATGCGAGACCTATTACATTGCAAATGCTTGTTCTTGTCACTGTAATGGAGATGAGGTAATTTTTTGAAGGATGATTAACATTTCTGCTGGGCGGTATAAGGTCTACTCCTTTACTTCATGTATTTAAACGTTATTTAACCATAGGAACAGTTGAAGTAACTATCTTTTTTATTAATATAGATTTTTTTTTTTTTTAAATCGCTCTTTATAGGGAAATGTGTTCCAGGATGCAGTCTTCAATCAAACCGTCACAATCATTGAGAGGGAGGATGGCCTTGATGGTGAAACGTAAGTAACATTGCCTTTTTAGAAATGCCAACTTTTTGTTTTTGTTGCAATGTTAGCAACTTAAGTATTTAAGCAGCTGTGTGTACTAGTTAGCACTAGCTACATCCCAGATTCACTTTGCCCTGATCTGCTTGTATTATTTTCACAGTTAATTGTAATGCCTAATAATGGCTTTTGCAGCTCAGTAAAATGTTTACTTCTGCTTTAATTTCATGCATATCACAAGGTTTTCCTTCTACATGTAAAAATCCAATTTTAGATTTGATTGTTGAAGACTAATGATTTGCCAAAATAGACAAGCGTTCAATGTAGTAACATTTTTTTAACCAGTGGCGCATGTGTGTAATTGTTATATTTTGCCTGGTCTTTTGCTTTGAATTTGTTCTGAATGTGCGTTCTCCAGCATTAGTTTTAACCTAGTGCCCCGCTAGAACTGTTCCCTGCCAACAGTCGCAGAAACCCAGAGAAAGGTTAAATCAAAAGCATGGTTGTATAAAGTTAGTGTGCTAATTGTATTTACTCTAGCTCATTGCTTGATGTGATAGGTAGCCAATGAGGTGTGGGGCGATTAAACTTTGTTTGCCGGTACCACAGCTCAGATTTCTCTGTAGTATGTCATGGTAATGCAACGTCTCAGAGCCAGGCTCCTTTTAGAGCCCCTATACCAAACAAAAAGGCTGAATTTCTTGTACTCCAGAGAAATCTCCTGTCCTCTGATAAGAAAATTGTTAGCCATTTGTTTTCTCTTAGGGCTCCAAAGTTCACATAATTTTCAGGTTTAGATCTCCCCCCCACCACTCCCCGACCCTGAGCACCGTGCCATGGTAAAAACGAGATGTTTCTTTCTAATTTGTCATGTTTTCAGTGTGTGTAGTAGTACACCATATGCTGTGTACATTTCAGCCATCTAGTGTTTGGCTTGTACCATATAAAGTTGTTTTACTTCGAGGTTTTGAGGTGATTCGTGGTACCTCCCTTGAAACACACATTGCACCAGGACACACTGCATTTCATACTGCTCTTCCTTCCCTGGTCAGATGGGGGCTGACTGCTCTTCTTGTGGTAAATAAAATATTACCCTGGCAGAATTTCTAGGCATTAACAAAGTATCATGCATCAAATGAGAGACAGGATCCGTGGTGTCCAAGTTAAATGGGCTTTATTCCAATAACTCGAGTCAAAGGGAGAATCAGTTCCATCACCCAGAGGTTCAGGAAGAGTCTTCTAACAATTATTTTCTGAACATGGGTTATATACATTTAATCTTGTACATAGGACGTAGGAAGGAACGCTCGAGGCAGAGCAGAAAAAAGAAAGAGATAAGAACATGTGGGTGTACACTTTGATGAGTCATAGGTAGGTGATAGGTAGGTGTCATAGGTGGGTGGGTACTTAGAGGAGGAGTTTGGATAGCTAGCTGGAACTATGCCCTAATTGTGCAACTTTGAGCATGACGTGCAATTGACGTGTAACTGGGAGGAAGCTGACTTTCAACCTAGTAGAGAGATCTCTTGTGTCAAGGCGACCAGCACATCTAGTACAACTGATATCTAGAGTCAGGGGATGTATAATCTGATTATTCGTTCATTACATGAGCTTTCTATGGATGCAAGCACTGTAATCCACTTAAACAGAGACAGAATGGCTGGGCCCTATCTATGCAGATGGGTTCTGTGTACCTTCTTCACCAGACTGTAATGTGATTCTGTAAAGCAACAGATGACTGTTATTCATAATACTGTCTTGGCAGGCCTCTTGCTGGGCTTCTTGCGGCTTTCAGTCTGTCAGGAGTCATGAAATGCAAATACATGGGCCTTATGCTACCTTAACGTTTGGGAGACTTTGATGACTGGCATTTCTAATGCAGGACATGAATGCAGAGGCCTAGTGATTCAGGCCACTACAAGGAAATATGCATGGATGACATGCACACACATGTAACATAGGGTATACGTAGGGGGCATCTTGGTCAGGTAAAATTTCATTTTCCTCATTCTGCCACTGTGTATCAGTTGAGGACTTCAGTGCTGGAGGATCAGAAAAACTAATGCTTTGACCGCATTAAGCTTTAACTGAATAACCACGACTGCTTTGTGTTTGACTTGTGATGTGTCCTAGGAGATTGATGTGTTTTGGGAGTGGAGGGATGAAAAATACATCAGGTCTCTAATCTGTGCTTTACTGTGGTCAACTATGAAAGCAACTCTGTAGCGTGCATCACATTTCATTGAAAACAATTTGAGCTCCCAAGGGGCTGAATATAGACCAAGCCCACTCCCAGAAAGGTAGATGAGAATGTCAAGGGCCTCCACTCTAATAATTTTTTTAATCATTTTTTTTTGGGGGGGGGGGGGCTTCTAGTACAGCAAAGGCTCTTGGAGTGTAGTCCAATTATTTGTGACTAGAGATGACTGGTATTCTGGGAATTAGAGATCTCTGAGAGCCCCATTGAAATATTCATCCAGAAGAAAAACCACACCTAGGGCTTTGGGGTCCTATACCAAGGACCTGTAATATAAAGCCAAAGAGCACGATACCTTGACGGAACCACTGTCTCCGAAAAATGAACAGTCTGTTGCTCACTAATCAAGACCATGCAACCAGGAAGTGCACCTTCAATGTTGAAGAATCCTTTGTTAATAGTTATTAAACCAGAGTTGAAATGCCATTGAAACTGCTTCAGTACCACAGGCTTCTTTGAAGCTGACAAACGCCTCAACCCTGGAGGCACAACTTGAGTTGACATCACCACAGTCCGATCCTCTACAAACTGATTTACATTGACTAGTCTGGTCATATTGTTGTACAACACTAAGCTGTAAAACGCCAGTTTTTAGGATTCCAGTCATTATGGAACATCTAAAAAGGTGTCATGCATAAAGACGATAATAGTGCATTCACGCTTACAATTCTTTCCAAACGTTTAGTCCCCATTTCATATTATCTAATCAGATTGATTTTTGTTCTTCATTAAACGACCAAATATGATCACATGTTCTTGACACACTCAGGTTGGGCCTTTGTCCCAGTACATTGTGGACTTTAGCGAAACTCAGTGAAGTTAATTCTTCAACATAAACAGTGATGTTTTAGACACTATATTTTATAAAAGGAAAATACTTCCCATATGAATTTGTAGTAGAACTCTGCAAACTAGTGGTTCCGGTTATTCAATTTTGTTTTTATGGTGCTTATCCATGTTCAAGAGGCAGTGCACTCGTTGCTCAAGAACTCCTTGTTGCATGCAAGTAATATATAGCGTTGTAGGTGGCTAGCTGTCAAGAATCGGTTGATTTTCATACACTGGTTCCAAGTGACATCAGATCGAAAACGTGAGCGAATGTAGATTTGCCTGATGTTATTTAGATCCACAAGATAGGGAAATTCCATCCTTGACAGCTACGCATAGTTTTATGTTGTGTATGTGCGCCTACCAACAATACACCCCAAAAAACCCATTGTTGACCCCCACTGCTCAGATCAGGGAAGGTGAGTCGTAGAGACGCAAAGCACAACCTAAACTCCCCCTCGGCCTGATTCTGAATTTAGCCATGTTGACATGTTGTTTTTCAGTCCAGAACTAAGAATGGTATTGATAATGCATATTTTTTGTCTTTATTCTTATAAGGATCTTTTTGTACGTTTTCCTCGGAGGTCTTGGTTTACTTGTTGTTGTCGGCTTGCACCAGCTTATGGAGTCAAGGAAGGTAAGTGTTGTAATTAATAAAAAAAATAAGTTGATAAGTAGGGAGCGACGTTATGGCAAATACAGCTGGCTTGTTTTTGTACTCTGATACACACACTCACACACACACACACTCATTCCTAACAGGTTGAGGACTGCTTGCACTAGTGAGCACAATTTTTTTTTAAAAAGTCTCCAAAACATTGTCACTATAACAGCTTGCACTCCATTTGCAGCAGTGTCCCTTCGCAGAAGTTCCACTTGTATGTGAGCATCATCAACCCCTACATATTAAGCATTCTCGTTTTGTCTGGACGCATATAGAAATTGACTTCTGGTCCTTCCCATTTTTAGGTCTGACCTAAATGCCTCTTTAGCTGGGTTGCTAGTCTCATGTTTTCCCAAAAATATGCAAAAAATGCATACATGTATAGAGACTCTCCAGCAATACTTTTGCCAATGGTCTGTTCAGACTTCACTCAAATAAGGTTTCCTTCCGCCATGGCAAAAATATAGGTCAGTGGTCCAGATAATTTCAGCCATTGGAGACGTTCACTTTGACTGCGTTTTGCATTGCACAGGTCTTCCTACATCTAAAATGAGCTCTCTATGAACGAAACGTTTTAGAGACTTGTACTCCCCAGTATATCTATATAATGTCAACTATTTCTATACCACTTAAGACATTGTTAGTCGATTTATTACTATAAACCATCTTGGGTATATTTATCCTTCAGAAAAACAAGCACAAGGCATGTGTAGTTAGTGTACAATGCACATTTTAGCTTGAAGACCATCGGCTTTCCACCTCCACTGCACTCTTCTGTGAGGACCACTATTGGTTGTCCAGTACTACAGCTTTCCAACCTCGGTTGGTGTACAGTGCACCAGGTTTTCCATCTGCATTGTATTGCTTTTCTGTGAAGGCTTTATGTTGGTAGAATAGTGCAACATGTATGCATACACCAAACAGTTCCCCAGGAATAAAACTTATTAGACACTTCAAAATAAAGCAGAACCGAAGAAATCTAAATACACTGACGCCAGAGAACAGTGCAGGTTACCGAAGATCCCTTTATTTTTTTTACCAAATATTTCGGGAGTGGGGTTTTAACTGTAGGGACGTAGTGGCTGAAGAATGCAGGTAGGGCATGGGACATTCGCAGTTCAGGTTGTTGCTTCAAGTGTCACCACACGTTCACACAGAAGGACAGCCATCCAGTGTACATTGTCTGCCCAGCGACCGCACCCCGAAGGGCAGCAGTGCCTGTGCAGAGTTTCAACCTGAAACCCTTAAAGGTAGGTAGGTGCACTAACCAAAAACAGACTCCTTGCGTAGACGAGATCTACAGCAATGACAATGCATCAGAGAGCGGGCTAACAAACGACCTCACCTGTTCCAGCTTGGTCGCTGGGCTTCCCGTCCTTCCCGCCGCCGCAACGCCACCTCAGCGTCCGCAGTGAGGACCAGGAGGACTACCAGACCCAGGCTCCCCAGCGGCACCAGCCGCCCCCGCCAATCACGCGCCTGGAGGCGCTTTAAATCGCAGCTCTATCCCGGTGGAGCAGGGGCATTCTTCACCAGAGAGGGGGCTAACAAACGACCTCACCTCTTCCAGCTTGGTCGCTGGGCTTCTCGTCCTCCTTCCCGCCACCACAACGCCACCTCAGCAGCCGCAGTGAGGACCAGAAGGACTACCGGACCCAGGCTCCCCAGCGGCACCAGCCGCCACCGCCAATCACGCGCCTGGAGGCTCTTTAAATTGCAGCTCTACCCCCGCATCGCTGGACGCACGCGGGTGTCGCCGGGAGAAGCCCGGGCAAAGGGCGGGCCGTCTGTGGCCGTCCGGGGCAGGAGGAGGCAGGGCTGGGCCATCCCCCCCTTCATCTTGTCACCCAAGGTACTGTGCACGCATTGCTTGTTTTCCCAGATACACTTGTTATTGCAATGGGGAAAAGGAAATCCACCGATGACGCCAATGAGACAGTGGGTGGGGCGGCAAACGGTGGGGAAAAAAGCAAAGAGGTCGAAGGTTAAGCCCCAGAAAAAGCGCTTCATATACGCGGGCAGCAATTGTGTTATGGACCGGATCGACAGCTTGGTGCAAGACTGTGAGGACCTGTTGATCTCTACCCCGTACATACAATAGACTGTTTTAGAGGGTTGTAGAAATGCGCCTATCAGTGTAGGAAAGACCCTAAGGAGGGGCACAGCGGTCATCCCAGAAATGTTTTTGAATAAACCTAGTACAGGGAGTACGATCAAACCTGTGACTTGCGAGGAGGGGGGGGGCCTTAATCCAGACCTACATCAGTCCCAATCAGCACCTGTTTGTGGCCCGGATGATGTCATCACTTTGCCTTGCAGTAACAGGTTCTCAATATTGGCCCAAATAGAAAACCAGAATCCCAAAACCGGCTCAGAGGGACTTATGACAGTTCCTTCCCTAAATAAAAATATACTCCATGTGCCTGGACTTCCTGAGGTTCAACGGCAAGTGGAGACAAATGACAACCCATTGGCCAAAGTTGTAAAGCACCTCTGTGATCTGGTTGAAGGAATGCAGGCCAAAATTGAGCGGCTGACAGATATGGTAAATAGCTTGAGGGCAGATTCAGGATATTGTCAACAAAGTCTTGTAACGATTCAATCCACTGGTCCAAATAGATCTCAGGTGGGCGATCGTACTAATCTTATTCCTACCACCACAACTCCCTCTGGTGTTCTTCAACTTCAAAGCACCCCTTTTCTGTGAAGTGGTTAAGTCAGGTAGAGGAGTCTCCCACACTAATCGCGAATGTAAAGGGAGTGGTGTAATAATCCTAGGAAACAAGCCAGTAGGGAAAGTGGGTGGTGTCTATTCTCCTACAGTGAGACCCGGTGATCAGAAATTAGTAAGATGCCAACAGACAACTAAAGCGGCTCCACCTAGTACGTAAGTTGCCCATTGTAACTCCAACCTAAATAAGCCATCTATGGTGTACCTGGTTAACACACCCAAGTTGAGTTTCGGTAGAAACCACGAATCCACTGAATCTTTGATTAACAAAGCCATCCATTGGATTAGGTATGTCAGAGGTTGTAGGTCTGTCATTAGGGAGGACATTAGCAGTGCTGGAAGGCTTAGCTTTTCGGGGGACCCTTATGACTATTGGATTAACCTTCAAAAATCCTAAATTGGTGGGAGATTTAATCAACCTTGAATACAGAACTTGTTCCCCGGATTCCTCAAGGATCCAACTGAGACCCACTCTTCCCCGGACTTGGCAGACTAAAAATCAAAAGCGCATTGTGGCCAACCCGCGAGCTATAGTTTGGATCAAAATGATTGACTATTGACGGAAGCTGCACAAGTGGAAGACAGAGTTATAGTTAATATTGAAAAGTCTCCCTCAGGTCCAAGTGGGACAGTAGTAAACCAGGGGCCCCCTGTATCAAGTCCCCCAGCCAGGGCAACCTATGTAGGGACTAGGATCCTCAGCTGGAACATCGCTGGGCTCAACACCAAGGCAAAAGACCCAAAGTGGAGGGCCTGTCTCGCTGAGGGTGATATCATCGGGCTCCAGGAAACCTGGGACTTCAAAAATACTTTCCTTTTGGATGGGTATGCAGCATTCTGGTCACCAGCAGTTGCTTCCCCTATGGGGAGGGCTAAGGGAGGGCTTTTAACCCTTATTTCACTAAGAATTGAGGGCATCTACATCAAGGTGGAGACAGGTACACCTTACTGTTTGGCTGTCCAAATTTCAACTAAGCTCGCTGGTATTTGGCTGATAGTCAATTTTTATAATTCCTTTGATAAGGTCTTTTTTAATGAACACTTAGTCTATATGAATTTTTGGAATTGTATAGCAAAAATAATGCCAACTGTTATTCGGTTATAGTGTTGGGTGATTTTAATATTCATTGCTGTGATAAAAATTGCTTTGTTTGGGACAGCTTAGGACCAGCTGACCAAGAGAACATACACTTCGAGCATTCCCTACAGTGTTCCTATCTAGAAGAATTGGTGGCAGAAAATGATCTGATTTATCCAAAACAAGCCAAGGGGGATGTCCCTACCTTTAGAGGCAAGGGCCTTGGATCAATTATTGACTACATTTTTGTCAGCTCTGCTGTAGCTAGCAGGGTAAGTCAGTATAGTGTATCCTGGTCTACTTTTAGTGATCAAAATCCGGTAATATTGACCTTGGTAGATGATCTTAAGAAAAAAGAAAAATCTAACATGACAGTTGGCATGTTAGACATTAGACCCACTGATCAAGCCCGACGACTGAAATGGTGTTGGGTGGTGCCCCATGAGTTTCATGACAACTTACTGGTTAAAGTTGGTCATGAAATGTCCATCTGTTTAACAGATGGCAAAGTGGATGAGGAGGTCCTGGCGGCCTATACTAAAATTTGTACCCAGATTAATAGAGATCATAAAAAGCTAGGTAAGGGCCAGAAAAGGACCGGGGAGAAATGGTTTGACCACAATTGTTGTTCAGCCCACCGTAAGCTGATGGTAGCACTGAAATCCACGCCTTCCAATAAAGTGGAGATAGCCACCCTCAGGAAATCATATAAAATGGCACTTTGGAATCGGAAAAAAGAAATTAGGGAGGATGCTTGGAATTAGCTCTTATCTATAGACGTGGTTAATAACAGCGCCAAATTCTGGGCAGTGGTTAATGGGCCCTTTTTCCAGGATACCAGTAATGGCGAGCTTGATTGTGGTATACAGGAAGAATGCTGGCATAGTCATTTTAAGCAGGTTTATGATGGGGAAGGGAAGCCCGTAAACTTAGACCTAAATATCGAAGAATACACTCTGTCTTTCACAGAGTTAGAGGTATCAGAAGCAATAACCGGGACCAGACGGAGTGCCGGCTGACCTTTTTAAATCAGATATCAAGACATGGACAAAGATATTGTATAATGTCTTTGTCAATGCCTGTCAATTGGGCATGCCAACCACATGGGCAAAATCCGTTATAGTACCAATTTTCAAAAAAGGCAATAGGGGGGACCCAAGTTGTTGTTGTCCGATATCACTTATTGACTCTTCTGTAAAGCTTCTAGGAAGGGTGGTGCTAACCCAACTAACAGGATGGCTGGAGGAGACGGGAACACTTTCCGTAGCGCAGTATGGCTTCAGAAAAGGGATGGGCACGATGGATCAATGCCTAAACCTGCAGTTATTAATAGGGAAATATACAGTGGCGAAGAATGGAGCACTTTTTCTGGGTTTTATGGACCTGTCTTCGGCCGAGTGAACAGGTCAAAACTGTGGTCGATTCTTCTGACTTTAGGAGTAGATAGAAACATCGTCCACTTTTTAGCAGACTTGCATAGGGATTTATCCGCCACCGTGAGGTATGATCAGCAGGGTAATTGTACTGAAGGAATACCCATTGCCAATGGTGTTAGGCAGGGGTGCAACCTGGCGCCACTGCTCTTTACACTATATATTAATAATTTAGATTACACCTTAACTGCCTCTTGCAAAGATATTCCCTGCGCAGGGAAACGCATGATCCCCGCACTGCTATATGCGGATGATGCCGCACTTTTAGCCAGAACAGCGGTAGGACTCCAGCAACTTTTAAACTCCTTTGCGGCCTTTATGAGATCACTGGATTTGAGTGTAAACTTCTCTAAATCACACGTAATGGCCATTGGACAGAGATCTCTAAAAGTTAAAACTTTTTACTGTGAGGGGAATATACTTACCAGGGTCTCGACGTTCCCATATCTTGGAGTCTTATTTGATGACCAGGGCACATGGGGAACCCAAATTTTAGCAAAAACAAACGTCCTGATCAGAGCCACATCGGCTGTCCTAGGTTTTGCTAGGAAATTAGGTGCGAGGCCAATGAAGGCCCTCTTTCAAATATACAGAGCTAAGTGCATATCGCTTGCAATGTATGGGGCTGACCTGTGGGGTATTAAAAACGTGAAGGCCATTCAGACGGCTGAAGATAGGTTTCTTAAGAACATTCTTCTATCTGTTCCGCAATCAACAGCCAATTACATCGTCCATCAGGAATGTGGAATTGGCTTTGTTGAATATGATATTGCAGTGGCACCACTGCTGAAATGGATAGGGACCTGGCTAAACCCTGATTTAGTGTTAAATCATGACATCCTGAAAGATTGTATGGCACTTGATCATGGGCATTGTATCCCCTGGCTTAAATATGTCAAGAAGTTGTCAGATAAGTTGGGTAGACCAGAATTGTATAACTCGCCGGAAAAATTACTAAGGGGAGATATAAAATGGTCGAAGGAAACATACCTGCGTATAGTTACCATGGCCAGAGAAGAGAGAGAGTTGGAAAAGGTAACCGTAAGGGCTCATCAGTTGCGGAAAACTACACTGTCCATGGAACCATATCTGGGTATTGTCACAAACCCTAATTACCGATTCCTATTAATTAGATTGAGACTAAATCAATTTCATTTCCTTCTCGGGGGATCAGTTAGGTTGGAAGAGGGTTGAAGATCTTGGGGTTTGCACCTGTGACAACTTCTCGGGGCAGGATATCATGCATTTTATGTTTTTCTGTGAGCACCTTAATGACATCAGGAAGCGTTTTATTTCCCCAATTTTAGCTAATAAAGGTTTTATGCAAGCTAGGCCAGCCTTACTCCATCTTCAAATGTATGGGAAATCTTTAACATAGCTAATTTTCTGGCTGCAGCTGTAAGAATCATAAGGAGAATAACCTAATGTCATAAAACTATGTATGTATCTCATTGCTGTGCTAAGATGTAATCAATACAAATTGTTTTCCACTGCTTTTTATATGTATGTATCTGAGTATTAATTATTTATTGTATATCATGGTTTTATATTTGGTGACATAATTTGTCTTTTAGTATGCTGTTATGGTTTGTACAGTAACCGAATAAAGTAAATTTGACTGACTGACAATGCATCAGGGAAGCAGCTGCAAGATTCTGATGCAGAGAGCGGAATGGTGCCGAAGAAGCCGTTGTGGAAAGACTCTGCTATTCAGAGGCAGAGATACAGGGTAAATCAGGCAAAGAGCAAAAGTAGTCTGATTCTAAAACCAAGAGGCCCACTTTGAGCTTGACGGTAGCAGAACCCAAAAGGTTTCCCAAAGAGCCTCTGGGATCCAAACAGAAGAGTACTGTAGGTGGTAAACCCTCTGAATTCTGCTCGCCCCCGTAAGGGGACCGAGCACATGGGATGGTGGAAGTCCTCTCGCATGGGGCACTTCGGCCCTCAAAAAGAGGATACTGATGGTCGCGGGTGAGGGGTAAAAGCCCTCTACAACGTAAAGCGGCACTTTCAGGCCGAAATGAAGGCCTTAATTAAGGAGTTTAACTACTGAAGGCGATAGAAGATTCGCTCTAACCTCCGAAGGGTTGAAGCTGAAGACTCCGGGCTAGCAATCCCAAAAATACCGGTGCTGGCAGAAGAGCAGGAAAAGGCCTTTAGATTTGAAGAGGAATTTAATGAAAGCCCCTAGGAGGAAAGGATGTTCAAGACAGACATTTTGTAAGACTGGTAGGACTTCAATGCCGATTCACCAGAGGAAGGTGTGGACACATAACCCTTCAAAGCCTTCTTTACTGGAAGATGTATCCATATACAACTTATTAGTGAAATACCTATGGCATCAAAACTTGGACGCAGAACAAGCCGACTCTTGCTTCCTACTTGAGACCATACTGCCATCACAAGAAGGAGCCAGTTCACCCAATGCTGCCTAGCGGGTTGGACCAGGGGAGGGAGTCAGTCAAACAACCATGCACGTTAAAGGCAGTTCCTCCACGTGTGAAGAAAAAGGTACAGGCACACCACACAGAACCTTACATAAATTAGGGGATCAGTGGTTGCTGATTCTATTAGTCTCCATGACCTTGAAGCAGACCAACTCCCCTCCAGCATCAGTGTGCCCACCACCTGATTGAGAGAACAACGTAGAAGGACATGGTAGGCAGGAAAATGGAGAGTGAAGCAGTGTTCTGGTAGAGAATCGCTAACTGAAATTACCTCCTGAACAGACACTCCCCCTGTCAGTAAGAAGAGATGGATCATTTCCTACTACTACTCCCAGAGCAACACTAAAAAGAGGAACGGCCCTCTTCCAGGAGGGAAGACTGCAACACCTGTTTGAAGTCAGCCCTGAACCTGACAAACACAGCCAGCAAGCAGCTCTCAGTTACAGCACTCAGAAGGCACTCCTGGTTAGAGATATCTGGATTCAACCAGGAGGTGCAGGAAGCTGTGGTAAATATTCCTTTCTCCGTGGAGTCCCTCTTTGGGTAAACAGTAGACTAGTGGTGTCGTTGAATGAAGGACAATTACGATCAAGACCACGGGTGGCCTGTTGTTCAGGGGAATAACAACCCAATGTAGGAGAATCGGTGCACAAGGAGTTTGACCGCCATCTACCTTCTGTACATCTGCCCACAGTACCCCAATACAGTGGACAACCGAGGCAGCACTGAGAGGGTTTGTCCACTCTATCCCAGCAAGTTCCTCCTTGGTGAACACCCCACAGGTGAGACCCCAAAGCAAGGACACTATCCAGTTAAGATAAGAAGCCTCTTCTGCCATGTCTGGGAAACCAAGATGGCCAATACACCGGCAGCTGGGAAGAGACTGATCCGGATGTGATACAACGTTGAAATATGACTCCCTACTTGGATGTGTGGGCACATGGTCACCCTCCAGTTCAATAAACATGGTACAGGAATGCGATCTTCTACCACACAATTCTCATGGAGTTGAACATTTTATTTGACACTCGGGTGTTTCTTTCACCCTTCAGGTCCAACTGTCTGCTAGTGCAGACTGACAAAACCTCAACAATGTACTATCTAAACCTAAGAGTGCAGTCTAGAGTTCAAAGCACAGATAGTTTGGAAATGGCTTCTAACCCGGAGTCTGCAATTTTTGCAGTTCATTTTTTTTCCAGATTACATCTACATGATTTGCCTACCAGAAATTAAAGAGCATGCCCTTTTGGTAGATTAGTCGAAGATCAAATGATTCTAATCGCTCCAGTGGCCATGCCAAGGTGTTTCACCAAACATGTTCTCCTTAGACCTCACTTATGTTTGGGGGCCACATCTGGCACTTCCACTTTATAACTTAGTACAGTGTGGCCATTTGTACAAAATGGCCATTTTAACCTTCCCCAAGACTTCCTGGAAACTCTGAAAAAAGATAGTCCGCCGACCAGAACATCATACCCTTTTAAGTGAAGGAATTTTTACTGAGTGCAAAACAACTTTGAACTAACCAGATGCAAGGAAGAAGCAATACACCATTGCAGCCTTCATTTGGTGAGATCGAGGCTGCAGTTCTCTTTGATTAAGGTACGTGAGAAAGCTGGCTCTGTATATGGTATATCACTAAGTAGTTATACCGGGCAGAGTCCATAGATTCCACCAGAAGTTAACCGGCTCTATGCAAACCCCAAGTGCTCTATTAGTGGTAGAGTGGGTGAGCGACCATAGCCCGTACACAGAGGAGCGCAAGACATTTGTTGTGGACACAAGGACCAATAAATGGTACACGAGTAAAAAGATTTAACCAATTTTATAAAAATACGCTATGGACAAGACTTCTTTTAAGACCAAGATCCTCGCAAAAAGGTAAGTATGTTTTTTTTAAATAGAAGTACTTTTCAGTTTTAAAAGTGGATGCTTAGTGCAGTCTTTGCATGCTTAGTGCAGTCTTTGCAATGTTAACCTAATGGAGGAAAACAACAATGCAGTTTTGGGGGGGGAAGGGGGGTGGCCAGCAACATGGCAGCGTAGCTGTGTTTCTCGACGGCTTCGGCAGCCCGATATGAATCCTGTACTGATTCCTGGCCTCGATGGGACTGAACAGCTCCCCATACTCATTGCTGCTGTAAAAGGACCTACAAGAATCGACAGCATGTGAAACACAGCCCTTAGAGAGCCAAACGATGGAACAGCGAGACCCGAGGACGCAAGATGGCGACTATCCGCTAATGAAACAATCTGTCTGGAAGCACTCTGACGGCGGCAGTGGTGAAGAGCAAATGAGGTGAAGCAAGAACCAAACCAAAAGTACCCCCTCCCCATTTGCCTGCGACCATAGTGGCTGACCGGGAGAGAGACAAGGGAGAAGAGAGGGAGATCCGTCTCCGGAGCTACGGGAGCAGCAGCGATGGTGGATTGACCGGAGAGAGAGCGAGACGAAAAAGAAATACCTCGTTAGAAGAGACTGAAGAGGGAGAAGAGAAGCTGCAAGAACCCTGCCTTCCTCACGGCTTAGACTAGGAAAACTGCCGCAACTGAGTCCTATACTGAGCTGGAGAGATGAGCGCAGGCCGACATGAGAGGCCCGGGCCTGAAGGACGGAGACCTACTCCTCAACAAATTACAGAGGAATAGAATGCAGATACACCCAAAGGATCCGGTGCCTGCTTATTTAAATTTAGTGCCTGTAGCGTGTAGACCAACACTCCACTCCAGTCCGGTGCGAGACGCAGGACCATCGAGGCATAGCATACAGATTATGAGAGGTACGGCCAGTGGCAGGGAGGCAGAGAGACAGAGAGTGGAGGCGCCTGGGTGAGAGAACAAGAGCGAAGGGCGCCCCTGCTTTGAGGGCACCAGAAGTTGAACATTCCTCCCTCACCCGGCCTAGAGTGATATGCCAAAGAGGAGGGCTTGCATGTAAGAGGGGGGAGGCACTCCTCTGGAGACCGAGAAGGTGCCAGCGAAAGACAGTCACCCTGGTGACGCAGAAGGATGAAGCTCCCCCACACACACATTTGAACCCATCACCGCGATAGACTGCAGTGAATAATACCCGAGAGATCAGGGGGTGAACTTAGCCTATGAGCTTCGCTGGGTCTTTGCTACAGCGCCTGATTGCAATAAGAGATAGAACTGTTGACAGAGGGGGTCGGAGTTACACTAAGGGCCAACTAGCGGAATAGAGGAACATGTCACACCCCTGAAACTTTGCTGGACCTCTGTGCCTTCTCCTCTGTGCAGATAGACGTGAATGGTGACCCCCATTAGGGAAGACGATATAGCGAACAAGGGGCCCGGAAGGAACTAGAAGACACATAAGTAAGGCCTGAACACGCTGATGGAATAACCGGCGAATGGCCTATACTAGCTGTCACAAATGAATCAGCGTGGTGTCTTTCCTACAGCCCAGAACAACTAATCCTAGCTATCGAGGGGTTTCCTCTCCCCGCTCTGGCCCCCCCTCCTCAACCAGGGAACAGAAATCCGAACCTTGCTAGGAACACTCGAACATCCTTGCTATAGAGGCAGATATGGGACGAGATCAGACCTAACACCCACGAGACCAGGCAAGCTGGAAAAATATAGTGATCGCGCCGGACAATGCAGCCATATTTCAGGCCATGCATGCCTCAAGAGGCTCTGAAGGGGAATATAGCCGAGGTACGTACAGAGGTGTGCCTGCTGCGCCAGGACCTGCGTAAAGTTTTGGAAAGAGTAACTCGAGCAGAAACTCAGATACTCGAAGTAGAAGATATATCTCATGCCACAAGAATGGAAATCGCAGGAATGGCTGCCTCCTTGAAAGAAGTAGCCTGGAGAGTAGATGATGCAGAAAACAGGGCCCGAAGAAATAACTTAAGATTTGTCAGATTCCCAGAGGGAACGGAAGGAAAGGATACAGGATATTTCCTCATGACATGGCTCAAAGACTCTCTCCCAAACACAGTTTTCAACTTACTTAATAATTGAGAGCGCACACAGGAGCACCGCCGAGACCTCTGCTGGCACGTTTCCTTAGTTTTCAAGACCTTATTCTGCAAGAAATACGGCAAAAGGGGGGTGATGTTAATATGCAAATACGCGCATAATGGTGTTCCCAGACTTTTCCCAGGAAGTACAGATACAGCGAAGAACCTTCGACTCTGTCAAGGCAAACTACAGAGTCTCAAGATCCAATACATGCAGTTATTCCCGGCAAAACTCAAGGTTATATTGCAGGGCACCTAACACTACTTTCACACTTCAAAAGAGGCCTGGACCTGGCTTGAAGAGCGGCCACCCACGAGGTATAGGCAAGAACCGACAGACACTGATCTCCAGTCTACCAAGAAGCACAGGCTCTGGGACACAGAAGAGACCACGCAGGTTGACTGATTCACGCAGGGTATATCCTAAAACACAATTTGGAGCCAGAAGACTTGTACACAAAAAGACCCAGATATCTAACTCCGATGGAGAAAAGACATGGGATAAAGATGATCAACAACATGATATTTAAGACCAAGTTTGAGTGCTCTTTGGAGCCATTAAAAATGAGTAACTGTGAAGCTGGTCTTTTCTCCATTAAAATCTCACCTGAATGTACGATCATGGGATATCTCATCTATCGCCCCCCTTGGGGCTCTTCATTGTTCGCCGAGAGCCTAATGGAATTGGTGACTCAGCCGGCCCTACGCTACAATACATTTGTTTTACTAGGGGATCTTAATCTTCATTTTGAGGATGTGAAATGCGTAGAGGCACAATGTATGATATCCTCTTTGAAATCCCTTATGCTGACTCTTGGATGAGACGCCTACGCATCAGGCGGGCCATTTGTTGGACCCCATATTTTCTAATTGGGATGGCATCAGGGTGCTCCCTCCTATCAGAGTACCATGGTCGGATCATTACCTTATTCCATTTAATATGACTGGCAGATCTAAAGGGTATTCACCTAAGCGGCCTATTGTAAGCAAGCGCAGCAAATGGAACAATTTTAGTCAGGAAACTTTTGAATCTGTGCTAGGAAAACCACCTCTCAGTAAAACTCTTAAGGAAGCATGGAAGGAGTATGAGGATTGGGTATCAAAAGCCTTAGATGAGGTGGCCCCTTGGACCTATAAAGCTCCAGCACGCAGGACGAAGTCCTCCCCCTAGTATAACGAGGATCTATGTGCCGAAAAAGCCAGATGTAAAAGATTTGAACGTCTGTGGCGCAAAGACTATGATGCTGGCTTGAAAGAGCTATACATGAGTAGTCTGAAGGAGTACCATAGGAGTATCAATAAGGCGAAAGGATTATTCTTCAAAGAGAGAATATAATCCGCTGATAACTCCTCAAAGGAGCTTTTCTCTATCAACAAGGAGCTTACGGTTCTCACTAGGACTGAGACCAAAGACCATATCTCCACTGAAATATGCGAATCCATCGCTGATCATTTTGTACATAAGGTGGAGAGGATCTATGTGTCTTTTTTGCAGGGAACACCTGATAAAACATCGGCTAGGGATATTGCCATTGGATTGGATACTAACTCAGGTCTTAGTGAGTTTATGGTCCCCCCGCAGGAGGAACTGACTAAGTTAATCTTGACCATTCAGGCAGGTTCCCCTCTGGATGTGGCTCCACCGAGGATCCTTAAGAATCATGTTCATCTCCTAACAAGTTATATAGGTAATCTGGCTTCTTTCTTTTCAAGAAAATCTAGTGCCAGCGGAATGGAAACTTGCACAGGTTGTACCAATTAAAAAGAAGCCCGCATTGAGCATTTCTAACCTGGATAATCTTAGGCCCATTTCTCTTCTGCCTTTCTGTGCCAAAGTGGTGGAAAAACTGGTGACCAATCAATTGGTTAAATATGTGGAAGATAACCAGCTTCTACACCCCTCCCAGTCTGGCTTTAGGGCTAGGTATTCGACTGAAACTGCCCTCCTGTTTTCCACAGAACTGCATCGTCAGAAAGCGGATGAAGGTCCGACGGCCGCCTTGTTATTGCTGGACTTAAGTGCGGCATTTGATACCGTGTCGCACCCGAGACTGCTAGTTCGTCTGAGGGAAATTGGAGTCGTCGGCCCGGCATATGAATGGATGGCTTCCTTCCTAGCGGACCAACCATTCCAAATAAATTGTCCCCCCTTCAAATCCACTCCCCGAATTCTCAATCAAGGGGTCCCGCAGGGTTCCATCTTGAGTCCTGTATTGTTTAATCTATACATGGAACCTCTGGCCAGGTTGGTGGAATCGTATGGGGTGGATATTGTATCATATGCAGATGATACGCAACTGGTAGTTACTCTATCTCACAACCCAGTTGAGACGGCCGGTAAGTTTACGGAATGTCTTGCGGCATTAGCAAGTTGGATGAAGCAGAACTGCCTTCGCCTTAACGGCAACAAGACGGAACTGCTTGTGATTGGCACCTCACCTTCAATCTGGTCATCAGCTTGGTGGCCTACTGACCTGGGTCCTACTCCGATTCCCTCTGACACAGTGAAGAACTTGGGTGTTCTTTTGGATTCCAAGCTTACTTACTCCCAACACATAGGTAAGATAGCGGGGAGATGCTATGGCATCTTTAAAATCCTGCAGGAGATCTTGGATCTCTTACCTATGAAAGATAGGAAAACTTTGGTCCACACATTGGTTACGTCCCATCTTGATTATGCGAATGTCCTGCTTTGTGGCCTCAGTAAAAGGGGATTGACCAAAGGGGATTGACCCAGTTACAATGCGTTCAAAACGCCGCGGCCATGCTTGTGCTGAAGCTACCAAGGTCTTCAGGTAAACGGACGCTCCGGCGCCTGCAATGGCTCCCTATGAGGGAACGCATTAGGTTTAAGACCCTGTGCTTTGGTCATCGTATTGCACATGGCAGGGGCCCGGCCTATCTTCAAAAGCTGCTAACCATCCATCGCCCTAGGCGACTTCTGAGATCTATGGGCAGCATGCAGTTCACAATACCTCGCATATATAAAACACGGATGGGAGGCCGCTCTTTTAGATTCCTGGCCAGCAAACTATGGAATGACCTTCCTGTCGAATTGCGTATGGAGCCGTCGGAACCCAGGTTCCGGCAAAAGCTAAAGACTCATTTATTTCCGGATGAATAGCTTTTTTTCCCTCTGAGTCCCCCTCCTCTCCGTGGCCTGCTGTTGTCTCTCTGTGTTGGACCGCATCTTAGCGTGGAGACGCACTGTTCTGTAGTAGGGGATCTCTGTGTATAGTCATAATCTAGTGAATAGTCCCGCCCATGTGCGAGGACCCCGGCAATCAAAAATAATCTCTTAAGTTGTCAGAAAATTGCAGAACTGCAAAGACACTGAAGAGAAAATTTAAAGACCAATAATGCAGCCTATATCCGCAGGCTACACTGTCCAGTACTTCATCTAGAAAATTCCACCAAAAATCCACAAACCGTAAAGCCTGTCCAGATTTCCCTTGCTTCAACAGCAAACACCCTCAGAAATGATAGAGAGGAAGGTATGGACAGACAAGCCCCATAGGCTGCCATTATGTGGCTTAAATAGGATACTGTGCCTTTAAGAGAACTTTCCAGAACTTCTCCCAGTATCCCAGAATGCATAGCAGGTCCCTCTCCCTTTCAGTTCTTTTTTCCGGCTCCTGCTTACAGGACCCTGCTGCATTGAGCTCTCCCTTTTTCAAGGGTTTATTGGAGTTTTGTACACTTTTTGGATTTAAAAGTGTTTTCAGTTGCTACTTGGTGTTTCCTTTCACTTCTGTGTGTTTGTTCAGGCTTTTTAGGGATCTAAAATGCCTGCTTTATTGGACAAGTGCCCAGCTTGTGGAAGGAAGAAGGCCAAGACTGATCCACACGACGTCTGCATTCTTTGCCTCCCTGAAGAGCATGTCCCTGAAGATTGTGACATCTGCCAGACCTTTTCTACAAGGACCCTGAGGGAAAGGCTGAGGATTAGGCTTCAAGGCCTGGAAGAGAGGCGACTGCAGGCTGCAGGTGGGTCTGGGAAGGCTGGGAAGGCTCCCTATACCCCTGCTGAGGCCTCTGGGGGGCTCCCCAGAGTCAGGAAGACCAGCAAAAGGTCCCGGTCTCTGTCGACGTCGATTGCATCGACGACATCGAGAGGGATGACGACGGTGTGTTCCCCTTCTCCCCGGGGCTCCGGGTCGAGACAGCGTGGAAGATCGACGTCGAGAGGCCTGGGTAGGCCGCTGTCGAGGTCTGACCGTTCGTCGTCGAGAGGGCGACGGTCGTCGACGAGGAAGAAGCACTCGACGTCGAGGGAACACCGTTCGACACCAGAGTCGAGGGGTTGCCGTTCCACACCTGAAAAACTACGCTCGACATCGAGCAGGAAGAGATCAGTGTCCCCGAGGATCTCCGCCTCCCGTAAGCGGCGCAGAAGGGATTCTGGCGTGAAAAGTCACGCTGGATCTGGGGAAGGACGTCGGAGGCGTCGCTCACGCTCTGGAGGGTCTGGGTCACAGGCTCCTCCCCCGAAGAAGTCACCGGGCTCGGTGTACTCGGTGGTATATACACCGCCAAGGCCTGCGACTCCCCCACCTCTGCCGAAGGAGGTTCCTCCGGTTAATCCGCCGCTACCTCCACTTCCTCCGCTACCCCCTGCGAGGCAACCTCCGCCGCCAGTCCCACCTCATGGGCCCGCGCCTTTGCCGGAGCGGCCTCCTGTCAGGCCACCGCGGTCGGTGTCGCTGCCTCTGCTTCCGACACCTCCTAAGGGGACACCTACTCCGAAGCCCCAAGATAGGCCACGGAAGACGCCTCCACGGAAACCGGTGGAGCGCCCACGTACTGGGAGGTCGCGCACCCGTTCCAGGAGAAGGGAACGCTCGCGCAACAGGTCTTCCACACGATCTAGACGGCGCCACAGGAGGCACAGGTCTCGTTCCCGGACCAGGCCGTCAGGGACCAGGGACTTTTCCCCGTCATTGTCGGATTCGCCAGACACGAGGGTTTCACCGATTGATGATCTGGTGTCCTTCCAGGACGTACTGTTACGTGGTGCTGCGAAATTGGGCATTACTTTGACGGTACCCACTCCCAAGACATCAGTCATCTTCGAGACGCTACACCGGAAGCATTTGTCTCGACCGTTCCTGCCACTGGTGCCGGGTCTGGAAGAACCGGCCATGGATCTTTTTCTCACCCCAGCGGTGACTAAGGCGGCACCCTCGAGACTGCAGAAGAAGTACCGGGCTCCGGACTCGGACCCAGCCTTTCTAAGGGTGGAGCCTCCTCCAGATTCGGTGATTGTGACGGCGGCGCGCAAACAACATGCCACCACGCCTTACTCCACAGTTCCACCAGATAAGGAATCTAGGTGGTTGGATTCGTCTGGGAGAAGAGTTTGTGGGACTTCGGCGACCTCAATGAAGGCCGCTAGTGCCACTGCCTTGTTGGGTCGGTATGACAGAGCCCTCTGGGAATCCCTTCAACAGTTTGTGGAGCTCCTACCGCGGGACAAGCGGGAAGACTTCCAAGAGGTGCTGTACGAAGGGATGCTGGTGGCGAATCAAGTCATCAGCGCTGCAGCCGATTCTTCTCTGCTGGCGGCGCATGGTTTCTGCCACGGAATTAACCAGCGGAGGCATGCATGGCTCCGCCTTACGTCTCTGAAACCGGACGCTCAACAAAGGGTTGCCAATCTCCCATTCTCTGGCGAAACCCTGTTCGGGAAGCACGCTGATGATGAAATGGCCCGCATGAAGGCGGAGGCCGAAACGCTCACAGCGGTGGGTTTGGAGAAGCCCAAGGAGACCAAGAAGTCGTACCGTCCGTTCCAACGTCGGTTCGGTGGTCAAGGCAGAGGGTGTGGCCAGTCTGCTGGACAACAGCAGCAACAACAGCAGCAGTTCAGGAGACCGTTCCAGAAGCGCCAGAGAGGCAGAGGCGGCCATCAGTCGACTCCAGCGACTAAAGGCCAGGCCGGGTCTAGGCCCTGAGCACTTACTTCCCCTGCAACTGTTACCCGCTCCGGTGGGGGAATGCATTCAATCTTTTCTGGCAGAGTGGAGAAAAATTACTCAGGACAAGTGGGTGCTGAATATTGTTTGCAATGGATACAGTCTTCGGTTCACCAGCCCGCCTCCATCAATTCCTCCGGTCAGCTCGCAGTATCAACTGCGCGAGCTCCAGGCGGAGGCAGATATCCTGTTAAGGAAAAGGGCGATAGAAGACGTACCTCTGTCTCAAAGAGGAAGAGGTGTGTACTCCCGGTTCTTTCTGGTTCGCAAAAAGGACAAGAACGAGTTCAGGCCCATTCTGGATTTGCAACAAGCAAACAAGTGGATTCGCAGAGAAAAGTTTTGCATGCTGTCGTTGCATCAGATTTATCCTCCGCTGCAACGGGGAGACTGGCTGTGTGCCATAGACCTCCAGGATGCATACTTCCATGTGCCCATTGCACACAAACACAGGAAGTTCCTGCGGTTCCAAGTCAGCGCCAATCACTATCAATACACAGTACTGCCATTCGGACTGAAGTCTGCGCCGAGAACGTTCTCAAAGTGCATGGCGGTGGTAGCTGCACACCTAAGGAGGAACAAGGTGTTTGTCTACCCGTACCTGGACGACTGGTTGATCAAGGCCTCCTCCTTCACGGAAGCGCAAGCGCACTTCCAGAAGACGTGCGTTCTCTTGAACAAGCTGGGGTTGCACATCAACATGTCCAAGTCGGTACCGACTCCAGTCCAGTGCATGAAGTACTTGGGAGCCTCCATCGATACGCTGTCTGTCACAGGAGGCGCAGGCGATCTGGCACTGTCTTCTGGCTCGAGGACTGACGATAACGGCTACCCATCTGCCAGGTGTGCAGAATGTTCAGGCAGACGCGCTGAGCAGACTGATTCAGGAAAACCACGAATGGGTAATAAACGACGAAGTACTAGGAGAAGTCTTCGCAAGGTGTGGGACTCCAGACGTAGATCTGTTCGCCACCGCCGAAAACAGCAAATGCCGAGACTTCGCCTCCAGGTACTACCAGCCGGGGACGCTGGGGAATGCGTTATGGATCAACTGGTCGAACAGCTTTCTGTACGCTTTTCCACCCATTCCCCTGATTCCGACGGTTCTCATCAAGCTGTCCCAGTCAGGGCGCGTATGATACTGATTGCCCCGGAATGGCCCAGACAGTGGTGGTTCACGGACCTGCTTCACCGGTCTCTCCTTCCTCACATTCGGCTGCCATGCAGGCCGGACCTTCTCACGAAGTTCGGGGGGTTGATGTTGCACCCCAACCTCTCGTCTTTGAGTTTGGCAGCATGGCTCCTGAGAGAGTGCAATATGGTCATTTGAATCTCCCTGCAGATTGTATGGACATACTGAAGGAGTCTAAGAGACCTTCCACTAGGACCTCTTATGCGTACAAGTGGAAGAGATTTTGTATCTGGTGCAAGTCCAAGAACTATGATCCGACGACATGTAAGGAAGATGTCATCCTTCCTTATCTTCTACAGTTGGCGCAGTCTGGCCTTAATGTCCATTCTATTAAGGTTCATCTTGCTGCTTTGACTGCCTACAGGAAATGTCCTTCGCAGACTTCCTTCTTCCAGATCCCTGTGATCAAAGATTTTTTGGAATGCCTGAAGGTGTTCCCTCCTGTTAGGCTTCCTTCGCCTTCATGGGAACTGAATGTGGTGCTGTCCAGGTTGATGAGGGAGCCTTTTGAACCTATTCATAAGGCTTCGTTGCAGCACCTGTCCTGGAAGGCGGCGTTCCTTGTGGACATTACATCGGCCCGCTGGGTGAGTGAAATTCAGGCGCTGTGTTGCCAAGAACCTTATACTGTATTTCATGCTGCTAAGGTTGTTATGCGTACTCACCCTAAATTTCTTCCCAAGGTTATTTCTGATTTTCATGTCAACCAGACCATAACTTTGCCTACGTTTTTTCAGAATCCTTCCTCTCCAGCGGAAAGGTCGTTACATTCCCTGGATGTTGGGAGGGTATTGAAATTCTATCTGGATAAGACCAAAGATATTCGTAGGTCTGACCAATTGTTTATCAATTATGGATCAGTCAGGACGGGTCTTGCGACCTCTAAGCAGTCTATCTCTAGGTGGATTGTGTCCTGCATACAGTTATGTTACCAAAAAGCTAATAAGACCTTAGGAGGTAAGCCTAAGGCTCATTCCACCAGGGGCAAAGCTGCCACAACAGCCTTGCTCCGTAATGTTCCGATTGCAGAAATCGGCAAGGCGGCCACTTGGAAGTCGGTTCATTCAGCTAAGCATTCGACTAAGCATTACTACCTGGACACTGATGCCAGGGCAGACGCTAAGGTTGGGCAGGCTTCGCTGCAAAATCTGTTCGCACAATAGTGGTGTTAATTCTCTTTTCTCCACCGCCGCTTTGGTGTGGGGATGGGCTTGCCATTCTATTCACTAGATTATGACTATACACAGAGATCCCCTACTACAGAAGGAGTAGTTTCTGTCCTGTAACTCCAGTTCTGTAGTAGGGGTATCTGTTATAGTCATAAGCGCCCTCCCGCCTCCCCGGTGGAGAGATGTTCATTTAAGGAATGCGACAGGTCTGGCGTGTTACGCCTTCAAAAAGAACTGAAAGTGAGAGGGACCTGCTATGCATTCTGGGATACTGGGAGAAGTTCTGGAAAGTTCTCTTAAAGGCACAGTATCCTATTTAAGCCACATAATGACAGCCTATGGGGCTTGTCTGTCCATACCTTCCTCTCTATCATTTCTGAGGGTGTTTGCTGTTGAAGCAAGGGAAATCCCCCTCCTCTCCGTGGCCTGCTGTTGTCTCTCTGTGTTGGACCGCATCTTAGCGTGGAAACGCACTGTTCTGTAGTAGGGGATCTCTGTGTATAGTCATAATCTAGTGAATAGTCCCGCCCATGTGCGAGGACCCCGGCAATCAAAAATAATCTCTTAAGTTGTCAGAAAATTGCAGAACTGCAAAGACACTTAAGAGAAAATTTAAAGACAAAGAATGCAGCCTATATCCACAGGCTACACTGTCCAGTACTTCAACTAGAAAATTCCACCAAAAATCCACAAACAGCAAAGCCTGTCCAGATTTCCCTTTCTTACAAACCGTAGAAGCCCATACTCTCCCGGGAGGATAGCAAGTTCCTAGATGGAGACCTGACCCTAGAAGAAGTAAGGGACGCAATGAACAGACAAGCCAGGGAAGGTCCCAGGCCCGAACATCCTCCCGACAGAATTTTTAAACATCACGCCAACCTACTGGCCCAACGCCTCTTGAACATGTTCCAGGCATCCTTAGAAGAAAAGACACTCCTGCCAGACCTGCGAAGGGCCACAGTGGTGGTGATCCATTAACCAGGAAAACTCCCAACAAAATGTCGGTATTATCGACCCATATCTTTATGGAACGTGGAAACAAAAATACTGTCCATTGTGTTGGCGAAACGCCTCCTGATTGTAATATCATCCCTCATTCACTGGGACCAATCCGGCTTTATGCCACGACGTGCCTCAATACACACTGCTAGTCGCAAATTGCGAGGCACTAAATGAAATGTTCAACCGTGTGTTTGACACCGTTTGCGATTCCCAATGGTGTCACAAATTGCGAGGCTCATTAATATTAATGAGCCTCTCTCAATTTGCGAACCCTTTGGGAATGCCAGCCCACCCAGGGAAGGTGGCCTGCTGGGCTCAGCAGACCACCATGTCTGGTACTGTTTTCAAATCCGTTTTTTCAATTCAGCTCGTTTTCCTTAATGGAAAACAGGGTGCATTTTAAAAAAAAAAAAAAAAATTTTTTTTAATGTGCATGCATTTGCAAAGGGGAAGGGGTCCCCTTCGGGATCCCTTCCCATTTGTGAATGCCTTACCACCTACTTAAAGTAGGTGGAAATTACAAGTGTTTGCGACCACAATTGCGGTCGTAAAACACTTGTACATGGTTTTGAGACTTGCTATTTTTAAGGGAACGCCCCTTCCAAATAGTCGCAAAACCTATTTGGTGAGTCGCAAAAAAACTGCGACTCGCTAAATAGGCTATGTACATGACCCAGTAGGTTTTTGTATGCGCAAACGGGTTCCCATAATCTTCGCCGACTAGCCAATTGGATAGACACTGTAAAGAATTGATCCACAGCACACATGTTCCTTTCCTTAGATGCGGAGAAGGCCTTCGACACAGTACATTGGCCATTTCTGAGGCAAACCCTGTTAAAGTTTGGATTTGGCCCAGCCTTCATAGCCTGCGTGGAACTACTCTACCCTAATCCAGTGGCCAGGGTCTGAGTTAATGGAATAACGTCAAAGACCTTCCAGGTCCAGAGAGGCACTCGAAAAGGCTGCCCCCTGTCCCCGCTGCTATTTGCACTAGTCCTCGAACCGTTAGCCTGCATAATTAGGAAACTCCCAGAAATCACTGGTTTATTATAAGATAGTGAGTGTGCCCTTTCAGACGAGCGCACATCGCTTAATGCCGATGACATCCTCTTCTATATGACAAACCCGGACAAGACACTTTTTTTTTTTTTTTTTAAACTGCGCGCCCGAGGGTGGACAATGGCAGTCTGGGCCAGGCCGCAATGTCGGATTTTAATCGTTGAAGCGGCGGAAGCAGATTACGTTCATAACGGACCACGGGGTCCAAGGCGATAAAGACCCCCAGATATTTAAATCCCGTTTGCACCACCTGTATGGGACAACTACGCGGCAAAGAAGGAGAGTCACCCGAGAGTACATAGACACAGGACTTAGTCCAATTAATCACAAGGCCGGAGTTTTTCCCGAACGATTTCAACACATCAAACAATACAATCAGCGACTTTCGAGGCGACGTGAGATACAACAAGATATCATCCGCATAAAGTGATACTCTGTCCTCAAAATCCGGGTCCACCGAATACCCCTCAGCGATGGCTCCCACCGCAGCCAGGGGTTCTAAGGCGAGGGCAAAAAGAAGCAGGGACAGCGGACACCCCTGTCGCGTGCCCCTCCCAAGAATAAAAGACTTAGAAACCCGACCATTCACCACAATCTGAGCCAATGGTTCCTCATACAAAAGTTTCACCCAACCTATAAAACCAGGACCAAAACCGAACTTTGCGAGAGCGGCCCAGAGATATGGCCATTCCAACGTATCCAATGCCATCGTAGCATCCAAGGAAGCCAAGATGGCCGGTTCACGCAGTGACGTTGCTCTCGCAGGAACGCCATGCAGGCGCCGCAAGTTCAATGCTGTATTACGATGTAGAATGAAACCGGACTGATCTGGATGGATCAGGTCACTGATCACTTTTATCAAACGGTTTGCCAGCAATTTTGCGAGGATCTTGGGCTCCGCATTTAGAAGTGAAATAGGCCTATAAGATGCGCAGCGATCCCGCGGCTTCCCCTCCTTATGAATCATCACAATGGTCGCAAGTCGCTGATCACGAGTGAGGGAGCCGATGTCTCGCGACTCCAGGAACATAGAACGAAGATACGGCGCCATTTTGTCAGGATGCAGCTTGTAAAGCTCGATAGGGAGACCATTAGGGCCCGTAGCTTTTCCCGAGCGTACAGAGCGAATAGCCGTTGCCACCTCGTCAACGGAAATCACTGCGTCCATCAGTTCCCTATCTGAATCCGACAGGCAAGGCAATGTAATATCTCGTAACAGCAGATGTGAGTCTTCCTCTGGTCTGTCGGATACTGGGGAATACACTTTTTGAAAATATTCCGCAAAACACTCCACAATCTCGGCAGGATCAGTCACTCTCACTCCATCCACTCTCTCAACCGCAGGGACCACACGACTCGCCCTCTCCTTTCTATCTAACCAAGCAGTCAATTTCCCCGCCTTATCTCCCACATCATATAAACGTCCCAGCTTCTCTCTACTCGTAACTTTAGCGGCATCCGTTACCAACGCTCTATAGTCAAGTTGTTTAACACTGAGGAGATGAATCTTGTTGTGAGTGATACCCAATTCCAAATCCCCTTCCAACTCCGCTATTTCGGACTCAAGGCGGACTACCGCCTCGTTTTTGCTTTTCTTGGCGCCAGCAATCGACGACCGCGCCTGGCCACGAATAACAGTCTTGAAAGCCTCCCACAGCGAAACAGAAGAGGACACAGACCCCACATTCTCGGCAAAATAATGATCCAGAGACTTGATCAACTCCGCCCTGACTTTAGGGTCACGGAGATACCAAGGATTGATCGGGCCACTCGACCCGCAGCCCCCGTCTTCGTATCAATCATAAGCCACAATGGGTAGTGATCTGAAATGCCCCTAGCCAGATGTCTGACTTCCCTAACTGAAGAGGCCTGCGCTGCCGGCATCAGGACATAATCAAGTCTAGAGAGACTGCCGTGAGCACCAGAGTGGAAGGTGTATTGCGACTGTCCCGGATGCAGTAGCCTCCAAGAATCTACCAGTCCCAGCGTTTCCAAGAAGCCACCCAACAAAGACTGTGATCTCGTGAGATCCCTGGGGGGGTAACGGTCCTCCCTACCAGAGACGACGGAATTGAAATCTCCACCCATCACCAGGATGCCTTCCGGAAGCCCCAGAATTACTCTCCCCAAATCAGCGAAGGTCGTAGTCTGCAGACCAGGAGGAACATAAATGGAAAGCAGTGAAACCATCTTCCCCTCCCATCTACCAGTGAGAGCGGCGTAGCGCCCCCTATCGTCAAGGATTATGTCGACCTCCAGGGGGAGGGAACCCCTAACTAGGATACCTACCCCCCCCCCTAGAACCCGTAGTGAATCCAGAGTGTGCCACAAGACGATAACCTCGCCGATGCATGGCATGTATTTCCGATCAAATGTGTCTTTTGCAGTAACACTACATCAGGGGAGAGGCGTCTCAGTAGCTGCAGCACTACACCACGTTTTATCCTATCCCCCAACCCGTTAACATTCCAGCACAATAACTTCAGCCCCCTACCCCCATCCCAGGAAATAAATGCAGAATCCACCCCACAGCGAGCACAGCACCCAGGTCCAGAAGTGAAACAATGCGTTGCCTTGAAACAAAGTGAAACACACACAAACCCCCCCTCCCACCCCCCAACAAATACCCAAAACACACCCCCCCACCCTGCACCCCTGCGTTAGACTCAAAAGCCACCCCAACTTGCAGTGTGCCTGTCGCCCTAACATTAAACTAGTCTACAAAAAGAAACCCGGAGGAGGAAAGAGTCTCACACCACAAATAGTGCAAGTGTAAAAGTCATCAAACCACAGCTGCCAGTTGTGCACAATGTCTAGAAGTCCGAAGCCACTGCTCACTCCTGTGTCAACGGGCCGACAAGACACTTCTGATAGTGTTCAGCACCTTTCAGGAATATGGTCAACACGTGGGATACAGTATCAATTGTAACAAATCCAGCTTGTACTCGATAGGAGAGCCCACAGACAGGAGACTAATCCCGGGGTGCTTTCAGGTGGTCCAAGAGGAATTCAGATACTTTGGTTTGTATATCACCACCAATTACATGACCAATCTCAATCTCAATCAGAATATTCGGAGGGTGCTTGCGGAATTTCACGGAGACGTTGAGTTGTGGAGGCCTCTCTCCCTAACGATAATGGGAGAAGCAGCATTTTATAAAATGATTATCCTCCCGAAATTGTTTTATTCATTCCAAAACACGTATTGCAGAACACCCGAGGACATATTTAACACAATAAATGCGGACTTGGCCCCAACCCTACCGGCCTGTCTCCATCTCGAACCTGCTCCTGCGAAATCCCGGTGTGTCCTGCAACCTTGAAAACCCCGGAGGACCTGCCTGCCTTCAACCACAAAGACTGGGTCTCCCGTGAACAGTGGATTTGTTCATCTGCAACCTCTGGCTCCAGTAAACACCTCGAATCCGCACCACTCTGCACCCGCTGTCCACAGCCGAGCTCGAGTGGGCAAACGACATGAGGAGGTCCCTCCGGCGATCCTAACCAGAGATCTGGTGACCCCGGACCTGCCTCAAACCTCCAGCCAATGCCTGCAGCCTAAATCCGGAAGGTCTCCCGAACCGCGACCAGGAGCTTGTAAGAAGATCAACCCTAAAAGGCACCCCTACACCCGAGGCCCCACGGCCTCTTGGGTGGCCAGACCGACCGTGCCCAACCAACCCCCAACTTGCCTCTCGAAGTGGTGAACACACCCAGAAGACCTTCGTCCCCCAAGCCTTCAGTGCCTTTGAAATCCGGAGGTGCCTGATGTCAAAACAGCACCCTGCACCCGGCTGCCCTAGTGCTACTGAGCGTTCACCTTTGGTGCTATTGTGTTTCCCCATTTGCCCTGAGCTGAAGTCCAGGAGCTTTGCTCCCACAACCAAGAAACCTACTAGTCTGCATCAACCAACCGGAGGCCCCCTATCCCCCATTGGATAAAATTGGGCCTCGGCACTCTGCACCCGGCCGCCCTAGTGCCGCTGAGGGTGTAACAAGAGTGCATCCTTGACCCTGATGGTCCCCCAAGTATACCCCAGAACCTCAACTCCCACTACAAAATACTTACATTAAAACCAATAACACTATTTTCCTACATAGGATAACATTGACTGTTTTTCTTAGAAAAGCTTTTAAGTGTAGAGTTTGAAAACCTAAAGAAATTCTTTAAAATTGTACTGTTTAACAAAAACTTTTTACTTATCTGTTTACAGGAAATGTCCCAGTGTAGTATCCAGGTATACTACACTGAGTAAGAAAAGTAATCTAAAAATTAACTTACCTGGTATTTTACTGAAAATCCCATTCAAGTCTATGTACTGTATTCACAAAATGTTGCATTTCTCTGCAACCAATACTGTAAGTCAAAAAAAGTGCATACACAATTCCAATTCAAACTGTTTACAAACTGCATTACTACTGCAAAGTATTTGCTTACCTGTGCCAGGCCTGCTTGGTTCTAGAAAATAAAATTACTAAAATAATATTTTTCATCCAAAAACAATTGGTCTGAAGTTTATTCTTTGAGTGTGTTAATTCATTTGCTGACTGTGTACAACAAATGCTTAACACTGTCCTCTGATACTGCCTTCCTGCTCGACGACATTACCAACAGAGAGTGAGGTGCTATCTAACTTTACCTCTGCCTACCTTTGGGGTTCCACTGGACTCTGTGCATACTATACCTCCCTGTGATATAGTATATACAGAGCCAGCTTCCTACAATGAGGGATGGGTTTGCTATTCTATTCAGAGCTTAGAACTAATAAAGATCAACGTTTGGAGGAAAACAAAGAGTTGCCTGTATCTTAGCTCTCCTTCAGGTGTCTCTTGATTATAGTCATGAGCAACACTACCCCTTCCCCGGAGGAATGAGTTAGGAGTTCTTGTGGCTTAATACTGTGGATACTTTTCTTTCCGTTAAAGACAAACTGCCTTAACTAACACTGACAGAGCATGGTGGGATTCTGATGGGCTATGCCATCTTAAAGGAGCAGTGTCAGTTCTCCAATTATTTGTAGTATTTAGAAACCTTGTTCGTGGCAGGTCTGTGGGGAGGTGGAGTTGAACCATCAATGCAGGACTTCAAGAGACCTTCTGGAAAATGTCTTACAAAATCTAGGTCCGTTACTGCAACTACTCTGCTGATTTCCCCCCCCCCCCCCCCTCTGCAACCCTCCACCCCCCCCAAACCACTTTCTTTCGGACCAATTCATGCAAGGACTGGCTGTAAAAATATCTAGCAAATCAAAGAATGTTTGAAGATAGCGGATTCATATTTTCTGTCTTTATTAATTTTATTTGCAGAGAAAGAGACCAGTTCAGAAAGTTGAGATGGGCACAACTAGTCAGAATGATGTGGACATGAGCTGGATTCCCCAAGAAACTTTGAATCAAATTAGTAAGTGACTGTTCAAGTGATTCATAAGCCAATGTGCTAGAACTTATATTTAGATTTTTTTTGGGGGGGGAGGGGGGGGGAAATGTGTTGTGATCTTATGTTATGAATGTTGCATTGTCAAAATATCAAAATGTTTACGTGTGTTTTTGTGTGATAATAAAATATTGGCCAGCAGTGAATTTTGTTGTGAACCCTTCAGCACTTTAGTATTCAAATGTTCTTTTGTTATCAACTCTGATTGTATTGCTTCAGTTATTTCTGGATAGTTGTGTGTAGTTTTAAATATGTTGCAACATGTCTAAAGATAATGTTTCTAAATGCTGCTTTGCATGCTTTCACAATTATGCTGGCTGCTCTGTAATCTCTCCTGCTATCTTCTTTGTTTTGCTTCCTTGCGGCTTCAGTGCAGAGTAGACGAGGTGAGGAAATTGAACTTTGCTGCAAATTTATAATGTGTTTGTTGTGGATTTCTGAGTATGTTTGTAATGCAGTTGTACTGGCTATTCGATGGCAGAGCATGTTTGTAAATGTTGGGGGTCTCCAATAGGCATTTTCTGAGCTACCAGTAGCCCTCCAGCTACTGCTTAGTAGCGCACACACCTGGATCTCTGCCCTGTGTGCCATTCAGAAGGTCTGGAGCAGGGCAGCGCTGCTTTCTGCACTGCTCAGCTTTTTGAACTTTGAGGCATAAGAATATCTTCTGATTGCTATGACCTCTTGAGCCCAGGTTGTCTGCAAAAAAGTACAAAGTGGACAGGCTATTGATTGTACCACGAGATTTCAAAATATGATTGCTGCTACATTGCTGGAGAGAAGACTATCTGAAGATCTTGATAAGTTCCTTCCTGAACTAGGAAAGACTAAGTACAGGTTAAGCTAGTGTGGAAGCCACCCTTTACCATGTAGATTGGCACCCATATTGACAGGTGATGGTGCTTCAACAAAGTGGGCTTGACGTAGATTTAAAAGTTTGACAAAGTTATTTCATTCAATAGTTATATAACTGCACCTAATGAGCACTTGAATAAAGAGTAGAGAGCCCCTAATCTCGTTCTTGGCTAACTTTGAATTTGTCTGTCGATTGAGAGGGGGGAGGTCAGGCTAAGTGTTCAGTATTTTATGCAATTTCTAGTTTTGAAAATTGTCCCCATGAGGATCAAATGACTGGTACTCAATTGCCTTATTGCAAGCCACCTTTTTTGATTTATATAAAGCCATTCTGATATCTATATATTAACACTTCATGTTAAAAAGGTGGCTGTTCAAATCATTGAGACCGCCTACACTTCTTATGATTAACAATTTTGAAATATAGTGGGAAAATACATGTTCGAGGCATGTGTGCTGTGATACACATGCTTTGCATACTCCTGCCATTTAGTGTTGGGTCCGGATGTTTGCAAGTTGTTTTTAGGTCGCTCCTGCGTGGTCTGCGCACATGTGCAGTCTCGCTGGCGAGATTTTGTTTTTAGGTAGCTTTCAGTTATAGGCTTTAAGCCCCGCCCCGCTTTCCCATTGGCCGGCGTCACCGTTATGCTAAACGGTGGCCAGCCATTGGGAGAGAGCCTTCTGTGGCGTAGACTTTTCTCTTTTTGAGACAGCCCACTTGGACGGGCTCGTCTGACTTCCATTTGGCGTAAAAGGTTTGTTATCTTTATGGGGCCATGTTGGCCCCCTAAAGATAAGAAACCTTTTACGCCAAAAGGAAGTCAGATTAGCCCGTCCAAGTAGGCCGTCTCAAAAAGAGAAAAGTCTACGTCATAATGTCAGATCTTATAACAACATTACTGTACCTTGACGTGGAAATTATGAATTATTGCATCCGTCCCGATACAAAATACTCTATATTATTAATAACCCTCTGCCTTCGAACAACATTCCGCCCTCTTCACTCAGCCCCGTGAAGTTATTTCTTACCCCCTCCAATGCATCTCCGGACAGATTCAGTCTGCTGACGACTTGGCAGATGGGTAGTCTCTACAAGCCTCTCATGACACGCTCTGTCACCAGGCGTCGCTCTACACCTCACTCCCACGCTCTATGGTTCCTGTTAGCTTTCGATGTAGTCTATTCGCTCGACTGCCCTACCGGAAGAGTCTTTCTGCCAGTAGGTTGGAGTTTCACCGGAAATACAGAAGTCCTTCTTCCGGCTTTGCGTTCCCCTGCTCTGACTGCAGCCGGCGCCTGTGGTATAAAGGAGGTGCAAGCACAGATGAAATGTCGGTGAAGAGAAAAGCGCAGGTGATGATCCCCGCTGAGGAGAGCGATCAGCTGCTCATCAGGCCTTTGTGAGTGAGGCACCAACAGGGGGTTGTCAGACAGTTGAAGGGGCATGTAAAGCAGTAGTTGATAAGAGGCTCAGAAGCAGCTCATAATTGCATGCCTGTAACCAGAGGCTTCATGCATGACTTGAGGTATTAGCTCCTAATACTCTTTCTTCTCACTGATGCCCTTTTACCCAAGAACTGCCCCTTATTATTTGCTCACTTATTACCCTGGCATTACAGTGACACTTGTGAATGACGTACAAACTGCCAATGACCTCAGAGGCCTCTGATGGCTATGCAGCTACCTTCCGCAGACAAAAGACACCAGACTACAAGTTAGAGTGGCATGTGCTAGTCAGCAGAACACCTCAACGAGCTGTGGGCTTGCTCAAGCAGGGCCACATGTTTGCCCCTAAAGTGACATTTCTGCGCTAAGCCAAAAAAACAGAGCTAAACAACTAGGCTGTTCTGTTGCAATTGTTTATTTTAGGGGTGGTTTCTCAGTGTTTTCCACACCTTTTGAAATCAGTGTTTATTGGATTACCTATCCCCAGAAATAGGCAAAATTTGTATTTCCAGTGTTTACAAAGCATGCCATTTGTTTTTACAGTGCGTAGAGTATGTTGTGTCATACTTGAATGGGTCTAGCTTCTGTTCCGCGAGCCTGGCCACGAAGTGGGTGGTGTGAAGTTGCATGCCTGTCCAGAGTTCCAGAATGGCAGGGGAGGGGCTGGTAGACGTGCTTCTTCTGCTTCTTCTACTCCTTCCTCTATGGTATTTGTTTCTGGGTGGGCAGCAAACACGCCCCATTTCCTCCTCCGGAATTCCCCCCTCTCTGGTATCTGTGTCTCTGTGGGCTTCGCTTAGCTCTCACCTCTTTCTCTGCAGAATTTAATCTAATTTTCACTTGGGACACTATTGACATGTCTCCAGTTTCTCATAGGGTCGATCGCTACAGGACACTTATTGAACAAGCATTGAAAATGCAATAGGTCTCGCCTTTGATTAAGTTAAAGCCATGTGCTTTCTAATGGTATTGTATGGCAAAGCAATTGGCTTTAACTTGATAATAGGCGATCTATTGCATTTTTACAGCTTGTTCTTTGAAGAAGCTTCCCTAGTCGTGAGGTAAGGTGACTCCTCCTTTTGGTGATAGTGCGCATGGGCATCGACTCTATTGTTAGATTGTTTTCTTTACGCCATCGGGTTTGGATGTGTCATGCTGTCATGCTGCACTACTGTTTGAAACAGTCCTTTTGGTTCCCCTCGGTGTGCAATCCACTCTTCCCTCGATGGTATTGATATTGTACTTTTTTCCCTCTCTCTGCGTATCCATTCGATCGAAAAGTCTCATCTTTGGTCAAAAACATTGTGTACGGCCTTCAGGCCTAGCTGTGTCGATCCACCCCTCTGCCAATGGAACGGACTCTGTTTCAAATGTGTCCTTAGTGCCACTCCAAGTAACCTTGCACCTATCTACACCAGGTCTGCAACTTGTACTTATCACCGGAGCACAAGGAAGGAGACTGCGAGGCCTGTTGGTCGTTTAGGTAAAAAAGAAAAACTCTTCCAGATCTGAACAGGAAGAAGTGGCAGTTGCAGAAGAAGAGGAGGCCTTCTCAGTCCCAGAATCAGATTCCGACCTTGAAATGGAGTTGGAGTTCGATGACATGACATTACAGCAGGCCTGGGTGTCGTGAGTACTAAAATCCCCGTACCCAATAAACATCTTCCATCGAACATAAGGCTTTGCACCACCTCTGGCTTTGGGCCTTAGTCTGCACCGAGATGATGTTTGATGCCCCTCCCTCGGGCCTGGCATTGAAACAAGTGGTCAAGCTTTCTGGCTTGGAAACGAGCAGAGACCGATCATCTTCAGACCCAAAACATTCTGCTCCAAAAGACAGATCCGGTTCGGAGCAAAAACCTTCTGCTTCGAAGGACAAGTCCGGTTTGGCACCAAAAAGATTGGCGCTGAAATCGAAATAAGAACTTTCAGATTCCCCAGAACTGATCTCCAAAATTATGATGGTCAGACTAGATCCAAAGCAGAAAAAGCTTTACATCAATCCAGACCCTGGACATATTAGCCAAAACTCCTTCCAAAAGGAAAGTCAATCCAGAAGACACTGGATACACATTCCCTCTTAAGAAGAAGATGGACATCTCCATCCTACTTTGCCATCCTCTCCACCATCTTCACCTTTACAAGTACTGCCAGACCATTACACATAACACTACAGGGCTCTCCTCATACACAGTCTGCTTTAGGAGATCGAAATGATGATGATGACAATGTTTCTTTGCCAACAGATCCATGGGATGATTATAGTATTGATCCAACCATGGAGAATGACCCAGACCTATACCCTACAAAACCTTCACCTGCAAACTATAATGTATCCTATTTAGAGCTCATTTCCAGAAGCAGCACGGTGTCCTTGGGTCATACTGCATAAAGCGGCCTTAGATGACCACTTTTTATTTGAAACACTAGGGTCTTGACACAGAATTAGTCAGTCTCCCTATGTTAAAAGGCATGATGAGACATGCAGATGACATTTTAAGGACCCTGTTCTGCATGCATTTCAACACTCCGGATTGATGAATATAAACCCTCCCCCTCTGATCCTGTTTTTAGTAAAGGACCGCTCCCTCTAGATTCCCTAGTAGTTTCCAACGCTCGTAATAGAGCAAACTCAGACCTCTGGGATGCACCTCCCATAATGAATCTAAGCTTATTGACGCTTCTACTAAAAAGATAGCTGCTAATCGCTAGTGCATTGCTAACACGCAGGGCCTACTAGGTATGACAGGGCACACTGGGATGAGATGGAAGGCCTACTTCTGTACATCCCAGAAGAGCTATTTCAAGAAGGGAGACTAATTTCTAACTCTTCTATTAGATTTGCTCTTGATGCTGCTGACACTGCAGCGCGACAAGTTCACAACTAGCATTCTCTTATGTCAGCATGCCGACATAAAATGTCAGGTTTTAAACGAGAAGTCCAGCAGTCTATTTTAAATACTCCTTTTGACGAGCAGCATCTTTTCGGACCTTGGGTTGATTAGGCTTTAGAAAGATTAGAAATGACAGATGCGGCGAAATCCATGAGAGCACTTGAGACTAATTCACAGGCTTCTTTCGCTGCTCAGCCTATAGAGCAGGGTCTAAAAGTACATCCTCAGATCCTAACACTTCCTCATAGAAGTCCTACACACTTCCCTCTTCCGGTAGAGGCTTCAATAGAGGAGGGTACAGAGAACCATTTTAAAGCTAGGGGGTAAGGGCACACCAACGCGTAATTCCCCTTCTCTCAATCAATCAGGGGCTTTTATGGTGCATTACTCACCCGTGAGGGTCTCAAGGCACTGTAGGGGGTGCAGCTCCGGGTCAGCCAAAAAGCCAGGTCTTCCTGAAGGTGTGCAGGGTAGGGGAACATCTGATGACTGTGAGCTCATTCCAGGCCTTGGCTGTGACATAGGAGAAGGCTCTTCACCTGCTCTGGTTCTTAGGATGCGTGGGGACTCTGCTAGGGTGAGTTTGGTGGAGAGGAGGTTCCTTTTGGGTACGTGGAAAGAGATTCTTTTGTTGAGGTATTTGGGTCTGATGTTGTGGAGGGATTTGTAGGTGTGGGTGAGTAGCTTGAAGGTTACTCTCTTCTCAACGGGGATCCAGTGGAGGTCTCGTAGGTATTGGGTCATGTGCTCATGTCGTGGGGTGCTGAGGACGAGTCTAGCTGTGGTGTTCTGGATGGTCTGGAATAATTATAGCAGAGATTTGTTGACTCCAGAGCAGAGAGAGTTTCCGTAGTCCAGTCTGCTAGTTTTGCAGCGTGAATCTTTCTGGATTCACTATGCTGTACATTATTCTGCGGTCTAGTGTTTGGGTCCGGAATCGTAGTCTTTTCTTTCTTCTTTTTTTATTTTTTTAAATTTTTCGTAGCCCAGGTGGACGTCGACGTCCCACCTTTTGGTGTACTTCCTGTGACGTCGGCACGCTTCCTGCGGAAGCTCCCACCTTTTGGTGCCATCTTCAGATTCTTTTTTCCGCCGTTGGGTCTGGATCGTTCCTGAGGGGCTCCAGAGTTTTGTAGGAAAGAAGTAGAAAAGTCGAATTTGCACCTAAAAGACTGTGAAGACGACTAGGAACAACACCATCAAGCCGGGACGATGAAGGAGAAGGAGAACTTCGGTGTCCAATGGAGAATGCGCACACAGGGGGGCCCCTGAGCGTAAGAAATGGACAAGACACCTTTTAAATTCTGCCGTAACTGCCACCACAAATACGCGCAGAAGGACCAGCACCCGGTTTGTAACCTCTGCCTACCGGTCGACCACGAGAGCAAGGACTGAAACGCCTGCTCCGCCTTCACACCGAAGACTCTCCAGGTTACCGAGCGACAGAGAAGACCCAACTACAACATGCAAGGCAAGGGACAACCACCGTCCCTTTGAGGCCTGGGGCTCTCGAACGACAAGGAGGACATGTCGCCGGAGAAGATGACGACTACACGGTCGTAGAGACCGATAAGACTTCTAAAGAGGTAGGAGAGTCGACGAACCCTAAGCCCCCGACAGAACCTCGAAAGTCTGAGTCAGACTCTTGAAAAACAGTCGAAGTCCTCGAAGGGAGCACTGGTGCCGAAAATCTCGACGGCTGCAGCTGCATCCAAGGACAAACAGCCCAGCGGATCCTTCAAAAAAGGACTCCCAGGTGGCGAAGACCGGCGAAAAGCCAATGTCGTTGAAGCGCGTACCAGAAATAGAATGTTCGACTTCAAAAGTGAAGGACCCGAAGGTCGCTTCGGCGTTGACTAAAGACCCGAAGCCCATCTCGACATCGACGTATACGTCTAAGAGATCAGCCAAACCGTTCGCGGCTGAACAGGCTGCCGAACTGGAGAGAAATAAGACGGCTCGAGGCCGAAATGGATTACATCCTGCAAAGAAAGGAGTTCGACGAAAAGATGAATAGGTTTGCGATTCCGTCGAAGCCAAAGACTGTGATCGTTGAATTAGAAGAGGAGGAGGACTTCGACGCTGAAGAGCCGCCGAAAAGTCCGGAGACCCTGGACCATCCATAGGAAGAAGCCTTCTACTATGAGGAGGAGGGCGACTACGATCCGCGGACGATGCTCGGCATCCTCGGGGACACAGGACCTTGAGTGGCAGGACCTCTACACCGAAAGCCCGAAGAGGCCGTGGACACGTACCCATCGAGGCCTTCGCTGCCAGATGACATTGGGGTCTACAATATGGTCATCAAGAACGCGGCAACAGCCTTTGGAGTCAAGCTAGATGAGGAAAAACCAAAAGCAGACTTCCTCTTGGAGACCCTGTTCCCCACACAAACTAGGAGCCAGTACCTCCCCATGCTTGAGTGTCATGGCCCAGGGGAAAGAGGCGTTCAAGGAACCGGCAACATGCAGGTCCGTTACGCCTAGGACGGAGAAGAAAAATAAACACTCCTCAAAGGCTCCTCCCTACATCCAAGGATCAGTTTCGGCGGACTCCATTATTGCGGCGACCGCCAGGAAAAGGGCAAATGTGCCAACATCAGGGCCACCACCAGACAAGGAAAGCAGGAGGATGGACCTAACTGGGAGGAAGATAGAAAGAAATGCAGCGATGCACTGGTGCATGGCAACTCAAACGCCCTGCTGAACAGTCACCAGTACCAAATTCTGGACGAGATCGGACAGCTGATCAAGCACCTCCCAGACTGGTACCAACAAAGAGCTTCACACCTTGTGGAAGAGGGGAAAAATGTGGCAAATTATTTCCTCAAAACAGCCTTAGATGGAGCTGACACGTCCAGCAGGCTGATGATGTTGGGAGTCACGGAGAGAAGGCAGGCCTGGCTCAGGATCTCAGGCTTCAAACCAGAGGTACAGCACAACATTCGAAGCACCCCGTTCAATGGGGAGACACTGTTTGGGGCGCCGGTGGATGAAAAGCTCACCCAGCTCAAAAAAGAAAACTAAACTGCAAGGTCCATGGGGGCTTTAAAATTCAGGGGGACGAAAAGGGGTACTCCGTCACGCAGACCGAACGGAAGAGGGGGAAACAGAGCCAGAAACGTCACACCAGACTTTCCAACAGTCCCACCAGGGCGACAGCCAGACACAACCGGGACATCAAAAACAAACCTGGCCCTACCAGCAAAGGGGACAGTCCTTTCGCGGGAGGGCGAATGGACGTGGACAAAATAAGAGGGGGCCAACAACCCACCTCGAAGTGACTCCAGCCCGCAATAAGTACCCACCCACGCAACTCCTCCCAGGGTGGAGCACAACCAGACCAGTACAGAGTTACACGGACAAAACATCAACGAACATGTAACACCAATAGGAGGTAGGCTAAGTCATTTCTTCCGGAAGTGGAAGAAGATAACCACAGACAAATGGATACTCAACATCATACAGTTCGGATACTGCATAGAACTGGAAAAGACACCGCCAAACAGGAAGCCAAAAAGGAAGGCGCAGTCAGGAAAGGAGCTAGAGCTACTTCAAAAGGATTCGAAGGAACTCCTCCAAAAGGAGGCCATCGAACCAGTACCATACAGAGAAAGGAACAAGGGAGTGTACTCAACCTACTTCCTGGTACCAAAGGTGGACGAAACACTGAGACCCATCCTGGATCTAAGGTTCCTAAACAAGTACATAGAAACACAAAAGTTCAAGATGACATCCCTACAAGAGGTCATTCCTCAGATAAGGGATGGAGACTTCATGGCCACCATAGACCTCAAAGATGCCTACCTGCACATCCCAATGAACAGGCGGCACAAACATCTACTGAGATTTACCATCAACAAAGATCACTACCAGTTCACAGCCCTAGCATTCGGACTAAAATCCACACCAAGGATCTTCACTAAGGGCCTCGCGGCAGCACACCTAAGGAGGGAAGGGATCCATGTATACCCTTACCTGGACTACTGGCTAATAAAGGCAAGTTCACACAGGACATGCAGACCACGCACAGCGTGTGACAAGTACACTGGTGGACCTGGGATTCTCCATTCACTGGGGGAAATACTCAATGGAACCAGAGCAAGTAAAAATCTTCCTGGGAGCACAGATATACACCATACAGAGCAAGGTGTTCCCCAGCGACAAGAGAACACTCGCCCTGCTGAAAGAGACACGCCTCTACCAGAAGGGGCGAGCTCTGACAGTGAGGACAGCGAGCAAGGTCATGGGCATGATGCCTCCTGCATCCATGTGGTCCCAAATGTATGGCTACACATGAGACAATTCCAGGAATTGCTTCAGGAACAATGGTCACGAGCTACAGGAAGTTGGGAAGATCTAGTGGTTGTAATGCACGCAGTGCAGGAGGAGATGACGTGGTGGAACAAGGAGAGCATAACAGAAGGGAAGCCTTTAACACCACCGACCCCAACGGTGACCATCACCAAAGACGCATCACAGAAGCGATGGGGAGCACACATGAGCAAGCTCAGGTTGAGGGGTCTGTGGACTCCAACGGATGCGGTCAAACACATCAACTACCTGGAACTAAAGACAGTGTTCCTCGCCCTGAAAGCCTTCCAGACAAAACTGTACAACCAGAGAGTGTTGAGCCAGACAGACCGCACAACAACGATGTTCTACATCAACAAGCAAGGAGGAACACAATCAGCCCCGCTATCGAACCTAGTACGGGAGATATGGAGATTGGCCATCCCACTAAAGATAGACCTGCTAGCCATACACCTACCAGGGAAGGACAATGTGGAAGCAGACTGGCTCAGCAGACAGACATCAGCATCCCACCAGTGGGAGCTCAATACACCGGAAACGCAAAAGCTATTCAAAAGGTGGGGAACACCAACAATAAACCTATTTACAACATGCCAGAATGCAAAATGCCAAAACCTCGCATCCAGGCAACCAGGGGAAGGATCCCTGGGGAATGCCTTATGGATAAGCTGGTCGAAAACATTTGCTTACGCCTTTCCCCTGATACCACTGATACACAGAGTACTTAACAAGTGCAGGACCAGCAACATGACTCTGATTCTGGTGGCACCCCAGTGGGCCAGGCAGACCTGGTACTCGCAGATAATGGAGATGGCACAGGGTGCACCCCACAAGTTCGGGAAAAGGAAAGACTTACTCTCTATGCAAGACGGAGAAGTACTACACCCAGAGCCAGAGAGCCTCCGCTTAGCAGCGTGGCTCCTGTAGACATAGTTTGCACACCTGAAGTTACCTGAGAGCACTCTGCGGGTACTACGAGAGGCAAGGAGACCTAGCACGTGAAGGTGCTATGTGGCAAAATCGAAGAGGTTTACACAATGGTGTAGCAAGAAAAAACTACACAAGAAAATGACAAGGGAATCAGCGGTGCTAAGATATCTCACGCACCTGCTGAAGGCAAAACTAAGTTCATCCTCACTGATAGTACACCTAGCGGCTATAATAGCCTACACAAGAGGAGAAACAGGGAAGGGTTTCTTTACATCACAGATAGTAAAGAGATTCCTGGAAGGGGCAAAAAGGATCGCACCACCAAAGAGGATGCCGCCACTGGCATGGAACCTCAATTTAGTCTTAACAGAACTCATGAAAGCGCTAGGGATGATGGCATCATGCATTGCGATAGTGCCTCATGCATGATTGCACATGCGTCATCTACAAGAGTGCTTAGCACATCGCTCTCTGCAGTGGTGGAACACACCAAACTTATCAAAAGGGCGTCCCTTCATCGACTTAGCTCCACAAATCGTGCTAAAAGCAGACTCATCCATCATAGGTTGGGGTACTAGTCTTCACAATTTCACAAATCAAGCTCTATGCGACAATTCATAGCTATGCACATCAACTATTTAGAGCTTCTAGCTGTATATCTAGCACTGAAAGTTTTTCAGTCTAACTTAATTTCTAAAGTTGTCATAGTCCACACAGACAATGACATCCATGTTTTATGTACGAAAACAGGGAGGGTGGGACACATTCTCTTCAACTGTCACGTCGCTCTCAAACCATTTGGCGTTGGGCACTTGATCAGAGTTCATCGTCTGGTAGAGCACCTCCCAGGAGTGAACAATGAGATTACCGACCTCCTAAGCAGAAGGCGGCAACAAATACACGAGTGGGAAATTCATCCCCAAGTTCTCCTTCCATACTTTCAACAATGGGAATTCACAGAAATGGATCTGTTCGCCACAGTAGACGATTCAAAATGCCCATGCTTCACCTCCAGGTTCCCACGACCTCTATCCAAAGGCAATGCCCTATAGATGAATTGGTCAGGGATATTTGCCTACGCTTATCCTCCTCTCCCTCCTACCATTTCTTGTTCGGAGGCTCCGGAAAACACCTCTCATACGATTTTAGTAGCTCCCACTTGGGCACGTCAACCTTAGTCCACAACACTTTTTATTTTTTTATAAACCTTTTTATTAAAAAAGCATCCGTTAACTCACATTACAGAGGGTCAATTAAAGCAACCGGGCATACATCAGGGGGCAACGGATTAAACAATGTTCGTGATCATATGGGAAATTCACGGAGAAGAGGGGTCGTCCAAAGTGGCAGCAACAGGTGGTGTACAAATTCCCCCTCTGTAGCTATTCCAAGCCCCCCCAAATCAATGACCATTTTTTAGGGTATCCCCTCGCAAGATATGCCGTTTGCTCCCTAAATATGCACCAGTCCAAATTGTTTTCCCGCACTTCCAGGGTGGGAGGTTGGCCAGCTCCCCACAATTGAGCAATATTTCGTTTAGCAATCATGAATCCCAAAGTAACCCACTACGTTTGTGAGGTATTCAAATCAGTAGGCTCCCAGATATTAAGTAAGCACCTCCTTGCCTCTAGTGAAAGAGAGACCCCAAGAACTTTATGATGAGCTCACATTCCCAGTTGATATGTATAAAGGTACCCACTTGACCACATTGTCGTTTGCATAGCCCCGTGTCTGAGAATCCCATATGCACCAGCCTCGGTCCCGTGATGTAGATCCTATGGAGAATTTTAAGCTGAACTAATCGCAAGCGGGCAGGAATTGCAACCTCCTTAGGGGAGGACACAGCTGTTTGCCAATCTTCCTCATCCATCTCAGTTATCCATCCTGCGTCCATTTGTCTCTCAGCACCCCCAGAGGGTCAGGCTTGTGATTGATCAATTTCTTATAAATCAAGGAGATGGTTTTGTCAGGTAGGTGCCCGTCTAGTATCCGGTCCTCCAGGGGGGACGGGACGCCTCTGGTGGCTCCGACTCCCCGAGAAGCACAGAGAGAAGGGAGTGACGAATCTGTCCATAACGGAAGTATTCAGACGCCGCAAGTTTATATTCTACCTGCATGTCCTCGAATGATTTAATTCCCCTCCCCCCCCCCCGCTCCAGATATCTTTAATCGTGGAAATTCCTATGAGTTCCCACTTGTCGAAGCCTTTCGTCTTCCAGAGCGTGCCTAATTGTTCCGAATCCCACAGCGGGGTGGCCATTGTCTGCTTGTTTTTCCAGCCCAGTGCACCTGTGGCCACATGCCAAACCTTGACCGAGTGTTTAGTTGGCCCAGTCAATGCCAGTCTATTAGGTCGAGGAATATAGGGCTCTGCTGTACCTACCCCCCGGGAGAAGCCATTTATCCATGGCATGTCCAGGGTCATCAATCCAGCCATATGGGCCATGGTTGATCGCGGCCAGCTGGGATGCCCAGTAATATCTCTTGATATCTGGGAGGGATATGCCTCCGTCATACCAGGAGAGTGTTAATTTGTGCAAAGCAATACGGGGCCTACCCTCCCACAACAAATTCCGCTGTAGGCTCTCTATCTCACTAAAGTATCTAGACTGCACCACATCCAGGGTGTTTTGCAGGGCATAGAGAAAATGGGGGAGGGCCATAATTTTAAAGAGGGCTGCCCTTCCCAACAGTGAAAGAGGAAGCTTCTTCCAATTGGAAACATCCCTCTAAGTCTTTGGAGAGGAGGAAGGTTTCGAGTATACCTAAGTGAGGAATCCAGTGAAACCAAAATACCCAAATATTTGAACCTCTCTGTGTTAACCTGTATAGGACAGTTTCTTGGAGGAACAGGGGGGGGGGGGGGGGTCTCCTTCAATACAATCGAAGGGATTTCTCCCAGTTGATGGAAAGCCCCGCGTTTCTCCCGAAGGAAGCCAGGACATCAAAGACCACAATAATAGATTTACGCGGAGAGGTCAGTTAAAGCAGTATATCGTCTGCATACAGTGATATCCGGTCCTCCCATTCAGGGGTCCACTGCAGATTTTTGATCGAAGTTTCCAAGCGTATCCGGGCGGCCAAAGGCTCAAGAGCCAGAGCGAAAAGGAGACAGCAGGCAACCCTGACGGGTGCCCCATCCCAGCAAGAAGGGAGCTGAAGCTCTATTATTCACTTCTACTTGAGCTAGCGGCTCCGAGGACAGCAGATGCACCCATCCGATAAACCCGGGGCCAAACCCATACTTTGCCAAAACTGCCCACAAGTAAGTCCATTCTATTGTGTCAAATGCCATTGTTGCGTCAAGTGACACAATTCTAGCTGGCTCCATTAGAGTGTGAGCCCTGGCCAACACCCCGTGCAGTCTGCGCAGATTTAGGGCAGTGTTTCTATGGGACATATAGCCCGACTGGTCTGGGTGTACCAGATCGCTGATGACTTTTACCAGTCTATTTGCCAGGAGCTTGGCCAAAATCTTCGGCTCGGTGTTAAGGAGTGAAATGGGCCTGTAGGAGGCACAGCTTGTTTTAATCTTGCCCCCCCTTATGGATCACAACTATTGACGCAATTCTCTGATCTCTAGGGAGTATCCCTGCGTCCCTGGACTCCATGAACATTTACTTCAAGTAAGGCGCGAGTTTATCCGGTTTAAGCTTCTAAAGTTCAATGTGAAGTCCGTTGGGGCCCAGTGCCTTACCGGAGTTCAACGAACGGATGGCCAGGGCAATCTCGTCCGCTGTCATCGCACTGTCCATAAACTGCCGATCGGGGACAGTCGAGGACCCCAGGCTGCCGCGAACCCTTCGGTGGAGTATAACGGTCAAGCTTGTTTGACTGTACCGGCTTTAGTGACCTTGCCCCCTAGAGGAGTGCCTCTCCCCATCTTGCTTGGACGTCATTGCATGTATTGTGCACAGGACAGCTTGGTTTTTAGCCCAGTTCCCCCGTGCCAGCGAGCATGCTGCTCCAGGGTGTCAGGTACGATACACCCCTCAGCAGGATATTTCAAACAAGTCTTCTACCAGGGGGGGTCATCCGCACACTCCGCTGACCAGTCGCAATCAATCGCCACCAGCGCACCTCCACCTACCAGTGCTCCCAAGGGCCAAACGTACACACAATGCTGGATTTGCCACAGTGTTTCCGTCTGCTCCCAGCCAGGCAACTCTATCATCCGGTCTGCCCGCTTGCCGAAGCGTCTGGTTCAGCACATGGGCAAGGGAACCGGGACCTCCGAATCACACCGTGTCTCCCAATATACCGGATCTCTCCCAGTTGCTTTCTGCACCGTGGCCTCGATAAGAAGTTCGGGGAAGGGGGCCACCGCGCACCCCCGGTCTTCACTCACCCCCCGCTTTTAGACCAGGATGCCGCCCGCCCGCCTCTGGCGATCCCGAGGGCCCCGCAGGACCCTGGGCCCTCAGCTTCTCCTCTTGCTTTGTGGAGGGAGGGGGCGGGAAGGGGGTGGAAGGGAAATATCCAGCCACCGCCACGGCTCTTTATACGGCCGCCTTCCTTCTCCTCAATTCCCCCTCTGGCGGACCCGGCCGGTGACTTCCGGTTCGCGCCGCTGATGTTATTGCATTCGGGAGCGGCCGGGTCGCAAACCACAGTCTCCGGTTCCGACTCCCACACAGGCCCAAACTCGTGGCAGGCGCCATTCCAGCCCACGACGTCCCCGGGACCCAGGAGCAGGCTGTACGTGCTCCGCTCGACCTCTGGTGTTAGCTGCGAGGCTTGGGGGTCAGGATAGATATGAGGACGATGGGGCCGGCAGACTGTCTCGGCGAAGCCGTGGGTCTACGCGGCCATCTTCATCAGGCGCTTGGCTCCTCCCCTGGTTCACAACACTTTTAGAACTGTCCGTAGTTCCACATCAAAAGCTGCATCTCAATTCCAGTCTTTTCACCCAGAACCATGAACCGATTTGGCTCCTGAAGTCCTAGAGTTCGGCTATCTCAACTTGCCACCAGAATGTATGACCATTCTTAAAGAAGCAAGAAAGCCTACTAGCAGAGCATGCTATGCAGTAAAATGGGAAAGATGTGTTGTATACGATACTGATAACAATATTGATCCACTAGACGGGTGTACTCAAAATATAATTTGTTAACTTCTGCATTTACAGCACGCTGGTCTAGCCTACACTTCCATTCTTTGCATCTTGCAGCAGTAGCTGCATATTTGCAAAACAGACATCTGCCAAGGTGCCAGTAATTAAAGCTTTAATGGAGGGCCTTAAGAGAATAATAAAACCTAGGGTACCTCCAGCACCAGTTTGGAATCTGAACATTGTGCTTACACGGCTCATGGGTCCACCTTTTGAGCCGTTACACAATTGTCCACTACAGGTTTTCAGGGAAAGTGGCCTCCTTGCGATCACTTAATTGATGAGATTTGTATTTTTTTTTCTTTTTTACGGAGTTTTACATAGCCCGAACTTGACCCGAAGGTCACTGGTATCAGCGCACTTTACACAAGCACCAGTTGCGTTACATGAGAACACATTCATTTTTGTTACAGGGAGATGAAGTGATTTGCCTAGAATCACAGGATGTTGCCTGTCTTTGCCGAGACCAGAACCCGGTTCTCTAGATTTGAGGTAGACTTTCCTAGCCGTTAGGCCAACTCCTCACCCCTTAAAGACAGAGTAGGTCTTCGCACCAACCCAAAATTCCTTCCCTAAGATGTTTCTGCTTTTCATAGCAACCAATCAGTTCATTTGTCTGTTTTTTTTGCTCAACCTGATTCGGCAGCAGAAAGAGCTCTTTATACTCTTGATAGCAGAAGAGCGCTATTGTACTACATTTAAAGAACGAAGAATTTTTGCAAAACAATTGTTTGTTGCATTTGCTACACCTCACAAAGGAAATCCAATTTCTAAATATGGTGTTGCAAGATGGATTGTTAAATGCATTCAAACCTGCTAAACTAACTTTATACCTCCTAGAGTGCATTCCACTCGTAAAATAGGAGCGTCTATGGCCTTTTTAGGTAACATCCCTATAGCTGACCTTTGTAAGGCAGCAACATGGTCCACACCACACACTTTTACCAAACACTACTGTGTGGATGTATTAGCACGTCAACAAGGCAATGTAGGGCAATCAGTGCTTAAGACAGTGTTCGAGGCATATGAGCTGTAGATCACATGCTTTGCATAAGATCGCCATCTAGTGTTGGGTGTGGATGTTTGCACTTTGTTTTTCTGGAAGAAGTTTTCCTAATCATGAGGTAGGGGACTCCTCCTTTAGGTGATCGTGCGCATGGTCATCGACTCTATCTTCAAATCGTTTTTTTCCGCCATCGGGTTCAGATGTAACTCGTTATGATCCGGTTCGATGCCGATCCTTCAGTTCTTCTCTGCGCGTATAACATTCACCCTCGAAGGTATTGTTTCCGATTGCATTCCCTTTTCTTCGCGGATCGTGTGATTACTAAAAACTAATTTTGATCTGAGACAGCGCGTGGTAGGCAGTCGGGCCTAGCCCCTGGTTCGACTCTCATTCGATGGAAGTAACGCCCTTTAAGTTCTGCACTTGGTGCCACGTGAAATACCCGCGCACCATCTCACGCTGTGTGCAACCTGTGTTTGTCACCCGAACACACTGAAGAAGACTGCGACGCGTGCCTAGCTTTCCGTTCAAAAAAGACTCTTCGACAGTCTGGCCCTTCGACGCGGCATTCGGAGACAACAACAAACCTCTTCGGACCTGAATCTGAGGAAGAGGAAGCCGGCGACCCCATCGGAGCCGAGGAAGAACAGGAAGAAATCTCCATTTCCGAGAACCGTTCCGACAAGGATGAAGCCATCTGTATGGCCAACAACGTACTGTGAGTATAGTCCCTACCTCGCCCCAACTTCCATTTCTACCGAAGGAGGCTCCGGACCAACCCGCACCCTTGGGCCCGGTTGGCACCAAGATCAAGCTTCCGAAGCCCCGCCTTTGGGCTCGGCACCGAAGCATAGCAAGAAGCCTTCCAGCTCCGAAAAGTCCCATACCAAATTGGGCACTAAGCCAAAGTCCGACCAAGAAATCATCGGCACCTAAATCTTTGGCGCTGAAACTGACGGTGAGCATGCTTTTGGTGATCCGCTCGACAAACCGGATCCGAAACAGAAAATTCTGGTTATACATCCAAAAACTGGACATAATACCACTAAAGTGAGTTTAAAAAGGGGTGCAACTACAGAAGAACAACACCACATTCCATTAAAAAAAGAGAACTGTTGGGACAAATCCTTCCTCTACCTGTGCCAACTTCACCTGAGCACTCATCACCACATACACCTGACAATCAGGGTGATGGGGAAGATAATGAAGACAATCAGCCAGAAGATGTGCGGGATGACTAGAATACTGACTCGCCCACTGACAACAATTCGGACGTACATTCTACCAGACCCTCTCCACCAGATGACACTGTAGGATTTTTTGATTTACTAAGCAGGGCTACTACTTACCATAGGGTCCCACTCCATAGAGAATCCCTTGAAGAGGACTTCATTTTCGAGACCATAAACAACATACAAATGTATACACACATGTTGCCCATGTTGAAAGGAATGACCAGACATGTAGACAACATTTTTAAGGATCCTGTCAGAGCATGTATCCTTACCTCTAGGGGTAGATAAAAAAAAAAAGAAGCCTGCCCCATCGGATCCAGTCTACATAAAAGGTCAACTACCCTTAGACTCATTAGTAGTTTCTAATGCACGTAAAAGGGCAAACTTCCAGAGTACTGAAGACTGGCGCACCATCCCCCAGATAAGGAGTCTAAACTCCTTGATGCTTCAGGGGAAAGGATAGCCTCCCAGGCAGCTAACTTCTGGTGCATTTATAATACAAAAGCGTTGCTGGCAAGGTATGACCGCGCACACTGGGATGAAATGGAACAACTCATCCAATTTCTACCCAAGTACACTACTCAGAAGCGCAAGACCTGGTACGTGAGGGGCAGTTAATTTCTAATAACCAAATTAGATGTTCCTTAGATACTGCTGATACATCCGCCAGAGCGATGAACACTAGTGTTCTTTGAAGAAGACACGCATGGCTGCGCATATCCGGGTTTAAACCGGAGGTTCAGACCTCCATGTTAAACACACCCTTTGACGGGGAACACCTTTTTTGGGCCGGTGGTAGACACTTCACTTAACAACATGAAAAAGGATACCGAAGTGTCTAAATCCATGGGAGCCCTTCAGTCTCCACAAGGCCATGGTTCCTTTAGTCGCTCTTTTTATCGAGCAGGGTCCAAGAATATTTCCTCCGACACTGCGTCCACCTATAAGGGTAATAACCAACTCTCTGGATCCAAGGGTTTCTTTCGAGGCAATCCCAGAGAAAGAAATGGCAAGGCCAGAGTTAGAGGTTCCAATACACATACCTCGCCCTCCAATACAAAGCAGTGACTTGCCCATAGTCTCCTTCCACCCCCACCCCCATCCACCCCCCCTGGACAATTTAACACCTGTGGGGGGACAACTGTCACAATTTCTACCAAAATGGTAGTCCATAACGGACAAGTGGGTTCTCCATATTAACCATTCTGGTTACTGCCTGGAGTTCATCAACACTCCTCCAAACAGTCCCCCAAAGTCGCACAGACTTCCACCGGTTCATCTAGACCTTCTCAAACAAGACGTGTAAACCCTATTACTAAAACAAGTCATAGAGCCTGTACCATCCCAACATCAAGGGTCAAGCATCTACTCCTTTTACTTTCTAATTCCAAAAAGGACCGCTCTCTGACCCATATTGGATCTCCGAGAACTAAAGCTTTATAGTCAGACCACTTCCAAATAGTAACACTACAACCGGCACTACTACTTTTGAAACAGGGCGACTTTCTTTCTACTCTAGATTTAAAGGACACCTACTTTCATATTCCAATCCATCCGGCTCACTGCAAATTTCTCACTTTTGTGATAGCAGGTCAACACTACCAATATAAGGTACTCCCATTCGGAGTCACAACTACCCCCAGAGACTTAACAAAATGTCTGGCGGTAGTAGCTGTGCATCTCAGAAGACAAAGCATACATGTCTTTCCCTATCTGCACGACTGGCTCATCAAAGCCAGCACATACCAACAATCTCGCAAGCACACTTCCGTAACCATTCAGCTGCTTCATCAGCTAGGGTTTTCAGTCAATATTTCAATCACATCTTCAGCCAAACAAAATTCAGGATTACCTAGGAGCCACACTGGATACTCAAAGGGCTCTAACATTTCCCAATGCAGCCAGATTCCGAAACATTCAGGCGCTCATTCTCAAATTTCAAGCCCCTTAATTACTTCCAGCTCGAGTGTTTATGTACGTGCTGGGAATGATAACATCTTGCATCCTGATCGTTTACCACGCCAGGTTACACGTGTCCACTTCAGAATGTTTAGCCAGTCCGTGGAACCAGTCACACTGTCTATTAAGCAATCTAGTGTTGGTAAGAGGCCGTACTCAATGCCCTCTCTGCAGTGGTGGAACACCAAAAACCTGTCAAAGGGACGGATATTCATACACCCAGTTCCACAGTGTTAACAGCAGGCGCGTCTCTCACTGGCTGGGGAGCTCATCTTCAACAACACACAGTGCAAGGGCTGTAAGATCCCAGAGCAAAGGTTTGGGCGAAAGTGCCATCTTTCTTGCATGGTATTCCCCCACTTTTTGTTGAATTGCTGATGTGCTTTGACTGTGTGTGCCCTGGGCTCCTGCCAATCGGTGCCTATGCTCCTTCCCTAAAACTGTATTGAAGCTAAAAGCCAATTGGCATCTCTGGCCACATGTCGGCCCCTGGTAAATGGTACCATGGGTACCCAGGGCATTGTGACCAGAGAAGACCCCTAACGGCTGCAGCACTTATTGTGCCACCCTTACGGGCCCTGCACCCATACACTGCCTTTGTTTAGTTCTGCACCAGGACACTCAGCCTGCAAAGAGTCGACATGGCACACATCGAACTTCGCATCTGTCATGTTCTTATGAGAGGTCCGGATGGGCACAATTTGAACAGTAGAAACCTGGGAAAAAGGCACACGACGTCGAGTGGGGATACCTAAATAGCAAATCAAAGAAGAGGAGTACAATGGATCAAAGAAGTAGTGAAAAGTGCTTTAAATGGAATGATTTTATCGCCAATGCGGCATACTTTGCAGTGTGTTTGGTTCCGGGGCGCAGACACGCCCCTTTTGTTAAGTTACACATCCCTGTGCGCCATGCCCACAACCCCACTGCCCTGGCATACATCAGTCACCCCTCTAGCTGGGTGCCCTATGCCAGTGGTGTGGGCACAGGTGCATGAGCCCTGTCCCCCTACAGTACCCAGGGCTATTTCTGACACGAAGTGCAGTGATGCCATTAAGAGTCTATGGTGCTCCGCAGCACCATAATGGCTACACTGAAAACTGACAAGTTTGATATCAAACTTCTCAGCACATTAAACCCACACTGATGCCAGTGTGGGATTTTTTGTAAATTGCACTACAAAGGGCATCTTAGAGATGCCCCCTGAAACCTAACCTACAATCCACGTCTTGTCTGAGAGGCTGCCACACAACAGACATGTTGCTGGACCCCTGAGTGGAGAGCTCCCCGCTCTCCTGGGCCTACAACAATGCACATCCTGAGCGAGGTGCTAGGTCTCCTCCCCCAGGATGGCCAGGGGGAAGCTTCAAAGGCATGCCACCTTTGTGAGCTTCTCCAGGCCACTTGCTGTACTCAGCAACTGGCCCCCACCAGTTCTCCTCCCACTCTGGTGGGAAGACTGGCGGGAAACCCTACAGCAGGAAAGGGGGTATGCCAGCCTGTGCCAACTCCACCCCTCAGGTGGAGGAGGCGAGGTGAAGCACGACTCCGGGCTACCGCCTTGAGGATAGGGAGCCCTACCCACTCACAGCTAAGCCACTGCCCCACTCCCACAGGAGAGAAGCAGGTTATAGGGTGTACCCACCCCTAGGGCAGGGACCTATTGGTCCTTGCCCTCGCCCTACCTGTAACGCCCCTAAATTTAGTATTTAGGGGCACCCTGAACCTTCCTTCCTCAGATCCCGATTTCGAAACAAGAAGTCCAATAAGAAGACCTACAGTGCAGTTGCTAACAAGAGGACAACACCAACTGACTTGGCACCAGCCCTACAGGCCTGTTGATCCTTGAACCTGCGCCTGCTAAATCCTGGCGTCTCCTGCGGACAGCAACCTCGAGAACCCCAGAGGACCTGCCTACCTTGACCCTCCTAAAGACTGGGACCCCCACAAGCAGTGGTTCTGCTCCAACAGCAATACCACTGGTGCCAGCCAGGAACCGCGAACCCAGCCCACTCTGCACCCGCCGAGCTTGGCCTGTGCCCAAGTGGACAAAGACCCTGAGGACGTCCCCCCGGCGATTCTGACCTGGAATCCAGTGCCCAGGGACCCTCCTCGACGACCCAGACGACTCCTGCAGACTCGGAACCAGGGACCCCTCCAACCGCGACCAGCAGAGGGTAAGATTTTCAGACGCCAAAAGACACACCTGCACCCGGCGCCACCCGGCCCCTTTTGCCCAACTCCGGGGTGCCCGCCTATCCTCCAGGATCCCAACTACCCCTCGAAGTGTTAGTCGCTCCCGAAGATCCTCCGTCCCCGAGCCTGCAGCCTTTGTTCACCTTTCACGATTGACATTGAATAACATTGAGCGCCTGACGGCTCAAAAGCACCCTGCACCCAGCTGCCCGAGTGCCCCTGGCCGTGCAACCTTTGTCCTATCCTAATTCCCCATTTGTCCTGAGCAAGTGACCAGGAGCCCAGTTCCCACAGCTGTGTGGTCTGCTAGCCAGCAGCTGTGGGAGCTGGGCTCTTCATCAGGAATAAAATCACCAAACACATTCAACAAAGGAACCTCCGCTCTAAAGGAGCATCTTGCCTCAAAATCCCACCATACAAGAAAAAAAATATGGGTGGCACATCCTTCTCTGTTCAAGCAGCCAAACTATGGAACTCGTTACCCCCAACATAAGGTCCACCGACAACCACCTTATCTTCAGAAAACTACTCAAGATTTGGCTCTTCCACCACATAAGCACCATACGCAAACAGAAATTTACAGCATATCCCTCTGTATATTAGCAATTGTTTTCACTATAGATATGTACCTATCTTTGTGTATTACTTTGTATAAACACGTAAAATAATATTATGTTAAGAAAAGAAAAATAAATAAAAATCATCTTTGGTCTACATGTACACACTTCCATTGTGCATCTATGTACCTTCCATGTACTTGGATCTGTGTGTGTGTTACTTTTCTCCTGAAAAAGCATATCCAATGCACTACCCTATTTCTCATCCTGTGTCTCTATCAATATCTTTAATCTACATATACTTACCTCCTTTATGCATCTGTATAATTTCAATGTACTTACGGATCTATATATTTATCACTTTCTTCTAATTTAGCATTTCCAATGCACTACCCTATTTCTCAGCCTATACTTCGCTTAATATATCTTTTAACCCAACCTTCTGACTCATCTCATACTTCTTTCTACTACTCCTTCCAATGCACTACCCTATCTCTCATCCTATACATCTATCAATACATCCTCTACATCCACTCTCATTTATCCCAAACCACTACTATGGTCGCCCCAAAAAAAAAGTCACTCTTTTATCCCTCCACTATCCTTTTCAATCAAAAGACTAACATGTTCACTTCTCAAATTCCATATTCAACTATACTAATATACTACCTGAATAACATACCCACTACTCAAATTACTTCATATTTATACTAATTTTCAACACTAATCCTTTATGGGTTCCGGAGTGGCGTGCTACTCGCCAGAAAAGCGCTTCAACACTCATCAGGGGAACAAGTGCTATGTGGATGCAAATCTTTCTTCCCCTTTTATCCCTCTGCTATTCTTCTCACTCCAAGTAACTGACTAATATCCACCACTGAAATTACTTCATATTTCACCATATTAATTCACCACTAACCTTTATAGGCTTCCTGAATAGCGTGTGTGAACAAGCACTATATAAATACAAACCTTTGTCCTCCTTTATCCTTCTGCTATCATTCCAAATAACTGACTAACCTATCCACCACTTAAAATGTACTTGCATGTTTCACTATACTAATTCAACACTAATCCTTAATGGGTCCTGGAGTAGCGTGCTACTCGCCGAAAAAGCGCTTCGACGCCTCGTCAGGGGTAGTAAGCGCTATATAAATGCAAGTACAATACAATTGGAATACAACCGAAGGCCCCCTGCCTCTCATTGAATAACATTGGTTCTAACTACCTCTGCACCCGGCTGCCCCTGTGCCGCTGAGGGTGTACCAACTGTACCTACCTTACCCTGGGAGACCCCATAGTCTATGCCCAGAACCTTAACTCTGCCAGTCGAGTACTTGCCTAAAAGCCGATAACTCCATTTTCTTCCATAGGCTAACATTGACTGGTTTCACTTGGAAATTCTTCTGAGTGTGGAGTTTTGGAACTTTAAAATATTCACCTAAAACAGCCGAACTACGAATTTCGATGTACTCACCTGTTATCAGGAATGACCTCAGGGCTGCACCTTTTAGCCCAGCACAAACCGTGAAAAGTAATTCTAACCGTACTTACCAGTAACCTGAATTTCCTTCCATAGGAAACCATTGACTGTTTTTCTGTGAAATTTCTTCTAAGTTTCGATTTTTGGAAACTACAATATTCTTTAAACATCGTACCAGCTACCAAAACATAATTACTTACCTGTTTTAGATCAAGGTCCCAGTGCTGAACCTGAGTCCAGTACTGGGTTACAAAAGTAATGTAAACATACTTTACCTACAAACTGAATTTCCTTCCATAGGGTAACATTGGTAATTTCAACTGAAAAAGTTTCAACTTAAAATACAATAATAATCCTTAAAAATCACTACTGTAACCAAAACACTTTTGCTTAACTGTTTCCAGCTCATGTCCCAGGACAGAATCCCTGTGGTTAGAAAAGTAACCTTCAAAGTAATTAATTGCATTTAACTGAAAATTCCCATTGAGCTCAATGTTGCATTGTGTTTGAAATTGTTGCCTATTGCAACAAACTGTAACTATTGTATTCAAAGAGTCTATTGCCCATTTGAAAAGTATTTAACTGAAGTAATCTATGCTGATAAAGTATATTCTGATACCTTGTTGGTTCTGAAAATAAAATACCTATATCGTTTGATACAAAACAATTGGCCTAGAGGTCAGTTCTTGTGTGTGAAACCTTTTGCTGACTGTGTGTGTACAACAAATGCTTTGCACGGTCCTCTGGTACTGCCTTACTGCTTGCCCAAGCTACTACTTTGGAGAGTAAGGCTATATCCAGTTTTAGCCTCTGCCTTACCTCTGGAGACTGAACTCTATGCACACTGTACCTTACTTTGGTCCAGTATATACAGAGCCACTTTCTTGCAAGGTTGTTTCACATCAATCATTTTGAGCTCATGGCAATCTTTCTTGCGCTCAAAGCCTTTCAAGATCACCTATCTGGCAAAGCTGTTCTAGTCCGAACCTACAACATGACAGCTATGTATTGCATACAGAGGCGGGGGGGACCCACTCTCCAACTGTCCCACGTAGCCCAAGACATCTAGAAGTGGGCGATTCACCACAACATTTATCTCCTAGTGGAACACCTACCGGGAGTCAACAATCCGATTGCGGATCTACTCAGCAGACCGAGGTATCAAGTACACGAGTGGGAACTTCACCCTCAAGTTCTCCACCCATACTTCCAAGTCTGGGGTGTCCCTCACATAGACCTGTTTGCAGCACCCGAAAACATGAAATGCCAAAGCCTTGCCTCCAGGTATCCACACCCGCTGTCCAAAGGCAATGCTTTATGGATGAACTGGTCAAGGATATTTGCCTACGCTTTTACGCCTCTCCCACTCATTCCAAAGCGGTTTTTGAAACTCAGGCTAACATCCCTCATGCTCATACTAGTGGCTCCCAACATGGGCACGTCAACCCTGGTTCTCAATCCTGTTGGCTCTCTCTGGTACCACATCAAAATTACATTTAACTCTGTCTCCTCAAACAGAGCCATGGAGAAATCAAACACCCAGATCCCAAACAGAACCTCGCAATCTGGCTCCTGAAGTCCTAGTTTGGTTATCTAAACCTTCCACCAGACTGTATGAACATTATTAGAGAGGCCAGAAAGCTTACCTCAAGGGCCTGCTATGCAGCCAAATGGAAGTGTTTTATCTATTGCAATAACTATCACATCAACCCTCTTGATGCTTTCATACAGAACATACTGTGCTACCTGTTACATTTGCAGCAGTCAGCATTGGCCTACACATCCATTAGACTGCATCTCGCTGCAATAGCAGCATACCTCCAAAATAGACAGGTACCCAAAATAATGAGTGTTGTCATCAAAGCATTTATGAAAGGACTAAAAAGAGTTATACCACCAAGACTTCCACCTACCCCAGTATGGAATCTTAACATAGTCCTCACAAGCTTTATGGGTCCACCATTTGAATCCATGCACAGATGTGAGCTACAGTTCCTCACTTGGAAAACAGCTTTCCTTATTGCAATCACTTCATTGAGGAGAGTGGGTGAACTACAGGCATTAACCATAGAAGAACCCTTTTTCCAGTTCCACAAAGATAAAGTAGTTCTTCGTACCAACCCCAAATTCCTACCTAAGGTTGTATCTGCATTTCACATCAATCAGTTGGTTGAACTACCGGTGTTCTTCCCTCAACCTGACTCTTTTGTATTACACCAACAACAACCATTTCGTAAAACCAAACAATTCTTTGTCTCTTTTGCACCACCTCACAAGGGTAATCCTATCTCCAAATCGGGTATTGCTGGGTGGATTGTTAAATGTATTCAGATTTGTTATAAAAAAAACAAAAGGACTCTCAGAATCCCCCAGAACACATTCCACTCGCAAGCCGGGGACTACTGTCCCTTTTCTTAGGGAATATCCCCATTACTGATCTCTGCAAAGCCGCGACATGGTCTACACCACACACATTCACCAAACATGTTTGTGCAGATGTGTTAGCAAGACAACAAGCTATTGTGGGCCGAGCAGCACTCAAAACGTTCTTCCAGACATCGCCACCAGTTACAGGATAGCCACCGCTTCGGGGATACTGCTGTATAGTCTATGTAAAGCATGTGATCTACAACTCGCATGCCTCGAACGGAAAATGCTACTTGCCCAGTATGCATCTGTTCTTGGCATGTAGAGCTGTAGAATCTCATGCGCCCACCCACCTCCCCGGGTACCTGTAACTACTGCAGTTCTCTGTTCTTACTATACATACTTGCGCATGGACCTCCCTATTCTTTACTACTACTCCATTCTCTCGCCCTCTGCGGAAAACATTCTGAAGATAGTCGCTGAACATACGCGCTATCCCCTAAGGGAGGAGTCCCCTACCTCGTGATTAGGAAAACTTCTTCTAGGAAAACAAAGTGCAAACATCCGGACACAACACTAGATGGCGATCTTATTCAAAGCATGAGATTCTACAGCTATGCATGCCAAGAATAGATGCATACTGGAGAAGTAGCATTTTTTTTTCTCAAACAGCTGTACCACCTACAGGTTAGCCACCGTTTTGGAAGAATACTGGTATATAGTCTATGCAAAGCCTGTGGATCTACGGCACACATTCCTCATACGGATTATGCTACTTACCCAGTAAGCATCTGTTCTTGGCATGTAGAGCTGTAGATTCAAATGTGCCCTCACACCTCCCCGGGCAACTGTAGCTGTTGCAGTTTTCATTATTTACATTACGTACGCATGGACATCTCTGTTACTACACTTACTCCATTCTCACCCTCTTGCGAGAAAAACAATCGTAACAATGGAGTCGATGAGCACTATCACCGAAAGGGGGAGTCACCTTACCTCGTGACTAGGAAAGACCTCTTTAAAGAAAAAAAAAATCTTACAAAGATCCGGACCCAATACTAGATGGGAGGAGTATGCAAAGCATGTGAATCTACACCTCTACATGCCAACAGATGCTTACTGGGTAAGTAGCATAATCCTTTTTACCAACTGTGTACTTTTCCTTTTTCCTGGATACCTGGTTTCAAGAGGTCATAGCACTCTAAGAATATCAATCCCATCAGCTATTAACCACCATCAAGAAAAAAAGGGCTGTGCAAAAGGAGGGCTGACAAATCGTTAGTTGTTTTAAAGTATGTATTTGTGATAGATCATTTTCTCTTTAATTCAGTTAGTAGAGCTAAATCTAAAACCGAAGCATTGTTCAACAAGAGTTTTAGTCGTTGATGTATATGCTCCTTGTAGCTATAAAAGCAAAGACTTAATTGGTTAGTTTAATTTCAAATTTCAAACCTAAACAATGCATTTTGTTAAAACCTGCAGTTTGATTTTTGGCAGAATATTTCTGGGAACAAACCCTATTTCTCGCAAGGTAAAGAAATGAAACCACGAAAGTGTCGCAGCATAAAACAAAAAAAAATTGCAATTAATACATTCTTAGGAAATGTGGGTACATGCCCATTTGCCTAACATTCATGGATTCAGGGATATTCTGCAAATTGAATATATTGACAGTCACACCACAAGACCGAATTCATATTTCATAGCAACCAGGTCTAAGACCAGTTTGGTAACTCAAATGTAGATCGCCATTAAAGCCTTTTTTATGAACACATTTATTGACGTGTACTGTGGGTATTTATATTGCATTATCAGTGCGTGTTCTTACATGTAAAATACGGTGGTATTCTATGGTAAACCGCATGCATCCATCAATCTGTTCTTTGTAGCGCCTTGTAGGAAAAGTCAGATAGGTTTATAATAAAACATTCCGTCCACTACACCTTCACTGCACCCGCCCAATCTCCTCGTAATTTGACACTTCTGGGGATCCGAAGGGGTGTGTTATTATCAATGCCCAGTGTTCTAGGTCCAATTTGTCTTTATTTTGCCGTTTCCTGGCAATATCAGTTTCCGCAATAAATGTTACTTAATGTACCAGACATACTCTTTGAATCTTAATCAACATTTGATATTTGTATATCTTATGCTGTATGGGCCTCTTGGCATTCCCGTTTTGTTATTTTAAAGTAATTCCAGTTTCTAGAGGAAGCCGTATGGATTGGTTTCTTTAATGGGCAGACTTTTTTGTTGCAGGTCATTTGCAAGATTTTAAAACGGCTAATTGTATTCTACATGTTTGAGAGTTTTTTCTCAGGCTGCTATTATTCCATTTGAGTGGTTGGACATAGTTTTTTAAATGTTCATTGGTGAAGTTTGTGCTATGTAACCCCTGGGGTTTCAAAGTAAGGCATGCCCAAATATACCTCTTAAACCCAGTGATGCGCTTCACAGGCAGACGCCATGCACAACAGGTCCTTGCTTGTGTTAGGGTATCAAGCATTGTGAAACCTAAACGCAAAACATTAATGTAGTTACATTTCTATACATGGGAAAGAAATAAAAATTGTTATAAAAGATTAAATTGACCTTTACTTTTATGGTGACTGATGCATAGATCATTTGTTTGCAGCTTTGGTGGAAATAAATGATGTGGCCATGTTCAGTTGATGCATGCAGTTATTTGTCTTTTATTCTGCTTTATAAAACTTTGAATAACTTTTTTCGTAGACAAAGCGTCACCAAGAAGGTCACCCCGTAAGAGAGCCCAGAAGAGGTCGGCAGGATCTGATGAGTGAATGAATACAAAGCATGAACAGTTAATATTTCAATAATCCTGCTTTCCAATCAGGATGGTGCAGAGAAGCAGTGTCTACCTAGCAAGAGGAGCCAGTATAACATTTGGACTGCGCAGTTAGTTTGACTGCAGGAAATTGCTGGATGTGTCCGCCATTTAAAAAATAAATTAAACCTTTTTTTTCCTACATATCAAGGTACTTCTATTCTTTTGGTAAGTTACATTTCCACATGGAATTGTAGCAGAGCGTGATATGTGCCTTTGGAATTCTTTGTCATCCTATGAAACATGCCGTCATTTTATTTTATTCCCACTAATCGAATGAAATGGTCAAGTACCGCGATCTGATTGTCTTCAGTGTGTTGAAGGATCACATCCTGATTTTCCGAGCTTCCCTTCGCTTCAGTTTTCGCAGTACATGGATTTTGCAAGACTGTTTCAAAATATATACCCAATCCTTTGAATGGAGATGTGTATTTCTAATGGTACACTGCTTTTTAGTGTGGCTCTTCTAGCTGCTGTGGGACTTGCTCATTGTGGTGGTAGCTTGTTGGCTGCTGATGCAATCCTAAAAAAATTTTGTGCATGTGGAGAATTGAATTTACATGTGTACAACACGTCCCAGATAGATATTTTAAATTTCGGAAGTGTTTTTTATGCGAAAATCATTTTTGGTAAATGTACTTCATTGACTGACTTAAAGATTGTGATATCAAATAAAATACATATTGTGTAACTGTTCTAGTTCCCTGCCGTGCTAACCCTTTAGAGCAAGACCACTTACCAGAATACAAGCAGATTTTTTTTCCGTGCCATCAACATGCAAGTTAAGTTTGTACATTGGACAGAGACTGCAAGGTATTTGTACATTTAAAAGTAATACTTTTTGTAAATCAAGTCGAAGTGCAGTTGTACAAAGGATTTCTTTCATTAAAAAGGTAAATCAAACTCTTCAGTACTTCAATTTTATTAAATCAAAAGTGCTAATGCTTTTACAAAACTGTTAAATGTAATTTATGTTCTCAGATGTTAATCAGTCAGTTCACAACATTACATTGTGTATTGAAGGTGTGAATGCATTGTTCAGCTTTGCTTACCGTAAAAAGTAATCTCTGAAACAATTAAATTCATTAAGTCTTTGTTGCGATTATTCATCATCAAAGACAATGACATCCATAATTAATGCAAACATTCCTTCACTTAAAATACACCATAATAAGCAGAAATATTAATCTTAATACTATGCCTCATCAGAAATATATAATTACCTACTGGCGGTCGCCAGTAGGTATATATAGTTAGGATTTTTTTGAATAGGGATTTCTGAAAATTCTATGTTGAATAACTTTGGCGTTGATGGACGGAATTGGCTGAAATTTTCAGGAAAATGGCACATTTTGTTTCTGAGCGTCCCCTGAAAGTTTGGGGGGGGTTTCGTCAAGCAGGGGCCGAGAAAAAAGGGGGGTCCCAAAACGTGTTTTTAACATTGAGTTTTCCATAGGGCGGTTGGACTCACTTTTAACTCGAACGGCTGAATGGATTTCCACAAAACTTGGCAAAATTGTAGGGACTGGTAGCCCGATGTGCCTTTGCTATGTCTCAAGATATATGCTCCAGTGGTTTTTGCGAAAATTAACTTTGAAAAATATATATTGGGTTACATTGGGCTATATATATGTTAGAGCCCAAATGTAGCCCAATGTAGCCCAAAGATGGCCACCAGAGACCAAAAAAAACAAATGTAGCCCAAATATCAGCCAGATGTAGCCCAACTATAGCCCAGTGACAGAATGTCCCAGAGTGTTCTAAAGAACAACTAGAGCGCTAACAGTCTTACTTATGACAAAAGTATGGCACACCTGAAGTCATCTTGATTGGAATAAAGTGTTAACACTTAAAACATTTAATTTGCAAAGGAACAAAATGAGGGGGTTCATTTTGCCATAGAAATTATGATTAGTGCTGAAGAAAGAAAAATTAGGGCACATTTTGAGTGACTTCTCAAATCCTCTTATATTTCATTAAAAAGATTCTGATATGCAGTCTCCCAAGATGGCCACCAGAGACAAAAGAGCCCAAATGTAGCCCAAATATCAGCCAGATGTAGCCCAACTATAGCCCAATGACAGAATGTCCCAGAGTGTTCTAAAGAACAACTAGAACGCTAACAGTCTTACTTATGACAAAAATGTGGCAAACCTGAAGTCATCTTGATTGGAATAAAGTGGTAACACTTAATACATTTAATTTGAAAAGGAACAAAATGAGGGGTTTCATTTTGCCATAGAAATGTTATATATATATATATATATTACCTACTGGCGGTCGCCAGTATGTATATATAGTTAGGATTTTTTTGAATAGGGATTTCTGAAAATTCTATGTTGAATAACTTTGGCGTTGATGGACGGAATTGGCTGAAAATGGCACATTTTGTTTCTGAGCGTCCCCTGAAAGTTTGGGGGGGTTTCGTCAAGCGGGGGCCGAGAAAAAAGGGGGGTCCCAAACCGTGTTTTTAACTGAGTTTTCCATAGGGCGGTTGGACTCACTTTTAGCTCGAACGGGTGAATGGATTTCTATGAAACTTGGCAAAATTGTAGAGACTGTTTGCCCGATGTGCCTTTGCTAGGTCTCAAGATATGTGCTCCAGTGGATTTTGAGAAATTAACGTTCAAAAAAATATATATATCTGTGACAGCGTCCCGGTTAGCGCCCCGGTTCGCGTACCAGACGCGTAACGGAACTTCGCGAGGAGAAGCAGATTGGCTCTCCGGTGACTGTCAACATTCTAAACAGTCCGGAGCGGCCGCCATCTTGTCTCTCGGTAGGATCGAGAGACAAGAGGTGGAAATAAACGAAGGGGGAAATGAATGAAAGGGGGCAAGGTAGACCCCTCCTGACCCCCTAGGATTGATGTGGGGGCTATTAAAGTGCCCCGCGGGGCAAAACAATAAAAAAAGAAATTTTTTCGATTTTTCGCAGTGGAAGCGCTACCCGGTACGCGAACCGGGTAGCTCACTGGTAGCGTAACTGGAGTCCGCCATCTTGTGTTTCGGACGGATTTAGTCACAAGATGGAGGATAAACAATGTTGGGAATGGGTATAAGGGGGCACGGGAGACATATCCTGACCCCCTAGGTTTTCTGAGGGTGGCTGAGGAGGCCCATATATGTAAAAAAAAACAACTTTTTTTTTCAAATTTTCGCACGGTTAGCGCCCGGTCCGCGCACCGGGTAGCGTTCCGGAAAGCGTAACAAGGGGAAAACCAAGGAAAATAGTAAAATAATATTTTAGAGTGCTTTGAGGTAGGGTAGCTCTGAATAGAGCTGTTGTGTTGTGTGGGTGATGTAAGTACCAACATGTAGGTACCAATGAAGAGTCTAAAATTCAATGTACACCGTCTCCTCTGTAGATATTTTGTATGTTCTAATATGGGTTATTTAAATGTAAATGTGTGGAAAAGTACTTCATGCTTTAAAGCAATTGTATTTTTGAACTGATTGTTCTTTCCTCTTAGTCCTCCTCTTTGTTTTTTTCCCCCACACTCTTCTTCAGCATGATAGTTGATAAATTCGTTCCCTCAAAAAATTTATATACATAAAAAAATTATATTAAATACATATAAAATATATTTTTCCTTTAAAAGAAGAATACATTTGACAGCTTTTGATATTTGCTATTAAAAACCATTGAAATTCACTGAAAAAACCATAGGTTATAGACCATATATAGTTAGGAATTAGCATTTACAAAACCTTATTTTACTCACACAAAACCATTGAAATTCGCATATATAGTTAGTTGCACTAACTATATATCGCGCACCCGCAATCCACTGCTGATCATGTCACATATTACATAATTCATGGCATGGTCAGTGACATCACTGATATCTCAAATGACATCACTGATGACATCTCAAATGACATCACTGATGACAACATCCAGTGACTGTATGTTTCTGTAAAGTTAAACTATGTCTTACATATTGAAGAATGAGTGGATTTATAAGTGTCTGGATGAAGGATTTAGTAGGTGCATGACTGACTGTATGAGTGAGTGATTAAATGTGTCTCACTGAGTGCATGGGTTAGTGACTAAACTGTCTTAATTTGTGCATCATTATGTCTGTTCTGTAAACTGCTGCATGTGTTGATCAGTAGCTATATGAGTAACTGTATGGGTTATTGATTGGTTACCCAAGTATTTGTATGGGAGACTGAGTGAGTGTGTGGGTGGCTGGGAGGTGTATGACTCTGTGCATAGATGTGTGAGCAGTTGATTCACTAGATGTATGGGTTCAAAAGTGCATGTGGAAACAGCTGTATGGGCGGTTGACTGTGTGCATGAGTGTATTGGTGAGTGAATGGATATCTCCGTGCTACATGTCAAAGTAAGTACATATGTAAAACACAGTACATGGGAGAGTTGACATATATAAATAACTGTGCATAAGAGCCAGTGAATGTGTGAGTGGCTGTATGGATCATTCTGAACTTGTATCAGGGATTGTATAAGAGAGTAAATATGTGTTGGTATATGTTTGAATAAGTAAGGTGTGTATAACTGTATAGTTGAGGAAATGGAGGTGTGATTGATTCTTTGCATGACTGACTAGGTGTGTGAGTAACTCCATGGATGAGTGACAGTCTGTGAGTGTCTGTTTACACTGAGTGTATCTAAGGTTATATTGGAGTCTGAAGAGGTTCATCGTATTATCACATGAATGATGTCAACAGTGATGTGATCAGTAATGTCAAATGAGATGTCATCAGTGATGTCATCAGTGATGTCATCTGTGATGTCATCTGTGATGTCACTGACCATGTCATGAATGATGTAATATGTGACATGATCAGCAGTGGATTGCGGGTGCGCGATATATAGTTAGTGCAACTAACTATATATGCGAATTTCAATGGTTTTGTGTGAGTAAAATAAGGTTTTGTAAATGCTAATTCCTAACTATATATGGTCTATAACCTATGGTTTTTTCAGTGAATATATATATATATATATATATATATATATATATATATATATATATATATATATATATATATATATATATATATATATAGTAAAACAGTTTCTTAAAAAACGATTAAATATATAAACCAGCATACAGACTTAATTCAGCATTGATTATATTACGAGAGGGCGAGTCATCTTCCAAACCATAACAGGGTAGTACAATACCCAACTCAAACCCCTTCTTAAATAGGTCCCTTCTTTGCTCTTTATTCTACTGCTATGCCCCCCTCTTTGTTGTGTATGGCACATGCAGAGCGCAAAAACTTTGATACACAAATCACAACTAGGTTGGAAGTATCTGACTTTAAAATTCTCCTTGCAACCATCGCCGATCTTGAGTTCATGGGCAAACATACTGGTTTAAGCTAGATTCTCCTAGGCTGATGGTAAGCAGGGCATACAAATAGGAAGTGATCCATATTCTCGCTATGATCTTGACAGAATGCACACTTATCACTACTAACGGGGTTCCATTTACTTGTAAAACATCGTAAAGGTAGCATGCCTATTCTGAACTGACGCTAGAGTTTTCAATCATGAGGCTTGGTAATAAGATCCCGATAATCTTCCAAAATGGCTTTGTCCTTAATATCGAGGAAATCCCTCGACAATGACTGGCTTGTGTGGGAAGAGGATCTCTTGGTTTTAACCAGCTCCCAATATGCTGCTCTACAGGTCTTTTTCTATGGAAATTCCGCAGCCTCTGGGTGTTCCCATAGATTGCTCATCCCCATTTTGGTCAACAGGGACCTGATTGCAGTCAGCCATGGCATCTTGTATGATCGGCTCAACCTCCTCACTTCTAGTAAGGCCTTGGCATACAAGGAGAGTTCCGGAGTAATCCAGAGACTCCTCCAAAATGCGAACGGTCTATAACGTGCTACATCTTCGAAAGCATAACAGCCTAGGTCAAGGAGCAGGGTTAATGGGGGGGACGATTGCGGTAGGCCAACTATAGATCTCATGAACTTATTTTGAGCTATAGAAAGTAGAGATAAATTACCAAAACCCCAAATTTCTGCACCATATAAGATGGCTGGGCTAATTTTGGTTGTATATATCTTTAATGTGGGGGCAATAGGTTTGGGACAACCTGTGTTCCTTAATCAGGGCACCAGCCAGCTGAGCATGTTTTAACGCCAGCATTTGGACTTGGGGCTTCCAACTTAGTTTATCATTAAATGTAACACCCAAGTAGGAAAACACGTCTGTTTGCTCCAATAAAGCACCATCCATATATTTATTTATTTTGAAAGTTGTATAGAGCGCGAACAAGATCCTTACGGATATCAGAGCGCTTTACGGACAGAGTGTGAATAAGCATGCAAATGACTAATGATTAAGCAAAAACGTGTGAGAAAATAGATGAAAATGGTTACAACATAAAGGCAAGCAATGTAAGGAGGTAACGATGCAAGGAGGTCAATATACATACAGAATACAATATAAATAGTCTCAAGCTGAAAAGTATTGAGTTACTAGATTACACACAAAAATACAATATAAATAGTCTCTGGTGGAAAGGTATTGAGTTATCAGAATACAATAGTCAGAGTTCATGGAAATTTGGTTAAGAGGAGAGCTTTTACTTCTTTTTTGAAGGATGCTGTGGATGAGATTTCTGATTCTGATTTCTGGAGGGAGGGCATTCCATATCCTGGGCGCCATTCCTGAGAAGGAACGATAATAGGTTTTTTTCTTGTGGAACCTCATAGGTTTCAAAAGAAGATTGTCTGCGCTTCTTGTCGCTCTTGATCCACCAGAGATTATCAGTTTCTGAGCAAGATAACTGGGGGAATTGTGGTGTAGAGCTTTGTGGGTCATACAGGAGATTTTCAGATGTATTCTGGCTTCGTAGGGCAGCCAGTTTAAAGCTTTTAGATCAGGAGTGATGTGTGACCTTTTTTTTCGAACCTGTGATGAGTCTGGCTGCAGCATTAATAGAGGCTTTTAATGGTGCTATAGTTGATAGGGGGAGACCACAGAGGGCAGCACTTCCATATTCCACTCTTGGGCTGACCAAGGCTTGGACTGCAGTTTTGAAATCCTTGGGGGGGGGGGAGGGGTTCAATTTACGCAATGTGTTGATGTCGAAATTAGCTCCCTTCGTTGCATTGCTGATGTGATGATGCATGTTGAGATTACCGTCGAGGGTAATGCCTAAAGATTTCGCGGAGTCCACAATAGTGGGTTGAACGTTGAGAGCAGTGAGATGATTAAGCCAGGGCTGAATGATGGGGACTTTCGTGGGAGGTGCTATTAGGAGGAATTCTGTTTTTAGCGCGTTAAGTTTGAGGTGATTCTCTGCTAGCCAGGTCTGTGTGTTCCTAAGCGTTGTGTTGAGTATTTTGATGTCATCGAGGGTGTGTATTTTGAGGTAGAGTTGGGCGTCATCAGCGTACATGTGGAATTGAACATTGGATGCTTGAAGTAGTGTGGTAAGTGGTTCCATAACTAGATTAAACAGAATAGGGGAGAGGGAGGATCCTTGAGGGACACCCAAAGTTACAGGAACTGGGGTGGACATAGTGTTATTGATTTTGAGTTTTTGGGTCCTGTTGTGCAGAAAGGAAGTGAACCACTTGAGAACTTTCCCTGAGATACCCATTCTGAGACTCAATAGATCAAGTAAATTCCCATGTTTGACCGTATCGAAGGCTGAAGAGAGATCGAGTAGTATGAGGAGGCAGGAGCCATTCTGATAAAGTATTTGAAGTGCATCATCAATAATGTGGGTCATGGCAGATTCAGTGCTGTGGCCAGCTCGGAAGCCTGATTGGTATGGGTTGAGGAGGTGAAAGTGCTCAATGTGTTTAGTCAGTTGAAGGTGTACGCATTTTTCTAATAGTTTGGGTAGGGATATTGGTGATAGGGCGATAGTTGTTAAGTTGGGAGGGGTCCGCTGTGGGTTTCTTTAAAATGGGCGAAACCTGTCCAACTTTGAGGGAATCCGGGATGGATCCTTGTTGAAGTGAGCTGTTACTGATTTTGGTCCAAAGGGGGAGAAGTAGTGGGATAAAGTCCTTTACGGCGTTTGCGGGTAGAGGGTCAGTGATGTGATTGGAGGGCTTCAGTGTGCTAAGAATCTTGGCAATATTTTCTTCCGAGTACATTTCAAAGGATGACCACGAAGCATTGTTTTTTAACTCAATGGGCGTTTTAATGTGAGGGTTAGAGTAGAGATTTAGATCAGTAAGGAGGTCATTCCTGATGTTGTCTGTCTTTAAGTTAAAGAAGGAAGAGAATTCTTCGCAGGGCGGCAGTTCATTGGAGGTGTTTGAGAGAGTTTGAGGGACATCTCTGTATTGAGTTTATATTAACTCGAATAGTTTTTTTTTGTGGTCTGTTTCTTGCTTGATCAAGCTGGAGGTTAAAGAAAGCAGTTTTCGAACGTTTGATTTTCCTGAAGTAAGCATTTCTTTTTTAGGTCGAGCAGACCTAAAAAGCATGCGAAGCATGCTTTTGTCTGCGAAAGATCTTTTGCTGGCGTGTCTGGGGGAATGTGAGACGGTGTACAAGCACGAGCCTCTGCCGTCTCCGATTTGCCCTCGAGGGCACGCACGTCGCCGTGCACATCCCCTGCCTGTGATTCTCACCTAAACACGCAGTCAGGCACACACGCAGGCAGGCACACACACAGACGCAGGCACATACAAGCGCACGCACACACAGCCACACACGCACCCCCCCCACACACACAGCCACGCACGCACCCCCACCACTCACAGGCGCGCACACACACACACAGATACAACCCCCCCTCCCACTCACCGTGCTCTTTCTGCCTCGTCCGTGTCCCTCTCTCCCTCGGCAGCCATTGGGTGTGTCTCGGCGTGGGAGCTCCACGGCGCTGGTGGTCACTCGGGACGGGACCCGGGACTTCAGCTGCCTTAGCGCCGGGGCTCCCTCTCCAGCAAAAAGCGCGCATGCGCGGGCAGCCCCCGCCCTCAGTCGCAGCCCAGTCCTGAGAGCTGCTTTCGGTTTCATGCTTTTATGTTTTCGACTTTTAAGGCGCTTTTAAGATTATAGTTTGTATTTTACCTGTTCGGATCAAAGGAATCTTCGGTGGTCATAGGTGACAGAACCTGCAATAGAGATGTCATATGAGTCAGATGAGGAGTGTCACGGGGTCGTTGCTGATCCCAGGGATCGGCTATGATCAGATGTGCTCTTAAGGATCTTCCACGTGTCAGGCATGATCACATGGATTCTCAGTGATCGCCGGCAATCTGGAGGCTCTGCTAAAGGGACACATTTAATTCAATAGATATTGTGTGCCACACGTGGTCTGGGTCACGCGCTGTGGCGTCACATATGCCCCCAAAAGATCAGATTTGATCCAAGAGATCGTTGATGGTGAGGCGTGATTTAAATAATGTGCTGGGGTGTCAGATATGCAATCGAGAGATCTGTCAGGGATCTGTTATAGCTTCAGATTTGACCCAGATTTAACCCGAAAGATCCTTTATGCCTCATCCGAACGAGATGATGTGCTGTGGTATCAGATATGCCGCCGAGAGAGCCTTGCCAGGGACCTGCTGGGGTGCCAGCTCTCACTCGCATCTGGGCACAGCCTCACTCTATGGCTTCTAGGCGCTGCGGGCACCATTGTCAGGTTTAGTTTTATTCAGAGTCCACTTGCACACAACGCCACAAAGGGTCCCAGTGAGATGCACAGGCAGGTAGATCAACTTAGGTCTCCACTCCACCTGTCACTGCAGGGGCTGCAGAAGGCTGAGCCCGAGAGAACAGGAGCTTCTCCGAAACCGTGCAGCCGACAGAGGAGCGCCCCCACCCTGCGCGAGGAGCCCCCAGAATAGGACCGCGCGTGACTGTACTTACAGCAGCAAAGCGTGGTGTCGAACTGAATCATTGTGTGTCTGGGGCGGCCGATGTCACAAGATCACACAAGCCAGGCCCAAGTCCGCACTGCGCGCGCATACACAAAAGCGTCCTATATTCCTGCACGTTAATTTACTCGTGTGTTATCGGCCCCACAGACGAGTAATTATTCTACCTTTAGTACACGTGGGTACATGCGAGCTATGATGTCACTGCCTATAAAGGTGGCATTGGCATCGGCATGGCTGTGCTGGTACAACTTATTTGTAGGGAACTGTGCGATCTTTACCCACAGAGTCCGTATATCACCTAATAACTATAGAAATACGAACAGATTTTGAATAATTTCCACCTGCGATGTCACATACCCCTGCAGGTACTAAATGTACATGTTCTAACCGGTCTTATGCAAAGAACACAGCGCACCTTTAAACCATACTGAATGCAGGCCTTGTGTAATATGTTAAGCCATTTTGTGGTCTGTAATACGTGATGGTATAACTATCACATGCTGAATCAAGCTAAATGTCAAGTGGTGTCATATAAGTCACATGAGACGCCATATTATAAATTAGAGGTATCCAACATAAGTACATGCGGGGCGAGTCCCTGCAAGGTGTGCATGACGCTCACTATGTAAATTATTTCAATTTAAATAAATTGTAGGTAAGTTTGTTATAGGGATTGCAATGCAATAGGTCTCGCATTTACGCGAGTTTGAGCTGGTGACATTGCAAATTACAATGCCTTTTATTTTTAAAAACATAAACAAGTCATTGTCATTTACAATGCCAATAGCTTAAACTTGCGTAAATGCGAGACCTGTTGCATTGCAAATGCTTGTTCTTAAGTGTTATGAGGTGCAAAGCTGACGGGACAGATCTCCAGTTACGTTCTGCCTGTCTCATCGCTCGTCTATCATCATTAAGAAACCCGTCATACCATGGTTTAGAGATTTTTGAAGAAACATTCTTTAATTGAAGGGGGGCAGCTGCGTTGATAATTGAGGACATCGAATTGAGGTAGTGGTCGGTAAGGACCTGTACGTCAACAACACCAATGGGAGGTAAGAGAAGATTGTGGTTGAGGGAGGGTAGTGAGTTGGGGTTGAGTTTCTTCAGATCTCTCTTCCAGATCTTAGGTCTGGTGGATTGAGCCGGAATAAGCTTCATTTTTTCGATAATGGAGAAAGTGATAATGAAGTGGTCAGACCAGTCACAGGGTTAGATTGACTCGAGTTGGATAGAGTCAGCTTTGGAGATGAGATCCAAGATAGAGCCTTTGTCGTGGGTGGGGCTGTTGCAAATTTGTGTGAGGTCTAAGTCGATGAGGAAGTTTTTGAGACTATTGACTAGAGTCGTTGTGGTCATTCCAATGAAGGTTGAAATCCCCAAGGAAAATCTGTGTATGTGGTCGTCCAGTGTTCGTTGTGACCAGATCCATGAGGTGCTCAGTAAAGGTGAGGTTGTCTCCTGGAGGGTGGTAGAGAATATGTAGGGAGCAAACCGAGTTAGCTTCGCTGATGATATCAAGACAAAGGTGTTCACAGGAGGAGGATAAAGGTGAACTGGCTCTATTAACTGCAAGGTTGCTACGGTGAATACATGCAAGTCCACCCCCTGTTTTGTCAACCCTGTCTAGCCTAATGATGTGGTAGTTAGGGGGAACTAGAATGTCAATGAGTGGTGAGGAGGAGTCTGTTAACCAGGTTTCGGTGAGTATGATCAAGTCTAGGTCATGTGCGATGATGAGGTCTGCAATGTCTGAGGCATGTCTGGGGGCCGATCTGCAGTTCAGAAGAGTGCACTTAAGCCGAGGAGTGATGAGGGAGGAAGAGGGGTCGGGAGTGAGTGAAACTTTTTTTTAGATTATCGACAACGATACCTCTATCGTTCTGTTTGGAGGATCTGAGGGGATTGAGAGGAAGGGATGGGAAGATATGTGGGGGTTGTGTGGGTCAAGGGTGCGATATCATATGAGTGTATGAGAGAGCGTATGTCGTACGCAGAGAGAGGGTTGACGCTGCGAAGAGGATGGGTGGTAGAGTTACATGAGGGGATAGATGTCCAATAAGGAGAATTCTGTTTGCAGGGAGGAGGGGGTTGAGTGTGGATCTGGTAGGGTAAAGAGGTTTCTGATAGATACATCTGCTGTGTGGATTCCTCACCTTGTGAATGAATACCCCTTGCGTCAGCAACATTCGGAAATTCTTTTTTTTTTTCTTTTCGTAGCCTCGCGCCGACGTGGACTCCTGACGTCATAGAGACACGACCTCGCTCGCGACTCCGCTGACGTCACCGACGCCTATAATAGGCCCACGCCGGCGTGATGACATCAGTTCCCTTTTTTCCGCGTCGTCGACGCTAACGGTTTCGGGATACTCTGTAGCCTTAGTACAGTGTTACTTTATTTCCTCGATTCTCCATTCTCGGATATTTGTGTTCTATTGTCATGTCGACAAAGAAGACCGGGTTTAAGCCTTGCAGAGAATGTGGGAAGATGATGTCCGTTACGGACCCTCACCAGGACTGCATCTGGTGTTTAAGTTCGGATCATGACGTCGATGGATGTTCATCGTGTCAAAAGATGAATCCGAAGGCTCTCCGTGAAAGAGAATCCAAGCTTCTTGTGGCCAGGATTAAGGCGAGTAAGGTGAAAAGATCATCGAAGCACTCGAGGTCGAGATCCAGGTCGAGGTCTCGGGAGGCGTCGGCTTCGAAGCCTTCGTCCGGTCACACCTCTGGTTCTCACAAGAAGCACAAGAAAAGGAGGCATGGTTCCCATCATCATTCTAGATCGAAGTCTCCCAAGAGGGTGAGGTCGAAGGTGATTCCTCTTCAGGTGTCGGATCGAGAAGGTGAGGCTTCGCCTTCGGAGTCGGTGGTCCAGTCTCCGATTCCAGTTGCGGCTCCGTCCCCGGCTCCGTCCCTGGCTCCATCGGACACAGTTGGGGTTCCTGTTGAGGAGGAGGTTTCGAATCCTGTTGAGGAGACAGATTTGAACGTGCCACAAGGTCGACCTGAGCATCCACCATTCCCGGCTCCAGGTCAGGACCCCTCTGCGTTTTTAAACGCGATGTATGGTGTCTTCTCGAGGTCGTGGTACCCCTCTGGAGCACCTTCGGGTCCCATTGGTCCAATGGCTTTCAATTTGGGTGTTCCACACTCATATGCTCCGGCACCCTTCATGCCGTATATGCCGGCTCCGACTCCGTTGTGGCAGTACCAAGCTCCACCGAGGTCGACGCCGGTGTCGACGCCGGCTCGGCCGAAGTCGGCTCGGCCGAAGTCGACGACTCCGGTCCCGGCGTCACCGGCTCCTTTGGATTCTATGGGGCGGCCTTCCAAGCCCTCGGATTCGGTTCCGAAGTCGACTCCGGCGCCGTCGAATTCGGCTTTGGATTCGACCGCACTTCGAGTGAAGATGAGATCTCGTAGAGAAGCTAAACGACTTCTGGATGAACAGAGGGTTGATGAATCATCTTCTGAAGTGGAGGAAGGTGAGCTGGAGGGGAGTTGTTTTGAAGACCTGGCGGATGCTAGTGGTCTCAAGTTTTCTCCAGAGTGGTCGTTGCCTTCAGGACCTGATGCTCCCTCCAGGGATGTTCAACCGTATCATGTTGTCATGAAGAAGGCAGCAGGACTTTTGGGTTTGATTTTGCCTTCTGTCGAGTTTAAGTCGAACTTGTTAACAGAGGTCCTCCATTCTCCAAGCTCGTCGGTGGAACCTTTGCTACCATTTAATGACGCTTTAAAGGATCCCATCATGGAGGTTTGGAAGAAGCCCTTTTCTGCTCCTGCAGTTTCGAAAAGTGTGGCAATGAGGTATAGAGTGGCTCCTGAGGATCCTGCTTTCTTATCTTCTCATCCTTCCCCTGAGAGTTTGGTAATTCAGGCCGCTTGCTCTAAAAAGTCTGTTGGGGCTTTTCCGCAAGTACCTGCCGACAAAGAGGCCAAGAAGCAGGATCAAGTGGCAAAAGGTTTTTTCTTCGGCCAGTATGGCTTTGAAGTCTTCTAACGCCACTTGCCTTATGGGAAGATACATTCATGCTCTTATGGACTCTATGCGTTCATTGGTCCCTAAGGTTCCTGAGGGAAGTAGAAAAGACTTTGAAGAAGCTTTGTCTGACTCTCAGGCGGTGGCTCGTCAGGTCATCCAAAGTGGACTTGATACTACGGATTCTGTGGCAAGGATCATGGGCACGGCGGTTGCCACGAGGCGTTCAGCCTGGTTAAAGTCTTCTGATTTTTCAACTGATGTGCAGTCTGCATTGTTGGATTTGCCCTTCAATGGTGTGGGGCTTTTTGGAAAGAAATCAGACACGGCCTTGGAAAGATTCAAGGACAGCAGGGCAACTGCTAGGTCTCTTGGCCTTCAGGTCAGGGGCGCAACGAACAGGAAATTTAGAGGATTTGGCCGCTCTTCCTTTCAGTCGTATAGACAAGGCCAGCAGCAGCAACAGCAACAGCAGCAGCAGCAGAATACCTTATATAGGTCTTACAGAGGAAAGCAGAGGGCACGTCCTCGAGGGCGTCAAGCCTCCTCCTCCTCCACCTCTTCCAACCCCCCAGCCACAGAAAAGCAGCCCTAGATCCGCCATTCAGGATCATGTAGGCCCAGTGGGGGGTCGGCTTACCCACTTTCTACGAGATTGGGAATCGGTTACATCAGATCTTTGGGTTCTCAATCTCGTAGAGAATGGGTATGCCCTTCCCTTTCGGGAATTCCCTCCCAATTACCCTCCTTGCCAGGGGTATTGCTCAGAGGAACATCTGTTACTCCTTCAGGAGGAAGTCCAAACTCTATTGAGAAAAGGTGCGATAGAGGTGGTCCCAGAGCAGGAAAGGGGTCAGGGATGCTACTCCCGGTATTTCCTGATTCCCAAGAAGGATGGCAGGCTTCGTCCAATCCTAGATCTCAGGATCTTGAATTTTTATCTGAAGCAGGAGAAATTCAAGATGCTCACCCTTGCTCAGGTTCTTCAGGCTCTGCTGGAAGAAGACTGGATGGTGTCGCTCGACTTGCAGGATGCGTATTTTCATATTCCGATCCTGAAGTCGCACAGGAGGTATCTCCGTTTTACGGTGGGGTCGCAGCACTACCAGTTTGCGGTCCTTCCGTTTGGACTTACTACTGCACCTCGAGTTTTTACCAAGGTGATGGCAGTGGTGGCGGCGCATCTCAGAAGATCGGGGATTCCTGTATTCCCGTATCTGGACGACTGGCTGATCAAAGCGGAGTCGTCAGAGAGAGTTCTTCATCATCTGCAGGAGACAACACTGTTGTTCAGGTTGGGTTTTTCGATAAACGTACCCAAGTCTCACCTGGTGCCCTCCCAGCGCAACCTGTTCATAGGTGCTGTACTGGACACGACTGTATGTCGTGCATTCCCTCCCCCTCAAAGGATTCGCGACATACAGGAGATGATTCCTTTATTCTTCAATGGAGCGGTTGTTCCAGTCCTGAAGGTCCTCCGCCTGCTCGGTCTGATGGCTTCTTGCATTCTGTTGGTCAGTCATGCTCGCTGGCACATGAGGGCACTCCAGTGGTGCCTCCGCAGGCAGTGGTATCAACACAACGGAGATCTCGGAGTCGGTGAGGATCTCCAGAGAAGCTGCAGCGGATCTGTCTTGGTGGGGCGTGGAAGGCAATCTGTCTCAAGGAAAGCCTTGTGAATAGAATTAGGATAGATGCACTGCTATTTTATGAGGAGATTTTTTCAAATGTAATGTCTGTTCAAGTAATTTTAAGGTGCTCAGCCAGGTGGCGTCGAGTGCCCAACGGCGTCCAAAGATACAAATGAAGAAAGTGAAACCAGAGGATCTCATCCCTTAGCTGGCACACCCAAGCTTGTCTTATGTAAATAGGACTTCCAAACAACGAGTTTCTTTAAAGTGTCTTTATATTCTACTTCATATAATTCCACTTGAATGTTCCAAGATTTAATATCATATATTTTTCAATACATATTATGCACTTGTTTTTCACTCAGGCAATGTCTTTACTAAGAATCCAATGCATTTCGGGCATTTCACAACATGCCCTTCGTCAGGGAATAGACACTATAAAACAATGAGATAATCAACTGTTAGTGTGGTTGCTAACCGAGTGTTAAATGATAACAACAGTGCAAAAACGGGGTGCTTGGTCATATGGCTGAGATATAATCATGAATTGCTGATAAACTAATGTATTTGACAATTTATCAAACAGTAAATCATGTATGACGGTAAACATGGTGGTTTTCTTTTAAAAACGGTTAAATACAAACTAGATGGTAAACAATAAGGTTCCATGTCACTTACATGCCTGTCTTCCGTGATGTGTCAGTTCTAGGGGAAATTAATGAAAAGACGCGTCAAAGTGTATTGCGGGATTTGGAAATTATGTTACTGCTGGTTCGAGCGTGTAAAGGGCTAGTAACTAACCTGCATTTTGGGGAAAAGGAATAGCGTTTCGCCGGATGCTCTTCAGATAACGCCGGTGCAAGGGTTCTGCCCGCGTTTAGGGATTTTAAAAGTCTCCGGTCACATACATTAAGGACACATCCCAATTCTTATTAAAAATGCAACAACAACCATTCAATCCAGAAGAGAAAGTGATCTTATGCACAGCTGACGTATGCAGCCTATACACGAGCATACCCCACAACATGGGGATTGAAGCCATGGAATCAGCTCTTAAACACAAATCTGGATCAAGACTTACAAGTATTCTTAATGGAACTGATGTGCTTTATCCTACACCACAGCTACTTCAAAGTCAAGGAAAAATGGTACCAACAACTCACTGGGATGGCAATGGGCAATTCGGCTGCCCCAGTATATGCGAATATATTTATGCAGTGGTACGAACAACAACACATCTTGACCAAAACAGCCTGGACCGACCATCTGAAATTGATTATCCGATATATCGATGACTATTTCATCATTTGGAATAACTCAGAAGAGTTATTACGTGCTGAACTTATGAGGTTCAATGAAATCGACCCAAGAATTCAACTAACTTGGAACATATCAAACGCTTCAGTTAACTTTCTGGATGTGAAAATATCACTAACTCCACACGGGTACACTACAGAACTATATGTTAAACCTACCGATAGAAATAACATGCTTCTACATTCAATTTTCCATGAACCGAACCTGATAAGGAATTTGCCATTCTCACAGATGGCTAGAGTGAAAAGAATTACTTCAAATGCAACAACCCTCAACAAGAGTTTGAAAGAAGTATCGAACAAATTCATGAACAGAGGGTACCCGCAAACACTAATAGAGGAAACCAAAGCAAGGGTTGCACAATTGGACAGACAAGATCTCCTAATCCCCAAAACCAAACCGGAACAGACACGGACAGTGGTAGTTTCTAAGTATTCAACTGCCAGCAATAAATATAAACAAGCAATCTTAAAGCATTGGTCTATACTAAACATGGAACCCCACTTCAAACAAACTTTCAAGCAACCACCTCTCTTTGCATATACCAGAGGTAAAAATTTGGGAGAAATCCTACAACACAAATCCATGAAACCAGCAATATTTTCCGGCACAAAACCCTGCTTCAATTGCGGAAACTGCAACAACATAATGAAAGGGAACACCATCCATCATCCGATGAAAGGAAACGCAATAAAACTAAGAGTGAACGCTACCTGCGATACTAATAACCTAATCTACGGAATAAAATGTCCGTGTGGCAAAATGTACGTTGGAAAGACTGAGCGACGCATTAAAGTGCGTCTCACGGAACACAAGTCAAACATTCGATTGAAGAACCTGAAGTCAGCATTATCCGCACACTACGTGGAAGAGAACCACAACGTGTCACAAATCAAATTCATCGTCCTGGAAACGATACAAAGATTGGAGGGTACTGATAATAACAAAAATCTCCTGAAAAGAGAGAACTTTTGGATCCAGAAGTTATCGACCCAGAAACCATGGGGCCTTAACGAAAGAATTGAACTGTCTTGTTACCTTTAAATATTTGCTCCATGTACCATAACTAGTGTTAACTGTGTGTCTCCACCACCTTCTATGACACTACTCTATCACACATTCACATCATCCTCCCATTCACAGTCATTCCCTCTCACATCTCCAATAGCTCAACCTTTTAGGTACAGAATCACTCATTTCACATGCACTCAGTTCGAGTCCAGACCCCGGTGTATTAACACCAACATACAGATTTTCGGTATATTTTTTTAGCCATCCCGTTTAATTTCCCTACTGAAATAATATTGTCTTAAACACTATTTTCACCTTAGACAGCCTCGGGTTAACCCTACGATGCAACCATGTTTGTGATGTCTATGTTTACTAGTTCGCCTGAAGCTTCCACGGAACAGTATAGTCCTTCCTTAGTGTTAGTTATGGGTCACGTGACCGGAGACTTTTAAAATCCCTAAACGCGGGCAGAACCCTTGCACCGGCGTTATCTGAAGAGCATCCGGCGAAACGCTATTCCTTTTCCCCAAAATGCAGGTTAGTTACTAGCCCTTTACACGCTCGAACCAGCAGTAACATAATTTCCAAATCCCGCAATACGCTTTGACGCGTCTTTTCATTAATTTCCCCTAGAACTGACACATCACGGAAGACAGGCATGTAAGTGACATGGAACCTTATTGTTTACCATCTAGTTTGTATTTAACCGTTTTTTAAAAGAAAACCACCATGTTTACCGTCATACATGATTTACTGTTTGATAAATTGTCAAATACATTAGTTTATCAGCAATTCATGATTATATCTCAGCCATATGACCAAGCACCCCGTTTTTGCACTGTTGTTATCATTTAACACTCGGTTAGCAACCACACTAACAGTTGATTATCTCATTGTTTTATAGTGTCTATTCCCTGACGAAGGGCATGTTGTGAAATGCCCGAAATGCATTGGATTCTTAGTAAAGACATTGCCTGAGTGAAAAACAAGTGCATAATATGTATTGAAAAATATATGATATTAAATCTTGGAACATTCAAGTGGAATTATATGAAGTAGAATATAAAGACACTTTAAAGAAACTCGTTGTTTGGAAGTCCTATTTACATAAGACAAGCATGGGTGTGCCAGCTAAGGGATGAGACCAGAGATCCTCTGGTTTCACTTTCTTCATTTGTATCAAGGAAAGCCTTTTCATCTGCCTCCATCAGTGGCCTCAGTGATAACGGATGCATCCACTCTCGGGTGGGGTGCTCATCTGGGGGATCTGGAGGTCAAGGGCCTTTGGTCTCCAGAGGAAAGGTTGCTTCACATCAACCTTTTAGAGTAGCGGGCGATACGTTTGGCACTCAAGGCCTTCCTTCCTTCCCTTCGCGGTCGGTCAGTCCCAAGTCCTGACGGACAACACTACTGCGATGTGGTACATCAACAAGCAGGGAGGAGTGGGGTCGCAGTGTCTCTGCAGAGAGGCTCTGCGTCTCTGGTCCTGGGTTCAGGACCATCAGATTTGTCTGATGGCAAATCATCTGGCCGGGGTGTTGAACGTTCGTGCAGACAGTCTCAGTCGGCAGTTCTCTGCCGACAACGAGTGGAGGCTTCACCCGGGGGTGGTTCACGACATCTTTCAGATGTGGGGGACTCCTCGGGTGGACCTGTTCGCCACTCGCGAGAATGCTCACTGCCTGTCATTCTGCAGTCTCCAGTATCCGATGCAAGGAGCCTTGGGGGATGCGTTTCAGTTGAGTTGGGGAGGTCAACTCCTTTACGCGTTTCCTCCCATACCCTTGATTCCTCGGGTTCTGAGGAAGATTCGGCAAGACAGGGCCCAAGTCATATTGGTCGCCCCGGATTGGCCAAGAAGGGTGTGGTATACAGATCTTCTCCACCTCTCCTCTCACCCGCCGCTCCGTCTCCCTCACAGGGCAGACCTCCTCTCTCAGATGGAGGGGCAGGTTCTACACCCCCACCTCCAGACATTGCACCTTCATGCCTGGAGATTGAGCGGGGCAACCTGATTTCCTTTTCCCTCCCATCTGACGTTGTGGATGTCATCTTGTCAGCCAGGCGTGACTCCACTAAGTCCATCTATTCTTATAGATGGGCGAAATTTGTCTCGTGGTGTGGGGAAAGGTCTATCGATCCTTTGAAGGCCCATTTGTCTCACGTTCTCCAGTTTGCCCTTTCTCTGGCTCAGCAGGGTCTTGCTGTTGCCACGGTGAAAGGTTATCTTTCTGCGCTGTCAGCTTTTCTCTGTTTGCCTGACCAGCCTTCTCTTTTTAAGTCACCTGTGGTTTTAAGGTTTTTAAAGGGACTTATAAATATGTTTCCTCCTGTCCCTTTTATTGTGCCTCAGTGGGACTTGAATCTGGTCTTGACCTTTTTGATGGGTGCTCCTTTCGAGCCTCTCCACAAATGTCCCTTGAGGCTTCTTACCCTTAAAACAGTCTTCCTTGTTGCAATAACCTCGGCAAGGAGGGTAAGTGAGCTTCAAGCTCTTTGTCACAAGCCCCCTTTCTTGTCCATACATGCTGATCGAATGGTTCTCAGGACCAGGGCTGCTTTTCTGCCTAAGGTGGTAACTCCCTTCCACCTAGGGCAGTCCATTACTTTACCTTCCTTCTATCCTCCCCCTCACCCTTCTAAGGAGGAAGAGAGACTGCACCATCTGGACCCTAAGAGGGCGGTGTCCTTTTACTTGGACAGATCCAAGGACTTTCGTTTGGAAGACCAGCTCTTCGTTGGATTTGCTGACTGCAAGAAAGGAAGAGCGGTCCATAAGAGAACCTTGTCGAGATGGATCGTCCTCTGCATAAAGATCTGCTACTCTTTGGCCGGTAAGGAACCACCAGAGGGTATAAGGGCTCATTCTACTAGAGCTAAGTCTTCTACCTCCGCATTGGCCAGAGGTGTGCCTGTAGAAGATATTTGTAGAGCGGCGACTTGGTCTTCCCTCCACACTTTCGCGAAGCATTACTGCTTAGACTCCGAAGTGAGGAGGGACGGTCACTTGGCGCGCGCTGTCCTTCAGGATTTCCTGGTCTAGAAGAGTGGACACCCTCCTCCGGGAGTGGGGACTGCTGTGGGACTCTATTCACAAGGTGAGGAATCCACACGGCAGATGTATCTATCAGAAGAACAAGTTACTTACCTTTGGTAACGCTTTTTCTGGTAGATACTATATCTGCCTGTGGATTCCTCACTGACCCACCCGCCTCCCCGTTGTCCACTCTTCTATGCCGGAGTTACTGTAATGTAATGTATATATATTTTGTTGTCAAGGAAATGTTCCAATTGCTTTCCTGCTTTTGCTTAACACTGTGTGTTTTGCCTTGATTATTGTGTACTATGTATACTTGTATATTTCTACTGTCATTGGTCCGTCCGTGTGCCTCGATGGCACGGAAAAAAGGGCGGAACTGATGTCATAACGCCGGCGTGGGCCTATTATAGGCGTCGGTGACGTCAGCGGAGTCGCGAGCGAGGTCGTGTCTCTATGACGTCAGGAGTCCACGTCGGCGCGAGGCTACGAAAAAATAAAAATAAAAATAAAAAAATTCCGAATGTTGCTGACGCAAGGTATTCACAAGGTGAGGAATCCACAGGCAGATATAGTATCTACCAGAAAAAGCATTACCGAAGGTGAGTAACTTGTTCTTTAGGGGTAAGGGGTGCCTGGGTTGGTGTTTAAAGAAAAACTCTTTGAAGGAATGGAGATCATCTTCGATTTGAAGAAGTTGTCATAATCTTATCCAAGGTGAGTATTGGAACAGTAGAGTTGTTGGTGTTGGAGTGAGAGGAGGGTTGGGGGGGTATGACTCGATTAGGAGTGAAATCAGATGAAGGCAAAGGTGGGGAAGGGGGGGTGATGCATGGCATGCAGGGCACAGTGAAGGCAAAGGTGTAAGGGAAGTGGAAATGTCTAATGAAGGGAGGAGAGGTATGATGGCTGAAATATTATTGGGAAGAGAAAGGTCACAACTAGGAGTCAGTGGTGGAACGACTACTGTGCAGGGTGCGTGAGGGGAACCAGTGGGAGGGGAATGGTTTCTGTTTGGAGCTAGAGGGGGAACGACAACTGAGCAGGGTTCTTGGGGGGGATTCAATGGGAGGGGAATGGTCTCTGTTTGGAGGCAGAGGAGGGATGACTACAGTGCAGGGTTCTTGGGGGGGTTTCAATGGGAGGGGAATGGTCTCTATTTGGATCCAGAGGAGGGACGACTCCTGTATAGGGAGCGTGAGCGGAAGCAATACAGGGTAGAGGGAGGACTAAGGTGTTATGAGATAGGGGGGTATAGTGGGAAGCCTGAGAGATTGTGCAAGAGGCGAATTAGAAGATAGGGTAGAGTAGGTTGGAGGCGTGAGAGGGTTAGGGGGAAGAGTAAGGAGGGGTGCTGGAGGGTGAGAGAGAGGTTGGGGGAGGAGTGAGGAGCAGCGCTTAAGGATGGCAGGGGGTTAGGGGATGGGAGGGTAGCAAGGAGGGTGGGGGTAGTGGTGACCGGAATGCTGGGAGTGAGGGGAAATTGGGTAAATTGGGAGGAGGTAGGAGGATTAGACAAATCTTTTATAGTGGAGAAGATGTTATCAAATTAGATTAAGACTGCGGTCTGTGGATTGAATGAGAATAGTTCCGTTGTTGTAGATTGTGAAGGTGGCTGTGGCGTGGAAGAATTGTGATGGAGCAGTGTAGATCATAAGACCGTGTGCGGATTTCCTCGCGAGGAGATCGAGAATAATGCTAGGAAAGCTTTCCTCCATTGAGCTCTAAATCTAGTGAAGAAAATGTCAGTGGTCGTAATTCCATTATGTGTTGAGAAGTAAGGGTCAGCAAAGGGCGTTTCTGGGTGAGATTTAAGAAAGTTGTGTTTAAAGCATTTGGCCGATTTTTGGTGACATTGGGAGGGTAGATGATTTTGTAGGTGTGAATTCCTGTAGGTTCCATATTGAGAGCAGTGAGACCGGGATAGAGGGGAAAATACCTGAGTAATAAGGATGAGTAATCAGGATGAGAAGAAAACGGGAGGAGGGAGAGGAGAGGCCTAATTCAGAATTTGAGGAGTAAGGGAGAGTGGTAAGATAAATGGTAAATAGAGCAGAAAGGGTACCTGGACAAGAATGGACGAAACCTAATTAAGGTAAGACAGGGGCCTATATGTGGTCCTAATAATAGTATTAACATAAAACAGGCGGGTCAAAGGATAGTCCTAATTCTATACACAGGATAGAAGAGGGATTGAGGTCAAGATGTATGTAGTCCCTTAAAGGAAAATTTCAATAATATATATGAAGTACAGAAATCCTGTCTCAGGATAAATGTTAGTGTAGTCCTTTTTCTGTGTCCATAGACCAAGAGAGCATGAACAGGATCGAAGAGGTATTGAGGTCAAGATATAAAGTCCCTAAAAGAGAATTTCAATAGCACATATGGAGTACAGAAAACTCCTGTCTCAGGATAAATGTTAGTGTAGTCCTTTTTCTGTGTCCATAGACCAAGAGAGCATGAGACCAAGTAAGCGTAGTCCTTTATCTGTGTTCATCGATTGTGAGGGCCCCAGAGTAGTCCTGTTTCTATGAACATGGCTTAATGTGGGAGTTTGGGATTGTGGTCCTATTTCAGTTGCAACATATTGTTAGGAAGGTCCTCTTTCTATTGTCCAAGGGAAGACCTGATTCTGTAGGGAAGAGACACAGAGGGGATTGAGGTCCAATTACAATCGGTTGTAAATTAGTTAATTATCTCTGAGAGAGAAGAGCAGTTGCAGGGGGAGGCTTCCTTTGTTTAATTAAATAACAACAACGGCCATTATGTTGAGTTGAGATCATAAGAAAACAAAAACGAAATGGAGTGAGGCAGCAATGCAGAAAATAATGTTTCCAAGAATAGACATCGGATAGTTAGATACACCCAGGGACTGGCGCTCCAGCGCGAGATAAACCCCTCAGCCCCCAGGAGCTACCTTTGCAACTCACCCGGGTCTTGATCGTGTGAAGTGCAGGGACCTCCGCAGTCTTAGGCGCAGCGCGCCATCTGGAAAGACAGCACGTCTCCCCAGGAGCCTCCGGTGCTTCTCTCGTAGTAAAGAGGGAGCCAGCGAAGATAATAACAGCGTGTGCTGTCAGGACATACTCGATCCTGAGGAAATGGCTTAGGCTGTTTCTGGAGCCGGCTCACTCGATGGAGATGTAGCGTCAGGACCTCTTGAAGCGTGAGGGGCACTGTTTCCTCTGTAGGTGGAGGCGATTAATAATGTTTGCTGAAAACCTTGCTCATTAGATCTTTTGCTTTTGGGAGCAATCAGTACATCTAGTGTGATCAGTTCACACTATTTTCCACATCTTGTAATCACATCTGGATGAAGCAACATGCATTTTCGGTGGTGTTCAGGTATTCTGCACCGGGGCTGGGGGCGCAATGGCGATCCTTTGTGCCGGGTCGGTACTAGTAGTTGTCTTCCTACTACGGAGCTCCCGCTTTGAGGCTCCGTCGATGTTTGTTGTAGGGGGGGGCTCGGTTATTCGAGGCAGCAAGGCGCCACTACCGCCAGGCGCCGCCGGGGTGCTAGGGTCCTGGCCCCAGGGCGAGCCGACCTGCACCTGCTCGGATGCCACAATGGCTGTGTTGTGGCTGGTTCTGCGGGGGTCCCGCACGTCTGCTCCGTCGGGGGCGAACTTTCGGTGGAAGCAGGACTTGGCCCCGGAGCGAGCAGACCTGCACCCGCTCGGATGCCACAATGGCTGCGCTGCGACTGGTTCTGCGGGGGTCCCGCATGGCTGCTCCGGGGGGCGAACTTTCGTGGCAACAGGACACCCCCCTCCTCCGGGAGCCGTCTGAGTGTGAGGGAATCGGCTCCGGTGAGAAGGCCACCGTCCTGGCAAACCCGTCCCACTGGCTTTTGGACCGTGGGGTCTCCGATGGGTAGATTACTTCGAGGTCTGAGGATTCTTCGAACCTCACCGTGCAGGAGTCTGTCGTCCCGTCAAAGTCTGTGACCGCGACACAGAAGTCCAACCACCCTGATCAGAGGAGCGTCGTCCAATCCGTCTGGCCTTACCACTCTCCGGGGATCGCCATTAAAGTGGTCAGCAGCAGTCAATGCCCCACGCAGGGTCCTGCAGTAGCGGACCGAGGGGCGCCAGGGATCGCAATGTGCAACAACTGGCAGCAGACCACCTGCATGAGAGCAAGTAGTCTATCCGGAACGATGAGGAGTCTCCTTTGTTGCGGTCGAGGCGCCGTCCAGTCCGGGATCCACGGGCAGGTGGGCGATAGAAATGAGATTATAGTTCAATAATATGGGCGATGTGAAAAATAGCTAATTCTAGACGATGCTGTAACAAAACCAGTTACTTTTAATGGGTCGATTGCGTCCGATGGTTGCTGCTGAGAGGGATATTTCCAGATAGGGGATCCCAAGCAGATGGAGCTCAATCGTGGACCTCCCACTCGTTGGCCATCTTAGCCCCAACTCTAGCTTTGATCGGCTTGGTCCTATGGAGCACCATCAACTTTATCTTCCCTACATTAACCACTAGCTCATGTTCGCGGCAAAACGAGACCGTGCCGCCTGCAGCCCCTGTCTCATTTTAGATATAAGCAGTGTCGTCCGCGAACATGAGCAGTGATACTTTCATTCCAGCTAACATTGGCGCATCAATTGGGTGATTTGCAAAGTACTGGACTACCCATTTATAAATAAAGAAAACCAGGTAGGAGCCAGCACACACCCCTGTCGCACCCCTTTGGAGACCATGAACCTTTCTGTGGTCTCTCCTGATTTGCCCCAACGAACCTGCGCATAGGTCGATTAATGAAATTTGACCAAGATAGCAACCAAACATGGGGGCATGCCCATTTTCAATAATGCCCTCCACAGTTTCATCCGAGGAACAAGATCAAAAGCGGATTTTAAATCCACAAATGCTGCAAAGAGTATACCCCGCCTAAAACCACCTCCTTCCAATAAATTGATACAAATCTGAAGGCCTGATCAAGAGTGCCTGTGTGTGACCGAAACCCTGCCTGTAATGGAGTTAGGATATTGGTTTTGATCATCCAGCCCTGAATCCGCCCAAGCACTAGTCTGGCTCCGATCTTCTGAACAGCGTCAATAAGACTGATGGGTCTATAATTCGCTGGTTCAGAACGATCCCCCTTCTTATAGATCGGTAAGATCTCTGCACCAGACCAGGATTTTGGGAGCGGGGCTCCACTTACTATAGCATTTGCTAAACACTTTATGTATGGACCCCATAGATCTTTATCTTGTCTAAACAGATCTGCAGGAATGCAGTCAGGCCCTGGGGCCCTGCCACTCAGGGCTATTTTTAACACAGACTCTACCTCTCTGCAAGTGAAAATCAGTGGTTCATTAAATAAAATAGGCTAGGGCGAACTCCTCACTACTATGAATTGACTTAAACTGTGCTTCAAAATACGTCACCCACAGTTCTGGTACAACATGATTGCTCGGAGCGTGTGACTGCGGACTGTTACCCCCTTTAACTAGGTTCCAGAATTGGATCATATTTCTCCCATTGCATACCTGTAACAGGGCCTTCCATCTTTCTTTATCCCACTCTCTCTTTGCTTGTCTCTGTGCCGCTTTGTAGTTTGCTCTAGACTGTTTGATGTTACCCTGTGACCTTGATCTAATAGCTTCCACAAGGACTTTATAGGCCTTCCTAAACGTGTTATTGTACCACGAACTTTGCTTCAGGGGCCTAATCTTTTTAGAGGAGCTTTCTTTAACAAATAACTTTTTCAGTCCCTTGAAGAGTTCATCGTGAACACCCGGTAGGATGACGTTTAGCGCCTCCTGGGACATACAATCAGAGACCCAGAGACCATGTCACTCATCTGTGCAACATCGCTATCATTGTTGGCAATCCTTGCCCACCGAACCCTTCTTAAGTTGTCACTTTCTGGCCTCCTCTGAACCTCCATATCTAGAACTGTGGGCCAGAATTCCACATTAACAAGAATGTAGTCTATACGGCTACTGGTTCTACCATTATCAAAGGTCTTTGTGCCCTGCCTGTCTGACTGCGTCCTCCCATTGACTGCCCTCAGACCCCTTTCCAAACAAAGCCCCTTCACTTGTAGGGCGGCCTCAGACCATTTCCTTATGGTTTGTGGGTCTAGTTGGGGGACGCCCCATAGCGCATCCACAACTTCACTAAGCCTACCAGCTTCAAAATCCAGGGGTTCAAAACAACAATTGAAGTCACCAGCAATGATCATGTTACTAGTGACTACATCTTATACCAGATGACTTTCCAGAACTGTGATAACATTTGAACCCCTGCCACCTGGCTGTCCCCGCAAGTAGACATTAAATATTATGTCTAGCCTTTTAGTGAACTAACCCGTATGTCCATAATATCAGGGCACTCGATAGATAACTCGTCCACCCTTATCCCCTCAAGTTGTCTCTCCCAACAGGTCAGCCCACCAACTGGTCTACCCCTCGGACCCCTTGTCGCAGCCTTAAAAAAATGTTGGTAACCTGGATGATAAACTCCCTCTATAGACCAAGTCTCCTGAAATATCCATACATCAATTGTCTCAATATATGATGACCATTCTGTGGACTTTATTTTAGATGTAATTCCTGCTATGTTCCAAGAGGATAAAGACATACATTGCTTAGGGTGACTAGTACCAACATTCTCAGTGCTAGTAAGTGCCTCCTCAATGTTAACATTGGCTGTTAGGGGGAGGCCTGCGCTAGGGGTGCTAAGAAAGGGCGGGGCACAGCCACCTGTTCTTTCTAGGATAGCAGGCACTGCACCAAAATCAAAATTGATGGCATTTACAAGCGGTTCACTTCCCAAGCAAACGATCCTTATACTATCAGTCGGTGTAACCCATGGAAGAACATCCTAGCTACCCAACATATTAATAGAACAAACTTCCAAGTTCCTATCAACCACCCATTTAACTCCACACCCTACAGACCACAGAGAAGTGTCACTCCCTCTGTCAATCGATATCTTCGAGAGATGAAAGTAACTCGAAGCGGTTGCTGGTTTGAACGGGGTAATCAAACGGATTATGAGCCCTATTGAGGACCCGCGCTTCCTTATATCTAGGCGTCTTCCATGGATTGTAAAAAAAAACCCTAATGGAAGTATTTTAATTTCCTCTACTACAGGTGGGTAGTAACCAGCCGTTTCCAAAATATGATGTACCAAAAGAGGTGACCTAAAACTCAGTATCAAACCATCACCAGCCATGGATTTATGCGAGTGGCCTACCCAGCTAATTCTTCGCACCATTTTAAATTTGTCAAATAGCTGATTTCTGATACCTGTCTTTTTAATTAACTAAATGGAGAGCCTTTTATTTTAGCGTTGACCAGTGCTCTCGGGTGCCTGGGGGCAGCGGGGTCACATTGGCTAGAACTACTGTATAGGCCGTGGCTTCTGTTAGGAGGTGGAGACTGGATTGCAGGTTAATATCGCCCTCGATACCAGACTCCACCTGCCTCCTATTACCTTCAACCCCACGTTACTGCATCAACATTGTGGAGGTACCATTGTTTAAGCTTGGGGCAAGAAGGCGGTCTGTACTTGTCACAGATAGTGCTGGTGCAGATCTTGTGCGGGCATTTTCCAGATTACCCTGTTGCTTATTACTTACGGCCCCTGAAGTATTGCTTAGAACCCCTCCCCCCCCCCTATTATCATGTATAGTAGATTGGACTGGATTCCTTTGGTTTCTACAGGATAGGCATTGTTCAATCTTATTTAGCCTTTCAACACGGAGTCTAATCGTTTAAATATTGGGTCAATAATGGATGCTATTTGTTCTCTTAATAGGGAGCACAGTTCCTCCGGGTTGAACTGAGTACTTGGGCAGACTACCATGGAATTTTCATCAGCCTGCTTGGTGGGAGAAGTTATTGAGCTCGATGTTAAATTTACGACGGGATTAGCAACCAGGGTGGTAGCACCTGGCTTCCCAAAAAGATGTGCCCTACTAGATTCTTTGACGGCCATTGAGTTTTGCTTTACAGTGCTTCGGCCTTTCCTTTTTTTAGTGGAAGGTTCTGCCCCTGTTCCCACCCCCCACCCCCACCCCCCAATAGCTTTCATTCCCCTGGTCTTTACCATTACAGAGCTCTGTGGGCTACACCGTTCTTGGGAAGTTCCTGGGGTGGGGTGTGAAATCTCATTACATGCCAGGCTGGGCGGTGTTCTATTGCTGGCAGATTCAAATTCATTACCTGGCAATATTTGGGTTAGCTGGGCTCTGGGCAGGGAGAAGCCCCGGGATGATGCAGGTTCCAGCGAGAGCCTTTGCTCTGTTACTTGGATTTCGTGCATCAAAACAGATCTGCTCTATTTAGGAAAGCATCTAGTGTGCCCACCACCCCATCCCCAACCTTTCTTTTACTAATGTTTAAATCACCTCCGTGCCACACAATTAACAGGAAACACACTAGCTAATGAAAGAATACTTAGGCAAAAAGAGGTGCTTACAGTACGACGAAATAATTGTCAATAGCGTGGCCCAGTCAGGCCTCCTCTGGGCTCTGACGGGCACAGCCGGGCCCTCCCTTGTCCCGCGCTGCGGATGGCCTCAGGTGTTTTTAAGCGCCTCCTGGCACTGGGATCTGATGTGATGTGCTGCACTGCAAGAGGTTGCTGGGGGATATAGTCCCTGTCCTCGGCTGGCGCGATGGTGGCCGTCGAGAGTTCGTTGCAGTCCCACCTTGGACTGAAGCAGCAGTGGACCAACAGGGCAAACAATGTTCAGGTACGCCAGTGAAGGGCAACAAGAAAGAACGAGGGATCTCTGAAAGCATTAAACAAAAGTAGATTAGAGAACATCCCTGGACCACACTAATATCCTTTCAAATTCTGAATGCACACCTGTTTCCAACCGTTGTCATAAGATGTCTGATTCATCACTTGACACCTACCCAGCCGTTCCCCTTCATTAGATGTCTTTTGGAAGACATTGGTTTGATACTACTAGTGGTGCGTAGAGCCTTCATAGCCATTCTTCCAGAAGCTCAGACAACCCAGACATTCTGTTTCCAATTCACTCGTATTGAGTCCTGAAAGGGCTTGAAGTGGAGTAGTTGCAGTCTTTCATTGAGACCATTAATACCCCAGATTCTATCTAGGTGGGTTTCCAATCCTTGTTGGGTACCAAAATGAGACTAGTTTGGACAACCTTCTGTTGGAAACTGATGAAGTTATGCATCAAGCACTGATTGTGCTCAATCTTTCAGTGTTAAATCCCCAAATATGGCTTTTGCAAGGTGGGATAAGAATTCTTCCTCCAGAGAATCCTCATTAGTAGTTGTAAGCACAGAATTGTCCTGCCCATTTGTGGGATCCCAGGACGAAATGTAGATTTTTCACTCCTCACATAGGAACAAAGATGCACTCTCGGGCTGTTCTCAATGCTGCAATGTTTATTGTAAATGGCTTACGAGACTGTTCGATCCGAAAATATTGGTGCTTACAATCTGTGAGGAGGGAAATCTCTTTTCTGGATTGTTGAAAGTTTTGCCAATTTAACCAAACGCCCAGACAGGGCTCTGAGTTCAGTAGCGGTTTTGTGGACATATATATGTATTTCACAAGTTTAAGTGAAGAGCTGCCCTTATTGGAGCGCACCTACAGCACTCAAAATGAGCCCACCTCAAATGTCTGGTTTTCTACCTAGGAATTTCCTAGAGTTCTTAGCCTTTTTTTACATAATTTATATGGCACTCTAAGCTTGTGAGCGTTTGGTTTTGACCTACAAGGGGTAGCTCCCCCACTCCCCTCCTTGGGGGCGAGGCATGGCTATTCTTCTCTAAGAAGTGCCAATGAGACCGTCTCTTGTGACAGGAGTTGCTTTTATGCATTTCAGCTTGGCTTGGATAGAACTTTACTAACCCTACGCCTAAATATTGTGCCGGAGGTGGTAAGACTTAACAGTTTCAGCTCAACATGGATAGCACTTGGCTCATCCTGTGCTTAAAGACTTTGCTGCAAAAATGGCGAAAGGATTTGTAAATTTTCTGGTTTTATGTGGATAGCTCTGTGATTATGCTATGCTTAAAAACTCTGCTAGAATAACAGATATTTATTTATATGGGCAGAATTAAAGTGTTGCTGGTGTAAATGAGTTCCAGTGTTAGGACACGTATTCGCTGACAGTACCGCAAACGAGCAAAACGAGACTGGAACTACAATCCCCAAGAAACCCTCGCCCTGAACTACAAATCCCATGACGCTCCGCGCGGGACGGAAGCAGGCGCTGCCATAAAACAAACAGGATGGCAGGACGCGGCGTCGGATATTCCCGGTTCAGGTTCCTGTTCTCCTACGCTGAACGGCAGAGTTGACCAGACGTGCACAAACGAAAGGAGAGCTTCAGTCTCGGTAAGCCGTTGTTGCACCAGTCCCCGTGAGAGACCTACCTTGTGCAGTCCCCGCTCGAGGGTTATCGAGCGTGCGAGACGCTCCCTTGGAACTTTGTGCAGTCCCCGCTCGAGGGTTATCGAGCGTGCGTGACGCTCCCTTGGAACTTTGTGCAGTCCCCGCTCGAGGGTTATCGAGCGTGCGAGACGCTCCCTTGGAACTTTGTGCAGTCCCCGCTCGAGGGTTATCGAGCGTGCGAGACGCTCCCTTGGAACTTGTTGCAGTCCTTGCTCGAGGGTTATCGAGCGCGAGGGTCGCTCCCATTGTATATACCTATCTCTCAGCATTATCTGCCTTAGCCTCTGTCCCCATTCAAGAGATTCAAGTGCGAGGTCTCTGAACCCAAAGATCCGTGCCTTCCGTGTAGCCCTCCGTTGGAGAGTGTCGGGACCGACACTCATGCGGAGGACGACCTGGGGAATACCATCCACCTCTTTGTAAAACGAGTGGCATTGTCGGCCACTACTTAGCACGGTGTCCTCTGTTGGTGAACGCCGGGACTGGCGTTCATGCAGAGGACGGTTGGAACAAGTGGAAAGGGGCACAGCGCGGGCGTGCGGGCTGATATCAACTCAGGTTGTACAGTGCAGAATAAAACTGATTCAACCCTTATACCGGTCTTATCTCAGTTGAAAGGAAGCGTGAGTGTGCTGTGTTATTAAGCTGGCCCAATCCTGAGGTAACCAGGGGATTACATAATATCCGACCTTCTACTCCTGATCATCCTCCCGGTTGGGTGCGGTTGTCATGGCCTCCATGGAAGATGTGCTGGCCGCTTTACTGGACGTACAGAACGAGTTAACTGCTTCTCGCCAAGAAACGGCTGACCTGAGAGCACGGATGGATACCCAGCAGAGAAATCCGTTTAATGCAGGGGCGTCACACGCGGGACAACCCGCGGCAGTGGTGGTGGAAATGCCGGTGGCTATCCCGCTAGCCACTTCGGAAAGATACAGTGGGGATCCCAACACCGTCCAGGTCTTCATAACGCAGGTGGCCCTGCACTTCTCATGTAAACCGAAGTCGTTTCCCACGAACCAGGCGCGAGTCGCCTTTATGATCTCCTACTTGGCAGGGAACGCTGCGCAATGGGCGGTGCCTTTGGTTACCAGGGACGATCCGCTCTTGTACGATTGGGATTCGTTCCAGGAGGAGTTCGTGAAAGTCTTCGATCGGAGAGCGGACTCTTACACCGCTGATAGAGAGCTACTGACGCTCAAACAAGGCACTTCGGGGCTTGTCCAGTACTTGAACGCATTCAGGCGTCTTGTGGCTGAATCCAAATGGCCACCCGCAAAACAAACAGCGCTCTTCCACCAAGGATTGAGCGAAGACCTTAAGGATGTGATCGCTCAGATAGACCCCCAACCAGTACAGTGCGAGGATTTGATTAGTTTGGCACTACGACTGGACCATAGACTGAGCGAACGTCGGGGGGGGGGGTCAGAAGAAGGACAAGGCCCCTCTCGCATCGAGCCAAACAGTTCCCGCGGAAGCTACACCTGCGCAGCGCACGGAGACCATGGACGTAGGTGCCGTCAGAGCCAGCCTTACCACAACGGAGAAGGAGTCCCGCAGGAAGCAAGGACTATGCTTATACTGCGGGAAGAAGGGTCACTACGTCCGTGAGTGCCCCGTGAAACCCAAGACAGGACGATCTCGCCCCACTCGTTTGTCTGCTGCAACCGCAGACAAGGGGGCGGAAAACTAAGGGGCTCTTGGAACAGGGAAGGGGATTCCCGGAGTCATGGTTACATCCCTTCAGCACAGACTTTTACCACTTCGAGTCCCCGACACATGTTTATATCCCTGCGAAAGTGCGAAACAAGTGGGTTTCGGTGTCTGCAATGGTAGACTCTGGAGCAACTGGGGTATTCATGGATGAGGAAGAAGCGCGCCGTCTAGGAGTGGTGCTTCTACAGTATGAAGTCCCAGAAGACGTCTTTGCGGTGGATGGGCGGAAGTTGAAATCGGGTCCCATCAGTCAGCACACCGGGGAACTCGAGGTGGTATACAACCAGCAACACCATGAAGTTTTGGACTTCAACGTCATCTGTGCGCCACAGTATGGCGTTATCCTTGGCTTACCGTGGCTCAAGAAACACAACCCCTCCATTAACTGGGAATCCCTAGAAATGCGTCTGGACTCCCCGTATTGCGCCCGCTCATGTGGGTGGTCTTCAGACCCTCCGTCTTTGCCGTTGTGTTACGGACAAGGAGTGGCCACCGCAGCGGAAAAAGAAGTGCACCTCCCCATGGTGTACCAGGGATACAGAGATGTGTTCGATGATAAGCAGGCGGAAACACTCCCTCCGCATAGAGTCTATGACTGTCAAATAGACCTGGTCCCTGGTGCTAACATTCCCGGAGGGAGGCTGTATGCTTTGTCGGAGCCCGAAAACATCCACCTTCGTTCTTACCTGGATACCATGTTGAGCCTGGGGTTCATAAGGCCGTCCAAGTCACTGGCGGCCTCGCCTCTGTTCTTTATCCCAAAAGCGAACGGAGAGCTCCGCGCTTGTGTGGACTTCAGGGCGCTCAACGCCATTACGATTAAGAACAGATACCCGCTACCCCTGATCAACGTGCTCTTGGAGCAAGTCAAGAAGGCACGTATATACACAAAGCTCGATCTGAAGGGAGCGTACCACCTTGTCCGTATGCGGAGCGGAGACGAGTGGAAAACGGCCTTCAAGACGCGGTTCGGCCTGTTCGAGTACAGAGTGATGCCGTTCGGGCTCTGTAACGCCCCCGCGGCGTTTCAGTTTTTTCTGAACGACGTTCTGCGAGACATCTTGGACGTTTACGTCATCGTCTATATTGACGACATTCTGGTCTACTCGGACAGCCTGGAGGAACACGAGCTGCATGTGTCTACGGTGCTGAGACTCCTAAGGGAAAACTCCTTATACTGCAAGCTCAGTAAGTGCGACTTTCACGTCACCACGGTGGAATTCCTGAGGGTGATGCTGAGCCCAGAAGGACAAACAATGGCGGAAAGGAAAGTCAAGGCTGTTGTGGACTGGCCAGCTCCGAAAAGCGTCAAGGAGGTGCAAAGCTTCCTAGGGTTTGCTAACTTTTATAGGAGGTTCATCCAGGGGTTTTCTGGGCTGGTAGCCCCCATCACGCATCTCCTGAGGAAGGCAGCCGCCTTTTTGTGGTCGGCCGAGGGAGCTTTCCGAACGTTGAAGCGGGCCTTTGTGTCGGCTCCTGTGCTTGCTCATCCAAACCCCGAACAGCAGTACATAGTGGAGGCGGATGCCTCGGACCTGGCGGTGGGGGCCGTCCTTTCGCAGAAGAACGCAGAGTCAGGGTTGCTACACCCTGTGGCTTTCATGTCCAGGAAACTGAACGTAGCAGAAATAAACTACCATGTCGCCGAAAAGGAATTCTTAGCAATCAAGGATGCTTTCACCGAATGGAGACACCTATTGATGGGAGCACGGCAGGTGGTTTTGGTGTATACTGACCACAGGAACCTCCAGTTCATGACGGCAGCCAGACAGCTGTCTCCCCGTCAACTCCGTTGGATGCTATTTTTTTCCGGCTTCCATTTTACCATCACCTACAGGCCTGGCACGGAAAACAAGAAAGCGGATGCTCTTTCTAGACGGTACACGGACGAGGAACAACCCCTACCAACCGTCAAATCCATCATAGAACCCGGGGCGGTGGTAGGAGCGATACAGCCAGGGGCTTTCCTTCGTGGGATACAGAAAGGCGTTGGTACGGTCGAGTGGAGAACATGGCTTCATCGACATAAGGAATGGCAGGTCAAGGACGGTATACCGGTGAAAGGACGCTGTGTCCTGGTACCGACCGCCCGACTGAGGAAACAAGCCTATCAATGGTGCCACGAATCGCCCTGTGCGGGTCACTTCGGTCTGCAGAAAACGGTGGAATGTGTGGGGCGACAGTTCTGGTGGCCTTCAGTGAGGGCGGACATCCAAAGGTGGATAGCCTCCTGTACGGTATGCTCCTCCATGAAATCGGACCATGGCCGCCCCCAGGGGCTCCTGCAGCCGCTCCCTACCCCCGCTAGGCCGTGGGACAGCATTTCCCTGGATTTCATCGTGGGACTGCCTAAGGATCAGGGGCGTACTGCCATACTCGTGGTCGTCGACTACCTCACCAAGATGGGTCGGTTCATCGCGTGTAAAGGGGTACCTACGGCTGGCCAATTGGCCCTCACGCTTATGAAAGAAGTGGTGCGGGTTCATGGATTGCCCAAAGTGATCGTGTCTGATCGAGGGTCGCAATTCACGGCGCGTTTTTGGAAAACTTGGTGTTCATCCTTACATGTAACGTCCGCTATGTCCACCAGCTATCACCCTCAAACAGACGGCCAAACCGAGCGCCTCAACCAGACGCTAAAGCAATATCTCCGTTGTTTCGTGGATCAGGGCACCGAGGAATGGGTTGATAAACTGTGGCTAGCAGAAATTGCGTATAACAACGCCACGCATAGTGCAACAAAGGTGTCGCCTTTCTACAACAACTACGGTCATCATCCCAGGTTCCTTCCTCTGGTGCATCCTACAGCCACGGTGGGCGTACCAGAAACCATCAGAAGGGTTGCCCACATCAAAGATACGATAGGGTGTGCCAAGAGGTGTCTGGATTTTATTTTATTTTTATTTTATTTTTTCCATTTGTATGGCGCACAGCTACCCAAAAAGGGTTTCCCGGCGCCGACAACAAAGTTTGCTGATCACAAAAAATTTCGCTTGAGGGTTACAGAGAGTTATTTGTTAAAGAGCCAGGTCTTGATGCTCTTTCTGAAACTGGCATAGTTTACCTCAGTCCTAATGTTAACTGGGAGGGAGTTCCAAAGAGTGGGTCCCAGGACAGAGAAAGATCTACCACCAATTCTTGCCAGTTTATATCTGGGAATCACAAAGAATGCTCCAGAATGAGAGCGCAGCATCCTCCTAGGGATGTAAGGGGTGACCAGTGTTTGCAGGTATTTGGGGGCTGTTGAATTTTTTATTCTGAACATATAGGTGAGGGCTTTGAACTTGATGCGTTGATCAATCCTGAGCCAATGTAAGTCCCTCAAATGTTTCGATACACTGGTGAATTTGGGGATGTTACAGAGCAATCTTGCTGCTGAATTCTGGGCGAGCTGCAACCTTTTGATCACTGCTTGATTTGTTCCTAAGTACAGGATATTCCCGTAGTCAAGACGTGATGTTATCAATGCATTGACTACGGTCTTTTGAGTTGCAAGGGGCAACATCCAGAGGATCTTTCTCAGCCATTTCATTATGGTGAAACAAAGACTGACCACTTTGTTTGCCTGAGGCCTCATGGATAGAGTGTCATCGAGGCAGATGCCCAGATTTCTTGCATGGTCAACAGGCGTTGGAATGGTCCCTAGTTCAGATGGCCAATGAGAGGGGTTCCACAGATGTTTGTCTTTACCTAAGAGTATGACCTCCGTTTTATCGCCATTTAGTTTGTTGGTTGATAGACATCCAACTGAAAATGTTCAGAAGTCCCTGTCTAAGGAGAGAGGGATCTGGGGATTTTAGTTTTGTCAGGGAAAAGATGATTTGGGAATCATCAGCATATGTCATTAGGGTGAGACCAGAACTTTCTGCTAGATCAGCCAGAGGTCGAAGATAAATGTTGAAGAACAGGGGGCTCAGGATAGAACCCTGTGGGACACCGTGTGGTGCACTGAAGGTGTCCGAGCAAGCAATGGACGAGGTAATTTGGAAGGTCCTATGTAACAGAAAAGATCTGATCCAGTCAAGAGCTGCACCTCTAATGCCGTTGTTGTCTAAAGTGGTCAGTAATTTGGAATGCGAGATGGTATCAAACGCCGCACTCAAATCTAATAGTATGAGTGCGATAGTTTGACCCTCATCCAGGTGCTTCCTAATGGCTTCCGTGACGCCTAGTAAGGCGGTTTCGGTAGAGAAGCCGGCACGAAATCCTGATTGGGATGGATGAAGGAGGGCATTTTGCTCGGTGAAACGAGTGAGAGCAGAGTGAATGTGTCTCTCCAGAAGTTTGGAGCAAGCAGGTAGAAGTGATATAGGCCGATAATTAGCCAACACTTCAGGGTTGGCAGAGGGTTTCTTCAATAACGGACTGACTATCGCGTGTTTCCACAAAGAAGGTACCGTGGAGAGGGTAAGTGAAGCGTTAAGGGTGTTGGCAACAATGGTCAGGGCTGGATCGTCAAGAGTTTTTAAAGCACTGACGGGGAGGGGGTCTCGAGGAGAGCCAGATTTGATGGATTTCAAGGAAGATTTAAGTGAATCCAGAGTGATTTCAGGCCAGTGGGTGAGGATTTTAGAAGTAGGGAGATTAAATAGTGAAGTAGCTGGAAGGTTGTTAGGGAGAGGTTGGGAGTTTATGGCCTGGATGATATTCTCAATTTTCTCAGTAAAAAAAGATGCTAGGTTTTGACATTGTGTGATGCTCAGAGGGGGGGCCTTTGCAACAGTATTAACACCTGCAAGTTCCTTAACTGTGTTAAAAAGAGTTTTTGCTTTGTTTGAAGCGAGATTAATATTATTTGCAACATAGAGGGCACGTGCTTTGGTACAAGCGGAGTGGTACTTATTTCTGGCGTTTTGGTAATCCCTCTTTTTTTCAATGGAATATTCCTTTCTCCATTTTCTCTCAAGATGTTTACAGTGTGATTTTTCGGATTTCAGGCATTCAGTAAACCATGGGGCTGGGGGTCGGTGTGTGTTTTTATTTTTAGTTTGAGAGAGGGGGAGACAGCTGTCAACAGCTTTTTCCAGCCAGGTGTGCATTGCATTGGCAATACCTTCCATATCTGAGGCCTGTGCTGGTGGGCTATTTGCTAGAGATTCACTAAGTTTACTGGAATCGAGCTGTTTCCAGTTTCTCATGGACGAGACCGGCCATACAGCATTATTTGGAGTAAGTGTTGGTAGTTTTAGGCCGAAAAGTAGGAGGTAGTGATCAGACCAACAGACAGGGGACGTGGACATCCAACTAAGTTCAGGGATGTTAGTAATAATGGGATCTAGTAAGTGTCCCGCCTTGTGAGTGGAGCCAGAGTTTAGTAATCTAAGTTGCAATACTGCAAGGTCCTCCAGTAGGTTGGAACAGGTCACGTTGTTGGGGTCGTCAAGGTGCATATTAAAATCACCAAGCAGAGTAAGATTTTTTGAAGTTAAAAATAGGGGGGTTATAAAACTGGCCAAGTCGGCAGCCCAATTTTTTAGGTGGCCGGAGGGGGGCCTGTATATCAGGACACCGGAGAAAGTGAAGTTGGAATTCAATGAGATCTTGAAAAAGGCAGCTTCACTGTTAGGTATGCTAATGGGCTCCAGATTGCAGGAAAATTGTCTCTGAAAAATTATCGCTATGCCGCCACCAATTTTTTCCCTCTCTGTCTCTTCTGACGATGGCATAGTCAGGAGGGAGGGCGAAAGCAATATCCGGTCCTGAGCTCTCTGTAAGCCAAGTTTCGGTCAGAAACATGGCGCTGGGTTTGTTATCTAACAGAAGATTCAAAATAATGGATGAGGCCAAGAGAACCTACAAGGCCTCCGCGGACCGTCGAAGGAGACCTAGCCCGCTGTATCAGGTGGGGGATTACGTCTGGGTGTCGTAGAAGAACCTGCGGTTTCGGAAACACAGCGTTTTCCGCCCACGCTTCATAGGCCCGTATCGCATCAAGGAGTGCCTGAGCCCGGTGAACATGCGGCTGGACCTGCCAGGCTGTCTGAGGATCCACCCGGTGTTCCACGTCTCCCTCCTTAAACCCTCCATCGCGTCCGGTGGTTCAGGTCCTTCGCCTGTGTCAGTGGATGCTGAACATGACTACGAGGTTGAAGGTATCAGGGATTCCAAGTGGAGAAGGGGCCGGCTCTGGTACCTTGTTGCCTGGAAGGGTTACGGCCCGGAGGAACAGTCGTGGGAGCCTGTTTCAGGTATTTGTGCACCTCGACTGGTCGCGGCCTTCCACAGACGGCATCCGGACAAGCCCGGGCCCGCGAAGGGTCCTTGAGGGAAGGGGGATGTGCTGTTAGGACACGTATTCGCTGACAGTACCGCAAACGAGCAAAACGAGACTGGAACTACAATCCCCAAGAAACCCTCGCCCTGAACTACAAATCCCATGACGCTCCGCGCGGGACGGAAGCAGGCGCTGCCATAAAACAAACAGGATGGCAGGACGCGGCGTCGGATATTCCCGGTTCAGGTTCCTGTTCTCCTACGCTGAACGGCAGAGTTGACCAGACGTGCACAAACGAAAGGAGAGCTTCAGTCTTGGAAAGCCGTTGTTGCACCAGTCCCCGTGAGAGACCGTACCTTGTGCAGTCCCCGCTCGAGGGTTATCGAGCGTGCGAGACGCTCCCTTGGAACTTTGTGCAGTCCCCGCTCGAGGGTTATCGAGCGTGCGAGACGCTCCCTTGGAACTTTGTGCAGTCCCCGCTCGAGGGTTATCGAGCGTGCGAGACGCTCCCTTGGAACTTTGTGCAGTCCCCGCTCGAGGGTTATCGAGCGTGCGAGACGCTCCCTTGGAACTTTGTGCAGTCCCCGCTCGAGGGTTATCGAGCGCGAGGGTCGCTCCCATTGTATATACCTAGCTCTCAGCATTATCTGCCTTAGCCTCTGTCCCCATTCAAGAGATTCAAGTGCGAGGTCTCTGAACCCAAAGATCCGTGCCTTCCGTGTAGCCCTCCGTTGGAGAGTGTCGGGACCGACACTCATGCAGAGGACGACCTGGGGAATACCATCCACCTCTTTGTAAAACCGAGTGGCATTGTCGGCCACTACTTAGCACGGTGTCCTCTGTTGGTGAACGCCGGGACTGGCGTTCGTGCAGAGGACGGTTGGAACAAGTGGAAAGGGGCACAGCGCGGGCGTGCGGGCTGATATCATCAACTCAGGTTGTACAGTGCAGAATAAAACTGATTCAACCCTTATACCGGTCTTATCTCAGTTGATAGGAAGCGTGAGTGTGCTGTGTTATTAAGCTGGCCCAATCCTGAGGTAACCAGGGGATTACATCCAGAAAGAGCAGCTGCTCACAGGAACTTGGGAACTACTCCGCATCACTAACCTGACGTTGCCTAATTTACCTGTGTGTTTGATTTTGATAAAGCTTTTCAAAAAATTGATTTAAAACAAAACTCTTTTGCAGCCTGATAGAGGGGTTATATTGGCCAAATTTGGTTTTATTTTCTTTTAAAGGAGAAGCCAGTTGTGATTCATAAATTCAACTAACCTAAGATTGTTAATTGAAAAAAACATTTGAGGAGTTTTTAAAATGTCTTTATTTTTTTATTTAAATGATGACGAAAGGGAAACAAGACAATGTAGATAGGCAGGCTGCCGGACACAAGGGCTGGAAAACAGACACCACTCCCTTTAGGAAGCACAGTTGCCCAGTACTGCATGATGCCTGGTCAGTGGCAGGTTGCTCAGTTCTTTTTGTAGTTTTTAGAAACCAGGTTCTGTACCTCCTACCTTTTGGCTTTTTTCCCCCATTGGAAATTTTTCCAAACCTTTCACTTTTTGTTTCACTCAACCTTTTTTCATATCGGCAGTGGTTTGCTCTAATTCCCGATGACAATTTTTTTTCAAAATGGCCAAAGATCTGGCTACATGGCCTGCAAAAAGATCGATGCAGGCACCAGGAATATACTTTAGGGAGATGTGAAGAGATAGTATGAGCCCCATAGACCACAATTCAAGTTCAAAATCCGCTTAATTTGATTTCATGATTCGATAATCATAAAGCATAGATAGTTAAATACATTTGTCATCATTTCTCATAGATAAAATCCAAATTAAAAACTTATAATAAAAATATTGACAGCATGAAAGATACTGCTGTCTAATATATATATATATATATATATATATATATTACCTACTGGCGGTCGCCAGTAGGTATATATAGTTAGGATTTTTTCTCTATGGGTTTTTTGAAAATTCTATGTCTAATAACTTTGGCGTTTGTGGACGGAATTGGCTGAAATTTTCAGGAAAATGGCACATTTTGTTTCTGAGCAGCCCCTGAAAATTTTGGGGGGGTTCGTCAAGGGGGGGCCGAGAAAAAAGGGGGGTCCCAAAACGCGTTTTTCCCATGTTAATTTCCATAGGGCGGTTGGCCTCACTTTTAGCCCGAACGGCTGAATGGATTTGCACGAAACTGGGCAAAATTGTAGGGACTGGTAGCCCGATGTGCCTTTTGTAGGTCTCAATATATGTGCTCCAGTGGATTTTGAGAAATTAACGTTTAAAAAAAGATATATATCTGTAACAGCGGACCGGGCAGCGCTCTGGTTCGCGGACTTTTCGCGCAACGGAGCTTTGTGAAGCGAAGCTGATTGGTTCTCCGGCGTCTGTCAACATTCCAAACAGTCCGTAGCGGCCGCCATCTTGTCTCTCGGTAGGATCGAGAGACAAGAGGAGGTCAAAACAAAGGGGGAAATAACTATAAGGGGGCATAGTAGATCCTCGCTGACCCCCTAGGTTTGATGTGGAGGTTTTAAAAGGGCCCCGCGGGGCAAAAAAAAATAATAATAATAATAATCGAACGGCTGAATGGATTTGCACGAAACTTGGCAAAATATTAGGGACTGGTAGCCCGATGTGCCTTTGCTAGGTCTCAATATATGTGCTCTAGTGGATTTTGAGAAATTAACGTTCAAAAAAAGATATATATCTGTAACAGCGCTCCGCTTCGCGTAACGGAGGTTTGCGAAGCTGATTGGTTATTCTGTCACTGGGCTATAGTTGGGCTACATCTGGCTGATATTTGGGCTACATTTGTTTTTTTGTGTGTCTGGCGGCCATCTTTGGGCTACATTGGGCTACATTGGGCTTCATTGGGCTACATTCGGCTAATTAGCAAATAGCTCATCGCAAACTAGGAATGGTAAAGAATCGCTATTTATTCCTTAAAGTTCGCTATTTAGGAAATGCAAAAAACTTTGATGATACATATGGCGGTTCATCTCTAACAAGATAAGAAGCATAGGGATACATTTATGATGACTGGCGCATCACCAGGGATGTGTTAGTCATTCTGTGCCGCTGTTCCGTCACCTATGGTGTGCTGCATTTACAATGCGGCGCATCATGGGGCAAAAACAGCACAGATGCGTGATGTATCTGTGCCGTAAAGGTGGCGCATTGCTGGAGTTGTATCGCAAGTGTGATGAAGCTCCAGCAAGGGTCGGGGGTGCCCCTGTCGCAGGGTTTCTGTTCTCACACAGAACTGTGGACAGAGGATTGGAACCTCGGCGAATGCATTGTTGGAGTTGTATCGCAAGTGTGATGAAGCTCCAGCAAGGGTCGGGGGTGCCCCTGTCGCAGGGTTTCTGTTCTCACACAGAACTGTGGACAGAGGATTGGAACCTCGGCGAATTAGGGTGTCCCAAAACTCACGTTAGTAATCAAAAACTCCTTAGCAAGCTAGGTACAGTGTCACATTGGATATAACAAACTCTCAATGTTTAGACAATCCAGAATATGAACTTATAGTACCTCAGGATACGTGGAACTCATGAACAGTCGGTCGTTATAGATTTCTTAGAAACCAGAACATGGAGTTAAGAAGAACAGATGTGTATTTGAAATGTTTATTTACTAATGCCGTCTTCTCAGGCGTAGTACCTTAGATAATAAAAGTACACATATTATCAGTAGCAAAATTACCAGCATAGTTACTAGTACATAAAAAGTGAATGGTGATAGTATGTTAACATGCTGTAAATGAATAAGAGTTAGCAACACTTATAAGCAGCCGCGGGCCGTGGAGGGAGTTACGGTGAGGCAGGGAGGCGGGGAGGGGGAGAAGCAGGGTGGAGAATACAAGTACACATATTATCAGTAGCAAAATTACCAGCATAGTTACTAGTACATAAAAAGCGAATGGTGACAGTATGTTAACATGCTGTAAATGAATAAGAGTTAGCAACACTTATAAGCAGCCGCGGGCCGTGGAGGGAGTTACGGTGGGGCAGGGAGGCGGGGAGGGGGAGGGGCAAGGTAGAGAGGGCTCCACCCTGTTTCTCCCCCTCCCCGCCTTCCTGCCCCATCGTAACTCCCTCCACGGCCCGCGGCTGCTTATATCTCACCCTCCCTAATACACATATTATATTATTTGCTAAGAAGGTCTCTTTGTGTTGGTTTAGGGCGTGCCCATACTTTAGTGTCTTAGATTTGAAGGAATCACATCAGCATACACCAGCTCTCTCTTCATGTGAACCGCATCAACTGTTGTGTATGTGTGTTCGGCAAAGCAATATAAAACCCGCCTCATGCCCAGAATTGGCAGAAGTTGCACTTATGTTATGAGTATGAAGTCGTGGAGATCAGACCTCATAACAATTCTGTATCGTGTTGTTCTTGAAACTTTAGCACTCGCTGTACAGATATAGTTTAACAAGTAAAGCAGATAGTAGACCAATAACATATTATTCTCATGTAAACCACGATGAACTACTAGGTGGAAAGCTAAAGCAACAACTAAGTGTCGTGTGCAGAAGTTGCAAAAAAGGAAAAATGGCGTTTAAACCGGTAATGAGCCCATGCTAACTTAACACGGTGTAAAGATATCCAGGACCTAGATGACACCTCCTCATGATCCGGAAACGAACTGAATAAGATAATAGAAGTGCCATCTCATGAGAGCAGATTGCAAGTTTATATGTGGACGGTCCGCAAGGTAAAGCATTAAAAACTAGGAAAATTTAATGCTAAAGAAAAATAAAACAGCCAAGTACTTTATCGAGTCTTAAGCCAATAGGCAAGGTAAATAATAAAAACTTGACAAATAAGTCAATGAATTGTCAATGAAATGCTAGTACTCAGCATATCAAACATGAAAAAGGTCTATGACATAACTGTGTATGCAAAATAAGCTGCAACAGCCTCCAATAGGAAGTCACCGTCTTCATCCGAAAACAGTTCAGCCATCCAATTTAAAAGCGGAAAAGAACATACGTGCTCTCCCAGCACCGGATCCTCTATCACCATCAGTGGACAGCTCGGTGGGTTTTCAAGAAAGCTCTGTTCCAAGAAAGACTGTGCTGCCGCCAGTAAATTCCAGGGACCAAGTAGTCCATGCATCAATGCCACAGCCATAATCCTTTCGCCAGGACAAACCAACTCGTGAGTAATGATAGGAGTCATCAGCTGATTAAAGTCGACGTCAGGAGAAACCGGTCCGCAGAGACACAAATCAATGGCCCAATCGAAATCACAGGTCAGGCAGTGAAATACAGACTGGACACAGGTGAAGTAGGAGAATCGAAAAGATAATCCATATGCCGTGCTTAATATCGCCAACGGCATTGTGCCATAATATTCTAGCATGCGATTGCGGAACAGTGTCAGCAGCTGCAGGGTGGGAGGTTGCATAGGAGGGACATCCATATTTAAAAATGTAAAAAAGCACAAGAGCGTCCGCTGGTAATGCAAGTAAAAATGCCAATCCACGAACCAGAGTGCAGAAAATAGAATGAAAGGAAGCAGGGATGACTCCAAAGATTTTCTCAAATGAAGTCACGAGACCACTGGTAACAACTTTAAAAAAGTGCGCCAGGGACTTTGTGGAGGATGCGTTAAAGATAGTCGGAAACATGTTGCTGAAATTGAAAGGCAAATCTTAATTGAAAAGGGTGTGCACCTCTGTACGGGTGTTCGCTATGTGAAGTACGAAAGTTTCACGGGCCAAACTCAAGGCCACCTCTCTCTGAGACAAAAGAGCTCTTATTCTTGCCATGCCGTTGAAACGTGTCCCAAGGTTGGTATTTGTGGCCAGATTGAAAACTCCCTATGTTCATGTGTGGGAGGAAATAGAACATTTCTGCAGCAAATAACCCGTTCACTTACTGTTACGATAAAAGGAATACTTTTAATTAACTCAGAACAATCTTCATTATTGAGCATCAAATAACTACCATTTTCCAACAACTTGAACGTGGGGATGATAGCAGGAACTGGCGTGCCTTGCAACACGCAAGCCATATTTGGTCGGTGTTTGTTGCATGAACCGTGTAACTGTATGTGCCTACACATTAGTGAATGATCTGGCGTCTCAGTGCATTCCTCTCCATTCAGATAAACTTCTTGATCATCTTTGAAACATCTGTATGTGTATGGAAGCGACCAGACCTCATGAAGAAAAGCACTACCTAAAGGTTCATAACGACCTATTGGTATATATTTCATACAATTTGAAAACTTATATAAAGCAAAAGGCAGCGTTATTAAACCGTGGATAAGGCATGTTGCCAAAAAACCCGCAATCCTCTGCTGATGATGTCACTGAGCATGTCATGAATGATGTAATATGTGACATCATCAGCAGTGGATTACGGGTAATGGTATCTCTAGTTTACTCCCTTATAGCTGTCTTTCTTTTAACATAAGTGTCTGTTTCCTTCCCTTATACTTACTGTTTTTGGTTCGCTTCCGGTTCGCGTACCGGCGAGCGAACTGGGAAGCGAACTAAGAGAAATAGAGGTTGGCACAGTTCCAAATATTGTACCAATTTTTTAATAACGGGGAGGTAGTTCTGAAAAGAACTTTTTTTTTTTTTTTCTGAACATTTTTTTACTGTTTTTGAATTTTTCGGAACAGTTTTATATTTTTTTGGGTTTTTCTTGGAGGGGGCAATGAAAACCATTCATTGTAAAGGGCTCAACAGGAGCAACAAAACAAAAAAAAGAAGTATTTATTATTTTGGGCGTTTCGGACAAACTTGCATATGATAGTCAATAGCTCTGTTGATCAGAGTGATGCTTTTTTCTCCGTAGGAAATGAATCCATCGCAAAATGCGCAGATGTGTTTTACATCACCAAATCTCATTTGTATATTTGGCACCATCTCCCTGCCCTCTGGTCCCGTTACTTCCGGTACAACAGATCTTCTGGCCATAATAGGGAGATTATCTAGGTCGTTCCGAAACTGTGCAGCACTGTAGTTGTTAGGATGCCACCTAGTCATATGGCGATGCATTGTGTAGTTTCCGAAACTGTATTTTTTGTCGGTCCCTCTGGACAGTCTATCTTGACATATAAGGCAAGTTACGTATCTTGCATTTACTTTTTTCTGACCTTTGGGAATTTAAAAAAATTGCCAAATGAAGTTTTCTTTCCGGTGAGATGTCCTGGGCTGCTCAGGCAAAAACTGCCTCTCTTCGTGCTCGTCCTCCTGTTCCTCTTCTTCTTCTTCTTGTTGAATTATAACTTGAGCAGGTGGTCCACTCTTCCTTGGATGTGGTGGAGGTGGTGGGGAAGCACCAGCTGAAGCTACTAAAGAAGCCATTGCTCAGTGATCACAAAGGGTCTTTCTCTCACAATGATGAAAGTCAGAGTGAGGAAAGAAGGAGGGATTTTCATCATTTGGGAAAAACAAGAGTTCTCAACCAATCAAAAGTGTTCATTTTAGATTATATGACCTAGTCTTACATCATTAGGAAACCAAAAGTGAAATGAACCAATGAAAAGTGTTATTACCAAGTCACATGACTTGCTGTGTTTACGTTAAGCGCTTTGCAGGGCCTCCCGGTTTGCTTCCAGAAACCTGCGCTTTGCGACTCGCTTCGCGTACCAGTTCGCTAACGTAGTACGTCATATGACGTATCACGCGACAACGTGAAACGTCATGCGGACGGGAGGCGTCACGATGTTGTTTTGTAACGCGGCACTTGCGGTAAAGAAACGTTTACCGGCTCGCGGTCTATTTCGCGGCATCAAGGTCAGCTAACGGGAAGCTTCCCGATTTGCGAAGCGGGAACGAAGAAAAAAAAATATTTAAAAAAAAAATTATTCATAAACATATAAAATATATTTTTGGATTTAAAGAATACATTTTACAGCTACAGATATTAGCTGTTAAAAAACCAATGAAATTCACAGAAAAAACCATAGGTTATGGACCATATATAGTTAGGAATTAGCATTTACAAAACCTTGAAAATTCACTGAAAAAACCATAGGTTATAGACCATATATAGTTAGGAATTAGCATTTACAAAACCTTGAAAATTCACTGAAAAAACCATAGGTTATAGACCATATATAGTTAGGAATTAGCATTTAAAAAACCTTATTTTACTCACACAAAACCATTGAAATTCCATATATAGTTAGTTGCACTAACTATATATCGCGCACCCGCAATCCACTGCTGATCATGTCACATATTGCATCATTCATGACATGGTCAGTGACATCACTGATGACATCACTGATGACATCTCAAATGACATCACTGATGACATCACTGATGACATCTCATTTGACATCATTCTTGTGCTAATACGATAAACCTCTTCAGACTCTAATATAACCTTAGATACACTCAGTGTATACAGACACTCACACACTGCCACTCATCCATGGAGTTACTCACACACCCAGTCAGTCATGCAAAGAAACAATCTCACCTCCATTTCTTCAACTATACAGTTAAACACACCTTACTTATTGAAACATATACTAACACATATTTACTCTCTTATACAATCCCTGATACAAGTTCACAATGATCGATACAACCACTCACTCATTCAGTGGCTCTCATGCACAGTTATTTATATATGCCAACTCTCACATGTACTGTGTTTTACATATGTACTTACTATGACATGTAGCATTGAGATATCCATTCACTCATCAATACACTCATGCACACAGTCAACTGCCCATGTAGCTGTTTCCACATGCACTCTTGAACTCATACACCTAGTGAATAAACTGCTCACACATCTATGCATAGAGTCACACACCTTCCAGCCACCCCCACACAAACTCAATCTCCCATAGAAATACTTGGGCAACCAATTAATAACACATATAGCCTCTCGTATAGCTAATGATTAACACATGCAGCAGTTTACAGAACAACAGACATAATGATGCACAAATTAAGACAGTTTAGTCACTAACCCATGCATTCAGTGAGACACATTTAATCACTCACTCATACAGTCAGTCATGCACCTACTAAATCCTTCATCCAGACACTTATACATCCACTCAAGACATATTTTAACTTTACAGAAAAATACAGTCACTGGATGTTGTCATCAGTGATGTCATTTGAGATGTCATCAGTGATGTCACTGACCATGTCATGAATGATGTAATATGTGACATGATCAGCAGTGGATTGCGGGTGCGCGATATATAGTTAGTGCAACTAACTATATATGGAATTTCAATGGTTTTGTGTGAGTAAAATAAGGTTTTTTAAATGCTAATTCCTAACTATATATGGTCTATAACCTATGGTTTTTTCAGTGAATTTTCAAGGTTTTGTAAATGCTAATTCCTAACTATATATGGTCTATAACCTATGGTTTTTTCAGTGAATATATATATACATACACACACACCTTACTGTGCGACAAAGCACGCGTGCACTCCTCTCAGAATAATTATGTCATCAGTCCAGCGATCTACTTCAAAGAAGATTTATTTGCATTTTGAGCCAAAGAAACACCCTACGCGTTTCGGCAAAACCGCCTTGCTCACGGGTGATATTGGTAACCGGGCTGCCTCTGACCCAGAGGTGCACGTTGGCAGTAAGTGTCCCGGCTTCCTTCAGAGGATGTGGAACGCTTGTTATATATAATAAAGGGGAACCAACACAATCTATACTGACATGACTAATCATATTAATACACCAGATTGTCATACAAAGAAAGGGTTTTCCCTTCTGTTATAGCACCTTTATAATAAGGGGAACAGCCTGGCAAATATTGTCAGTCTCAAGGGTACATAAAAATGTATAGGCTTCTTGATGTGTTGTAAAAAGAATTGATAGTAAAAAACGTTTCCTAATTACACTATAGAATCTGCAACATTTTATAAAATGCACTGAAGACTGTACCAACACTTCTTTACACAGGTGTCTGGGGAGTCTATTCAACTATGCATCTCTTTTTAGAATGTCTACAAGACGATGTGCAATACCTGATGAAGCCCGGTAAGGTAAATCTTTTCTGGACGTCTGTTACTGTCACAAGATAACCCTGCAGCCCAGATTGTAAAGGCCCTTCCAAGGATTTATTTACTGAGACTTTCTTTAAATTCTCTCTCTGCAACTCAGTTAAAATAGCTTTTAATTATATCTTGGCAAACTGTAATATATTCGCTAGATACTTAATCTGAAGATCCAAATCCATTTCCTTAATTAACCTATTAACATGGTCCAGCCAGGGAATTTTATTGTAATGAACAAGAGCAAGACAATCATTAATTACTTCCCTTGAGAATGTTGTGCCTGGTTTACACCAGATATTGTTCCAGCCAGTTGTCACACTCAAGTCAATTGTATCCTCCACCAAGGTTACACTTAACTCTGAGTGATTATGGGAGGTATGGTACGTGGTACAACAAGGAGCCTAGCCAAACATGAGTTTTCCAGGGTTTGCAAAATATTGTGCCCCATCTCCCACCAGAGAATTACTCCACAAGTGGCTGTTGGAATGCATTTACTCCTATGGATTTGCAGCATTTCACGAGTAGGTTTGTTGACAACTTTGCTTGCCAACCTAAACAAAGCCTCGGTGGATCTATCAAGTTTGGATTTTGCTAATTCAAAATGGGGATTCCAGGTTCCAGAGCTTGGAAAAAGTATACCCAATTAAGAAATTCCTTACTTTTAATAGTTTATGGTCCATAGCCATTTTTTTTTCTTGTTGGCTCTACCTCTCCTGCATACCACAGTGAAGATCTTAGGCAAATGTTATTTAAGATGTTTGTGATCCATAAATGAGACAAAACATCCATCAGTTTTCGAAGACAGTTTGTGGTTTTAGACATCAGCACTGCATTGTCAGCATAAAGGAGCACAGGGGTGGGTCAAGGTCCAGTTCTTGGTGCATCGGGTTCTAGATCTTGGAGCGCCTTGTCAATCCCATTCACATAAAGGAAAAAAAAGGGTGGGAGCTATGATGCACCCTTGTCTTATCCCTCTTTTAACACTTAAATGTAGTGGTGTACAATCCACCCATCCCAAATCTTAGATGAGAGGTCATTCAAGAATACATCGGAGATAGATGAGTGACTATATCCATGGGGGCACCCATATCAATTGGGGTTTTCCATAACATTGAGTGGTTCACTAAATCTAAGGCGCTAGAGAGGTCTGTGAAGCAAAGATGAATGAAGCCCTTCTTCTCTAAGGCAGTTCGGGCTGGACTGTTCCCATGAGGCACAGGGTCAGACTGATTTGCATATGGCCATGTCTGAACTGGGGCGGCAGAGTGGGCTAAAGAACGGTGATGGATTAAACCCAGATCTTTTGACTGGGTGTGAGTGTTTGATTGGTTCAGATGCTCCGTCCATCACCACCCCCTTTTGTACCGCTTTGGCTGCCATAAGTTTGGCAGGGTATGCTCAGACGTGAGTCCCTTGCTCACTTTGCCACTGGATTCAAGCAAGCCGGGCTGAAGATGGCTGTAATGCCAGAAACCGGTCCTCGGAAGCTTGTTTCCGGTCCAGGGAAGGCATGGCTTGGCAGGGACTGTTCCCATGAGGCACTGGGTCAGACTGATTTGCATATGGCCATGTCTGAACTGGGGTGGCAGAGTGGGCTAAAGAACGGGGATGGATTAAACCCAGATCTTTTGACTGGGTGTGAGTGTTTGATTGGTTCAGATGCTCCGTCCATCACCACCCTCTTTTGTACTTCTTCTCTAAGGTATACTTGCTAACTATAAGATGGAGATTTATACATTGCTCCATGGTCCATCTATCCTTCCTATTACTCCATATATCCTTCCTAAAGCTGTATTAGGCATCAATCAACACCTAGTTCTCTGCCATTGAGACATCTAGTTGGTTTAGGGTAATCCTCCCCAAGATCTTAGCCGAGGCGTCCCGGAAGGATATTGGGCAGTAACATCTAGGGTCCCCCGTGTCTTTGTTAAATATGGGAGCGATGATGGAGTCTGTCCAGGTTTGAGTAATGGACCCACGACCTACCACATTGAAAACGTTTGTAAGAACTGGTGTCCACATTTCAGTAACAGCCTTAAATAAATCAACAGTGACCCCCATCAGGGCCATGAACTTTAGGGTCAGACTTTCCTTTAGCTTCAGCCACCTCCTCCACTGCGATAAATTTGAACAGGGTAAAAAAATCAGACCAGCTATGTCGCTCTGAGATGCTGCAGGGTGATCAATGCAGGGATTAAAAATGCCTTCAAAATGTTCAACCCAAGTAGATGGGGCCAGCTAAGGCTTCTACTTTATGGTCTGCATGATTTTCGAGAAGAGATTACCATCTCTTGTGTGTGCTGCCTGTTCTGAGCCTGCCTAGGCTTGTTCCCAAAACTCGGTCTTACGTGATCCTAAGGCTTGCTTATAATTTGACCTTGGGGACTTCATTTACTCGCTATTTCTTTAGGATTTTTGTAGGGCCTTTCTTAGTTAATTAGCCTGAGTACTGGCTGTCAAACCACACAGTACAGTGTGTCTGTTAACTAGAATTAGTCTTCTTTAGATTAGCTGCTATTGCTGTTGTGATCCTACTAAAAGCTGAGACAACTTTATCAGGTGGGGGTTTAATTTCTGTGCAGACAGTTTCGGCGTGGGCAACCGAAGTAGACATCTGAAACTCTTCCTGTGATTGAATTGGCAATACTACTATGAGTGAAAAGTGGTCACTATGATCAGAGATGTCATTAACTAGTGTGCTGGATAGGTTATCACTATTTGATGACATAAGGATATGGTCAATGCATGAGGTATTGCTATTTCCACAAAAGGTAGGCAAGGAGGTACTCCCTCCGATTCACAATTTCTAGATTATACTTGTATAACAGATTAAAACTATTCCCATAGGTATTCTGGGGAAATTCATCAGATTATCACCTTTTGGTATCTACATGTCCACAAATATCAATATGTGAATGAACACCGAGATTAATGTTGAAGTCTCCTGCCCAAACGAGTACCCAGTCTCTAAACATATCCTTTATAAAATTATCCATATCTTTCTCATGTGACCCTACAACCTCACCACACTTGTTACTAAACACATTGTTATGGAAGTTAATCAGAACAATAAATAGTCTTGTGTTTGCATTAAGTAAAACCAATTTTTAAGAGTCCCCCGGCCGTGTTTGATACCAGAACAGACAAACCACCCTTGGCTCGTCCATATGCTGATGGTATTGCTGGACTATTTATAGCAATGTACCTGCTAATGTTGTAGTTTCCAGTATAGTAGGTTTCTTGAAAATACAATAAATCTGCTGTACGAATGTAATTACACTAATCGGTAGTGGACAGTTTCCTTTTCACACCCACAATTTTCTATGATTTCAGGATAAGAGGCTTCATAACCGTGTCTACTGGTGGATTCATCTTCCCATTTTTTACATCGTTATCAAAGGAAACACCATTCGTACCACTCTTTATGTACGTATTGCAGCGTCAGTGTTGATCATCAAGGGTCAATAAATTAGCAAATCTATTAGGAAATATCACCATGTCAATTTCTCTGGGGATGTTCTGGATGGCTGCAGGTACTCTCAGCAGAGGTTCTAAGGCTTATAAAAATAAGCAAGTGGTCAGCCACCGTCCTTTGCGTCTTTAGTACATCTGGCGATGCTGTATGTTGAAAAGGAGCGACTGGACATGGGCAGGAATGTGTAAATTATGACACAATCGCTGCTTTCTCGTTTGTGACTAGGACCCTCCCAATTTATCCTCCTTGCCATGATCATCTCTATTTGTAAGAAGGTTGCATTACATTTTCTGGTTAACAGCCAGTGCACCACTTTATTTTTTCAGCTGACCAAGCTTTCTTTAATCCTTGGCTTCAGCTTAGTTTGGTCTCCCTTTTCAATATGCTGCTGCGATATTCCGTCCTCCACATGCTCCGATATGGGTGCCTTAATGATGGTCATATTGACTTTGCGGCTAAGACGAGAACATTGTCGGTGTGGTGGATTTCTTGGGGTGTCTGCAGGAATAGGTACTAAAGGGATGGATAGTCCTGGTTTATTTCATATTGTATGATGAGTCTCGTTTAGTGCCCCAAATATTTTATTTGACTGAGACAAAGTATCTTTACAGTGCCGTTCTAGGACAGCTACCCTATCTTTAATCTCATTTAAATCCTGCAGAAATGTATGTTCCATAAAATCTAATTTAGTAAATAATTATTCCACCAGCATTTCGGTTCTTTGAGACTCCGGGCCTTGCTGCATTTTCAGGTCTTATTTTCCTTGTTTCTAAGCAAACTGGGTCTTGTTGTTTTAGACAGTTTCTTAATTTGGTTTTCAGTGGTGGGTGTCTTATCACGAGGTTTGTTCCTTTTGAGTGCTGGAGAGGTCGGGCCTGAAGTATTGATATTCTCCACTAATTTGAGAGGATCATTGAGGATGCAGTAGTTAGCAGGCTTCGCAGGATTCACAGTTGTATCTCACACTAGAGAATTTGGGCTTTTATATGCATGCACATTTCCACAGCCCAAAGCCACATTTGCAAATTGTTTTACCATGGCTAATTGCTCTTCCACGTTTATGATTTCATTTTCTATTAACCCTCACAACGCCCTTTAAGTAGTTTTGAATTGAGTTTGTTGGTTTCCCCATGGCATGCTTCCCTTCACTACTTTTCACTAGCTATCGTTTCACAATAATTGTATAATTTAGGTCTACCTATAATTAGTAAAGCAATAAATACCTGTCTAACCGCGCTACCCAGACAACTCAGTTACCACTTTTCTGCTGCTTTGTGGATTATAGTGCAGCTTTTGAGAGGGTTGATCGTGGGAAGCTGTGGGAAAAACTACATACCTGGGGAATCCCCCAACAGTTGCTAAAAGCCATAATTTCCCTATATCAAGGGACCTGGGTCCGCATTAAAATCAGTTAAACATTAGTCACCGCTAAGATACCAACTAAAAACGGCTTAAAACAAGGGTGCGTACTTGCCCCTATACTTTTCAATCTGTACACAGCTGATCTGGGGAAAGCGCTGGAGGGGGCAAGCCTATTGCCCCTTAGACTGGGAACAACATGGCTTCAAATATTCCAGTATGCGGATAACATCGTAATTATGGACCACACTAGAACTGGCTTACAGAAGGCCCTAAAAGCTTTGCATGGATATAACTAACAGAACAAACTCCTGGTGAACCAGAAGAAGACTAGGATACTTATATTTGGGAAGTACCCTCGTAAGAAGACCACACATTGGCAACTTGGGGCTCTGCAAATTAAAACCAGTATGAGCTACAACTATTTGGGCTTCTGGCTATCGGAAGGGGCAAAACCTACAGCCCATCTGAAACATCTGAGAAGGAAAGCGGCTGGCATCATTTTCTCTTTAAAAAGCCTTAATCAGCGACTTCACAGCCCAACTGCTGAAGCAATTTTGAAAGTTCTTAAGGCAAAACTACTGCCCTCTCTTAACTATGGCCATTTAGTTTTCCCCGGTGCCTTCAATAAGTTCCTCGCAAGCCATCAAATTTTGGCTTACAAAGAGGTCCTAGCTCTCCCTAGACAGGCCAGGAGAGCAAGAGTAAGGCTGGAGTTGGGTCTCACTAGTCAGGACATCACTTGTTCAGGTAATTAATAAAATATCTCGGGACCACGCGAGCACCAGAATTGTCATTAAAAAGACAAATTAAAACGCTCTTGGAAGAGGAGGGTTCCCCATGGCAGGTACATTTGGCAGCAGGCATTAGATTATTGGACATCAACATCCAAAATCTGCATAACCCTGACATCCCACTAACAGCCTGGAGGAAAACCGTGAATACTCAGGCCAAGAGAATATCTTTTGGAAGGGACTTGGAAAGCCTGCATTACCAATTTAATCTTTCCTCGCTGGACTCCTCATACACCATGGGAAAACCTCAGCCCTACCTGGAGCAAGTTTTGACAGTCCTGGCTTGGGGAAGAATCACCTATATGAGACTTCTCGCTTTGCCCATCACGGATTTTAACTCAACTTGGGCCGGGCAGGATAATTCAGTGGCTTGCTAACTCTGCAATTATCACCGTGAATCTTGGCTCCATCGTTTGTGATGTTGCCCAAAGCTAGCCAGTGAGTGGCAGCGCTTGGTTCTCCCCATCTGTAGATTGCTTGGCCTACAAAGTTGCAGGGAAGTTTCCGACCTGTGCTTCTCTATTAAAACATCTCAAATTGCGGCCCGACTAGGGAAATTCACAGACGCCATTCGAGCCAAACTAAAGCTGAAAACTGAATTATAACAGTACTTAGTCAGCCATCAAGCAATAGAGACTACGATAAAAACGTTTCCTTAAATCCAACGCACAACACCTCACTGCTAGATAAGACAATAATCTTAAGTCATTTTAATTATTTTAAATCTTTTTAAACGACTACTTCATTTTTAACTAATTGTGTGAGATCTTAAACAAGTTTTTGTTTTATTGATAGAATATTGTAACAATTTTAATTAATTGAACAATAAAGATCCATTTCATTTCAGGTAATATGGTTCACTTCCTACCTTCAGGGGTGCTGTGGCCCGAAGACAAAACCAAGTCAAGCCAAGAGGATTGGCCCAGCCCAGCCTCGAACGGCCGCGGACGGGCCCAAACGGGCCCCACTGGTAATGTATGCACAAAAGTGACACAACAAAGACAAGGGTGGTCTGTAGTCCTTGCCCCCGCTCTTGTGGTCTGCTCCTCCAGGCAACATTTGGTCATCCCTCGCAGAAGGAGTCCCGCAGGTAATTTATGCGCCTCCAGGTGCAAAGGTGATGTGGCAAAGACCAGGGCCGACTGAGGGTTGTAGTCCTCGTCCCCGCTCCTATCATCCACTCTTCCAGGCAATGAATGGTGATCCAATTCAATCTGTTGTCTTTAGAGACTTCTAGCGGGGGAGATGTAAGAACAAGCATTGGCATAGCCAATAGTTCTCACTTATGGGACCTTCTAAATATTTAGCCAGAGCTATTGTCTGTGCGTCAGTTGTCTCGAGAGTGCATTAGCGTATTATCCAGAATTAGAGGCACGTAACTATATTGACTTTAGGGGGATGTACAAATGCAGCAAGCACAATCTGAAGGACGGCTTCACTGTTGCTCATGTGTCCAAAGCTAAAGACATAACAAGGAAGAAAGACTATCAGGGCAGATACCCTAATGTTGTGCCACATTTTGCTACAGTAAAACAAATACGCCAAGAAATGTCGTGTAAGAGACTCAATTTACTGCAGATCAGATGCAGAATAAAAGCCTTAGTTTTGACCTTCAACCCACATGAAAATCCGCAACTCTTAAAATAGGATGTTTACAGAGTTCAAGCAAAGTTTCGGCATATAGCCATAAGATAAATATGAATATATGGCAAGTCCTTCAAACACCTCTCCCCCCCCCCCCCCGAACATTTTCGTAAGTCACTCTCAAATAAAATAGCTAATATTGCTCGTTTTACTAAATGTCCTTTTTACAAGCTTCGATCAAAGTACCTATACAGCAGTCTCTTCGAAAATGGCCGCCACATTTGTAGCTATTAACCCCTCCCATGCTCATGACGAGCTCTGCTCGTCATGAGCCACGGTGGCCCTGTGCTCATGACAAGCTGAGCTCGTCATAACGGCCAGAACGCTGGCATGCAGGGCTAATTCCCCCGCTGTGCTGAATGTTCTGAGAAAACAGGTGTGGCCGTGACATGCTCAGCTCGGAGCACAGTGCTGTGTGACGAGCTGAGCTAGTCACGACCACGGGGGCGCTGTGTGCGCCCCCCAGCACAGCGGGGGAATCGGCCCTGCAGGCAAGGGGTTAAAGGTCACGTTGAAAAGATTAAGACCCTTAGTTCAATAACAAAAAGTCTTGCAAACATGCAGAAAGACGCATTTTCAAGTATATATAAAGACCAGGAAAAAATTTAATTTCGCCATTTATGGAAAGAAAAAAAGATTGGTTTTACTTTAATACAAGCAACGTAAACTTTATATCCCCTCTGCCCCATAACATGCGATACAGCTGCATGTAACCTTCACACTGTCCCTAAGGTCCAAAACTCCAGGCAGGTTTCATAAATAATGAGGCCAGCGTTGCAGCGTGTTTGGCGATCTCCGGGGCCACACGGACCGATGTTAAAAATGTCCACGCGGACAGAGCCTGGGCGGCTTCAGGCAGGCAGGCAGGTTGCCTTTCAAACAAGCTGCACCTAAGACACACGCAGTCTAAATATAGCTGGGAAGGGAGGGAGGTATATTTAAGACAGCATGGGCAGATTAAGGGAACTGCAAATTGCGCTGCCGTGTGCCAACGAAGAGCGGGAGGACAGAAAAAAAGAAGTGCATTTTAAAAGAACATATGGCCCATAGTTAAAGAATCCACGTAGCACGGGCAGCCGCCAGGGCAAGAACAAAACATCCAGAAGGTGGGACAAATTTACATTATTCATCAATGAAAACTTTGGAATTTGAAAAGCCAGGTCGAGCAACCAATTGAAAGCGGTGGGCGTGTGTTTGCGTGTTCATTCATTACAGATAGAATACAGAATGCATCGCAGAGCAGCGCATGTGCGCAGACTATAGGCTCGCCCTAAAAAGGGGGATTGGGAGGGGACATAGCCTACAGGCCCATAACCGTGGTGATTTGGGCTGTTTGCCGCACAAGTTACTTACTTTCGGTAACAATATATCTGTAAGAAACAGTAGTTAGTATTAGATTCCTTACCTTAGAATATCCCCAGGTGTCAGACTGGATCCGGAAACTTTTGCGTAGCAGTACCCTTGCGTGTCGGTAGGCGTCGTCTGCGGCTCCGTGTCTATCGGTGTCGTGATGATGTCGTCGGAGTACTTAGACGCCGCCCTCACGCGCTGACGTCAGTTCTTATACACAGCTTTTCCGCGCCAGAAACTCAGAGCTATGATAAAAACCAACACTGGTGCCATCAAACTAGGGCCCTGAAAGGGGATGATCTTAACCCTAGATATCGGTTCGCAGAACGGGGAGGATGGGTGGGGCGGTAGGGAATCTAATACCAACTTCTGTTTCTTACAGATATATAGTTACCGAAGGTAAGTAACTTGTGCATCTGAAAGAAACAGGTTAGTATTAGATTCCTTACCTTAGAATAGATACCCCAGCAATACCAACCCTGGTGGTGGGTCTGCGAACCAATGATCACACCAGAAAGTCCTGGAGAACGGAGCAGCCGAAAAAAAGCCATCTCTCCGGACTTGACTGTCCAGGCAGTAGTGTCTTGCCAACATGTGCAGCGAGGCCCACGTAGCTGCCTGACAGATGTCCTGCGAGGGGACTCCCCGGCACAGGGCAATAGTAGCCGCCGTGGCCCGAGTGGAATGGGCCAACGCCCCCCACCGCCACTTTTCGCACCTGGACCACGGTGACCACCGAAGACACAGCCCACACGATGAACACCATCCACTCCGGATCACCGACCGACCCCTGCCCACACCACGTCTTCAACAAGGCCGACTCCACCATCGCACCCCAACTCCGGAACATCATTAACGCCTCCTTCAACACCGCCACCTTCCCGGAGAGCTGGAAGCACGCCGAGATCAGCGCCCTCCTGAAGAAACCTACAGCGGACCCCACCGATCTCAAAAACTTCCGCCCCATCTCGCTCCTCCCTTTTCCTGCTAAAGTCATCGAGAAGATCGTCAACAGACAACTGACCGCCTTCCTTCGAGACGAACGGATCCCTCGACCCCTCGCAGTCCGGCTTCAGAGCCAACCACAGCACCGAGACCGCCCTCATCGCAGCCACCGACGACATCCGGACCCTGCTCGACAAGGGGGAAACAGTGGCCCTCATCCTCCTGGACCTCTCCGCTGCGTTCGACACGGTCTGCCACCGCACCCTAGTCCAGCGCCTCAGCAACATCGGTATCCAAGAGAAGGCACTGGAGTGGATCATCTCGTTCCTCGCCGGAAGAACACAAAGAGTCCGCCTCCCCCCGTTTCGCTCCGAGGCCACCGAAGTCATCTGCGGCATCCCGCAAGGATCTTCACTCAGCCCCACCCTCTTCAACATCTACATGAAACCTCTCGCAGCCATCGCACGCCAGCACAACCTCAACATCATCTCTTACGCCGACGACACCCAGCTGATCCTCTCCCTCACCAGAGACCCCGACACCGCCAGAACCTGCCTACACGAAGGGATGAAAGACGTCGCCGAGTGGATGAAGGACAGCCGCCTGAAACTGAACTCGGACAAGACGGAAGTCCTCATCCTGGGATCTTCGCCCTCCGCCTGGGACGACTCCTGGTGGCCCCCAGCCCTGGGCACCGCACCCAAGCCAACCGACCACGCACGCAACCTGGGCTTCATCCTGGACCCCTCCCTCTCGATGACCAGACAAGTCAACGCCGTCTCCTCATTGTGCTTCAACACCCTGCGTATGCTTCGCAAGATCTTCCGCTGGATCCCGACCGAGACCAGGAAGACTGTCACCCAGGCACTCGTCACCAGCCGACTGGACTACGGAAACGCCCTCTACGCCGGAACCACATCCAAGCTACAGAAAAGACTCCAGCGCATCCAGAACGCCTCCGCCCGACTCATCCTGGATGTCCCCCGACGCAGCCACATCTCCAGCCACCTGAGGAACCTGCACTGGCTCCCCGTCGATAAGAGGATCACGTTCCGGCTCCTCACCCACGCACACAAGTCTCTCCACGACCTGGGCCCCAAGTACCTCAACGACAGCCTGACCTTCTACACGCCCACCCGCCAGCTACGGTCCACCAGCCTCGCCCTCGCAGCCGTACCACGCATCCGAAGAGCCACCGCCGGAGGAAGATCCTTCTCTTACCTGGCTGCCAAGACTTGGAACTCCCTCCCCATCCACCTTCGGCTGACCCAGGACCATCTCGCCTTCAGGAAACAACTCAAGACCTGGCTGTTCGAGCAGTAGCATACCCCTCCCCCCAAGCGCCTTGAGACCCTCCCGGGTGAGTAGTGCGCTATACAAATGGCATGATTGATTGATTGATGGGCACGTAGCCCCACAGGAGGCTCCTTTTTAGCCAGAGAGTAACAAGCCTTGATGCACAAGACGACCCATCAAGAAATAGTCCATTTGTGCACCGCACGTTCCTTCTTAGCGCCCACGTAACCAACAAAGAGTTGGTCATCCACCCAGAACTGGCGTGTGCCATCCAGATAGAATGAGAGTGCACGTTTTGGATCCAGACGGTGGAGCCTCTCTTCCTCTTTCGAGGGATGCAGAGGCGGAAAGAAGGTGGGCAAGGTGATGGACTGCCCGAAGTGGAAGGCTGTGACTACCTTGGGCAGGAAAGAGGGCCCCGTCCGCAACACAACTTTGGATGGACAGAAAGGAAAGGAGGTTTAGAAGAAAGGGCCTGGAGCTCACTCACTCTCCTGGCTGAGGTGATGGCAACCAGGAAAGCAGTCTTAAGAGTAAGGAGGTGAAGAGGACAGTTATGAAGTGGCTCGAAGGGAGCGCAAATCAGATACGTCAGAACAAGGTTCAAGTCCCACTGAGGCATCACGAAAGGAACAGGAGGAAACATATGAGTGATGCCCTTCAAAAACCTATTTACAACTGGGGACTTGAACAAGGAAGGCTGATCAGGGAGCCTTAAGAAGGTGGAAATGGCTGAGAGGTAGCCCTTTCAGAGTGCCCAGAGCAGAGCCCTGCTGGGCAAGAGAAAGAAGAAAGAGGAGAACCTCTGAAAGAGGGGCAGAAAGGGGATCCACAGCCTTTGCTGTGCACCATGCCACAAATTTGTTCCACCTGCAGGCATATACCGATTTTGTGGAGGGACGCCTGGCTGCCAGAATCAAATTACAGACTTCAGGAGGCAAGTCAAATGGCCTCAACTGCCGCAGCTCAATCTCCATGCATGTAAGTGGAGACTGGACAGGTTCGGGTGGAGGACCGTCCCCTGCTGCTGCGACAAGGTCCTCCTGAAGAGGCAGACGAAATGGGGAAATCGACTGACATGCTGAGTAGCTCGGGATACCAGTATCTTCGTGCCCAGTCCGGAGCCACAAGGATGACTTGGACCCGGTCGCGCCTGATCTTCAGCACTATGGGCAGAAGTGGTATAGGCGGAAAGGCGTACAACAGACCACAACTCCACTCGCAACGAAAAGCGTCTCCTAGCGAGTGCCGCCTTGGAAATTCCAACGCGCAGAAATGATGACATTGCGCGTTCTCTTCTGCAGCAAATAGATCTAACCAAGGCTCTCCCCACTGCTGAAATATGCCTTGCGCCACGTCTGAGTTCAGACGCCATTCATGATCCATCATGCACTGACGACTGAGTTCGTCTACCCTGGCGTTCAGGGAACCTGCCAGGTGTTGAACCACCAGGGTCACGCCCTGATGTTCCAGCCACTGCCAGAGGCGCAGAGCCTCCTTGCAAAGGGTCCACGACCCCACCCCGCCCTGTTTGTTGCAGTACCACATGGCGGTGGTGTTGTCTGTGAACACCTGCACTACACTCCCCCGGACAGAGGGGAGGAATGCCTTCAGTGCAAGCCGGATCGTCCGCAGCTCCAGAAGGTTGATGTGGAGCTGGGACTCCGCCGGAGACCAGAGGCCTCTGATCTCCGCCTCTCCCATGTGGCCCCCCAGCCCTGGAGGGACGCGTCCGTCACAACTAAGTGCCCCGGTTGGGGTAGGGAGAGGGATCTGCCGCTGACCCAATCGCGGTCCGTGAGCCACTACTGCAGTGCCCTCCGAGATCAAGACATGGTCGGACACGTTGCCCTGATGCTGGGCCCACCGAAACTTCAGGTCCCACTGCAGAGCCCGCATCTGCCACCTGGCGTGATGCACCAGAAGGATGCAGGAGGCCATCAGCCCCAGAAGCCGCAGCGTCAACCTGACCGAGACTCGGGATAAAGGCTGATAGATCAGAATCAGAACCTGAATATCCCGAACCCGCTGTTCGGGAGGATAAACCCAAAACTGCGCCGAGTCTAGAACTGCTCCGATGAAGAGGAGCTTCTGAGAGGGACACAGGTGCGACTTCGGCACATTGATGATGAACCCCAGCAGGTGCAGGAGGTCGGCCGTAGTCTGGAGGTGGCTGATGACTGTTTGGGGCGAGCCCGCCTTCAACAACCAGTCGTCGAGGTAGGGGAAGACTGAAACCCCTAACCTGCACAGATGCGCTACAACCACCGCTATCACTTTTGTGAACACCCGTGGGGCGCTGGTAAGGCCACAGGGGAGCACGGTAAACTGAAAGTGCTCGTGGCCTACCGTGAACCGCAGGTAGCGCCGGTGGGCCGGCAGGACGGGGATGTGGAAATAGGCGTCCTGCAAGTCCAACGCTACCATCCAGTCTCCTGGGTCTAGGACAGCTAAGACTTGAGCCAAAGTCAGCATCTTGAAGTTATCCTTCCGGAGGAAGACGTTGACGTTCAGGAGGTCAAAGATGGGGCATAGGCCCCCTTTGCCCTTCTTGGGAACAAGAAAGTAGAGGGAGTAACAACCACACCCTACTTCTGGCCCAGGAACGCGCTCGATGACCCCTTGGCCAAGAGGGCCGTAACTTCCTCTCGCAGAAGATTCAAGTGATCCCCCGACACGCGGTGGTACTGCGGTGGCATGGCTGAAGGGGTTGCCTCGAAGGGGAGGGAGTAGCCCCTTCGGACGATTTGCAGCACCCACCTGTCCGATGTGATGTCGCGCCAGTGGAGGAGGTGATGGCGAACCCTGCCCCCCACTGGCGTCACATGAGCCAGAAAGCTCGGACTAGGAGGGCTTTGAGGTGGATGCTGCGGGGGTGGATGTGGACTGGCCTCGCCGTTGTCCCTGGGCACCGCCACGACGGTTACCACGTCTGCCACCGCGTTGGATGTTACTCTGTGGCCCGTGTGTGGTAGGACATGTGGGGGCGCCCCTTCCTTGGCCACGAAAGGAGCGAAAGGCAGCAGTTTGCTGGCGCGGGGCCGACAGGCCCAAGGACTTGGCCGTAGCCCTGGAGTCTTTAAAGCGCTCAATCGCACTGTCTGCCTTGTCGCCAAAGAGGCGACGCCATCAAACGGCATGTCCATAAGGGTATTTTGGGCATCAGCTGAAAAGTTGGCGGACCTCAGCCAGGCGTGGCGACGAGTCGCCACCGTCGTTGCCATCGCTCTGCCTAGCGAGTCCGTTGTATCCAGCCCACACCGGATGGAATACCGGGCCACATCTCGACCCTCCGCAAGGGCTTGGGCGAGTTTAGTCCGGGCCTCCTCCGGACATTGTGGCAGCACGTCCATGACCATGTCCCACAGAGAGTGGGTATAACTGCCCAAGAGGCATGCGGTGTCAACTGACCGCAACCCCAAACTCAGTGAAGAGAACCACTTCTTACCATACTGTTCGTACCTCTTGGATTCCCGATCGGGGGGAGCCGTCGGGAATGCGGTCTGGGAATTAGAGGCCTGTACGACCAGGCTCTAGGGAGTGGGGTGGGTGGACAGGAAGCAAGGGTCGCCCGGAGCCGGGCGGTGGCATCTGGCCACGTTCCTATCTACAGGGGGACCTGTAGCGGACCTGGAGCCCAGAAAAACGTCAGACAAGGCCTCATTAAACGGCAACAGAGGCTCCGAAGAGCTTGCTTGCGGTTTAAGGACCTCAGTGAGGAGGTTAATCCTCACGGCCGCGACGGGGAGTTCAAGGGATAAGGCCTTGGCCGCCCGCGTCAACACCACACTATAGGCAGCCCCCTCCTCCGTAGCCACGGTGGAGGGGAGACAAAATCAGTGTCTGGCGAAGTGTCCAAACCACTGGCATCCCCTAGCTCACCTGCCCAGACTGGCAATCACGTGCCAGAGGGTCCTCAGACCCCCCCCAATCTGCCTCGCCACCCATCTCCTGGTACTCGGGGTCAAATGATTGGGCCGGGTCATAGAAGAAAAAGTATTCTCGCCACGTCTGATGCGGTGCCGGAACTGGACCGAGGGGGGGACCAGGGACGACGTCGGGGGCGACACTCTGGGGGCTGGCGCCGGCGAGGTCGTAAGGTCGACCGGCGACGATCCGGAACCGGATCCAGCAGGGCCCTGCGGCATCGTGACCGAAGTCGCCGAGTATGGAGCAGGCCGCGACACCTGCGGCTTCGGCGGAGCTGCGGGGGGTGGTGTTGCCCGAACCCCCGGCCGCGTCGCGTGAGTGTCGGGGGGACTCGGAAGAGCAATGTCTCCTCTTTGAGTTCTTGTGCCTCTTACCTGAGGACTTGGAGCTCGAGGAGTGGTGTCGACCCTCCGAGCCGTGATGACTCCGGCCCCGTGATCGGTCCCTCGACCTCCTTTCGGACCGGGACCTCTAACGGCGCGGGCCAACTGCCGGAGCTCGAGGCGCTTGCGGGACTGCTCCCGCCTAGCCTTTGATGTCAAGGCCCGGCAGTTGGGGCACGACTTGTCATCGTGGTCGGGCCCCAGGCAATGTAGACACCGGCGATGGGGGTCGGTAACCGACATCAGTCGGCTGCAGTCGATGCAGGGCTTGAACCCGGGCATCCCTACCGGCACCGTCGGAGTCGTTAGACTTCGAAGAAAGATCAAAAATGATCGAAAAAGTTTAGTCAAAAATTGACTAAGGTTACCATTTCTTCCGGATCGGCGCTTGTTGGCGCGGAAAAAATAATTGGAACCCGGGGCGGCGTCTAAGTACTCCGATGTCATCACGGCGCCGACGATGACGGACGCGGAGCCGCAAACGCCTACCGACGCGCAAGGGTACTGCTACGCCAAAGTTTCCGGATCCAGTCTGACGCCTGGGGATATTCTAAGGTAAGGAATCTAATATTAACCGGTTTCTTTCAGATGCTTGTGTACTGGGGCTCGTCCTGTTCTGGAAAGTGGTCCAAGTACACCCTTTATGCTCTTGACTAGGTTAACAAGCTAAGCAGTTAAAAATTTTCATTGAGGTAGTGTGGGAAAGTAGCTGAAAACTCAAGTCAACCAACACACACACAATTAATTGTCCTGACCAGTGATCCTGTTTTACTTAAAGTTCTCTAATCTCACAGCAAATCCAAATCGTTTACTGGGGTTACAGTTACATTATTGCAACCTTGCCTTCAGGTACCAATGAAGCCCTTTGGTACCCTCCTGTGGCACGATTAATGCCCTGGTTTTGAGCGGGCTGGTGGGAACTGAGATTTGCAAGAATGGGTGCAGCTATCTTAAAAGCTTGAGTAAAAAAAATTACTTATTGGTGTTCTCTATGGCATAGAATGTATGGAACTGCAGGTTTTTAACCAGATTTGCTAAATTGTCTTTTAAGAAACACCGGGCCAGTAACAAAGCATGATAGGACTTGATATTTGCAGGGGTTTAGGATTCTGACTCTAGGAATTTTAGAATATTGAATATAATTTTTGATTTTAAAGCACATTTGCTCCTTAAACTTGAAAGGATGCAGAATTTTGGATTTGAGTTTCTGAGACCGTCTACAGTAACTGGTATACTCTAAAATGTATGCATTGGCCAAAGACTGATGGGACTGATTGGGCACACTCTCATTCTCCAAATAAAGTTAGGACTAGTGCCATTTAAGAAGCTCAAAATACTGGTGTACTTTAAAACACACTTGGCCAATTTTATTAGTATCCACCTAATAGAAGTATTTGGCCACTCTCTTCCTCCAACAAAGAAAGTGTTAGAAAATGATGCAGTTTAAATATATTTCTTTAGTTACTGCATTTCCCAGTTCATAATATTTTTATATGTGCAGGATAGTATGATTGCATAGGAGACAATTCTCTTGCTGTTAGGTAGGGCACATGGTGCCTCATTCCTTGGCTCTAGAACACAGTATATTGAAGCTATACTCCACGGTACTGTATGGGAATCCAGAGTTACTGCTACCGTGAAAGTCTTTTTTTAAAAATATATATTTTTTATTTTTTTCTATACTTGTTCCTATCCATCGACTGAATTAAATACATGATGGAAAGATGACTGTTAAAACACGTGCAGCCCAGCCACTTACCATAAAATATGAGGGTCCACTATGCCCTTTCAGTCGAGAAGTGTTAGCCAGACTTTCAATGTATTCAAGAAGACTAGTGGCAAGAGGATAATACCCTTTCTGAAAGCTGTGCATGAAGAATAAGTGAAATGCAACTTAAGTCTGTAGATTATTTTTCTTACTGCTGTTATGGTGAGTTTTCCCCTAAATATCGTGTATAGTGTGAATGGGTCAGATCAGAAACGGAACTGAAACACATTTTAGCCAAATGGAAGCAATGCATATAAGGAAATGACTAAGTTATACTAGTGTCTAATGTGCTGCCACAGACAGGAATGAAGGCAGGTTGGGATATTTATTAAGTGGTAGAGTACTGGTTCTTCCACGCAAGAATCAAGAACTCCTTAACAATAAATACCTGCTCTTAGTAGTTCCCGTTTTAAGTGCTCCACTTATTCTAACCTAATTCTTCCACTCTAGCGCCTTAAAGCATGGTTAAAGGTCTGACTTCTCTACTCCTGATGATCTGCTGCTGCTCGGTCAGATAAATATAGTTATGGATGGACTCTGATGCCGATTTGAAATTGGTGTGGGGCAGATGGGAAGTCTACTGTCCCAAGGGCTTTTCTCTTGAACAGTGCACCTTTTCTAGTTCTCGCATTCTTGGACTATTCTCCCTATTCACACATGCGTAAACCTATTTTCTAATCCTGTTTCATGTTGCCCCTGCTCACTGTTATTTATTTCACTCCCTCCCTATCTGTGGGTAATATGCCTAAGAGTCACTATCCAGAAGGTACTGTAACTGTGCTTAATAAGATACCTTTTTCTTGGAAAAGACCACTTCATAACATTTTTCTGAATCCTGTTCTTTTTGCCCCATTTTGTATCGGTCCTTCTTCACTGCTCTAAGGTGACCTTACTGTGGCTTAAAGTACCATATATATATATAAACAGCATAATAATCAAGCTAGCAATTTAATTACATTAAAGATGCTACTAGATTTCTCATGATTTCCCAGCGCTCCCACTGCCCTGGTCTTTTAATCTGGAGTAAAAGATGAGGATCAATGGCTCTGAGCGGAAGGTCTGTTTCTAATAAATAACGATTATAACTACCACCTCTGTGTACTGATGTTGGTTCATCCCTTTCTTTCTGTGCCCTCCGACGTAGGTCCATAGCTTGCTGCCTCGAGTTTTGTTAAACTTGGCAGAACCTTTCTTTCAAAAAAAATTCACAGTGTGCTAGAGACCTGACCACGTCTAAAGAGACAGGGTTCAAACCGTGCACAGACTGGCACAAACAGAAGTCAATGATTGAACCTCACGAGGTCGGTCTCTGAACTCTTAAGCACAGCTCTGCATAGTGTGACAAATGTACCAGGCTGAGCCTGAAGGCCAACCAAGACTGAGGTAAGTTGTACATAGAAGAACATTGCTGGAAGTTGAAAAAGGACTGGTAACTGTCGTAGTAGAGGGCGTGGACGCACTCTTGTTCCAGAGATGGATCATGTTGTCTCATGAACTAGTTGTTGAGCTCTTCTGGTAAATCCAAACAAATTGAAAAAACACCAGGGTAAACATGACTCCCCTACCTCCCGCCACTCCCACCATTCTGAATCGTGCGATGCCTGTGTATTTCTAGACCAGTAACTCTGTCTCCCACCCTTGAACTGGTACTGGTCCTCCTTCCAACTTGGCCCATCTTCCCCAGCCCCCGGCAAGGCTGCAGCAAATAAGGCAGTTTAAGGAGGCTTTGGACCGAATCTTCAGTATCTGACTGTCTTTGGGCCCCATGGATCCAAGGTGATCTTCAGTATACCGCCGGGAATCTGTCCTGATGCAATCTGTGCCACTTGCCCCCACCCTGTGGACTGCCCCGGCTTTAATACCTCCTACAGTGCTATAATCTATTACACAGACCAAAGCTATGACGTAGGCATCAATACCGAAGGGAGGGCCCATAGTTCTCTGATTTGGAAGTAAACCTTTTATCGACTTCACACTGACCTTGCATAAACCCACACTCTGACCTGAGTCGCTTCTGCAACATTTTCATGAATATGATAATGACAACACTAGTACTGCATATTGTGACGAAAACCTATTGTCTAGACTCCCAGGACGCCAGTGGCATAGACAAATAATCTGATACTGACCTTCACCCCCCCCTACCTAATGCAGCTACATTAGTCTGCCTCCTTTGCATTAGGAGAGCAGCTGAAGATTTAGACCTCACTTTGCCCACAACTGAGGTCCTTCACCCAGGACAAAAAAAAAATGCAGGAGCCTCTCCTCCTTTCCAACAAGACCCTAACGGACACATTGTTAGGCACCTGGGCAAAGCCGCAGTCTTGCCCTCCTGTAAACACGCAGATTGCAAGGCGGCACAGGGCTGCCTCATGTCTTCCGCCTCCAGCATCCTTTACCAGAAAGCCTGGTGGCACAGGTCTGCCAGCTGAGTGGTCCCCAATGAATTCCAGACTATATCTTCCCAAAAGGAGAGTTGAAATGCATGGAGACATTTGAGAAGAGAATTTTTCCTCTCTTTTTAAACCATGTTCGTGGACTAAGAGAACCAAGACTAAAGTTTAGCTTTTTTTATTTTTAATAATCCATTATTAGCATTGGTCACTGTGTAACCTGCATCGAGCAAACCTAAATGCAGATGCAAGATGCTGGAAGTGCCTATGAGCAGACCCTACTATGGCACACTTTATGGCACTGTTCAACTTGACCGAACTTCTGGTCCAGAGCCTGGCAGCAATGAAAGGAAACGGTACTCTATAAAAAGAACTGCCATCACAAGTCTCCTCAGTTCTTGACACTCAAGATATCTCAAAGATGACCAAGTACTGGAAAAGTTGGCTAGATCCACCCTTGCTATGTGCAAGGTGTGCATATTGATTGATTGTTTAGTAGGAGGGGGTGCGGTGGTATTCCAAAGGTGAGGAATCTGTGGATAAAAAAGCACAGTCCCGGATTGCTGTCCATGGACTTATTATGGCAGAGTATTTACGAGGAAAATGCACTCCTACAGGGCTAATTGTGACAAACGCCCCTAGGTTATTTCTAACCGATAAAGAATTCATTCGAGACTGGTCCCTTATAGCCTGGAGATGCACACGGGATTGGCTAATCCTGATTGTGAGCTCCGCTAAAAGGATATCTGATGCTTTGCTTATCGAGATACAGACTCTGGAAGGACAGATCAAGACCACTTGTACTACACTTTTTAAGAAACGTCTTGATGAGACAAACAAAACCAACAAAGATTATAGAGACAACATACTTTCGACTAAGATTGATAAATTCAAGAAAGATCTTGCCCGTTTCTCACTGGTGAAAATTTACCCATACACTAGTGAGAATTACATGGCCCCTGCATCTAATGACAGGGGGAGACGCTATGGCTCAAATTATTCAACTTCAGGTACAGACTCTAGTGACTCCGACAGCGCCAACTTCCCCGGCCCACAATCTCGGGGCGGAGGACAACAACGGTCCTCAAGGAGGGCGAATAGACAGAGAGGAGGCATGCAGGGTAATCACCAAGGCAATTACCAGAATCAGGGCCCATGGTGGCCCCCTGGTCCCTGGGGCTTTCAACCACCTCAGTTTGCACCACATATGAACCCCTACATGCAGCCCCCACAGTTCTTCCCTGATCCGTCTTTTTTAGGACATGGCCGCGGATTCAACCGCGGCAAAAGGAGAGGACAACAAACTGTATAGTGGGAGTCAGACCCCACGAACACACGGAGCAGGAGGGCAGCTCAACAGAGCACCAGCACAGAACAGAGCAGTACCTAACTGTTAATCTGAGTTCGCGAGTCCTCACAACAAATGAGTTAGCAGTTCTAGAGAAAGGACTAGGCTTTGTCCCTACCAATAAAGGCGATCCCTTCCAATTTAGGATCGAACTTGAAATTTTTTTTAGGAAGGTCCGCCTGCATTTCTTTTTTAGAGACAAACCCGACTCTGACAATACTTTAGAACAGGCGGAAACCAACACTGGGCTACGCCCAAAGTCTACCTTCACCCCTCTTAGTCATCAGGTCCCTTCTCAGGTCATGACGTTTGAGCAAGCAGTCACTCATGACATCATGAGGCTTCATGATGATGCAGTAGAGGGTTTTCAAAACCTCCCGAAGAAAGAAAAAAGTGCATTGATCACATTGTCTAAAGACCGATTGATTACGATCAAACCGGCAGACAAAGGGGGTGCGACGGTTATACTTGACACTACCCAATACCGACAAGAATGTCTTAGACAATTGAACAATGCACAATTTTATCGTCGCTTGTCAATAGATCCCACACCTCGTCTCCTTGTTGAAATTAAAACCTTAGTAGACAAGGGCAGTGCTGAGGGATGGATTACACCTCATGAAGCGAGATTCTTGGTCACAGAAACCCCGGTCACACCAGGATTTTATTGTCTGCCAAAAATACACAAAGCCACTAGACCACCACTGGGACGCCCGATTATTTCGGGTATTGGGTCCCTTTTGGAGCCACTATCCACTTTCGTGGACTGCTTCCTCCAACCGATTGTGAAGGCTATGCCCACATTTCTACAAGACACGGCTGATGTCTTGCGAATGCTGCCAGATGTAGACTTCAACGTCGGAACTGACCTACTTGTCAGCTTCGACGTTGAGTCACTATACACCTGCATTCCACAACTGGAGACTTTAGAGACCATTAGACTTCTGTTGTCTCAGCGTGATCTTGATAGCATCACCCCTATTCACTTTATCATGGACTGCGCTAAAATAGCCATGACTGAGAATTTTTTCAAATTTGAAGACGATTTCTTCCTCCAGATCTCTGGGACCTCAATGGGGAGCATTTTTGCTCCGAGCCTCGCCAATCTTTATGTCCACCAATTCGAGCAAGATCATGTCCTCAACCATAGCAACCCTTTTTTCCATCAGGTGTTGCTATGGAAGAGGTACATAGATGACATCCTGGTGGTATGGCGAGGGTCATCGGATGAGGTACAACTGTTTCACCAATGGTTGAACGACCAGAACCGTACCTTAAGTTCACTGTTGAGTTCAGCCATGAGAGACTCTCATTTTTGGATCTCTCAATCTTCCCGGTGGGAGGGAAATTGGAAAGCGAACTCTACACCAAACCCATGTCTAGGAACTCCCTTCTACTGTTCAACAGCCATCATCCTTGCTCATTACGAGCTAACTTGCCAGTAGGCCAGTTCCTTCGTCTCAGAAGGAACTGCTCTTCCAGAGCTCTGTTCGAAAAACATGCCTACCATCTGTCTCAACAATTGCAAACAAGACACTATCCCAAAGATTTGGTCAAAAGAGCATGGAAACGTGCCTCGAATAATCACCGGGATTCTTTACTAGACAAACGACAACAGAAACCCCCTTTGGATCGTCTCACATTTGTGAGTACTTTTAGTGTGCTGTCCAGCAGTATACAAAAGACGATACGGAAACACTGGAATATTTTAAATATCACCAATGAAAATATTCCTCTACCGCTGTTCTCTTTAAAAAAAGCACCCAGTCTTCGTGACAGTTTAGTACACACAAGACCACGGCCCCTGGAAACGTCTAGATCCAATACACTATGGGATCTTCCCCCAGTACAGGGCCACTACCCATGTGGGTCATGTAGTGCTTGCCCGCAAACTTCCAAAACTGAACAAGTGGACTTAGGGACAGGTAAAACGTGGCTGCTCAAGAAACACACCAACTGTAATACAGAGAGAGTCATATACATGATCACCTGCCCCTGTTCCTTGAGATACATAGGTTTTACTACCAGGAAAATAAAATTGAGGATTGGAGAACACAAAAGCACCATCCGTTGCCATAAACAATCGACCAGGCTTACAGATCATTTTCTCAACCATAAACACTCTGCAGAAGACCTTAGGTGGGTCGTTCTGGAACAGCCTTACATTCCACCCCACATTAGCGACATATCCAGATTTCTTTTCACTAAAGAACAGAAATGGATTTTTTCACTTGAAAGTGATAGAAGGGGTCTGAATGACGATATTGCTTGGACAGCACTTTAAAACAGTCTTTGACATCTTTGCATTGTATATTATAGCTGTCATGCATATATCCACCGTACATGGTTGAGAATACTATTTTTACAGTACCCTCAGCTTTTCTGTATACATTGTATATTTCTGAAGGCATACGTAATTTTTAACTTGCATCTTTATTTTTACTTGCATGTTATCATCGATACATGATTCATATCTTCCATTGGGATCATTTGCCCCTGTAATTGTTGCAATTTTTAATGAGTATGACCAGTCATATTTCACACGCACCATGATCGTGGTTTACCACCTAGTGTACTAGTGGGTAACATGACGCGCTGATTATTAGTCTCTCTCGTTTCAAGCGCTATTATGCGGCTCAACGCATGCGCGATTGAACATCTCGTGCCCCTCGCGCTGCCATTTGTCACAGCGCATGCGCGATTACACACACAGTGTCTCGTGGAGCGTCTTCTACACTCCTGGGACAGCGCATGCGCGTTTAACATCACGCTACTTGCTCTGGCCATCGCGCACATGCATTGAAGCAGCTCGTGTTTTCAATAGCGCATGCGTCGGAAATGGCTCATATTCCGAGCATGCGCGGAATGTATCAGAACTACACGGGGCTGCTCGACGAGCTGATTGCTCGCTTTAACTCGCTCATTAGCGTGATTGGGCCAATTAAGAGACAGATAAAAGCCGCGCTCCCTTCCTGTTCGCTACCTCCACTCCCACTTGGATGCTGGCCAGAGGTACCGACGGACAGGTAGGGCTGCGCTCTCTTCCTTGTTATTATTTTTTTCTGCTTTTGCCCCTGCATTTTGGGTCTTCTCATCATAGGGCTTTTTCTTAGAGCATTAAGAATATATTACTTTAGATTGATCAGCTCAGTCCAGGTTCTGGCAAAGGGTGAGCCATTCTACTTCCTTGAGACAATTGAGTTTTTGTTTAATGATAGGAATATATAATATAGCTACCTTTTACATTGTGATTTCACACATGGTAAAGGTTACACACTATAGCTATGTTTCCTATTCTAACAGAGCGGGGCCTCTTTTTCCCGAGCGGGTGCCGGGTGAGGTGAGGTCACTTCCCACATAATGCTGGGTAAGTACACTTTCTAATTATTTCCTAAACTAGTCTATTTTGACAACTTTTGCATACAGGAGTACTTGTGCCTCTTGTTATTGTTAGGACAATTTCCTAACTATTTGTGTGTTGGTTATTGTTGTTTGTTGGGTTTTCTATTGATCACTAAGGAAATTAGTTTTAGCACTACTCTTATTGTTAATATTATTTTTTCTTTAGGATAAAGGACAATTCATCTAGAGTTTCCTCCGGGTAATATTGGGGCTCCAAATTTCTGGTAGGACTACTTTTTTCCACTTGAATTGCCGTTCCATAACTTTGCAGTTGCATCTTCGTTATCATTGGTCCTGACGAAAGCTGGATAATGTCCATAACAGCTGAAACATGTTGACCACACTGCACTGCGCCACATTGTAGTTATAATTTCAGACTACAAAGCGCATGTTCTTAATCACAACACTAGAACAGTGCCTAATAAACATATTTTCTGTCCTAGTAGTTGTTTTTATCTTTTTCCTTCACACTTTCTTTATTTGAGCACTGCACACTCATCAGCATCACTCTGAAATACACTGTGGCTAGAAGGCTATTTTGGTTTTCCGGTCTCTGCACCATCTATTGATGGGTTGGGTGAGACTTGGAATATACCATCCGTATCCCACATGACGATGCTTCCGCCATAATGGTGGGCTGATGGGAATTTTCCAGCCTGGTGTAATTTCATTCCCATTTGACTCCACAACAACACACACAACCTTTTTGACCATGTGCCTCCTTTTTGTATTTACTGATATGTCTAGGGTTGTGAGGTATCATGGTCAGTAAACAAACCCATATTGACCCCCGTAAAAAAAAATTGTATTTTGATAAATAATCTCCAACAGAAAGAGCGTTACCAAGGGTAATTAACATTTTATTTAGGGAGAGGTATAATGGTAACAATGTGGATGTACATGTGAGATGGCAATGGTTAGTAAGCATGGCTTTGGTGCCATGTTCTGAAAGTGATAGTATTTTTATTTTTTTATTTTTAAAAGGAGTGACAAACCTTAGAACAAATAGAGCGGTTAGTGGTAGCCGTCCTAGGAGTCTACACAAAATTTGTGCCTCTAAGCCAATGTGGGCAGTCTGTAATCATTGCGTAAGATTTTAGAGAACATGCAGAAGGGATTGGAGGATATTTCCCATGAGATTTAGCTCATAACTGGTAGTTTTTTTGGGGGGTTTCAACATAGGTAAAACTGTGATAGGATTCAAATATCATTACCTTTTTGTATGTAATATATACTACCCAATATGCAACCAGATGTGTGGTTTGAATTACCTCCAAGTACAGAAGCATCCTTGCAATCTATGTGATATGTAGTCATATGCCTATCGCCATCTCTTTCTCCATATCTCCAGCTCTTCTCTTTCTACCTTTGCAAGCCTTTCCTCAATCCTTTCTTTTAATTATCCTTTACTATAAACAAAAGGAGTACAAAACCTTTGAATCTAAAGCAGTATTATTCAAATTGAGGATAAGCATGAAAAAAGGAAGCTGCATGCGTACATTCCATGTTCCGAGCATCATCAAGAAATGTGAGATCTTCAACAACTTCTGAAATGATCTAATATAGCTTGAGTTCCTTCTCAATAAAGTCCATCACTCTCCATGGCACTTCTTGCATAAGTGGCACGCTTGGCAAATTACTGGAGATAATTATTGGGGGAAGAGGTACCAATTGCTAAATCCTGGTGCTTGCATGATGGAGTGATTTTTGGGATAAGGCACACTGACAGCTAGCACACTGGAGGTAATTCTTACTGTAAGGGGATACCCTTACAGCACTGGCATATTGGAGGTAATTCTTAGCATAAGGCAGGGCAGCATGGCATATTGGGTGGAAGAGTAATATACCTATTGACATAATGGTTACCCATGGTAAGGGGATCGTGTCAATAGCAAAAATCTTGCACTGACACATTGTAAGCCTTAATATTAGGGGGAATCCATGTGAAAATATTAACCGTGACTCAATGAAGGTAAAGATTTATGTATGGGAGGCAGCCATACTACATTTTGAAAAAGGGCATCAACTCGTGGGGAGGTATCTGGCTTTCCTCACTATCAAAGTATGTAAATAGTTAATGTTTCCCTTTTCTAAGCTTATGTTTTTTTTAAAAAGAAAATATTGGTCAATATTATGGTTTAAAATGTAATATTTGACCCCATTTTCTTTTTCTAAAGTATCTTTTTGGAGGCACCAGAAGTCTCTTACAATAAGTCAGGCTCACGCGTTGGAAGAAAATAAGTTACATGTAAACTGTGGTTCTCCAGTATTGGTATCTTTCATAGATTCACATGCTTGAATCATTCCCTGTCGTGGAAGTGGGAGTCCCACGGTACATAAAAAGCAGTAAGAATTACTCTAACATTAAAGTTAATAGAGAAAAACCATTCACTTTAATATCTCGTCCTAGTCATTAGGATGGTCCAAACTTGAGCCAATCGGGCGGCAGCACCCTCTAGAACCCTCTCCACAGAGGCTCCAGGCTGTCAGATTTGCAAGCACAAGTAGTATAAACCTAATAAAAAACCTGGCAAGGAAGGTGGGCCGCATGCGAATCTTTGAAAGATACCAATACTGGAGAACCACAGTTTACAGGTAAGTAGCTTATTTTCTTCTTCAGTATTGGGGTATCTTTCATAGATTCACATGCTTGAATCTGAATAGATGGCAGTTGTAACATAGGTATGCATGTTTTTACACAATGTACAGAATCTTGTACATCACCAAGTATATAGCGAATACCCATGCCACTTATTCATATACGTATATACATATATATATATATACACATATACACAACACCTGCACAAGTGTATACAAATTGTTACTACATGCATTAGCATCTGACAATGCATATGTATAGAATAACAATAACCTCAATTATCACAATTGTCAAACATAAAGGAAGGTGGGACGAATAGAAGCTCACCTTATTGAAAAAGATTACGTAGCAGCACCTGAACCACAGCTGTATCAGTATTAATTGCAGCTTCCAGACAGTAATGCTTGGTGAAAGTGTGACTACTGGACCAGGTTGCTGCTCTGCAAATCTGTTGAATAGGTACACCGGCAAAAAGAGCAGTTGAGGAGAAACTACTGTTGTAGAATGAGCTTTCACTGTTGAAAGTAGAGGTTTGCCTGCTTGTTGATGGCAAAACTGGATCACAGAAGATGTCCAAAGTGCTATAGTCTGTTTAGTTATAGGATATCCCTATCTGATTTTTCCATAAGCCACATAAAGTTGATCAGCCTTACATATGCTGGCTGTTTTCTGTAAGTAGAACGTTATGCACATTTTTAGATCCAGGAAATGGAAAGATCTTTCCGCAGGTAACTGTGGATTTGGGAAATAGGTTTTCAATACGACTAGCTCGTTTAGGTGAAAATCCAATGGGCCCTTGGGTATAAAGGTAGGATTTGTACAGAGTATAACAGAGACTGTAGTGAACTGGAGGAAAGGATGACGAGTAGTGAAAGCATGTATGTCGCTTACTCATCTGGGTGATATAAGCGCCAGCAGAAGAGACGTTTTCCATGTAATCTACTTTAAGTCAACCCTGTGAATAGGCTCAAATGGGGCCTTCATAACCTGCGTTAGAACAATGTCGAGATGCCAAGGTGGAGGCCTAATTGGAGGGAAAATTCAAAACAGTCCTTTAAGAAATTGTTTTATTATTCTTGATGACCAAAGCAACTGAGACAAATTCTGCCGTCGAAATCTAGACATCGCAGAAGGAATACCTTAATAGTAGAATGAGAGAGGCCAGATTTGGCCAGCTGCAGGAAAAAAAGGCAGTAATTTTTCAGGTGAGGACTGAATAGGGTGCACCTCAGAGCTTACACACCAATGACAGAATCTCTTCCACTTGAGTTTGTAAGTCTTAATAGTGGAAGGAGCTCTAGCATTAGCCATGGCCTCCCGACAGTCAGCCGGAAATACCAAGTCTGTGAACTCTTAGTGTTCAGAAGCCAAGCTGCTAATCGGAGCAATGTTGGGTCTGGATGACAGACCGGGCCGCAGTTCATTGTCAGCAAGTTTTGTAATGGGCATAACAACCTGGGACTGCACTCTGATAGGAGCAGAAGCTCTGTGAACCAGAACTGGCGAGGCCACTTGTGGGAGCTATGAGAAGTATTCTGAGGGTTCCTATGTCATCTTCCGAAGCACCCTTGTGACTAAAGAAATTGGAGGAAAAGTGTAGGCATAAATCTTGACCAGTTTACCAAAAACTCATTCCCGTACGATCCTTGTTGGGCTAGCCAACTGGCGAAGAATTGGCATTTGCGGTTCCGACTGGTCGCAAATAGGTCTAACCTCGGTTTGCTCCACAACAGAGAAATGTGATTCAGTGTTGGTTGGTGGAGTTCCGATTCATGGGTGGTTGTAATCGACCTGCTCAAGGAATCCGCTAGGATGTTTGCTACTCCTGGAACATATTCTGCTGTTAGTGTTATTTGGTGTTGAATAGCCCAATCCCAAATTTGCTGGGCCTGTAGAGATAGCATAGCTGATCTTGTCCCACCTTGTTTGTTTAAATAGTGCATGTGTGTTGTATTGTCTGTCCGAATTAATACTGAATCTCCTGATATTATCGAAAGGAAAGATTTCAGGGCCAAGAATATTGCTTTTAACTCTGAAAGGTTTATGTGTAATGTCTGTTGATGGGTGTCCCATTTTCCTTTCTAGATGTGCTCACAACCCCTCGAGGAATGCATCAGTTGTTGTTATGTAACCTGGTGAATCCACTAGGAACAATAGGCCTGCGGTTATGTTCGGCATGTGAGTCCCCCATTGGAGCGCTTCTTTCATTTGAGGTGTGATCCTGATAATATCGTCGGAGGATCCTGAAATTTGCAGCCAGTGACTGTCCAGTTCCTCTGGTAAGGGTCTCATCCACAAGCGACAGTTGGGAATGAGGGGAATACAGGAGGACAACATTCCCAGAAGCGATTTGTTCTTGCACACTGAAGTGGACTTTCTTGTGAGAAGTAAAGTTGTCAGCTTGCGGATCTTTTGTTGTCTTTCCTGTGAGGCAAATGCCTTTGCCTGATGAGTGTCCAAGGTTGCCCCTAGGAATGTTTTCACCTTTGAGGGAATTAACTGAGACTTTGGAAAATGTATGGAGAGGCCCAGTGACTGGAAGAGAGAGAGACATTTTTGAGTATGAATGTTTGCCACTGCGAATGGTTTTGCCTTTATGAGGTAATCGTCCAGATAAGGGAAGATTTTAATTCCTGCTTTGCGAAGGTGAGCTGTCACCGGTGCTAGGACCTTGGTGAACACTCAGGGCGCTGAATGAAGGCCAAATGGTATGACACAGAATTGGAAACCCCTGCCAGCCACTCTGAAGCATTACAATTGTCTATGCCTCAGGAGGTTAGGGATATGAAAATAGGTGTTTCTGAAGTCCACGGTCATCATGAAATCCTCCTGATTTATCAATTGAAGCACCTCCTGAAGTGACAACATCCGGAAGGATTGCTTTTTTAGAAATTTGTTGAGACAACGAAAGTCCAAAATGGGACACCACTCTACTGATTTCTTCCTTATGAGGAAAAACCTTGAATAGAACCCTGTTCCTCCATGTACAGCTGGTACCACTTTGATTGGTCCATTTCTTAACATTATCTTTATTTGAGACAAAAGCTCTTTCAGATGAGCAGGAGGGGGACCTCTGGGAGGACAGTTGGGAGGAATCTTTAGAAATTCCAAAGTGTGACCGTTAGAAACTATATCTAAAATCCATCTGTTTGTTGTTCTTGTAGACCATTCGGGAAGGAAAAAAGAAATATTTCCACCAACTTTGACAGAGTTGATGGCAACTGTGGCAGGCAGTTTGCGTCTGTCACTGCTTCTTGGAGTTATCCATGCCCCTGAAGGCAGTTTATAGCCCTGTAGTGCTTGTAGGAAGCGGCAGGAGGTTGTTTAAACGACTGTTGCTGTTGTGATGATGGGTAACTTGATTGACTCTGGTATGGCTGGTACTGCTTATACTTGCTGTAACCTCCACGAAAGGACGATGAACCTCGTCCTATTGCCCATGAAAGGGCTGCTTCTTGAATTGTAGAGTGCCAAGAGCCTTTGCAGTATTTGTGTTCGTCTTGATGGTCGGAAGAGCTTCATCAATGTGATGTCCAAATAGGGATTCGCCATCGTAAGGCATGTCAATCATCTTCATCTGAACTTCTTGTCTGAAAGTAGTAGCTTATAGCCAGCCCTGACACCTCAGGACCACAGCCCCAGCCAGTTTGTGGAATCCTGTGGAGGAAACCTCCACTGCGCAATCCATGATCTCAGCCGAGATCCTTTTTCCCTCCTGCAGAATTTTGAGCGCCTCCGCTTTGGATTCTTCTGGTAGCATTTCTTCAAAGGGCGAAATGTCTGACCACATTTGGAGGTCGTATCTGCTTAGAATGGCAAGCGAATTGGCTGCTCTAACGGTGGTTGCCGCCACGGTGGAAAATTTCTTTCCGATGAAGTCGACACGTCTTCCATCTCTATCCAGAGGGGCCGACAGTGGGGAAGCAGGATTTCTGGCATGATGTTGGGCCACTTGCGAGATCACAGAATCCGGCTTAGGTTGCCCGATAAGACAGACAGGCAAATTATCAGGAGCCTTATTTTTATTCTCCAACTTTGGCAAGACTGCTGGAATTGAGGCTGGTGTCTTCATTACTTTTAAGCCTTCTTGCCATATGAAGTCTACTATGGGAATAAAGCGAACCTGTCTCTTTGTCTGTTCCTTGAAATCATACAAGAAACAATCGGCTTGTTTAGTTGTCATGGGAAGCTGAAACCTCTTTGCCGCTCTCTCAATAAGGGTATGAAATCCCTTATGTCCTCAGGTGGTGAATCTATTGGAGGTGGAGTTGAAGGCGATGGTGTCTGGATCTGATAGTCATCCCATTCATTGAGAAGGGATATCTCATCTAACTCCCTCTTCTCTATCCTCATAAGTGGTGAGAACATCCTGATCCTGCTGTTACATTGCTGTAGGTAACGGAGAAGCAGAGGGGAGGGCCAAGTTAGCAAGGAAGGCTGTGAAATAGGTGTCTGAGGAACTGAAGAGGCCAACTCTGAGGGAGGAAATCTGCAGTAGTAATCCTCTATCAAAACTTTTCAGTATTTCGTACGATTTTTAAAGAATATTTGCAGTTTTCAAAAGTAGACAAGAAATTTCATAGAAAAGCAGACAATGGGTCCCTATGGAGAAAATACAGGTTACTAGTAAACCCGCTAGGGATTACTTTTGCGGTTCAGTGTTGGGCTGCAAGGTACAGTACTGACTTCTCTGCTGATCACAGGTGAGTATTTTCGAATTTGGACTTTGGCTGATTTTATAGGAATATTTTCAGTTTTCAAAACTTCACACTTAGAAAATTTTCGAGTCAAAATGGGTCAATGTTATCCAATGGCAGGTAAGTGAATTACGGGTTTCCAGGTGAGTACGTGGTTGGTGAAGTTAGGGTTCTGGGCGTAGACTCAGGGGTCCCCCAGGGTCAGGTGAGTACAGTTAGTTCAGTCCCAGCGGCACAGGGGCGGCCGGGTAAAGAGGTAGGTAGGCCCAATGTTATCCAATGAGGGAAGGGGGGCCTTCGGTTGGTGGTGGCTGGCTAGCAGGCCACGCGGCTCTGGGAGCTGGGCTCCTGGTCACTAGCTCAGGGCAAGGAGGGAAGTAAGATAGGACAGAGAGGTCACAGCCAGCAGCACTCGGGCGGCTGGGTTCAGGGTGCTTTTGAGCCGACGGGCGCTCAATGAGGATCTTGAAAAAGGAACAGAGGCTGCAGGCTCGGGGACGGTGACCCTCCAGGGGCGACCAGCACTTCGAGAGGTACGTTGGGATCTTGGAGCACAGGTAGGTACCCCAAAGGGAGGCACAGGGGGCCGCGGGGCACCGGGTGCAGGGGTGTCTTTGGGGGTCGGAAAAGCTTACCCTTGGCTGGTCGCGGTTGGGTGGCCCCTGGTTCGGAGTCTGCAGGCGTCGGCTTGTTCGTCGAGGAGGGTCTTTGGGCACTGGATGTTAGGTCCCAGTCGCCGGGGGGACGTCCTCGTGGTCTTGGTTCGGGTTGGCCCGGCCCGGGCACGGCTGGTGCAGAGTGGGCTGGTCTGGAGCTTCCTGGTGGGCACCAGGTGGGTTGTTGCAGCAGAGCCTCTGCTGATGGGAGTCCCAAATTCGAGAGGGTCAAGGCAGGCAGGTCCTCTGGGTGTCCCAAGGTTGCTGTCCGCGGAGGTCGCTGGGATTAGGCAGGAGCAGGTTCCAGGATCAACAGGCCGGTAGGGCTGGGGCCAAGTCAGTTGTTGTTGTCCTGTTGTTAGCAGCTGCGCGGCGGGTCTTCTTCTTCTTGATCTTCTTTCTTCTTTTGATATCTGGATCTGAGGAAGGAAGGTTCAGGGAGCCCCTAAATACTAAATTTAGGGGTGTTACAGGTAGGGCAAGGGCAGGGACCAATGGGTCCCGGTACTGGGGTGAGGACACCCCCTAGCCTGCTCCTCTCCTGTTGGAGGGGGGCAGGAGCCTAGCTGAGATTGGGCAAGGCTCCCCAACTACAAGATGGCCGGAGCCCGGGGTCGTGCTTCACCTCGCCTCCTCCGCCTGACGGGTGGAGATGGCAAGGGTTGGCACACCCTCCTTCCTGACGTTTTTCCCGCCAGTCTTCCCGCCAGAGTGGGGGGGGAAGAACGGGTAGGGGGCCAGTTGCTGGGTACAGCAAATGGTCTGGAGAAGCTCTCAGAGGCGGTATGACTTTGAAGCTTCCCGCTGTCCGTCCTGGGCGAGGAGACATATCACCTTGCCCAGGATGTGCATTGTTACAGGCCCAGGAGAGTGGGGCAAAATGGCAAACCCTATGCACACACTTGACAAGTAGAAAGCGGATACAATGTCCTAATGTAAGAATTTCAAAATGCAGAGAAACAACAGTGATATGCAACTTGAAAATATAAGTAATTCAATGTCAATACAGAAGTCTTGGTCTCCTTGTTTATTCCAACACAGCATGTGAACAACCAGCCGACACGTGTTTCATCGCATCTTGCGAATCTTCAGGGCTCCATTGGTTGTGTGTTAGACCATAAGGCCGCTCTTCCGGTGATACTTCCGACCCGGAAGGGCCCAAGACCATCCAAACGCGGTTGAAAATTGTGGTATGGTTACTTATAAGCGAAGTGCGCTTGTTCTGGGTTGCCCGGGGGAAGGTGTATTACTCGATCGCTTTGGGTCTGAAAAGACGGGGTGTCTTGATTATTGCAGGTGATTTTGAAGCCTGTTCCGGACTTGGTGTCTGTAAACGTCTTGCTGCTTCTCTCTTCTCTCCCGGGTCTCCTGGGTGGAGAGTGGGGGCTCTCCACCCAGGGGTCCAGCAACATGTCTGCTGTGTGGCAGCCTCTGCAGCCACTCAGCCCAGACGAGGATTGTAGGTTCTGGTTTTGTAGGGCATCTCTAAGATGCCCTCTCGTGCATTTTACATTAAATCCCACACTGGCATCAGTGCGGGTTTAATCTGCTGAGAAGTTTGGTACCAAACTTGTCAGTCTTCAGTGTAGCCATTATGGTGCTGTGGAGTTCGTAATGATGACCTCCCAGCACCATATACTCTTAAATGGCATCACTGCACTTACTTTGCCCAGGACTGGCCCTGGGTACTGTAGGGGCACAGGGCTCATGCCCCTGTGCCCTCACCTCTGGCATAGGGAACACAGCTAGAGGGGTGACTGAAGTATGCCAGGGCAGTGGGTTCTGTGGACATGGCACACAGGGATGTGTGCCATGTCGACTCTTGTTTTAGTTCTGTACTTAGGCACTCTGCCTGCAAAGGCAGTGGGTGGGTGCCAGGGTACAGGGCCCCTGAGGGTGGTACAATAAGTGCTGCAGCCCTCAGGGGTCTCCTCTGGTCACCATGACCTGGGTACCTAGGGTACCATTTACTAGGGACTGACAGGTGGCCAGATGTGCCAATTGGGTATTGTGTTTCAGCATAGCTTTTCTCTTTAGAGAAGGAACACAGGCCCTGGGTACCTGATTGGCAGGGACCCAGGGCATACTCAGTCAAGCACATCAGCAGTTCAGAAAAAAGTGGGGGCATACCAAGGCAAGAAAGATGGCACTTTCTCACACCTGGCAATTAACAGACTGCGAGCCATCCCAAACATCTCATCATCTTCTGATTCCTCATCTGCTCCATAATCAAAAATTTCCTCTGGAGGACAGGGAGATACCTTACTTGGGGGGAGTGTGGATAGGCAATATTCTTGCCTGAGAAGGTCTTTTCTTAGGTAGAAGGTCTGCATTATCTTTGGATGCAACTAGCATCGACGACTATGTCAAGCAAACCACCAACGAGGATGTTGTAGATGAAGTTTTCATCAACATTCCTTCCGTCGACGGTCCTGATGTCGACAAGGATCTTGATTTAAAGTTTTCGGCTCTGTCGACCAGGCTACCGTCGACGAGGCCAGCGCTGACCAGAAAGACTGGTTCTTGATAGCTGCCGACAATCGTGGTGCCGACAAAGTTTCTGTCGACGAAGGTCCTGTCAGGACTCCTTTCTTTTTCGTCGACGAAGTTGTCGTCAATGAGGATATCACCCTCACAGAGACTGTCGACAGAGAAGATGTTGACGACCTAATCATTTTCGTCAGAGGTGAAGAGAAAGTGGACGTCGTCATAGTCGTGGCAATGGACGTTCTCGTCCACTAAGGTGTTGTCGACTGTTTTGTTGAAGGAGCATTTTTTGTGAGGTAAAGTTGTCTCTGTAAGAGCCCTTGAAGCCTGCTTCATTTATAAAGACACTCTAGAAGGCATAGAGGGCAAACACTGGCCCTTAACAAAGGCTGGTTCTTTTTTAGAAGATGAAGGCTGGTCTTCGTGTTATGAGGAGTGGTGATGCTTTTTTTAACACCATAGCCTTGGGAGATACCAGGTCCGCCTCACCAGCTCTTTTCTTTGAAGCTGTGGTCTTTAATGAGGATCACTCTCCTTGTCAGATAAAGGGTTGTCTTTATTTTTAAGCTTCTGTAGCGACAGACGAAAACGTCCTTCTCTATCTCTCAAGGTTTTTGATAGGAAGACCTGCAGATTTTACGGTCTCTCACCTGGTGATCAGGGTGAAGGCAGTAGATACACTTCTTGTGGGGATCCTCTGAAAGAAGTCTGGGTTTCCCACAAGAATCACAATGACTGAAGAGAGCTCTTTTAGAAGAAGACATGTTGAATTGAAGATCTGAAGAAATCCAGAAGGCCAAGAGAAAGTACTGAGCAGAGCTCAGGGAGACTCCCTTCACACGACGTGCAGTAGAAAATGAGAGCCTGGGGCTACTGTGGAGAGGGTTCTAGAGGGTGCAGTCGCCTGATTGGCTGGAGTTTGGACCATCCTAATGACTAGGACAAGATATTAAAGTGTATGGTTTTTCTCTACTAACTTTAATGTTAGACTAATTCTTACTGCTTTTTATGTACCGTGGGACTCCCACTTCAACGACAGGAAATGATTCAAGCATGTGAATCCATGAAAGATACCCCAGTACTGGAGAATTCAGGGGTATTATTATGTCCCACCACTTTCAAAAGTCATCAGCCAGCACTGGGACGCAGAACTCTTGATACACACAACGTTACAAAGAAAGCTTACAACCCTTTTTACTTGTCAAACGAAAAATCTGATTTTACTACTTACAGCTTTTCTCAGACCTGAATGCTTCACGTTTTGTCCATCTCGATGAATTAGGGAATCAGCTAGGTAAGACTTGTAGAAAGTAGGAATGTGCTTAATGTTTTGTGCCATTCGCGAAATTGGCGGAATTTTTGTCACGCTGCGTTACTCTTTGATAAAGAGTTCTAGCCAAATTTCGGCAAGTGATGGAATTTTTCCTCACATGATACTCCAAAAAAATGTAAGCTGGTGAGGGCACGTGAGATTTGGCATCCCCTAGCGAGATTTTCTATTGCTAACGGTCTCGGTCAGAGGGCTGCTGTTCGAGTAGTTTTGCTGCCACTCAAGTAAATGTTCTACTTGAGCGGCAGAAAAATCAACTTGAATGGTCGCAAAGCATATGGTGGGTAGCGCATTGTGCTGTTTGCGCTGATTTTCAGTGCTGCTTGCGCTACCAACACCAAATTGCAGTACAAGCTCCATATTTCCCAACTGTTAGCGGATTTAAGGGAGACTCTTGCTGAGTTTTTATGGAACTCCCCAGCGTCAAACTCCGTGAGTTACCCCATGCCCGCCCCCCTCTTCCCAGTAAAAGGCTTAGGAGCAAGGCATCAGCCCAAAACTGCTAATCATCATAAGTATGAGAAGATTACCAGGGCTTCCAAGCAGTTTATTAAAACGAAAGGAATATGGGTTAGATGCACTTAAGCTGTGATTCTTTACTTTTTGTACTTCTGTTGATCCCCACTGATTTATTAGTGAAATGCGGTGACCTCCTACTAAGTCATTATTGGAAGCTGGGACCCCACAACCTAAGTAGTTTTTTATGATTTGAACTTCAAACATTGCACAAAAATACAAAAACAAGTATGCACCCAACAAATGCTCAAATAATGTAATATTTTCTTTAATTCACAATCAAATATAGAAAGTTTTCCCATTTTCATTTTGCTTCTTCATTTGTATAACTATGCTTGTATTGTTTTTATGCATTATTACAGAAAAATACGGACTGAAAACAATGTGTGTTCAGTCTGCATTTATTTTTTAAAAGTGGATAAATGCAGAAAATTGTGGTGCTTTTATGTGACATCTGGGGATATTCTGAAGAACGTGTGATAACCATCGCAAAAGTAACAACGCAACATTCAAAATTGCAGTTTATTGCGGGAAATTTATGCTGCGTTAACTAAGTATTCACTACACGGCCGTACCATGAGATAGTCTCCAGATAACGCATCTAATGACCGCGTTAAATTCAACCCCACGCCACAAAAATGCGAAACACAAACACGAAAAAAGCTGCGATGAGGCCAATCGCGATACAAAAATCAGATGAAAACCAGTGACAGGCCTGCAATTCATATGCATCAGGCAGGAAAAATCACCATAAAAGTAGGAAAAAAAGACAAACAAATGCCAAACAACAGCAAAGTAGAACCAGAACCCCATATGTCCCCCAGAAGACCTGCCTGGGACCTCCGGGTCAGGGAAGGCCAAGGAGAAGAGTAGGAAGAAGCGGTTCAGTCCGCAGGAAAACAGGATCCTGATAACGGAGGTGGTAGAACACCATCAACAACTGTTCGTCATCTCCACTGTGTCATTGGCAACCAAAAATGGACAATGGCAGTCCATCGTGGACAAGGTGAATGCAGTGGGAGTGCTGAAGAGGACAATGGAAGAGGTCAAGAGGCACTGAAATGATGTCAAGCGCAAAACCAAGCTGAAACTCGCCAACAACCGGAAGGCAGCATTGCAGACTGGAAGTGGGAGTCCAGTGCCACAGGAGGAGCTGGATGAGATGGAGGAAATGGTGTCCACAGTCATCAGTGGGGAGACGGTGGCAGGAGTTGGAGGACCGGACACTGCTCAACATGACCGGACACAACAGAGTGAGTAAAAACCAGGGACTGGGGGGACGGGGGAGATGGGCACAATGGCACACATGCACAATTGAGCTGAGCACATCTGCAGACAAAACATGCCCCAGACCCGCAACTCCCACCAAGAGACCAATGTACCCAAGTATGCAACATCTCAGCACTGTATAAGCACAGAAGTCAAAGGCACATTGCATGAAATAGAGAAGGGGCAGCAAAATCAGAGCTGCAGGGGCGACTCCCCCGAAATGCAGCACACGTACATAACAAGCAGAGCTCATCAACCCTGACAACAATGTGGTACAAGCCGGACACAACTGGTGCCGACTGGGTGGAGACACTGGCCAATCACATTTGGCATTGCAGGGAAACGTGAGTTGATAATGTACAAGTACAAACACGTCATGTTGTCAAAATGTCCACCGTCCCCCATCAAATAGGCAGCTCCTCCCAAACAGCCACAATGTACACAGTCATGCAGTCTGTATGAAAACATGTACAATGTGACAACATACATGTGGATACATTGTTAAACTGCATCTCCCCATCACATTGCAGAGGGAGAATCAACACCTCCTGCAGATCAGCCCGACCCTCTCTTCTCTGATGATGAAGAGTACCAACACAGCTTTGACTCCGACGCCCTCCAACAGCTCGTGGACAGCCTCCGCAGCCCACTTCCAGGATATGGGCAGTCCAGCTGCATCGAGGTGACCCCACCTCCTGCACAGACCACACAGCAGGCAGCACCCACCACCACGGCTGCCTCCCAGGACCCTCATAAAGAACACATGGCCTTCTAATGCTGTGCGTTGGGGTGCCAGGAGCAGCTGGCTGAACAGGTGCATGTGGGCTTCGACCGCATGGCAGACAGACACCCACGTATGGCATCTAGTTTAAGTCCCATCAGGGGCCACTCACGGTCCCTAACGGATACCCACAGCCTGCTCCATGCTCTCCAGCGGACCATGGCTGACATCGCTGGAGCCCTGACTCAGAGAATAGAACAACTGTCCAGTCAGAGTGGCTCTAGCGATGTCACACGGGAGTTGGGAAACATACAGAGGTTAATGGAGACCATGGAGCGGGCAAATGCGAAAAGCGCGGCTGGCACGGCTGCACACCAGTGAGTGGTAGCTGGGTTCCTCAATGACCTCAAAACCATCCTCATGGCATTGCTGCCACAAGCTGCCTGGCGCTGATGCATGCTGCTGCTACCACTACATCCATATCTCTGAAGTGTCAGTGCCACACAGTGCAGCAGACATTCCACCTCCGGCTCCTGAGGTGTCACTGAAACACAGTGCAGGACACAGAACACCACCACCCACATGTGAGGCACATGAAACAGCAGAGGACGAAGATGCGGATGAATCTTCCATCGTGGTACGAAGGACACATTAGCATTACCTACTCGTCAGCCCTTCCCGTCACAGTCCTAACTATATGAGCATAGCTCCTCCCACCAGAAACTCCCAAGCAATTAAAAACCCATCCCTTCCCTCCAAGCCACACCCACACCCTGAGGCATAAAACCATGTGACCCGCCTATCCACATCCTGTTTGTTTTTCTGCCTAATGACTTCCTTGCAACTTCGTCGTGGGGGGTGCTGGACCTGTGCCTCCCTTCGGGTAAGTGTGAAACAGTCTGCTTGGCGGCTGTTCTAATCCCCTAAGGTACCTGTCATTACATGCACGTTTGGGTCCCTGCTTTAGCGGAACCGTGGGGTTAGGGGGGTCCGGACTGCCTGGTGTGGAGTGGTGACTCCCTGCTGCGGCCTCCCCTCTTCTAGGTACGTTCCCTGCTCTAGCGGGAACACCCGGGGATTGAGGGGAGTTGTGTTGGGCGGGGTTGGCTTCTCTGCGCACCAGAGGCGTGGCGGTTTGGCTCCTCCTCGGACGTGTGTTTGAGGGGCTCGGTGCTCGTCTTGTTTCAAGCCTGTGTTTCCCTTTTTAGGTCTCGCGACCTATCGATGCGCGCATGCGCATCGAGCGGAGTGAGAATTCAAGTGGCGAAAATCTTCATGAAACCACCAGCTTTTTGCTGGCGGTTTTCATGAAGTTCACGTGAACCACGTGTTCAAACATGAACGCGCATCAGCCTCCCTCCATTTGCCGCACAGCACATCAAAGGGCTTCGCCCAGCGTGCGCTCTGCGGCTTCTCGGCTTCTCCTCCCCTAAATACGCCGCACACAGCCTTCCTTGCATTTCTCCTCCCCCTCCCCAGCCAGCTTCCCCCAGGCCGTGTTCCCTCATCCCTCGCACCCCCTCCTCCTTCAGCTTTTTATCGAACAGGTTTTCTCAAGCTGTTACAGAGAGTTGCAGAAGTTTTCCAGTGTTTCTTTTTTAGTGCTTTTGAACGAATTCAGGTTACGTATTTATTATAAGTATTCTTTTACTTAGTATGCATAGGTTGCGTGCGTTGATAAAATGCTATGGCTTAAACGTTTTCATCCACGATTTTCATGTTTGAATTTATAGCTGTGGAAACATAAATCACGAACCCTCCTAATGGTCATCCATGCGTGTTGTTTTTTCCAGCTGCTGGCCGTCTATTGGTAGTGAGCGCTTGCTCCACGTTTCTTTCACACAAATATAACATCATGTTTCACCCCAGGCCTCTTTAACCTGCCACAAGTCGCTCCATGTCCCTTTTAGAGGGCAGCGCGTTTGTTTGGAGCAGTGTGTTCCCGATCGTAGTGAGGGCTGCCTGTACTTTCAAATGCACGTTTCCGTTTGTCAATACAAGGGGAGGGCGCACTTTTCATGACGCATCGGCGGCATAAAACATGCCTCCTGTTGCTCATTATTTACAAAGTATATTTAAAGCAGGGGGCAACCCAAATAACCCGTCAGCCTCTGGGTAATAGTCTACAATCAGAAAAAAAGTAATAATGCCTCGGGATCGATAAATATACTCAATAGTAAGATAAAGAGAAAATAAATTTAACTCTTCCTATCTGTGTTAATCTCTAGAATAAATTCACATAACTTTCAATATATGTAGTCAAGAAACAGACCATCTACATCCCCTAATTATTTACAAAGTTACACATCTAAGCAGATGCATCAATTTGTAAACCCCTGCACTACAGTATACCTGCGTCGGGTATAATGTATGCAGGGGGAAGTTCCCCCGCAAAAGGCCTCGTAGAAGTGACGCAGTGAAATCTATGAGATTTCACTGCGTCACTTCTAGGACGCCGTTGCGTCAAAATCTTGCACCTGCCTCACAGCAGGCGTAAGACCGACGCAGGCCTTTTCACATGGGGCTTGCCCCATGTGAAAGGATGCACTGCTGGAGTTGCGTCACTTTTGTGACACACTCCAGCAATGTGTCACTTTTGCGCTTACAGATATGTCAGAAATACTGACGTATCTGTAACTCCTTGCGACATGATGCGTCAGACTCATACACTAAATATGAAGCATCAGCTATGTCGCAAGGAGTGCGCACTGAGAAGGGACGCATCGCTCCTTTCACGCAGCGATACATCATTTTTCATAAATGAGGCCCCTGGTGTTTCAGTTGTTGTGGTTTCTGTGCTACAAATATTATATATGTTATATGGCTGTGATCTGCGTGGGCTGGTTCCTGTGGCTGGGGTCTTCTGGGCGCCTTCGGGTTCCTTCTGGTTGGGGCCTTTTTAGTAGTTTCTTTTGTATTTGTGTCCCGGATGGGCTGGCATACTGTCCTGTTGGGGTTTGGTGATCCCTGATTGGCCCTTATGGTTCTTGCATTGCTTGTTCCGGGGTAGTTTGTTGAGCGCTGGTTTCTCTGTTCTGTTCACATCGTGGAGTAGAGTGGTTCGGGCGTGAGTGGGCTCCGCTGTATCGAAGAGGCGGTGTTCGCTGGGTCTTCCGCTGCTCCTTCCCCAGTGCCTGTGCAGGGTGCCTCTGCTGACATAGATCCGGACATGGTTTCGGATGAGACCAGGGGGCAGACCTTCACGGTGTTCTGCTACATGTTCTGGACTGTTTAGGGTTCCCTAGGCTCTAGGTGGGTGGAGATTCAGTAGACTTTTTCGCCAATCACCAGTTGATGGAGCTTGCAGGCCTCCCTATTCCTAAACTCTGTGAGTAATGTGCTAGAGGGGAGTGGATGGGTGTTGTCAAACATGCCTTTCCCCGGTTTCTGGCGGTGGGGTATCCTTTACAATGGTTCACTGAGGTATCCTGGCTGTGGTGATGGTGGATCCCTGCTGTCTGGTGTGGCATCTCAGAGCCTGGTGGTGTCCGTAGATGCGGTTTCTTCTTATCCTGTGGTCATGCGGGTTGAAGGGGCCTTGAGGCGGGCTTTTGTTGCCTCTGGTCTTGCAGTTTGGTGTGACTTGCCCCGCCTTTCGGGTTGGGTTGCTTCTGTATGACTGTCAGGGTATTTCTGAGCAGTTCTTGCTGGATGTGGATCCCTCAGAATCTTCTGTACTGGGACTGCAGTTGCGTTTCCTGGCAGATTTGTCCTTTGATTTCCTTAGTACGGCGGCAGCAGCGACTGGGTCCTCTGTGGCTGCTCGGTAGCGGTTGTGGCTTTCGCCTTGGAAGGCGGTGCTGCTCGGAAGGCTACTGTGATGGAGCTTCCCTTTGAGGGCTCTATTCTGTTTGGGGAGCAGTTGGAGGCCTTGTTTGGTATGACGGCTAAGGACAATCATTTGTTGGCTCCGGTCTGATTTCTCGGTATGGGAAGTTTGCAGGTTGAGAGTGGGCTTTTCGGTGGCGTTTCATTCTAAATTGACAGCCCAGCCCTTTCGTGGAGTAGAACGGCACCAGGGCGTCCCTTCCTTACTCATGTCCCGGGGTAAACTGGGTGCTTCCTCTTCTTCTAGTCCCTCCTTGTCGGGTTGGGCTACTGGATGTGTTCTGTGCTGCCCCTTTTCCCAGTTATCAGATGATGTGGCAGGCTCTATTGCACAGGTTTTGGGACTTAGTTTCCAATGGGACTGTGTTGTGGGCGCCTGTGAGTCAGCAGGGTCGGGGGGGTTTACTCAATACTGTTTCTGATCCTGGTTGTGAAGGCTGTACACTTGTGTCTCCCTTATCGATCCTTAATAATGGTCTCTTCAGTTGTTTCTTCCGCTCCTGTCCATGGTGGTGGTGGTGGAGGGGGGTTCCTGGCTTCTCTGGTTCTCCGGGATGCCTACTTTCATATGCTGGTACACGCGGCTTCAGGGTGGTTCCTACGTTTCGGTGTGGGAGTTGTTCATTACCGGTTTTAGGTATTGCCTTTTGGACTGTCTGCATCTCCTAGGGTGTTTGCTGTAGTTTTAGCGTCCCTTGGTGGGTTTTGTTGCATGCTCAGGGGATCCAGATGTTCCCTTCCTTGAACGGTTGGTTGCTTCTTCCTCTTCTTTTCTTTCAGCTCAGGCCCTTTCACTGGGTGTTTGCTGGCTCCTTCATCAGTTTGGACACGGAGGCTGGAGGCCGCTCCTTCCGCAGTAGGGCTGCCCGCCTCTGGAATTCGCTGCCTACTCGCATCCGGGGCCTCAACAACTACTTAGAATTCAGGAAGGCAATTAAAACACACCTGTTTCCTGCTTCATAGCCTGTGCCCCTGCTTCATCCGAACGTGTCAGTTGCTCTGCTGTCAGCGCCGGGACGCCCCTTTACTGGGGCAGCTGTTGCGCTATACAAGTTGTGGTAACATTAACATTAACATTTGGGTGGATTCGAAACTTGGAGTATTCCAATCTTTGCACCACTCCGGAACTACTTTTCGTTGGGGGGTTTTCAACACCACGGTAGGAGTGGTATTGCTGTCGGTGCCCCGCAGACTGGCTCTGTGGCGCGAACTGTGGTGGCTGTTTGGGGCTCAGTCTTCCACTGCTCGCCGGCAGCTCCGTGTTCAGGGGCTGTTGTCTGCTGCTGTGGTGATTGTTCCCCCTGGTGTATCCTGCCCTGGGGCTTTGGGATCTGGCATCTCTGGATTGTGAGCTGTTGTTTCCGGGGGGTGTGGCCATTGGCCAAGGGTTGTCCTGATGGCTGGTGGTTCTGGAGTTCTTGCAGGGCTCGCCCTTTGTGACTCTGGAGCAGTTGTTCCTGCGACTGTCTTAGAATTGAAGGTTGTTGGGGAGTGGCTTGAGGCGTCAAGATGGCGGTCGCACTCTGAGAGTGCTCCGGACCCCCTCCATCATCCGCCTCGCATCCGCCGCTACCAGCCTGCATCTAACTCCCCCACGTACCTGCTACGGCTCCCAGTGCTGTCTGCTGTCCCCCGGTGTCTTGAGGGAGCCGCTCTGGGTCTCTGTTGCCTCCGTGGAGTCCCTTACCGTGTGCGGCCCGGGCCTCTCAAAAGGGCGGCCCCCACGATGCTCTGCCCCGGGCCCTGAGGTCCGGTGCTCTCCTTCCCGCGGCCTGTGAGTCCGGCGGGCGGGGTGACACATCCTGGCGATTGCCCTTCCCGCCTAGGAGCCGGAGCCGCGCGGGGTGCGGATTGAGCTGGCGGAGCCAAGGACCTACGGGGGCGGTCCCTGTGAGCTGCGGAGGCGCCCGGAGTTACTGAGTGGCACAGCAGCCGCAGGAGACTGTTGGGCCGGGGATGAGGGCGGTGCGGACACGCCCCCGGCGGTGCCGCAGCAGCCTGTACGGTTGACGGTGGCGGCTGGGCCGACCTGACCTGCGGCCGGCCCGGCGCTGTGGGAGACCCGCTGAAGGCGCTGCGGGGAGCAGCATAGAGCCTGTGTTGCTGGAGCTGGGCTGAATGGGCACAGGAGTGCCGGACACCGACTGGAGGAGTGGACCCGCCTGGTTGCACTGAGTCTGCGGTGTGGGGCCCCCGGCGGGATGAGTTGCGGCTTGGGGCTGCTTGCCCCGGGACTGCTCTGGGCTGCCTGGGTTATGCCAGTGTGCCCCCGCAGGGGGGCCTTCCAGCCCTTCGGCATCAGTGTTGCCCTGGGGGGCCATCGTGCGGGTGGCAGCAGGTCATCAGTGGGCCCGTGAGGGTCTAAGGGATGCAGCACCCAAGGACTTTCTTCTCTCTTGGGCTGTGGAGGCAGTCTGTCCCCTCCGCCATCTTGGAAGTGCGGAGCAGGAGTGTGCGGACCGGCGGATCCCAGGAAGGGTGTCTGGCGTGGACTCCAGTTGTCTTGTGACCCCTGAGGCCGGGGTGGGGTACAGAGGAACTTGGCCCGGCCGCCTGGCTCGCGGGTTGCCCTTCCCCTGGGGCCTGAGAGTCTGGTGGACGGCCCCGGTTGAACCACCGTCTTTATAGCGGAGCAGCGCGCTGCTTTCCAGTGCGGGGGTAAGTCGGCCATCTCATCGGGTGGCGCCCCCCCCTTCACCCCCCCCCCCCCGGATTCCCCCCGGGGTCCTGGAATTGCCAATTGGAGTGTCTGTGGTGCTAACGGGTCGGGTGTGTGGGAAGAGGGTTCGGCCACTATTTCGGGTGGCGGGGTCACCGGCTGGGGATCCCCCCTTTCCCCTCCCTGTTTTTTTATTATCACGCTTGTCGGCCTGCCTGGAGACTATGGGTAGGTCTAGCACCACTCAAGCCCCTGCCCCCACTACCCAAACTACAATGGAGCAGTTCACGATGTCGGACTGGGGCCCAAGTGGAGGACTGTCGGCCGGCTCTGGCCTCGCCGGGGGTGACCTCTCGACCATCCTCCAGGCAATCGGCACGTCACAGGCCTCCGTAGGAAGTAAGATAGGTGAGGTGCTGGTGGACATGGCCTTAATTCGCCAAGACCTCCGCAAGTCCACGGCACGCATCACTGTGGCGGAGTCCCGTATCTGCACGGTGGAGGGCGACGTGGGCATCCTTAAGTCCCATGTGGCCCGCCTTCTGACGCAGACCTCGGAGTTGCACTGTAGGGCCGAAATGCCGAAAATAGGGCGTGCCGAAACAGCCTGCGCCTCCTGGGCTTTCCAGAGGGAGTGGAGAAGGACCGCACTGCCACCTTAATAGAGACCTGGATCTGCTCCTGGATGCCCAAAGAGAAACTTCCCCCCTGGTTCGCGGTGGAGCGAGCCCATCGCTCTCTTGCTCCTAAACCTCCACCTGGTGCCCCTGCTCGCCCCATCATCCTTAGAATCTTCAACTTCCGGGAAAGGGACGCTATACTGGGGGCGGCCAGGGAGCTGGGACCGCTGCACTTCCAGAACTCCAAAATTATGGTCTTTCTGGATTACTCCAGGGAGGTGCAAACACGACGACGATCCTACGATGAAGTCAAACAAAAACTCAGGGCGATGGGCCTCCGCTACGGGCTCCTCTTCCCGGCCCGGCTCAAAGTGATCTTCCAGGGTAAGACATTCTTCTTTGTCTCCCCCCAGGCTGCGTGGACCTGGCTCACGGAGGAGCGGCCCCTCCTGTCGGGGGCGGCCCTTTCTTCTGCCCGGAAGGCCCCGAAGCAGCCGAGCCAGGTCGCGCCGAAGCCCCAGCGGCGCCGGACCATGTCTCGGAGGCGAGGCCGCTGCCGAGGGTGGGGGGGTTCCTGGTTGCCGGAGGCACAGACCCAGCACTCGCCGGTCCAGACCCAGAGGCGGGGATCCGCCTCACCCACCTGGCTTCCTCCTTGATCGACCTGGGCAGCGTCCCCGGGCCCAGTGAAACTCTGCGATGAGCCATGTGAGACTCTGACCTGTCAGGGAGCCCTGTGATCCGTGGATCCGGTGTGGAGAGTGGGACATGATAAACACCCCTTGCAATGCCTGAGGTTCTACCTCCGGGCTCTCTATCGTTGTGACTGCTCCTGTCCCCACGAACATGCTTCTACCGGGCTCTAATTCCTGGTCTGGTGGGGTATTGACCTTTAGTGCAGTCCTGGGTTGATGCAATCTATTTGTCACATGACTGTTATTCCTTGCCTTTCGCTGTTAGCATTTCATCCGAATACATGGAGGGGGGTCCGACTCAGCCATGTCCTGCACTTGTTGTTGTTAACTGTTTTAGTTTAGCTGTTTGCCTCCTTGTGGAGTGCTGGTGGTTTGGCATTATTTAGGGCGACAGATGCTTCCCTTTTTGAAGTGTAGGGTGGGGGAGTTGGGGGGCAAGGGAGGGGGAGGAGACCGTTGTCTCCCAACAGTTTGTTATTTTTAGCCGCCTACGGGCTGCTGCGTTTCGTTCTCATTGGTAGCCGTGTGTTCTTTCATGCTTCCACAGTCGACATACACATCGCTATTTCCTCTAACTTTGTCTTTAGGCCCCGGGTCTGGGTGGGGACTCCCCTTAGACCGAACATGGTCTCCCGCACGCATCCGTACCACTCACATCTCACCGCTCTACATGTCCTGCACTTTTAACAGACCCCTCCACATCCTCTCCTGGAATGTAAATGGTCTTATTGACCAAATTAAGCGCACAGCTGTACTTCGTGCCGCCCACCGCCACATGCCTGACGTGTTGCTTCTCCAGGAAACGCACCTTCTGGGATCACAAAGCAACTTCCTAGCCCGATACGGGTTTGACCGGGTCTGGCACTCCGGTTTTGCCTTGGGTTCCCGGGGGTGGCCATTTTACTCAGAAGGGGGCTCCCCTTTACCTTGGCTAACGCTGACTGATGCGCAGGGGACGTATGTGGCTCTGTCGGGGACGATTGAGGGATGCCCCATGAACCTCCTGTGCGCCTACGTTCCCCCGGCGCTCCTGGCATCCACCCTTTGGCGCCTCACACAGTTGATTTCCTCCTTTCCTCAAGGCCTCACAGTAGGCGGGGGTGACTCTAACGCTGTCTTGGAGCCCTCTTGAGATGCGACGGGCGCCCCGTCGACGCATCGGTTGACCTCTGCGAAGAGCCTTTCCGGCTGGTCTTCGGCTGTGGGCCTCTGTGACATCTGGAGGGTGTGGAACCCCCCATAGGGAGCAATACACTCACACATCAGCCACTCACCATACCCACTCCTGTATAGACCTTGTCCTAATGCCCGCCATTGACTGCCAACTGGTGTCCGGGGCGGATATATTGCCCAGAGGGATCTCAGACCACTCCCCTATCTCTCTCCGTATTGGGTACTCCGTTGCGGGCCCAAAGGCGGCCTGGCGACTGAACGCCTGGTTCCTGCAGGACTCTGCGCTGGTGGAGTCCCTCTGCCAGAAACTACGTCACTACTTCTCCATTAATACGGGCTCGGTCCCTTCACAGGGGAAGTTATGGGAAGCCGGTAAGGCAGTTGTTCGGGGTGTGGCCAGAGGTCTGGTCCACGCGAAACGCGTGGAACAGGCCACCCAGTTGGTGCAATTGGAGTCCCGGGCTATACAGCTGGAACGTGTCCAGCTGACCAATGGTAGTGATGACTCCTCTAGACAACTGGCATTGGTCCGTGAGGAGATTCGGCGGATCTCCCTGGAGTCCGCCAAAATGCTCTGGCGCTCCTCGATGGCACGTATTTATGGATGGGGGGGACAAAAATGGCAAACTTCTTCACAACCTAGTGTCCTACCCCAGAGCTAATCATATCATCCCGGAGATCCGGACGGCCACAGGGTCCCGTCAGGTGACTTCGTCGGCCATTGCGCAAACTTTTGTGAACTACAATGCAGCCTTATACACCGCTCGCCCTCCCGGTGCCTCCCTGGCTGGACTGTTGGAGGAGACCGATACCCAGCTGCCGTGTCTCCCCCGGGAAACTGCTGATACCCTGGACGGCCATTTTACCCCGGAAGAAATTCACGGGGCAATCTCCCTGTTGAACCCAGGCAGAACGCCTGGGCCTGACGGGTTCCCCCAGGAGTACTACGCTGCCTTCCGAGACGACCTGGTCCCCCACTTGGTGGAGCTCTTCTACCACGTGGCTGATGAGGGGTCCTTCCCGTCTGAATCCGATGTGGCTACAATTGTAGTCATTCCAAAGACGCAGCCGCCCTCCCTGGACTGCTCGGACTACCGCCCAATCTCACTGATCAACACGGAGATCAAGATATTTGCTACCTTGTAAGCTCAGCGACTCCGGCCCTTCCTGCAGGACTTGGTCCATCCTGATCAATGTGGGTTTATGCCCGCCAGGGGCCCCCGTCACTGTATTCGCCGCCTCCACCTGGCAATGGCCCACCGTCATCGGCTGTCCCCGTATCTGCCGTTGCTTCTCATCGACTTTGAGAAAGATTTTGACACGGTGGACTGGAGGTACCTGGAGGATGTACTGGAAAGGATGGGCTTTGGTCTTCCCTTCCGCCGCCTGATCAGGGTTCTTTATAGTAACCCTAGTGCCTGTGTCCTCATTAATGGTGAGCTTTCCAAACCATTTCCGATCCGGAGAGGCACCCGTCAGGGTTGTCCACTCTCACCGGTTTTATTTGTGCTGGTGATGGAGCCCCTGGCAGCGTTGATCCGTCAGGACCCTCTCATCCGGGGTTGGGCCTGGGATCTGAGCCAGGTCGATAAGATTGCTCTCTATGCACACAACGTTCTGCTCTACCTGGCGGACCCGGACCACTCCGGCCCTAGATGCCTGGAGGCCCTCTCAGCGTTTGAGCGGGTCTCAGAGCTCCGACTTAACCCGGCGAAATCAACCTTGGTCCCCCTACACCTCTCTCGGGCGTGTTTTGATTGGCAGGAGGTGATTCCCCTCCGGAGGCAATCATTCAAATACCTGGGCGTCTGGATCACTCTCCTGCCTGAGCTTGAATGGGTCCTAAACGTTGCTCCCCTGGTCGCTCGGATGAAGGCAGACCTCAAGAACTGGCAGTCCCTCCCCCTTAACCCACTGGGCAGGAGCGCGCTTTTTAAAATGATGATTCTTCCCCGCTTTCTTTACATTTTGCAGAATACCACGATCCATCTCACAGGTAGCTGGTTCCGGGAACTAGATGGCACACTCACCCGGTTCCTGTGGGGAGGCGGGTAGTCGCGAATGTCCCTGGCACACTGTCGTATTCCCCCCTTTGACGGAGGTATGGGAGTTACTAATCTCCACCTCTACTACCTGGCCACGAGACTCCTCGTGATCCACGACTGGTTTGCGGGCGGCTTGTCCGACCCAGCTTACCCGGTGGAGCTCAGTACCATGGACTTCGCACAGATCCAGGAGTTCCTATACGGCAGCCCAGTGCCGCAGGCCTTGCCCCCAGTCACTAGGACGGTGCTCATGGCCTGATGTACAGCCCTCTGTCATGTGCAATGGGACCGGAGGCTTACTAGACAGACCCCGTTATGGAATGGTGCCTGGCTGAGGGAGGTCTCGTCCTTGGGGGGGGGGGGGGGTTCCGCTGCTGGGACCTTGTGGGGGTCTCGCTGCTTGGGGATGTGTGGGTGGGAGATCACATTCGATCCTTTGCTGACCTACAACACCAGCACGCCCTTCTTCATTCCCAATTCTATAAATACCTACAACTCCGACACACTCTCCACACACACATCCCAACATCCACCTCTCTCCGGAATTCAGCCCCCTGGAGGCCCAGGTGATGATGGGGAACCTGGGGCGGGGGGGATGTTCCCTATATACCGGACTCTGGTGAACAATGGCCCTACATCTCTTGACCGGCTTCGGGAGCTATGGGAGGGGTGGGTGGGTCCTCTAGAAGAGGCGGACTGGCGAGACGCCCTTATGGCACCTAAAACCCTGACTACATCCTCTAAGTTATGCCTGGTCCAGCTTTACTACCCTCACGCAGTGTACCTCACTCCGGCACGTCTCTTCCGAGCAGGCATGAGTGTCTCCCCGGCGTGTGCGCGCTGTGCTTCTACTCCGGCCGATTTCTACCACAAGGTGTGGCAATGCCCAGCCCTGGCGCCATTCTGGAAAGGGGTGGAGCTCGAGCTCACGCAGGCCCTGGGATGGGAGGTCCCCCATGACCCGAGGCGCTTGCTCTAGGGGTGTTCAATAGCTTGGATGGCTCCAGGGCTGACATGCGTTTCCTGGGGACAGCTGTGGCGGTGGCGAAAAGATACATAGCAGCGCACTGGTACCAGGCGGTGGCACAAAATGGTGCTGAAATGGAGGAGGGGTGGATTGGTGTGGGGTACAGGAGGATTCTCTCTTTGAGGCCCGGGGCTGTCCGGAGCTTATCGGTAAACTGTGGGGCAAATGGTTCGGTTTAATACCACTGTGAAGGTCCAAGTCTAATTATGCAATTACCCACGCAGGGGGGGCCTCCTTTGCTTTTGTTGATATCAATGAGGAGATGTGTTTTAACTGTGATGATCGATTTGCTACCAAGGAATTTGCTTATTCCTAAAAATTTCAATAAAATTGATTATCAAAAAAAAGAATTGAAGGGTGTTGAAGGCGGTTCAGTTGGCCTTGACCCTTTTCTGCCTTGGGTCCTCCAGAGGTTCGTGATGGTGGGGTCTGAATGAGCAGTGGTGGTGTATGGCATCCGCCGTTGGAGTGCGTGGATGGCTCTCCTTGAGTTGGTGGCTCTGCTGTTCTGCCGGTGGGACGAATCTTACTTGCTGTCCCTTAGGGCTTTACGTCTGCTGGGGGTTTTGTTCTCGGTGGGTGTTTCCCTCTTTGTCCGAGTTGTGCCTGACGCAGGTGGTGGTTAGTGACTTGATGGCCTGGTTCGGGGTCCCGGAGTTGGAACTATTTGCGTCTCTGGGGATCGCCTTGGGGTGAGGTTTGTTCTCTGGTTCGGTCAGACGCTGTTTGGAGGGGGGTTGGCCTGTCGTTCTGGTGGGAGAGGGCCTGCTGTGTGCGTTCCCGGATTGCTGATTCCCCGGGTCCTGCTGCACGTTTGTCCTGGTGGCTCCGTTTTGGTCTGGGAAGCTTTGGTTCCCTCTGTTGTCATTGGCGGTGGGGCCTTGCTGGAGATTGCCGGTGGTCCCTTGTTGTTTTCCCCCTCTGTCTCGGGGGTGTCTGGTCTGCTTGCGGCTTGCCGGGTGGCTGTGGTTTGGCTGAACCTCGTAGCTTTGGGATGTTCTCCTTCTATGGCTTGGTTTATTCAGTGGTCCGGGCACACTTCAACTCTCCTGTCCTATGCCAGGCATTGGGTTTCTTACTGGATTGCTGTACGACATGGGGTGGATCTGCGTTGGATTCCGGTGCGTGTCTTGGATTTCTTGGAAGTTGGCTTCGACTTGGGTCGGGCTGTGTCCTCCCTGAGAGCTCTGTGGGCAGCTGTGTGGGCCTTTTGGGGTTTGGACTTTGAGCCAGTGGTCCCCTTGGTATCCCGATGGTTGGTTGTGGAGTTGTTCCCTCCTGAGACCGGTATTCCGTTCCATTCCTCCTTGTTGGGTTCTCCTTTGATTTGGGGTCTGGCGGGGGCTCATTTTAGGTCTCTGAATGAGGTGTCTTTTTGTTTTTTGACGTTCAGGGTGCTTCCTGGTTGCTCTTACCTCAGCTCGGAGGTTTGGGGAGTTGGGCTCCTTGCTTTGTTCTGTGCCCTTTTTGCTTTTTTTTCCTGATCGGGAAGTTCTGCGGCCTGGTCCTTCCTTTGTTCGCGGGGTTCCTTCCTTGTTTCGCTGCTCGGAGGTTCTGGTTTTGCCTGTTTTCTGTCCTGATCCTCTTTCTGGGGTTTAGGTGCAGCTGCTCTGTTTGGCCGTTGTGCGTGCTCTGGAGGTGTGCTTCCTTCATGCTGTGCCTTTTCGTGAGTGGTTTCCCTTTTTTGTGTCCTTTGGGCAGGCTGGTCTAAGTCTAATGCCTTCTGGTGCTGCTCTCAGTCAGTGGCTGAGTTGGCTGTGGGGCTGCGTTTGAGGTTCTGGTGTGTTGGCGCCTGGGTTGGTTCAAGGTTGATCGACTCGGGGGTGGCTGCGTCCTGGGCTTGCTGCCGGGGGGCTTCCATGGCCATGTTCTGCATGGATGCGGCTTGGTATGCTCCTCACGCTTTTATGTCCCATAATCGTTGGGTGATGAGTGGGGCTGTGTCTCCTGGGTTTGGGGACGTGGTGCTGTGTTCTGCTCAGGTGTGTGACTTTCTGCTGATGCTAATTAAGTCTGTTTTTGCTACTGAGTGAAGCTGATTCTTGCTTTGGTATCTTTCATGTAGTTAGGACTAGGACAGGGAGGGCTACGACGTGGAGTAATTAATATTACAGGTAAGTAACAGGACATTCTTCTCCGCCATATGGCCTGTTTCTGCTTGGTTCTGGCCTCTGCATCGTCACCTTCCACTGTCCCTGATGCACTCTGCAACACTAACCTTGGACCACGACATGGACGGCCATATTCTGTTTAATCGCCAATGACACAGCAATCAGATGGCGGACTGAATTCTTCCCCTTCCTTTGGACTTGTCATTCCCTGAAGGTCTCTGGCTGGCCCTCCATGGGCCAACATTGTCATGTGGGGTTTGCACGGACCTGTACTGCTTCAGATGCAACACTCCACTGAATGTGCATTAAACATTCCTAATCACACAGATATTACATGTCTATGATCTTTCAAGTGTGAAAGTATGGATTATTGTATGCTCAGTGATTTCCCCCTTATGTCCATGTTGCTCACGTCGTTGGACTTGGGTCCCAGGGTGGCACATTGCATAATGCGGTCCGGGTGGCGCAGACACAACAGGGACACACATATTAGTTACTTCCTTGTCCCGCCTAGTACGGAACCACGCCCAGAGTCCCGGGGTCATTGTTCACACCCTTATGCTGGACTGGCATACGCCAAGCCAGACCACTCCGCCTAAGCTCACAGGGGGGAACGGCAACGCTACATGTCCCAGGTCTACCCTGTAGTGATCTGCTGATCACAGGTCTAGTTGTCAGCATGCCAGAGCCACTCCCTCATGGCTGGTATACACCCACACCACACCCATCCAGCTCACGCGTCACAGGACATGTGACCCTGCCAATAAAAAGGGCCGGGCACACATGCTTTACGCCATTTCCAACCTCTCTCTGGGTGTATCAATGTGGTGTTCATGTAGGCATGAGCGCCCAGGGCCCTGCAACATCACATTTGCCGGGAGGTGACTTGATGGCATCCGCACCACGATATCTGTCTGTCTTTCTCTCTCTCCTCCTCTCTGTCCGTCTTTCTCTCTCACCCTCTCTCTGTCTTCCTCTCTCTCTCTCCCCCCCTCTCTCTACGTCTTTCTCTCTTTCTGTATCTCTCTCTCTCTCCTTCGCTCTCTCTCTGTCCTTTGATGAGCGCAAGTCAACCCTTCTCATCTGGATTTTAGTCTTGCAGGCTGTGACCTACAGATTGTCCCGAGGAGACCCCTCATTTGTCTTCATTTCGGTTCTGTGTTTAGTTGAATAAATATTAGATTGTTAATTCGAAGGTGAATGTGTGATGCTTATTTTTGTGACGACACATGCATGTCACCAAATGTGATTGTGCGACATCAGGCTGATTATTTGGTTCATGTTTTGTGTAGTTGATGTGGCATGACTTTGCCCGGGGGGGGGGGTGCCCGGGTGGGGGGGTCCTGGAGGTGGAGGCAGTGGATGTTGTGGCTCCCTGCTGCATGATTGTTGGGTCCATGGCATCTGCTGCCCTTCAGGTGTGGCTCTGGGCTGGGCTCCCTTTCGTGGTGCAGGCAGTCGTCCGACTTTACACCAGGTCGGAGCAGGTGTTAATTTCCTGCTGCTAACGCGCCTTATCAACATTTTTTGGGTTCTTCTCGCCGATCTGGGTGGTCGTTGAGAATGTTTCGGAGTGGTGTTGTCGTGGGTTTTTGCACGGGAACGCCTACTCTGCATCTCATTAGCGATAGTCGGGGATCCTCTGTGGCGATGTTTTTTACAGCTGCTATCACAGGTAAACTGTTAACTCCAGCTGGAGAATGGGTCAATATATTTAATCGCCACTTTGGCTGCAATAAAGTGCCGATAACGTGGCGATAGTTCCTTGAGAATATGCCCCTCTCTGTGCTATCTTTCATGAACTATAGCCCAACAGCTGAGCAGATAGACAGTATGGGAAATTTTGAAAACAGGTTGAAAGTTCATTAAATAACTGCATGTGTCAATATACATTTGTGGTATAATCTAGTATTTACCAATGGATGTATTGGGATGTAATATTTGGCAGCTTGAATAGCTAAAACAATACAGGCATCAATGTATGAATCTGCCTCTGTCATTTAAATAACTTCATTTATATGCAAAACACAAAATAAATATGTATAAATACAGACAGAAATGATAAAACAATAAATACCATATAAGACCGGAAGCCCTATTTATAATTGAATAACAAAATATTACACCCAATTAACTCCACATCTTTTCATTTGCAGCTGAGAATTGCATGTTAAAGTCTTAATTTGTTCTTAACCCTAAACTGTACTTTCTGGAGATGGTACAGATATTTACAGAATCTGAGTAGAGAGCTTCAACCAATGAGTCCAAACACCACGACAATGGCGTGATAGTTTCGAACTATCATGTGTTTGTGGAATGAGAGTGGCAGATATGGGAACCCTAAAGGTAGGGGATAATCGAAGATGGAGCAAGCTCACCTATGATGATGCACAAATGCATCTTTGAAGGTCCAAGCCCCTAGTAATTTCAGTGGTCTTTGACCTCTATCAAAGTAGCTGTTCTTCAAGGCTTATGCGGCTACAGGGCTGTCTCTGTAACAGTCATCAGAGCCTTGACGACGAAGCATGGGTTGGTTGTCGGTTGGGGGGGGGGATTTGGGGGAGGGGAAGTCCAATACCACCTTCCTGCAGGCCCCAGGACCAAGGGTCTCCAGGAATCCTTGTTTGACCCATGCCTAATCGACGTCAGCTCACCAGCAGGAGAGTAGTCCTGGCATTGGGCCAGGAAATCTGCGATGCATAGGGTTTCCTCAAAGTTTTGATGATATAAATGGTATTGACTTTGATGGGAATGAGATTTATTCTCCTACCAGGGACCCTCCCCTCCCCCGGACCATGCCACTTCCCTTGCAGCTTATGTGCTCCTGTGAGGGAAAATATGACAGTCAAAATGGTACCTTGCCTGGGTGTCATGCCAGCCAGCACTACCTGAAGGTATAGGTAAGGCACCCATCTATAAGGCCACACAGCGCTAAGACACGGGCACTATATCACAGGTGAGGGCACATCTGCAGGAGCAGATATGCCCAACAATATTGGGGTCCATTCCTTGATATTGTAAGTGCCAGTGAAGCCACAGAGCGTACATGGGCTGGAAACTCGACAACTTGAGTTACACAGCACCATGATGACTTCACTGAACCCAGGAGAGTGTCACTCTGACACCCAACCCCTCAACCTACCTGTGCAGTCGTTGGTGTTCTGCCTGGAATCTCCAGTTCGATGCCTGCAGCCTGTTATCCAAAAAGAAGAAACTTCATAGGATTGCACTGGGCGCCCAATGCTGTGTTTCCGCCCTGCACCCGGCTGTCCCTGTGCCACCTCTGGTGGTATGTGTGTGTTTTGATGCTGCTTTGTGTCCCCCTCTGCTCATCCTAACACCCACAGCTTGGCCACTACAACTGTTCCACTTATATGCAAGCAGCGTGGCTCCAAGGATGCCCAGTCTCTATTGAAACGCATTTGACCAAACTCCAATTATGACCTCTGCACCCAGCTGCCCCTATGCCACTGGTGGTGAAGTGTTGGTTATTCGCCTGACCTTTGCCACCTGCTGACATTTGGTCCTGAAGACTGGAACTGTACGTTGCATATTTACCTGATTAACCGCAAAACTGCTTTTCCAATAGGATAACATTGAACCGTTTGAAAATATAGTGTTGATTTTTCAATGTGCAAAGTATTTTTAAATAAAAACGTACTTGGCTTATTGCGAGGATTGTGGCCTTAAAATAAAGTACAAACAAAGTATAATATTTTTAAATTGGTCTGGATCTCCTTCTTAAGTTGTGTGTCCATTATTGGTCACTATTGACAATAAATGTTATATCATGGAAACTTCTGAAGCGCACGATTACCCACGGGTGTCTTGGCCCTGAGTTGGGGTATTGCAGTGTAGTAGGGACAGAGGAGGCTAAGTATTGAAAAGCTAAGGTTTTACAAGTTTACTAAAAACTCAGTAAAGTGGGAGCTGCTTTGATATTTATGGGCAGGTTGTTCCAGAGCACTGAAGCTTCAGAGGAGAAACAGCCCCTCATATTTGAGTCTCTTGAATCTTGGGCGAGAGATCATCAATGTATTTTTTTTGATCTTAGGTCTCGATTGGGTATGTACTGGGAGAGGGATTGTTTAAGGGAGCTGGGGCCGAAATATGTAAGGCTTTATAAGTAAGGCACAGTGCCTTGAATTTGACCTGGTTAATCACTGTAAGCCAGTGGAGCTTTTTGATAGAAGCTGAGACAGGATGAAATTTGGGCAGGTCAAGGATAAGCCTAGCTGCTGCGTTCTGAATACTTTGCAATTTCTTCGTGTACTCTTTTTGTAGCTTAACGTACAGACCGTTACAGTAATCCAATTTGGAAAGCATTAGTAGTTAAATAACTGTTTTTCTAGAGGTAAGGAGAATTAACGAGTGAATCTTAATAATTCTCAATTAAAGCTAGAGGAGATGACCAAACAAATATGCATATTAAAATTCAGTTTCTCATCAATGACTATGCCCAGATTTTTTACTTTTTGGACCGGGATGGGGAGAGATCCCAACTCCGTAGGCCAGCATGCTGGGCTCCAGAATTGGGATTTATTGCCAAAAAGAATGACCTTGGTTTTCTCCGAGTTCTGTTTAAGGCAGGGCTCACCCATCCAGTTGCTGACTGCTCTCATACAGTTATGAAACTGAGAAGTATTAAATTCTACTTATTTGGTTGCTGAAACGAAAATCTGCATGTCTTCTGCGTACAAAGTGGGTGAAAACCAAAAAGATCTGATTAGAGAGGAGAGTTCGATTACATAATATTGAAGAGTAGGGGACTCAGGGAGGACCCTGGGGGGACCCCACACGGGAGGGAAAAGAGCTTCGATGTAAAATTTCCCAACATGACTGAGTGCTCCCTGTCCGTTAAAAACAACTAGAGTAAGTCTAGAGCTTTGTCAGTGATGCCCAATTTTTTAAGACTGTCAATAAGGGTGTCATGGTCCACATTATCAAATGCTGCCAAGAATCGAGGAGAATAAGGGTCATGTGTATCAAGCACTAATGCGTTTGCAAACGCCAAAATTCGCATAATTTCGGCATTTGGGAATGCATTAGTGCAAAATGGTATGTATCAAAGAAATCTGTGTGCAAAATAAGGAATCGCAAAATTTGCGATTCCTTATTTTGCGATTGCATTTAAGGAATCGCAAATTTTGCGATTCCTTAAATGCAGTGTATGAAGCATAAAAAAAATGCAAATTGGCCTTAAGGAATCGCAAATTACCACCAACTTCAAGTTGGTGGTAATTTGCGAATTCCTTGAAAAATTCACTTTTTTGCATTTTTCAATGTGAGGCACATACATGTCATTAGGGCATGTATGTGCACCACATGTGCACCCATGCAGATTTCAGGGGTGCAACAGGGTGTCCTTTGGACACCCCTGCACCCTTGAAATTATTCTCAATTTGCGATTCTCAAATTGAGAATCGCAAATTGAGAATAACTTCCCATTCATTCCTATGGGCCTCCTGGCCCATAGAAGTGAATGGGAATGTATTCCTTAATTGCGATTTGCAATTTGCTAATCGCAATTAAGGAATACTAAGACATCGCTAAAAAATTGCGATTTTGTACATACATCCCTATTTGCGATTCTCAAATAGCGATTTCTAAAAAATCGCTATTTGAGAATCGCAAATCAGGGTATGATAAATATGGCCCTAAATGCTGTAGACCCTCCTTTATCAAAATAGTTTTTATTTCATCTGTAGTCTTGATTAAAGCCATTTCTGTGCTCTACTCGTTCCTAAAGCCGAATTGGGCGGGGTCCAGTATCTGACTGTCCTGAATGAACTGTGTCAATTGAGAATTAATCCGTTTTCCACAATCTTTGCTTGAAATGGCAGCCATGAGCTACAGCGATAATTTGCTGGATTGTCTGGGTCCAGATTCAGGTTTTTAAGAAGTGGAAGAACGGAGTCCTTTTCCCACAGTATAGGGAAGGTCCCAGAGCTGAACATTTCATCAAAAATGTTAGTAAGATAAGAGACAATAGGAATTGGAACCTTGTTGAGAATCCAGTGGGGGCAAGGATCTTGGGTTGAAGGTTTTTGTCCGGAGACCTTGGGTCGAGGGTGGGATCTGGTGCTGGAATAGGGATGATGTGGAGGTCAAGGATACGAAGACAAGTAAAAGGATTGTAAATGTGTTCGACCTTATCACAAAAATAGGTCATTTTCAGACAAAAAGATAGTGTAGTTGCTACCTATATTTTCAGGCGTGTTAAGTTTATTTAGAACTAGAAAGAGCGGAATGTTTAGATGTTTCAATTTCTTGTAACCAATAGTCAGATTTTTCCCTCTCGATGGTTGCCTTATAGCTAGCCAAGGACTGTTTATAGGTTACTTAGTCAGAGGAATTACAGTTTGATCTCTATTTTCTTACAAGTCTTCAATAATTTTGCTTTTTATGATGGAGGTATTCATTGAACCAAGGTGCCGATTGTTTAGAATTGTGAGGGCCTCTACATTTTTTGGGCATAGTTATAGAGATGGCAATGTTTAGCCAATGTGTGTAAATTTCTGCAGCTTGTGTTGGCTCCGGCCCTGGGGCGTGATACACCTGAGGAAGGTGTTGTAAAATATTGAAATTGTTTTTAGACCAAAGATAATGTAATGTGATATAGGATTAGAATTTTTAGATCATACATTGAGCGGGGGCGACATTTAAATTAAAGGTTATAGCCTTATGGTCCTACCATGTGAGTGAAAGAGAATCCTTCACGGAGATGGAAAATCTAAAAAAAAACCCATAGTGATAGATTTCTTACCTTAGAATTACCCCCAGGCGTCAGACTGGATCCGGAAAGTTTTCGTCAGCAGTACCCATGCGTGTCGGTGGGTGGCGTCGTACGGCTCCACGTCCATTGTTGGCATCGTGGTCGCTGAGATGACGTGGCGGCAGCCACTTAGACACCGCCCTCGCGCGCTGACATCCGTACTTTCTTTTTCCGCGCCAGCAAGCGCAGGTCCGGAGAGAGTGGTACCCCCAGTCATTTTTTGACTGCGTTTTTTTAGGCTTTTTGTCACTAGTTTTTCGAGTCGATCGACTCCTGGTGTCGTAGGGATGCCTGGTTTCAAGTCGTGCGGGGACTGTCACCAGATGATGTTGGGGACGGACCCGCACCGCGTGTGTCTCTACAGCCTGGGGCGCGCCCACAACCCCAAGTCGTGCCTCGACTGCCGGGCCATGGCACCGGGGCCTTTGCGGGAGCGGTCCCGAAAGTTCCTTGAAGTCAGGCAGTCTGCTTCACGCCGCTCAAGGTCCGGGTCCCGTGGGAGGTCGAGGGACCGGTCGCAGAGCCATCACCACCGTTCATCGGGGTCTAAGTCTTCGCACTCTGGGTCAGGTACGGCAAAGCACAAGTCGAAGAAGCATCATCGCTCCACGACTTCCCCTCGCGTGACGCAGGTGGTGAGCCTACGGTGTCGCCATCTGCCTACCCCGCCCTTCCTGGGTCCATTGGTGATTTCGGCCCAGCTGCAGGAATTTGCCAGCCATGGCCTGCCTCTTTGGGCCTTCACTGTCTGCAGCTCGTGCATCGCTTTCGGCTCTGGCCCCAGCACCGCAGGGCCCCTAAGAATCCAGGCCTGGATCCCGGTCGACCTCGTTACACCTCCACCGATGTCGACCACACTGGCACCACCTCTGACATCGCCCGTGGCACCAGACGTCGTCACCCCTGGTCTCAGCCCCGACATGGACACGGAACCGGAACGGCTTTGCTCAATGCAGAGTCTGACGCCGTTGAGGCCTTTCTACCCCTATGTCCAGCCTCCTTATTTTCAGCCTGTACATCAGCTTTCGGAGGACTGAGAGGGGTCAGAGGAACCTCTCACAGCTCAGTGCAAGTATGACCCGGACTGGGCAGAGGAACTAGGGGATGCCAGTGGTCTGAACACCTCTCCTGACCTGACATTGGCATGCTCACTCCTCCTACCGTGGCTATGGGGGAGGGTGCAAGTTATGCAGTGGTGTTGCGTAGGGCGGCGGTGGCCCTCCATCTCCTCTCAGGAGATTAGTCCTGACGACCACTGTATAGAAGTGCTTCTGCCGATGCCTACCACTGCAGAGCCACTGCTGCCCCTTAATTAGGCACTTTCTAATGTTCTTTTGGGCACCTGGTCCAGGCCCAACACAGGGGCTCCTGTGAATAGGAACGTAGCCTGACGCAATCACCCGGCCCCGGGCGACCCCATTTTCCTCTCCCAACACCCCACCCCTGAGAGCTTGGTTGTCCAAGCCTCAACATCCCACTGCGCATTCCCTACCGCACCCCCGGACAGGGAATCCAAGAGACTGGAACAATTTGGGAAGAAGATTTTTTCTTCTGCCAGTTCAGGGCTCAGGTCTGTGAACACTGAATGCCTCTTGGGCCGTTATTCCCACTCTGTGTGGGATACGGTGGCGCAGCTGCTGCCTCAGTGTCCAGAGGAGGCTCGGACAGTGCTCTCTCAGGCTATTGCTGAGGGGAGAGATGGAGCCAAGTTCACTATATGATGAGGCCTTGACACCGCTGACTCGCTGGGCAGAGCGATTTACACAACAGTGGCGCTCCGCCGCCATGCCTGGCTGAGGACTACTGGCTTCTCTGGGGAAGTCCAGAACACCCTGATGGACATGCCCTTTGATTGCATTCGCCTCTTTGGCAACAAAGAAGATAGTGCGTTGGAGCGTTTTAAGGACTCACGGGCTACAGCCAAGTCTTTGGACCTTTCGGCCACTCGCCCTCCTCCGCCTTCTGCTTTTCGCTCCTTTCATGGCCACGGAAGGGGTGCCCCAGCACATTTTCTTCAAAGCCACAAGCCACAGCAGTCTCAGCGCGGATGCGGGACCCGCAGAGGTAGGTCAGGGGGCCAGCGGGCTGTCAGTCCACTTCCACCCCGGCCACCACTGCCCCAAAACCTTCCTAGTCTGGTCTTTCAGGCCCATCAAACGCCAGTGGGCGGCAGGATTCACCATCACCTCCCCCACTGGCGCACCATCACTTTGAACAGGTGTTGTTTACAAATAGTCCAAAGGGGCTACTCCCTCCCCTTCGAGACCACCCCCCCAGCCATGCCAACCCAGTACCACCGCATGTCGGGGGATCATTCGGCACTTCAACAGGAAGTCGCGACCCTCTTGGTCAAGGGGGCCATCGAGCGCGTTCCGGCGCCAGAAGTAGGACGTGGTTGTTATTCCCACTACTTTCTGGTGCCCAAGAAGGACAAGGGCCTGCATCCTATCTTGGACCATCGGGGACATCAATCGCTTCCTCCGGAAGGAGAAGTTCAAGGTGCTAACTCTGGCTCAGGTCTTGTCTGCTCTCGACCCTGGAGACTGGATGGTAGCATTGGACTTGCAGAACACATATTTCCACATTCCCGTCCTGCCAGCCCACCGGCGCTACCTGCGGTTCACGGTAGGCCACGATCATTTTCAGTTTACCGTGCTCCCCTTTGGCCTTACCAGCGCCCCTCGGGTGTTCACGAAAGGGATGGAGGTGGTCGCAGCTCATCTGTGCAGATCAAGGGTTCCAGTCTTCCCCTATCTCTATGACTGGCTGTTGAAGGCGGGCTTGCCCCAGCTAGTCATCTCCCACCTCCAGACTACGGCGAACTCCTGCATTTACTGGGGTTCTCCACCAATGTGCCGAAGTTGCACCTGATTCCCTTTCAGAAGCTCCTCTTCATCAGAGCGGTTCTGGATACGACGCAGTTCCGGGCCTATCCTCCCGAACAGCTAGGCCAGGATATTCAGGCTATGATTCCAATCTTTTGGCCTCTATACTGGGTTTCGGTCAGGATGACCCTGAGGCTGCTGGTTACTCATGGCCTCCTGCATCTTGCTGGTTACTCATGCCAGACGGCATATGCGGACTCTGCAGTGGGACCTGAAGTTCCAGTGGACACAGCATCAGGGGAACCTGTCCGATTACGTCCAGATGTCGGAGGGTACTGCACAGCAGCTGCAGTGGTGGCTTATGTACCGACATTGGGTCCAGGGCAGATCCCTCTCCTGTCCCAAACCAGAGCACACAGTGGTGACGGATGCATCCCTCCTGGGATGGGTGGCCACATGGAAGATACGGAGATCAGAGGCCTCTGGTCTCCGGCGGAGTCCAGGCTCCATATCAACCTTCTGGAGGTTGGGGCGATTTGACTTGCACTGAAGGCATTCCTTCACTCATTCAAAGGGAAAGTGGTGCAGGTGTTGACAGACAACACCACCGCCATGTGGTACTGCAACAAACAGGGCGGGGTGGGGTTGTGGACCCTATGTCAGGAGGCTCTGTGCCTCTGAACATGGCTGGAACAGAAGGGCATTTCCCTGGTGGTTCAACACTTGGCAGGTTCACTGAACGCCAAGGCGGATGAACTCTGCGCAGGTGCATAATGGATGCCGAATGGCATCATCTCTTAGACGTGGCGCAAGGTCTCTTTCGACAGTGAGGAGAGCCTTAGTTAGATCTATTCGCCACCGAAGAGAACACGCAATGTCAGCAATTCTGCGCGTTGGAATTGCCAAGGAGGCACTCGCTAGGTGACATTTTTCGTCGTGAGTGGAGTTGCGATCTGTTGTACGCCTTTCCGTCTATACCACTTCTGCCCAGAGTGCTGAAGATGATCAGGCGGGACCGGGCCCAAGTCGTTCTTGTGGGGCCGGACTGGGCTCGAAGAGTTTGGTATCCTGAACTACTCAGTATGACGATCGATCCCCCAATCCTACTGCCTCTGCGGGAGGATCTTCTGTCACAGCAGCAGGGGACGGTCCTCCACTCAAACCTGTCCAGTCTCCACCTCTTTGTGTGGAGATTGAGCGGCGGCAGTTGATTCCTTTGGACTTGCCTCCTGAAGTCTGTAATGTCATTCTGGCAGCCAGGCTTCCCTCCACTAAGACGGTATATGCCTGCAGGTGAAACAAATTTGTGGCATGGTGCACAGCAATGGCTATGGATCCCCTTTCTGACCCTCTTTCAGAAGTTCTTCTGTTCCTTCTTTCCTTGGCCCAGAAGGGCTCTTCTCTGGGCACTTTCAAGGGCTATCTTTCTGCTATTTCAGCCTTTCTCAGGCTCCCTGATCAGCCCTCTCTTTTCAAGTCCCTTGTTGTAAATAGATTTCTCAACGGCATTACTCATCTTTTCTCTCCTATTCCTTTCGTAATGCCACAGAGGGACTTGAATCTGGTTCTTACATATTTAATGTGCGCTTCCTTTAAGCCTCTTCACAACTGTCCTCTTCGTCTGCTGACTCTGAAGACTGCTTTCCTGGTTGCCATCACCTCTGCCAGGAGAGAGTGAGCTCCAGGCTCTTTCTTGTAAACCTCCTTTTCTTTCTGTCCAACCGGACAAGGTTGCGCTCAGAAAAAATTCCATCCTTTCTGCCAAAGGTTATCACTGCCTTTCACATCGGGCAGACCATCACTTTGCTCACTTTCTTTCCACATCCTTCCAGAGAGGAAGAGAGGCTCCACCGTCTGGACCCAAAACGTGTGCTCTCATTTTACCTAAACTGCACACAACATTTCTGGGTGGATGGCCAGCTCTTTGTTGGCTACGTTGGCGCCAAGAAAGGTCGAGCCATACACAAGCAGACTATCTCCCAATGGGTCATCTTGTGTATTAAAGCCTGTTATTCTCTGGCTAAAAAGGAGCCCCCGGTGGGGCTGCGCGCCCATTCCACCAGGGCGACGGCTGCCACAATGGAGTTGGGACGTGGTGTCCCCTTACAAGACATCTGTCAGGCAGCTACGTGGGCCTCGTTGCACACTTTTACTAGGCACTACTGCCTGGACAGCCAAGTCCGGGGAGACGGCTTCTTTGGCCGTTCTGTTCTCCTGGACTTCCTGGTGTGATCTTGGTTCGCAGACCCTCTACTGGGGTTGGTATTGCTGGGGTATCTATTCTAAGGTAAGGAATCTATCACTAGGTGTTTCTTTCAGATCAACAAGTTACTCACCTTCGGTAACGATATATCTGTAAGAAGCATTAGTAGTGATAGATTCCTTACCACCCCACCCATCCTCCCCATTTTGCAAACTGATTTCTAGGGTTAAGGTCATCCCTTTCAGGGCCCTAGTTTCAAGGCACCAGTGGTCAGTATCTTGCATGGCTCTGCGTTGCTGGCGCGGAAAGTCGTGTACATAACTGATGTCAGCGCGCAGGGTCGGCGTCTAAATAGCTGCTGCGACGTCATCTCGGCGACCACGATGCCAACGACAGACCCGGAGCCGCATGACGCCACCTTCCAACGTGCAGAGGTACTTCTGACAAAAACTGTCGAGATCCTGTCTGACACCTGGGAGTAATTCTAAGGTAAGGAATCTATCACTACTAATGTTTCTTACAGGTATATCTTTACCGAAGGTAAGTAACTTGTTCCATTGTTGGGAAAAATGGCATCTAATATGTGACCAGCACTATGTGTGGGATGATGTACAAGTTGGGGAAGGTTAAAGGCAAGGAGTAGTTTCTGTCCTGTAACTCCAGTTCTGTAGTAGGGGTATCTCTGTTATAGTCATAATCTAGTGAATAGTCCCGCCCATGTGCGTGGACCCCGGAGCAATCAAAAATAATCTCTTACAGTGTCAAAAAATGCAGAAATGCATAGACACTTAAGAGAGAATTTAAAGACAGATAATGCAGCCTAAAAAGGCTACACTGTCCAGTACTTCAACTAGAAATTCCACCACAAAATCCACAAAACAGCAAAAGCCTGTACAGATTTCCATTGCTTTAACAGCAAACTCCCTCAGGAATCATAGAGAGAAGAACCTGGACAGACAAGCCCCATAGGCTGCCATTATGTGGCTCAAAACAGGATACTGTGCCTTTAAGAGATTCTTCCAGAACCTTCTCCCAGTATCCCAGAATGCATAGCAGGTCCAACTTACTTTCAGTTCTTTTTGAAGGCGTAACACGCCAGACCTGTAGCATTCCATAAAGGAATATATATCTCTCTCCACCGGGGAGGAGGGAGGGCGCTTATGACTATAACAGAGATACCCCTACTACAGAACTGGAGTTACAGGACAGAAACTACTCATTCTGTAGTAGGGGATCTCTGTGTATAGTCATAATCTAGTGAATAGAATGGCAAGCCCATCCCCACACCAAAGCGGCGGTGGAGAAAAGAGAATCAACACCACTAGTTTGCGAACAGATTTCGCAGTGAAGCCTGTCCAACCTGAGCATCTGCCCTAGCATCAGTGTCCAGGCAGTAATGCTTAGCAAAGGTATGAACCGACTTCCAAGTGGCCGCCTTGCAGATTTCTGCAATCGGAACATTACGGAGCAATGCTGTCGTGGCAGCCTTGCCCCTGGTGGAATGAGCCTTAGGCTTACCTCCTAAGGTCTTATTAGCTTTTTGGTAACACAGCTGTATGCAGGACACAATCCACCTAGAGATAGACTGCTTAGAGGTCGCAAGACCCGTCCTGACTGATCCATAATTGATGAACAATTGGTCTGACCTACGAATATCACTGGTTTTATCCAGATAAAATTTCAGCACCCTCCTAACATCCAGGGAATGCAAAGACCTTTCCGCTGGAGATGAAGGATTCTGAAAGAACGTAGGCAAAGATATAGTCTGGTTGATATGAAAATCAGAAACAACCTTGGGAAGAAATTTAGGGTGAGTACGCATAACAACCTTAGCAGCATGAAATACAGTATAAGGTTCTTGGCAACACAACGCCTGAATTTCACTCACCCTGCGGGCCGATGTAATGGCCACGAGGAACGCCGCCTTCCAGGGCAGGTGCTGCAACGAAGCCTTATGAATAGGTTCAAAAGGCTCCTTCATCAACATGGACAGCACCACATTCAAGTCCCATGAAGGCGAAGGAAGCCTGACAGGAGGGAATACTTTCTTCAAGCCTTCCAGAAAATCTTTGATCACAGGGATCTGGAAGAAGGGAGTCTGTGAAGGGCATTTCCTGTAGGCAGTCAAAGCAGCCAGATGAACCTTAATGGAATGGACATTAAGGCCAAACTGCGCCAGATGTAGCAGATACGGAAGGATGACATCTTCCTTGCATGTCGTAGGGTCATAGTTCTTAGACTTGCACCAGATGCAAAACCGCTTCCACTTGTAAGCATAAGAAGTCCGAGTGGAAGGTCGCTTAGCCTCCTTCAGTATGTCCATACAATCCTCTGGGAGATTCAAATGGCCATATTGCACTATTTCAGGAGCCATGCCGCCAAACTCAAAGACGAGAGGTTGGGGTGCACCATCCGCCACCCGAACTTCGTGAGAAGGTCCGGCCTGCACGGCAGCTTCATGTGAGGAAGGAGAGACCGGTGAAGCAGGTCCGTGAACCACCACTGTCTGGGCCATTCCGGGGCAATTAGAATCATCTTTGCCCTGGATTGGGAGAGCTTGATGAGAACCGCTGGAATCAGGGGAATGGGTGGAAAAGCGTACAGAAAGCTGTTCGACCAGTTGATCCATAACGCGTTCCCCAGTGTCCCCGGCTGGTAGCACCTGGAGGCGAAGTCTCGGCATTTGCTGTTTTCGGCGGTGGCGAACAGATCTATGTCTGGAGTGCCCCACCTTGCGAAGACTTCTCCTAGTACTTCGTCGTTTATGACCCATTCGTGGTTTTCCTGAATCAGTCTGCTCAGCTCGTCTGCCTGAACATTCTGCACACCTGGCAGATGAGTGGCCGTTATCGAGAGTCCTCGAGCCAGAAGCCAATGCCAGATCGCCTGCGCCTCCTGAGACAGAGTGCGTGATCTCGAGCCCCCCTGCTTGTTGAGGTAATACATCGTGGTCGTATTGTCCGTCTGTACAAGCAGAGAGTTGGTCCGGAAGGACGGTTGAAAAGCCTTCAGCGCCAAGTGAACAGCCCTGAGTTCCAGGAAATTGATGTGGTACGTGGACTCCGACGGGGACCACATCCCTTGAATCTGCAGATCTCCGGAGTGCGCTCCCCATCCCAGGAGAGAAGCATCCGTCACGATAGTCTGAGTGGGAATGTCCTTGTGGAAGGGAACCCCTCTGAGGAGATTCTCCGCTGAACACCACCACTTCAGAGACTGAAGAGCATGTAGAGACAGTCGTATCTTGTCGTCCCAAGATCCTCTCCTCTGGTCCCACTGATCCTCCAAGCACTCCTGCAGCGGTCTCATGTGCAGCCGCGCATGTGGTGTCAGGAAGATACAAGAGGCCATCGAGCCCAGTAGAGAAGACACCGTCCTCACAGTAGTAGATGGAGTCGTCAAAAGAGCCTGAGCCTTCCGAAGGAGTGATAACCGTCGCTCCTCCGAAGGAGACACGCTTGCTGACAGCGTATCGATGGAGGCTCCCAAGTACTGGATGCACTGGACCGGAGTCGGGACAGACTTGGACATGTTGATGTGCAACCCCAGCTTGTTCAAGAGAACGCACGTCTTCTGGAAGTGTGCTTGAGCTTCCGAGAAGGAGGAGGCCTTGATCAACCAATCGTCCAGGTACGGGTAGACAAACACCTTGTTCTTCCTCAGGTGTGCCGCTACCACTGCCATGCACTTCGAGAACGTCCGGGGCACAGACTTCAGCCCGAACGGAAGTACCGTGTACTGATAGTGATTGGTGCCGACTTGAAATCGCAGGAACTTCCTGTGTTTGTGTGCAATGGGCACATGGAAGTACGCATCCTGTAGGTCTATGGCGCAAAGCCAGTCTCCCCGCTGCAGCTGAGGATAAATCTGATGCAACGACAGCATGCGAAACTTTTCTCTGCGAATCCATTTGTTTGCCTGTCGCAAGTCCAGAATGGGCCTGAACTCGTTCTTGTCCTTCTTGCGGACCAGAAAGAACCGGGAGTACAGACCTCTTCCTCTTTGAGACAGAGGTACATCTTCTATCGCCCTTTTCCTTAGAAGGATGTCGGCCTCCGCCTGGAGCTCGCGCAGTTGATACTGCGAGCTGACCGGAGGAATCGATGGAGGAGGGCTGATGAACCGAAGACTGTATCCATTGCAAACAATATTCAGCACCCACTTGTCCTGAGTAATTTTTCTCCACTCTGCCAGAAAAAATTGAACGCTTCCCCCCACCGGAGCGGATAACGGACGAAGGGGAAGTAACCGCTCAGGGGCGAGACCCAGCCGGGCCCTTGTTCGCCGTAGAGGGCTGCTGTCCACCTCTACCCCTCTGACGTTTCTGGAAGGGTCTTCTGTATTGCTGCTGTTGTTGCTGTTGTTGCTGCTGCTGCTGTTGCCCAGAAGACTGTCCCCTGCCTCTACCCTGCGACCCGAACCGTCGTTGGAACTGGCGGAAGGGTTTCTTGTCTTTGGGCTTCTCCAAGCCCACGGCCGTCAGGGTTTCAGCCTCGGCCTTCATCCTGGCCATTTCGTCATCTGCATGTTTCACGAAGAGGGTGTCGCCGGAAAACGGCAGATTTGCCACTCGCTGTTGCGCTTCAGGCTTGAGCGACGTCAGCCGGAGCCAAGCATGGCGTCTCTGATTGATACCGTGGCAGTAACCATGTGCGGCCAGCAGGGAGATATCCGCCGCGGCGCTGATGGCTTGGTTCGAAACCAGCATCCCTTCCTGGACGATCTCCATGAAGTCCTCTTTCCTGTCCCGCGGGACAAGGTCCGCGAACTGTTCCATGGAATCCCACAGCGCACGGTCGTACCGCCCCAGCAACGCCGAGTCACTGGAGGCCTTCATCGTCGCGGAAGACGTCCCACACGCCTTCCTTCCAGCCGAGTCAATCCAGCGGCTCTCCTTATCCGGAGGCACAGTGGAGGATGGGGAGGTAGCATGTAGTTTCCTAGCCGCCGTCACAATCACCGAATCAGGCACTGGGTCCATCCGTTAGAAGGCCGGGTCCGACTCAGGCGCCCTGTACTTCTTGACAAGCCTGGAGGGGGCGGCTTTCACCACCGCCGGCGTAAGGAAGAGCTGTTCAGCAGGCTCAACCAGGCCTGGCACCAAAGGCAGTAGGGGGCGAGACAGGTGCTTCGTGTGCAAAGTCTCGAAGATCAGAGAAGTCGTCGGCGTAGGGGCCGTCACCTTGATCCTCAACTTCGCCGCCCCTCTCAGGAGAACCTCCTGGAACGTGCCAATGTCATTGATCGGAGACACCCTCGTCTCCGGTGAATCCGACAATGTAGGTGAATAGGAACGGGTCCTAGAGGTCGAACGGGATCTGGACCTATGCCTCCTATGGCGATGTCTGGATCTGGAGGAGGATCTGTGTCTACTCCTAGATCTGTCTCTCTTCCCTGAGCGTGACCTCGATCTCCTGGGTCTGGGACGCTCCACCGGCTTCCCCGGGACTGACGTCATGGGCTTAGGAGGAACCTTCGACTTAGGAGTTTTCTTCGGAGGCGTCGGAAGTCTGGGCATCGACACCGATCTCGGTGGAACCGGAGGAGGAGCACCAGGCACAGGGGCCTGTGGTCCTGACGGAAGAGCAGGTAGAGGAGGCAACGGAGGAGGAGTTGGAGCCCTCGGAGGAGGACCTCTAGGCAAAGGAGGAGGAGGAGGAGGCGTAATAGTCTTCTTCGTGGTATACACCTCTGAGTACGCCGTCCCCGGCGACCCACCATCCTGTCCGGACTGAGGGGAGCCCCCCACAGTCCTCGGCCTGTCCTTACGACCCCCCGACGTCGAAGACCGGTGTCCAGACGTCGAACGTGGTCCCCTCGACGTCGAGCGGCCCTTCGGTGTCGACCGTTTCACACGCCTCGCGTCGACCGGCTTCTATGCCTCGACGTCGATCCCGACCAGATGGACGATCCTCTAAACCTCGACGACGAGCGCTTACGCCTCGACGGCGACCCCGACCGCCTCGACGGCGACCTCTTCGATCGCCTCGACGTCGACCTCGATCGCCTCGACGTCGACTTCTTCTGCGCCAGAGACCTCTTCCGCCTCGACGGCGACCTTGTCCGCTTCGACGGAGGCCTCGACGACGAGGATCCCCTCGACGACGACGACTATGTCCTCGCCTTCGACGGCGAACGGCGGTGTTGCCTCGACGGCGAGCGCCGACGCCGGGTCCTCCGATGCCTTCCACTCGACGCCGACGAAGAAATCGACACCGGGTTCGACGGCGGCCTGTGTAAGTCCCTCGACGTCGACGGGCGACGTTTTCTTGACCCAGAGCCCTGGGGAGACCGGGAACTGGCCGTGGACCTTCCTCTCGACGTCGTGGTCGGAGCAACCGACCCAGACGGAGACCTTGGACGTTTGCTGGACTTCCTGCCCCTGGGGAGCCCCCCAGAGGCCTCAGCATGGGCAGTAGAAGCCCCTCCAGACCCACCTTGAGCCTTCAGTCTTCTTTCTTCAAGGCCCTGAAGTCTGATCTTCCTCCTGTCCTTCAGGGTCCTGCCAGAGAAGCCTCTACAGATCCCACACTCCTCTGGGATGTGGGAAGAGGGAAGGCAGAGGATACACACCTCATGGGGATCTGACTTGGCCTTCTTCCTGGAGCACTCCGGGCATTTGTCAAATAATGCAGGCATTATGGACAACAAAAGGGTGCAGAAAACCAAGAAGAAAGTCACCAGAGTACTTTAAAAGTACACAAAATCGAATTTCAGTGAAAAAAACACCACAAAACCCTTGAAAAGGGAGAGCTCAATGCTCCAGGGTCCTGTTTGCAGGAGCCGGAAAAAAGAACTGAAAGTAAGTTGGACCTGCTATGCATTCTGGGATACTGGGAGAAGGTTCTGGAAGATTCTCTTAAAGGCACAGTATCCTGTTTTGAGCCACATAATGGCAGCCTATGGGGCTTGTCTGTCCAGGTTCTTCTCTCTATGATTCCTGAGGGAGTTTGCTGTTAAAGCAATGGAAATCTGTACAGGCTTTTGCTGTTTTGTGGATTTTGTGGTGGAATTTCTAGTTGAAGTACTGGACAGTGTAGCCTTTTTAGGCTGCATTATCTGTCTTTAAATTCTCTCTTAAGTGTCTATGCATTTCTGCATTATTTGACACTGTATGAGATTATTTTTGATTGCTCCGGGGTCCACGCACATGGGCGGGACTATTCACTAGATTATGACTATACACAGAGATCCCCTACTACAGAACCATTATGTTCAGAACAGCCTCAGTGTCCATATCCTCCTTACAATCCAAGTGAAAGTGAAAATTCCCAAGTACTGCAAAATTACTGTTACAGGCTCATCCTTCAACAAGAGTAGAGATAGACTGTGGGAAATCGCATTTTGGGCCTGGGGGAGGATAGATAAACAAGCCGTTAAATGTGTAATTGTTTGTTAATTCCAAACTAAAGGCTTAAACGTCTCTGTGTTAGGCCTAAAACTGCTCACCCACACTACCACTAATAGAGCACTTTGGGTTTTACATTGAGCTCTGTACCCTTTTGGGGAACCTCTGGACTCTGTGCATGGTATTACCACTTAGTGGTAATATCATATACAGAGCCAGCTTCCTACATAGTCTTTTTTACCCCTGTACTTCTTTGGGAAGACTGCCTATTCCACTAGACTACAAACTCTCTACCACCCCCTCCCTGTCATGCAGTGCATGTGATTATGGGGCAGTAGCCACGCTCACTCAGGGAGTTCATTGTGGCAGACTACCACTTCAGCAGTAAAAACCATGACACGCCTTCGAAGGGGAGGAGGTTTCTCAGATTACTGGGTTCACAGAAGGAAACATCGGACCGGCAAGAAAAACTGCTTGCTCTGTACAGATTTTCTCCCCCATGCAGAAAGCCCTGGGATATAGAACTTCCCCCAATGGGGGAAAAATGGGAGATGAGGAGGTAGATGGGTAAGACACTGACTCCATCACTACCCCCCTCAGATCGCTCCACCACTGGTGGATGTGACCCCAGTAGTGTACCAAATGAAGCAGGCACTGAAGATGCAGATCTTCAGAAACCAAGAGGATAGCTCTAGAAGGTAAACTAGCCATAGAAAAAAAGAAAGCACTGAGATGGGCTTAGGATTCATCTCTGGTGGCAGCAAGATAATAAATAGGGAGGCAGACTCTACAGACTCCAAAATCCCCAAAGGGATTATCCCTAGATATTTTGAGGGTGATCTCACTAAGTTGTTTATTGCATGTTAGAGATCCTGTCTTAGTAGGCAGGTCCACAGGAAGCTGTGGAGTGCTATCCTGTGAGAAATGTTCTCAGGAAAGTGCAGGTATAGACTCCTGATATTTAATGAGAAAGATGCTACACACTACGGGCTCATGAAGGGTACCCCGATTGATGGCTTTGGATTCTGCAATGAGGAGTATAGGATCAAGTTCAGGGAGCCCAAGAAAACCCAAGGCCAATCCTGGGGAGATTACTCAGTGAAAACACTGGGAGGATGGTAGTGTGGTAACAATGTACGATTTTGAAGGGTTGTATAATTTGGTTAGGAAGGAGCACCTTTTAGGTAATTGTCACCAAGAAAAGCTGCAAAAATTCCTGGTAGACCTAGGTCCACTTTCTCCTCAAGAACTAGGAAAGAAAGTAGAGGTGGGGGAGACCAAAAGAAAGAAGCCAAAATGACCTGTTCCCCCCCACTACCCAGGGAAAGAGGATAACCCTATAAATAATCAAGAGTCTTCTACAGGCCCCCAAAAATCTGCTCAGGAGAGTGACCCTAAAGTCTCTACACAGTCTAAGGGTAGGTACCAGGTAAAGAACTGGGATCCCAACAAGACTTGTTGTCATGACTGTAAGGCAGCAGGACACCGAACTGAAGAAGCTTTGCTGTAAGACAAAGAAAAATGCCTCTAGTCCACCTGCAGTTGCGAATTTTCAGATGGGATCCCAGGTGTGGCCTGACCATGACATTAGTCCCACTGAGGCAACATTATTCTTTCAGGGAGACGTAGACTTAGTGTGCTGCCTGACCAGATAATATGAAAAAATACAGGCAGTTTCCCAAGATTAATGAGCCCACGATAGAGTCCTTGAGGGATACTGGAGCTAGTGTCACCATGGTGAGGTAGCAGCTAGTTCACTCAGATCAGTACTTGATTGGAAGGACCTATGAAGTCACCAATGACAGTAATATCACCACAGTCCATCCCTAGCTATGGTCACTTTGGACGGGGGGGCGAGTTGGACAAACAGAAGTAGTTGTGTCCCCCGACTGTCCTTGTAGATTGTCTGTTTGGAAATGATGTGGAGACTTCCCTATGAGCTACAACAACAGCACAGAGCAGAGCTCCAAGTGAAAAAAGAGGCGCTGGATCCTGGAAAAATGGACCAGCCCTCCAAGAGAAAGGGCAAGAACTCTGGGTGACCAGCTTCTAAACAGATCCCAGGTCAGAACCCCCTCTTCTCAGCAAAATGATTTGGTATTCTCAGAGGGAACTGAGCCTGAAGATGTTGGGCCTTACCAGGCAGATCTCTTTGGCCCAGGGAGACCCTATAGAATGGATCTGTGCCAGGGACAAGAAACCTATCCCACTCTCGGAAGCCTGAGGCAGCAAACTGATGCACCGGAATAGGGTGATATCAGTGGTAAAATAAAATACACATAGAGGATACTGGAGTGTCTAAGGGAACACTTTTAAAGACCAGTGCAGATATAGTCCCCAAATCTCACATGAAAACACAACCAAATACGCAGGTCTGTCATGCCTACTAAAGGAATGAGGAAAGAAATGCACAAGTATAGACCTCAATTATGTTCCGGGGAAATCTTTTTAAAGGGACGGAATCCCATCACTCACCGAAGTGACATGCTTCATCATCTGGGATCTCCTCTTGGTTGCAAACCCTAGTGCAGCCAATGGCTACAACCCCCTCACTGTGAGGGAGGAGCTCAGGGAGGTTTTTTCCAAGTGATGTCAGTATAATGGATCACTAGAATCCTTCTGAAGTGAAGACGTGAGAGTGATGGGCGCAGTGCATATGTGTTGACAGTGAAGTGAAGGTAAAATGGGCTACCAGGAGAAAAAGGTTTTATTCATTATCCCCTGATGTCCAGATTAAAAACAGTGCAAATGCAGTTTGTTAAAAAATGACTGCATATGTCCAAAAACAGGGTCTACATGTTTCAGCCATATTGATTCCTATGGAATCACGGCTTTCTTCAGGACCTAGATGGTATGATGCTACTGCGCAATTGTGAATATGAAACGAACAAACAAACAATTACATATAAGGTTAAGGCAAATAAAACCTTAGGTCTTGTGTCTCCAGAAATTACAGAGTGAAGTTAACACCCGTAATCATGAGAAAGTTAGCCTCACCTCACCTGGCTACAGCTCAGCACAAGGGGACCTGCTTTGTCCGTCAGTACCCCAAGCTGGATCTGAGCTGCTAACGGATGCTGTAATTGGGTGTCATTGAACCCTCAGAGAGCCCCTGGGCCAGCCCAGTTGTCCTAGTCCCTAAACCTCACTCGAAGGATGAAAAGAAAGAAATTAGGTTTTGTGTGGACTATAAGGGCCTCACTGCTGTGACAAAAACCATAGAGCAGATGACCGAATTGCTAGGTTAGGTTAAGCCAACTATCTCAGTAACTTTGATCTCACATCTGGGTACTGGCAGATCGGTCTGATTTGGAGCAAAAACAAATTTGCATTCTCCACCTCTAATGGGCACTTCTAGTTTACTGTGATGCTCTTTGGACTAAAGAATGCCCCTGCCACCTTCCAATGGCTGGTGAACAAAGTTCTTGCCGGGCTGGAATCCTTTAGGGCAGCTTATCTTGATGATATTGCTGCTACAGCTCCACCTGGCAGTATCACCTGATCCACCTTGGCATGGTCCTAGAGGCTCTGAAAAGTGCAGGCCTCATTATCAAGGCAAGTAAGAGCCAGTTAGGCCAGGAAAAGGTTGTGTACTTGGGTCACCTGGTAGGTGAAGACCAAGTTCAGCCACTCCAACCCAAGATCAATACAATTCGGGACTGGGTAGCTACAACCACCCAGACCCAAGTCAGGGCATTGGTTGGCTTTACTGGATGCTAAAGGAGGTTTGTGAAGGACTATGGGTCCATAGTGACTCCCCTCACAGTACTTACCTCCAAAAGGATGCCAAAGACAGTAAACTGGACAGTAAGCTGTAAAAAGATATTTGACACTCTGAAGGTTGCAATGTGCTCTGCCCCAGTCCTTAAAGCACCAGACTATATCAAGCAGTTAACTGTGCAGACAGATTCCTAAGAGCATGGGATAGGTGCAGTCCTAGCCCAAACAAATGACGAGGGACATAACCAACCTGTTGCTTTTATAATCAGAAGACTACAACCTAGAGAAAAGATTTGGAGTGCCATAGAGGGGGAACCCTTTGCTGTGGTCTGGGCCCTGAAGAAATTGAGGCCATACCGGTTTGGTACTCACTTCCTAGTTCAGACAGACCACATGACTCAGGTTGTTACAACAGAAGATGAGAATGCCACACTGCTAAGGTGGTCCATATCACTACAGGGAATGGACTTTACAATGGAATATAGACCTGGGACTGCCCATGCAACTGCAGATGTCCCCCTTACTAGGACCATGCCAATTCCCTTGCAGCTGGCATGCCCATGTGAGGGAGAAAATGACAAAGTTGATGTGGAACCCTGCCTGGGTGTCATGCCAGCCAGCACTGCCTGGAGGTATAGGTAAGTCACCAATTTAGCAGGCCTCACAACGCTAAGACACTGTGCACTATACCACAGGTGAGGGCACATCTGCAGGAGCAGATATGCCCCATCAATATTGAGGTCCATTCCTTGATATTTTAAGTACTATTTCATAAACTTTTATTCGATTATAGAATCATATAATCATAAAAAGTAAATTTTTTTTAAAAAAGGAGAATTATTTTTTTTTTTTAACTTAAATCTGAAAATAAAAACAATATGGAGATAAGATCACAAAGATGGAGTTTCGGGATGGTAATGTAGTCTCTCTAAATTGAAAATAATACAAGTTTAGTTAGAAACTTTGCGACGTGTTAATATAACTACTTTAAGAAAGGTCGCTATCAGTTTCGCTTCTTGTGGGGATTTCAGGGATTGTAAATGGGAAAGTGCTGGATACGATTGTCTAAGTCCATTGGATCGGAGGATAGGAATGATCCATGTTTTTCTTGCTGATCTGTAATATTTACAAAAAAGGACTACGTGGATCGTGGATTGTGCAGAAACTCCATCGCAGGGACAGCTCATCAGATTACGGGACCAGTTCTTCGTTTCCGGAAATGAGACCAGTCGGTAAAAAAAATCAAACCGGAGCCATGTAATTAGGAGCTTTTCATAGTTCGATAAGAGATATGTCAAATAGGGCTGAATGAGTTTCCCTGTCTGCAGTTTACAGATTTTTTCATTTTGTATTTTAGTGATCTCTGCTTGGTTTCGAAGTTCCCTTAGATGGCCCATACATATTTGTTTCAACTGTTTCTTCGAGATGTCTTCAATTGAGGGTGGTTCAAGGAAATAATGCTCACAGTCAAGATCTACAAAGAATTTATAGATATAATTCAGCCACGGAATTTTCCGCCAGTGCGCTAGGCCAAGACAGTCGGAAATAAGGGAACGGGTAATGTGACTTTCAGGATTACACCATATTCGTTGCCACAATAAGATGGACTGGCTTCGTATGGTGTCGACAATATATTCCATCCCAAGCTCCCGATGCGAGGCTAAAATCGGGGAACTTTGGGGGAGAGATAGGATGTATTTAATAAAGTCGTTTTCGGTGACCTGGAATTGATCAATACATCCATAGCCCCAGATACCTGCTCCATAGGTAGCCACACTGTGGCATTTTGCATAGTATATAGTTAGCAATTCCGCTGGGGCTGGTTTGCCTAGTTTTCTTGAGAAAGCGGTTAGTGCTGAGGTAGCGCGGCGAAAATTAAGATTTCTAGCTTCCACTGCCTTGCGCCAGGTCATTGTGTCGTCCACTAGGATGCCCAAGTATGGGTACACAGGTGTTTTTTCTAATCTGGTGTTGTTTATAAGTATGGGTTTGGAGACTCTTGGCCTTGGGCCAATGTTCATTGTGAAAGTCTTTTTGATATTAACTTTAAGGCTAAGTGAATCCATGAAACTCACATACTTATTAAGCTGCAGCTGGAGTTGGTTAGAAGTCCGTGCCAGAATTACAGAGTCGTCGGCATACAGGAGAATAGGTACCGGACGGTGGTCTATCTGCGGGAGGTCCTTGCTCCCTTCCAGCATAGCCTGCTCGAGCCCATTTGTATATAGGTTGAACAGGAAGGGAGCCAGTACGCATCCTTGCCTTACTCCTCTCGAGATTTTGAAGGGTCGTGAAAGTTCACCGCCGGTGCCAAATCGAACTCGACCTTCTGCATTGGTGTATAGTTCTCTTAGGAAGGCTAATAGAGGTGGGTCCACTCCGAGGTGTGCTAGGATCTGCCAGAGCTTAGCGTGTTGTACGCAGTCGAACGCCGCGCTTAAGTCTACATAGACCAGGAAGATGTTACCTCCTTTAGCGCGCGCGTACTTTCCAGCCAGGAGGACGAGATTTAGGGCCTGCTCAACCGTTCCGAGCCCCTTCTGGAAACCATATTGCAGGTCAGTGATGATGTTATTCTCCCGGGCCCAAGATTGTAGTCGGTCCAGGAGTATTCGGCCTGCAATCTTGCCAGTGGAGTCCAGAAGGGAGATCGGCCTATAGCACGCAGGGTCATTTCGGTCCCCTTTCTTGAAAATAGGCAGTAGTGTTGATGTTGACCATGAGGGAAAGAGGCCGATTGAAACTACTGCAGCCATGACCCGTGTGATTATTTTCGACCAATAGTCGACGTCGTATAGAAACAGGTCCATGGGGACCCCATCTGGACCAGGGGCCTTGCCTGTTTTTGAAGCCTTAATTGCCTTTCTAACCTCATTTAGACTAAAACGTAGGTTAATTGGATAGATGTTACTCTTAACCAGATCGGGTTCATGCATTTGGGTTGTTGGTACGACATCTGATGATAATTCAAAGATTTTTGAAAAATGAGAGACCCAATCGTTCTCGGTTATTGCCACGTCGAGATGGTCAAGATCGCTGGTGCTGGCCAAGAATGGTGATCTTATGGTCTGCCAGAAGGCAGTACTGTCTTTCCTTAGTGCAGTCTCATGTAATCGAAGCCATAGTTCTTGCTTAATCTGTTTTTTACAGTTTTTTCGAGCAGTGTTGTACTTTTTCCTCAATTGGGAAATTTTTTGAGGGACTCTCGGTTGCTGGTGTAAGGCTTCTTTGAGAAATGTAAGGGCCTTCCGACAGGCGGTATCAAACCATCTCGTGGTGTGAAGTCTGGGCTTATTTTTTGGATTAATGAATAGCTCGTCCCTTATTACAACCTGGATGTTTTGAAAAGAGGTGACAATTAGTTCTGGGGGTGTCTCGGGGGACAAACAGTTGGTTAACCAGATGTGTGTTTTTTCGAGAATCCTTTGAGTCATCTCTTTCGGGTCGATCTTAGTCCATTTAATTGCATACCCGTTCAGCTTCTTCAACGCCAGCGACTGTTGATCGAGGGAACTAGCTTTTGTGGGGAGTATCTCGGCTTGTTTCATATGTATTTCCACACTAAGTGGGTAGTGGTCGCTGATTGGATTAGACCCAATCTTGTAGTTGCTTAGCTGCCCTTTATATGAGTTTGATGCTAAAATGTAGTCAATGGTAGACGAACATCCTCGCCCATGAAAGGTGGGTAGAAAAGCCTGTTCCGGGTTCACTAGTTCGTTTACAAAGGCAAGATCTAGAGTAAAGAGGGTTTCGTTTAATTTGTTACCACCTAGGGTGTGCACAAAGTGTGCAATGGGATTTCCAAGTTCGTTGTAAAGCCCGCAGTTCCCGTTTTTGTGCTTTGGGCACAATGTGAGATTAAAGTCTCCACCCCAGATGAAGTAGATTATGCGGTTATTGTTAATTTTTTGGAATGAAGATAAGTATGTGACTATTTTGTCTAGATGTAAGCAACATTCCAGAGGGCATGAATTATTGTAGTAGTTTATAAGGAGATATAGGTTGCCTTTCAATACTGTTAACTGTGTGATATGTATGATTTGAAAAATGGGTGTTTACTTTAACAGTTTCACAGTAAGGGGAAGGGTATTGGAAATGTAGGTCGTAAGACCACCTTTGGGTCTGCCCATGGTACCTGATAGTGCTTGAGTGAAGAAAGTTTTGTAGCCAGCTAAATGGAGTGGTGTTGTACACCAGGTCTCTTGTAGGCACAGAATTTGGTGACTCTTTGCTGTATCCAGCCATGAGGAAGAAGTTATTTTTGTGTTTAGACCTGCAACATTCCAGTAAGCGATGGCAAATCTCGAGGTTGAGAGTTCCGTCATGGTGTGTGCTGGTCTTATCGGGTTGTTAGCAGTCGTGGTGCCTGGTGTTTGTCGTGTTTTGACACAGGAATATTCGGATGAAACTACAGTGGCTGTGACTTGCTGATGGCGCGTTTTGTCCCTGAATGGTCAATCGACCATTTCGAGACAATCAAAACGGTTCCGGGTTGGGAGGCCCTGCCAACCTTCATAGGTTTGATAGGGACTTTCTTGCCAGTAGGGCCTCTGGTGTTCTCTAGGCCTATTTCTCGGTCCACCCCTACCTTCATAATCATATGGGTATTCCGTCTGTTTCCATGGCACTTGATACCATGGCTCTTGGTTCCAAGGTTCTTTAGGGAACTGATGCCATGACCAAGGTGGAGGGTTGCGTTGTTGTTTAGCTGGGGGATAGAAGAAGGAGAGATGACGAACGTCAATCCCCCCTTTTTTTTTTCAAGCTGAGGCCAGGCACAGATGTAGTCCACTGTTGAGGGATCTCTACATGTTACGATGATGCAGTCTCCGCGGATTGTTTTTGTAGTTTTGCCTATCCAGGCTACCCTGCTGGCTGTAGTGACCCCTCCGGATAGGTGGGATTCGAGAGGTCTATTGATGCTTAACCACTGCATGGCCTTGTTTTTAAGTGACCATGCCGTTTCAGGTGTGTCATCTGTTAGCTCGGGTACACCTGTGAGAACTATTGTGTATGGGGTGGCTTCCGGAGGCAAGTGGGCAGGGCGTCTAGCTGCTACCGGTTTTTTGGATGTATTTTTAGGAGTCGGTTGAGAGGGCAGTGGTTTCGATGGAAAAGTTTCAGCCCTTTTTTCTGGGCAGGCTCTACTGGTGTCTGTATTTGTCGACGGACCTGGGGTATCTATCATGTCTGGGTCTACATTTACTTTTTGCTGAATAGATATAGGAGAAGGTTTCTCTCTCTGGGGTTGGGGCGCTTTAACTGCCGCCTTAGGGAGTGAAATGCTTTGTTTGTGATTATTCTGTGCTAAGGGCGTTGGGTTTGCATGTTTCACTGTTTTCTGTAAGTGTTCTTGATGTTGTTTTTTGGGTGGCTGTAGGGCATTCCGCTGACCCTTTGTTTCTATACGGGTGTTTGTATCTAGAAGGGTCGCCGAGATTATGGATAACTGGGCTTCAAGATTCCTAATGCTGAGTTGGATAGGCTTTAGGTATTGGTATAATAGGTCTTTCGTTGTGGTAAGGACTTGCGAGGTAATTCTGCAAGTTTTGCATTGGTTTTCGAGATGGTCGGTTGAAATTGCCTTGTGTGGTTGATCGGTTACTGGGAGAAGTAGTATGCTATGTGACGTAGTGAGATTTGATTGAGTTATCAGGTGTTCTGAGCTCGAGATATTAGTTCCTAATTCTTCAGTGATTTGTGGATGTTTATTTGGAATTGCTCCTTCCCTTTCATCTTGTTGGAGCGAGTTTTCATTTAGCTGGGCGGCCCCCTGGGTATGGCAACCGGCTAGGTCAGGAGTGGTTTCCAGGTCGTCAAATGTTATGGAGAGATCTGACTCAGACTGCGTGACGGAGAGATTTACTACCGACGGTACTGTGTTTGAATCTGGTGCTAATAAAGTCATTGGAAGGGAACAGTTCTGTGTGCTGAGATGAATGGGAGAAGTAGCGTTTGCTATAGCACCCAGAGAGGAACGCTTCGCATTAGCGCTCATGAGATCTAGTGATACTCTCTTTTCCATTAGGGCTATACTCTGGTTTATTGTCTCATGGACCCGCGAAATGAATAGGTCGATAGGACCTGTTACTTGTGCTACCTCCTGTGCGTGTTTGGATTTTGGCTTAGTGGTACTCCTTGTTTTTGGTGGCATGATGTTACCTGGTTTCGGGTTCAGTGATGGAAAAGAGATGGCCCGGTCCGGTCTCTATCGGGCACTAACGGGCAACAACGGGCCCGCCCTTGGCCCGGGCTTCGCCCGGGCTGCGACCCGCGCGCGTCCCGCGTTGCGTAAGGCGATCTTTCTTTTATTGCTGTGAGGTTGAGGGGGGGCGTGGCACTGGGAGGGGGCGCGGCTCCCTCGGGAAGAGGACCAGCTGTTGATGTTGCTTGCTGGTCCTCGCAGTCCCGGGGCCGCACCTCTCACCTCCTCTGCGGCCTCACTCTCGCGCTGCTCCTAGCGTCGGTGGAATGTCCTGGAAAGTGGCAGGTATGAAAATGAGCTGCTCCTGCAGCGAGTAACAGAGTTCTGGGCACCAGGAAACTTGAAACCTCTTTGCGAGCGGCTCCCGCGAAGCGGGGGCCGCGAGAGGTTATGGACGCGGCAGGGGGCGTGGCACTGGGAGGGGGCGCGGCTCCCTCGGGAAGAGGACCAGCTGTTGATGTTGCTTGCTGGTCCTCGCAGTCCCGGGGCCGCACCTCTCACCTCCTCTGCGGCCTCACTCTCGCGCTGCTCCTAGCGTCGGTGGAATGTCCTGGAAAGTGGCAGGTATGAAAATGAGCTGCTCCTGCTCATAAACTTTTATTCGATTATAGAATCATATAATCATAAAAAGTACATTTTTTTAAAAAAAGGAGAATTTTTTTTTTTTTTTAACTTAAATCTGAAAATAAAAACAATATGGAGATAAGATCACAAAGATGGAGTTTCGGGATGGTAATGTAGTCTCTCTAAATTGAAAATAATACAAGTTTAGTTAGAAACTTTGCGACGTGTTAATATAACTACTTTAAGAAAGGTCGCTATCAGTTTCGCTTCTTGTGGGGATTTCAGGGATTGTAAATGGGAAAGTGCTGGATACGATTGTCTAAGTCCATTGGATCGGAGGATAGGAATGATCCATGTTTTTCTTGCTGATCTGTAATATTTACAAAAAAGGACTACGTGGATCGTGGATTGTGCAGAAACTCCATCGCAGGGACAGCTCATCAGATTACGGGACCAGTTCTTCGTTTCCGGAAATGAGACCAGTCGGTAAAAAAAATCAAACCGGAGCCATGTAATTAGGAGCTTTTCATAGTTCGATAAGAGATATGTCAAATAGGGCTGAATGAGTTTCCCTGTCTGCAGTTTACAGATTTTTTCATTTTGTATTTTAGTGATCTCTGCTTGGTTTCGAAGTTCCCTTAGATGGCCCATACATATTTGTTTCAACTGTTTCTTCGAGATGTCTTCAATTGAGGGTGGTTCAAGGAAATAATGCTCACAGTCAAGATCTACAAAGAATTTATAGATATAATTCAGCCACGGAATTTTCCGCCAGTGCGCTAGGCCAAGACAGTCGGAAATAAGGGAACGGGTAATGTGACTTTCAGGATTACACCATATTCGTTGCCACAATAAGATGGACTGGCTTCGTATGGTGTCGACAATATATTCCATCCCAAGCTCCCGATGCGAGGCTAAAATCGGGGAACTTTGGGGGAGAGATAGGATGTATTTAATAAAGTCGTTTTCGGTGACCTGGAATTGATCAATACATCCATAGCCCCAGATACCTGCTCCATAGGTAGCCACACTGTGGCATTTTGCATAGTATATAGTTAGCAATTCCGCTGGGGCTGGTTTGCCTAGTTTTCTTGAGAAAGCGGTTAGTGCTGAGGTAGCGCGGCGAAAATTAAGATTTCTAGCTTCCACTGCCTTGCGCCAGGTCATTGTGTCGTCCACTAGGATGCCCAAGTATGGGTACACAGGTGTTTTTTCTAATCTGGTGTTGTTTATAAGTATGGGTTTGGAGACTCTTGGCCTTGGGCCAATGTTCATTGTGAAAGTCTTTTTGATATTAACTTTAAGGCTAAGTGAATCCATGAAACTCACATACTTATTAAGCTGCAGCTGGAGTTGGTTAGAAGTCCGTGCCAGAATTACAGAGTCGTCGGCATACAGGAGAATAGGTACCGGACGGTGGTCTATCTGCGGGAGGTCCTTGCTCCCTTCCAGCATAGCCTGCTCGAGCCCATTTGTATATAGGTTGAACAGGAAGGGAGCCAGTACGCATCCTTGCCTTACTCCTCTCGAGATTTTGAAGGGTCGTGAAAGTTCACCGCCGGTGCCAAATCGAACTCGACCTTCTGCATTGGTGTATAGTTCTCTTAGGAAGGCTAATAGAGGTGGGTCCACTCCGAGGTGTGCTAGGATCTGCCAGAGCTTAGCGTGTTGTACGCAGTCGAACGCCGCGCTTAAGTCTACATAGACCAGGAAGATGTTACCTCCTTTAGCGCGCGCGTACTTTCCAGCCAGGAGGACGAGATTTAGGGCCTGCTCAACCGTTCCGAGCCCCTTCTGGAAACCATATTGCAGGTCAGTGATGATGTTATTCTCCCGGGCCCAAGATTGTAGTCGGTCCAGGAGTATTCGGCCTGCAATCTTGCCAGTGGAGTCCAGAAGGGAGATCGGCCTATAGCACGCAGGGTCATTTCGGTCCCCTTTCTTGAAAATAGGCAGTAGTGTTGATGTTGACCATGAGGGAAAGAGGCCGATTGAAACTACTGCAGCCATGACCCGTGTGATTATTTTCGACCAATAGTCGACGTCGTATAGAAACAGGTCCATGGGGACCCCATCTGGACCAGGGGCCTTGCCTGTTTTTGAAGCCTTAATTGCCTTTCTAACCTCATTTAGACTAAAACGTAGGTTAATTGGATAGATGTTACTCTTAACCAGATCGGGTTCATGCATTTGGGTTGTTGGTACGACATCTGATGATAATTCAAAGATTTTTGAAAAATGAGAGACCCAATCGTTCTCGGTTATTGCCACGTCGAGATGGTCAAGATCGCTGGTGCTGGCCAAGAATGGTGATCTTATGGTCTGCCAGAAGGCAGTACTGTCTTTCCTTAGTGCAGTCTCATGTAATCGAAGCCATAGTTCTTGCTTAATCTGTTTTTTACAGTTTTTTCGAGCAGTGTTGTACTTTTTCCTCAATTGGGAAATTTTTTGAGGGACTCTCGGTTGCTGGTGTAAGGCTTCTTTGAGAAATGTAAGGGCCTTCCGACAGGCGGTATCAAACCATCTCGTGGTGTGAAGTCTGGGCTTATTTTTTGGATTAATGAATAGCTCGTCCCTTATTACAACCTGGATGTTTTGAAACGCGGCAGGGGGCGTGCAGCGAGTAACAGAGTTCTGGGCACCAGGAAACTTGAAACCTCTTTGCGAGCGGCCTAGCTAGAAGTACTAGCTTCTAGTTAGCAGGCACAGGAATGGATCTCTGGGCAGGAGCAGAATCTGTACTGGCATTGGTATGAGCCAAGTAACCGGTCGCAACGAGACAGAGTGCAACTGGTGTGGACCAGCCTACAGTAACCCAAGCAGAAGCACCTCCATTTCTATAGGGCTAAAGGCATGCCACCGAGAGGAAGCAAAGCACGCACCGACAATTTGCAGAATGGATTCCTTGAAGGACTACAGCCGTTGAGGGCTTGACAACATTCTGGAAAATTCTGTCAGGATGAGCCAAGGAATCCGGTCAGTGACCAGCAACCTTGATGGAGTTTAAATTCTGTCTTTGACTCAAAAGAGAAAGCGCAAAAGTTCAAAGTGGTGGGATTGGGTTGAGTTCTGCTTCATATTTTTATCATTGTGCTTGGATTTGGACTTAATGGAGAATTTTAAGCTCAGAGTTGAACGATCAGGATAGTGGCGTCAGTACTTAGATAAGTCCAAACCCACAAATTAGAGCGTCAACATCATCTAGGCGAAGGCCACAGTTTCTTGTGTCCCAGATTGCCTTCAGATGCATGGGTGTGTGAGCGACAACTACTTCCTGCAATCCCGGAACGGCTTGAAACCTGTCATTTTGGGTGGAGACATCATTGTGTAGCACACTGTTAGAAAACAATAAAAAACAATCGGAGCAGAGCTCCATATCTGCATCAGAAGGCGTAGAACAAAAGGAATGGGTATCAGCATACAAGAATGGTGCTTGCATGTGGCTCTGCTCCATCACTTCCAGGACAGTTTGGATCAGCGCAGGGCTGCACACCACTTAGCGGTGCATATCAGTACTGCTATGTGAAATATTTCTGGGCTCAGTCTGGCGCATGGGAAGTAAACACAAAGATGATGGACGGAGCGCTGAAATTTTCAGACACTCACTCCCCACAAACAGATCTTGGTTGAATCCATCATTGTTATTTAGCTCACTTCGCCACACCAGTTCATCAGTCTTGACCCTGTGCCTCATGGGAACAGTCCTGCCCGAACTGCCAAGCCAGTTCTTCTCTTGTCGGGGAAACAAGCATCCTGGGAACAGTTTCAGGGTAACACCCCTTATCAGCCAGACTAGCTTGAATCCAGTTGCAAAGCGAGCATGGGAAGTATTCTAAGGTAAAGAATCTAGGGTTAGAAGTATCCATTAGAAATGGTGCGCTGAAGGTGGCAATAGGAAACTCCAGACACTCTGGTGGAGATATCTAATGGGGAAAGGAATGCAGAGGATGGAAGACCACCACTGAGGATGGAATGAGACTTCGACCAAGTATCCTGGGTAAAAGTTTTAGTACTGTTTAGAAAACAAAAAACAGCTGCTGGAACAGCATGTTCAACACTACCCTTAATAGCGATCTATTTTATCATACCCCTGATAAAGAAACAGCGTCTGAAAGATTTTTTTATCTGGATTTCCACCACCCTTGACAAGATTGCCCCCTGTAATACCAGCAATACTCACCATAATACTCTGACTAATGGTGCTCCTCAGCACTTAGGAAAACAAAATGCCAGTATTAGGCCCTAGATCGTCAATGGAGATGCTCATACTCTGATATGGCAGACTACAATCACACTTTATCAATGTTCTTTGAGAGCAGTGCATCAGGCATATTACTGTAAAAATGTTGTCAGGAATACGTTCACTATTATTAAATAATTCCTTCGCCATACGTCTTATGACACAATTCCTCCTACCCAAGAGTCGTGCGTCATGCTTCCTAAACACTTCATGGACAAAATTAGTACTATTCAAAACAATTTTGATCCTCAACTTTGGCTGAACTCTTTAGACTTTTTTTAGTTCAAATCCAATGGGCCAAATGGAGCCTCTCTAACCAAATTCTCCTATATATCCACTGAACAGACTACTTCCCAACCCCATTAAATCAGGGTCCCCCATAGAAACCTGCCCTCTGGGTGTTTTTTCTGGAATTAACAACACAGGCCCAGTTTTACCAACTCTGCATCAAAACCTTACCTTCCCAAATCTTGGAAACAAGCAGTGGTTGTATGGCTTTTGAAGAAAAATCAGCCTACCCACTGGATCCTACTAACTACTGCCCTATCGCGCTTCTTCCTCTACCATACAAACTAGAAGAAAAGACTGCAAATAAACAGCTCACAGACTATCATGAAACTAACCTCCTATTGGATCCTCACTCTCCTGATTCAGAACTGCCTACAGCAAAGAGTTTGCCTTTCCAGCTACCTGGACGAACTGTGCATGATCGTTCTCCATCTCTTTGGGTGACTTTCAATACCGTATCCCACTCTATCCTACTTATCTCACATTCTCATGAGATTATTCATTGCTGGTATCTGTTCATCTCTGGCACCCATCTTCTCTTACCTATATTAAAAGCGAATTGTCTATTTGCCCCCACCCCCTACCAGTCTCTGTGTAGGCAGGAAATTATTGAAAATACTACCATTGTTCACAAGGCTTCAACTCGTGTACATTGGTTGCTAGTCACTTCTCCCAGATGCAGGGGCTGACCTTAAATAAGAGGCTCTGTTTAGCTCTCAAATTTTCAGGTCTTGTATAAAGGCGATCTGTATTCCGTACTCTGTGACCCAAGATGAGACCTGCAAAAATGTGGGACATTTAACACTCTTTCTTATTGAATCCTCTTCACCCCTCTCTTGGATTGATTTCAGACAGGGTCGTACAAGGAACCCAAAGCAGCCCCGTCAAATTTTGTCAGACCAGGCCCCATACGGTGCATTGCAACCTAGCCTGACTACAAATAAGGGTTATGGGGTGTTCTCCCTCAAGAAAAGTTGGGAAACACATTTTTCATTACATACTCACTTGTATTTGCTTTTAAAGCATTGTACATGTTGACCTTACCGTGCACCAGGTTTCGACAATCTTTGATGGGGTCCTTCAATGATTCCCTCACTATCACCCTCCAACAGTGCCTCTCATTGCTCCATAGCGACTCTCTCACATGTATTTATTTATTTTTTATAGCACCTCTCATACCAGTGTAGGGTGTCCGAGCACTTTACACCCCAAAGACATACAGAGACAATTAATCATACAGGTGCAAAATCAGTTTTTAGAAAATGTTACATAAGGTAAAGCGGACTACAAAGTGTAGGATTCACATGCCATCCATACTAGTAGGCACTTTGTAAGAGTGCTTGGTCTGGAGAAGCACAAACTCAAGATTCAGAACATGGCACAGTGGTTAGGGTTGACATTTTTCATAATAAGAATTTATTTCTACCCAAACAAATCTTTTTTCAGCAACATAAGGATAATGAAAGACTGGGGGGAAACATAACTTTCCAACCTGTACCATGTAGCTTGCAGGTTGTATGACATTACATCGCGTTGTTTTAGCACACAGTTTTTTACTTCGTAGATTTAACTACGCACACATTACAGCATATTTACAATCGCTCACATAAAAAATATAATTACCACACAATCTCCTTCCACGCACACTTTTACTACGCATACCGTTTCTTTTTTATTCAAAAATTCTGTGACTACTTTAAGCGTGCAATTTTGATTGAAGGTAGCCAGTAAGTGTGCCCAGAAGAGGGACTCACCCATACTGCATTCCTTCTAAGAGCTGTCCTCCCACAATGCACTGTCTACAGCGCAATGTCCTGATGCCATTCCAACCAGGAAGCCCGGCCCCAGCCACATCAGTGCCAGCCAGACTGACAAGCCCCTCCTCTCTACAAGTCACATGCTGCCCCAAAAGGTACTTTCAAAACAAGCGAGAATAAGCTTCCAATTAATGTTTTCCAATTGACATTTTCTGAACCTTTTGGGGGTGAACTGTGAACACAACATGATTATTACGCAGTCCTTTAAACCTTTTTAAGCAATGTTGATGGGAAGAGGTGTGGCGCCGCGGCCAGGGCGACTGACGCTGGAATCTGGGGATCACGGTTCGATCCCCGGCGCCGGTGGCAGGTTAGCCCAGCACCATGTGACTCTGGGCAATAGCTTGCTTAATCTTCCCAACGGCCCCCAGCGCCTAGAGACCCTTGCGGGTGATTGTGCGCTTTACAAATGTGGATTTATTTTATTTATGTTATATCAGATCGGCTCAAGGTGTTTCAGGACATTACTGTATACAATACGGCGAGTTACAGATATTAGTGACCAGTGCAACTGTGCCTTTGACGCCTTACAACCATAACAAGGAGTAACAGTTAAAACAGGTTGCACCGGTCAGAATGAAAGGGAGCGCTGGAAGACAATATGGCCAATTTACACCACTGTACCTTTAAGTGCTTTTCACTATGAGAGTCGGAACAGTGCTCGTCAATTACTGGGGCATTTTGAACTATTGTAACCACATTTTCCACAGACCAAAAATGAAATTTCACTGTAGAAGACCTGCCCCTCACATTCTATTCTGAGAATACTTTATCATTAGTACAACACTGCCACCTACTGCTGACCATTATTTGTGTGGTAAATGTAGTACTGTTGAAATGCGTGGTAAAGTCTTGCGTTATAATGACTTGCGTGCCAATAGTCATTCTATTGTAAAAAAATGTGTGGTAAATGTATTGCGATGTTTATTCTTCGGAGTAAAGGCTGTTTCCCAGCTTGCATGCAGCTCTTTGATGGCAGTTCATAGTTCACTGTTCTAGATTACGATTGTAACTTATGAAGTGCAGAGTAACAAAAGAATCCCTGGGAAAAAAGCAGTAACCTACTGAGCAATGCACATAAAATGCTGTTCTTTGAAATGCATAGTACACATTCTTTGCAGCAGGCATATTAATCCTCTGCGTTAACTGCCCCTAGACCAAACTCCCATCTCTCTCCAGCAGGTACATTAATCACAAGAGTTAACGTAAACACTTTTCTTTTAGCCCGAAAACTGCCGAATATACAAGTAACTTTGCAGTGCTTTTTAAACTGCTGCACTGCTACAAAACCGCCCCCGCTACCCTTCTATCCTTCCGGGGAAATGCCCAATGCACAGTACAGCCAGTCCGACCTTGATCTCAGATCATCCGTTTTTTAGGTCTCGCCTGTCGATGCGCATGCGCATCGAGCAAGCGAGACTATAGGGGCTCATCGACTCTTTATCTAACTTGCAAGGAATCGTGGCGATTCCTTGCAGTGCCCGTGACTTTTAAGCTCAATGCGCATGTGCATTGAGCTTAAAAGCGCGTGCACAGCCGCCCGCATTCCTCCGACACCTTTGAAGTGAAGCTTAGCTTCACTTCAAAGGCCCGGCTTCTTCACACCCACATGCCGCTCTGCCCCGCTCCGCCCCCTCCCCTGAGTCATCCTGCCTGCCCCTTCCCGCCGTGTCGCATTTCTCCTCCCCCCTCCCCTCTCTTCCCTCCGTCTTGTTTCTTTTGGCGATGTTCTTGTGTTCAAAAGCGGTCTTCACAAGCCTTTAGCATAAGTACACGGTCTGAATTCCATCGCCGGATCTGAAACGTTGACAGTGTCAGGGGTTAGCTAACACCACTCTCCGTCCGTCTACTAATGGTTATGTAAAACTACAATTTCATTTAATGTATCGCCTCACACAGCAGTCCAGTCCTGCTGTTTCTATACGCTGTAAATCATATGTTACTGTTAACCAGCTTAATAGTAATCGACTCAGGAGAATGGCAGCCAGCCTCGTCAGGATTCGAACTCAGGACTTGCAGATGCACCACATGCTTCAGAACGGGCATTCCCCTCACTGAACATCCCAGAGAGGTTTCGGACCAGTAATCCGTTTGCAACCAACACTCCCACACCGAGTGGTCTTAGTCAAACGTTGTGTAGAATGTCAGCCATGCTTTCTTGTGTAGGTCGGACAGAGGCAGTGAACTGAACCCAGCCCGCCTATCATGAGCATAAGTTGTTGGTACTCTGGTCGGTGCAGTGTTTCTCCTGCGCCCCCCTTCCTAGCTCAGGGTGACGGGGTTAAAGAGCTTCGAGTCGGGCTGAATGCAAGGACTGAACAGGATATTGCGCAGCCTGCTGTTCAGGACGTTTCCTCGGATTCCGCCTTTTGTTTGATTCAGCTGGGCTGAGATTTTCCAGAAGTGTCCCCGACCTTAAGATATCTCTGGGTTGCTGACCCTCCCATTCAAAACATCATTAGCGCTCTGTCGATGCTTAGAGTTCAGTCAGCTGGATTTATTTGCAGTTAGTATTTTATTTATTGAATAACATGTTATTCTCTATTTCTTATGCGGCCTTTGATTCAGGGTTGTAAAATCCTATGCAGGTATAAACGTATTTTCATAATGGCGTTGGGGCTCGTCAGTGAGTGGCACTTGGGTAAAGCGCTGGAAACTGAACAGTACGTAGGTTAAACAAACCTGCTTTTGTAACGCTGCTCCATAGGTATGGGAAGACGTTAAGTACATGTACTTCCGTTCACTGTGATGGGGGTGCTCCAGTGAACGTGCCTCGCATCTAATCGCGTGTTTGTGTCTATCCCACGCAAGGTCTGCCCCATCCATATTTCCATAAACTTGCGGTGTGTCGTCATTTTTCTGGCGTATTGGTACATGGTCGCAGCGTGCGGTTGTGGTCTGCCTCATAGTACTTTGGTGGTGACAGTCACCAAAAGCATGCAACCCTGTCCCTGGTAGCCGCTCCTCCGCACCTAGAAATGACACTTGCGTGAACCTAGAGTGGCTTAGTTTTGGGGAGCGTGACCTGAGCATATGCCAAGCATGCTTGCTGGACCTGAACGAATCCTCGTAAACATGAAACCTTTCCTTCACCGAATTCAGTCAGTAATAGTACTGTGTACATATGTATATAATCTACTTCACTTGTTGCGTCCGATTGTTAGTGACTTTAGATACACGTTATGAGTTGTACCCGTGTGCTGCTAATAAGTTGAACACTGAGACTCTTTCCCACAAGCCTATCCTCAAACTCCCATGATCACTCAACAGCAACACTCCACATCACACCTCGCTTGTTTGAACAAATAAAAATATCCTCAAGCCAGTGTATTTCTTATTTATGCGCCCTCCTTTTTACTTGTTTTGAATCTCCCAAAGGGACAACAATTGAGTGTTATTGTTCTCCTTGTTTTGAATCTCCAAAGGGAACATTTATTGAGTGTTATAGGGGCGTTCCTTTCTAACCTCTGCTACTGCCCTGTGGCTTTTGAAGGAAATGGTGTCTTAACAGTTAAACGAGGCAGACAAGTAGTGAGGCTGTTATTGTATGTACATAACGTGATGTATAGGCTCCGGATGGCAAAACCTAACTTGACCTGAAAATACACCCTGACTTTTGGAAGTTAAATATGTCTGCCGATCAGTTTTATTCCAGGATGCTTGAAACGTAATGCTCCTAATATTTCTAAACTGATGCGTGGGAAGCAGCGTTTGGATCACTTATGTACTTTGCACAGATTACGCTGTCGTATGTGTGCCTTGCCTGCACTTTTAGAGTATTAAAGGGCTAACTAGCTGGCATGTGAGATGCACGTGCAGATCATAGCAGGGGGTCATAGATACTGTAGACAATTTGTAGACAGCCAAGACCCAGGTAGTCCAGTGTTTGGGGATCCAGATTACGACTCAGATCAGTGGCTAAATATGCAGTGAAACCCAAGATAATCGTTAGAAAATGACCATGAAGGCCGATGGGATTAGCAGTGATGGGATAATGGCTTTTCACTTGGAGTTGTTACTGGCCGCAGAGATGCTTAGATAATGAATAAGTCATGTGCCTGTTAGTTTCACCAGGTTCCTTGATGGCTCTCTGTATGTAACCCATTCCTGCAGCTGGATGCTTGTTTATTTACTTCATGGGTGCCCTCGGAATTCTCACTGGCATTGCTATTATAGTCTTCAAAACGAGTTTCACAGGCTCTGCCTGGTTCATAATCTCTTGATTTTTGGCTTGGATATGGGTCCTATATCGTACTCTGAATATGTAATACCAGTGGGTGTGTGTTTGCTTCTAAGTGTCTAAGTAGAAGTCTTCCTGTCCCGTCTCATGCTTTCTAGTTTATCTGTCAATTCAATGTCCCAAAGTTGGTGTGTATGTAAACCAGCACCTCTTTCTTGCTCCCATACCTTTGATACATTTACCTGCAGAGCAGGAGGTTGAGACATGGTGAGATGAAGGTAGAGCGCCGGCGCTGATGCCACAAGCCCCTCTTTTTCTTAAGCGCTTCTGCCTTGTTTTATTTGTAATTCTTTAGCATTGGCTACAGGAAACAAAAATGCTAAACATTTACAAAAAAAACCCATAAACAATTCTAAAAGCACTAAATCTAATGGTGCGAGACCTATTGCATTTCCAATGCTTGTTTCTCTTCTTGACCAATTGCTTCCAACAATAGGGAACCTTCGGGGTGCATTGTGCTTTATAAGGTCCATATTCACCAAGGTGAGCTCAATACAAAATAGCTCTAATCCCACCTTGAAAGAATAGACTTTAAAAAACTAATATGACGCCCAACTTACTATTTCTCAACACAATTCAGGCTATTATATTGGTACACATTCCAATTCCCAGGAGAAGTTCAGATCACCTAGCCATTTTTATGGTCTGGATCGATACATAGTGCAGTCGCCAGATAATTATGTGAGCCTCACTAAATTTGGCAGCCTGGAGTTCGTTTTGACAGTTGTGGAACTCTACAAATAAGTGCTTGCCCTCCAATAAGCTCTGCTCATTTCGTTTATTTATCAAGCTTACGGAGATTGAACTTTCAGTGGCACTCACTTTGACCTGGTGCGGGGTCTCATGTAGGTTTTTGAGACCTTCAAGTTGGAGTGAAGATTCGGCCAAGTAAGACTCCGTTCTACCTTTTTCCCTTGATGGTGTGGTTTGAATGAAGTAGGTGCCTACGGTTAGTGTATTGCATTAACAATCAAGGTTAGGTTACAATGGGAGAAATAACCTAATCATTGCAACCTAACCTTGATTGTTAATGCAATACACTAACCATAGGCACCTAATAACAGGCATGCTTATTTTATGTCCTGCAGATGATCTTTGCATTTCTCTCGAGGTTCGAAACGCCGTCGACACCTCAAAACTTCTCATACACAAACTGTGATGTTATTATCTTCTGTGTAGAGTTGTTACTTGTGATTCGTTTGTCTAGTTTGATGATTGCTTTCATGAAAAACAAAGGCACACTTTTTTATATAGCATCCCGGATTGATACATTTTTTTACTCTTCCTCCTCAAACTATGTTCTGTCTGAAAAACTGTTCATTTCAAATTACTTTCCCCCACTAGAACCCTCACTCTTTCAAACCATCTTTTCATGTACTTTTTGGTCTTTTAAAGTAAGCCTTATGTCGCACATTTTCTGTGTTCTCTACACTGACGTCCTATCGTCTATGGTTTCGGTTTCACTACAGACTGTTTACAGATGTCTTAACTCCCTGTTCCTTCACATTTTTCAATATGGATTATCCCCTACCCACCTGCTCTTAACGGCAACACACTTCTCGTTGTCGCCCTACATTTTGCCATTCCCCTGTGACACTCCATGGTTGAGTTTTTCTTTTACACTATTGGTTCTTAAATAGGGGAATTCCCTTTCTCTTGAAAATCACAGGTGCCCCATCACAGATGTTGCACATGAAGAAAGAACATGATCTCTACGGTTTGTGCTATATTATTATTTTCCTAGAGTTTAGCCCAGCACAGTACTTGGCACCCTTTCCCGGACGTGGAGGGAAGTAGATCGCCTTCAGAGTTCCCACAAAATAAGTGTGCGTTTGCACAGAGGCTCCTGTTTTCCCAATGCAAAATTCACCTTTTTTGAGAACACTGTACATGGAAAACAGAAACCTGATTGGAAAGACACATAGCCTTCTGAAGAGTAAGCCTGGCATCCTGGCCTGCCGCAGCTTTCCAGGAGCACTCCTAGGAACGTTTTGTTAATAGCATAAAGCTGGAAAGTGCATTCGGTTGGAGGAGATGTCTGCCCATCCTCTTCCGACACAATTTTTGAACAGGGCCCATAATGTGCAAGCAAGTATAGCCATTGTTTTCTAGAAGAAGGGATACCAAAGGCAAATATCTCTATCACAGTTAGTATGCAGTTTTAGCGGTCTGTTTGCGGAAGCCGTCTTGTGGACCATACCAACTTACAGTGGGCTTAGAGCCAAACTAAATGGTTACTTATCAGTAGAAGTAGTTTTGCAGCTTGAAGAGTTTTTGGGATTCACATGCTGTGCATTATTCTGCCATCTAGTGGTTGGGTCCGGAATAGTCTGGTTTTTTTTTATTATTATTCTTGCTTGGGGCGTCACTGACTACCAATTTGTGCTAGGTGGATCCCTTGTCGGACGTCATACCAACTTACAGTAGGCTTTGAGCAAAACTGACGCTTACCATTAGTTTGCTTCTTGTCACTCTTATTTGCATACTTTTTTCAATTTGATGGGTTTTCTTCCTCTTCTTGTGTTTGTCACTTCCCTGAAGCATAGCTTCTTTACCATCCTTCTGAATGGAGAACGTGTATCCTTCCACTGCTCCCATTCAGGGAACTACTTTTCTTCTTCTTCTTTTAGCACTCCATGAGAGTGCACATGTGTTATACATCTCGCTCGTTTGCTGTTTCCATCCAATGAAACGGCTCAAATGCTGCCCCATCCCGCCTTGAGTGCATTCACAGCTTTTCTAATTTAGCCTCCCCCCGCTATAGGCTCACCCTAAATCACATCGGTTGCGCTCTTGTCCCCCAACCACTCTCCAGTGCTCCCCCCCCCTACCTGCACCCTTCATTGTTCTCCCACCCATCACAGTCTCAATAAAATGTTTAATGTTGCTTTTTACTTGGGAGTTCCTGGATTCTGCCACCGGATCTGCATTGCAAAATCGGATTTTGTGCAAGCAAATTTTCAGTGTTGTTTAATTTACTGATCCAAGTGGATTGGTAAATGAAAAAATAAATAGAAAATGGCACCTATGTGGTTCCATAGGTGCGCGCATCTATGGGGAAGCATCCACGTGCATACAGCATCTTGCATATGCGTGCATAGGGAAATATGCAACCACTATCAGCAGCTATCTCATCACACCCTTTTTCTTCTATTTCGATGCTGTGTAGTATCAGCAGACACCACTGACAAAACTAATTGGTCAAAAAACAGGTGAACTTGTTTGTCATAGCATGGAAAAGACTAATGACGGAACATGTGATACAGAGCACCTACCACACAAAGGTTAGCACTTTAACATCTTGTCAAGTTCAGTGACCTTACCAGTGGATTATTATTTCCTAAAGTTCAAGGATGTCAAGTGATAATTGAAACTGTGACCCTTTGGAAAATACACGTTTAAAAGAGAAGACACCTACAACAAATAACGTATATAAGCCATGCAGCTCTATAACATCCTTAACATTTTATTGCCTAGATGGCTTGATACAGAACAGCTTACTTTCATTTTGAATTTGGATAAACAACTGAATACAAAGAACAATAGTACCAAAAGGAACATGTGATTCTCTGTTCATGTGGCAATGACCAGTCTTGTGCACAACTCATAGCAGCAGTTTAAGATCCCTTTAGAAAAATATGAACTATTCAACATATTCATCAAAGATTCCTGTTTATTGCATGGGCTGAAATCACAAGGAGCAACGTCCTTCATGAATGGGAGACGGAAAGTGAGGAAATAATCAATATTTAACTGGAATTGGACTTTTACAGAGCCCTCAAATAGAAACCCAATAACAACGGATCACGTGTCATTTTTCATTTTTTTCACAGTCAAGTGCTTAATGTAGTGATTAAATTAACTCAGTTAAAGTACATCATTGAAATAAATTTGCAATTCAGAAAAAGAATTTCAGAAAAAGTGTTTTGTAAAAGCCCTGAGAGAGGAAGATGTAAAGAAATCAAAACAAAAATTATGGAGACAATTAGCCAAACATGCAAACTAATCCTAAGATTCACCCATAGTTTAAATACATAATACATTTCACAGTTTATTATTTGTGGTAGACGGGAGAAGCATTTTTGCAATGAAACCCAGCTAATAATGAATATAACACATGGCAAGACATTATAATCTACCAGAAACAAAGATTAAATAAAGCTTTTAATTAAAAGTGATGATTGCTAGCAGATGTCCCGGACTGGTTGCTGGCAGGGGATTTGCAGCCTTACCTTGCCCAGCATTTACTTTAGAAATGGCTTCCCTTCCACATAATCGGGCAGTGTGGATACATGAAAAATAAATCACGGGATGCATGGATAGAACATGGTTTCGAGAGCAAATAGTAGGGTTCGAAAGGTGTCACTTTTGCTACCTTTTGATCCCTCAGATTTGCTCGCCATTCAAAATAGTTTTGACAAATTCACATTAGCCAAATTACAGTCACGCATATGTAATATTTTTTTAATCTGCACATATTTTGTTTTCCTCAAATAAAAGGGGTTTATTCAATTTTAAAATTAACGTGAAAGGTCGCAGAAAAATTCTGACGAGATTTAGTCTGATGCTACCAATCATCAGATGAATACTCACAAAACTCACAAGGGCCTATGCCTGCCTGTGCGTGAATTTGGTTTTTGTTTGTGGGCACCTGTCTCAGTCAAGATGGTTACCAAGCACACAAAGAACTCAACCATACTATGGCTCCAAATATCATGTTCAACCTCTTACAAGATACAGAAGAAAACAAATGAAACTAAAATGTATAACTACAGTAGGACGCATTCCTTAAAATAGCACTCTGAATATACATAACTGTATGCTTTTATATATGTATATATAAATATATATTTATATATATTATACACATATACACATACGTGCGCACTTATATAAAATTACATGTTCACCAATATAAGCACCTGTCCCCAAAATGTTAGGAAGAAAGTTCTATTTTCATTCATACTTTGTATTTTATTACCAGTAGTACGTTCCTGCTTAACAACTGTGTCAGCAAGAGGATAAGGCATAAGGCATACTGTTTTCCTTTGAAATGGAAGACTGATTTTTTTAATTTGCTGAAACACGTCCACCGGTATGCAGGTCAAAGCTCTTTTTGTGCAGCACCCTCCTGTGTCCTCCTTGTGCATTTTTGAGGACGAGATTGGTGGCGGCAGATAGCACTTGTCCCCTGTCAATTATAGGAGTGCCCCACCATGGTGGCGGCAGATAGCACTTGTCCCCTGTCAATTATAGGAGTGCCCCACCATGCTGAAGGCAGCCTGCACTGCATTTTCCAGTGACTGATGCCCAGGTTTACCAGCAGAAGTACTGCAGCACGAGAACACTTCCAAAAGTGAAGATGACAGTTACAATCTGGGATTGAAGGGCCAAACGCAGAGGATCTGAAAGGCAAATATTGCCGACAGATTGCTGTTGCTGACTCCAGAGACAAGAACTGATGAATTCAAGCATCTTGAACTACTGTCCAGCATAAAGGATAGCATCATTGCTGTAAGCGAAATCTGCTCACAGTCCACTGCGACCTAAAACCGCATCTCGAGAGCACAACAGCGTTCAGCAATTGTTTTTCCTGGTTTTTGGCATTAGCCAGTTTTGCACAATTACTGCACATAAACCACATCTTTAATACCAGGAACTGGAAGAGTGTTCTATTGCACAGCGAACCAAAAGCACTTAGAGAAATGATGCCCTCTTTTGTGTATCTTTCTGGCATTAAAATTTATATAGTTTACTTCCAGTTATTGGCGGTTGTATTCAAGGGCTATTTTTTTCCGGTTCCCAGCTTGAAAAACCAAAAGTGACTAGAACATATGTACATAAACAAGCGTCCGCATACCGACACAAGATGAACATTTTTAATGCTTAAACAAAACGTTCCTCTCTACTAAACCCATTAAAATATTGCTTCTCTTTTAAAAAAATCATTTCTCCTCCAAAAAAAGTAGGATACCAAAAGATTTAATAAAGTAGTAAGGCACTGAGAAAAATCATAGTCTCTTGCATTATTATACTGAAAGGTTGTGGCACAGCCTCTAATCTGCTATACTCTCCAACAGCCAAGGAAATTGATTGCAAAATGGGATCTCCCAAGCACCTTGCTCTCTGGTCTTGTGCCCCATCTTAGGATTTGCTGTGGAGAATACTGATTTCATGCAGGTTCAATCAGCTCCCCATTGTTCGGAAGCCCTGTCTGCAAAGGCGACAATGTGATTAACAGGAGATTTCTCACGCATCACTAGCTATCCCAGAATGGAACTCCGCTGCCTCTTTTGAGCCAAGCTTCCCCCATGCTGCTTTGTCTTTTGTGCTGTCCGCCGCAAACACTCTCTGACTGTCAGTGCCCATGTTGGCCTCTGTGCTACTTGTTTGAGTGTCTGCTTTCTCCTGTGTACATGAGGAGTCTGTTGCGTTCTCCGTTTGACTTCTTTCAGTTGTTGAATAGTTACTAAGGCTGGGGATGGAGTCACACTCGCTCTCGGAGATGGGGTTTGTCCCACTCTGGATAGACTCGTTTTCGCTGTCTTCCTCAAATCGAGAAAGGCCATCCTCTTTATCGTGGCTCTTTGGATCTTTTAGTTTCTGGTGAATACGTTGATGGCGCACCAGGCTGTGTTTCAAAGTGAAGGTCCGTTCACAAGTCTGACACTTGTAAGGTCTTTCACCTATAAAAAAAGATATTAAGAATTAATCATTTTACATGCTTTATCACGCAAAAAACCCAATAAAAGCTTCAGTGACTTGCTTTTGTTTAGCACTACAACCACTCACTCAGCAAGAATATTTTTAAAGGGCGTTTTCAAGAAAGCTCAAGTTTGAATCCATTAGAAAAGCAAGTGAGAGCAAATGCACCAGAAAAAGAATTACAGACATCGTATCTATTGAGTATTTTATTTTTTAACAAATTACCTACAACTTAAGAGTCCAGAACCTCAAATTGTGGACAAGAATTAAAGATTCAATGTCACTAAATTGCTAATGGCTGCTCGTTTGGGCACACCGGCATAAGCAACTCTACGAAAGAACACCTAGTGCAAATTCCTCCACTACTAAAATATATCATCTCCAGAGCCTTCACATTATACATTCTGAAAGATACCGTACTAGAAAAGTTGGCTGCGATAAAAAAAAAAAAGTATTTTCTCAAACGTTGATTTATATGCAAATATGTTTTCATTTGTTGGATTTCCATTTATTTAAGTACTTTGTCTTTTGTTCGATCTGACTGTTTTGACTTCTGCTTGACTTTTTTCTCAATTTTATCACACTTTCTTCAACACAAGCTCATTGTGTTCCTTTGCTGGCGATCTAGGACAGACTAGATAATAAGTTGCAGTGAAAATGATTAACTAAATTATGGAAACCACATTATGCCAGTACTCTGTTAGGAAGACATCCTCACTATACAGCAGACCCAAAACAGTGCACTACGTTTAGTTCTCAAGATGAGGAGTCCAACAGGTCGCAGCACTGGCTCTCAATTGAAAATTATTTGGTTTAAGCTGCAAAGTTTAAAAAATGTATTCACAGAACAGCTTCACCAAATCTGCGGGATAAGGTCTCCCTCTTTATTTCGGTAAGGACATGGAGGTGAGGCAACCAGGCTATGCCGACAATTCCAAACACCCACTTCAGATGGAGAGGCAGTCAAAGATTCTTGGTTTTAGGCTAGATCTTAAACCTTGCTTCTAGAAGTCTAAATTAAATTCAACGTAATTAATTTTAGGAAAGCAGCCAAAACACATCTGTTTCCCCCTTCCTAGTTCAGTGAAGTGACATGTTTGATTGACATGCCAGTGTTGTGCACAGATACAGTGCATAAATAAAATAAGTAAAGAGCGAACAAGAATAGGGTGCATCTTGCCTCCCTACCCCCCTGAAGCCTGTAGAAGCTAATAAACTGCATGTCTGGAATACTGTAGTTTTAGGTTGGCATCCAATGGTAATTTAATTCCATTTGGAAACAGTGCTCAGATAAAAAACTGAATTGCCATTTGCACATTAATTTTTGTTTTTTTGTGGAAGGAGTGCACTATATAGAATGATCTAGAGAAATGTTGCGTGTATAAAGCATGACCGGAAAACATTCTGAATAAACATTAGCTCGTTTCACTTTACAACCTAATTAATCCCATCAAATACATAGACCACAATAAAAAAAACACTATTTAAAAATTCCTCTGCTACGGCAGACAAGTCTTACTGCGCAATTGATAATAACCACGTGGCTGCATTAAAAAATAACAAATGTTAAACTCTCCCCCTTGTCCTGGGATTTTTCTTGTTACCTGTATGTGAGCGCATGTGCCGTGTCAGATCCTGCAAAGACCAGAAGCGCTTGTTGCACACAGTGCATATTTTCTTCCTTTTGTCTGCCTTCATGGTCCCCTTAGCACCATTCGACTTTAGCTCTTTATCGTCATCACTCTTTTCAGACGTTCGTCGCTCCGAGCTCTCCCCGTCGGAGAAGTTTTCACTTTCCTCGTTCTCCTTCATGGTTGGCTCACAGTCCCCTGACAACTCTTCCACCTTCAGGTCTAAAGGGCTTGCTTCTTCTGGCTTAACTTGACTAGTGCTCCCATCATTCAGGGGTGCATGAGTCTGCACACTTTTGTCTTCATCCTCACTACTCTTTGCATCCTTTTTGCTGTCACTCAAGTGCACCTTTTTGTGTCGACCAAGGGTAGCAGCAAATTTGAAGCACTTGCCACAGAATTCACAAACATTTTTCTTCTCTTTCTGAGAGACGCTCCGTGCACTTGGGTGGTTACCAGCCAGTTTGAAGTCCATCAGCTTGCTGGCAAAATTGAAGTCAAGACTTTTGTTGCTGACTGAGTCTTCCTCTGCTTCATCTTTGCAATCATCCATCTGCTCTCTTGTGCCATCCATGCCTCTGTCAGGAGAGTTCCTGTTGGGCCTTGACTCGCTTGCCAACAGCTCTGGCACTTCTGGTTGATTGTTGTCGGTGCATGTCAAGTCTAGTAGATCATTCCCAGGAGGAAGACCCTCTGCATCAGAGTGGCTGTCTGTATGCAAAAAAGAGAAGCCGTTTCAATTGGTCACAATATACCAAAAAACAAAGAAACAAGATTTAGGCTGAAAATCCTTAATTTCATTATGTGTTCTCAAGGTTTCCACTCAGAGGGGGACAGCACTGAAAACTATTGTACAGCTAGTAGGTGCCTCCCTCCACCAAGCGCCCTGTGGTGTTTAATGAGTCTTTGCTAAGGGTATTCTCCCACAGCCTTGTACAACCAGGAGCAACTTCCTGCACGACGACTCTGAACAGCACCCTGAAAAAAGTCTGTACTAGTCAGATGACTGCCCAGCCCACACTCTACATTAGGTATTCTGCAGTAGGTTGGGGGGAATGCTGCCTCTTGACTCATTTATATTGAGGAGTCTTGCAGGAAGCCTTGCTTGGAGTTTCATGGCAGCAAGTACTGTCAATGAGAGATGTGGTTGGGGGGGATTCAAAGCTACCCTAAAAGTTTGGGGAAGGGAAGCAACTCTAAATGTTCTTTTTCAATAGCTATGAACTACTTTGAACTGCCCTGCTTTGTATCATGAAATCCTTTGGCAGACTATCTAATGCCATCTTAAAGAATCCTATAAATATTGTTTAACGAGTCACTTTTAATGTCTTTCAAAGTTTGATAAATGCAGCTTAACACCTACATAAATTAGTATTTCACCTCTGGTTATTTCCTTTGTTTAGTAGAAGGTGAAAGATGAGCGAGGTCCCCAAAACCACTTATAGCCTATGTGTCCTCAAGGAGCTGTGTTGTAAAAAACTAGCGAGGGGAAGTGTAAACAACAGATCATTAAAAACACCCAAATTAATTATACTCTTTTTAAATACATCAACCTGTCAATTGCATTAAAACCCAACATATTCAAAGTGTGCTCTAAAAAGACAAATTTTGTACGTTCATCTATTACCCTTCTTTATAGAGCCTTGGTCAAGAGTCCAGAGTACAGTACCCAAAAAAGGGCAACCGTCATCTATTACTTCATGGAGTAAATGGAGCTTTACTGTGTTAAAAAGCGTTTTTAGCAGAGTGTGTTAAAAGCAAAGGGCAGCCTGAATAGCAAAACCCATTTACAGAAAGGTTTAAGTGCACGTAAAGCTGTGATGATTTACTGCCAAACCATTGATATTTGGATGGCATGAGTGACATTTTGGGGGCAAAAGAAATAAACGTTTGGAGCCCAAACTAGGGTAATTTATTTGAAAAATATCCTACACATGCAAAGACTGTAAATCACAGGATTCTGTGGGCTCTGGGAACCCGTCACACAATCCTGTTCTTGAGGAGATCATTAAAGCCCCTGGTGATTTTCTGCAAACTTCTAATGGCCTTGTAACACCTCGCACAATATTTCTATTTAGAGCAGCGCGTTTGACATGGTAATACTAAGTGATGCTGAATGCATAATCTCTGCAAATCATTCATATGAAAATAATAAAACACAAGCATGTGGGAATAGTAGAACTCTCAATTTTCCAGCGAAAGAGTGGCAAAACCCTACCAAACGTATGTGACACAAGCTACATGTGAAATCAGTATGTGGGCAATTCATTTTACTGTCAACATTGACCAATTAACTGTGAACTGGAACTTCCAAAAACAGTAGCATGAAATTCCATGTTATAAAGCACAGTGATATTCCGTAACCCCACCAGAAACGAAACCCAGATATTAGAAGAAAACCATCTCAACTAATCTCCTGTCTTAGATTGAATACATTTATTACGTGTGTGTCAGCAGCGCTTAACTAAGGAATAGTTTTAAAAAAGCTCTTCAGAAGCCTCCATAATAACACAAAACATCTAAAGGCTAATCACCCCTCAACATCATCTAGTCCCCCTACTCTGGGTGGCCCTCTTTGCCAAGGCTTCAGTCCTTGATCTTCAAAGCACTTGTTCAATTCATTCACTGTAAACAGATTACCTAAATCAGCCCACTTTACAGATGATAGATCAAAACCATTAGTAAATTACCCAACAGCAATATATCAGCGATATGAAGCTAGTTCATAAAAAGACACCAGCCACTTCTTAACCGAAATTCTGACAGTAGTCAATGATAGACTGGAGTGGATCAAGCGCCAAAAAGAGTAATTGGATCACCATACCCAGTGCCTAGTTGCATAGAAGAAATTTGTAGAGGATGCCGGGGATTGGTGAGAAATTGATGTTACTAAGGCTTAACGCCTCAAGGGGATCTTATTGGAACTTTGGAGTTGTATTCCTGTGCAGATCTCTGCTTTATTAACAGAAATGCCATCTTGAAGATTCTGTAGCACTTCTCAATGTGCACTGTATGTCTCTGATGCTCATCAGATCCTTTAGCAATCGAGCATCACTTTAATGCACTGGGGATGACCATGTTTGTTAAAGCAAATCCTAAAGAAAAATATAGATGCTCCAGAAAAATACTATGGAATATATCTAAGGAAACAGATCAAGAATAGTTGACTTAGCAGCAAGATGCTGTCTTTCCATCCTCTTCTAGACTAGAAAAGAGATGATTAGTAAGGGAAACAACAGTCCCTAAAGAAGTCACTTCTGTGGCCATGAGCTTCAACGTAGAGCAGAACAGCCACATGGCATGAACACCTTCATGACAATTAAAAATGAATTCTGGAGGCCAGTGAAAAGTCAAACAAACCGACACAAAGAAGCAACTCGCCATGGGGAGCACTGAACAATTGAATAGATAGATTAAGATGCAATCAAAACTGAGGTAGGAATGACAATAGGAGACAAAACGAGATGCAAAGAAGCAAACGATAAAGGGTAACAAGTTGAAAACACAGGAACCATGTGTTATTGGGGGATGCCAAGAAAGGGAGAAGAGAAAAAAAGGTTGCACGGTCTGTAATATTCAACTCTGAATTTTAAGAGTATAAGCATTTTTAGATGACAAGAGCTAACAGAAAAAAAGTGTGTAAATCCTCATTGTGTAGGGGTTTGTTGTATTAGTTTTGCGTTCTACATAAAAGAAGGGTTCTTGGGGGAGTTCGTGTGATACTGTTATTATGGCAAATTCCAAAATAAACAAAGTCAGCGTGACAAAATCAGGCTGATGAAACTTCATTTCTGAGAACTGCTACAATGATTGATTACTTTTACACAAAAATAGAATGTTTTTGTGGGGAAAGTACACCATGCTTAGGATTGAATCACAGGTCCAGGGAAAAATGCGTATTACAATTCCGAATACAAAATTAATTTTAGTAATAAACAATAAAAAGGAGAGTGGTGGTGCATTAATCTTTATTTTATGTCTACCTTGTCCCAATAGTACAAGAGATGAGGACACAGAGAAAAAAGAAGCGAAGAACGAAGTTAAGGTAAGAAGGAAAAAGTTGTGGGAATGTGGGGAGGGGGTGGGGGTGGTTCGAGGTTAACGGGGGAGCCCTCCGTTTAAAACAGGGTAAAACAAACTAAACAGAAGAAAATAATTTTTCTCCAAGGAAGACTTTCACCAGGATTGTTTCGTCAATCCGGGGACAGCCATTCTTGAAGAAAAATGTGTTCAATAATTTTATGAAAGAGATTAGTTAGAACCAGTTTCTTTAGCTAAGATTTTCGTTAGTTTCACTCCGAGCAGTTCCGGCCAACCAGATAGTAATGAATACAAATATTTCCAACTATGCACTGTTTTGTAAAAACACTTTTGTTCCTGCCTGAGCCTTGCATTCACAAACATGAACTCAATTGTCCCAATTCAAACCATCATTGGAATATCGCAGAAAAGCCTCCTATATCGTTACATTTGAGCAGTTATGCCCAGGACAGTTTGACCGATAAGCCCTCTTCCCTTTCCCATTAGTTCCCCGTACCATAGTAATATGTGATTTACCCTCTGCTCTTCAGAAGTACCTGAACCGATGTTTGCACAAAAAATACTGCCGATGTCAGGATTTACTGTACTATGTAATTGTATGACATGTGCGGTCTTCGTCCACGGCCCATCTTCAATGCCCTCCAATATTATTCTGCCCACTACACAAATCCTCTCCCTTCCCCGTTCCGAAAGATATGAGATGTTACTTCTACTCTTTATATCTGACCCAACTTATGCACTAAAAATACTGTTGCTATCATGAAGCACAGTAGTTCGTAAGTGAATGCAAGGGCTTGGCTATCAATACTGGAGCAGGTACAGTGACGGCAAGCCCACGGGTACCAAGAGCCCACTGCTGCTGAATTGAGGCTGTATTTTACTTTGCAACTTGCGGTACAATGAGCCCATTTTACTTACTTGCATTAGGGCCCATGACACCACAGCTACACCACTGAGTAATGGTCAATTGTGGTCTTCAAGGCCCTCAAATAGTGCTTAGCCCACCTTGAGTGACTGCCCTTTAAAGTGCCTAGTAAAATGTTTATCTGTTAAAGTAACCCTGGTAGCAAGTGTGTGCAGTAACAGATTTCCAAATGTAATCTGTACAGTGATCTTCTTAGTGCAGCTTTCTCCCAAGAAGAGATGTGTAATCCAAATAAAAAAGTGACAATTTATGTCCAGAAGAGTCGTGGGTGTTAGATTTTATTACTTGATTTCAGGAGAAATAACCAATAAAGACAAACCTTATCTTAGGTGATTCTCATAAAGATGATGAAAAAGTAAAGTCCCAGAGCAAAAACTTGCAGCTCATACATGAGCAAAGGAAGAGGTGATCACGCTTAAAGGAGACTGAAACCACGGTTTCTTACATCACCTGCTGGTATTGTAGCTGGTGCTTACTGCCTCTGTGGCCGCTGAAGTGCTTACACACAGGGGTAGCGCGCTACACTGTGCGTGTGGGGTGTATATTGTTGGGAGAGCATTGTTTTTGTATGGAGCTCATGTGGGAAACCTTTCAGATCATGTGCGAGTGACCAGTGGTGCTCTTTTCTTAGGACATTGACAGCATGCTTAACAGAATGATGGGTGAGGGGTATGAAAGATAAATGCAAGTTTACGGTTTATAATGTGGTGGCTTTGTGGTTACATCTTAGATGCATGTGATAGAAGAGAGGTGCACAAGGAGAGGTTCAGTTGCTGTTAAACGGTCTCCGTTATTCAACATAAATCTTAAGCACAAAAGGTTTTTCTACATTTTTTTCAATACACAAAATATTTATAAAAAAACAAAAACCTCCACATTTAAAACATAACAGAAGACCAAACCCCAAATTCCATTGAATGCGATTTATGCAGATGCGCAAAATCGCCTTTTCTGAGCTACATACTATGCTGATTTTTCAGAGCAAAGATTTAACGACAGTCACCAAATGAGTAAGCCATGGTCTTCGCTGCTTTAACTGCCCGATGAATAGTTTACTTTTGGGATCAGAATGGGGGTTTTCAATACAGGTTACATTTAGGATACCGAACAAAGGTTGCTAGTGGAAGCAAGAATCCAGAGAGGATCATCGGAGATTGAAAAACTGTTACACTGGATAGCAAATGCACATCAATCAAAAACTAATGGTCTCCTTAATCATGGTCAATCTGATAATAACATTTGAGAAAAAAACATAGGAGCATGTCTGTACATTCCAAAAAAACAAACCGTACCAACAAGCTTTCCTAATAGGACTCATATCACTGAACAAAGTGACAGGAAAACGGATTACGATCAAAACCACATTGTGAACAGGAGCTCAATGCGATTGGCACACAAAGCAGCTTCACGATATCTTTCTGCACCTGCACTAACTTGGTAACTTTGTATTAGTGCACAAGCTGCAGAATGCAGTTTGGAAACTCGGAGTAGCCACAACAGCAGCTCATGGTGTATTTGAAAGCTGCAAATTTAACAAGTGATGTAGAAGGAACAATTTCAACAATATTGCAATAATGCCCACGGTACAAGATACTGAATCCATTCCCTAAAAACCCAACCAAAAAATACTGCCTCCTACTGTGCCTGGGTGGATACAAGTGCCCAGAAAACGGTCCTCATATCTTAAAACAGACTTACAATTAATCTATGTAAAAGTAAAGAGTCAAGGTGGTAGGTCTGATGCTGAGACTCATCTTAAGCAACTAAACACCATCTCGAAGCATGAAAGTAATTCTTAACAACAGTTATAAGAAAGGATATGTGTAACCCCATATGCTGTCAAATGTTTAGTACAGGTGGGGCCCAACCTTTGGCGGAACTAGGTCATGACCACTCTATGGTCCTGCTCAGCATAGCTACTTAAAAGACCAACATTCGAGCCTCTTCTCTGAAAGACCTCAGTTTTGAAGCACAGAGTGTAGAGCCAGGAACAGTGACAAAACATAAGATGGAGGACCTCGAAAAGGAGTGACAAGAAGGAAAGGCAGGAGGAAAGAAGTGAGGACAAAAGCATAGGAGGGAAGGATAGTCAGACAGATCAATAGGGAAAACCTTAACATAAAGATCGATAAACCCTGCTCGTACAGACTGTTGCTACATAGCTTTGCATCAGAGAAGACTTCACTCCTTTGTTGCCGTTTAAAGACAGAGTGAACTGGGGAGAAGTACCCCCTTTCCATTCCTCCATGCCATCCTATTAAGTGTAGCAGGACAAACAGTGACATGTAAGGGTGCGTGTATGAGTGCTTGAGGGAGATACACATGTATTGCAAACAGTAAACAATAATGAACATAATGAAAAATTTAGCTATAGCCAACACAAGTGTCCTATCATGAGCCTCATCAATGTACAGGCTTATTACACACTGCAGCATGCACATTTACTACCCAACTCACTGCCAGTGACCTACACCAGGTCTAAACTCTGCGACGAGATGTTAGGTGTTTTTCTGGCGTGCGAAGCCAGCACTTGAACCTGCATCAGGTTCACTGATTATGTTGTCTGATAGTCTGAACACACTGAAAGAACTACCTGTGCTATCCTGAGATCCATCATCACTTTCGTTAGACTGAGGGAGGAGACCATTTCTTCTTAAGGAGAGGTTGGCAACTCCGTGAATGCGCAAGAGGTGGCGTTCGCAGTTAGATTTGGTAGAAAAGTAGGCCTCGCATTTTGCGCAGGGATAGGGCTTCTGACCTGAAGCAAAAAAAAAAAAAAAAAAGTTTATCTATCTGATGTTAAACTGTTTTAACATACATCTTGGTCAATGTCTAAAACTTGGTGATTTAATTGCTTTCCCCATGAAACTATTCCACCAGAAAGACACGTCAAAGAATTAAAAGAAAAACTAGAACTGAAATGTCACACAATAAGGCATGCAGTAGGCGCAAGTAGAGTCGATGGGACCTCAAACTAATTCCTTGATTTTTACTTGTTCTTCATAAATGGTGATAGACAATATAAAAATTAAAGATGTTTACTGGCGACTACAGACACATTGACTCAAAGACATTTCAGCTGTGAGGAACATGGATTTATTCCACCAAATGCAACCATTACAGAAGTCTGAGACAACCGTTCTGAAAGCTTTACAATCTTATATAAAAGAAAACAAACAATGTGGTGGATAAAGAGGTTGAATTAACCACAACCTCTTGGCATTGTGCTGCCTAGCATTCCACTTCATCGTTTTTTTAACTGGATGGGCTTTACAGACATGAACTATAAATATGCAAATCAGCATTGTCCTGTTCCAAAAGGAAGAGTTCAATGCGACCTGTCTGATCACATCTTCGCTAAAAGAGTGCAGAGCAAAGACAGATTTGCTCATATAGTTTTTCTCTATCTGGTTGGCACAGTGATAAAAAAAACTAAATAGAATGTATTTGAAAAGTTATATAGCGCTGGCTAGATGCCACCCAGAGCAATGCCAGTGGTTATGATTGATTCTAGCAATCTGCCCACCACATTTTTGACCTTCCCCCAAGGTTGGGTATGCCCATGCAGAGACCGTCTACAGCAGAGTCAAGCGAAGCCATGTGCAAGCAAATCCATGCAGAAAAACATGCAGTGTCAAAGAAAGAAAAATCGTCTTGCATTTGGGAGTCAAAATACTTACAAACCCTGAGTGTGAACTGTTTACCAAGGTACTAATATTGGTTAATCTCGTCAACCTACAACGTTGCAAGTTTGTCCAATAAAAATATTATAGGTCATCTGCGAACAGGGCTGTCTTTAGCACAGCGACTCAGCCGTGGTGCACCATACATCATAATTAAAGTGATGCCACCAAGAATTTCAAAATATGCATTGAACATCACACAAGCATGTCACTGTGTGATAGATGAAACACTGCGCCATAGATGAATGACAAGAATTTAATGCGACTGTATGATGAATAAGGAGAGACACAAAATGTCATTCGCTGTTACAAACTAGAAAGAAATAACAAAGACATCTAGATAGTCCCTCAATTTGAACAGAAATACAGCATTAATAGGAAAAAAGTAATACATTGGGTCATGGGGTGGATGATCAATGTCTTCTAGACTGCTCAATTCTCTGGTACAGGAAAGAAAGAAGCAGATGGCCAGCATTTCCTATGAGACTCCTTTGAGCCTACCTGCCTGCCTGCCTCTTCCAGGGATCCAAAGTCTATGATGTTGTTCCTATTAAATCCATATGTAACGGATTCTCATCGGACTCATAGACCAGAGCGCATTCAGATGTCTCATGAAACGCTGTGCACATGGTGTCCATTTTGACCCTGTACTTGTCATTGTGTATGGAGAACGAAGTGTCTACGAAAGAACGTATAAGATACTCGGGTATGGTCTGCTGCCTTTGATATTCCAATGTGTTGCATTACGTAGTTAATTTTAACGCGAGTATTAATAACTAAAAGAACTACTACTGATGCGTCTGTATAAATGGGGAAACTTCCGGATTTAAAAAGTATACATTCCACTTCATTCTGGTCCCAAGCGCACTACGCACATTACTCCTGCACAGATGTTTTTTTATAGGCTCACAACACAACAAATAATTAAGTTCAAGATACCAAGCATTGTGCTCAAGATCATTCATGGTTAATCATCATGTTAACTCATCAATTCGCTATTGCAAGAATGACCGACCAGACGCTTAAGGTAAGCTACCAAAAGACCAGGACCTGGACACTCTAGAAGGTAGAAAAGCTCTTTAGGTTGTGCCGCAGATCATTCGTTTTTGACGCTTCCTCCCTCTGGAACATGCTTAATTTACCCCTGTGCCTTGAACACCATCTTCTGAAATTCAGAAAAAGCCTGAAGCATCTCTGAAGACTCTCTTCAGAGATGGAGACACAGCAAACCTTCAGACCTCAAGTAATGCAATTCAAAGAGGCCTTGCATGCTCTTCTCCCACACTCTTGCACAAGCCCCTATAACAGTTATATTCCCCATCATTGGCATGACAAGCCATCTACCACCTTCTCTGGAAAGCCCTTCTGCACCTCCTTAAATGTACTCCAAAGCAGCATGCTAAAGTTTCTCCAGAAATATAGCTGGTAATTGTGCATTTAACGGTCTATCATATCCAACTGCATTAAGACTGATCTATCTATTTTTATTTTATTTTTTTAAAGGCTCTTTCCTAAGCATGTTTGCCAAAAACATATGCAGGGAAAAAACATAACAAAAGGTATTTAGTGTAACCCAAATTAAAAGTATATTACGTGATAGATTCTCATTACAAATGCATATGGCACAATTCTGTCAACCTGAGCTCAAAAAAAATTACAAAAATATATATTAATCTTCTGTTTACTGATTTTTAGATATTACATTCCTTGGGAACACTGTGAGGAAAGTGACAATAGAAAACATCTCCTTGGTAGAAGGTAAAATTCCCAACTTGCTTAATGGTTGAATTTTGAACTATCCAAAATACAATAAAGTATTAGTTCTACAGAATCACTTCATAGTGTTATTCTCCCAACAACGTTTGGTAGTAGGACAAGTGCACAGAGTTAATAATTTACTAGGGTGCACGAGTTGCACAGCTTACTTTTGGGTCAGCAGTTTATAATAAATATTAGTTTTGAGTGCCGGCCATTAAGAAAGGCAACTACGGGCTGAGCAGCTTGCAGATGGCATCGTTATTATCTTTCAAACTGACTAACCCACTGTAGGATGTAGTTCTGTAAACATACGGAAATGTGGTCTTAATAGCCTGCTGATCTTGCCCCAATTGTGGGTGAAAATCTCGCTGGTGTTCTGATTCGCCCTTATTTTCAATACGCATGGTACTGCCCATCTTGTTACTAGAGCCAGTTGCAGACACTGATGAACTGTTCTCTCTCGTCGGGGTTGCCATTAATTTTTAGGTCAAGTCTATTAGATCGTGCATGCGCGGTCTGTTACAAGGCTTCTAGTGGCTTCGCTCGAACATTGAGGGGCTTGAAGCCCAACCATTGCTTACCATTGGTAGGCTTTCCTGGTCACTCTTTTGGCTGCATCTTATTCATGTCCCAGACTGTCAACCTTATATTTTGTCCCTCTCATGGAGTACTGCCTCTACCATGTGTGTATGTCTGGATATTGTGCTTTATGTTTTCTTTTTTTCTTTTTGAGCAAGCAGTCACAGAAAGTGCATGTGTTTTCAAGCCGTCTCACTCATGTACCTCTTTTGCTGCTAGCTGTCCCCATGCACTTCTCTCAAATGCCTTCCCTGTTGTGTATCTGTCCACCTCCATACAATGTGTTGTTTTCGTGTCGCCCGCACTTCCCCCATGTTGCAATAGACCCCTTGCTGCTTCGTTCTCACCCCTGCTCCTTTACTTCCTCTCCCCTCATATAATTAAAAAAAAACTTTTAAAAGTACCACTTTTGCACATTTTGTTTTTAGTTAGCGATCCGACTTGGATCTGTGAAAAAAAACGCAGCAGCATCATTTTGTAGGTTTGTCCAAACACGCTGCGCACGCCTACAAAATGAGATGGGTGGTTGCATAAATGTTTTTTTTTACTTTAGCCACACTGAATAGCTTAAAGAATGCTCTGCAACTGGTTTAAACCCGTAGGTAAAGCCAATAGATGGCAAAGGTGAGACTTATTGGCTTTGCCAATGCTTGTTTTTATCTGCTGTAAGCTGCTGCGAATCATGGGGCAGTTGCTTTTTTTCGCAGATCTGTGTTTGCAAGCAGTAGGCAAAATACTAGGCCAACACATGCTGATATCGCTTTCTGCAGCGAGAAAAAGTACGAATACAAGTGCTTGTGAATCCTGAGATCTGTGCAAAGTTCCGGCAAAGGGAGTTGCAGGTGTTTGAGCAACATAAGGTCATGGGGTGAGGACCTCACGTTCAGATTGGGTGGATGGAGAATAGAAGGGACCTACTCTATCTATGAAGACGGGTGACAACTGCATTTAGCAGTTTGGCTATTACCCAGCAGATGAACTCAAAGTTTTAGGAAGCCCTCCTCCAATTTTGTAGCCTCTTTTACAAGCAAATGGATCTATTCTGCTAGTGAGTTTGATAAATGAGCACTCAATTAGGATAGAAAGACCTAATGCAACGCGTCAGCGATAAGTCTAACGAGGTTACAAGTGGGTACAAGCTCTCAGGAACATACATTACAAAAATACTTGACACTGGGTACTTGCATCATTGCACTCTGCGCTACTGACAGGATCAGCAGGTTCTTGTCCTGTGGTCCGGGGAATCCTAAGGTCCCTGATACCTACTCGGGTCCGTGACTGCTTAAAAAATTTAATATCAACGAATTAATAAGGTGTGTATAAATTAAGAGGCAAAATGTAAACATCACCATTTTTAAACGTTCTGTAAATATGAAGGAATTTGATACTGGAGGCTAAAAATGATGTCTTCAGATGGATTCGTGAGAGCACTGTATGTGCGTCAAACATTAAACTGAATAAGAAAAGCTCTAACCTTCCAATTAAGACTTGGTCTTTTTATATTAGTTTACATATTAAATATTTCATCATGTGTACTTATTTGATGAATGCTTGTTTATATATTTTTGTGCATTATTTTTCAGTTCAAACCATCGAAATTAGTTATGCACGGGTTAAAAAATGACTCAGCTGGGTTTCTCGAGTCCAATAATGATTCAGTGGAAGTCCCTGAATTACACAATCATGATTGTGGGGGTCCCCGGATTCCAGTGATAATCAAGTGTGGGTCCACGGTAGTCAATAGGTTAAGAACCACCGGACAAGAGTGCTTGCCCTGCTCAGATACAACACGCTTTGGTTTAGAAAAGATTGTCACTGCCCAACATTTGACATTTCTAGTTGACTTTACAGAACTGTTAAAAACAAGTGTGAATGGAGTGACAAGGTAACTTATCATCACCGTCAAAGAGAGGGACAGAAGAACAACAAAGGCTGAAGAGGATGAAAGACCGAACAGACAAGCGAAACAGGAGGAGGATGCGAGGAGTGGAATCAGAGAAGGAGGACAGATAAGGAAAGCCGGCATATACAGACGGGCAGAAGGAGGGAGGGGAAAAATAAGCAAAAGGCAGTGCAAGCGTTAAAGCATGCGGATTTAAAGGCAGGAAGAGTGCTTCAGGTGGCAGTTGCTCCATGATGTAGGCCCATGGAATCAGCAAATCCAAGGAGACGAGGAGAGAGGGATACCAGAGCCGCTCGACCAGAGACGGATATAGAACTGAACATGCTTCTAAATAAAGCTGCCTGCACAACCAAGTCGCAGACCATCCATCACTGAAAACGAGGCTCAGCGGCACAAGGTTGTAGTGCCGCGCCTTGTGTCCCCGGGTTTGTCATGACCTCTATACACCACGCGGCCACTGGTGTTCAGCCAAGTTTCACTTACACCACTCAAACGTACCATTTCTATACTTCCATAAGGTCATGATCTGCTCTTTTAATGTGCTTAAAATGAAGACCTCTGTCAAAACTAGGAAATCAGTTTGCACTGTGAATGATCTAAAAATTGTCCGCAGCCTATAATTTCTCACTAACAAAACTGAGGAATTTTAGCACTTTGAGTGTTATAAACAAGTGTCTAATTGAAAAAATAAAACAGAAAAATTCAGACGATCCATGAATGATATCAAGATGCAACAGAGATCGATTTGGGTGATGTGAAGCTTGCACTAATAAAATGTAGTGGGGGAGACTAAAAGGCACGGGCTTCCGCGTAAGTGTCAAATAAGCACAGTGAAGGAATCCTGCGCCTTCCTGTTTGAACGTGCAGATATTGATACATTTAATAGCGCTGCACCATTATCGATGCACTAGTTCTCCTGTTGCAGTCACACAGTTACAGCAGTGGATGTTACCATGCACCTCCATCTGAGCCACACCAGGACAGTCGCATCTTTTCAGAAATATTCATACACAGGTATTTAAGGATATGCAATGTAGTAGGTGTACTTATGTGGAAATTCTCAGCAACAATGAGCTTGCAAATACAAAACTTTTTCTTCCATGGGAAAAATTATTTCCAAGTGAGGAAACGTCTTCCCTTAAATTCCCCGCCAAGTGATGGGGCGTTCGCTCCTGATTCAACCATCTCTAGGAACTTAACCTGGCCTTTGACAAGAGTAAACTTCCAACCACATTTTGGATATTGGTTCATTCTAGCAGAAATGTACGTATATCATTAGGACCTCATCCTATAATTAGAATGTTGTAGCTACCAGAAACGATTCAAGCCTTTTTTTTATATCAAACACCACTCATCCTATAATTAGAATGTTGTAGCTACCAGAAACGATTCAAGCCTTTTTTATATCAAACACCACTTTGCACATTAACTAAGATGTTTAGAATTCTTGCTGACACAGAGAAGAATGTAATAAAAAAATTAACAAGGTTACCATAGTCTTAACAAAGCATTCCATGCAAAGCATGCATAACAAAAAACACAATAAATCACGTATTTAATACTTACTTTTCTTCTATTTAAAAATAAGTGCTTCCCCTTGCCAACAATCTTTTAAGTTTACCAAAACGTATATAAAGGAACCAACCAACCCAAACTTCGAGCATGTACAGACCACATAAAAATAGATAACTACCCTCATTGAGAATAAAAATAATATAATGTAGAGCTTTATCTCGTTCTACATCATAGCAGGAGTGAGCTGACAAATGTATGTAGCTCTTCTGGAGCTCCATCTTAGTAGAAATGGTTGACGTTGTCTGTGTTGTGCATGGGAGCTTCCAGCAAAAGGTAGCAACAGCTGACTTAGGGGTAGATTAAGAACTCTTGTGGATGCATGGTTGATAGACAGTAGACTAGTAACATTTAAAAAGAGGGGTACAGGTGCCACTTCTCCAAAAGCTCTTCCATGTGTCTGTCTCAACAGACATCACTGTGGTGGACCTACCTGGATGGGGACATCCACTTGATGCAAATACTTTTCAGAAGGGTGAGGCCACACATTTTCTGCCACGATTCCCTGTTCATATAACTATGATTTTGTAATAAAGGTATTTAGACAAGCTAACTGTTAAAAAGAAACAAAACTGGCAACCTCTTTACACTCTCAAAACATGATTGGGTTGATATAATTCACCTTTACACACTGGACATATACTCCAGCTGACGTCAAACATTTAAGACAAAGCCTACTAGCCCAATAAACCTACCTGTGTGAGTGAGCATATGTCGCTGCATGGAGCTTGCCCAAGGAAAGACTCTAGGGCAGTACGGGCAGGTGATTTTTTGCAGGGAGTTGGAGTAGGAGTTTCTCTTTCCTCTTAGCAGCTTATCTTCTGCTGTTTCCCTTTCGTCCTCACTTGTCCCAATTTGCTCAGCTTCTTCTTTCACGTCTTGTGTGGACTGAAGGTAGGGGCTGAACTTGTTAGTGTCTGTGTTTGCCAGCATCTTCTCTATGCTTGCGAACTCGCCGCTTGATTCCAAGTCAACAGCCGGGGCCTTGGGCTTATTTTTTGTCCCTTTCTTTCTGCCTCTTCTTTTAGGCGCTCCCACCACAGAGATGTCCGAAGAGGCCTTCTCAGTTACTTTTGAAGGACAGCCCAAGTCAGGGGTGGGCTCACAAGGCTTTGTAACATCTTTTTGCATGGGTGGTACAGGTCCCTGTTTTGATTTGGACATCACCTGCTTTTCCAAGACACTTGAACAGCTGGCTGCTGGGGGGCGAGAGTCAGGAATCTCAGTTTTTAACAAGGCTGGCGCTGATGAGACAGAAGAAATGATTTGTGCAATTGAAGCTAGTGGAGGCAGTTCTCGGGTTTGGGGAGGCTTTGGTAAAAGAAGAGGTGGCTTGGGCCTTAAAGGACGGAGTATTGAAGAGTTTGAAAGGAGAGCAGGAGATATAACTGGAACAGTCAAATGCAGAGGAGCTTTAATTGGCTTGGAATGTATGAAGGACGTGTGATTGTTGACGGCATTACTTTCACTAAAAGCTAGAGAAGACTGATTACCATTGCAGAGATGGTCAACAGGCTCGGGAGCTTGATCTGATTGATTGGCTTCACGCAAAACACTGTCTTTTTCCTTTTTAAGGTTCTTAGGGATGGACAGATCTATTGGCTCCATAGAAGAGTCGTTGTGAATTTGAGGAGGGGAAATATACAGGTTCTCTTGTTTGACTTGGGAGATACCAAGATTCTTGTTCTTTTTGGAGAAGTCTAAGGGTTCGTCTAGATCTACGGGAAAGCTGCTTACTGGTTCAAGTTTAATCTGGTAGTGAGACAGAGACCCATGCATAAATCCATTCTGTGAATCAAAGAACTTAGGAGTTGGCGTGCGATCCAGGTAAGTGCTGACCTCTGACAGCGTGGAGTCAGGTTGTCTAATGTCCACAGACAGAATGTGTTTCTCAATTTCACGCTCCTGTATATGGAGATGCTGTTTGAGGATGTGGTGAATACAGTTTCGTTTTGCTGAAAATGCTGTGCCGCATTCTTTGCATTCAAAAGGTTTCTTCTTCTGTAAGCCACTGTGTGTTCTAAGGTGAATTCGAAGCGCTCGATAGTGTTTCAAGTCATCACCACAGTACTTGCATACAGTGTCCGGAGAGCACATTGCATCAACCAGGTCTGTTGTATTACTTGTGACATATTCAATGTTTTTCTCAATGTCCTTCCTGGTGACCTTAAGGTGTTTTTTACGCAGGTGTCGTTCGCAATTGGCTTTCACAGTGAATGGATAGTGGCAAATTTTACAGATATAAGGTCGTTCGCCACTGTGTGTCCTCAAATGCCGAATCAGTGCAGCCTTGTCAGCGGCAATGTAGTCACAGATGTTGCACTGATAAGGAGAGATGCCCAAGTGTGACCGCATGTGAGCTCTCAAGACTCCAGAGAAGTTAAATATCTGGTCACAAAAACGACACGGATACAGAACTTTCTTAGTTGCAGGAGTTTTTTTGTTTGCTGCTCCATCAATGGTGTTTTTAAGGCCCACTTCTGGGATTTCTTTATCTTTTTTCCTTTCTAAATCCAAAGGCAAACCTGATTCGGTCAATTTATCCTGTTCCAATTGCAACTTCATTTCAATCTGGTTTATGGAATTAACTGTACGCTGGACAGATAACTGAGCAGACGTATTAGGCTGTGTTGCTGATCTGGACTGTGGAACTAGGGAACTGCATGCATAGTCTGCAGTGCTGCTGTTCTGCCTCACCAATGGAGGCATGGGAAGGTTTGGGCTGATGCAGCCTGGTGAAGCCTGCTGGATATTGACCAGTGGATCAGGCGTAGAGGCTGCAGCAAGCATCCGAGGAGTAACTGGTGGCTTTGGCTTGAGGACAGGGACATGCTTGAGAAGGGAATGGGATGCAGTCGAGGAGGAAGTGGAAAGCACTGGAAGACTAATCTGAGATGGTGCAGAGGAAGCCATCTTCAAAATCTGCTGAATGTCCGCCAGCTCTGCAGAGAAGGGCTTGACTACAATACTGCTGTCAGGATGAATGATGAATCCCTTTTGGAAAGGCTGAAGGGATAGGAGCTTTACGTTGTCTTTTGTAGGCTGGAAGACGGAAAAAGCCCTACCCGCAGATGGAGAGTCCACTGGAGGCAGGTTCTCCATGCTGGTGCTGCGGGGTTCCTGAGGTAGGTTGCTCTTCAGTGTTTCGAGCCATATTGCTTGGAAGTCATCCTGGGCAGAATCCTCCTGTTGAACTTGCTTCGTCTCTTTGGTCAGTTGCAAGCCCAAGGATGACATGAAGGCCGTCTGATCTTGATCTTCAGCAGCTGGGCTCTTCGTGTCTCCAGTGAGAGTTTCACTTCCCTGATCCTCTTTGTGGGTTTTCATGTGTAGTTTGAGTGCCGACGGCATGGGAAACGCTTTGTTACAGATCTCGCAGACAAAACTGTGAAATTCACTGATGCACCTTCTCAGATTTGTTTCACACCAGACCTGGATCCATAAACACAAGAAAAAGAGAAGTAAGAATCATTTTAGCTGACCCAGAGCACTAGCAGAAATAAACGGTGTAACATTTCAAAAAGAAAATACTAACCATTTTACTAAATGACAATGCCTCCACTACATGAGCAAATGAGTCATTTGTGAATTTAAAAATAAACACTTTTGGAGCGTTGAGGGGAGGTAGTTCTGATAAATTAGATCTAGTTACCATGAAATTCATACTAAAATCAATAAACATGATGAAAGAAATGTCTCAATAAAAGTTTTACAAGTGCGGCAAACATTATAAACAGGGGGCACGTCTAGATGCATCTATTAAGATACACTGATTTGAGAAGACCGAATGAGTGAGCAAGGTACATGGAATTGTGAGACTTCAGTCAGGGACATGGTACTCTCCCTAAAGAGTTCATTTTCTGCTTTCCTTTACTGAGACAGTTATCCAAGGTCAGAGAACTGGAGGATTATACAGCCGAGTGTGGACAATGGAGAATAAATAAAGGAGTCCCTCAAGATGCCCTTTACTTTCGATCAAACTCTTTCTTTTTGGCAGGGGAGCGAGTTATTCCATGCTATTAAAATTCAGTTTTCTTTAAAAAGTATTTTTTTATGACTGTTATATGCTTAGACGGAGATAGAAGTGTTAATTGATGTCTACATTTGTGTAGTCTCGTATTGCTATCACCGTAACAAAATAAAAACACAATAGTTTTAAATGTTTGAAAAAAATCTAATTTTAATTTTCCAACATACGTAGGTTCATTTAGGGTTTGGCAACACTGAAGAGTTGATGTAATTCTGTTGTTCTTCCATACCACCAAATTAATGGTTCTCCCGCTTAATTTAGAGTTGGGGTAACTGCCCATGTTTCCACCAGTGGAGCATCAGTAGCTACCGATGGTAGAAACCTTGACTCGCTGGTATTTCCACCAACGCACCAGCGTGGCACAGTGTCAGCTGCCCTGCCATGTGTAGTACAAGAGGATCCCCACGGATTTTCCACACACGGTGTCATGTGTGGCAGAGCTATTCTAGTCAGTGAAAACCAATGGGCCTGACACACAAGGGAGAAGACACCTTGTGAATTAGGCAATCAATGTTTTCGTTTTGCTTGTCTAACTCTTGCTTCGTAAGCTGGTTTCATATACAGAATGCCAAGTACAGCCAAACATTAACAGCACCCACTTGGCATTCTCCTCTCCATTCAGTGCATCCACTGCACAGTGGAAGCACCGTAGGCTTAGAGATCCCTGCCACGCAGGTGTGGAGCTCCAACTTTGGTGGGCAGTCCCCCACGAGGGGAGCAGAGGCCCTGGCCTCCGCTGACCTGACGGGCCACTGATTGCGCTTAAAGGGGTTTCAACTGTTTTTAAGTTGCAGATAGACTGCGGTCTTCTGTCGAAGCCTACAACGTTTCCATGCATTGAAAAGGGCGCCGCAGTTTTCCCCTATTAAAGTACTAGAAAAGAAGAGTGAGCAGAACGTGGAGGGAGACCATTGGGCTATGTTTTCAACAAGCAAGTGTTTATTTAGATAAAAAGCACATCTTTAAATATTACATTGACCACAGGTTGAGGTTGGTCAAATTGTCCTTACTAGGTTAAAAAAAAGCTTCATGACGTATTCCACGACCCTTTTCATAATTCTCCAAAAACGGTGCGACATATTACCGATACAAGGAAATTTACAATTAAACTTTTTTTTCCCACTTCCACACCTCAATTCTCTAGCTCACAAATATTGCAAGGCAACAATTTGAGCAGCAGCCTGTGATGTGCTTACCTGAGAAATAATGGGAAATTTCCGACACGAGAAGTCCATGAAGGCCAAATCGTTGAAACCTGCTGGGATTGCGGGATTATTCTGGATGAAAGGCTTTCCCGAAGGGTCTCGTGGAATCTGCTTGTGTATGACCGCATTGTGGCGGATCAAGCCCCGATGTGTGCGGAAGGTGATGCAACACGTATCACACCTGCAAAGGAAAAAGCCATTCAAAAGGAGTTTTTACCAATGACAGATGGAAAAGATGGAGAGCAAGAGAAAGAAACAAAGGAGAGTCTCCCTCTGGCCTGACATCTGTTGCCCCCACCCCATCTTCACTGGAGTCTCCCAGACATGTAGATTGTACACAATCTCCAAGTCTTCGTCACAAATCACTATCATTCTAGCCTCAAGTGAATACATTTTCTTCAACATGATCCTTGTCTCTCAAAATCCTCGCTCTTCCTACCATTGAAGGCAGAAAAAGTCATCCAGGAAGTTATAACATTTCGTAAATATCTAATAAACCTAAAAACCTTGTGTTGCTACCTTATATTACCATCCAGGTACTCTGACATCTATAAAGGAAAACAAGAGCCCTTAAAGGACATTGCAAAACCACAATGCATGATCATCCGGTGTTTCTTTCACATTATTGAAGTTGTGATTTTGTGAGACTGGGCTTTAAATCAGGAAGAGTGCCTACTAAAAATAAACACCTGTGACACCAAAATTATGAATGTTCCAATTTTTTTAACGAGCTTTCAGGACGAACCGATAGATGTCAGGATTATGCACAACATGTGGCTTTACATAAGATTCCTCTTCAAAAGTGTGTCAAATTATTTGCTAAACGAATTAAAAACTATATATATATATATATATATATATATATATATATATATATATATATATATATATATATATATACATATACACACACACACACACACACACACACGCAGATGAAATAAAACATGTTTTGACATTTATACGAAAAGTATACCTTCACCCTATATTTACTATTCTCCTCGACAGGAGTCGATGTCAGGATTTTGACTTTATCTCTGCTTTTCATTTTGCTGATAGCAAATGGCGAGCAGGAAATGTGCAAATGGTTTTGTGAACCTTCCTCTTGTATGCAACAGAATTCACAACGTGAAAAAACAGAACACTTTCTGTACAGTGTTGGAACTAGCGCTCTACATGAAGCACACGCACCGTAAAACACAAAACAAAAGGTCACACAAATTGAAATGTGTGCCTCTTGTGTGCAAAGTGGAGCAACAAGAATTTCCAGTCCTGAGCTAGCAGGTGCTTGCTGAGGAGATGGCTCCGAGACGCGGCGTGAAAATAGCACCAGCTGTTAAAAATGTGGACTCGAAACAGAACTCTTTTGTTCATTTTTCAATAAAAATAACACATTTCTGCAAGATGAAGAAATAGACGTCAACCTGTGGTAAATGGTGTGAAGAAAGTGCAGCACCCCACTCTAAAATATAGCTATTTGTTTGTGGACGTCACGCGCCAGCGTCCTGGAGTAGGAGCGGCGATGTGATAATACCAGTTTAATATCTACTACTCGATCACATTCGCTAGTCCGTTTTCTTATGCAATAGCACTCAGCACCTTGAATTGTAGGCCTAGGCTGATGCTGAGGAATAGAGAAACATGTCACAGTTGGCAGGGTATGCTCAGACGTGAGTCCCTTGCTCACTTTGCCACTGGATTCAAGCAAGCCGGGCTGAAGACGGCTGAAATGCCAGAAACCGGTCCTTGGAAGCTTGTTTCCGGTCCAGGGAAGGCATGGCTTGGCAGTTCGGGCTGGACTGTTCCCATGAGGCACAGGGTCAGACTGATTTGCATATGGCCATGTCTGAACTGGGGTGGCAGAGTGGGCTAAAGAACGGTGATGGATTAAACCCAGATCTGTTGACTGGGTGTGAGTGTTTGATTGGTTCAGATGCTCCGTCCATCACCACCCCCTTTTGTACCACAGAATCCACAGCAGCATCGGCTGCAAAGTCCGGATGGCTGAAGGGTACACGCGTAAAATGGGCAACTTCCATTGCCCTCAGGTAGCATTACAAACACTAAATGGTTCCAGATGTGTCGTACAAGTGGTTCATTCAGGCAACCTCAATTCCAAGATAAAAGTGGAAAGGAGTGAGGATAAGTAACCAGCTCAGTGTACGCCTTTCATTTTCGTCCAGGGTGCCAGACTGCAAACAAACTGAACTTTCCACTCTTGTCAGGTGTGAGAAGCTCATCCATTTTCTGGCTGCTTCTATTCATTTTGGCCCTTGTGATGCGACATTTGGGATGTTCCAGATAAGCACAGAAAACCCAGAAATCCAAATCCAAATCAACTTGACATCACTTCAGTAGCCAACATCCGAAAAGCTTTAATTAGGGAGATTTGCAAACTCCTACTTATAAAGGCAAAAGAAAAACTACAAGGCCCAGCATGCAAAGTGCTGTCAGATAGAAAGCGACAATCGTGGGCTTGGTAACATGGGATCACTTGCCACTCAGAATAGGTTCCATTCCTTTATACCTTTCATAGCAAGCAGACCGGAAACCTCTAGAAGTAAGTGGACAGCCCCTTCAAACTCTGCCTTTATTTCAAGCCCCAACCGTGCAAGAATGCTACAGTTTCCTTCTACGAATGTGGGCCAGCGCCATTCACATGCTGAGCAAAGATAGAGCTTGGTTTGCTTGGTAGGGAATGATGGTGAATTGGGTGACCGCATGGGTGCTAAGGAGTAAAAACCCACAGGGATGAAATCCTCGGTGTCCTGTCAGACAACAAATTTAGCCTCAGTGCTTATAAGGAAACGCCTGTTTATAAACTCTAAGAGGCATCCTCTCTGAAGCAGCTGTGCCCATCCCACCCCACCCCAGCACGGTAGCTCCGGAGATGCCCTACCAGTACATTTTAACTTCTGGTAGCCACGTGTGCAACCCGTTCTGTAAACACTGCCTAGATGCAAGCTAGGAAGGGTGACCCCTATAGCCTCGTCGCCCAATGCCGTGCCATGCCTAAATGGTCACTTGCATCAAGCATCCTAGGCCTAGTAAACTTCTGAAAATACTGTGGAAATGATGGAGTAAGGCAAATTATAGGATCCTTATCTATTACACTATTCTAAATCTTTTACTACTCTAGTATCAACACTCAAGATCCCTGGGTAACTTAGAGCACTCGTGATACATACGGCTGGCTTTCACTTAAAGAACCAAGATGGAAAACATGCACACAAAAAAAAGAATTGGAAGCAAGGTGTGCATGTGGCATGACAGTGTACTGAGATGCTACAAGAGGGACGTGCAACATGTCCTCGTTTCACAGATTTCAGAACCGCCAAGGCACGGTTTCCAGCAGTGGCACAAGGGTGCCAACAGCAAGGACCAGAGAGAACACTATCAATCGAGTACTGTCATTTCCAGAAGTTAATATTCAAACAAGTGGAACTGTTTTGCAAACATCCACCAAGCACATTAAATGTATATGTGTTAAAACTACAACTGAGCGCACTCTTTTCAAAACCTGGAGCTCTGCTTTGTGCAGCGGATGCATAACTGAACTGGGCGTACCTTTCACCTAGCGAAGTCAATGAAACCCGTAACAAAGCCTATATACTGAATTTTATATGTGCACCATCCCACTACAACCATCCCAAGAATGACGCCTGCCTCGCTCATCACGTTTAAAAGGTTTTGCAGTGTAATAGTGAGTCCCTGTGGCTGAGTCGAAGAGGCCTTCCGCTTCCGGTCAACCAAACACGGGCTCTCGCGCTCACAAAAGCGAAGCCTAGGCTGCTGGTCTCCTGCGAAAACAAACCCCCGCATACCTGGAGGGGGTGTAACAAAACACGCCTGACGCACACAAAGTCCACACCTGTTGTCAGGGCTTCCTTCAACCAGGAAAAAAAAACCTTTGTGAAAAGCCATCACCCAGAGCACACTCGGAGCGGCCGTTATCAGGCAGACTGCTGCCTGGCGCCTCCCCGCGAGTTCTCCTGGCACCTTGGCGCTAAGCTCCCCTGCAAGGACAATAGAGGTCATTGTAAATCCAGGCCGGATGCTCAGGGATGCTGCCCGAGCCACGAGCTCTTAAGGTCTCACCGGATTTTCTGGGCTTGTCAGTCTTCATTAGAGCTTGAAAGGGATGAAGGCAGCATCTTCCCGAAGAGAGCTCTGGTACCCACCCGAGCTGCGCACAGGCCCCGCAGCCCCTAAAAACCTTTCCTAAAAACGTCCTAAGGCGGCAGTACGGCAACGAGAACAGGCGTGTTAATTTGGCACGGCGGAAGTGCTCGGTTTGGCGTGCTAAAGGATTTCTAGGTGTTTACGGCTGCCTTAAAGCTACAAAAAAAACCTCATCGGGGGAGGAGCAAGGATGCCATTTTTAAATGGCTCTAATCAGCATCACGCCATATGGACCTGGTCAACGAATTATGCCCATAGAAAGATTGGCCTACTATCTCAAGGAATTAGCGCTGTTAATTCCCCTCTCTCGTTCAAATGTGCACATCTCGTTTATATCTGCATCTAAACTCACTGTAGAAGCAAAGTGAAATAATTAGCAAACCTGCTGTGCTCGGTGAGGGGGTGGGAGGCCTGAGGTGGGGGCGTCAAGAGGGTCAATGAATGACAGCAGGGAATTACTGTTTTAAGAGCAAAGGTCGTTTTTATATTTAGAACGAATACAAATCAGCCCCATGTCCCTCACATCAATACCGTGAACATTAAACACCCCACCATTGTGACCTTAAACATAAATCACCAATGCTAAAAGTGTCCTTGAATTCGGAGTAAAAGTTGCGACTGTTATCTTTTCAAATGTATTCCTGGAGCAAACCACCCTCATTATCACCCCCCCCCCTACTCAGGTGTGCAAAACCACCCTCATTATCACCCCCCCCTATTCAGGTGTGCAAAAACATAAACTGGCCTAAAACCTGAGGAATCCAGGCTCTTATAACAGGTCTCACTGAAGACACCAGAGCACATGGGACAGACAATAAGACACTGCACCAGTCCGACAGGTTTTCAACTTGGGTAAACATGAACAGGAATGTTCCAGTCCTCTAAAAAGGAAACAAAAACACAAAAACGCACACCGAAAGGCACCTCGATTGTGTGAACAAAGGGCTAGCTTCTTTTTCACAAGGTACAAGCGCTTTCGGTGTGATCCGCCACCATGTTTTGAGATGTGACTTGACAGTAAGTGGGCCCAATACGTGCCTTCACCACAGAGCCAGTTTAATTTGTACTGTGTGCCTAACGAACAAATAAATAAGACAGAGGTGCGCTTGGATACAGCCAGTGAGGTGGAACAGACGCTCCCTCTCGGTTTCTTTGGTTTGCACAGCACATGATAAGTGGCACCTGCCCCGGAGGTAAAACCTGACGCATCCCGGAACCCAATGGGCCTCCTTCAGATGCTTGTTAAATATGCCAACCCGGATGTGCTGTACTGCCTGCAGGAAGTACACTACAGAGCTCATTATACAATGCACCACCATTTACTTGCCTAACACTCGCAGGAGAACAGCAGCGTCAATCAGCAACTTAAGCTCGAACAACAACAAAAGGCAAAAAAAGACAAGGAAGCCATGCCTCCAGCGAATAACCTTTCCTGGAACATCAGAGCAATGCCTTATAACGAGGTACGCCTTCACTGACAGACCCATCCCACAACATTGCACAGCCAAGGCAGATGAAACAGTTGCGGGCTTTATAGATTTCGCAATACACTAGCTATGAGGCTGCTGTATCAGTACTTACAGCTGCCTCTACAAGGAAAAAAATTAGCACAACTATGAACTCTTTCCAGAAGGTACTCGCCAAATTCCCCCTTCAAAGTAAACTAGTAACAGCAACCACCACGAATGGGAGAACAATCATGTTGAAAAGTGCATAATCCAACCTTCAGTAGTGATTGAGCCATCCCTACTTTAGTTAGATCGAGTGACTAATTCGGTTTTCTCGTGTATCCCAAATTAGGTCTTAAATGTGGTAGAGAAAAAATACAGGCGCAAAAGCTTGTGGAAAAAAAAAATTAGGGTCAGGAAAACAGTTACTCCAACAGTCTGAAGAATGAACAGTTCAGTCGCTAATGAGGGCTGCACTACACAATTTTAAACTCAGGATTGCTATTCTCATAAGATATCAACTCCACAACCTTTTCAAACAATTTAAGTCTGAATCTAGAGTCCAGATAAGGAACAACTGCCCCTACTAAGTTCCCCTGAATACATTGCTCCACATGACTTTATCCTCGGCTTTGTTGGTGCGGTTTTGATTGCATGCATCTGTATTCCGCTTGATGTATAAATTGCAAAGCGCTCCGATACCCCCGGTGGTCATGTTCACGCAATAGAAAACTTTCAAAATTAAGAAATAAATAGCCTTTCAGAAATGGAAGGAATACTCCATCAACAAGGTTTTCCTATCAAATGGAAGAGAAACTATTTGAAGTTGGAAGACAATTTGGAGAGAAAAATGTCCCATGCTGGATCAAGTTTATATTTTCATACATCGTCGGTGCAACTGGCTTTATCCAATAGATGAAAGTTTTAGATGTGTATTTTTATACTACACCTTTTTTAACAAGTTTATCAGTGCTTCACGGGAACATATAAAATACCTTTTCATATTATTTTTAAATGGCTGTCCAGAGTAGACTGCATTGCTTAACAGGATTTCATTACATAGTTTGCTGGGAAAGTGCTGTTGGGGTGCTGAACTCAAGTTACCGCGCGTGGTTTCAAACATCATCCACTTTCCTCATGCTGGACCCTCCCACAGGCCATGGGGATGGACATCAAACAGCTGCACTAATCTCCCCCCAGTTGCCAGCAGGCAGTAAGATGGAACAGTGACAGCTCTCGCTCTATTACTGCGGCTGTCTCCAATGGGTCCCCCGGGATATCCTGGCATAAGCCTATTGCATTACCTCCCCTCGCCTTACGCTTGTCGCAACCTACAGCTTTCTCTAATTACCAACCTCAGTCTCATGCCACAAGCCCCCCACAACCCTCTTTAAAAACCCATCCCTCTGATCTTGGAAGTGACGTGCATTTTTAATAAGTGTGCAAAGGACGAAGGCCGAGAAAGCACGGTTCTAGAGTGAGGGACAAAGGCAGGCATTCATGCTGCTCTCTTCTGGCCTGCAGGAGCTGCTCTGTTCTGTGAAGGGCCCACGTCCTCTTTAGCTGAAGCAGTTACAGGCGAGGGGCTTCCTATTTTTAGGCTCCTGGATACAGAATAGCTACAGATGATGTGCACATTCAGCAGGGCCCTGCTGGACCGGCACATGCAAAGACTCGAGTTGCATGTCTCTGAAGGGAAGGTGCCAACCTTTCCACCGGCCCTGTTGCAATGCCCGTCCCTGTGGTGATAAAACGAGGCCTCTCTCTTGCACAGTCACGCACAGGCAAGGACACAGCCAAGAACACCAGGTCACCCGCCTATCAGGCTGGTGTGTCGACCTTTCTGGCATTTGCTGGTGGTTCTTTGTGTTTTTTGGTCAAGCCACGCCTTACCATCTACAGGAGGATTCTTTAAAATAAAAAAATAAAAATCTTAACTGTTAACTCTTAATTTGCGATAAAATCTAATTTCTCAAGTGCAATCAGAATGCCAATAAAGAAACCTAGCAGATGACGTTTTTTCTTTTTAAACACAGACCTTTTCTCATTTGAATGTCTGTTACGCCTACTCCTAAGTGGTCCTTTCAATAAAAACAGGCACCTAATTAAAGAAAAATGTACCAAAAAGTATTTGAATACGTAATACTGATTCAAGAAAAAATATAAGATCCACTTCCCTTATAGATTAAAAAGCTTGCTTAGTTAAGATAACGGTGAAACATTTCAATGCTCTCTTTGGCAGGTTTAAAAATAATACCAGCAGTCTTACGCAGGCTTTTCTGTATAGTCTATTTATAACTTTGATAAAACATATTTAGTATGTTCATCAGGTGATTCTTTCACCTTTGATGAAAAACAGGTTAGCATGACAAATTATCCTTAAAACATACTACAAATGTACAGACCCTCCAAAATCCCTCAACTATATGTATTCATTTTTCACATCAACAGAAGCTCAGACATTAACCCCTTGCATGCTTCGGACGGCCCCCGGCTGTCATACGTCACGGTGGGCGTGTCCGGAGGATGGCCAGGGGCCGTCCAAATCCCACCCACTATTTAAATTGCCTGCACAGGGCGAAAATGTGCACAGCACGCAAGGGGTTAAAATGAACCATGTGTATGAAATCAGAACTAGAGAGATTTCAGGTAAAACATTTTATGCAGCAAGGTTATAAGACACCTTCAGTGTTACAACTGCATACGCATTCGTCTTTAAACTGCTTGCTGTCTTAGCCATGTCTGCTCTCACCTCACCAGCTGCTGCAGTAAACTGTTATTTCCAAATTACTTTCACCAAGTGCTTTACATAAAGTTTTAATATGTGAATAATGTACAGAAACTAAACCCGTACACATATTAATAGGAATTATTAAAGGCTGAGCTAACCATGCCATGACTGGAACATGCATCTTGTAGATGACTCAGACTTCCACAGTAGTGTTCAACAGGGAGCTATTACGTAACTTCCCATGATTCATCGAATTTACATAACATCGTTGATGTACTCTATCAGTCAAATTTCCTCAACTATACATTCTTTTGCTACTCTTACATGCTCTTCTCAGCAAAATGACAAGCATTAGAATACTGGGATAAAGGGGATGCAGCAGCTTAAATTAATGCCAGGCTTTAGTACAACAGGCGGGCAACAGCTGGCCAAACTAATCATTCAGTCTCTACCTGGACCTAAGAAAATGCTACCTGTAGAATGTATGTGGAGTGCCCATTTGGCTCCCCTAAAATCTCCCCAACAACAACAGTGGCCCGATGTACAAAACAATTGCCACTGGCAAATCATACATTCTTAAAGCAAGGCAAATAAGACAGAGACCACATCGACAGCAATCTTAAGCAAACAATATAGAGCAAGAGAGAAAAGCAGGCAGGTGTACAGAATGCGGACGAAAATCCCTTTTGTGCAGTAAATTAACAGGTCACAACATAAGTAAAAGTCATTTCTGGTCAGTTGTAAAAGGGAAAAGTGTACAGGCCGATAAACAGTCGCAGGGGGACTGTCAGACCCTGCTGGATGAAGGGGTCAAATCTAGAAGATCATAGACTCCATTCGACTCAACAATGCTAAGGATTCATACAAGATCGAAATATGAAAAGATTGTAAGAGTTCCTAAAAGGCCAGCATACAATTGAACCATTGATCCAACCTAGACTGCCATTTTACCCAGATGAAGGACTTGTACTGATCTGACTATCATGGCTTTCCTTCTAAACCTAGATTTTTTAATCAATCCTATATAAGTGAGAAGAAAGGGATAGGGTTGTCAAAGAAGCCGACTTAACTGCAGAAGTCAAGTAAAAAATATAAAGCTCATTATTAATCCAACAGTCAGCCTGCCTTTAATGGAATTATAACCAGTTTATAGCCTCATTCACACCCCGAAAGCAAAGCATCACACCAGAAAATCACACTTTTAACACTTGCACATTGACACACTTCACATAGTTCGGCAACTTACATCAGAAACACAAACCAAAGTGGTCGTTTAAAATGTACAGAAACTCCCCCCCCCCCCCGTGTCGAATACAAGGGATATCACTCATAAAACTCCCCTGCCTCACTAAACTGACCCGTGACAGATTCCCGGTCCACACATCGCTATCTCATGCAGCTTCAAAACACAAGATCAGAGTCCAGTTCCATCCTATGTGAATCATTTAACAAGAGACACTTTGTGCTTTAGTTTCTGCAACAGTGCCAAGTGGACATTGGGCACAAATTGTATGCATCTGACAAATGAGATCGGCTTGTATTCTCTCTGCTGCTGCAAAAAGAATTTTTTTTGGAAAAAAGCAAGTTGTTTAAATAAAAATTATATTACAGCCGTATAGCCCACTGCTCTAACCAGAGTTATAGGTCCGAGCTGTTGGCTCGTCTCTATAAAAAGGTAGTGGGCCTTGAACCACCGGTATAACCTGAGACATAAGGGCTATAAGTTTATTAGAACATTTCATCTACTGAAAGCAGAATGTTCACAATTAAAGAGGGAGAAACACATACAGAGACATTGAAATGTTTGATCAGAAGACCTATACTAGCCAGTTTTATTCCTCACCAAATTCACTGTCTTAGATGATGCTCTTAACATTCCAATCGTTTTACAGATGTTCTAATTTAAGTAGCCATTTTCTTTTAAATATTTGGTTGTGAGGTATTGTGTAAAGTTAGTTTACACACTCCACGCATTCCTGTTGGCAATGATATGTAATCCAGCACATTCCTCTACCTTCTATACTTTGAAGATCTAGGGATGTAGTGACGCGCTTACAAAGAAATGAAGGTAGCAGAAGTTCCAGCCCAGGTACTGATTTGCTTCTCCATTGAGACAAAAGCCAACTGAAGTTTCCAGATGTGCCAAATTTGTGGGGTGGCTTTTGTAATGAAGAGTGAGCTAATACGTGGATACCGAACACCCAGCTGAAGATGGCTTACATCACCAAACTCATTTCACAAATTTAAAAGCACTAATCATTGCTGACAATGCCCCATAAGCCTTAGTAGACGGTGCCCCATAAGCTTTAACATCTGCTAATTGTCCATGTCCACATTCAAAAAGGTTTAAGGTGGCCATCCATGGAACTCTAAAGACAAACATCACTTTTACTTAAACCTTTGCCCACATATCTATCAATATCTTGGGCAGTTAAATGTTAATAGTCAAGGTCAATGACAGATTATTAGGGATTCACCCCAGAACATGAGGAGATGAGGCTTAACTGTAAAATTACATATTTTTCTGTTGAGTTTAAATGGAAGGCTTGTAAAGTTTCTCAACTGCAGATTATCCCACCATCGCAGCCTTCTCTAATAGCAATTACCTGAAACCTACCTTCCCATCATTATTTTATTTCCACGTCAGATTTTGTAAACCCCAAATTTAAATGACACACACTCTGGTTCTGATGTCAACATGTGTGAACTGTGATTTTGGACCTGATGGTGTACACATTTAAACGTTTTATGTCAGAATATCATTAGCAAAGTTATTGTCTAACAGAAAGATTGTGTCCTAAACATAATTTAGAAAAATATTGCCAGTTTGTGAGTAGACTTTCAATCAACTCCAATGTTAACAAAAACATTATACCCATTGAAGTTAACGAGATTTAGGACAACATTTCTCTCAAACTATATTTTAGTTACGAAATTCGGGTACCTTATCATTTAAGCACACAAAAGGCCACGTACTTAAGGGCTGTACATAGGTCTACCTGCTGCAAAACAAACACATGCTACAGCAGACCATGCAAACCCGAACGCGCACATACACCTCTGTGTTTGCTGTCAACTGTTACACAGGCAAAGGCTCAGGGAAAAAGAACTTGAGCACAACCACAGCAGTTACCAATGAGAAGTTGTCAGTTATGCACACTGCCGTTGGCCTGTGACTCACAATTAGTCAAGCAAGTTAGAAGCATTTCAAGAATAGCATGACTTCCTCTAAAAAAATCACATTGCTTGATTTACACATCATTCTTTTTTTTAGAAAAGCTTTAACTTCAAGCTTTCAGCAGCAAAGTAGGTATAGACCAGAACATAGTGCTCCTAATATTATCTGACAAAAATATAGTGTCCTACATATTGTTAACAAAAATATTGCTCCATGGGAAGTAATGACAGACCATCTACTCCCAATGGTTTTGTAAATGATATTTAGGCCACAATATTTATGTCAGACAATAATTTTATAGATATTGTGACAGACAACCGTATATTGCAGATACCTTGCAAATTCAGTCCTTTAAATAGTGCTTAATAACAGGATAGGGGAAGGAGGTTGGCCATGTCTCATAAATCAAAGAGACTCAAGTCAACAACCGCTTTGGTTTCAATAATCCACTTTTTAAAAGCCTTTGACATTTAAATAAAGCATAACATTATTCTGTGATGGGCCTTTGAGCATGCCATCTTCTTTAGGTATGAAGTACCTGATGCAACTTAGCCAAGGATACCCCTTTGTGTTATTTTTCACTTTCAAGCTTCATGGTAAATGCCAAGGAGAGGATGACATTGCGTTGATTGCCCTGTTGAGATTACACACCTACAATCTATCCGTATTTACAAAAAAGATATTGCAACAGGGCTGATCCTAGAGAGTTTAAATACATTTTTTTAAACGCATCCTTCTCGTGGACATGTTAATAAAGGTATTTGGAAAAAAAATATTGGAGAGTCCAAAACACATGCACTTCCTTGAGCCTCTTTTTTTGTAATTAAAACCTAGGAAAGATTTAGAAAGTTCTTTGGGAAATCTTGGTACCTACTCCTGGACATAGACAAGTCTAGCAGCACGGACTCTCTCTAAGACATATGCAGTAGGGTCTATGGGCTACATTGACTGGGAGAAACCACACAGATCTTTCCGTGGAAGAAAAAAAAAAACCAAAGGCCATAATTCCCCGGCCTACCAAAAATACACGTTAAAACTTCATTAATCCAAATTAAGTAGAGCCATGCAGTCTTATCCAGTCTTATCCAGTCGTCCTTTACCTTAGCGATGCATCTGGATGAGTTTCCATGTGGGTCTCTAGACCAAACTTGCAAGGGAACTCCTTAAAGCACACTGGACAGTGGAAGACTTCTTCTTCTATCTTCTTGGGGAGCTCAATGGGTTGGATGTCTTCTACCACCTTCCAGAAAAGAAGGACACCACAGGTGTTAGCCCACTTCTGTAACAGTGTGTGGAGTTACTAGAAGCCATACCACATATTTAGGAGACAGTGCTCCACAACTCCCTTGCTCAAATGCACCATTATCAGTTCAAGGTGAACAGCTGCCTAGTACATATATTACACAACCACAATATTATTAGACTACACAGTTGTAATCTATGATGAAGAAAAAAAGCCAGGAATTTCTCACTCATTAGTGTACTCATTAGTAGTCTCTCTAAAATGTATTCTTCCGAGAGCTAATGGGTGCAAGAATTCCTGCAAGTCAACATTATTGGCTTTACATCTTGGAACGCATTATAGAAACATATAAGGTTCTTTACACAGTACATTTGGTTAAAAGACTGGAAGATCTGAAGCTATTAATACATTTAACACATGGTGAAGTGATTCTAGCTAACCCTTCCAATTAATTACCAAGCAGCATTAAAAAAAAATAATTATCAATTTAGTGGGCGAAGGGAGATAAGAGTTTAAAGCAACTTGCGGTACAAACATAACCAAAAACACTGATATGAACTAAACAAGGAATATTAGAGAAAATAATGGTCTTCAATTTTTTTACAAAGTAAACACTAAGAGATGATGGACGGAGGGCTGAAAATTTCAAAGACACTCACCCCCAGTCACATATTTGAGTTGAATCCATCATCATTCTTTAGCTCACTTCACCACACCAGTTCAGACACAGCTATATGCAAATCAGTCTTGACCCTGTGCCTCATGGGAACAGTCCAGACCGAACTGCCAAGCCATGTCTTTCCTGGACCGGAAACAAGCATCCTGGAACCGGTTTCGGGGTAACACCCTTCAACAGCCAGGCTAACTTGAATTCAGTGGCAAAGTGAGCAAGGAACCCACGTCTGGCCCTACCCAGCCAACTTAGGGCGAACAAAGCAAACACAAGGAAATGATGGACGGAGCGCTGAAACTTTTCAGACACTCTCCTTGTTTGCATTAAGTTGGCAGGGTATGCCCAGACGTGGGTCCCTTGCTCACTTTGCCACTGGATTCACGCTAGCCTGGCTGATGGGGGTGGTTAGCCCGAAACCAGTCCCAGGATGCTTGTTTTTGATCCAGGGAAGGCATGGCTTGGCAGTTCGGGCTGGACTGTTCCCATGAGGCACAGGGTCAAGACTGATTTGCATGTAGCTGTTTATGAACTGGGGTGGCGAAGTGACCTAAAGAACGATGATGGATTCAACTCAGATCTGTGACTGGAGGTGAGTGTCTGAAAAGTTTCAGCGATCCGTCCATCATCTGCTTGTGTTTGCTTACTTTTTTTAGCCTCTTGAGATCTTGTGAACTGTAGAGCTTACCCCATGCAGAACATTTTTCCTATAGAAATCACTGTACGTGAAAACAACTGACACGCAGTACGCAGAGGTAGAATAAAGCTACGGTATTCCATGTGCCATCACAGGTAATAATAATGGTCTACATATATGCACATTAGTCTGCGTGTGTGAATATCATTGTAACAGTAACTAACATATTTAGAAAAACTAAAATCAAGCCAAGCACATACAAGGAAACGGGCTACAGTAGAACCAGGAAATATGGCTTGTTTTTATCACTGCATTGATCATTCACAATTACTTTTTTTGCAGGGCTAGGTTCATCCTTCTCCATCTCTGCGTCAAGACTCAGCTTACGCTTGGTTGGAAGCCTTCGGCGTTTCGGGGGAGATGGTGGGCTGGCACTCACAGGAACACCGGGATCCTTCTCATGTATCTTCATGTGCCTGGGCGAAAGTGAGGTTGGGGTGAGATGAGCAAGTAATACTTTGATCACGCATGAAAATTCAACCTTGCAGCCAATGTAAAACTTAGATACAATTATGGTCTTGTCCAACATGTAATCCATGTCACCAATATTTAAAGCACGATAAAATATCCGTAATCGGTCACAAACTAATTTGCTTAAAGATGATGAGTAATTGAAATTCACATGCTTGCAAGAGACACAATATTTTTACTCCACTTACTCTTCTATAGGCCTCATCAGAAACCAATCAAGTTAGTCATCTGGGGCCTTATCATACATTGTGCCCCCCTGCTTTCTGCCCCTCTCGACAGAATGGTACTACTGAAGGAGCCGCAGACTGTATTATGGACGCAGGCGCAGAGGCAAACATGCCTTTAGGATGCGCACTGAAAGTGAACCACAAAAAGGTGGCAAACTTTCAGTGCACAGCGTAAAAGCAGCCCCCTGGATGGGAGACAGGAGATACTATGGATCCCCCCCGACACTCCCCCCTGCATGCACCCATTACCTTTGTGTGTTTGATGTATGTACCGCCTTAAGTGGGCATGGGTATATGCAAAAATATGACCACCTTGCCTGCTGTGCCACTGGAACCTAGCTACACCCAACAGAAGTGCCGCAATCAGGGTAAAACCAGTCTTGTGTTGCTTGTGTTCTGGATCGGAGAGGGCCTCGCTTGGCGATTTGGGCTGGACTGTTCCTATTGAAGCAGGTTTAAGACTGATTTGCATATGGCTGGGTCTAATTTGAAGTGGCATGGTGGGCAAAGGGACGATGGGCTGGAATGCTACCCGAGTGAATGCTACTGGTTAGACTTATTGCATACTTCTTCCCATTACCTTTTGTGTGTTTGATTTACAACCAATGGTCAGCGCATGCTGCCTCTGACAATCTCCATGCTTGCCAGAACTCCTAGAAAATCCCAGGAAAGGCAAATGGAAAAGGTTACTTACTTAAACAACATTTGTTTAAGCTGGACTGTTGATTCAGATGCATTATTTTTCCATCAACTGGATAAGCTCAGAAAAGCCTCTTGATTACATATACTAAAGGGCTTTTGGTGTTGACAGTAGGACTCATGATGACATTGACTTTAAGTCCACAATGCCCCAAAACATATCCAAAATATTCACATCCCAAATTATTTAATTTCATTTGAAAGCAGAGAGCTGCAAAGACCAAGAACCACTAAAAGGCAGAATAATGAACAGCATGTGAATCTAGAACAGGTTAATTGTGTTGTAATTGCATTTATATAGCGCTTACAACCCCATACTAGGCGTCAAAGGGCTTTTTCGGCGAATAGCACGCTACTACTGTACCCATTAAGGATTAGTGGTGAATTAGTATAGTGAAAAAGGAAAGAAATTTGATTGGTGGATGTGTTAGTCAGTTATTTGGATTGAGAAGGATAGCGGAGGGATAGAATAGGGAAAAAGGTTTAGATTTATATAGCACTTGCTACCCCTTGCACAGTTTTGGAACACTTTTTTGGCTAGTAGCACGCTACTCTGGAACCCATAAAGGATTAGTGGTGAATTAAAATAGTAAAATGTGAAATTAATGTAAGTGGTAGACATGTTAGTCTGTTATTTGGATTGAAAAGGATAGTGGAGAGATGTTTTGGAGCTCATAACAGTAGAAGGAGGCTTGGGATGACGATGAGTAAAAGGGAGTTGGAGGGGGAAGAGTCAGAGGTAAGGGTTCAGGAAGGCTTGTTTGGGGGGATCGGAATAGTAAAAGAAGTAGGAGATGATGCAACGATGGGTAGAGTAGGGAAGAGCCTAGAAAGGATTATTTTGGGGATCATAGTAGTGGTATGGGATTTGGGATGAATGAGAGAGTGGAAGAAGAGGATATATAGATAGAGGTATAGGGTGAGAAATAGAGTAGTGCACTGGAAAGAGTAGTAGAAAGATGTTTGAGATGAGTCAGAGAGTTGAGGTAGAGGATATATTGAGAAAGGTACAGGGTGAGAAATAGGGTAGAGCATTGGATATGCTGAATTAGATGAAATGTAATAAATATGTAGATCCATAAGTACATAAAAGGTATATAGATGCATAAAGGAAGTAGTATATGTTGATTAAAGATGCATTAAATAAACTCTGGCTTTCAAGTGTGTACATTAAGATGTATGATTACATTTTGAAAGCATTTCAAGTGTTATAGCAACGAACCTAACTTGCAGAACATTCCTTAAAAAATTACTGAATCACAAAATTGGGTTTTGAAACGCATTGCAAATTGCTATTTGGCAGGAGCATGTTTAAAGCATCCCTTCCAAAAAGTGATTTGTTATGGTATGTATAGATGTTTTGTGACCATAATCCAGTTGCAAATCATTCACAAATTACCGACTTCCAAGTTGGGATGATGCAAAACCTAATGGACCCAGGAATAGGAAAATGTCAATGGATAAAGGATCTTTTAAAAGACGTCTTGGAAAGAGGACTAAATTAGCAGACTAAAAGACCAACTAAATGTAAGAGCAAACATCAAGTATAAGAGTGGGGAATGAAACACTATCACATGCTGATTTACCGGCTATAAAAAGAGTAACAGAAAACCAAACTGCAAATATTTATTGAGCAAATTTTACTGAATGAGAATGTGCCGCTGTATTCAGAGTTTTAAAAAAACGTTTGTCAAATCCTGAAAACTCATAATTGTAGGTGGCTCTTCGATCCACGCTCAACTTAGATGCTGGTGACAGCAGTTACTACAGGCAGCTAATTAACGGGACCCTTCACAAGCTGCAACGACAAACTACAGGGGATCAGCCAGAGAAAAATAACGCCAGGACTAGGAAATTACTATTTTGAGGTTCCCTCTGAGCAAATGTCTTCGCGAGTAAGAAACAACTCAGCCAACAGCACAACAGTTAATTTTAGGAAAGAAAAATAGCTCCATCACTACAGTGGAAGCTGTATTTCAGTACTGGTGCTGAAAGAAAGGGCAATATCCAGACAGTCAGTACTGGAGGGAAACGACCGCTCACCATGTGGAGGTTAGCTCCTCATTAAAGAGGAGACTCTAAGAAAGTAACTGATACTTCCAGACATGTATGTCGATGCCCACCAGGACCACGAACAAAAAAAAAAGAGAGTAAAGACTACAATTCTGGACCCAACCACTAAATGGTAGAATACTGCACTGCATAGTGAATCCAGAAAGATTCATGCAGCAAAACTGATACTACTAGACATGCAAAGAGGGGGTCAATGTGGACATTACCCAATGTATTGTCTACTGAGTTCCAGAAGACTCGTGCAGCTCTACCAAGATAGTATTTCTTAGCATGTGAGTAAAATATCCAGCATACTGTTGTTAGCGTCTTGGAGTTTCTGATGAATATAAGCTGCTGCTACTATTGTGCACATGAAACTATAAATATATTCTTACATATGGATGCAGTCTTATCATGCTATATGCAAATAAAAACGCAAATACGTCCACTGACAGTGTGTAGTGTTCACATTCCATTTTTCATTGAATAATGGATTTTGGTGGCTGGTAGGGTTACCAAAAAGTGAGAATCTGAATGAAGCACATCTTGCTGGAGCATACAACTGCAATTCAGTCAACGAGCTGTATTTTTTATAGAGGGGTTTGAAAATTAACTGTAAATCGAGCAACACATAAAAACGTTAAAGTTATTACATGTTAGCAAAAAAGTGATTAGAGCAACAAAATGATTAGAAATTGTCATTTTTATTTCCCGCTTTCATAGTAATTTAGCGCCATTTATGTCATGTGTTCACAAATAAAACACGAAAAGGTGGAGGGCTCTAAACAATGTTAAGCAGTTGTCCTTCCGTTTTCATTAGTCCGTGGCCTCATAGCCTCTAGCTGGCCGTGTTGAAGGTTCCATCAGGTGTGCATCCACTAGATAGAAGTCACTGTTTAGACATCAACCATGTTAAGCTCATGCATAGGAGATGAAAGCAATGTTTTGATCCCGCCTAAAAATGCATGCATCCTTCCCCCAAAAGGTATGAGGTTCCTCACCCTTAATGCCAAAGAAGCTCAAATCTTGGCATAAATGGACACATTCATTCCCCAGTTCTCACGGACGCTAAGTAACTTGCATTATTCATTGAGTTACCTCTCATTTAAAACACGTCACAGAAATAAAACATTTAGACCGCCTAGAACCAGGTCTCACTTCTAAATCTAACTGAACCCTATTGCAGAGGAAGAGGTTCCAGAAACTCTGTTCAAGTCTTAACCCTTTTCCTCCCTGATGACTCAGATCAAGGGCATACTGCATTGTGAAGCTTAACTCAAAGGCTTGAAGATGTATTGCAACAATATCCACATGCTGACAAACTAGCCGCCTTCCTAAGCCTACATAATTGTCTAGTACTTATATATTACATGTAATGCAGTATCAACTGGTGCAGCAGCCATCCTAGGCCAAAACTAAGGCCTCGCTCCTAGGAAGAAAAAGGCAAGACTAGAAATCAAGAAAGACAAGAGCAAGTGATAAGCCTTATCAATTTTTAGATCCAGTATCTGTAACAACGTCGCGTAATTTTTCAGACTCGCTACAACACTTCTGGACTTCAGAAAAGAGCAAAAGGCTCCTCTCATAAAAGCGCCCTCCAGCGATATATGACAAAATGCACCTTAAAACCAGTTTTTCCTCTACAATGGATGGACCCTACAAAGGAGAACCTCATCAGTCATCAGACCCTCTCGACTCCACGGCTTATAAGTTCAACAAAGAAGAAACTCTGCCCACTCTACCGATGGTACGCAATTCTGAGTGTCTTTTGGATTCCCGCACAACTACAACTTCTCCCCTCCCCATTACACGAGTTACACCAATTTGTTGCTTTATTAGGTCTACGCTTTAAATGCGCACAAGGCTCAATCATTAGTGTGATGATTACCAAGTCATGTTTTGTTATAAGATTTGTATTCCCACCAACATTACCTGTAGAGAGCCAGTAATGGATATTGAAAGCAGACTGATTTCTCATACTCCTGAAATCAACCTTTTTCCACACATGCTTTAGCACCAACCTGTCACGGTCCATGCAGGTAACAGTGGTATGGCCGCGTTGGGGAGGGTGGGGTGGGGGGTGGGGGGGTCCGAGGGCCGATGCCAAGTGAAAAAATGTGCATCGTCTCTCGAAATCCCCCCCCCCAACGCGGCCCCACCGATGTTACCTGCACGGACCACGGCTGGCACCAACACTTTGCTTAGTCGAGGTCCGCTTTACTCCGGTTTACTTTTGACGTTTTATAAACAAACATAAAATTGGAATTAGAGGCAAAAATGGACTAACCGGCCTGCTCAATTTCCTGGCTGCTGCAATGCCAAGGACTATACAAATTCTCCAGGTGAGTTTTTGGTCTAGAAGCAACGGCTTAATCTCCTCCCTTCACTTTTTAAATTAAATCTTTGCATTGGATTCTACCGGCTGCCCTAAATATACAATGACCTAGCCAACAAGATAGCTAGGTATGGATAGGTGTGGACTTTTATGGTTTAATATACTGTAAATCATTAGCGTGAGGATTCTGAAGTTGGGTTGATGTTTAATGTTTATATTTTAAAATGCTGTGGCCACCTAACCTGCCCTCTCCTCTGGCTGCTACCGCACCATCTCCTTTAATGTAATACTAGATTTACATCACCTGTATGTACACATTGTGCAGACATGGTAATACCCTGTGATTGCATATCAGATACACTAATGACAGGAAGGCTCTTTTTATGCTCTTTTTTTTTAACTGTTTGTTCATTGCAGAAGATTGTGACTGATGAAAATTAACACCTGCAAAGAGCTACTTTCTTGAGCACCGTCTTCAATCCACTTTGTGTGTATCTCAGAGTCACCGTACGATTTCAAAAGTCTGTTTAGATAACAATTTCACTGTGAAAGGTCCCAAATAGATGCTTTTCTAAAAGCACAGAAAAAGTTAGCCCTAGGTGCTACCTGTTGCTTTTACCTGTGATGTTAAGCCTGTAGGCGAACCCGCTCCCTTACTGACACCACAGTTGATGTATGCAGGGTGTATGGTGTGTTTCAGGTTGAAAGCGGTGGGGAAGGGTGGATATTTTTATGTGGAGGATGACAAGATCTAAAACCACAATATGTCTCACTGTGGGTAGTAGACTAGGTGTTTGGGCTAGGTGATTAAGCCAAATCATGCACCGACTAGGCATAAAAGCAAAAAATAAGACATTCTCTCTTTACACCACCTTTGCAGGCGTGTGCATTATTCCAGTTTACCTGCAGCTCTGCAAAGATTTTGTGAACACTGTAAGATTATTTTCACCAAAGACATTATTTACACTTGTGATGAAACCCAGAAAACACATACAGATTTCTTCTCAGCACGTTTACCTTGTGTATTTTTTGTACACTGGCACTATGTAGGGGTAAAAAACATTAACTGTTTTCTACGAAGTATCGAATGCAGACCTATTCAGTTAATATTAGACCGGTACATGAGCAGCATAAATGAGTTGGGAAAGTTCTCATTTTCAAGAAAATTAGCTTCTTCACAGTGTAGTCTTTAATTCGTTCCTGGTATAATCCTAAATACAGACACTTAAAATTCACCAGGTGCAGTGTGTCCCTTGGAGTCCTCTCATGCTCCGCATTGTCAGAGGTTAAGAGCCAAGATGCCACGTTTCCACCTAAAATGGCTATGGAATGAAGGCTACAGTATTTACATTTTTCCTGTGATTTCTTCAAAAGAAAATCTGCAGGTAAGTGCAGCGTACAGAAAGATACGTAGTGAACTATGGAAAACTCCAAAAACAACAAGGTGATCGATGGGACTGGGATTCAGGCACGAGGGGTTACCAGTGGCTGAGATTGATTCAATCATTCCATCCATCATTTTTTTTTATTCTTCCCTGTGATTACCTGAATGCGACGGGAATGGTCAAACCAGGGGCTCATTTTGCATAAGAACCAAGCAGGACCCGAGTGAAGACACCCAAATAGGACAGAAACTGCCTTGGGTTGCTTGGGTTCCGGTTCAGAGAACACCTGGCTTTGCAGTTCGGGCTGGATTGTACCAACAGAAGTAGAAACAAGGCCAATTTGCATATGGCTGGGTTTAATCTGAGGCAGCATGGTGGGCAAAAATTAAAGAAATGGAGTGGGTTCGGCCCTTAGTAATTACCAGTGGCTGAGATTAATTCAATCATTCCACCCCTAACTTTTTTGTATTCTTAATGAAAAACAGCAATGAAAGCAATGTTTCTTTATAAAAAAAATGCTATGTCAAACAGCACCCATTATCAAGTGAAAATAACCCTTGTTGATATAAGACTGCTACCACAGCTTTTCTAACTCTGTGTTCTTGAAAACAACAAAAATCAGATGTTGCTCCAGTAACTATCACAAACATTTCTGTGCCATGACAGAAATGAAAAAAAGAAAAATACTTTCCTACCAAATAAAACAAAAGTAAAGCTTATAAATCATTTGAAATGAGTGAGTGATTTGAACACAAAGAAAAGAATAAACCAGTTGTTTTAATGAAGCAAACCGAGTTTGTGATATTTTTGCTAATTATGTGAAAACATACACACAAAACCACCCGACTTCACCTCAAACACACACCCATGTTTTACATTTGAACAGTGTGCGAAATAGATTTTATTCACTTATTATGGAAACGGAAAAAAACGTGTGCAACTGTGTGCCCCAAGTTTTACCACTCGCTCTATTCTGTGTATTGGAATTAGTTGAACAGTGTAGATTTGGAGGTCAGCTCCAGCCATGCACAAGCTACGGTGACACGATAACCCACCTCAACCATGCACTTTCAGCGCTGACAGGATGCAGTCCTAGAATGAACGATTGTTCCCCAAGTTCAAAGAGCACCTTTCCAAGCTGCGGACCCCCACCCAGAACTCCACCAGCACTATCACCCCTGACGTCGCAGCCCCCACCTACAACACCTCTACCCCCAGCACCCCAGTAAATGGCCCACCTGCTGTTAACGCCCTCCACTCCCCAAGGACAGTCACAAATATCTCCACCTCATATACTAGCCACCCCTCTAACATGACCCCTCTTATCCCCACTCATACCCCCTCCATCCCTCTCCCCCCTGACATAACAACTCCCACCCACAACACGCTACCATCTGAACATGCCACCGCCCGGAGTTTATCCACCCCCCCTCCCATCCCCCCCACGGCAGACCCCTCTCCCTCCCCAGCTCCCTCCCCACTCCCACCCACGAGTCGCTCACACCTGACACAACAACTCTCACCCACAACACGCCACCTTCTACACACACCACCACTCGGAGTTTATCCACCCCCCTTCCCATCCCCCCCACGGAAGACACCTCTCCCTCCCCAGCTCCCTCCCCACTCCCACCCACGACACTACCACCCTCCCAACAAAAGATACAGAACATACCGCCTCCATTACCTTAGCATCCCCCTATCTCCCACCTCCTATTCTCAGCCCTCACTACCCTCCGGTCTCCCCCACTGTCTTCAGCCTTCACTCACTCTTCTACTCACCGGCACCGTCTCCCACTGACGTCACTATCTATGCTTCCCACCCACCGCCTACCTCACCTACTTCACCCACACCCCTCGCCCACAAACACGCCCACACTTTGAATGCCATCCCATTCATTAGCACCGCAGAACCTTCCAACAACGCTAGTATACCCCCCCCTCGATACCCTGCCCGCTTTCCAGCTCACTACTCAACCATTCACCAATGGCTCTCACCACCAACCCCATCCCCAATGCACCTCCTGACCTGACTTTATCCACCCTCCAACAAGTCAAAGAGGATATTCTACAAATCAAAAAAGATGTCCACGCAATCAAAGACCTTCTCTCCTAACAGCCCAGTTTACCTCCCACCATCACACTACCCTACAAACGACGCACCCTCCCTACATACCCTCGCCTCCGACGACACCCGCGCTGGCCGACTATCCCCGTTCGCAATGACTCCCACCGCCCCCGTCGTGTCCTCAACCCATTGTCGGACCGCGACCTATGCTCTCTCCTACGCTCTTATGGCCCAGGTCCGGTAAAACACATATCCAACACACACATCCCCATACCCACAATTCTTACAAACCCTCTGAGGCTCCCAACACTCAACAACAGAGGTTCCGTCCCTAACAACCTCAGAAAAGTTCCCCTCACACTAGAAAGCTCGACCACCCTTCTCTCTCCCAAACTCATATGCATCCTTTTAAACTGCAGATCGGCCCAGAGACACTCCTCCGACATCGCTGATCTCGTCTCAGCTATGGATTTGGACCTAGCCATTCTAACGAAAACGTGGCTCACTGAAGCCTCCACCCCGATTATGGACATACTAGTCCCCCCCAATTATCACATCATTAGGTTGGACAGGTCTCCTGGCAAGACGGGCGGGGGAATTGCATGCATTTTTAGGAGCAACCTCTCCGTTACTAAAGTCACCTCCCCCTCCCTTTCTTCCTGTGAACTCCTCTGCCTCGACATCACCAGCGAGAGCAAACAAGTTTGTGCTTTACATCTCATCTATCACCCGCCTGGTGACAATCTCATATTCACCCAACAACTCATGGACATGATCACTTCCAATGCCGGTCGGCAGACCACCCAAGTCTACCTGGGTGACTTCAATCTCAGCTGGAACGATCAGAAAGACACAGTGGTGAATAGTCTCAAAACTTTCCTTAATGCGCTTGAATTCACCCAAATATGCGATAGACGAACACATGACAAAGGTTCGATACTCGATCTCATCATTGCCAAAGAGAACTCTACACAACTGGAGGCGATTCGACCCTGCGATTGGTCAGATCACCACATTATCAACTTCTTTATCAATGAAAAAGTTAAACCTAACCCGGCTCAACCAATCAAATCCAAAACATGGAAAAGGGACATGAAGAATCTTAACCCCTCTACCCTGCCTCTCAACATCGGCAATCTCCTCCTTCCCCCTTCAGGTGCCTCGGATGTTCAATCACTGAGTGACCACTACCTTGACTCTATGAACACAATAGTCAATGAAGTCGCCCCTCTGCAACTGAAGAGAGTCTCCACCAAAATTTCTAACCCCTGGTATGATGATAGACTCAATGACGACAGGCGTACTATGCGAATGGCAGAGCGCACCTGGAGATCGGACCCTTCAGCACTGCACCTCAAAAGCCTTAAGAACAAGAGAAATGCCTACTTCAGGAAAATAAAGCGCACAAAGTCGGACTTCTTTAGCCGCCAGTTGGACCAAGCAAAAAACAGGTCAAGAAAGCTGTTCGAACTAATCAAGACCCAAACAAAGGCACAACCCTTACAATCAAACAGCACAACAAGCGACACCCCACACTGTGAAGCCTTCTCTGCTTTCTTTAAGCTAAAGACTGACAACATAAGAAATGACCTCATCATGGATGTAAGCCGATTCCCCAACCACACCAGAATGGCTAACACTCAACCTAAAAACAAGGCATCTTGGCAGTACTTCGATACCTATTCGGAAGAAGCAATACACAAACTGCTCTGCACCCTGAAGCCCTCTAATCACCTCACAGACCCTCTACCTGCTAATGCTGTAAAAGACTTCATCCCCTTGCTCCTCCCTCTCTGGACCAAAATCATCAACAGCTCCTTGCAACAAGGAATCATTCCAGACTCCCTCAAGGTGGGGCAAGTCACGCCCATACTCAAGAAACCTACAGCTGATCCGTCTGACCTAAACAATTACCGGCCCATCACCAATATCCCCACCCTGGCCAAACTGCTGGAGAAATGTGTCCAACTCCAACTAACAAAACACATTGACCAATTTGACCTCCTCAACCCTCATCTATCAGGCTTCCGTGCGAAACATAGCACGGAAACAGCTATGACACACATAATTGATGACGCCCTCCAAATTCTTGATCGCAATGAGTCCTGCCTCCTCATCCTTCTTGACCTCTCGTCAGCATTTGACACGGTCAAACATGAGAACTTGCTGGAGCTGCTAAGCACTAGAATGGGTCTATCGGGAACTGTTCTCAAATGTTTTTCGTCCTTCCTTCACAACCGGTCTCAGATGTTCAAGATCGACAATGTGCTATCTACACCTGTGCCTGCAGATCTAAGTGTTCCACAAGGATCCTCCCTCTCCCCCACACTGTTCAACCTCGTCATGGAACCGCTCGCCACCTTGCTCCAAGCTTCCAATGTCCAATTCCATATGTACGCCGACGACACACAACTTTACCTAAAGCTACAATCCCCGGAAGATATCAAACATCTGAATTCCACGCTTATTAACACTCAATCTTGGCTGGCCGATAATCACCCCAAACTAAATGCTCTGAAAACTGAGTTCCTACTCATCTCACCCCCGACGAAAATTTCCACCACCCAAACCTGGCTCAACAACCTAACAGCACTCAATGTCCAACCTACCATCGTGGACTCGGCGAAATCCCTAGGCATCACACTCGACGCCAAGCTCAACATGCAGCAGCACGTTAGCAAAGCCACAAAAACAGCTAATTTCCAAATCAACACACTGAGGAAAATTAAACCCTTCCTCCCTGCCGAAGACTTCCAAACTGCTGTTCAAGCTTTAGTCATCCCTCGAATAGACTACGGAATTGTGGCCCTCAGCGGACTCCCGCTATCCACAACAGCACCCTTAAGAGCCGCCCTGAACGCTGCCGCGAGACTCATTACTGGCTCAAGAAAGCATTCGCATATATCCCCAGACTTAAAGTCTCTAAAATGGCTGCCTTTTGAAGCCAGAATACAGCTAAAAATTGCAGTTATGACACACGCGGCCGTGCACCACAATGCACCCAACTACCTCGCTCAAAAGTTGTCTATATCAGGAGGTTCGAGATCCAATAGGAGTACAAAAAATCTACTCCTGAAACCTCGTAGATTCCGGAAAGAGAAAACATACAAGCGCTCCTTCTCAGGAATGGCACCCAGGATCTGGAATGCGCTCCCTCCTGAAACCAGGCTTATCTCCTCCACTGCACTCTTCAAGAAAGAGGTGAAAACCATCCTTCTGGCCAAGATCTCCTGAACCTTATAGGTGTTGGATCAGAGACTTTGCATTGCTTTGTATCACTGTTCACCCTGTCCTTTGGCACTATACTTCTACTGGATGGGGGCACTACTACGCTACTCTCTTGCTACCGACCAATATATGATACACGTTGGTTTACTGATCCACTCTCCCGATGCCCCCACTCATTATTCTCTCTATACTAAAACATTGGTATAAGCCATCCACACACCCTAGGTGTACCTGAACACCTCTGTAGTGGGATAAATGACTTGTGCTGTCTTTTATTACTTCTTTACCTGACTGTATATTGATATGTTTTATGTATGTTATTATTATCCTTGTTATTACCATGTTATTGACTATTATACTGCTCCCATTATCTCTGTTGATTCCTACTGCCCCTACCCTGTCTTTGTGAAGCGCTCTGATATCTGTAAGGATCCTGTTCGCGCTATATAAAACTTTGAATAAATAAATAAATAAAATAAACGAGGGAGGACTCATCAAGTGGCACTAACATATAAGTCTATGCATTATTCGGGAAACAAATGATTAACTCTCGAGCCTAAATTTTGTGAAACTGGTTTTGTTAAAATATTAGGAAACGGGAAGAATATGCCATTTTACAAAACGCAAAGACATTGTTGTATTAGAATGACATTCTGAACATTCAGTCACACTGATTCGTAACCAGAGGTGAACTGTGTCCGTGCTGGCACCTTGCTGTGATCGTACACTGGTACTGAAAGTCTAGGGAGACCCATCTCTCCAGAAGGCATGTAATGTGAGCATCTTTCAATGAATTGTTCTGTCTTCCATGTTCACTTACAGGATCAGCAACAGGAACTGCAGGTCTGAAGCCAAGCGTCATTTAGGAAAATGATGTGGGGTGCAGGGGAGTAGCTTCTATTTGTGCAGCAGGTGCAGTGGCACCGGGGTACAGAGGGGCCTACTAAACCCTGATTATTGCTGGGTCTCACAGTTAAAAGAGCGTGAGGGTCCCATTTTCTCTTGTACTATGGCCAATGGCATACTGGCTACGCCACTGGTGGGGTAATGTAAGGAACAAAACAGCCCGTTTTCCTTTCTCTGCTATTGGGACCAGATTTGATGTTCCTCTGGTACTCTTGCTGGTGGCGCCCTAGGCAGCCGCCTAGTGCCTTCACGAGTCAATGCCACCGACTCTGGCTATACCAAACAATTCATCATTTAAAAAAACTGCTTCCAAAAGAGGCTTCGACTCCAAATGTTTCTTCTCTTAAAGACCCATACAAGTGAGCACGTTAACGTGAGCGCTCATCCCAGCTCATTGTCTCAGTGGCCCTCAGTGCAGCTGAAACAACACAAACTTTCCCGACCGCCGCCTGATGCTCCTGTGCTACTTACGGAAAAAGACGAACAACTAGCCTTCCTCTAAATGGAGATATCATTTTACAAACTGTTTTGCTGAAGCGAAAAAATACCTTATTTACGTGTAAACAGATTCAGAAAAATACATTGACGAAACAGGGTCACACTGTTTGCCAGTTTAAGCACGCTCACTGAAACAGGTCGAGCAGGTTGCGCCTGGGTATTTTTTTTTCTTTTTTGTTCGCTGGGGAAATGTATTTCAGAGGAAACAAGCATCCAACACAATGCAAAGAACCAGCAGTGCAGCAGGAAAATGACACCGTCCTGCCAAGAATTGTCATTTTTCGCTTTTTTTCTTTAGAGAAGGAGGCCTCCCTGGGTGTTTGTCTTCAGCTGCTCTCGGGGTTTGCACTGGGACAGGCCCGACGCAGCCCCATTGTTCCAGCACAGCCAGGAGACGAGCACTAAATGGAAACATTTGTGGACATCTTGCAGCCTGGGCAGGGGAGCTGTGTCAGGGATGCTGCGCTGCATCCTGCAGACATTTCCCTCGCTGTCTCCACCCCCGTTTCCTGCCCGGCGCAGGCACCGACATGTGGAAAGGCGGGAGGGAGCGAGTGCTTTCCATTCGCCATTCGTCTCTCACAGCTGAAAAGTCCGCCTGGTACTTCCAGAGGCCCCTTCAGCTATTTCAAGTTCGAACTCATTAAAATGTTCTTAACCCATCTCCCCGTGGGAGATAAATATGGGGGGAAAACTGATCAACAAAAACAGCCAGGCGCTCTCCTCAGAATGTGCTGCGCCATGGCGCCAGGAATGCGCGGGGATTTTTGCGCACGGATACCTTTGTCAGAGGCGACCTGCGCGCGCACTAGACATTCCTGGGCTTGCAACGCCCAGGACCTGAAGCGCTCAGTGCCACGAAGCAAGCAGCAATGAAAGGACGTCTAGCGTACCAATGTGGTCTCAGTTACTGGGGGCAGTGCTTTAAGTGCGATGAAAAAACCTGCGGGCTCTCTCAAAGGGGCGTGACCAATGTAATTAAGGGCGTGGCTTAAAAAGGTAGGCTAAAAATCTGTGCCACTCTACTGGTATTTTGCTGCTCTGTCATTGCATCCAGATCTATAATAAATCACACCTTTAACAAGCAAGGACTATTGGCTATGTCAATGATTGTTAGTTGCATGAGATAAAAAAGCAGCAATTATGGCCTCGTTGTATAGAATACTGAAAATGCTTCAGTTCTAAAATGATGAGACTGTGAAAGAACCATAACCAGTCTCTTTGAAGTTATATCACAGGCAGTAAAGAGTGGAACTGAGGCAGAGTTCAGATAGTTTCTCTCTCTGAGAATGAGGGCAAAAATGGAGAGCCCGATTGGGACCCGTTTCAGCATCTGCTTTTTAGAACTGCAGGTGCAGAGAACCGACAGGACCCGGCCCACTTAAAGCCCTGTCTGGGTGAATGATGGTTTGTCTGGCTTTAAAGCAAGGGGACCAAGCCGACGACACTCAAACAACGCTTCATGTTAACAGTTCAACCTTTATTTCAGTGTTTACCTCGCACCAGTACTTCTGGTCACTTTAGAGAACCGTGCATACAGAGTGGTGGAGGGTAAGAGACAACACACGTGTATCTCAATTCTGCATCTTTTACATGCAGCCTATACTCATCCCCAGTCACTGCAGGTGCACTTTCTTTCCTTAAAGATCACACCTCCCATAAGGTACCACAGTATACTGACTGTGTTAACACAAGGGCACCGGAGCTTTGCTTATCAAAGGTCCTCTGATGCTGCCAATGGTATGTATGGAGGTACAATGTACTAAACAAGTAAAGCAAAATAGTTAATGAAGTGGTATTTAGAGCGAAGTTGGCCACAGCACTGCAGGTGTTGGTAAAGATAAAAATAACAAAAGAGCGCTAGTGAAATAAAAGTACTAAAGATATTTGTGGATGACTAACTCATTTCCTTTTCAAATTGTGACACCAATTTCCAAGTACAATTGTCAAAGGATGTGGGGACAGGATTGGTTTTAGTCAGGCTATAAACAAATTAGTGTGACTGAACACTTTACTCTTCTACAGCAGAACATAAAGTAATGTGGCTGTCTTTCAAATCTCCTTAATAGGAATGAACTTTTAGGGTTCTCTTGATAACAATTGTGCAAGACACAAGGGACATGCCCATGAGCACTGTTTCTCGTTATAGAGGAAATTCCCATAAAAATCACTGACTTCTATGGTGAAGTGACTTTTTCACTAGGAAGCCACTGGTTCAAAATGGGACGCTGTCAAAAGGCCCAAGCTCAATTCAGGTCCCACACTAGACATGAAGGAACACCTGGTCAATCAAAAGTGAGGGAGCAGGAGCTATTAAAGGTCCAGCCACTGGTGCTTCTAACTCTAAATATTCATACAAATATAGTTCCTGAAGTGGGGAAGGTAGAGGAAAGGGAAGGTTGGATTATCAGTTAGTTCTGGGGAGTCTCGGGAGGGGAATCAGAGGAGACAGGAAAGCGCAGGATCGTAGCTCCAACTGACCATCCCAAAAGCCCTGGTCGGCGGGGTCTGAAGAACACCCTACAGATAACAATAAAAACGTACGAAGGCAGTAGACCTCCCTCCTCTCCCGGGATACATTTACAGAGCCATGTAGTCCGCCCTCCGGTCCACGTGATTAGGTCTGGAATCAGGAGTTCTCAGGATAAAGAAAACACAGTGGCCTTCACATTAAAACAAGGGAACAAGAGGAATCCCTCAAGTGCGAAAAAATGTTACGCATGGACTGATTTCGAAAGCGGATACAGTGTATAGCACACAGAGATCATACTAAACAAGTCTATCAACCTTGGGAATTATTATACTGGGAAGACCCTCTGGTGGATAAACTCCTGCATATTTAAGAATACTTACAACAGAGCTTTTGGAGTCTCAGAAATCATGAAGGACCACAACTTATAAAAATATCATGAAAGTCTAAATAAGCTTGATACTGATCAGAGTGGTCTACCCTAGAACGTAATCCACTAATGAGGAGGAATCGGCACGATAAATATCTTCGAATAATAAAATACAGTATTCACTGGTAAAAGAAAAATCCTGAAGAAGGCATTTGCCGAAACGCGTTGGTGGTATTCTGCAAATCACTTCCAGTGTCTTTTTTGTCTCTTTTTTGTTTCTATGTCCACAATATGTTCAAGTCTACTGTATAAAATGAGATAAAATGTGAGAAACCTGGTATATAATCCTATTTGTGATATCTAAATCAAGTTTGTGGTTGAACCTATTGGAGTAATATATGTAGAAATGTGGATTTATTGTTGTGTTTAATAGAAAATTGAATGTATATAGATTATATATTGTTAACACTAAACAAAAAACATAGATCAATAAAACAAAAAATATTTTTATTGATTAATATAGTGTTTATTATGTTAGAAAGTATCTAGAGTTAGCGCACAGATTCTTTGTAAAACAGCACTGAGCCCGGTGCGATTGCTTTTTTCTAAAAAAGTTCTGGGGAGTCTTCCTCTTTGGAAGATAAAGCCCTCACACAACCAAATGGATGTCATGCTTCATAATTGAGGTTTTGCTCCTCATGGGGCCGGGGCTGCAATGCCCACAGGCCCTGCAGGAGGGCTCTTTACCAGAGATCATCACTTTTTGCTGTTTTTGGTGAAAGCTGGAATATTAAAGTAGGGTAGTGTGCGTAAAAGTATATTGAAACTACCTAAGGTGTGCCATATAATTTTTAATCAATTGGTACCCTTGGTAGGGATAACAACAAAGATGTGAGTACTGTGATTAGGAAACGTAGGAGCTGTGACAGTCCCAGTGTTCAATATTAGTTTTTTTTCTCTTTATAGGTCACCATGTTTCAGGCATTTGCAGTCCCGACGGGATTTATGGCATTTCTTTAGGGCCAGAACATAAAACCTGTACCCTACATTGAAGCGGGATACGCATTCGAGGTGTAAATGAGGACAACATTGGATTCACTATACCTATGTGTATGCTGAATCAAATCTCTAAATCCAACCCATCTGGTGTTGTGGTGATAGCACCTTATATTGAGACAGAGGACCGGGTCCTAGCTGCGGTATCAATTAGTCCTGTACGTCACCGTCTGTAGGTTACCTAGAGACGGGCAGAGAGGGTAGGTCTTGAATGTGAAACCACACAGGGCTAATTGTATTTTTTAATTTTGCATTGAGAGCACATACGGTCTTTTAATAGCTATACATATATATAAAACCACTAATCTTACATTTCACAAACTCATTAGTTCTCGGTGGATATTTGTTGCATTAACAGATATTTAGTCCATAGGAGGTCCACTGAAGCCCCTTAGCCTGCTGATTCGGAGTCGAGAACCCTAATGAAGGTTACCCCTCCCTCAATCCCTTCCATCAGATTCTGGCCTTCTTCCCTTTCTCACGTTAAGAACTCAAATACTTTCCAATGGCTCCACAGTTTCTCAAACTACTTGGGTATCCCTGAGCCCCATACACCCATCTCTCTTCTCTCTGCAGCCATGCTACAGTCTAGGTTTTTGGCCACCTCCGATTCCTCTGGATAAAGTATAAAACCCACATCTTCTCTTGACAGCTTTCAGAGCATTTCATGTGCAGTGTGTCCCTTTACTTTTCTCTCCATTCATTTTTTACTTGGGCTAGGCACATACCGAACGTGGGGTTATAGGGTTTGTGACTAAAATACCCCATGTGCAAAGGTTTAATTTCTTCAGATTGCAGACAGTAATTTTTGTTATGGAGCAAGACCAAATATACACCTTGGTTAGCATGGTAGCCCCCACAGTGACTGGTTTTGTTAAAGCACTTCTGTGACGGAGTACGAGATGGCAGTATGCCAAAGAGGCAATACTGGAATTCTCAAGAGTCGCAGTGTGCCCCGAACCAGAAAGTGGAAGTGATTATAGACTTGTTTGGGTTGTGGGAGGCACATAATTGGTGACATTAGTTATGTCCGTATCAAAGTCAAGTTAGTGTAGTTGCATAGTACTTAATACCAGCATTTAACACATTTGTATGTACCACACAGATTTTAAATAGTGGACATCTTTGTACTCTGACTACTCCTGATGCGAAGAGAACATCAAGCTTCCTAGCATGAGCCAAATGTGTCCAAGTTTCTCACTACTCTTTAGGAAACAGTCTATTGTTTTAACGTAGTCTCAGTTGACAGGTTTGAAATGGATATAGAAAATTACAGAAGAATATAAAATTAAAGTAAAAAATTGTAATATAAATGAAGAAAGGAAAAGTTGCAATTTCAGTGTCCAAGTGACTTGTATCGCTTACAAAAGCCAATGATGAAGTATAGAGAACTGTGGTTTCACTCTTTCAGGCCATACCAATCGCTCATCTTCAGCCATCACTCACCTGTGCATATTTCCATTGGTTGTAAAGGACTGGCCGCAGACATTGCACTTATACGGCCTTTCCCCAGAATGCACCAGCATGTGGCGATCGAGGGAGCTAGCCGAGCTCAGGGATTTCCCGCAGATGCTGCAGCTGTGATCTGTCCCGCCCGTGTCCGTGTTATGCTAAGGAAAGAAACAGTGTTGCTACGTTTGGACTGATAAGGTAAAAATATTTTAAGACTTATGTTCAGTTCTTTGTTACTCTGGAAATACACAAAAATAAATTCTCTGTGCTCTTTACCCTCTGCCAAGTTGATTGTCTGCATACAATTTGTATTTCATTTGTAACATTTTATCCTACGTCTATTTGCAAAGGACTTGTTTTCCTACAACAAAGTTCAAAAACACAACCTGACGTCCTCTGCTTCTCCCTCACACTTTATGGTGTAGGATTGTGTACAGCCTGACTGAAATATGAAAGCCAGCTGCATTTATCGCTTCAATTGCAACCCTCCGTGGAATCCCAAAATTGAAAAAAAAAAAAATCACCATGCCACACTGGCAACAAAAAGAATACTTTAGAGCACAAAATCTATTGGGTTTGATTCTACTAAAATATTTTTCAAAAATCCTGCGGCATTTTACTGTACAAAACAGAATTTGGACACCTAAACCAAGGCAGCATACCTGACGAATGTGCATGGTGAGCTGGTGTTGTGAGTTGCAGACCTTCTCACACAACGGGCAGATATGGGGAGACTTGTCTTCTTTACTTTCCTGCAAATACACAACATAAAATCCCTGAATGGAGGAGCACAGTTAACCAGTGACAGGCACATGCAGGCTTTGAAGTAGTCATTTTGGTTTTAGCTCAGGGACATAACACCTTTTGCAGGTTAAACCGCATTTCTTAACAATGAAACTGAGTCTTGCATGAATGTTTTTGGTTCTTTGTGGCATTGTGCAACCACCAGCTGGTGGGTGTCTCAGCATTACTACATTCATAAATTTGCCAAGCAGCTTGCAAGAAGCTGCACATTTTGCACTGGATGTTACCCTTTCTGGTTTGCCAGAGATAAGGCCTCCTCTCTAACTGCCAAGACCGCACCCACACACAAGGCAGGCCTCAGCATCGAAAAATCTCAGGGTGCGGCAAGTCAAACTTTCACAGGAACGCGTTTAAACCCTTTTCCATGCATATGTCTGGAATCCGTATGTTCTTCTTAAACAACATTGCAGACTGGAGCTTGTACCCACCAAGGTTGGAGACAGGAACATCAAAAAGAAAACAAATAGGAGCCTACATTTACAAGAAGTGGCGTCTGAGTAAAGAATTGTTCCCAACAATAACATCCTGAGCAGCCCGGATAAAAATTATAACCCCTATGACAGAGCTTTCCAGACTATGTGTCGCGACACTCCACCCTGTCGCTTGCCATGTGTGGGTGTGTCGCGCTGTGTCCATTCTTTTGTATTAATTACGACGACGAGACGCAGTCTATTACTCATGCAGGACAGTACTGCGGCTCATGGTGTATGGAGATGTGGGCATGATCAGCCGTCGCCTGCCATACGCACAGGGCACGTCACTGTGAGGGAAGAGAGATGTGGCGGCACTGCAGCAGTAGAGATCCGTGGCCTGGGCTGTAGAAGTGAGCCACAGAGCGGGAGCTGTGGAGGAGACCCCCCCCCTAAGAGAGCCCTGTAAACTGCGGTAACTAATGTCTGCACCTCGGTGGGGCACCGGAGGTGCGACGAACTGCCGGCCTGACTTTTATAAAATTGCAGCTTGTTCAGCGCTGTGCATGGGGCGGCCCTGAACAGTGGAGATACTGGGGCGCTGCAGCCTAGCATACTCGGCACCAGAGGCGCAACTAGAGTCAAATTTCGGGTGGGGGGGAGAAGAAATAATTTCCGGGGGGGGGGGGGGGGGCTGATTCTTCAAGCAAAAGGCAGAGTGGAGCTGCAGGGGCTCCAAGCGGGGGTGGGGACATCAACGCCTCATTAACAAGCAAAAGGTCTTTTAAAGACCTGTGAAGTACTCAGGTGCGGTTGTGTGTGCCCAAGAAGCTGTCTCATCCCGGGGCTGACACACACAAGGAGGGGGGATGGGGGTGGGGGGCAGGGAGCTGAAGCCCTTTGAGTCCAATGGGCGTTGCGCGCCTGCTCCGCACGTGAGTGACCAGCGCTCTGCCGAAGAGACTGATGAGGTAGTTTGTGAATATTGTCCATGCTGTGTGGAGTGGGGAAAAAGTTAAGAACTCATCCCAAATGTGAGACTAACATGTAAGGGAGTAGTCAAGTGGTACATGAGTGTTTCGTTGCTTGCATGTTTCTGCCTCAGTACATGTTTCTGTGTTTGTTGGTGGTCATGTGTGTGCCCATGTTACTAGAACACTACTGGCTTTTTAGTCCAAACTGTTGTGGTGCTGCTGACTGTAGGTTTACCAATATGGAGAATTGGTGAATGTACTTCAAAGAAAAGTAGGCATTTCTTCAACACAATGAGTGGTACAAGCGGAGGCATGATGGCTGGATTCAAGTAGGTGTAGCAGAAACATGTCTACTGGTTTGCTAGCGAAACTGAATTACTGTGTTGCAAACGGATGCGTGTCTAAAAAGTGTGTCACCAACATGAAAAGTTTGGAAAGGTGTGCCCTATGAGATAAAAAGTATATGTTTTAGGGAACGTCTTGGTCTTTGTGAACCTGACCTGTGTTGCGGAATGGGCTCCATTTGAAAAGAAATGTGGAGGATGTTGAGTGGATGTTAATTTTGTGTGCGTTTCATGAAGCTATATACAAAGGAAATGAAGATTCTGGATTTCCCATGAATTAGATTGTAATTTTGGTTGTACTAGCACAAAGGCCTTAAAGTAAGGTTTCGAGTAGTGCTTAATTTGTAATAACATAAGTGGCAGGGCCCTTACCAGGAGGCCACTGCAGCTTGCACCCCCTCCTGCCGCAGTCAGTGCAGCCAGTGCCAGCAACAAGACAACTATTAGCCATCACACTTCTCCAGGTGTGGCAATTCAGACTATTCCAGGCCCCCAACGCTATAAGAACGGGTTAGGCAGCATGTGTTAAGTAGTTTTTAATGCATATTGAACTAATAAACAATTTATATTGTGCTCATCTCTAAATTACACAAACAATGCCACCATGTGGCAGTCTGTCATAAGTGCCGGTGTTGACAATTAAGTGCGGGTGTAGAGCACCGGAAAGTACAGACTCAAATTAAGCACGGATTTCAAGCAGGGAAGAGATTAGACAGGGGAAATAAAATGCCAGGTAGATCCTCCTAGGCTGTCTGTCTTTGGAAGGGACATTGCCAATGTGAGACTTACTATCGAACACTCCTATAATTAATTTTTCTACGCTCTCCCTCTTAGTTGTGTTCAGTGCATTTTTATAGGGGGCAGTTCTTTAAAAATTTCTACAGTCGGGGAGTGGCATTAGAAGGATGTAGGAACTCGACATCTAGCAGAAGAATAAAAGGTAATCACATGGTAGTACAAAGAAACACTCACAAAGAAAAACAATGCTGTAAATACCAACCAGATGCTTCACTATAAGAAAAGCAGCTAAATGACGATGCTTCCAAACATGCAGTCCTAGATATATGTATTTTTTAACGACAACACATAAGCATGTTTACATTGGCAGGTAGTGCTGCACAACATGCCTTCTTAAGTCTGGCTACCACTGTCCATCACAGACCTCTTCTTATCAGAAACTTGGTCAGACAATGAACACATAATATAGTAGATGAGGGTGCTTGAAACCAATATAAACGGGCAAACTCAGCCAATCCTCAGTCTGCTGATTTCCTATAACTGTAAAGACATAGGGCTGACGAATTTTGGACCGTGACATAATTATGTATTCAAGGTACTCAATGTAAGTAAAAATAAGCCAGATAGAATTATTTTCATGTACTGTGTTTTGTACACCTTGTTTTGTTTATGCCTGCTGCAGGGATAGTGTGGTTTTACATCTGTTTTGTGTTGTCTTTGAGTACTGGCATCTTCGCTGTTGTGGCTCCTGACATCTGTTCTCGACTTTACTGGGTGCATGCAACTCAGTGATGTGACTTGCATTTGGGCCAGAAGCGTCTGTTCTACCACCTAATTGACTATTCGGCACCAGAACTCACTGCGTAACCCGCACTACCATCTACAGTTTAAGGCACGTCTACTTGCAAAGCAAGACAGTTCCACATCTCATGAAACTCCAAATGCTTTCGGTTTTACCCCTAGAATTACTATGGATGAAAAAGCAACAGACTCAAGCCACTTTTCCTGCCACTACATCGACTGTTACCCTCTCTGAGCTTCATCCCTTCTATATGTCCATGATCAAGAACATTGTGACTGCCTATTAACCAACGTCCTAAGAAAAGCCAACCTCCGAGTGGGTTGGGTATGCTCAGACGTGAGTCCCAGGCTCTCTACACCACTGGAGTCAAGCTATCCAGGCTGATGAAGGCTGATAGCCAGAAACCGGTCCTTGGATGCTTGATTCCGGTCTGGGAAAGACATGGCTTGGTAGTTCGGACTGGACTGTTCCCATGAGGCACAGGGTCAGAGCTGATATGCATATAGCCAGTGTCTAACCCAGGGTGGTGTGGAGTGCAAAAATACGATGGATTTAGGCCCAGATCCTTGTACTGGGATGAATGTATGACATTGTTCTACATTCTGTCCATCAACTGTGTTTTTTGCAATTTTCACCCCGAGTGGGCTGGGTATGCTCAGACGTGAGTCCCAGGCTCTCCACCCCACTGGAGTCAAGCTATCCAGGCTGATGAAGGCTGATAGCCAGAAACCGGTCCTTGGATGCTTGATTCCGGTCTGGGAAAGACATGGCTTGGTAGTTCGGACTGGACTGTTCCCATGAGGCACAGGGTTAGAGCTGATTTGCATATAGCCAGTGTCTAACCCAGGGTGGTGTGGAGTGCAAAAAAACGATGGATTTAGGCCCAGATCCTTGTACTGGGGTGAATGTATGACATTGTTCTACATTCTGTCCATCAACTGTGTTTTTTGCAATTTTCATCCCGAGTGGGCTGGGTATGCTCAGACGTGAGTCCCAGGCTCTCCACACCACTGGAGTCAAGCTATCCAGGCTGATGAAGGCTGATAGCCAGAAACCGGTCCTTGGAGGCTTGATTCCGGTCTGGGAAAGACATGGCTTGGTAGTTCGGACTGGACTGTTCCCATGAGGCACAGGGTCAGAGCTGATTTGCATATAGCCAGTGTCTAACCCAGGGTGGTGTGGAGTGCAAAAAAATGATGGATTTAGGCCCAGATCCTTGTACTGGGATGAATGTATGACATTGTTCTACATTCTGTCCATCAACTGTGTTTTTTGCAACCACGACTACACAGCACGAACAAATGTTTCACTACACCAAATCATCTCGGTGTGTAGTTTTTGGCAGGAGGATTCCAAAGCAGATAGTTCCCAGCCCATAAAGGCAGAAACCATTCTCGCTGTAGAAAAGGTAATTCATAAATTATAACATATCACTCTATTGTACATCCCTGGATGCTGATATTTTCCATGCCTCTGGCAAGTTACCTTACATTGCAGTCACACAGTGGAAAGATTCATGCTTAGTGTCTCTCGGGGGGTTCACATGGCATAAGCCAAGTTAGTCACCACATACCTAAACATATATTCCACACCAAACAACCTCCATCCACAGATAAAGTCATGGTCTAACGGTGCAACCACCCCAATGAGTATATTTTATTAACCACTCTGTTGAAATTCAATTTAACCTGTGACCTGGAGGTAACGTACAGATTTCTGCATCATGAATGTATGATGTCTAGACACCAAACTTTCTCCTGGTGCATTGAACATCCATGTTCAACAAGAAGTACTCATTATATCCACTTCTGAAAGATGAATGGTTGGGTCATCTCTAGCAGGATTTGAACCAGTGACCTTGCGCTCAACCTAGTAAAATCTAGGTGATGGCATGCTCCTTCGGGAGACTAGGAACAGCAAAGTAAGATACTGCTCTCCACTCAGTCTAAGGCGTGAGCTGAGCATTAGGTGGGAAATAAAACAGACACAGAAGGCTGGCACCCAGCAGAAAAATAAAAGAAATACTCCAGCAGTTAATTTAAAAAGGACTTAATTTGGCGGCATCAACGTGTGCGACATTATCTGCCTGTGTTTTTTTGTTGTTGACCAAAGGATACAGCCTAGCAGAACAATGCAACAATTTCCAAAGCCCCACTTCTGAAGTGACTGCCCTTTGAAACGACAAACTGAAGGAAAAAAAACAGAGTAATTGCTGGTTCACCTTGAAGCTGGGAGCGTGCACACAATGAGGCTTACTGGGGCTGATAAGTATTGACTTTAAGGTGGATTATTAACCCGAAGGCGAACCTTCCAACATACCACCACATGAACGCTGCAATGGAGCTTGGAGAAACCTGCCGAAGCAGTCACTGAAGCACTACTCACAGCTAGATCTTCTAAAGCACCTCCCAATAGCAGCGGCAGCCAGTCACACTGTGAAAGAGGCCATTCTGCGCTAAATAATGAGCTAATAATTGGAAACATCCCTTTCTTTAATTATGAGAACCCGTGGAGATAGGGAGGGAGGGAGGGGAGAGAGAGAGACAGAGCGAGAGAGAGGTGGGGGGGAGTGCGTGTGTGAGAGTGCGTATAAGAGTGTGTGTGAGTGAGACTGTGTGTGAAAGAGTGTGTGAAAGAGTGGGTGTGAAAGAGTGTGTGTGAAAGTGTGTCATGTGTGTGTGTAAGACTAAGAGAATGTGTCTGTGTGTAAGAGTGTGTGTGTGTGAGAGTGTGTGTGTGTTGCAGGTCCATTCAAGCGTGTTAGTAAATCTTCTGTGGTACCCCCGGGGGCGGAGCTGGAGTCAGCATCCTAGTAGAAGAACACTGAAGCTCTCCAGTCTTTGTTTCCCGGGGCAGTCACTGAAGCACTACTCACAACTAGATCTTCTAAAGCACCTCCCAAGAGCAGTGACAGTCAGTCACACTGTGAAAGAGGCCATTCTGCGCTAAATAATGAGCTAATAATTGGAAACATCCCTTTCTTTAATTATGAGAACCCGTGGAGATAGGGAGGGAGGGAGGGGAGAGAGAGAGACAGAGCGAGAGAGAGGTGGGGGGGGGAGTGCGTGTGTGAGAGTGCGTATAAGAGTGTGTGTGAGTGAGACTGTGTGTGAAAGAGTGTGTGAAAGAGTGGGTGTGAAAGAGTGTGTGTGAAAGAGTGTGTGTGAAAGTGTGTCACGTGTGTGTGTAAGACTAAGAGAATGTGTCTGTGTGTAAGAGTGTGTGTGTGTGTGTGTGTTGCAGGTCCATTCAAGCGTGTTAGTAAATCTTCTGTGGTACCCCCGGGGGCGGAGCTGGAGTCAGCATCCTAGTAGAAGAACACTGAAGCTCTCCAGTCTTTGTTTCCCGGGGCAGTCACTGAAGCACTACTCACAAGATGCCATTCTGCGCTAAATAATGAGCTAATAATTGGAAAAACCCATTTATTTAATTTTGGGAACCCAGGGAGGGAGGAGTGAGAGAGACAGAGACAGAGACAGAGACAGAGACAGAGACAGAGACAGAGAGATAGAGAGAGAGAGAGAGAGAGAGAGAGAGAGAGTGTGTGTGTGTGAGTGAAATAGTGTGTGTTAAGAGTGGGTGTTAAGAGTGGGTGTGTAAGAGTGTGTGTCAGAGTGTGTGTGTGTCAGAGTGTGTTGCAAATCCAGTCGAGTGCGTTTGTATATCTTCTGTGGTACCCACAGGGGCGGAGCTGGAGCCAGCACCTTAATAGAAGAACAGTGTTCTAAACATAGACGCTGTCTAGTCTTTGTTTCCTGGGGCAGTCGTATTTTTATGCTGCCCCTAAAACTCAGAGGGAAACAGAAATGCGTCCAAATATTTGCAGACAGGATCATTTATTTTTTTTAACTCGAGTGCTTGAATATTTGGGGACAGTATATTTTCAGGTGCCTTGCTGTTGTCTCTTGCAAGCGGGTTATGTCAGTACATAAAATGCGTTACGTGCTCAACAGAGGTTGTAGAGCATTATCTGTGTCCCAGAGTCAACCCACGAAACCCCAGCTCAGGGATCAGATCCGGGTTGAGCGGCCTTGGCTCTTTTTATCTAACAGTGGTACACACAAAAGCCCTGCTGCCTGCCCGGTCAAGTTTCCCCAGGGTGTACACCAGAGTTGAAGGCTTTTCTCTTCCTACATCGTGCTGTACCTTTAAATCCACGGTGCTGATCCACTAATTTTGAATTATCAATTTTTTCCAGAGATTTCAGATAGGTCTCTAAAAAGGTGAAACACCATTTTCCCACTTGGCAATATGTTTAGGTCTTGGTTTAACACCACAGCTTTCAGAACGGGCATATTGTTTCCAACATACATTGGGCATTCACTCCACCGATTTCATTTATGGGCCATAATTCTCTTTCAGCCACTGGCTTGGCACTTCGTCAATTACATATTGGCTCAGCCCAGAGAACCATTTCTTTCTTCCCCACTGTCTCTCACCTTATGTATTGGTGTTTGCCGTAATCTGTCACCTTCAATGGGGTGCAGGTACTGTAATGCATTCAAGACTATTTTTTATTGCCCTCCCTCTATCGGCTCCTTATGCACATATTTATGCCTATCTGAATGTGCACTAGCACATAAAACCCAGACCTATTGGCTTTGCTAATGCCCGTTTTATTAAGGATGAAGGACAAAGCAATGTCAAGTTTGTTTTACTGACAACAGTATCTCCAGTAGTCCTAGTCAGCAATTCGCTCCATATCCTAATTGTTAATTTCAAAGACTCCTGTTTTCAGCTCTTCCATAGAGCTTTTAGGTTTCGCCTATGGATAACTTCAGCTGTCTGTTCTCAAAATTAATTTTGTGTACAACGTCAACAATTACAGCAGCTTCGGGGAAGCTCATAGTTTATCATTGTATGGATTTCTTGCCAATGCCATTTGCTTGCTTCGAATTCAATGACTTGCTTTATTTACTCTTTTTAAGCTAGTCACTTCCCTCGAGTATTGCTTCTTTACAACATTTTTGAGTGGATAACTTGTACCTTTCATTGCTTACATTAAGGGAACTACTTTTTAGCTCTGGCATTAGCCAAGACCATTTGATTTTACAAAAAAATAAAATTATATATATATATATATATATATATATATATATATATATATATATATATATATATATACACACACACACATATATATATAAAACATACATATATGGGCTTTCAGCAAACCATCTGATGTGGTGATGTGTCATTTACATTTTAATTCTGCCCAACTATAGCATGCACAGCATGGATTAATGGGTCAGTCCACTTCAGCCATTGGCTAACTTCACTGTGATTGGCTTCTGCCATTTTGGAATAATAAATTAACAAAAATAAAAGATTTACAGATACATTTATTTATAGATATGTATCTATATATGCCTGTCGTAGCGATATAACTCATGTGCATGAATGGTGATGCATGCACACATACACGTCATCATGCAGGAGCTAGCCATACAGTTAAAAAGAATGGCCGCATCATGATACATACAGGAGCATGCATCATGATCCATGCACCTCATCATCTTCATCATGTGCTGGGTATGTTTCTTTTTTTACTTTAGCTGTTCAGCATTGGCAACAAACTTTTTTTGACAACACTGGTCAGGCCCCTCCAACAAACGCTGGAAATCCAAAGGTCCAAAAAAGGGGACACCTATAAACTCTTCTAATGTCTGTTTTCTTTAGCTAAAAGGCACCAACTAAGCAGGAACTAGTGGTTTTACTCTTTGCATTAGTCTTGTGGGACACTAAGCACAATGAACGCAGTTGTTTCAAAAAACGGGACTGCAGAAAGTAATGGTCACAACATGGAGACAGTTGACCGCTTTGCTGTGATGTGGACTCTGTACGAACATTTGTCGATCAAGGAGATCAGCACTGGAATTATCTAAAACGGCTGCCTTTGATAGGACTGTTGTAACTCAGAACTGCTTCAAAATACGCACATTTGTAAAGCTGCATTTTCTTCTGCAGTTACAAAATAAAATTAAGTCTACAGTTCTGGGGGTGGCGGGGCAACGGTGCGACTCACAGAAATGATTAGGCCAGTTAGTTCCTTTATCATCATAATCCACCATAACTTTAACACATATATTTCTACAATCTAGTAGAAAGAATCACCCCTGAGTCCCCACCAGAACACAGATGCTGGCAGCTGGCCGTAGGAACAAGGGCGCTTTAGCGGTGATTTGAGAACCTGCAGCCTCTCTTGTAGGCTTCAGGTGCAGGTGACCGAAGCGTCACTGGGAAGATAAAGATAGGTGCTCGATTAGCTGGGGCTGAACTGGGACTAGCGAGCACAAGACTTACAGCGCAAGCACTAGTGTGCATTTCCTAAAAATGTGAAGTGTTCATAATCCCATGGAAACCAGATGTGCTCTAGGCAAAACAGACTGCCATGAGCAAAAGATGCAAACAACATGCTGTGAAATTCAAACTGACCACAAGAATTTTCAAAAAAGATCAGGGGACTACCGATGCCTGATGCACAGCCCAGCAGACTAAGAACATGTAACTCCCTTCTTGATGGACTGCTTACAGAGACGGTTCCCTCATCTTCTCATGTCATCAAGACAATGCGAGTATGTAAACCCTTATATTCCCACATTCATTTTTACTGTTCAATGTTGCTAAAGGCATTAGTCCCCAGAACTAGAATAAAACACATTATTCAACTAATATGCACTATAATCTTGAGCACAGATTGTCTAAAATTGAGTGATGCCACAAAATCCTACCTGTATGCCAACAATCTGCACCAGGTTACTCACTTTTTGGGATTGTAAAAGTTACATCTGGAAGACTAACCTTCTTTCAATCAGAAATACGCCCATCAGCATCAACCCTACAGAATGTCCTCTAAGCTGACAATCTGCAGCACTGTACACATAGTTCTTCCTTTCTGCGCATGAAAAACAATTTTCTGTGGAGAATGTACTTTCTTAACACTACAAAATTCGGAGTGTTCCCACCATAAACATAGACATACCCCATAGATGTAAGAGTAAGGCACCTGTGTAGTGAAGGCAGCAAATGCATGAATATAGATAAAGCTGCAACTCAGTGGGTGTTCATCACATCTGCAATGATTATTGTAATAAGAACACTCATTTCCCCCCCCCACACTTCCATTCACACTTACACAGTAGGAAAACGTATCCACTGGGAGAATTTCAGCAGTGGAAAGTGCCTTCTGAGCCTGTAAGAAAAAAATTACATTCCTAGTATTGTAAACCGAATCTAACTTACAAGCGTAGATTACACTTTTCGTTCACTTACATTTTAGTTACTAGGCCCTAATTCCTTAATCGCCACACTCTGTCACACACCTGATGTCCAGTCTTTTCCCCCACTTATAAGCTTACTGTAATGAAAGTAAGGGAATAAGCGTACAATCCTTATCCCGCTGAATTGCTAACCTTGCACTTTTAATTTCTAAGTGACTTGGGAATATATATATATATATATATATTTTTTTTTTTAAGTAACTAGGGAAATAAAACTATTACAAACTGTGCTGGCCTACAGTGCATCATTCCGACATTAATAATCAGCAAGGACAAGCAGTGGAAGACAGGCCACAAATTGTATCGTATCCACTCTTCAATCAATATACTGTACAAATCTTGCATGTTGTTCAAAATACATTTGGTTTCATAATCACAAAAAACACTGCTGTCTATGTTTTCGTCAAAAGGGCTGCAGCGTATAGGCCAGACCGCATACATAATAAAATTGGTCGAGTGCACTGCTCCATGCTTGGCATGGGTCACAGATGTTAAGTGGGCTTGTTTCAACGAACAGGCAGTTTGAGAATGGTCTCCTTACCAGGGTCCGCCTGCCCATCCGATTTGGTGCCAGAGACTTTGGAGAGGACTTGACATTTTGAGGGTTGTCGCTGTTTTCTGCAATCTGTGCTACGCTCATCACTGCCGTCATCATAGCGTTGATGGAGGACAAGTCTGAACCCTCGGGGACCTTAGCCGAACTTGGTGTTCCTGCGTGGTTGTTGCTCTTCAAGTCTTCTTGCTCATCCCCTAGAAGGTCAGAAAACACTGCTTTGCGATACGTAACAAAGAGCAGCCATTCTTTCGAAAACGTTGCTCCTAAGAAAGATTACATTTCAAGAAGATACTGCAAACAGTTTAAGAACAAACAATATGAAGCACTTGCACCACATAATAGGTCATCCAGAACTTTGGTACTACAATATATACGTCACAATTCACCCATTATATATGTTTCGCATAATAAACTGTCACACCCTTATTTACACAGCTGTACACCACTGCTATGAGTCTCATGCAACACTACGCCACAACAATAGGTTGCTGTGTCCACATCAAGCACCACAAGGCAGCGTGCACATCCAGCAACAGCCAGTCTACACTTGGCACTAGACATCCACACTTTCCTGCCCATCAGGAACAGGCTGCTAAGCATAATGTATTTGAAAACACGTCAAGTACCTATGCTTCCCAGAAGCCAGCAGAATCTCCGGTCTCGAACAACAGACCACCATTTTCCAATTCACATAAGACTGACATACTCTGCATCAGGCGGTTTGATGCAACTAGTTACAGTCATCAATATATACGACAGCAGACCAGCGCTCTTAATGCATATTAAATTGGATTATTACTAACTGACGGATCTGTAGCTATTGATCATTTGGACTTCAGACCCAAACCCTCTATGCACAGTTAAATGTTTGAACATTTAATAGAAAAATCTAGGAGTTCAGAAGATCATAAAGATCTATAGAGAAAAAATCTTGAACTAGGAATTGAAATTGCTTGAGTTCACAACAAGAGCCGGAAAGGGGAGACCATAAAGGGGAACACAAAAACATGGGAAACAAAGCGAGGGCACTGGGCACAACACCAGAGAGAATGATCCAGATACACGACGGATGTAGCGCAAAATCCATTTTTCACTGTAGGGGTGCCTTATAATCGAACGTGTAGACTGAATCCACATATAATCCTTTGTCGTGTTAACTTACGTGTTAGGATTTTGTAACATGAGCTGTTTAGGCCAAAATGTAGAATCCATCAGTACTAACAACAGAAACAAGGAGCTTGACTGAGCCAAACCTCACAGCTTAAGCCCCATATCCATAGAGTAGAATACATCATCCAACCACAATCTCAGCTCAAGATTTCAGCTGAAGTACACCTATGCAGGTGTAACCAGCAACATAGTCCAAACATCGAGCACCTACACACACACAATCATTCACCTAATCACAAAGGAAAGGTCAGCCAAACACACCCATTGTGAGAGGTGCATCAGGACTCTCAAGCAATGGACTACGTACCACAACTGACAGGCATTAGGTGGAGGTTCAAAAACAAGAATTGGCCTCTTCCACTCAAAATGTAATGCACCCCTAAGAAACAGCCCAAACATCCTCAAAGAAACAGGTTTATGGAAGCAGGACCCAAGGCCCATCTCTAATCCCTTCTAAACCCAAGGACAGGGGGAAAACGTACACCCATTTAATGCCATGTTCACTTATTGGGCCACAGCCTGTGTTAGGAAACCCCGCACGGCAAACACCCCCTCCTCCACAGGGTAAATCTTCACCCTCAGATAGGCTCTACACCAAAATGCACTAGGCAAGCAATTCGTTCATGTACATGCACTATAAAAATTCGAGAAACTTAAACAGAAGCAATACAATACACCGGTACAAATTATATGTAGGTGTGCAGTGTATGGTATTATTTATTATCATTTTTGTGGGGTGCGGGAACCAACACTCACTGAGGCCTCAAATGGGCCACGGTGCCCCGCCCTTAACAGTGGTAGTAAACAGCAAATTACTAAAATGGGAATTGCATGTATACTCTATTTTGTTCTGCTTTCGAGGGTAGAAGTTATCTACTATCTCTAAAAGAATAGATGCGTCAACCGTTACTTGGGAAACTAAAACTAGACATTTTAAACATCATGATGCATACCCCTATTATTTTACGATCTGATTATTACATATATATTTTGTCCCACTTTATATACCAACTCGCTGAAGAAAAATACATTTGCTTTTTGTAGCTCATTATGAGACACCTGACATGATGATATATGATGAGAGAATGACCGGGTGCGAAGCCCTGATTTCCAAACATCTGTAGAAAATCTGGTCAAAGTCAAGTGAATTACATGTCTAGGTTCCAAGCCCTTGGGGATTCACTGCCTGATTATTTTTGGACAATAAAGTCAAAGGAGTCTGATCATATTGTTCGGGGGGGGGGGGGGGTGTATCAGAAGCAAATGCAGCTGTGCCTCAGTCCCATCTACGGGCTCGTGGATGTAAGGAAGAAGGCTCTACAATCGGCATTAGCCTGCTGAGAAGATCATGGCTGTGACGGTCACGCAAAATCTTTACCTCCATTTTCCTGCTCAGACTGCGGAAGTTGTATTTTTTTTTCTTGCTTACAGCCCTCCGTTCCTTTCGCGCACCTGGAAATGGACTGGTCCTCGTTGACCCTTTCGAAAACTGGAAAAACAAATCGAGCAAGAAAATGGAATTAGAAAGGTAACTGTAAAGCTGCACAGGGAAGGGCTGCTTAAGGGAACGTGGGTTGCATATTTGGGTGGCAGAGACCTAACAAAACCTTCCAACTGAGGATAGACATGGACATCTGCCTCTACGTCACTGCAGGCAACTGTGTGCTCTGAATGGCTGCCCAGGGTCTTTAGAAACCACGTAAAAAGGTGATGAATACTACCCCTGACTCAGCGTTCTTGGGCCACCAAACTTTTGAGCACCGCCTGCCATCTGTGATTTCACCAGCATCGTCTGTTGAGATGGGCTTGCCCTTCATGTGTTTTGATGGATCCAACACCAATGTCAGCAGTATACTCAGCAACATACCTGTAACTGTCCTTTCTGCTCTCTACACTAAAAGAACATATCTACCCTTTTATCGTTACAACCCATGGCGGGCGCGTGAAGGGGCGGCATTCCTTGTGGGTCACTGCATTTCGTTGAACATGGAATGCAGGAATCAGACATTTGTGGTTTCCTCTTTGCAAGCAGCACTATAAAAGCACCCTACGGTTGTAATATTGCTTCATAAAAGCAATACATAAAACAACAATGCACAGGCGAGTTGATGTGTGCCTGAAACAGCTGCCCCTTCACGTCAGGTTTACTTTTAGAATGCCGCTCTACCTTACTATCTACAAGTCGATTTAGGGATTCTATGAATGAAACTCAGCACACCAGATTGACCGAAAAGGTGTAGTAAATCTGCTGTGTGAAATATCCAAGCAATCTTATGTTAAGACATCTTACCCGTCTTCCCACCCTTTTTTGTGAAAACTAGGTGTTTGGCCCTTTTTTTACTGAAGTAGGAGCTAGAAACCAAGGCCCATGACCCTATCCACAGGGACGCACCAGGCCCACGTTATGTGAACATATAGTATATAATCTATATGGCGTGGATGTACTATGTGCACTACATATAGACTAAAAATAAAAAGTTAAAGAGCACATGGACATTGTTATGTGGATGAACTGCATGCCCGCAAATACGCAGACTATGTAGTAGTGATGTAATACAAATAATGTACAAAGTGTAACTGTCAGATTACACAGCGTTTCTTTTTAAAAGCCCAATACAATAAAGAGGATTTTAAAAGCAGGCATCAGTCATGCATGAATATGCATATACCTCATGTAGACTCTTTCCCTTTTGGTGTGAGCACATCATAGCTCAGTGGTACCCATGTGTGTCAGGAGTATGATTGAGGCTAACCTGGACCTGACCAGGCCATTCATGATATGTGGGCGGGGCGTGGGCGCGTGACAGTATTGGTACGTGGGGAGAAAAAACATACAATTCTACCGCTGTGACCGGCTGCTCCTGAGCCTGGACCCCACCGCCACTCTTCGTTGTTCCTAGGGAAAATCCAATGATGCGTTCTAAGCAGCAGCTGCGGTGCAGCAGGGTGGGAGGGGGGTTGGGGAAGTTGGGGTGCTGTATCTTTGACTATATTTTGTAATGTATTGGTTTAGTTCAAATGCCAATAAAAGTGTACACCCCCCAAAAAAAGTCTTTTTATATATTTGCACTTTGAGAGACCACACTTGCATGGTTACTTTTTCAACACAAAGGACAGAATTCAAGCTCCTATGTGCTCACTGGTGAAGAGGTACAATGCACAAATAACCCTGAACACAATTCCTAGCTTACCTTTTTCTACTTGCTGCTGAAAGAGCGAATGCTGCCGGGACCCTGAAGAAAAACTGCTTGACAGAGAAATCTCACTGTTGCTAACACTGGGACGCCAATACAATGCAGCCTATAGGAAAGAAAGAAGTCATGATGAGACAGGGGAGCAGGTCCCTATCCAAGTGTGAGAGTCTGTAGTAGTTTAAACCAAGATATTAAATACCATGGTTCCCACTGTAAAAACACAATTTCGGAGTGTAAAAGCAAAGCAGTTCAATCACTCTACTCCACTTTTTATATTTGCTCCCTTGCTGTCAAAAAGGTTGATCTGAAATCATTTGCCACATATTTATTCCGATTAAAATATTTTTCCAAGCAGGCTGGCTGATAGGGTCCAAAAGGGCTGGGCAACACAGACATCCAGACGGAGCCTGCTCTGAAACAAAACACTTGGTTGAATGTGGGTGTCTAGGGATATTCTTCTTTAACAATTAATTTCTATTCGATCACGGATCAATAAATAGAGAGGTTGGCTGCAGGACAGTCTGCTATGTGACTATGGATCATGCCTGATGTTTAGAAAATTAAACAAGTATTGACAAACACAAACTTTCTGGCTTTAGTGACAACTGTAAACAAAGGCATTCCCAAATGCTGCATATAGGCTCTGCATGCTCAAATGCTATCACAATATCCCTGTTCGCTTAGCCAAAAATAGGAGTAAAAGCAAAAAAAGACTGTTTACTATATAGAATGCATATAGTAGATAGAGAATTGAATGTGACAAACAGCATGATGATTGAGTGTATTTTCAGATGTAAAATAGTCTCTCGTGCATTTCAAATGAAACACTTCCTGGAAATCAGAATGACACATCAAATAGCAAATCTCATGAGGTGAGAGAGGAACATTCCTGTGAGTGGAGTCAAAGGGTACTCAATATATTTTAAAGAATTGGTAACAAGATGTTTGCTGTCAGCTGCGCTATTCAGCCAGACTTAAAAAACGGACTAAACTCTCCCTCCCACACATGCACCTCACTTAAATCAAGACCAACAAACAACAGAGGGGCGCAAGCCATGCTTAATAGCCATTGGAACTCACTTGGGCTGCATCTCCGCCCATTGTTTTTCACCCACTTTGCCACAGACCCACCTTCTGTAAATCAGTTTGAACCTGCTCAAACAGGTACAGTCCAGCTCAAACTGCAACACCAACTCCTCTCAACATGGTAACATAAGCGACCCAAGAGTGGGTTTAGCCTACTTAGGCCTCATCAGTGAAGCACAGTTTGAGTTCTATGGTACAGTAGTCATGGGATCCAGGTATGGGCATACCACATCACATGCTGAAATAACCTCAGGTACTAGCAATTGCTCTGACTGCATTCTAGTCCATCATTTTTCACACATTTGCCTCTTTAAATTGAGAACACAAGTAACCCCAGACTAGTGTTGATGGATAGGATTCCAGCCCAAACCAGTGGCTGAGATTATATCAAGCAATCCACCCATCCACAGTGAGATTACCCCCCAAAAAACAGGTATGGCCAGTCATAGGTCCGGTGCTCACTCTGCCTTAGAACCCAGGCTGCACTTTCCTGATGAGGCCCAAGTAGGCCGACTCCAATCTGAGGTTGATTGTGTTCTGTTAGAGGGGCCTGGTTTGGCTGTTGGGCTGGACTGTTCATACTGGAGCAGGATCAAGGCTGAATTGCATATGGGTCTTGTCTGAGGTGGCATGGAGGGCAAACAAATATGATAAACCAGTTACTGGCACAGAGTAAATTTCCAGCCGGTGAAATTAATTGAAGCAATTCACTTATTTTGTTTTTCTAACTTAAATCGAGGGTCTGCACTTAGAAAACTTAAATGTTTGGATGGAGGTGCTTGGCACAGTTGTCAATTAGCATTCATCGGATGGCGTGTAATACTCAGGGATAACAAACCCGGCAGGTGAACACTCACGATGCAAATCTCTAAGATTGCTAATCTCACTGCCAAATTACTGATACACAGTGTGCACATTCTGAACTGTTAATGTGCGGTCCAGTCACTAAAACGGGACTGGGCAGGGCATGAATGAGGGAATACTATGTTAAACAATAACAAGTATGTGCTCGAAACCCAAAAACCTTAACGGTGCCCCTTTCTGACATGCGATGCTGAAGGTGTTAAACAGATGTAATTTCATTATAAAATCTACCAGTCAGGGCTATGCTGCTAAAATCCAACTTAGTTAAGGAAAAAGACTAGTTAGCAATTGAAAAAGTCACGGCTTTATTTAAGTCTCAAATTCTCCCGTGAAAAGCAAATCTGTGATGACCATTTTAGTTAATGTTAACGTTTGCGGGGTGACACGTCTCAGGAAAAAGACACAATCCCCAAGGATCTGCACAAAAACCCTTACAGCCGTTTCACTGATGAGAGCAGAACAGTACTGTACAGTCGCATTTACTCCCCACTTTTCACTTCAGCGCAATGTACTAGCTCCGTAGGCATCTTTATAGGTTACAGGGGCTGAGAATTTTTTTTGCACAATTCATGATGTCTTTTCAACGTTTATTTTGACCTTCTGTGCAAGCTCAACAGTGACCGCAGGACAGGTCAGTACTTTGATACATCTGCCAAAAAATCACCCTGCTCTTTTGCTCAAGATAACGGAAATGTACAGAGGTAAACGGACTGGAACAGCCAGCTGTTGTGCCAGGTTTTAATAAGGCCACTTAAAGTACACAAAACTCTAAAAACGCTAATGAGCGTACTCCAAGAACTAAAAAGGAACAAAAAAATCAATTTTAACTGTACTGCTTCTGGATAATCTGTGTGTTGGCAATAAAAGGCATGACTTCGACACACAATGGCCAGCTTCATCCTGAAGCAGTTGGCTTCCTTCATGTCCAGTTGTTCTGCTTCTGGTTTCCCTTCCTCCCCAGCTGTCTTCTCGGTGGAAAACTGCAAACTGAGAAACAGGACTGCACCCTTTCAAAGGGCCACACTGTTGGTGTGCCTGTGTACAGACAACTGCTTTGGGCACCAGCGAAACTAAAGTACAAAATCGAGCACATTTAGAAGACGAGGCTTGTGCGCCCTTATATTTGATTACCCCCCACAGATCATACATGAAATGCAGCTAAGGAGAGCAAATAAAATGTAAAGCCAATTTGTTACAGTCAGCCAAGTACTCAGTGCAGATACGCCATCCCCTGTGGTGGGGGAACATGCTATACAGGGAGACAAAGACCACACAGTAACAGACAAAAGACTAAAAATTAAAATAGGGTCTAACTCTTCTACAGCAAGTAACAGGAAGTATGCTTTTCTTTCAGCACAAGATGCTTGTATTGAATTTGTGTGTACCCTTGTGTCATCTAGATGTGCCCATGTCTTGTACATCTAGGCAGTTAACTTCCCAAGCACCCCATAGCATAGGAAACGTGAAGAAGGAAAATTATGTTCAGTATTTGTACTGTGCACTCTCTGCACAGTACAAATACTGGAAAAGGGACGCTAGAGCAAATGTGGTTGTTGAAGTTGAAAATCAGCTTCTAATTTTTTCCCCAAATTATTATTAATTGATTTTTCAGGAAACAATACGAGAAAAAAAACTGATTGCTTTAACGGTTACAATGTTGCTTCTGTAATTCCACCAAAAAACAGAATAACAAGAAAAATGCCATTAACAAAATTCTCTCTACCCTCACAGCCAAGTGTGCACGAACCAGTCATTTAATTAAGATACTGGATATCTTGTAGTAGCTTTATCAGTCTTCAAAAGGGTGCCGTCATAGAAGCCCTTGCGGGTCAGTCATCTAATGAAATAAACCCATCCATCCATCTAGGGGGCAAAACACATTCAGCTCTCCCTGGCTCATCTCCTCTAACAGTGGTTTCCCTACCCGTTCAAACCCTTACAGTGTTGGATAAGCCTTCCAAAGCTAAGATAGACACACCTAACTTGCAATTATATCCTGGGTTTGTGGTCTATCATCTTCTTCCAGCTGAAGGCAATGGTAGCCTTTGAGCCCGTACCGGAAGAGCTTTTAATTTTTTTTAAGAGTTCACTTGCTAATGCCTTCTTATAAATAATTAAAAACTTACATAAGTTCATTATAAACAGATCTAAATAACTGCAAATAACAGTAGGAGCTAAAATTACATTTGTTGCAGACGACACAACTTGAAATATTAATGTCTTAAAAGCGCTAAACACATCCGTTAAGGTGATTTTTGATCACATCATAGTATTACACAAAAATCTTGATTGTGACAAATTTTGTGATGTACTGATGATTTTTCAGAAACTAAGATTTTTGTCTGGCAGTGTGCCTTCAGAAGGCAGCTTCCGCACAGTGTGCATTTACAGATCAGATACTTGGGTAGCTTGGTAACCTTAACTATCAGCACCACAAATTATACATTTATGGTTTGCTATACTATTCAAAGATTTGAATCTATAATGAGAAAAGAAGTCCCATTTGATAGGAGAACATTTTTTAAATGGCGAAAACGTGTATTAAAGACTTAAATCTATGAATTAGCCAATACACAACTTTTAATGGATTCACAAGAATTCTCTGGAATCTACATAGAAAATGATGTTCAAATTGTATATTTCCATGGTTCCTGTATTCCTGTTCAAGGGACTTGGCAGCGGCAAAATTGTTGGGAGTATACTGGGCAGAAATAGGCTTTACCACTGTTCTGTTATTGTACTTTTTTCCCTTCAGGGATGAAAGTTTCCCAATCAAGAGCTCCTTCGATAACCCCAAGCACCACCCTGAAATATTCGTGTGTTGTCTTCCATGATCCACCTAGGAGAAGCCTTTTGCAATAGTGATATTTACGTGCTCGTCCTAGGTAGGAAACGAGCATCAACCTTTTCAACCTTTATGTGGACGCCCAAAAAACGTACAAGTCTATGGATCTTCCCAGCAGTTGTGTGTTTCTAAAGATTTTTGTTAACCATAGGCCCAAAATGTTCAGCGAACTTGTAGTCTGAAAATAAATACAACTTAAAGCAACATTCTACATGGCTTTCTCCCTGCTGGAGCCTCTTCCCCACTGCTATCCCCGAAAGTACTACTACAGACAATCTGCTGTAGAGGCACATAGTACACAATTAATTTAATGAATAAGTGAATGTCTGCACATCTGGATTACTTTAACCACCATCGTGGCATCTGCTCTCGCAGCTAGCTTTTTTGTACACCTAAGTTCCACTTAAGTAAAAAATTGTTTATCGGTCTGATTTATGTATGGAAGCATGCACTGCAACCAGGTGGGATGGGAACGAAACCAAGAGATTGTTATATGTATAGTGCAACGGGACAAAATGTGTAACGTATTATTATTCTGTGTAGAAAGTCATAATGATGATGTTGTAAACGATGTAAACCAAAAAGTAGTGGAGAAGGTTTTTTATTTTGCAAAACGAAATAGAATTTTTTTTTTTTTTTAAATGTGTTCATCATGCCCATAGCAAGCAAGCACAGTGGCACAAATACTGGGTAACCCATTTAAGAGTATACAGTCTTCTTACACACAAACGCCATCTTACTCTATCTAGTTTTTGGGAAAACTATCCGATCTGTGCTAACTGCATTAATGCACTGCTGAAACTTTCTACTAGGTCTGTAAACACTAGAAATCTTTCAGGCAAAGTCCAAGCACGGTTCACCTCTTTAAACATTTTGCAAAAGGTTAATTACGTCACTGGCTTTTCATTGCGCAAAACAAAACCTACTGTGTGACGATCCGTCCACCTTGGTGGTCGTATCGCTCTACAACATAGCAATTGTACGTATAAACTTTGGCCGAGGCTACGCAAACATTTATCACAATCAAAAAGAAACAAATATTTTGTTCGTTCAACAGGTTTTAGCAAATCTGTAAAGTACACGCATGCCAATAACATTCAGAAGCAAGTCTCACCTGATCATTTACAGGGCAGATTTCCATGATTCAGTAATCTGGAAGAAATAAAACAAGACTAATTAATACTGTGAAGAATTTGCATTTGACCAATAGCAAGTTTAGTACAATTCTCTAACTGATCATTGTGTTCACAGCCCACCCACTTCCTAATCTGCTGCTTCTCGCGTATTAGGTTTCATCTCCCTGGCTTTCAAAACTCACATTTAATTTGGCTAGTTGAGAACAATTATATGAAAAAAATAGCAAGGTGGCTTGCAGGCATCTATTTGATTCTAACTTTACTAGTTAAAGAGAACTAGAGCTTACACAATATACAAACACAGTGTTTGGGTATACTATACACAAAACACTTGTAGGGGCTTCCATTTAAGAGCCATTTTAGTTGATTAACCACACAACTGGGGTTAATCAACAGTGGAATACGGTCTAATCAAGTAGCACAAAAAGTAGCAGAGAGACAACTTTCAATTATCAAAATATACGTTATTGTCTACTCTATACAATCACCGAGAGAAGGGTCGCACCCACTGGAAGCACAATTAAAATCCAAAAATATACAGTTGGTAGATGAGTGAGAGAGTAAAACACTGTGGGACTCAAGTACGCATCTTAGATAAATAAAGATGCACATCGAAATAGTACAAGCAGTGGAAATAGTCAATGTTTCATACTGTTTCATAATTTTCTTTGACCCATCCTCAGGCCTGAATTGCAGACCTGTAATCACGTATCCAATGCTATACACAAGCACACCACGAATTGTGCTAAACTGACACACTTATGGAAGGAAAAATCCCGATGGCCAAGGATCAAACCACCGCAATGTTATCAATAACCATACAGCAATTTTCATCTAAGAAGCGGTAACCACGCTCACGAAAGCAACTGCAGGCCACCTCCTAAGTCAAGTGAGAATGGTTCAGTATCGGCATGGCTTGCTTTCTGGTCCATAGTGTACCACAACGCCAAACTTTAACGCTGCTCACAAGTCTCCTTAAATGAGCACACCTTGTCTTACGTCAAAGTAGTAAATGTCATAATAGAGTATTTTGTTATTCTGCTCTTCATGGACAAATAGATAGATACTATGCTCATGGGAAAAAAAACAATATAATCGACTTTTAGATTCTTCAGCCGACAAACTACAGATTTAATTAGACCTCCAACATTACCGATTCAACCATTATGCCAAACAGTCCAGTAAACTTGGCTTCATAATTCATAGGGGGCCCGTTAAGAACAGAGGGGACTTTAACACAAAAGAATAGTCCCCTTACTTTCATCATAGTGGCAATGATCACCAATGAGTCACCGGCATGCTTAAACAAGCTCCCTTTCAACCATTAAGGTAAAAATAGGTCTTTTACCAATCATTCAAGGCATGCAATTATAACCTGCACATAATAAACCTGTGTAGTACCTCATTAAGCCACAGGGGTAATCCAGACACCAACAATGGCGGTCAATTTCAGAAGGGATTGCTCCAACCACATGTATACTGGACTAAGAGAACCCCAAAATTACTCTGAAACCAGCATCAGTGGCTACGATTCAAGATGTTAGGATTCAAAGAAAAAAATATAAAACCAAAATATCTGGTGTATACGATGATTGCTGCACGTGCTTCCTTGCTGATGTGCGTAACCGGCAAGACCATTGATGGGAAGCATTTATGTACGCTTACATGGAGCGATGCATTTGTAACTTCACCTGCACATGTCCTAGCAGACCCAGGCACGAAGAGGGAAGAATGGATGGAACTGGTGATATGTAGGCACAAGACACCGGACGGCGTAGACTGTGGTGACGGTGGGAAGAGCTACAAGTCAAACGAGGGAGAGGAGAAGGGAGAGAGGCTGAGCAGTGTGCCACTCAGCACTCAAGAGGAGGGCTGGAATGTGGCCTATTTTGAGAGCACTGAATGTGTTTTAAAAAGACAAACTGCACTAGTTAGGGAAAACTTGCATATTGTTAGTACTTTGCTCAAACAAAAACGTAACACTATTCCAGTGGACTTGGTGTTACCAGGCTACTGCACGTGTGCACTCTCTGAGCTTGTGCATCTGTGTGTGGCACCGTGTGCAGAGGAAATGGGAGAAGCGTGTATGCTAGCATCTCTCCAGGCTGACTTTATCACATGTTAGTGCATCACTGTTCCAGCAGACTATTTATGGCAGAGGGAAAGCGTGGACTGGAAAGCATCGGAATGGAATTTGCCACCAGCCTCACTAGAGAGGAGAGCTGCAGTTTTGAATCACAGTCCCCTGGGAAATACTGATGGAGTCTGGGATGCTGGAGGGGAAAGTGCACTCCAGAGGTAAACAACTGACTATGACCAAAGCTGGCACACTGTGGCAAGAAATGCACATAATCGGATCTCAAACTCCAAAAAGACAAGCCAGCAGTTGGTTTAAACAATCCAAGACACTTCTCGTTGCTGCCTGGAGATCCGGATGACACACAAACAGAGGTGTGTCTACTTCGCATGGAAAAGAGCAGGACCGGGTTTAAGAAGGATGCTCACTGTACGCTGAAACAACATACTGTGAAGCTGGGAGGTTATTAAAAACTCTACGTAAACAAGTTTGTAGACACATTAAAATAGGTCCTCACTGGGTGCACCTTGGGTGCCTAGAGAGAGTGCCTAATGACTTTAAGCACTGGTTACAGAAATCTGAAAACGGTGGCCCTAGGAGACGGATAAAAGGGATCTTGTTGAATTGTGTTACGGAACTATCTGATATCCTAGCGCCTGGAAGCCCCAGCCAGGGGGTTTTATATAACCGGATATTTTGTATTTTGAGGGGAGGTGGTTCACTTGTTCAACCATACAGAAGTTATACTGTTTTGCATTACCCCCCAAAGATATCGAACACAACCCTAAATTAATTTTCAATAGTTTTTGAATTAATGAATATGCACACAGTAGCACACTAGGGTGATCCAGAGTTCATCTCGATAATTTACACGGGGCACTCATTCTAAAGAAGTGACTTCTGGGAAAATGAGGTTAACACACGACAGAAAAGCAGCATCCGTTTCATAAGGCTTCTTCTAGCAGGCAGTGTGTCCTAAATATTGCCCTCTTACGTTGTAGGTGACCGGTTTCTCCGCTGCCCCAGCTTCTCTTTTGGGAGAGGACCAAGGGATGGCGCATGCCTCCCTGACAGTTTAAGGGCTGCCAAGCTCTGGATGCAGGGAGACAGCTGCCACATGACAGTCATTTATTACAAGGGCCATGTCGGCACACACAGGGCCCTCTTATTTTCAGATGAGCTATCAACGGGGATCCTCTGGTCAACAAAGTGTTTGGTGACAGGGACTGCCTCGCCTCCTCCGGCGATCCCCATCCTCCACCCCTACTCAGAGATGTAATTAAAGGATGCTGGCCCCGCCCCCCAAACAGCAGACAGGCTCCCAACAAGATGGCAGCGATGCGGTGAGCGGCTCGAGCCCGGTGCAGGCCGCACCTCCTCGCGCTGGGTATGCTGGGAAGCGACAGACTAAATTCACAATACACCTCTGAGCCCGGGACCACAAGAAATGTGTTCGGACCTAAAAAATACATGCGTTACACGACACCAATGAACATGTCAACACGAAACATGACCCTTACAAACGCCAGAAAGTAACATACTCTGACATAAAAAAGCATAGCATGTCCCTATCATGGATGACATACACGCCAAATAGAAATACGCCCCAATCACCCACGGTTCTTCTCAGCAAAACAAGCACAAAAAATGTAACTCGACCTGACTGAAACGAGGCGCAAGGGCAGATCCGTTTTCGAGAACTTTCAGCCGAAGGAATGCAAAAACTACGGGCGCAGAATGAACGTGTCTGCAGTCCCTTGGAAAGGGGGGCTGAAACATCTGCTCAAGGACTTAGAAATTGTAAATAGAAATAGCACCTTAGTTACAGGTTTAATTGTAAATAGAAATAGCACCTTAGTTACAGGTTTATTAAAAAAAAATGAAAACAAAGCTTTTAAAAAACATCTTTTAATGCAAGTGGCAAAGGAGGAACAGCAATGAAGAAAAGCCTTCAGGGCAAGGGGCAAGCGGTACCCTGCAAACGTATTCCAGTTCGGCTCCCATCGCTCACCTCGATGTAAGGTCCCAGAGCAGTCAGGTCTGCTGCACACATTTATCCTGTTCAGTCTGTAATTCTCCTGGTGAAGTCCCACTGTCTTGGTTAGAAAGATATACCCTCTACTTGACAGGCACTTACCTGGACAATATGATTTTGTGAAATAAAAGGTGGCACACCATCTAACAACTTCAGCAGACGGTCTCAGTGGATTAACTGGTTAACTGTCCGTTATGAAACTACGAAACACAAGTTCTATTCTCGGCTTCCCAACCAACCAAATTGTGCAATCTTAGCCAATTCAGCTCTACCTCTTTTATTAAATCTATTTAAAAATACAGTTTGGATAATAACTAATATTCAAGGACATGATGTGTCACATCCATGTTCTAAGTTTGCTTAAAAGCATGATTACGAGAGGCAAATGTGCATGCTTGGAGGGGAGGTGCTTGTATACAAAGAACAGAAGTTCACATGCTTTCATGCCTTTTCCTGAGGACTGCTTTCTATACCTTTTCTCTTACACAGGTGGTGGTTAGGGCGGTAGCAATTGTTTCTGTAGCTCTACCTAAACTAACATTTTGATGCCTAAATCACTGCACCAACCACCTCTTAAGTATGGGGCAAACTTTGCTGCTGCTAATGGTAACCTCAGGCCCAATGGTGCCTGTGTGGTTCCAGATAAATCAACTAGAAAATCCGCAGTAGCTAAAGTGCTTGTTGGAATGGCTTGGAGCAGCTTTTACATGTAAGTTTACGGGCTGTACCAATGAATAAAATACAGACACTGAACATCCATAAGATACAAAATCTTCCTTTGGTGTACACGTGGTGCTGTGGTCAATTGTGACCTGCACCAGTGATATATTCAAGGGTGGCCTTACTATGAAAGTGGCAGCCACCTACTATCCCTTGCCACTTGAAACAGCCCGGGTGCTAGTCATGTGACTCAACTTTGGAATGTTTTGATGAATGAAATTTCAATTAAGATGCATAAAAGACTGCATTCTGGGGGAAAACGGAGTAATGCCTCCCTTCCCATAGAAGTCCCTTGATAGTTGTGTGTTCAGCTGGCTAGTGAGCATAAGGGAAAAAAACACAATTGGTCAATGGTGTTTTGTGATGTACAATTTCATTTTTTTGCATTTAAGTTTGTGGTATCTTTTAACAATGTGCTGGAGGTGAAAATTAAATCCTGGTAGTCGTTGCCAGGATTTTGATAGAGTTGTGGCACAGTACACAAAAAGTGTTTGGGGTTAGAGAAAGGAGTTTAATGGAAAGAGTCAGCCATGAGACAATGGCGTGGTCTCCAGATATAAATGCCAGTAGAGACGACTAGATTAAGGTAGTGTATACATTAGATAGACACTTAATATTGGCAGCAGGGGTGACAGCTTCAAGAGTTTAGCGGAAACCGGATTAAGGGTTAAAATACCATTTAGATTAAGGATGCTCTTCTGAGGACTCCTTGTGGTGATTCTAACCTCTGCAGTGATGCTATAAACCCATAATTCAGCATTTCTTCCACACGTCGAGCGGCTGTATTTCCAGAAGGCGCACGAGTCCCCTCCCACGTAGTTCCTACTGCCAGCATTTGACACAACCAAGAGCTAGATTTCGAAACAAATATTCGGAATTGAATTAGTCCACTGACTACCATTAAAGTGGTTGATTTTGTAACAAAGAGAAACAAACGGGCTGATGAAAAGTATAAAGATTTTCCCTTTCTAAGCAATTTCTCCGTTTGCATATGTGGTGGCTTGTTTGTGAATGTCAGTGCACGCCTTTTCACATCTTATGTACGATGCGTGCAGCAGCATGTTTTTTACCTTCTGATTCCAGTAGGTGGCAGTATTTCAAAGCACCATTTTCCTCATCTCTTCTCACTTGCGGAAAAAAAAAGACAGCTGCTCCCAAAACTTGCCAGCCACCCAACGCAGAGCCGGAGGCCTGGCATGGTACCATCCATGTGCTCGCACAACTGGAACCCAGGCAACGTCACCGGTGCCGCCTTTGCGAGCCCTGCCTCAGCAGCACCAGCTGAGTTTGACCCGGCCGTTCCCAGGCAGGCAGGAAGAACCATTTTAGTTTGCACAGTATGTACGTGCACGCGTTTATCTGTCGACGACACGCATTTAGCACGGCCGGTGAAAAAAACAGGAGCTGTGGTGTGAACTCGGACACTTTCAGAAGCAGCTGGTTGTGTGTTAAACACGGCTCCTCCTCATCCCTGGACGAAGTACGTTTAATACAACTTCCAAGGTTTGTGATGCTCACAAGGACAGCAGCGAGGGGAGGTGCTGCTCTCCGACCCACACACCAGGAGCTAATTATTTACATGAAAGGATTTAAAGCTGCAGGAACTTTCTCTTCACACGACGAACACCATTCTAACTCCCAGAGTCACAATCAGGTCACAGGACAGAAACTAGGCAATAGTTCATCAACTAGGCGGTTTGTAACAAACTGGGCAAGCAATGATGTACATACTAACCAAAGGGTAACGCACTGGGCAAAAAAGTAGGAAATTGGGCACACGCTAGGCCAAGGGCCAAAACAGATAACGTGGTACAAAAGAGGGGTGGTGATGGACGGAGCATCTGAACCAATCAAACACTCACACCCATTCAACAGATCTGGGTTTAATCCATCACCGTTCTTTAGCCCACTCGGTCACCCCAGTTCAGACATGGCCATATGCAAATCAGTCTGACCCTGTGCCTCATGGGAACAGTCCAGCCCGAACTGCCAAGCCATGCCTTCCCTGGACCGGAAACAAGCTTCCGAGGACCGGTTTCTGGCATTTCAGCCGTCTTCAGCCAGGCTTGCTTGAATCCAGTGGCAAAGTCAGCAAGGGACTCACGTCTGAGCATACCCTGCCAACTTATGGCGAACAAAGTGGTACAAAAGGGGGGTGGTGATGGACGGAGCATCTGAACCAATCAAACACTCACACCCAGTCAACAGATCTGGGTTTAATCCATCACCGTTCTTTAGCCCACTCTGCCACCCCAGTTCATACATGGCCATATGCAAATCAGTCTGACCCTGTGCCTCATGGGAACAGTCCAGCCCGAACTGCCAAGCCATGCCTTCCCTGGACCGGAAACAAGCTTCCGAGGACCGGTTTCTGGCATTTCAGCCGTCTTCAGCCCGGCTTGCTTGAATCCAGTGGCAAAGTCAGCAAGGGACTCATGTCTGAGCATACCCTGCCAACTTATGGCGAACGAAGTGGTACAAAAGGGGGGTGGTGATGGACGGAGCATCTGAACCAATCCTCTTGTACCCCTTTTGTAACCCCCTTTTGTACCACTTTGTTCGCACAGGGTCAGACTGATTTGCATATGGCCATGTCTGAACTGGGGTGGCAGAGTGGGCTAAAGAACGGTGATGGATTAAACCCAGATCTGTTGACTGGGTGTGAGTGTTTGATTGGTTCAGATGCTTCGTCCATCACCACCCCCTTTTGTACCACTTTGTTCGCCATAGGTTGGCAGGGTATGCTCAGACGTGTGTCCCTTGCTCACTTTGCCACTGGATTCAAGCAAGCCAGGCTGAAGACAGCTGAAATTCCAGAAACCGGTCCTCGGAAGCTTGTTTCCGGTCCAGGGAAGGCATGGCTTGTCAGTTCTGGCTGGACTGTTCCCATGAGGCACAGGGTCAGACTGATTTGCATATGGCCATATCTGAACTGGGGTGGCAGAGTGGGCTAAAGAACGGTGATGGATTAAACCCAGATCTGTTGACTGGGTGTGAGTGTTTGATTGGTTCAGATGCTCCGTCCATCACCACCCCCTTTTGTACCAAAACAGATAACAGCATGCACAATAACCAGTGGCAATAAAGGCAACAGTGAGCAAACTAGGAAATGCAGCACACAAAATGCCAACAGGAGTCTCGTGCAGCAACACTGTCCAAGCAGCACGTCTACCGGATAAGCATGACTGCAGCCTCCCAGGGCGTGATAAACCCAACATCACTCTCCTTCAAGCTCAATAAATTTACAAACAGAAACTGACAATTTGTACGGTGCCCTCAAAAGGCACAATTTCAATAGAGTAAAATAACTCCCATCATTAAAATGTTGAAAGGAGAAATATTGTGTTAAAAAAATGTTTGAACACCCTGTGGATGAACAACGAGCAAAATATATATCATTTGTAGGGATACATACAACATTGTCAGAAAAACGAGCAAACATGCTCACCGTGGACAAAATGTACATATCCATCCATGAGAATCTAGCAGTTTCCTGGTCCAAGGAATTACACAGCATACCTTCCTCAGTAATAAAGAAAACATGCTCCCTGATTTGCCAGCCCAACTTTAAGCTTAATGAAGCTGAAAGCCTTCTAAATAGGCAAGCGATACAGGCTAGCTCACAAGGAAGATGACGTACATGCTCAGCTAAAATGGACCATCTTCCGGTCACCAGGTGCCCCTCTGCGTGCAGGCGGAGTTGTACATGCTACCAGCCAGTCGGGCATGTTTGCTCCTTTGCGCCAGTATCTCTTCACATTAAAACTGGAATGTCACTGTTTATGAGACAGCATACCCACTTGCGTCTGGACAGGAAAAACAAATCTCGTCAAAACGAGAAAAGGCAATCTCGACGACAGGTGAAGAGGGCCAGAACAGTCGCCTTCTCGGCCCAAATTCTCAGAAAGTTGTAAAACTGCAGAGTGTTGTCTCCAGCGCAGTCTTTGTTCTTACCCTGGGGTTCCCCGCTGCTTTTTTAGATTATATTACGTATTTGGGCCCGGCAACCCCTGCTTCTAGAGGCAGTTCCATGGATGAACACTTTTTGTAAAGCATAATTCCCATACATTGCTCACCTTGCTCCAGACTAATACCTTCGCTGACATTCGTGAACCTAGTCTACCCCAGAGGCACCCAAATGCCTCCATCACACCTCCTCTACATTACATTAGAGCCACTTCACAGCGAGATGTAAGCATCTGAACAGCATTCCAGACCACAGGGCCTGCGGTGTCTCAGTCAGCCTGGAAAAACGAGTACCAGATTCCTCCAAACCAGATATGGCTCACACGCCCCAGGGCTTGTGTGCCCTCCTGCAAGCAGCAGTCGAAAACAGGTCAAATTGTGCAAAAGAATTTCAAGGTCTGGCTGCTGCACTGGTCTGCTCCCAAATTTATTGTGAATTCGGCTGATTTCCAGCTCCCCAAACCACCAAGGTGAATATTGTGTGCTGGCACAATACGTCACCCTAAGCTTGTCCCCCGCCTATGCTATTCATTTCCATTATACACAAGGGGTGAAGCCTCATGAGTACAAAGGGGAAATGCCTGGCCCCTGTGGCTGAGGCGATCTGATACCACAAACAGGCGGGGCTGTGGTGACAAGAGAGCACAAGTCTAATTACACCACTGGCGCTAATAAATCAGATCATTTTCTTTGAGGTCACAAATCCATAGACAATGGGGCCCGGGCATGGTAAAGAAAGCCCTGCCCAGTTCATTACTTTCCCTCGTGGGAGGGTGCAATGGAAGGATTGGCCTTTGAAGGTCCCAAGAATGGCCCAGGTGAGGTGATGGCTAAGTACTGTTAGGCTAGGGTAGTGATTTCAGGGCATGCTGCAGTGAACTGTGGCCAGCTAACCACGGGTTCCTATCCCAGCAAGTTAGGTTCATACTTTCATCTTTCACAAACTAGGATAACAGTAGTATCTGCTATTAAAGAGATAAAATGCTGTGCACTGTATACACTGTTTATATTCAACATAACCTACATGATCAACTTCTGCACCACAAGAGGAGGGGCCTGGGTTTTGGGACTACATATTGTTGAAAGCCACGTACACCACAAGTTTGGTTTTATATATTACATAAAGATCAGACAACTTGACAAGTTAATATATCTGTTTCAGAGCTCAAAGTGCTATCAGGGGGCCATGGCTAAGAGTCCCAGCAGATGGCCTCAAACAGTCATCTGCCTGAAGTCGAAAACTAGTATTGAGCTTATTGAAAATCAAGTTATAGTATATTAATTATAGTATATGCCCATATGTACTCCTGTCCTCATAGAGGTGATCGCTGGAGTACAACTAGGATGTAGATTAAGGCTTTAAGAGTTCGCTGAAGGCCTTCTAATTCGGTTGCCTTCTTGTGATGATGAACAGATTGTTGCAGGTCTGGGAGCAAAATCATAAGCATTATTGTCTGACCTAATTTAGATGATACAGAGGTCATATTTGTGGCATGCCATGCCCAATCCAAAGGTCTGCATGTTTATTAGGGCTGAATATGCTGGTAGCGGACAGTGCAGACGTGTGAGGACAGCTGACTAAACTATTGCTGATCTTAGAAAATTAAGAGTCTTTACAGGTGAATGCTTTGAGTTTGGCGTTGCTTCAATATCCTGGAATCTTTATAGATACCTTCCTAAGTTTTTGATGCCTACGTTAAAGATAATGCAGCAACAACTAATCATGGCCTTCCTAGGTGCAGGGACTCACATGTTGATTTATTTTATCTAGCATGGCTTTGTACTAGTGATGTGCGAAATTTCTGTAACTTGCTTTTACATAATTTTTCAAAAATACACAAAAATTAGGCGAAGGTATGCCAAATTCAAAGCTGGCATTTAGTGCTATATTTTAGCGTGAAGTGCGTCAATTTAGGAGAAGGAGGACCTATTTTGCATACAACCTAGTACAAAAACTTTAGTGCCACAAAAAACAGACACTCACGTTCCAGTCTTTTGCTTTGTTCCCGTGCTCCTGCGCTAACATTTTCTGGGAATTTTGTGAAACAAGTGTAGTGCAAATTTTTCAAAAGTACACCAGCGTAACAGACATTTTGCTGGGGCATACTTTGTACTGCCACACAGACTTATTGGCCTGAAGTCCTGGTCCCAATTCTGAAAATAAATGGTCATACTTTGTTTTGCTCTCCACTGTTTAAAGGGCCTGAGAATATTGCAGCAATATTTCTATTTTTGGCTAAATGCGGGGTGGAGATGGCCTGGATGAAATTTCTCTTCCTAGAATCAAACATTGCATAAAGTATGTTCCCTTATGCAAAAAAAATGCTGTTAAGTACAATGCCCTGTTGCCCAAGGTATCACACCTAAAAGTTATCTGGGAACCATTATGTAAATATATAAGTGGTAATAATACCATTACATGGTGAAAGTGTACATCTTCTACATAATATCTGTTTATGGGGCCCCAGAAAGTTCTAAAACCTATTTTTACAGAATTGTCCAGTGCATTACGGATTTATGACAGTTCTTAAACTGACGCTATCTTTAAGTTAAGACAGACATTTACAGAATGGACATTAAGATTCATGTACAATATGATGTTCTCCCCAAGTAGCCAGGAAATGTATATAATTGTTAAAATATACATACAGTGTTTAAAAATCACAAGCTCCCACTGCTATGCATGCATATGCAATTAAGGATCTGATGTGCTAACTTCAATTAAATAACAAATAAAATAAATAATAAGTTGCTGCAGTCAAGCCCACTATTTATGATAATTTGGGCAATGGTGCTCTAAGTCCAAAGAATGGATTGCATTTGTAGACCAGACTACGAGGGCTCTTTTTGTTGAAGGAGGGAGCTCACTTTCTGGTGACATGCCTCTCAACCATACAAAAAAAGAATATATTTAAACACCTGTTCAATGTGTTCTACTGAAGCACATTAAACTACATACCCCAATGTTTAGATTGTGCAATGGCCATAGTAATCACTAAAAGGTATGCTGAAGACTCACATTCATGTCCACTGGTCAAGGGCAACTAAAAAAAGATTGATGATTATTGTTATAGCCACCGACTGGGTGCATCAACTCACTTTACGGAAATCCCCACATTTCTTGCTCAAGCACTTCTTTTGGGACAATGCAAGAAAACCAGTGAAAAAGCCAAGTGGGTTGAGCTAGTCTTGGAGGGATGTAAGTGATTTTGCACATCACAGATTTGAATCTTGCCTCAACCGACTCAGACTTTCATCTGTTTGAGTTCAATAGAAGTTGTGCAATTTAGAAGCGCAAGACCAACATCTATTACTTAAGTGTAAAGTTACTATAAGGCTTTGTCATCAGGGATGCGATATTCTGTAGCCCTACCTTCTATTTTACAACAAAATGTGTTTAATATTTGCTCATATTAATTTAACTAATTGGACCTAAGATCTATGCTACAGGCAATTACATATGGAAAACCCAAAATGGAACATTGGGGTCCTTTGATGATCTGGAATCATGTGACAACCTTAGGTGGAAACAGACAATTACATTTTGTGGAATGTCTTATACAACTGGCCAGTATGATGTTATTTTTACAAATTCTGGACTTTGGTGCTCAAGTAATAAAGACAATTTTTAGCTTTGTTACAACAGCACCAGGGCTCTTCAGAGATTCTCCTGGCTACATCCATGTGTAGCAAGCAATAGTTCACAGACTAGTCTGAAAAGCCTGTGCAAGAGGAACACGATGGCAGTCACATCCAAAAGTGAGAGAAGTACAATTCTTTCCAAGATGACCCTGGAAGAGAAGAATTCTGTCATGAGGTACAGAGCAACCGCATCTGGGCAAGTCACCACTCCTGGCTCGGACAGATTGCCAGTCATACTGGGAGGTGCCCTGAGGCTGAAACGAGGTATCAGATATACTCTGAAAATAAAGTTTGCCAGAGAGTGATCAGAGACTTAGGAAAAGACTCTATAAACTGGAGATACAATTCCCAACATCTGAGTTCTATAGTCTACCCATTGAGCCAACCTGGCTCATATCTGCAAGATCTCATCTGAAGGTTTCTGAAATCCCACAATCAGATGTCCACTTACAAAAAAACAAATGCCACTATGCATACATCCTTAAGTCCAGTTAATATCAAGAAGAGATCTGGTCTCCATCCTTATCCTGCAGTGTGTGCTCCTAGCAGGAGTGTGTTGTGACGATGTAGAACTAACAGAGCCCAGTTCACTCAACCAACACCAGTCATGCCCTGCTCTTTTGATGGACACTTGCTGGCCCTGCTCCTACCATGCCGGTTTACTGTCTTACAGCCAGACTGACTACTGGAAAGAGCATCGGGAAACCTTAGCTTTGCACTGGTTCATGCAGAGCAATCGAATATATTTTTTTGTTTTATTGCTTACGCCCACCAAGGAAGCCTTTCCAATTCTATCACCTCGTGGATGGGTAATGCCCTTTCCAATTCTATCACCTCGTGGATGGGTAATGCCCTTTCCAATTCTATCACCTGGTGGGTAGGTAACGCCCAATGCAGGGTAAACTGCAAAGTTGTCGTTAGTTTAGATAAAGGCATTGCACTTTCCAAGCCAGAAAATGGATCAAGTTTGTTTTTTCTTTTGCATTATGACCTGCAAATATCTCAAAATGCCTACTATCATCCTTAAGGTATAGTACTCTCCCTAAACTACATGAAGTACAGTTGTTAAATTGAGCAAGTTATTTACACTGGTGACATCGACGCATAGCAAAACCCAACAAAAAGGGTTGCGGGTTAAACAGAAATGAACCAGCGATCCCTCGCTGGCATAGAGGTAGAACGACTGCACAGGAGTCTGCGTCTTGGGAAGAGAATAATATGATCCACCACTTTATCCACATTTGACTGATAATCATCATTCGATCATAAATTATGTATTTTAAATATACCATGTGCTCTCACTTTTTCGAGACTTCATAGCGCTTCAAGTGAGAACTCTGTTGCAACAACCAAACTACTGATTTACTTCTTAAGGATGAAAAGCTTTGTGGCCCCGATGAAAGTTGAACCTGGGACCTTTAGTTCATAGAAGAGTCTCTAGAGATGGATGAATAACCCTCGAGTGAGCCAGTCTGTCTCTGCCCAGATTAAGGAGACTAGAAACCCCCCCCCAACTCTCTACCCATTTTACAGAAAACCTAAATAGGAGCGACAGAAAAGCAGCACGAAGCCCTAGGAGAAACACTCTTTGTTGCAAAACAGGCAAGTATTGGTCCAGATTCACGCCTCCCAGCCCCCAGGCTTCTTCCCCTGATGTGCTATGCTGTAGCTTCTAGTGATGGCTTTATTCGTAGCATTGTAGATGCTGCCTGTATGTCTGGTAGTCTTTTAATCGTGTGTTACTTAGAGGTACCAATTCTAGACGCGCCAGCAGAGGAAGGCAAAGCCTTCTTTTGGGTAAGTAACAGTGAAAAGGTTAGCGGTCCTGCCCCTCTTTATCTCGGCTTCCCAGTTCTACATCCAGTGACAGGAGGGTACCCCTTGCTGCAACGGCCTCGCCAGCGCTTTATCTTCTGCGGCCCATGCATCTGCGAGCGGCGCAGGCCTGGGTTTCCTGCTGCTCGCTCAGGCTGATTGTTGTTACTGCCTGGGGCCTTCGAGCCCTGCCCACGTCTAGCATCTTCCTCCCGGCATCCATTTCGGCCGCGTGCACTTTAAAGGGCGGTCTTTGGGCAGTACGGTGAGGTCTTATCTGCCTCCCCTGTGCACAAATAGGCCTTTCTAGAAGCTAATGCAAATAGTTTAAATAAAAAATAAAAAAACAGCTATATTTCATTCAGAAAAAGAAGGAAGAGCTGAGGAGTCACGACTACAGAAAAACAGAGGCGTTAAAATTCTGAAGGCGACGAATTGTATATCACGATGTAAACTTCGATTCTGCCCTCAGCAAAGACGTGTCTACAACCCCACTGCAGAGAGAGATACGGTCGGCTATCGCTGTGCTGCGCCCCGCCCCGAGGTCAGCAGGCGCCCACAAGTGACCTTGCAGAAATGCTGGAAGGAGAGGCGTCTCCGTTCTGAGAAGACATAAAGGGATGCTACGGGGATGACTCAAAGGAGCAGAGGCAAGAATCTTATGCGGCCTGAACAGGCAGGAGGAGGAGGGAACTGGGATAGGGTTTTTGGAGGACTTGTAACAGAAGCAGACCTCGTGGATCTATTTGCCAGTGACTCGAATGTGGCTAAACTTTGTGATAAAACTGGGGGAGCGTAAGGAAGATAGGCAGAAAAAAAATCTTGTTACCTCAAATGGAATCACTAGCAAAGCCTCATCGAACGTATTGTGGCTAGAAGGATCCGTGTAATGACTTTCAATGTTCTGGTTAAAAATACATTTCCCAACATTCCTGCTTGCACAACACCGACAAGGAGGGAACATCTGAAAGTAGAAAAGGCAATCAGACCGCCTCACAAATGATGCCTTAGGATGCTTCTTGATTGGAGTGGATCTAGCCATGGTCTTCTGATCTCAAAGCCAGGGTGTTCATGACTGTTCACGCTTTTCTAAAGAAAGAGGAAAACCATTTAGGGCCCTGAGGCAGCATCTATACCATTGAGAGGAGGTTGGAAGGAGGGTATGATAGAATACATCCAGATGCCCAAGGGAAATATATTGGGTGATTTTTTTTCCGGTAGACTACTGCTAACTCTGGCAGTAATGACATGATGAAGCAGAGATAGTGAATATATGGAACAGCCTCTCAGTGAAAAGGGGGTGAGGATTGCTACTCTTGGAGTATTCATCTCTTCATCTGCTGCTCGCAGCAGCTCCCCACCACCTAGAGTCCCACCACTGAACTCTGTGCCAAAGTAACACCTCACTACATGTACAACTCTAGGCTACTGGAATCGTTTGGCCCCTACACACGTTTCCGAGATGTTCCTCCCCATCGTCACGCACTTGTCCCACAGTCCTCTGTGTACACGCAGTGTATGAACTGTCTGAATTGACAACAGTTACAGCCATAGTTACATTCCTACAAAGTCAGATGCAAACCAGCTTAATTACTCATTAAATCTTAAGTAATGTCACCCACGCATTTTTGATGCTGAAAAACCAGTACCTAACCTCCCAAACTATCAGCAGCTGCAAGCGGATTTATGCGCACCTCTGCTAGCTGAGGAACTGCTGGCCACCGGCTATGCCGCACTGTTGCCATCTGAAGGCTGATGTGGTTAGAAAGCTACCCCAAAGACTGACAGCACAAAGCCCAACAAAGAAAAACACGCGGCTCATTCTTTTTAAAATAGGGCACGCCAAATGAGCAATTGCCCTAAACTGAAGCCAGAGTGCACCTCTGCCAAACCGATGACTTCAAGCCACATCCCACTCCACTACCCTGACAACATCCCTCCATCTTGATCCTGCACCCCATTTAGAACTTTGCATTGGTACACACCCTGTCCCTGCCTGCTCCTTTATTGAGCAGAAGCGTTGCATTGTTTCTGAGGATTAAACAAACTAGCTTTGTGTAATATGGAGTCCGCAAAAGCACATTACAACCAGTTGGAAAACATGGACAATTATTATGGTTGAGCGGTGCAAGTGGTACTTATGATTGCTCACTTGTGGCATCCATGAGAACAATCAAAGTTGCCTTGAGTGCAATGATAAGGCCAACAAAGCTCACAGAAGCTCTCCCTTTTGCGGATGCTGCTTTAACTGTAAAAGAGACCAGCTAAAAGGGTAGGGGCTTCATGAATCAGGTAGAACATTTAAGGGAACATAAACAAAGTGCAATACTCGTCAGCTACCTCCAAGGAGCACAGAGCACTGCAACTTTTCCAACATACAGCACTAGTAGGAAAGGAAACCATCGTGGTGCAGTGGGGCACTAGATGCAAGTGGAAATCGGTTTCGTTTGTCTCCAAGTTTTTCCCTCCTCTCAAACCAGCGTGGTAATAAATGAATGCGCAGCCTTCAGCAAGATGCAGTTGATAAGGCACACTACGTCACTGACAGTGGCTCCAGACGCACATACGACTGCTGTTGAACATGCTGAGGCAATCCGCTCATGTCCCAAAGCCAACAAAACCTCAAACAAGCTGCAGAAGATCACAATGTGCATCAGTAGGCACTAAGGACTAAAAACCTAGAAGCTTCCCACAAAGCCTCTGCACTTTAAAGAAAAAAATACAAGCCAGTGTGCATGTTTATCGGGGTCCTTTCACTGCAGCTAAACACTTAATTCAGGTCGGTCACGACTTCCAAAACCTTCACCCACGCCATCTATCCCCATCACACTCCTTCCTTCAGCAGGACCAGCAACATGCCTGTTTCCAACCTTTCCATGAATAAAGGAGGAGCCGTTTTTTGGCTCTGCGAATAGCCAGCGTGGCCCAAACAGAAAAGCTGCCTTCTCAAATTTCTTTATGTATCGTAGTATACTCCTAAACCTTTTAGTTTAAGTTTAGTTTAAAGGAGTTTATAAAGCGCCTGGTGACGCCTCCCGGCGTCACCATCTGGTTGAGCGCCAAGATACTCCATGGAGTGATAGATGCGCTATATAAGTGTCCCATACATTTACATTTACATTTACAAGTATTTTGTCTCGTTCCTAGAGGTTGTGGTTTTAACTCTGGCGACTGTCAACCGTTTTTTTAAAGTTTGTGCTTAGAAAGCACCCACGAACTACTGCATCCATGCCACATTCCTTTCTTCGGCCATCTTTTCAATTTACAGCCCTGGGTTTCTTTGTAAAGTGTTTGGAGAGACTACAGTAGGTCTTTTTAAAGAAAAATCTGTGTTTTATCATGGAATAAACTTAAAACGGACATAAAAATGAAAATTCTAAGCTTTAAGGATTCAATCCAACAAATGGATCCCGCAGTCAGTCATGGAGGTTCGAGTGGTAGCCAGCAGTTTATGATAAATTGGGCACAAAGGCAGGCCAACCTTTACTCCATGATACGCGGACACCTGGGGACTAGTCTTCCTAATAGGAAGTCTCACATGCTGCTAGTAGGATGATCCCTCTGTAAGACAGAACTAAAGGTTAAGTTTTAAGAAAACACTAAGGGGGTCATTAGGATGCTGGGTGGACTTTGTCCGCCCGCCTTCCTATCGTGGAATTCATGGAATTTTTATGCGGGCGGTGGTTTTTTGCGTGCGGATCGCACTTAAGTTTACTCAGAAATCAAAATCTAGAAAGACCACCATCAGAATAAAGGCAAGTTCAAAATCAGAGCGGCAGGACACAAGGCATTTTCTGGATGGAGGCTAGAAGGACAAAGAATAAAGCAGCACCAGCTCATCACAAAAAAAAACTTCTAATGCCAGGAAAGGCTTAATTTGAGCCAGTAACGGTTGCAGGTGGGGCCCACCAGCACTCATTTTTGGGAACCAGCACTTATTTTTTCCTCATCAGACATACACCAAGAAAGAGAAAATGACCAGAGAGGAAAATGATGAGGAAGAGAAATATGAAAAACTGTGACAAAGAAAGGAAGTAGCGATGAAAAACAACCTGCAAGAGTGAGATAAAGGGGAAGTGTGTGTCTGATGGTGGATCAAAGAGGCATGAGGTGGCATTAACTATGGAGCCTTTGTATTTGGCACCACTGACATTTGATAGCACCAGCCGCAGGAGTCGGATTAAAACTTTGGGCCCCGGCACTTATTATTTTACAAATTAATCACTATGTAGAGGCACTTTGTCTTGGGCATCAATATGGCTCCAGAACTCGGCAATGAACAGGATATCCCCACTATGTACCTCATGGGTAGTTTATCCTAGATATATGTTGTACTTGATTTCAAGATATAATGTTTTGCCGGTGGTCTCTGTAAAGGTTTATCTTTTTTAAACTAACAAGATCCCTCAGATGGCCTACTGTACAAACAATGTCAATGTTATGTGACTCAGGCTCCTTTTTAAAAGTGTGATGCATCACAAATATCAAAATATTTGTCATCTACTTTTGCACAACTTTCCCCTCAATCCTTACTCAACAACAACATTACAGGTAGAAAAAACACCATCTTCCTTCTCCAACTGGCTGAGGCTCTGAAGGCCTGAAATGAAAACCAGCGCAAACGTCTAAAAAACAATAACTTTTTGGTTTTATAAATTTAGTAAACTCAAACACTAATCAAAGTCAATTAATTAAGTATGTCCTTATCTGCTCTGATTCATGTCCTGCTCAGTAAAATAGTTTTACTTCATTATCCCCACGGACCCCTGCCCTCCGCACATCTTTTTTTTTTCTTTTTTTTTTTTTTCAAATATATTTTTATTGCAGAATTAGAAACCACAGGATACAATCAATCAACCAGTGCACTCGTGACATCCCCTCGTCCACTAAGAAGTCCAAACTGTACACAGCCATTCAGCCCGCATCCCGGGGGCCGGGCGGCATGTTATTACATTCAATAGGAAAAGCACGGTGCACGTCCCACGGGGACCATGGTCGGAAAGTCGTTGTACGTATCTGCTTTTATCCCCCCCACCCACAACAACATCTCCGTCAGCCATCCCAGAGGTAAAGCAGTGACATATCGGGGCCTACCCTAGGTGCTATCGTTCTATCTCGCCTGGCTGCTCCCTCCAGCCCTTTCATACTCCACACTGTGCCAACCATCCTAGTAGAGTCAAGGCACCCAGGCGGCTACCATCCAGTGGCTTCCGTCCCACCCCGAACCCCCATGAACCAGTCCCCCCCAAGGCCCCCCCCCCCGGCAACTGCTGGGCGTACGCCTCGTCCTGTCGAGTTAGATGGAACCACCACAGTGCGGAATATAGCACTTCTGTGTTCGCCCCGTGGTGTCCACTGGCTTAGTTCTCCCCATCCTCGTCGTCCACAAAAGAATCACGCAAGGCCTGCACCACTAGCTCCCATGCACGCGCCGCATCCAAAACCTTCTCATTCCCCATCTTAACAGCCTGCCGCATCCGGAGCACACTCTCGCAGGCAGACCACCGCAGCAATTCATTCTTCCATCTACGCAGCGAGGGCCCCCCCCTGGACTTCCAATGCCACGATATCTCCCTCTGCGCCAATATCAGACCTAGATCAAGGAACTTGCTCGTCACCTTGGTGCGTTTAGTGTGCGGGAACCAGAGCAGCAGGCACGCCGCCATATCGAATTCCACCTCCCTATCTGTCACTGCATTCAGGAGTCCCCCTACCTCCGCCCAATAGGTCCCCAACTGCGGGCACTTCCAGAACAAGTGATCCATGTCCGCTCCCAGAGACGAACACCGTGGGCATCGGGCATCCGGCACCTGGAAGTACCGCTGTAATTTCTCTGGAGTTAAATAGGCCCTATGAAGCACATAGAAATGCACTTGCTGAAAGCGCGCATTTCTCGTGCCCTTCCACGTGCGCCGCAGGATGTGTCCCCAAGCCGTATCCGGTATGTGCCGGCCCACACTCTCCTCCCATTTAGCCTTGAGCCCCAGGAGTGGCCCCAGTCCCTCATTCAGCATCCTATTATGGAGGCACGTCACAGCTTTGACCGTGCCTGCCGCCATCACCACATATTGGCACGCCATAGTCGTCGTGGGTTCTACGAGCCCCCCTTTCCAGTGCTTCTGTATGGCAGCCACCACTGCCGCGTGCAGGAGGAACCCCCCGTCGGGCAGCCCGAACTGGTCCCGAAGCGCCTCGAACGGTGCCAAAGCCCCATCTATGTACAAGTCGCCTACCACCTGTAGTCCCGCCTCCTCCCAATCCAGCAACGGGGACCAATCTCCCCCGTGCGGCAAGGCCGTCAGCATGCCGATCGGGATCTCCGGCGCATAAGGCCGCGAAGCCCTCGCTCTCCGAAGGCTCCTCTGCCAACACAGCCGGAGCGTCCTTTCCTCCATAGTGAGGGCCCGCAACTCAAGCCTCTGCTGCATGACAATATAAGACAGCACGTGGCGTCGTATCCCTCGGTCCCGGTCCTCCTCTGGACCCCGGAACACCCTAGCTACGTTCTGTGTAAGAACCTGCAGCTGCGCCGCTAGATAATACAGCTCGAAGTCAGGCACAGCCATGCCCCCTTCAACCTTAGGGCGAAGGAGCGTGCTCAGGGCCACTCTACGGCGGCCGTGTCCCCATAAGAAGCCAATAATCATCGATCTCAGGTCTCTGAAGACCCCTTGGGGAATCCAGACAGGCAGCGTTCGGAAATAATAGAGGAAGCGGGGGAGCGCCACCATCTTCAAAAGCGCAATCCTACCCAGAACCGTCAGCGGGAGGGTCGACCAGAAAGACAAACTGCCCCTCAGTGCCCGGACACAGCGACCAATGTTGCCCTCCAAGAGGTCCGCAGTCGCGTGGTAGATGCGAACACCCAGATAGGTGAAACAAGATGGCTCCCACACCACGCCCAAGTCGCCACCAGGAACGGGCGAGCCCGCTCGCAGCGGGAACACACAAGTCTTCGCCCAATTGACCTTAAGGCCCGACAGCCGGCCGAACTCCGACAACAGCTCCATCGCACCGGCCAACGCCCGCGAGGTGTCAGCCAGGTACAGGAGCAAGTCATCCGCATACAGAGATATATAATGCCACTGCCCGCCTCTCGCTATCCCCGCGTATCTGACACCCGACCTCGCATGGACCGCCAAAGGTTCCATCGCCAGAGCAAACAACAGGGGGGACAGAGAGCATCCTTGCCGCGTGCCCCTGCCCACCGGGTACGCCGCAGACACCAGGCCGCCCAAACGCACCCTCGCCGCCGCCGAAGCATACAAGACCCTTGTCCACCTGCGGAACCCCTCGCCCATGCCAAACCTCTCCAAAACTCCGTCCAGGAACGGCCATTCCAGGCTATCAAAGGCTTTCTCGATGTCCACGGATAGGACCGCCGGGGCTCCCTCCTCGTCCAAGATGGCGTCCATTATCCCCACCAGGCGGCGAATATTCAGCGCCGTGCTCCTCGTGGGTATGAACCCGGCCTGGTCCCTATGTACCAGGCCCGTCATATATGGGGCCAGCCTGGTGGCCAGTATTCGGCTCAGAATCTTATAATCCACCGTCAGCATGGATAGCGGGCGGTAAGACCTCACATCCGCAGCATCCCGGCCAGGCTTTAGGAGCGGCACAATCAAGGCCTCCCGCATGGACCCAGGCAATACCCCAGCCTCGAAGGCTTCAGCGTACACCGCCAGCAGCCTGGGCGCCAAACTGTCCGCATACCGCTGATAAAATTCAATCGGTAATCCGTCCACCCCGGGCGTTTTGTTGCGGGCCATATGCTTAATGGCCGCCCGCATTTCTGAGAGCGTGATCGGGCCGCCCAGTTCCTTCGCGTCCTCCTCATCTAGGACCGGAAGCTGCCTCGCCCCCAAGTATTCCGCAATGTCCTGGACCCCCACTCCCAGCTGGCCCTGATACAGTTCCTCATAGTACCCCCTAAAACATTCCAATACCGCTGCTTGGGTGTATACCATCTCTCCCTGCGCAGTACGAATGCCGAGGATCGGGGAGCCCCTAAATTCCGGATTAGCCAGTCTGGCCAAGAGGGTACCCACCTTGTCTCTTTCTGCATGCGCCCTGATGATATATTGCCTGTGATCATAGCATCGTAAACGTTCCGTCTCGGTGGCGACCACTTCTTTCGCTTCTAAGAGCTGGGCCTGTAAGTCCGGCCTAGCTGGCCTGCGGCGCTCCAAATCCCTCAACCTTTCTTCCGCTTTCATGAGGTCAGTCAACACAGCCGTGCGAGCATTCGAAAACCTACCCAAACACACTCCTCTCACCACCACTTTCATTGCATCCCATTCAGTGGACCTACTCGTGGCCGTGCCCTCATTCACTCCGAAATAGCTATCAATGCCTTGTCGAACCGCATCAGTGAACACAGGATCTTCAAGCGTTTCCGGCCGAAGCCGCCACGTTGGAATTACTGAGCGCTCTCTCTGCCACTGAATGTGCACCAATAGGGGGTTATGATCTGAGATCGTCCTAGCCAAGTACTCCGCATGGGAGATCAGCGGGGCTAGGGATCCACTGCAGAGCACCGAATCAATCCTGACATGCAGGTCATGAAGAGCAGAGTAAAAGGAATAATCCCTGGTTTCCCTGTGCCGCTCCCTCCAGACATCCAACAACCCCCATCTATCCTGCCAGTCCTTCCTGTGCGCGGCTAACCTGCGCACCGGGGAGTCCACCAGGGGGGGATGGGACCTATCCAGAGCCACATCCGTGATCGAGTTAAAGTCCCCCCCTAGCACTATTGGGGCCGCCAGGAAAGAGGCCAAAGACCCCGAGAGGCTATCAAAATATCGAGCTTGATCAGTGTTCGGCGCATACACACAGCAGAAAACCACATCCCGTCCATATAACCTCCCCTCCACCGCCACAAACCTGCCATCCGGATCCACAACTTGATTCAGTAATTGAAAGGGTATCCCCGCCCTCACCCAGATCAGCACCCCCCTGGCATACGCTGAGTAAGTGGTGCCAAACACCTGGCCCCTCCATCGTTTCTGCAAGGCAGTACACTCTTTCTTAGTGAGATGAGTCTCCTGGAGCATGGCAATCTGAACCCCCCTGCGTACTAGATACGCGTGGACCTTATGACGTTTCACCATAGTTCGCAGCCCCCGGACATTCCACGTCAGGCATTTCAGATTAGGTAACGTCCCCATTCCAACTTCGCACAGTCCAAATCAAATAACGAATGTTCACAGCCCCCCCAATGCAGTTGCCCCCCCCAAACACCCCCAAAACAGAAAAACTCCCCAAACCCCACTCCCCAGGACAGAGCACACGAACCCAATGTCCGCCCCCATCCAAACCTTGAACCAACTTCACACACTCTTACCCTGTGGTCTCCACCACAGTCGGCCTTAAGGGCCCAAGGGGGTGAGTCGCCGCCGACCCCAGCAAGCGGAGCCCGCACCCCGCGCTTCCATCCCTCCCGAAGCACACAGCCTCCCCTCCCGGCATCCCGTCCTCCAACAGCAGGATACCACCCTACCATGAAGTCTCGAACTAGCCCAGTCCAATCTCAGCCGCAAAAGATACCATCTGAAGTCTGTGGGGTCACCGTCGGCCCCTTCGAGCTTTCCGCCTCCGAGAGTTCCTCGCCCGTCTTGCTGCCTTCCCCTCCCGAGTCCGTTTCTGCCCGTTCACTGTTCTGTTGCGACCCTGTAATGGCCGCCGTCGCTGCGAGTGCATCCCTCTTCTCCGCCGCCATTTGAGCCTCCCGTTTCTCCCGCTGGCGCCTGTTGCGGGATCTGATGCGTTGCGATTGCCTCACCCGGGGCCGCTTGGGTTCATCTCGTCTGCTTTTATGCGATCTGTCCGTCCCCGCTCTATACGACTCCAGCCAATGCCAAACCTCGTCCGGAGTCTGAAAAAAGTGCGTAGCCCCATCCATGATGATCCGCAACTTAGCCGGGTAGAGCAAGGAATACTGAACGCCTTCCTCCCCGAGTTCTTTCTTCACCGCCAAGAATGATGCCCGGTTTTTCTGGACCGCTTGGGTGTAGTCCGGGAAGATCGTAACCCTACTGTTCTCCACCTCATAAGGGCCCGACATCCTGGCCCGCTGAATGAGGAGATCTCGGTCCTTGTAGTGGAGGAGCCTCACCACCATCGGTCGGGGGGGGCGGCCAATCCCCGGCGGGCGAGCAGGTACCCGGTGGGCCCGCTCCAGCGTGAAAAAAGGAGTGAGCCCCTCCGGCGCCACCACAGTGCGGAACCAGGTCTCCATATAGGCCACCGCATCCTCCCCCTCAATTAGTTCCGGAAGGCCGACGACCCGCACGTTGTTCCGCCTATTGCGGCCTTCGGCATCCTCCGCCCTCCGCTCCAGCGAGTCCAGCCGGGCCAACATGTCCGCAATCCTATGCTCCGCGGCCACCACCGATGGTTTCAGGTCCAGCAACAGTTGGTCATGGTCCTTAACTCTGTCCGCTAGCTTCGCATGATCCGCGCGGAGCAGCCCTAGGCCCGTGGCCACTTGGGCGATGTCTTGGTGCAACGCGTCCTTAGTCGAGGCGATCGCATCAAGTATGGCATCCAATCGCCGGTTCAGCCGCTGTTCTCGGTCAAGCTCCGGGGAGGGACCCTCGCCCAGCCGAGTCGATGTCGCCGAGCCCTCCTCAGTGCATCTCCCGGCCATCGGCCCTCCAGTCGCCGCCATTCCAGGGTGCTGCGTCACAGGTCCTGGAGCCTGCTGTCGTCAGCGCCCGTAGGCTAGTGCCGGTCGTCGGGCACCGGGCAGAGCAATGTCTTCACTGAAACTCACAGGAGCAACGACCAGCTAGGTACACTCCGCTCCGCCGCCCCCCTCGGGAGCCTGAGGGGGAAAGGATGAGTCTCCGGGCGGCAGCCAGTCAGGGTCCCCAAGCCCCTGGCGAGTCAAGGCAGCGTCACTCGGCCCCAAGGCATAGCACCGCCGACCCCAGTGCCTCGATCAGCTGAATGCAGGATCTCCCGCCAGTATCCCTTGCCAGTCGGCGACAACTCGGCTCAGAGCTGAAGTTCGGGGCCCGCCGAACTCCACGCCGCCATTTTCTTCGCACCCTCGGCAACACCTCAGCCGCTTCTTCGACTCGGTCTCCTCGGGGCCTGCAGTCCCCCAGCGGCTCACCAATAGTGTCCAGCTGTCCCCTCACACTTCAGAGGGCAGGAGCGTCGTCTCCGGGCCGCCTAGGGTTCCGAAAACAGGAGAATTAACGGGATTCTGCGCGGAGCTCACGCCGCCATCCCGATCGGCGTCCAAGCCACGCCCCCCCCCCCCTCCGCACATCTTCCACGGAGCCGCCTGAGCTACAACGGACTATCAACGCCTCCTTTGAATCCGGCACTTTTGTCGATGACTGAAAACACGCAGAAGTCAAGCCCCTCCTAAAGAAACCCTCTGCACACCCGATGGACCTGAAGAACTACCAACCCATCTCTCTCCTTCCCTTCGCAGCCAAAGTCACCGAGAAGATCGACACCCAGCTGACAAACTTCATCGAAGAGAACTCCATCCACCAACCCTCCCAATCCGGATTTGGCAGCAACAACAGCACCGAGACCGCCCTCATCGCCACCACAGACGACATCTACACGCTCCTTGACCAAGGCCGCACCGCAGCCCTCATCCTACTTGACCACTCTGCAGCCTTCGACACAGTCTCCCACCGCACTCTCGCAGCCAGACTCCAGAACGCAGGAATGCAGGGACCTCACTCGACTGGCTCTGCTCCTTCCTCGCCAGCAGAACCTAAAAGATCAGACACCCGCCTTTCCGCTCCGAACCGACAGAGATCAACTGCGGAGTACCACAAGGATCATCGCTCATTCCCACGCTCTTCAACATCTAGATGGCCCCCCTCACCGCTATCATCAGACAGCATGGACTCTGCATTGTATCCTACGCCGGCGATACCTAGCTCATCCTATCCCTCACGAAGGACCACCAAACTCAGTTTCCAAGAAGGAATGAAAGACGTTGCAGCTTGGATGAGCAGCAGCTGTCTGATACTCAACTCGGAGAAGACAGAAGTCCTTGTCCTCGGACCCACCTCTTCAGCTTGGGCCAACTTCTGGAGGCTCCCTGCCTTCGGCATCTCCTCACCCCCATGGACCACACATGGAACCTCAGCATTATATGAGACTCCCGTCTCACAATGACCGGACAGATCAATGCTGTCGCCTCCACCTGCTTCGCCACCCTCCGCATTCTCCGCAAGACTGTCAAGTGGATCCCTCCAGAAGCCAACAAGACTGTCACCCACGCTCTCATAACAAGCAGACTGGACTATGAAAATGCCTTCTACGCTATAATCAACAAATCCCTGATACGCAAACTCCAGACCATGCAGAACACCGCGGCCAGTCTCATCCTCGACATCCCACGCCACGAGCACATCACCCAACACCTGCAAGACTTCCACTGGCTCCCCGTCGAGAAGAGAGTAACCTTCAAGCTACTCACCCACTCCTACAAGTCCCTCCACAACATCGGACCCAAATACCTCAACGAAAGAGCCTCCTTCCACATACCTAAAAGGAACCTCCACTCCGCCGACCCATCCTAGCAGAAACACCACGCATCCGCAGAACCAGAACAATGGAAGAGCCTTCTCCTACGTCGAGACCAAAGCCTGGAATGAACTCCCAGTCAACATCAGACGCTCCGCTCCCTTACTCTGCACACCTTCAGAAAGAGCCTCAAGACCTGGATCTTCGGCTGATCCGGAGCTGTACCCCCCGTTCCCCTTTGAGACCCTCACGGGTGAGTAGCACGCTTTAAAGCCCGATTCATTGATTGTTGCTTCTTCTGGGTAGATCACTTCTTCTGGGTAGATCACACCTGTGCTGCAACACACTCAGCCTAAGCGACTAAAAAATGGTATGTTTATTTGGACTGGATATCAGTTACCTTTAAATTTTATTTAGGTTTCCCAACAATAACTTACACTCCACTTAAGTTCAATCATTGCATTAAAAGGCAGGGGGAATTACTAGAGGAAAGCCTCTGGTAGGTATAGGCATGGAAAAAAGGTAAGTATTCTGCCAAGAGAGCAATCCATCCACGTTAGTAAACCAAATAACCGTGACTTTAAAAAACGGGTGCAGAACAGGACATTCTCAGGTGTCAAGAAAAAGCCTGAGGGGTGGAATTCCTGTTGATGATTAGGGGAGCAATGATGAACTGGAGGCAACAAGGAGTTGCCCCATAGTGTACCGAAACAGATGCCCTGCCATGGCCCATTAGCCTTGCACAGACTCACAATCCAGCTGCGAGGACGTGGTCTAGCAGTTTCTAACTTTGAAAACCACAACACCTGGGTTATTATCCCAGCTTCCCCGCTTTATGGTCTTTTCAACAACTGAAAGGAGAGAGTTACATCTTAGCTTGATAAGGCAGGATACACCTTTTCCAGATCACACAATAGAGACCTTTATTTCCAAAAAAGAGCATGTACTACCCAACCTCTCAAATACCAGCAATATTCTTACGAAGGGGTAGAGGCAAGTTGGACATTTTCACAAAACCCCCTCTAAACAATTTTTTTAATTTTCACAAGACTCTGTGCCCAAGCCTGCTTGAGAAGGGAGCCTGAAAGCTTAACAAGAGTAAGGGTGAAGAATGCAGCACTTTCTTTAGGAAGAAAAGAATCAGATGATGTTAGATTATTCAATTACCTTCCTGCAGCTACTCCAGTGATGACAAGTTATCAAAAACCAACCTGGATGTTGGGTAGTTCAGGATTTAATCTAAAAGATACGCTCTGGAAAAAGTTCAATTAAAAAATCAGTCAGTTGGATGTGCAACATTAAATTATTGCACTGAAACCCTCACAAGTACTTTGAATGTGTCTTTATTTTTATTTTTTGATCCGACAGCTGGAATCGCTCATTTGACCATATACAAAGAATCCCCTTCGTCTCACCTAATCCAAGTGGAATAGATCCCAGCTCAGACCAAAAAATATTGTGAAGGGCACAGAACGCCTCTCTATTAAAACAAGGCCACACACGCCTTCATATTCTCCTGCTTGTGCCTGTCATTTCCAAGTAAGCGTTGGTGAGCTGCATCATGCGGATGTCTAAGGTGCGATAATTTTAAATGGTAAAACAATTCGTTTTGAATATTCCAAAGCATGCAGATCTAAAGATTTCACTATGAACATTGTCAAGTGGGTTTAGCTTACTCTGATCAGCTTTATGCGTTTGCTTTTTGCTACTGGTCTTTCTGCATTCATAATGGTGAATGTTAAATGACAACTAACAGAATGCAGATTTAAATCCAGTACAAGGTACGCTACAGCTTAAAAATGTGCAAAAAAATACCCAAGTCGAAAAAAAGCTATTTACAACGGACATGGAATTACTCAAATCCTGCTACAAAACCGGATTCCTGCAACCTGAAAACAATTACAGATTTCTAGAGACAGACTCTATCCCTGAAAGCTTCAGGGATGTGCACCTTTATTTTCTTACTTTTCAGATGCGCAGCCTCGGCTCTGATGTCCTCATTCATGGGCAGAGTCAAGTGTGCGACACAAATATGTAAAATACTGCTCATTCGTTGCCTTTCCATTGAAGAGAGGCCTTCGTTCGAGGCCGCATGGTACCTTCGTGCCTGAACATGATAATTACAGGCCCTCGGCCAAAAAGGACCTGCAAACCTGCACTTGCCAGTAACAACAAAAATACATTCCAGTACCTGCTAATTCCAACCATGCTAAAAGTATCTCCTGTAAGAGAACATTGGCACGCATATTGCTCGGTTTGTAGCGTTTCAGCCCTAAAACCAATTCAGTTTTCTGTGCCGGCGCGTGTTGGGTAGGGTGCCAGGTTGTGTTAACTCCCTTCTCAAGAGCTGCCATCTCTCGACAAGCAGTGTTTCCGGGCAACGAAGGAACGTCCGTGCTCGCTGAATGGTTAAAGCTCACACTGCATCCAAAGACATCTCGCAGGGCCTGGGCGCGGCCTGCATTCCACCTCTGAGGTATATCGGCGGTATGCGAGCGGGAAATAGAACTCCGGCAGAATATCTATTCACAAACTCGCACAAGCACACAAAAGCAGCTAGGCAAACAATACGCACGGCAGGCACAGGTAATCCTGCATCTGTGCTCTACCCGCTCCCGTTTCAGAAACAACTTGTGTTTCCTAACATCACTTGCTGGACTACTTGCGAATGGGGTCGGAGGACTTTATTTCGCTAGGCAAACAATACGCACGGCAGGCACAGGTAATCCTGCATCTGTGCTCTACCCGCTCCCGTTTCAGAAACAACTTGTGTTTCCTAACATCACTTGCTGGACTACTTGCGAATGGGGTCGGAGGACTTTATTTCGTGTACTCACTTGGATCTTCCAGTCCTGGGTTCTAATCTGTTACTTTATTCCAAATGTCGTGGTTGAAGTAAAGCAAAGCAAGACTACAAATCCCACAATGCATTATAATGTGTTGGAATGAAGGCTGGAACACTGTTGCACCAAGGAAGGAAGACAGGGGGTCACTTGGTAAGCCTAATCCTTAATACTGCAAACAATGAATGATATTGTCTGCCACTCCTTTACATGTCCGTAAAGTCCCCTCAGGTGAAGTTCAGTATTGTTCCATTGAATGATTGTAAGCACTTAAAATAGTACTTTCTCGATCATTGCTCTCTGCACTTTCACATATGTGACCCATTCGGGTCTGATTTAACAAGCTCTTCTAAACTCAAAGCATTTTTAAAACTATGTTGGCGTCCTTCAACAGATTTACAAGAAAGAAACGAGAGATAATCTGAAAAGTTTTGAGCGACAACAAAGACGTCCGAACGAGAATTGAATGAGCACCATCAAATGACTATGCATTAACATTAGAGCTCTCAATTCATCATGTCATTTGTGAGTACCCATATCAATGTGTTTCTGTACTCACGGTACTGCATGCATGAAATACAGTACCTCTACAAATAGCAAACTGTAAAGTGGTGCAAGCTAAAAAGCAGGAGAAGGCGGACCACCTCACACTTGCCATGTAACAAAATAAGATCAATGAAAATAAGGCATATGTGATGGAGAAGGAGGTACAAATGAGACTATTATGGGGCATATGAAAGCCTGCCAGAAATGCTGTTGCCATCAGCAAGGGTTTCTGCTGAGCACGCCGTAGTCCTTCACAGCTACTCTAACTCATAATTCTCAGTAAGTGTGCTTGGGTCTTACAGGCTTACTTCACACAAATATTTGTATTTAGCAAGGTGTTCACATCTGATAAGTGTTTTTCTGAAGTTTTGATGAAAGATTTGTTCAGCACTGGAAGAGCAGACGTGCCCATTCTGTTCCCTGATGTCTAAACATGCTCTTTAGTTGAGACCTGACATCTCTATCTATCAATGCCCAATGGCTGGTCCTTCTGCTACTTCTGGCACCAGGTTTGTTATTTTATTGACAGTGTGCTTGTTCTCAAAGTCAGAAAAGTTGAACTTGGGAGTATAAATAAACGCAATTCCTCAGAATTTGAAAGTGCAGGCCAGAGAAGAACAACACCTGCTCCTTGGCACCATCACTAGTGCAACCAGTGCCCAGAGAGCAAACTGGAAGAGGAGTTTAAAAATGTCAAGCACCATATGGGGCACCTGCTCACTCATGAGTGTGGGTTCATTCGGCTCTCCATTCGGTGATTCATTTTTAGCTAGGGATGCTGTGGAAACATGTCTAGTAAGTGAAGAAAGTTTAGAAGCTGCATAATAAACCCTAAGGGGAATGTTCTCTTCAGGTGTGTTTGGAGGGGTGGGGTTCTTATACATCACATCTCAAGAAAGAGCAGCTACCAGACGCCTAGTTCAATCCGGTAGATTAACTCAATGGACGAATCCCACTGTGTAAAAACCAGTGTGCAGTTTGTATATAATAGGATTGTTAACCACACCACATTGTGAAAAAGAGAAGGCAACTTAACCAAAAAAAAAAAATATATATATATATATATATATATATATATATATATTTATATATATATATATATATATATATATATACACACACACACACACACACACACACACACACACACAACAACAAAAAATAATCACAAAAGACTTTCAGAAACCGCCTTATCTAGGCAAAAGTTGTGTCATTATGATGGCAATTCCACACAACTAGTGGATGGCTCTGAATCAGACTACACCACTTGAGTCAGTCATACAGCTCAAGATTGACGCCCACATGCTCAACGTCTCACTGGTGTGAAAGCTATGGGGTTGATAAACGGACCTACAAACCCTGCTCTCCTTATGGTGAGTGTGTACTCTACGGATAACTAAGTCATAGGTTAGTTTATTTCAAAAGTCGTTTCTGTAGTGCACATTCTGTCTTTACAATGGCCTTGCAGCACTAATGGGAGCTGGGTTCATTTCAAAATGTATTCAGGTGATTCCACGCAAACCAGAGTCTGACTCAGCTTGTGTGGGTGTGTGGTCAGGTTTGATTTTATGATTTAGTTACTGTTTTCGGTCAGTGTGCCTTAACTGATACGTCAGTGGTTATGGTATTTAATGGGTGTGTTCTGAAGACTTCACCCCGCTCTTTGGGTGTCTTGTTGGTCATTTGGAATGTGCACCTCATGAAGCTGTACGTTGGGAGGTAGTACTTGCTTCAGCCAGTGCTGACGGCCTTGTATTAGACTAAGAGTCTGTGTATGCTTAGTAGTACCAAAGTGTTCTGCTGTAGACTGGTGTTTAGTGTAATGAAAAGTGCAAGTCCTCCTCGGAACGGTGATATACAAGAATATGGCCCATCTGTGCAATGTTGCGTTAATGTGCAATAGTTGTCTCCACCTTTAACTTTAGGATGTACTGAAAGTGGCGAGTGTGGGAGATGAGAGTTTCTAGAACCACACAATAGCCATCCATGAGGGCCATGTGGGCATATGTTTAGGGTTCGGTCTAATGAATTCCCTTGTTTGTTTATGTGTGGTGATGGGGAACGCTATTGTCAGCGCAGTGGTAACTATTGGAATATCTGTTCTTTGTTGAGAGCGCACAAAGTACTGTCTCAGTTGCACTGTTGGAAGTTAAAAGGACAGCGAGAAAGATCTCTTGCCTGTTTTTTAGGCAGCGGATATAAGGAACTCCACCATTCATTGAGTGCAAGGGCTTAATGTACAGCTTACTCTTTTTGCTATCAGCCTTATCAGTTGATTTTTAGGTCTCGCCTGTCGATGCGCATGCGCATCGAGCTTGCGAGCCTATTGCGGCTTAACCACGCTTTAACTAACAAGCAAGGAATCGTGGCGATTCCTTGCAGTGCCCGTGACTTTTAAGCTCAATGCGCATGTGCATTGAGCTTAAAAGCGCGTGCACATCAGTTCCCTCAGCCGCAATCGCCGTCTGTTCCCTCAGCCGCATTCCTCCGACACCTTTTGAAGTGAAGCTTAGCTTCACTTCAAAGGCCCCGGCTTCTTCACACCCACATGCCGCTCTCCCCGCTCCGCCCCCTCCCCTGCCCGCCGTGTGCATTTCTCCTCCACCCCCTCCCCACAGCAATGCCCTCCGTCTTGTTTTTTTTATTTTAACTTTCAGCGCAAGGATCCCGCTTGTTCTTTATTTATTAAACACACGCTTCGCTCTTTCTCTTCTGCTTCTTCCACTCGCAATCTGCTTTTTATATTTTTTCCTTCTTTCCTCGCCCACTCTTTCCATTTTACTTCAGCTTTTTCCATTTTTTTTGCCCCTCTGACTCACACCCGATCTCCCGCCTTCTTTTCCGTCTTATTATAGCCTCTATGTGCTCTCACCTCAAACAATTCTACCCTTCACTACGACACTCCCGCCATTTCACCCCTTCTTTACTCATTCACACTCAATTTCCCGTCTTTTCCCCTTTCCTCTCATTTCTTTTTTTCCTCACACTTCGCCCTATCTATATTTACCCATCTCCAGCCCTACTCTTCTCCATCTTCTTGCTCACATTGCCCCTACAAACTTTTCTTCCTTCGCACTCGGTTTTCCTGCCCATGTCTTACACGCTCCCCCAGAGTCTCTTCTCGTCGCTGGCAGCCTCACCTTCTTTCTTCACCCTTCCTTCTCGCTCACGTTAGCCCTACAAACTTTTCTTCACACGCACTCGGTTTTCCTGCCCATGTCTTACACGCTGCCCCCAGAGTCTCTCCTCGTCGCTGGCAGCCTCACCTTCTTTCTTCACCCCTACACAATATTGCTTGTACATACAGTGAACATGACACACTGACTTTCCTTGGCGCACTCATGCCGATGTTGTCAGGACATTGCAGGTGGGGTCAAGTTAATGTTTAAAAACCATTACTTTGGGCCGCTTCCGTGTACTGCATGAGCAGTCCCTGTAACTTCTGCAGGCCAGCTGCTGCTGAGACGCTGACACTCTCCCGCTTTCTGCTTGGCGCCACCAGCCCTTCCTCCCCTCCTCCCCCCCTCCTTCCAGGGACGACCACCGTCTCACACCCCATCCCCATATGCTCCTTCCCTCCCACTCGCTGGCTCCCCCCCCCCCCCCCCCCCCCACCAGGCTCTCAATGCTTGTTTTAAACCAAGGCAGCGGGGGCTCTTCAACGTGTCCGACTCAACATTTATCCAGTGACTCAACAAAACAACATTTAATCAAGAAAACTGCACTCAAATCATCGTAGGTTCCCAGCTTGACAAAATGTGTGATCGTTGTCAAATGACTTTGCTTCACCGTGCATCGGTTTACTCGAGAGTCGAATCCGAGACCTCTTGTGGACACTACGTTTAGAATGTGTGCAATATAATAAATAACACCCACCAGGCTCTCAATGCTTGTTTTAAACCAAGGGAAGAGGGAAAGGCTGGGTCCTGTCTCTGACCGGCTTGGACCACTCTTATAAACCAAACAAAAGAAAGTGCCGGACAGTCTGAATGAATACAAACAAATGCACACCTAGTATAATTAATTGCTAGGCGGACAAACCATTTGTGATTGATCACTTGTATTTTTATGAAAAAGTTTTTTTGAAACTTTTTTTGGCATCAAGGGATGCACACCACATTCACAGAAGTACACAAATGCATTGAAACCAAAAACAATACATAAAATTACAATGTACACATATAACAATTGTGATTACAAAAAACAACTGTGCTATGCCTCAAAATATAACGTTGTGCTGAGGCACCAATCCTGAATACAAAATGAACAAGTGGACAGAAAAATAAAATACTAGCCTACTTGTTTCCACCACCACTAGATACGTATTAATTTTGACATGTGGTACAACGGAATAGGAACACACAAAACTAAGCGGAAGTGTAGAATTTGTGCGAATTATGTTCCTATTGTGCCCTGGTATTTGCAGTATCTGGGTGGAGTAGGACGCCGACGCGTTTCGAACCCATTGAATAAGTTTTAAACCAAGGCAGCGGGGGCTCTTCACCGTCTCCTTTGCCTAAAACTCACATGGTCGCTCTTGGATTTATTTTTATTGGCCATTAACTCTGTGGTTTGCGCACTCTGTCAATTTTTTACAAACAATTTTTTATATTCTCCCACTGGGCAAAGTAACATTTGCTGTGGGCTTAAAAATATCAGCATTCGTTAATCACTCGTGCATGGCTTACTTTTTTTGGTATCACTTGTTCTCTCTCTCTCCCTCCCATAACTCTCTCTCTCTCTCTCCCATAACTCTCTCTCTCTCTCTCTCCCTTCTCTCTCTTTCTCTCTCTCTCTCTCTCCCTCCCTCCCTTAACTCTCTCTCTCTCTTTCGCTTCCCTTCATTTACTCGCACACGCAACGCCACTCGCACACGCAACGCCACTCGCACACGCAACGCCACTCGCACACGCAACGCCACTCGCCCACGCAACGCCACTTGCCCACGCAACGCCACTCGCCCACGCAACGCCACTCGCCCACGCAACGCCACTCGCCCACGCAACGCCACTCATCCATGCAACGCCACTCATCCATTTGCAAAACGGAAAATGTTAAACTCTTCTATTGCGAGACCTATTGCATTTTCAATGCTTGTTTTTTTACTGTGGTCCAAGACTTCAGCCTCATGGGACTTCATCCAATAAAATCTTGCAGAAGTTCGGAAGAGAAGCCCATGCATGCAGTTTCTCCTTAAAAAGAAGCAGCTTTTAGCACAAGCTCGGAACAGCTGCAGCATCCCTCCCCCACTGAGTTGAAAACACAACTGGAGCCTGCCCATGGAACAAGTTGAGCATTGCAGTCTTTTATGGTACAGGCGTTTGCTCACCGCCCGACTGCATCAGACAGCGGGCCTAGAGTATGTGCAAAGCTTTCTATGGAACACTCACCAGAAGAATTGCATCGTGCTTCACATATCCGCATTCTTAATCACGATAATCATTATACACAAATTAATTTTCTTTAAAAAGGAGTGCTGGCTTTTGAGCAGGGAAACTGCACGTGAATTGTCCCAATCACTGCATCAAACCACTGTTCGGTTGCACTAATTGATTACAGCGCTGCCAAAAAAAAATCTTAAAACACACAAAACAATGGCAACATTTTCAACATAAGATGACAAGATGGCTGCCTTGCTGCCATCAAAGTTCCAGGTGGCCTCCGTGCATTCCTTTAAGTGCGTTGAATGACGCACACGACGCCCACTGTAGTGACGCGCTATGACGGTGTGCACAAACCGCCACTGACAGGGCGCCCTCTCAGAACGCTGAGGCGGCGATTATTCACACACGGGCCCCGCGCGCACACGACGGGGCTGCTGCGCGGCCGAGGTGCCAGGGAGTCTGGCAGCCTGCTGAACAGGTGAAGCGATTCAACAGCTCCCTCTCAGGCACGCTCATCGAGCGGGGTCCTCCTGAACTCGCCTCGTTCCTTGGATGCCGAGCCCGACATTTCGCCAACCGTCCCCGGAGAGTCAGCAGCTAACGCCTGCTGTGGTATTTGTAAGGCCAGGGAGGCTAGTTAAGGGCCTGTGGGGGATGTCTGGCGCCGACCAAGGTTCCTTTCAGCGCATCCTATTTTGTGAGCGTTTGAGAAAAAAACTCAAGTCGTGCTTGGGTCAGCAACGTATACACGACACGTGTGAACTTATATTCATGGCTCTACTACGTCAAACCGAGTGTTAAGGACTCCCCGGTGATGGCGGCCAGTGTCGAAAGCGCTCGTCGTTGGGCAGAAGATACGTCTGGAGATGTGCCGACTGGCTCCCATCAAAAGGCGCAGCAGCACAACTGCCACAGACGGTTTCAAACTGTTACGGATAATTCAATCCATCAAACCATTCAAACGCACATTTAAGAGAAACAGAAGTGCCCGTTTTTCAAAACGAGATTACTCATTAAGGCGCAAAGATTTGAGGGATTCACCCCAAGGACAGGAGGAATGTAATCTGAGGCTCATTAGGCGACAAGAGAGGGCGGGGTCGAGGGATTGTGGCTCCATGGTGCCAGGCAGGGCACTGCAGACTCAATGGCTCCATTCCTGAAGTCAGGCCACCCTCCACACAAGGAAAGCACGCGGTTAGCAAAATCGTTGACTTTTTTGTAGTGCTAAAAATTGCAAGGAGTGAGTACCAAAATTCTTCTATTTTATTAAACACAAGTGTAAAACGCTTCATGGGATGTAATCTAATAATCTTGCCAATTAGTTCGAACGAGAATTGAGAGCACTGCAACTGGATGTTAGAGGCATTATCTTCCTTCATCCATTGTGAGCTGGCTACTACCAGCGCAGCTATAAGCTGGTCATACTTAAACCACACAGATTTGTTTTACTACGGTGCCTGCGAAAAATCAAGAGGACAAAAGTCTATCTGACCAGCAGTCACAGCACAACACCAACAATTTAACTTGCTGGTCTGGTCTGCAGTGACATTCACAACAGGACAACTTTCATCAGCTCTCAATCGCAGTAGCCCCAAAAAATAAAATTATAACTAACAACAAACAATAGCCATTTCTGAGGACGATCAACTGTGCCTGGCCTGTATGGTGACCAGGAATTCAACCCTTCAAAAAAGAGCTCAAGCCTATGAATAAACATGGTCTCGACAACAACCACACTGAAAACCCACATTCCAAAGCATAACGGCTCAAAGGCAAGTACACTTCACAACACTTGTCAAGAGCACGGCTGTCCTTAACTGCGAATAGTCCTTGGACTATTCAAATCAGGATGCTAATTTTCCTAATGCTCTTTCCTACTTATGCTCCAACCTAGAACCAACTGAGCCAGAGAAGCCCGGAATCATAGTTATCCATAATCCCAGCAGAACTGCAGCAAATGAGCAATCCTCCCCCAAAGTGCATGTTGATAAAGGCCCATCAACCTGTTTGAGTATCTGCTAAACTTTGGCAATTGACTGGCTTCAACTGTGAGCCAGAGTCAGTGTGTTGAGAGATCCCCAGTGGCCACCACCTGCCCTGAGTACTACATTTGAACCTGACCAGTAGCGGCTGCTACTGAACACGGGTGGTGAGGTGGGAGTGGCAGGGTTGGGAGATGAAAAAAAAACACTTACCTGTGACGGCCAATGCCTCTCCCCTGTCTTCTTCCTGATTCTGGTCCTGCAACCCAATCACAACGCTGTAATGTAGCGATGTGATTGGTCTGAGCGATGTGGATCGGCGCTCAGCTAAAGAATGGGAAGCTGGGCATGCTCTCGCTGAAGGCTGTAATGCAGCCTGCATGGAGAAGATGCGAAGTGCCAATGACTGTTTGGCGTTTGGCCAGCCCAAGCGGGCTGCCAAACAGTCATGTGCACTTAGGAGTGGGCAAACAACTCCTTCTCTGCTCTTCTGTCGTAGGAGCCCGTCGCAAATGCAAAGCTGCAGCAGAAGGAAACAAAAAATGATAACGCAAGTTTTCCTTTACTTTACTGCTGTGAAGCAGTGGGATGATGCTCCTCTGCCTTATCGGAGGAGCCACCACTGAAGCGGACACTCCAGTCTCTTAATGTAGGCCCTAGCAAACCTCGCTCAAAGGATGTTAACCAACTTGTGAATCCCATCAAACTGTAGCTGATACCTCATTTCCCCAGTCCACCACCATTTCTGTATTTAAACACTTTGAGGACTGAAAATAAATCACCACACAAATTACAGCTGCTTTTCTTAGCACACGTTACAAAAAATAGTTGGAGTTGTGCACTACACTGTCGTATATCTGCAGTGAACGTTCACTGCTCACAAATCAAGCTTTGACCGAGTCAGAAAGCTAGTCTCAATTTGCTGGGCACTCCTCCGATGAACAAATACAACTTTGAACAAAACATTTTTTTCCCCTGAAATCCGAAAGTAGGATTTCAAAACGACATAGATGGAGTTTGGCGACCTTGCATCAGAGCACACACTGTAAAACTCCAATAGAATTAAAAAGAACTTGACTTCTATAGCCTCTTTAAAAATTTGCAAAATGGTGTCCTTCGACATTATTACAAGGGGGAGAATTTGAAGAGCTCTGACAATGCCCTAATTACGACATGAAATGTTTAGATATTCTTTTTAAGAAAATAATGTTTTATTGTTTTTCAAAATGACACTAGAAAGAAACATACAACCAATAATCCCACAGCACACACACAGTTTCATTTCAGTATATATATAGTGGATCAGTCACAGCTCGCCCAGCACTTAGGATCATAGCAAGTGCTCTAGGCCACAGTCTGGGCACAGACTTCCCAGGCCCCTCACTGTGACAGTCGCCCGCTACAGCAAGGGTTCCAACTCCTGGACATCCCCAAAGCCAACACTTGACAGGCTGTGGTATTCCTTCCATTTCCCCCAAGCCTCATCAAATTTCTTAGGGCTTCCCCGGCTTTCGTTACACCACTTTCCCTGCTTCCACATTGATTCGTCCCCACCCGCCACATGATCCTAGTGAGTGTGGCAGCCCCTCCCAAACACCTGTCCCAATCCCGCTTGGCTAGGACAAAATGTTTAGTTCTTCGTTATTATGCTGAAAGTCAGGACCCCTCGATGATGGGGAATATACAAGTATTAAAAGAACCAATATTTTAACACATTTCACTTTAAAAGCTAGACTGGTTGATTATCTCACACTTGATGGTAGACACTTTCTTTGTTGGCTCTCATGTGACCTTTCTTAGAACGTCACATGTGTATTCACAAAAAGTTAGTAACACTTGAAATAAGTTCCAACAAATTAATGTGAAAAGGTATTTTCAAAACCAAAACCGCATGATCAAGCTTCAGTTTTCAGCTCAATTACCATTTTAGTAATGCTTCTTCTGTACAGATGAGAAAAAACCCACTATACTGGCCATAAAATAAGTCAATTAGTGATCATATATTTTTACTGCACAGTGGGTCATGCGTCACGCACAATTTCAAAAGCAACTTAACACCAAAAGTCATGTAAGTTTCCACTCGTAGTTACGAGATATTTTAAGAGCATTATCTGTAAGCATATGAAACTAACTATCTAAAAATCTTGCCTCTGTTAATTCAGAACCGCCATCCATATATGGTTAGTAAATTGTGTGCCATTCATGGTGTTATCGTATCATCTGTTATCATAAAGCGAAGCACGGTCATAACACTGTATTGATATACTTGTTGCCTAGAATGTGCTTTGCTGAAGGTGTACACCTATAGAACATTATGGCAAAGCTAGAAGGCACCTGTGCCCTATATGCACAATCAATTAGTATCCACCTTAACTGAACCCAGTGTCTCAATTTCATTTAATACTCACTCTTAAGTACATTCTTTGGTCTTGATGTAGTCTACTTTTTTTATTTAATGCCTTTAACTGCAGCTACGGTGCCTTCTTTTAGTAAAATGTGCAAACAATCAACACATTACTATTCACAAGAACTTTTTTGGAGTCTACTCAATTAAAATAAAGCTCTCTCCTAGAGCGCTAGAGCGGCTGTCACAAAGCAACCGCTCTCTATCTCAATATTTAGATGCTCACCTCCATTGCCATCACACATCTTGGTTCAAAATAATTTGGAACTCTACCTATCCCTCTAAGAACAATTACATCAAGATCTACAGTAGGAAGTTCTGTTTCTGGACCTCATCTGCTTTTAAACGTTAGCAAAACTTATAAAACCATAAATTACTTTGTAGCTTCTTATCCCCTGTAGGGTTTTCAGGCCAGGTTAGAATGTACATGAAGAAAAAATAGCGAAGACACTTACTTAAAAAAAAAGTATGGTGTTCTCTGGGCAATAGGATATGCAATTTTCCTACAGGGAGGCAGAGGCAAGTTGGTTTCGAAAAGGAACGCAAATGAGGATCTTAGTGGTGGCTAGTAATATATAGATATCCCCACCAAAATTATTCTAAGCAACTTCAGCTACGAAAAAGGGAGCGGTGTATGAAGTGCCATGCCTTGCTGTGTATTAGCAGCACCTCAGCCTGATCAAGGCAGACAGCGGAGAGCTTATCGGCTTAGATGTGGAAAAGATCGTCCAATAAAGTGGCAAGCAGCCACAGATAATTCGCTTTGATGGGGCCAATGTAAGAAGTCCAACCAAACGGCACTTGTGCAGTCTTCAGCTTGTACATTCACCTATGCCTTTCCCAGTTCCTTTGTACAGCTCTTCTGGTGCTGCATGTACATTCTCTTGCTTGGACCATGTACATCCTTTTCTGTCACATAAAAGGAGAAACAATAGACCTTGACAAAGCTGACCGGTTTAGCTTTACATTTGGAGTGAAAAATTTTGTGTCGAGCAACTAGATGTGTGCTTGTGAAATAGGTACTGTATGTAATTAGTTGCACAAAACACTGTTGTTCAAGATGCCGTGGAGCAGATTCTCCTAAGATTTGAGCAAATTTCTGTTCTTTTGTGGAGTCACTAAAAACAACTTGAATACTTACTGAAAACTATGCAAGCCATACAGTTCAATAACTACTTGTTCTTTTCGCCTATGCTACAAATTCTCCAGAGGCCACTCACTACCCATATAGGTAAGAATGTCTCAATTCTGCATGAGCACCAATAACCATTTTTACTCTTAAACAGAAAATATTTTTTTCTGTTGAGAAACGCATTCCCTGTCATGCCCTTTAAACATGTTTTCTGTAACCTTTTTTAGAGCAAATTACATTTTTTTCCCAGGTTTGATTAGCTGGCAAAAGGTGGGTGTTCCATATATTGTGCAAGCCCAACCCCCTAAAATATCCCTTTCTGGAAGCAACTTTAAACTTAGTAAATCAGAAAAAAACAATATGTGTGAATTTTACGAAGTACTAAGTACCATATGTAGTCGTAAATGATTCTGTGAATATATGGCCTTAGAATTTACCACATTACATGGCTTATTTTGCACACCTTAGTTAGATTTAAGCACTTAAAATGCATGTTAGAGTGAAAGAAACAGAAGCTCAGGGCGTGTGTCTTGTTAACACTGTCACCAAAAGAGATTGCATAATTCTGACGATGACGGGTCTTTCAAAAATAGCCACAACATTTATAGTATATAAAGAAGCTGGTGATGAAGTAAAGTGTGAGAGTTTACAGCAGGCAGAAACACAAATAGGCAGGCTACACGAGTTTCCTAATGTGAAGTGAATATGCATTTAGCAAATATAGAAAACTATTTCCTTTGCCAGAGTCTGGGATTAAAGCCTATGAAAATGGTCCCTAGGAGGTGGGTATATTCTAATAATGGACATGTATTTCTTAAAATATACTATACTGCTGCACTGTAGCTGTGTATTCTTTTAAAAAAAAATCTTTTTATTAAACAAAAACCAAATAAATACATAAAATAACTCAGGTGAATGCATTCGGTTTCAACGCACAGGTCAACACGGCACATTACAGAATCAAATACACAACAGTTGATACTAGGGTCTATTGGATTCTTGCGCTTCCAAGTCTAAGCCTGATGTGGGCGGCTCACAGATTTCCCCACGGTGGCTATTCCACGCCCCCCACATCTTACCCCACTTCTGCGGGCAACCCCGGGCCACATACACCGACCTTTCTCTAAACATACACCAATCAAGGTCTTCTGCCCATATGCTGGTTCGGGGCGGCAGGCTGGCACCCCAAAGTTGAGCGATATTGCTTTTGGCCACCATATACGTTAGCGTAACCTACTGTTTCTGGTACACACTTAGATCGGATGGCTCCCAAACATTCAACAGACATCTCCGCGCTTCCGGCCGCTTCTCCACCCCCAGCACTTCTCCCAACACATCGTGGATCTTCGCCCAGTATGTTTGTATCATATCGCAATGCCAAAGGGTATGCCTGTGCATTCTTTTTACGTTAACAAGCGGTTTACACAGCTTAGCTGCCTTCAGCAAGACGGTCCTTCAAACTCTGGTTCCCCTCAATCATTTTCATCCACAGCAGCTCCCCATTACATTAGTTCTATTCTACCTGTATGTGTTCCTGTACACTTTTACAGAAACCAATGTCCTGTGTTCCAAATTCACACACAGAATACATACATAAGTAGAGATTCAAGGATGTGAAAGGGTAAGCAGAAACTCGTTTTACTTAAAGGCCCTAAATTCAGAACCCTTGCTATATGTACGGCTTTGAATGTAGGGAAATATCACTAACTTCTAAAGGTAAATCTGAGTAACAGCAGCAAAGCAGTGAGGTTAGTAAATAATAATTAAAAAAACAAATCCTACCGAATGCCGGTGGGAAACAGTTATTGACACTTCCAATATCTGATGTTGAACCAGAGGCTTCTCTCTTGTCCCACCTCAATCCATTTTACTTTATGAAACAAAACTACCCAAGACACACAACAAAAAACGGTGAAAATGCAAGGTACAAACAAGTGCTTTAAATGTGTAGGTACTGCCGGTATCGGAGTACCAATTTGAGACTTAAAAGATGTACTACTACACCTTTATTGGGACAAGATGGACACGTCTGAGAAGAAAGCACATGCTGTAAGACGGTTTGCTTACATTTCTTCGGTGTTTCAAGCACTGCAGATAATTCATCATAGAATGAAGAGCAGAATGTGTACACGTCTCGCAGTTTAAACGAGCAGTTAATGGAGGCACACTGGTTGCAAGTGGCTGAGGCAGATTTGCTTGAAGGGGTATTATAGTGAAGCCTGTGAGGACACTGTCTTCGCTAAGAAGATAATGGGATGCTTATGTGCACCAAAACTTTCCAGGAAGCATAGCTAGGATAAATTCTTACAAAATAATGGAGTCATGGACACAAACGGATCACACATGTCAAAGGCTGGGGCCCCCGGCTGACACAGATTGGCCACACCGGGATTTGCAGAGTGAACATAAAATTAGTAATGGCAGAAACCCTAAAAGGTAAACTTCCAGTTTTCATGGAGCATGTTGTCCAGTACGGTCCTAGTTTCACTTCACAGTCACACAATCAGGCGTGCAGAAGCACAAAGAGTGTCATGCAGTCTGTTAGGCTACAGAAGAAAAGCTATCAAAGACACGAGTCAGAACCATCAACCCCAAGTTTGAAGACCAAGCCGACTTTTCTGATTGGCTTAAGAGCAAATCAGCTCATGGGTTGCAACAGGTTGATGAAAAGGAAACATGGGATTGGGTCCGAGGCTCTGAACAATGCAAAATCACTGTGGTCTGCCACACTCTGGAAAAGAAAACAAGAAAAACTGGTGGAACTCGTGAAACATGCATAGTTAGCGAAATGCATTTTTTTCTTGTTTCTTTTGTTGGTGTTTGGATTGGGCTATTCTGTTGCCTGGACCAGTGGCAGCTGCTGAACATTTAAAGTCGTGGGACTTATCCGCTTGCAGTGCATAGAGAACGAGCACTTAACTGCCACCAATGGGAGATCGGATAAGGGCTGTTGGTTAACCTGTCAGAGAAACTTTGGTTATAAAGGCTGTTCAATTAATCTGAGGTAGCAATTTGACATGACTTCTTATCACTTTACAAACTGCACGTAGCTTTTCATCACTGCTGCCTTGCACATTCTTATTCTTTTTATATAGCCCCTTAGAAGAGTATAGTCAGCTCATATGTCGTGACTGAGAATCTACTCTTCTGAAGGGAAACCTAAAAAATACGCAGATTTTGCAATCTCAGACAGCAGAGCCAACCCTTGGATTAAAAAGATTTCACAGGCCTAGACACTCAAGGTACCACTCAGGTTAAAGAGACCTTGAAAGTTCAGACAACAAAAATATTTCTTAGTTCAGCCGGATCGGATAGGACCATTGCCTAGACACCAATAGAAATAATATAAAAGAGAAGCTTTATTAACGTACATGATTAGACTATATTGTGTGGAGTTGTGAAAGAACAGTAACAGCAGTGAGTTAACTATGCGTCAAAAAAAAGAACAGCAGTAATAAGGTTTGCCAACTCATCCTGAATTAACACTCAAAGATCATCCTTAAATATATCATCATAATGCAGTTATTTGCTCTTCACACAGCTTGCCATTTTCTGGAAATAAACACACCTGGGCCCCCTAAATTTTCATTTTTGCTAAATAAACATTTTCACTCTAACACAATATTGATAGTTTATGAAAATACACACTTTAGTCCCAAGATTCATTTTTTACATATTCAGTAAAAAGTAACCAATACCTCCCCAAAGACAGGCCAGGTAAGATCACCATGGGCCACAGAGAGCCACCACATGCCAGGACTGCCCATGCATGGCCTGCCAGGAATGCCTAACAGAAGTCAAGAAAAGCCACCCTATGCTGAATGTGGCAACTATTATGCCAGAGGCACATTTCTGTTCAGGTTAGTCACCACTATTCGTCTTTGGCCATCATTAAGTCAAGGATGCCCACAATACACAAAGGAAAGCCACCTTATGGCAGGATCACCATTTTGACAAAGAATGGTCACAATATGAAAAAGTGCAATTTGTCACAGGGATGGCCACAACAAAGTCTTTCATATATAATCAACACCACGCCTGAAATGATCAGCTTTTACTTCAAGGATGGCCACCAAGATGCAAAGGATGCAATCAATATGCCAGAGATGCACACAGCTATTAAGGGACACCATTAAGATGCTGATGGCCAACTTTATGCCATGAATAAGTGCAACTATGCTTGTGCTGGCTATTATTGTGTCATAGGCAACTATGATTAACCCAAGGGGGCATACAATTGCCAAGGACGACCCCAATTTGTCAGGAACAGTATATTAAGGGAGGGTGGCAACCTTAAGGTGTGCCACTTCACCAGAGATGAGCACAATAATACCAAGAGGAGGGCAGACTATGCGAAGTGCAAAGGAATGCAACAACAATTTAGGGCGTTATAACTAAAGTGGCTGGGTATGAAATGAGCAACTGCAACAAAAAAAACAGCGTCAGAGAGAGAAAACTCTAACATCTTAAGCACATTGTGTATTTATAACTATTTCAGTTTCCTCTAATGCAAAGATCTATAAACGAGACAATTCTACTGCTCCGTTCGATGAGAAACGTATGCAGCCCTGGATTCTTTAAAACACTTGACAACAAGCTCTAGGGTTAGCTTTGAAACTACAAGGAATCCACCATCTCTGGCAATTTTGTGGCTCAACTATTGAAGAAAAGTATTTGTTATGCCAACAATAATTCTATCTCAATCAATTATGGCTTCCTGTGGTGGATGTGTAAACTTCTAACCCCACTCCTACCTGCCCCTGCCCCCGCTGAAAATGTTGGCTGGGCAAAATTAGCCTTCGGTCACAGTCTCAAAAAATCATTGAGGCTACAGCTAATCCTTTGTAAAGAAAAAAGCTTAGGAAGCTGTGTGCTGCTTGACAGCGGGCAAGTCTCGTGTCCCACTCAATGTCTTTGTCCGGTCATGTTTCCATATGTAAGAAAGCTTGGGAATGGGTAGAAAGTGTCCTTCAAATAGAAGAGCTGACTTTCTAGTGCTCTTCTATCTACAGAATAAGATGTATTGCACTACAACAAAGAACATTATAAGCAATTTAGGTTCTCCTTAGTCAACACTAGCCCAAAACCATCAAAATGACTGTTTTCTTGGACGACGGAATGAGGACGGTAGAAAAAGGAATACTGGGCAAAAGAAAGTCATAGTTCTCGAGTAGTATACTTTTTAACAGCTAACCCAGAATTTAACAAAAAAAATATTCTGGGGCTGATTTTTCCAGATTTACGCATGGAAAAAAACACCACAAGTATTAAAATCCGAAGTAAACCTTAAGTAGTTCAACTAATATAGCAGACATGTAGTAACTTGAGATAATCTATTTTATGTCTATAGCACTGTTAACTAATGGCTCATACAGAAGGTGGTTGTATTTTAAAAGGAGACCAGAGGCTCCCAGCAAATATTTTGTAAATCAAGCAGTTATTCGCTTAATATCTTTATTTGAACCAAAACCTTAAATGAATGTAATCCTGCAGAGGAAGAGGTTATCACAAAGATACCCGGACGCTTATTCATTTTCCTCGCACCTGCAACAAGATCTGCCATTTATCTCTCACCTTGACCACTCAATAGCCCATGAAATTACAACCACACTGTCCCCATGGCGCAAACTAGAGCAGACGCGACATGACTTTGTATTTATTATATAAGCAGCACATCCTATTTATTAACCTGCTTTCTGCAAGCCAAGGAATTTGGGTGTTACTAAAGAGGCTGTGCTGCGTAGAGAGCTTGCGGTGCACTATATATGGTGTGTTTACTGAAGGATGTTGAGCAGAGCAAGCACGGTCCAGTACAAATGAGAGGTAAAGCGCAGGCTCTCAGCTGGAAGGCCAGCACTATAACACACTAAGAAATACATCCTATTGGATACATCCCAATGAGTATTCCCATGAGACCTTGACAGGCGGGCAATTATGGTATATGACCAAGTAATCAGTAAGCAAAAAACAGATTAGACACTCTCACAATGTCAGCGCTAAACGTTGCCCACTCTCTCGTTATGCTGTAATGAGTCTGTTGTGATGCACTGTGTTTTAATGTGGTGTGCTGTTATTTTACTTGTAGCATACGCACACCACAAACTCAATGGTCTCTAAGTTTGGTATATGTTCTGCAGGTGGAGAGAGGGTCAGATCTTAGAATTAGGGGACGTGGGATTGAAAACTTCCATGAAGGAGGGAGAGGCTTAAAAATGTGCAAAAGGAACTGGATCAGAGACCGGAGTCAAGGCGCTGGCATGATGTACACAGAAAGAAAGCCAGCTTCTACGCACAGAGATGGGCAGAGACAAATGCACAGCATGCCTCCTCAAGAAAATTGCTGCCAGTAGTGAGAGTGATGACGAGTGACAATACACCTCCCGCCCACTCCTAAAATGAAGATCTTCATGGAAATCTCAGCCAAAAAACTTTTTAGAGGAGAAAGGAGGTGTTTACTCAGGCTACCTTAGTGCAATGGTAGATTCGCGGTTGGCTTGCGTTATCTGGTACAACCAGTTCTGTGGCATTTTGTGCTTAACTTCTTTCTGGCAATCAAGATTGCACGCCGCTGTCTTCTTTTTCTGTTTGTCTCTTGTTGCTCTCATCACACCCTAAAGGGACAATAGCACCTAAAATGGAGACACCTTGCAAATGGATGTGCGCTTCTGAGAAGGAAAAGGAACACCAGTCTAATACAGGAGGAAGCCATTTTCCACAAATACAACACCTTTATTGTTAGGAAGAGTTCTGCATCACACAGCTTTCTTTTTTGAAAATATCTCGCTGTACTTTTTTCTCACATCCATGTATCATCCAGGTACTTTAATGATTGAAGGTGAAAAGTGATGCCAAGACCGGTAAAGACTATGGAGCTAACGAGGGCTGTGATTATTTAAAATGGCCAGTGCAGTTGAGTTTCAAGCAAATATTCTTTGCTGGGAAACCATCTAAAAGGAGATGGATAAAAGGCCAAGGACACAGCATGCACAATAACCAAATGGGTAATGGTGTCTACTAGGCAATATGCCATCAGGTTAGACCACCCTAGAAAAAAGCTCCAACTCCATCTCCACTCACAACTGGCACCTTGGCTAAAGTAGAACTTCAGGGTCATATGTTTTAGAAATTCCTTGATGCGATCGAATTTTATTTTTTTAAACTGCAGCGGTCCACTAATCTTCTATGGCTTGACTGTCAGCTGTAAAATATAAAAGCACATTTTCTCTAAAATAGACATTGTAGTACTCTTGCACTTGTCAAAATGTTGGTATTGAGTTGTTTATCACTGTTTAATAGACTCTTCAAACAGTGAAATCAAGGTAGTGCCGATCATTTCATGTCATTTTTGTCCCGGGTTGCAGGGTAGGTACTTGTGTTGTGGGGTATGGTCGCCATTTAGGATTTGACTCAATTACTAGCCTGCAACGCTAGATTAAGGCACAAGATATGTGTTTCCCCAGGAGGGGAGGGCTGAACATGTTTACGGCACACCTGAATCAAACGATTCATACAACTGGAACGTATTTTCTAAACTTTTCAGCATAACCAATTAATAACAACAATTTGCTAATGTCTTTGTATGGTTCTAACACAACTGTCACTCTCCGTTTGAGTTTACTTGCTGCAGGGAGCAATATCCTCAACAGAAAGCCTGATTTCCTGAAGTTGGGTTAACTCTTTTAATTTCCTACCAGTGTTGCAGTTATTTGTCATTTCAGTCCATCTTTGAATGACATGCATATGTACTGCATATAGTTCTCTTCTCTGGCCAACACTCACGTGTGAATGAATAGACATTTTTTACTTATGGTGAACCAATCTCTGCTCTACAACTGGCTATAATTGCCCTCTGGACAGGGGCAGCTAAAAAGTCCCCTGAAATGCAAATGACCCAGCTTCCTCTACCGCCCCGCCCAATAGTCCATCTTTTGTTCTCCATGAATACTCTGGCTGTCACCTAAAGAAGGTTGCCTATGCAAGGACAATCCTCACTAAACTTGCCAATTATTTTTCCGACTCCGATTTCTTTCAATGATTAAGGGCCAGATGTAGGTAAATTTAATTTAGCGAGTCCTTAATAGGGATTTTTACCGAACTGCTATTGAGGACTCGCTAAATTGAGTGTAGGTAGGAATCGCTAAAATATTAGCGATTCCTTAATATTCCTTAATGACGAATCGCTAATTGAGATTCGTTAATAAGGAATACCTAGCCATTCATTCCTATGGGCTAGGAGGCCCTTAGGAATGAATGGGAAGATATTCACTATTTGTGATTGGGTATTAAAGAATCGCAAATAGCGGGACCTATTTCAAGGGTGCCAGGGTGTCAAAAGGACACCCTGTTGCACCCCTGAAATGTGCATGTGTGCACGTGGCTCACATACATGCCCTAAGGGCATGAATGTGTGCCACGTGGCACTTTAAAAAAGCACTTTTTTGCTTTTTTTAAAGGAAATTGATAATTACCACCAACTTGAAGTTGGTGGTAATTAGCGATTCCTTTAGGCTGAAGTGCACTTTTTTTTAGTGCTACTCACATTGCATTTAAGGAATCGCAATTTCCAATTCCTTAAATGCAAGAGCAAAATAAGGAATCGCAATTTTGCGATTCCTTATTTTGCTAGTAGGTTAAAACTCACTTGCATTGCTCTCAGCCAAATACCGGTCGGTAACGCAGAAATTCTGCAAATTTCTGCGTTACCACTCGGTATTTGGCCACCTACATCTGGACCTTAGTTGTTCTGGAATTCTCTTAATTTTCATACCTCAGAAACACCTTTAATATTTTAATACACGGCCTGCTAAGCCTCTCAAAAAGGGTGCTGCCCTTTCCTAATTGGCCAATAAAATCACAATTTTCGACTCAGTCAAAGAGCTGTGTTGATTCAGTCGGCTTCTTGTCAATGCAGCAGCACAGGGCCAACAAAAAAATTGTATGAGTCAAGGGCCTTGTTTATGTTAGTTAATAGGTAGACGACTCACGGTAATTCTGTGCAAAGCTCACACTTCTTTTCATTTGATTGTGAGAGGAGGAAGGTACTCACAAGTGATTACCAGAACAGAGGAAAAAACAAATACAAAAATACTTACACGAGAAATAAGGACCCCACCCGTACGCCTTCTGTGTGATAAAACTCACCCCAATAATTTAAAACAAAAAAAAGATTTAAATAGTGTCGTTTATTGGAAATATCTGGTCCAGGCAGTCAGACGTCTGCTGTAAGAAGCACGTGAGTCCCCATCAGAGTGGGCTGCGCTGCCTCGCATCTACCAGTTGTTCGCTGAGTAACAAACAAATGGTGTATTCATAATAACAGCGCCTGTTCAAGAGGCAGCGAAATCTGCTGCGCGAGTGGCTGGCTGCTTGAGAACTCACTGTTTTTTGAGAGCGGTGTGGGCTGCGGGGGAGACTGATGAATACGTCGTTCAGCTGCAGAAATAATCTATGCCTGAACTTTAATAACAGTACAAGATGGACCCTGGCGCCTGTTTCTGCGGGCTATGGACTAAATTGTCCTAGAACAGAAGTCCCTTCACCCAACAAGGTGGACGGGCGGGCTAGATAGGCAGACAGGGAAGACGGACCATTTTGACAATGATGTTTTCAGCACCTGCTGCACACTTTACTTCCAGCAATTACAAAAAGAAGAGGTTTGATTGTATGGGCAGAACCCTCGTGGGAGGGAGGAAGAGTTGTGAAATGCGAATTCAGGCTCCATGAGGGCGTGAGATGAAACTAAAGTTTATGGCCTCTGCAGCTGTCCATCCTACCACAGGGATGGCAAAACAGCTAAACTAATCTCTTGCGTCATCCCATCCACCCATCAGTACTCTAGGTACAACACTAAACGCGGCTGACGATTAGGAGACTCAGTGACAGAAGCACCTAAGCAGTGAATGACAGAGGCACCTATGCAACGAATGGCAGAGGCACCTATGCAACGAATGACAGAGGCACCTATGCAACGAATGACAGAGGCACCAATTGCATCAAATGACAGAGGCACCAATTGCATCAAATGACAGAGGGCACCTATGCAGCGCATGACTGAGGGCACCTATGCAGCGCATGACTGAGGGCACCTATGCAGCGCATGACTGAGGGCACCTATGCAGCGCATGACTGAGGGCACCTATGCAGCGCATGACTGAGGGCACCTATGCAGCGCATGACTGAGGGCACCTATGCAGCGCATGACTGAGGGCACCTATGCAGCGCATGACAGAGGGCACCTATGCAGCGCATGACAGAGGGCACCTATGCAGCGCATGACAGAGGGCACCTATGCAGCGAATGACAGAGGGCACCTATGCAGCGAATGACAGGGCACCTATGCAGCGAATGACAGAGGGCACCCATGCAGCGAATGACAGAGGCACCCATGCAGCGAATGACAGAGGCACCCATGCAGCGAATGACAGAGGCACCCATGCAGCGAATGGCAGAGGCACCCATGCAGCGAATGGCAGAGGCACCCATGCAGCGAATGGCAGAGGCACCCATGCAGCAAATGGCAGAGGCACCCATTCAGCGAATGGCAGAGGCACCCATGCAGCGAATGACAGAGGCACCCATGCAGCGAATGACAGAGGCACCTATGCAGTGATGGCCAACTTAATGTGTGACATATCGACATATCAGCATTAACCGCCCTGATACAGGCGGACTGCATAGCCAAGTTAGTCACGAAAATATATACCCATACGCAGAAAACACGCAGACCGAAAATGACAAAAGCGAGACTGGAATGGCAGAGGGATTCAGACAAGACAATAGACGATGGGTGTTGGAAACACTGTTGTGCAGCAGCACGCAGGGTGTCACTGAATGGTAGGCACAGGTTAACCATTTCAAGTACATTAATAGAGTACATTATACCCCTGAGAGAATGTACAGGTATGGTTTACGTGACACAAAGAGTGCAAAAGATGTCACACAGACACTGCAGATTGCATGCATCATGGCACTGCCCGGAGGTCGCTGGGTTCTGGGAGGGGTGTTCCGGGAACTGGGTAACATAACGGGCACCGAATTAGAACCAGATCCCATGCTCGCGCTGCTGGGGTATGATAAAGGGATTGTTGCCAAAGACAGGAAATTGGTGGCGATTGAACTACTCTTGACCAAGCGCAGAGTGGCAATGCGTTGGGCAAAAGGCCCCCTACAATTAAGGAATGGTATACAGACATGGTATATTGTAACACCAAGACAGACGTCTATAGTGAATTCTTGCCGCCTCAAAGTCGCCCCAAAAACTACTGGAGCCCTCTCCAAAGGTACTTAGTTGGTAAAGAGACGGGCGAGACCGGAAGGCAAGCAAATAGCATCAGGATAGTGTCCCAGGAAACATATGAGCTATGAACTTACACAGAGCTAGCAGAATGTATACAGAAGGTAGGGGGAGCTCTTCCAAAAAGATACTTGGGGTACAATCCGGAACCAAGAATAAGGGAGAGGGGGAGTCTCGCGCCTGGGGGTACATGGGTGAGCACTTTGCCTGAGTGGCAATCACTATATGGTCGGGCCTTGTAGATACTGATAAGTGTCATAAACGCAGCCCTGTAAATGTTTTTACATGTTTACTGTATACTAAGGATGCGCCATGCTGTAAAAATGTTTGTACTTGGTATACTTGTCCCGCTTACTAAATAAAATAATTTATAAAAAAAAGATGTAACATATCAACAACTAGATCTTGGTACTCCAACCCCACCTCACATTTTGACTGAATCTAGTAGTGAGTGACCTACAATGTGGTTAACCTCCCAGTCTATCATTTCCCTCAGAAATGATTTAGCGACCACAAGGCACCAAGACAGAAAACGGGCACACTTTTTGAATCTGCGTAAAACTGCAGTATACCTCATAAAGGTGCAATCTAGATGCAGCCAGTCTCTTTAGGAGAGGCTTATGGCAGTATTGTAAAGTTTCTATTATTCTGTGATGAAACAGTCCACTGTGAAAGATTAACAGTGGTGAATGTTAGAGCACTGCAGCAGAAGCTGCTTGAAAAAATACCACGTGAGAGACAGCATCCATGTCATTTAGCAGCAATTAACACAAATACAGGCATTGTTTTCAGGCAGTCTGACATAAGTGGTGGGATCCAATAATCATCTTCATTTTCTTGAGTTATAATAAATATGCTGTCCTCAAATGTCCTCTGCAGCCACTGACATTTTTAACCGATAAATAAACATATAAATATCAAACAGATAGGTGAATTGGTCCCTAAAAGGGTTAACGTGTCGGCCTGTTTGAGTGTCTATGTGGTGTGTAGGTTGTTGGGTCTGAGAGAGGGGGTAGTTGGGGGGGGGTGTGGGTGTGTTTAAATTAATCACATACCCAGGAAACCAAAAAGCGGTAACTCTTCTATTTGGGTGACAATTAAGTATTTACCAGTATTTCCAGTTCTATAACAGAACATATCCCTGAGGAACTCCTCCTCGAAGTTGGACAGGGGTTAACATCGACCACATCTATATCACTCCCGATAGGTGGAGTAGAGTGAAGAAGAGCTGCAGAACCAATGGATCTATACCACAGAGAGAAGTTGGCTCCATAAATGTTGTATATGTCCACCACAACAAAGCCAGCTCAGAGGTCGATACAGTGCGTATTAAGTGCAGTCTTTGCATTAAAAGTGAATAAAAAGAGACAGTGTTTAACAGCAGTAAATAGCTTTAAAAAATTCGCCTCATCTCTGTACAGGCGTCACAAAGTCCTCTTATTTTAGCTAAAGAAAAGGTTTGTCTTACAAACGACCGTGTGCAAAATGTCTAATAGTGCTATTCTCGGACTGACCAGCGTGAATCCGTTTAGCAAGGTTCAATTATATTCCCTTTTTTGGTAAGACCTGGAGTGCTTCAGGTTGAGAAACTCTAAGCATAAGAGGAGGCGAATGATCGTCAACATCGAGACTTTGCATGATTCAATCATTCAACACCCCATTTAACACAAGTGCCTTTACTGCTATGAACATCAAACTTCAATGTGGTAATCCTATATGCCTCAGAACCTGGGTATCAAAGGTTTCCGTTGGAGTAACTAGTAACTGCATCCATAGGGCAACAGCCTCAACTGTGTGTGATAATGAAGTTTATGAATCTCATATAACAGAGAGGACAGAAGTTTATCTCCTCTTTGCTATCTACAGGACTGTTTTCCAGATCATGTAAATTAGCTTGATTGTCGACATTTCAACCTTTTAAAGACGTGTTTAGTCTAAAACATCAGCGTGGGTCTTCTTCAGGACTCTGTTAGAAGCAACCAGAGCCTTGAGTCCAGATCTTTGTGGTGTGGCTGCACCAGTCATGGAGTTTTCACCAAAATCCATTAGCAAAATTACACCTTTCCACCAGTAGCGGCAGCTACCCGACGGACGGGGGTGGGAGATTTTAATCGAGGGAATAAAAGAAGAAAAAAAAAAAAAGAGAACCTACCTGGAAAGGCCGGCCTGGCCTCCGCCATCTTCCTTCTTCCTGTCTCCAGTCCCGGCTGGCAGCAGGAAGCACCCGGGCACACAGGCTCCTCTAAGCCAATCACAACGCTGCAATGTGTGATTGGCCTAAGCGCCATGGTTTGGCACTCAGACGGGGCCAGGGAGCCTGCGCATGTTCACCAGGCTTTGTAATGCAGCTTGGTGGGGAGCATGCAAAGTGCACATGACTGTTTGGCCGGCCCAAGAGGGCAGGTCAAAAAGTCATGAGCTCTTAGGGAGTGTAAACTACTCCTCACCCTACTGTGGTCAGCCCTGCTCTGTCACGGACTGCATTAAGGAAAATGAAATGATAATGTTACAATATTATAATTGTATTTTTCCTTTTGAGCAGTGAGGCGACGCTCCTCCCCCTTAGCGTAGGAGCCGCCACTACTTTTCACTTTCAAACCCTCCCCAAAGTTGGTAGCCATCCCTACTCTTCTCAAGATGCATGTCTTCGCTAAACAGCTGACAAGAAACACCTCAGTGGTCTCCTTGAAAAGTGAGTCACCCTATGTTTGCTGATGGATTCTGGAGAAGACTCAACGACTGGTGTAGTTGCGCTGTGACCCTATGTTTGCTGATGGATTCTGGAGAAGACTCAACGACTGGTGTAGTTGCGCTTGAAACATCTGGACTCAAGGCTCTGGTTGCTTCTAACACACCACAAACTACATGATAACAGACACGCCAACAACAGTTATTCATACTCATTTGCATATACCTTATGAAGCTGGATTAATTGTTTGTTTTGTATGTTGAGTCACATTGTGTTCACTTTATGCACTGCACAAGCCCTTTTCACTTTTTGAGCTTATAAGGCAACCCTAGTCAACAAAATATGTGAAATATTGTAAAAATGATTTTGAATATAACAAACAAAACTGCTGATAGACCAGCGTGTGTTCTTTTTTATTTATGGTCATTTTTTTTTTTTTTTTACAGAGATTGATGCCTTAGGCATACATTTACTACTCAACTGTATGTTTAAACGTTGCATGTTTACTGCTATGAAGACAGCAACCAACTCATGTAGCTGCATAACAGAGGAACAGTCCATTCATAAAAGCTAGTTTGTGGGAACAAATACCATGGAAGTCAGTGGACTGCCCTGAATTCTGCTGTATACTACTTCATCAAGTCCAATACATTGTTGGACACTACATCACCAATTCTACATGGTTATACATTAATACATACACGATCATACATTGAATACAAATTAATGGTAAAATAGGATAAAAGTAACTCAAAATCCCCGCAATGTATTACTCCACGATAAATGTTCACTTAAATTGGCAAATAATGGAATTGTATACACTAATCTTCTGCCAAAATGCAAAAAAAGCAGTGTAGCTGTAGCAAGCTTCAGGTTAGCCCAAGGAATCTTTTTGCCCATTATGATTTTACATTTGTGGTTTCCAGGTAGCGAAGTTGGTGATATTTTGTATATTTTTCCTGCCCGCAAATTACACTGACCTCTCTCATGTGGCTACTCATTTTATTTATTCAGAGAAAACTGACCCTAACCTAAATTTAACAACTCAGAGTTCAAGATTTGCATAGTAATTTTGCTGAACACTGCATAATATTCAAGATGGCATTCAAAACCACCAGTGACATTGATGAATATTGTATTCTAACATTTGTGCTCATGTAACCGTATAGTGCAAAGCATCTTTTTAGCGGGGTCAAATCTAAGAACTGTCCAAGATACACCATCCCAGACGCCACTAACCATCCAGACCCCATTCAGGAGGCGTGAAGGTAGCTAGGAGCTGCTGGCCCCTAACATGGGAGTTGAAGATGTTTGCCAATGGTGTCCTTGAACCCATTCTACTATGGCTCTACAAACTAGGCCTAGTACAACCGTTTCCGCATTGGTTTCTCAGGGTAGCGAGGGTGAGAAATCACAGGCTTTTCATGGATGCAATGTTTTGGGACAGGGAAAAGAACTCAGACCTCAATAGCCAACCAACAGACAAAATAACTTGATGTCCCCCCAACTGCTTGCCTTTATGTAAAAAACAAACCACTTTTAATCACACAGAAGAACTAAATACTACTATTCAATTTGAAAATACTGACTGGTACTGCTGGTTACAATTTCCTATGGGCCCAACACCCCATTCCACACACAACTCTGTCCTGGGCAACCCCATCAATTATAGTTCTCAAAATTCTGTGGGAGTGGCAAAAATTAGACACAGGTATAACTTACTTTATAATAACTCCACAGGTTTAGATGTGCAATCAGTTCACTCATTATGGCCCCATTTTTTGATGTGGGCACATAAGCCTTAAATTCTCACGCTCAAATCTTCAGCTCGTTATATTCTCTTTATTCCAGGCAGAGGCCTGTGTAAACAGCTTACTGGTTCTGCAAAACTGAGGATGCTTGGACACCATCCATATCTTTGGTGTTCCTGGTGGCCTCCCTTCAGAACATGATTGACAGAAAAACACACATTGCTGGTCCTGTCACAGCGTCTTCGAGATTTGCGGCCCACCACTTGCCAAACGCAAACTGGGCCTATAGCAATGCGCCTAACCCACTAGGCAGAGTTCTCAGGGAGTATGTGTCCCTGGCAGTTGCAACCTTCCACAGATGACTAATTCCATCTTGGCATCGACTAAGCTAACTCTGCCCCTGCCAGCAGGAGCACCACAGTGCAGCTCGGAGCACTTAACAAATGGACAAAATGGTGGTTGAATCTGTGCAGTCTCTTGGGTTCTCAACAGGATTCACAGAGAGAGCCCAGGAGACTCCTTCATGGCACTGGACGATTCTGGCTTCACACTCGTTGGTATTCTGCATTATCTGGGTGTTCCTCATGCAGAGCTTCTCTTTGGCAGACTCGCCTCCTGCAGGATCAGGTAGACACCTTCCATCTATAAGCAGGCAGGCTATTCATTCATCTAGCAAAAAGTGCAAATTTCAGGTGGGATTCCTTAACCTCAAGGAGACTGGCAGGCAGACACCAATCCTGGTAACATAGCACTCATTTGAGTATTCTGAGGAGCACTCCCTTCATTGGTCATAAAGAACGTGGAGCTGAGACATGGTTTGGATCTCACTTTTATACACATTTCCAGACACAAGATATGGATCCACGGTCTCATGCTTCAGAACTGGATTGGGTACCCAAAACAAGGGCACAACGTAGTCTGAACTCTCTACTTCTGGCCGCCATCAGCCTTCTTGAAGCAGTAATCAGGGACAGACAAAGGGCAGTCCTGACTTAGAAACTCTCACCTTGGACAACAATGGATAACAACAACAACAACAAAAAACAGTAGCCCCCACCCTTTACCCCTACAGTCAACCAAATTGCAGTCTCCAGGAAGAACTAATCAGCAGCCCCTTGCTACAAAGCTTACATAGAATTTCTACAGGGAGGCAAGTCTCCATCCGCCTTACTTCAGTGGCTGGACCCCCATTGTTCATCCAAAGGAATACAGACAATAAATGTCCACTGCTAGGGGAAGCTGTCCTCATTCTCCCTCTAGTGCCCTGACAAACCAGGGGCATCTAAAATGGATCCCACTGGCTTCAGTACTCGCGACTGACACACACAGAGCCCTACCTATAATTGTACAACTATCACACACTCACTGTACAGACAAACGTACTTGACATGCATACTGGATGGTAGAGCAAGGTACTGGGTGTCACATACCACAAGAGCTTTTTCATAGGAGGCCACACTCGAGCCACACTCTCCCTGACAGAAAAATAGAACATGTATCATCATTGCCTTACGTGATACACCCAGGACAGAGACATTAGTCCACATTCTCTATGAATCCATGTCACTGGAAAGGTCCTGGACCACTCGTTGTCATGGACAGGCCGAGGTCTCTGTGCACATGCTAGAATAGAGAGACACCAGGGCCAAAATGTACGTCGGGATATCAGTTTTTACATGCATTCAAGGCAGGGGTATAAGCCCGCTCACTATGCATGGGACATCCGTCCCAACAGCTGTGGTCCAAGAGTGATAGCCCCTAAAAGGAGAATCTAACCCTCATGGCCCACACCAGGCAACAAGTATGACAGTTATTACTATTCCAATAACCATAAATAGCAATGTTCAAAACGATGGGATAAATACAGTGCTACTACCCTACCTAGCCCAGCCCAGCCAACCCCCAAAATATGGCCAAAAGAACAAGAAAAAAAAAACTCTCCTAATAAAAAAAACCTGATTACACCAACCAATTAAATAATAGGCCTGGGGGGGACATTTCTTGTAAGTAGTGCTCAAGTGGTATTCCTTACAGAAAGGCAGGGGGGGGGGAGAGCCCGAACCTCTCGGCGTCCTCCCACCAACCACACAGCGAGCACCAGAAAACCACAACATGACTTCCCAGAATCTGCTGTGTGGTATGGAAATGAATCAAAGGTCTACAATGGTCCTATAGCCACACTTCCTGGGTAGTGCAGGAGGTCCATCTGCAGGTTGCTACCAAATAACGCAGCCCTCCAATTGGTGGGCTTGCTTGCTAGCTCCCTTTGTCACTCATTACAAGTACACCCGGAAATTCCAACCCCTTACACCAGAGTCGGAAACATGAGTTGTGAGTACTTTATGGCACCTGGTAATTACCGGGTGCAATAAACTCCACAGCTCCAGTTACATTCTGGCAAATCAAACCATATGAAACGTAAAAGTGGAAATTTGCATGAAAATAACCAAAATATGCAGAGTATGGTGCTGCGAGCACCAGAATCAGCAAGTTGTGCTCCATTTTCAGGGCAAAACTTTGGGGGACTTGAATGAGGTCCTTTGTACCAATAACAATTGGAGTCAAATTTAGGGAGGAGCTTTTATCTTTCATGTGTTACAGTGGTGAGACAGCTTGATCTGAGATCCTCTATCTTAAACTGGAAAATAGGTAAGAAGGGTAGACCATGTCAATTAAGGGAAGGGTGGTAATAGGAGGGTGAAGAGCTATCAGGTGGCAGGAGACATCAAATAATGCGCCAAGTAAGAAAATGAGTGTGCAGAAGGGAGGCAAGGACAAAAGAATAATTAGACATTTATTTGGCCAGAGGAAGAGTGCGGCTACAAAAGAAGTTGGGTTTTTTGTGGGTGGTGTCTAGCATGATAAAAGATTGTGTACATGACCATCATACCATCCCAATGCTTGCTATGCGATGGCTTCACAGCCCCAGTATGCGCTCCTGCAAAGGCATGCCAGTGTGTACTAAGGTTTAAAAGGGGTACATATGAAACATGCCACTTTTGGAAGAGTTTATGAAACTTAAAAAGAAACCATCTTATTTGAGAAAGTCTCTCCTTTTCCACTGCCAGGATACAAAGGGGATCTCTAGATTCGTAGGTAAATGGGCTGACTAGGTGGGTGTGGTGATCTTCTGTTATTTCACAATATTTTCTCCACTTTTGGTGATACACCAAGGTTCTGGGTTTGTGTACTTTTAACCATAAGATGTCTCCAAGGTTGAAAGTCACTAAATCATTTGCAGTGTGTCACAACTCGACACGGTAATTTGTTATGTTATAAATTGAATAGTCCTATATTAACTGGCGCTGTGAATACACAATTTACTGACAAACATATGTAAACGGCCATTTATCTGACCAAATAAGTGTGAATAGAACTTCAGTGCGGTAATTATTATGATTAACATATTTCAAAGCACATTCATTCCGATTGTCACAGTGGCTGCACTGTAATGCAAATTATGTGCAACTGCAATATGTAGCGCTTCTTAAACCACCTCGAAATGCCGAAGCGCCATGCTGGACCACAACTGAGTTCACTGGGATTAACATGAACTTGATTCTCAGCCAAGGGGGATAAAAAAACTTGCTCTGCAGGCACCTCCTTGCCCAGCGGCTTGCCCACTAAAATTTAAAAATGAAAACTTGAAATATCCCTCAGATGCTGTACATACGAAAACATCGGCATTTCTAAATTACTATAAAACGTCCTATTAGCTCAATTAAATCTGCCCCCCCTCCCCAAAAGCATGGTAAGGTAGACACGGCATCTCTGAAAAGGCTGCAATTGCAAAATGCAATCCAAGCTAATCTCGCGCTCTCTGCCCCTCTCTCTGCTTCAAAGCTGCAGGCACGAAGATGTAGGTTAAAGTACAAGGCAAAAACATTGGCCAACTGTTGCTGAAACAGCCCCCTCCTCCCCAGCTCTCCATGTGGCAGCACCGGACCAACCAGGATGCTCCGCCCAGCTGTTCAGCTCGGCTCCCTCTCCCCTGACTGACAGGCGAGCTGTGTTACTGCAGGAGGTGTCATCCATCACAGGCTAGAGAGGGGTGCAGTGTTCTCAGAGTGTAGTGGAAGAGGTGTGGCGCCGCGGCCAGGGCGACTGACGCTGGAATCTGGGGACCACGGTTCGATCCCCGGCTCCGGCGGCAGGTCAGCCCAGCACCATGTGACTCTGGGCAATAGCTCGCTTAATCTTCCCGACGGCCCCCCAGCGCCTAGAGACCCTTACGGGTGATTGTGCGCTTTACAAATGTGGACTTTACTTTACCAGAAACTTTAGACATCACCCGGCCTGACACATCTGCAGAGTGTCCGCCGTCCACCTCCTGCCCCTCCCCCATCTCACTGTCAGCAAGTAAATAAAAATGTACAACTGACAAAAAAAAAAAAACTCAATGTGCAGTTGTATGTTGCAACAGATGTCTTTGCAGTAGCAGCAAACTACAGCGGGGGGTCGGTTTTCACTTGTAATGCCCTATGCCCCCACCTCGCAGAGGAAGCATCCCATCGCCTCACAGCTCACACCGGCACGATTCCACCCGCAAATCTCGCATGCGCCCCTCCCTCCACCTCACACGTCTCAATACCTCCGCTCCTTTTAAACGCCACCCCCCCCCCCCTCTCCCGGAGACACCAGAGCAGAGAGAATGCGCGGCTAAGACGCTCAAGGGTAAACAGCAAGTTGAGGAACGAGAAAGGTGGGCCTGTGTGCAAGGGAAACTGGGTTATGTGGCAGGCTCTGCAGGTATGTGCATTGACAAGGGGTGCAGAAGAGGGAGGTGAAGAGAATGAGGGGTAAGGTGGCTCCCGGCTCGCGCTGATGCTTGCTATCCCCCTCCAGACCACTTGAATAGTAGCGGAACCGGCGTGGCAGTTTATAAATAACAGCAGCACGGCTTCCCTCACGTGTCCCCCTCGCTTGACAAACGTGTGTTAAAGTGTACGCGAGGTCTCCTGAAACAGCCTGGAAATGCAGCAACGGAAAGGCTACAAGGTGCACCACTTAAATAGATTTTCTGAAGAATAACTCAGTGCTTCTTTGGAATGTGATGCCAACGGTACCCAGCTTCGAAGAGCTACACAGGAACAGGTACTAGTTAAAGCCGCACCCAGTTTAACTCATTCCACTGACCTCAGAAGGATGAAAGGAGGAGCTCACTCAACCGGGTTTTAGATTGCACACGAATCTTTGCAGCAGTGGTTTCCCCCCACTTGTTGTCTACTGCTTCAGAGACAATAAAAGCAGCCACATAAATAACAGGACCTACACAAACGGGAGTTTATATGGCCCGCAAGTATGGTTTTCCATGAAATTGTTTTATTTTTAATTTAGCTTCCATAAATACATTTTATTGGACGGTAAAAAATGTATCTGCTAGGGCATTTTTCTCGTCTGAGACCGGTTCTCAGTTCATCAGTTTTATTTAAAATGGACTTGCACCAGAGCATTGCATAGCAAAGCACTCGAATAAAGAGGTATGCTGTAAGACAACCCGCCATGTTTGTCCTCTCAATTGCTCTAAAATGGTCTCTCATCATCCCTGACCTTGGACTTTTTTCTGTTTCATCTGCGTCTCGGCACATTTTCTTTGCTAACCATTCGTCGAGCTCCGAGCTCTGATAAAAGCGGTTAATGTTTACTGGAACCTGCGCATGAACCGCATCAAACCCGATAGCAGAACTTTGCCTTCTCTCCCCTACAAACAGCATCCGTGCCCGGAAAAAACACTCCTTGCTAATAGATTTTTAAACGGGTAACACAAAAAGGGGTACCAACAATTACAGAATGAATATTAAAGGCAATAAAGCAATTTAGAGATTTTTTTTAATTCTTATGGCTGTACTTACATGTTAACAGAGTTGAAGATTGATCTCCTAGTTAAATCATGTGTTTTCTTTAACTAAAAACCTGCGATGCCAGTTCCTCAAATGGCATATCTTCAGGGGCAAAAGGGGGACTTTTTTGGGGTGGGGGGGCGGGGTATGGGGGTTGGGGGCAGGTAAACCATTTCACTGCATTTTTTTTCTTTTTCTGTCAACTGAGCACATGGAAAACTGACACTCGACTCTGAAACGTAAACACAGGTGCTGCATTTCACAGCACTTTGAAAAAAAGCAAAAAAATAAAAAAAGAGCATGGTCCACGGTTTCAACAGATACTCCCTTTCAGCCTGGCGCCCATCATATTTTGATGCGGTTTGTATGTAGGTTTACACAATGCCGGACTCATTAAGATAAAGGCTGTTGTGAGAAAACGGAGGAGCACAAAGCGCCGCCAGCCCCTCCCCGGCCCTCAGCCAGAGCAGGATGCTACTAGGTGTTTAAGGTAAGTTTTCTTTCTCCCTGTGCTGCTCACAAGCAATGGAGGCACAGTCACCTTGGAAACAAACTGCACCCAGTGTTTGCAGAACAAACAATGGTACCTTTTCAGCCAGTGCGAGGCAGGCAGGCAGGCCAAGGGGCAGCCAAGTCACCCCGGGCCTTAGGGGAGTGTCGGCGTGGCAAATGGATGCTTCAGCACGAGGCTGCTCGTGGCGATGGAGGCCGGAGGCCGGAGACGCCCAACAGTGAGAAAGCCGAAGCTCCCCCGGGGTGCCTCCGAGTGCAAGGCTCGAGGCTGCTTCAGCGTGTCTGAGCTAGACCCGCAGGAAGTTGAAGAGAGCACACATCGGCTCTCCTTGAAGGGAGCTTCATAGCGAGGTTCCACAACTTGCGAGGCCTGCCCCCTTCAAAGCCTGATGAAGAACCACCCTCTAGCCAGGCGCAGCTTCTCTTCAAAGCGAAAGTGGTCCAAGCCAGGGCTCCCTCCAGTGAGAGGCCAAGACACTCAGAGTGCGATTAGCTCCGTCAGAAGGGCTCTCTTTACAGTGAGGGGTGCTGGGGTCCTTTACAATGAGGAAAACATGGGCCGAAGCTCTAAACAGCGAGAGATCTATTGTGAGAAGCCTGGACTCACTGGGTGCCGCCAAACCTCAAAGCGTTTACTGCAGTTAATGCCCTCTATAGAAGGCGTTAACCGCTATTAATTGCCCACCCCAATATTATTAGCCCTAACTGAAGGCTAGTAACGAGAACATTAGCTATTAACAGCTGTTGGCACCCAAGAGCTTGTACCCAATAATGTTTTTAACTTCTCTCTGCCGAGCCTCACTCAACACAGGCAGAAAGTAGTCAAACTGCTCATCACTACCCTGTGTCCCTACTTCACACTCTCAATAAACTTAGAGTGCAGGCGAACATCAGCAGCGAGAGTTCGCAGTCTACACATTCTTGTTGGCTAGGCAAAGCCCAAGATTCCTTGCACAGGGCTAATGTCATTTTTTTTCTTTTCATGACTTAATTGCGGGTCAGTATTTCCACTCAACATTAAGGTGAACTTGCATATGGTTGTCAGAGAATATAAACAAACATGCTTGTGGTATTAGGAGATGGTGCAAGATGACTTGCCTAACAGAGTTTGTTCTAAGCTTAACTCCACACTTTCAGACTAAGAAAAGAGAAAACAGAGAAGAGTACAGGTGTGCTAATGATGCTGGAAGTTGGCAGGTCCTGGAAATGTAGTCTGCAGCACTGCTTGCCACCTTATTTCCCTGTAATGCAACACTGAAGGTATCTCCTCCCCTGAGGCCACACAATGCACAAGTACATCCACAATTCCTTGCAATCCACCAAAGCAGAGAGGAACAATTCTCCTGGAGACAGACAGTTGTTGAGGAACTTGGCACCAGAGAAAACTCACTTGCAACAGAGAACGCAGAGTGCATGAACACAGCCTGCCAGGCAGCAGGCCTTGAAACCCAGGACGTGGTCTCAAGGGCAGCTGGCTGACCCTCTGATCGATCAGGAGCCCACAGGAGACTTGGGCCTGGTGCAAAAGAGGCCCATGGATAAAGGACAGTATTACTACCTGACAGTGCAGACCTTTCAAATACAATCACCTCAACACACATCCCTATAAGATGAGTCACTGCATATAATCCATGTCTTAGAAAAAGCACTCATGACATTGGAATCATCAGCAAACTTCAAAACCATCATGTCTAATCGACAAGGTTAGCAACGAGGGATCATCATCAACCTGGATCTGATACTTTATATGCAGTCGATTTCAGTCAGGGTCTATGCCGCCACTTTGTTCTCCCGTGATGCCCAGATAAAAATTGCTTGTGGAGTTCCAGAAACCCTTTCCCCATCATCATCATTTAATGCATACATTTCTGGACCAGATTGATCTTGTACGTTTAAACCATACACAGAACACTAAATCCTAAAAACAAAATCTCACCATTCAAAAGTCGGATTCCTTTTCCAATTGCAAGCAGGCGAAAGATATGTGGATGGCCTTGAGTGATCAAAATCTTGCCTTGTAAAGACTGGGGTACTAATAATAGTCTACAGAAACTCCCAAACCTTAAACTCACTCTCCCTAGGAAAGACATCATAATTTGAACTCTTAGGAGTTGAAATAAAGCTTGAAAAGAAACTGCTAGAAAAACACTCCTGTTATACTATCCTCCGGGTATCAACACAATCTTCCAGGAGCAAGCACGCAATGGACCGACCCACAACAAAGGTGCCAAACTTGACCTTATCATCGCCATACTGGGATCAATAAACTTGCTGCACATCTGGGGGTCAAAGAGGGATGAAGTACCTCGCCCCTTTCCGCTCGCTTTCCCTCATTCCTCTAGTTAGGGGGTGGCCCTGTGCCCTTCGTATCCTAACCAGGGTTGAATCATTGAAGCTGGCTGTTGATACAGATATACCAGAGAAGCATCACTTCATTGTAATGGACAGCAAGTTAATGTTATGTAATGTTCAGCTACTATTGTCGTATAGATGTCTGACTAGTATCTATGCATTGCTGATTCTTGATTGCCTATATGCTGCATACAACTATGTTAATAAAAACAACCCCAACACACTGGTCTGAACACTATCAAATTCTTTCCCAAATATATACACAAGAGACAAAAAAAAAATCAAGGGCCAAACAAGAAGCGAGAAAATGTGGATGAGGGACTACAGCTGCGTAAACTGAACGCAACTGTTGGAACTATGCCAAAACTCTTTGGAACCTAGGACGGGACAAACATCAGTTCATGATCTGACACACCTCTACAGCAGCAGTCTGATCCACATAGTTCAGAGGGCTGATCCATTAAGTCTAAACGGGCAAAAGAAAAACCCTCAGTACCATGGTTCAACCAAAACAAACAGTGAAAGAAGATAATTAAGACATCTGGTGCGACTTTGGAGGAGGGACCCTAACATCACTCATCTCGGACAGTTGAGAAGGCATAGAAATGTATATTAGAAAGCTGTCTTGAAAGCTAACACATCAGCAATCAGATCTCAATTAGACAAACCACAGAACAGACCCAAAAAACTATTTGACATAATAAAACAACAATCAGCAAAACTTGAAGAACCCAGAACTGCAAACAACTCGACGGACATCTGCAACGCCTTCTCCACTTTCTTTAAAGAAAAAAAATCGCAACCATAAGCAACTCTATTTTCAGCCAAGCTAGTACCCAACCTGGAGAATCCATCAACCCCACTATCACAGCACACCGCAAGAAATCTGACCAATGTTATTCAACCGTCCCAGGCAAAAACTAAGCCTCTGGAGCAGCTTCAGATCTCTATCTGAGGAGGAAATCCATAGAACAATTCTATTAATGAAACCTACCACACGTTTCGATGAACCCATTCCCTCCCACATACTAAGCGAGATACACCAAGTCGTCACTCCCCTACGGACAAAAATCTTAAATGCATCTATACAACAAGGATACCTCCCAGAATGCCTAAAGAGGGGCCAAGTATCCCCCTGATAAAAAAAGTAGGCACTGGCCAGAATGACTTAAAAAATGTCCAACCAGTATCCAATCTTTCCTTCTTTACCAAATTGGTAGAACAATGCACCCACAATCAGCTATGCAGCCACGTCATGAATTTTGACCTATTGAACAAAAACCAATCAGGTTTTAGGCCTGGTCACAATACAGAGGTCACCATTCTTAACATCCTATATGATATACAAACAGCACTAGACCATAAAGAATCCACTCTCATAATACTTCTAGATTTATTAGCGGCGTTCAACAAGGTTAACTACAAACGCCTCTGAGAAAATCTTGAATTCAACATGGGCTTCTCAGGAGCCGTCCTTAACTGGTTCACTTCCTCCTTGCAGAACTGACAAGAGAGTCAAGATTGACACCACCCTATCTGATGTAACATATATTGATAGGGGCGTTCCACAAGGGGTGTTCCATGAGGATCTACAATTTCACCCACACTATTCAATCTATACATTGAACCACTCACTGAAATCCTTAAACAATCAGAAATTCCATACCACATGTATGCTAATGATACTCATCTATGCATCAAACTCTTGTCTCATGAAGATATAAGGAGACTGAATGACACACTGAAGAAATCACATGAATTGCTGGCACACAACCATCTAAAACTCAACCCAGACAAAAAACAAATCCATTCTCTTCTCCCCAACCCTTAGATCGCCTCAACTACAACTCTGGTCTCTTAACCTCAAATCACTAATCTTCACCCCAACCCTCTGTGACTCCGTTAAATCACTAAGCACTATACTAGACTGTAAATTAAACATGCAAACTCACTTACAAGCTGTAACCAAAAGCACCAACCTCCATCTGCAACTTCTAAGAAAAATAAAACCCTTCATACCGCCAGGTGAACTCAAAATGGTGGTTCAATGGCTAGTGTTCTTAAGACTGGACTGTGGGAATGCCACACTCAGATCTACCGAAAGCCAGCCTAGCCCTAATTAAAGCAACAATAAATGCAGCGGCATGACTGTTAACAGGCACATGTCGGTATGACCGTATATCCCCATTACTCAGAACTCTTAACTGGCTCCCAATAGAAGCAAGGATCCAACTGAAGGTGGCTTGCATAGCACACAAAGCTCTTCAAAACTCTGGTCCACAATACATGGTGAATAGGATCAAGCTATAAGGAGGAGGAGGAAGGGACTCGAGAAGTGCTTAATCCCTAATACTAGAACCACTCAGATAAAAAAAAAGGAAAACTCACAGATGTAGTTTTGTTGGATCTGCTCCAAAAATATGGAACTCCCTACCATTCTCAACAAGAGCAATTACCTCACTCAGGATCGTCAAGAAGGAAGTTAAAGCAGTACTACTTGAAAAACATGCGTCTTAAGAGAACTTATTTGAAACGGTCATTCACCCCATTTTATACTGTATTCTATTGTTCTACACATTGCGCACTTAACTCTACATACAGCGTTCCTAATTTTATATCATATTTATACCTTGATCCGAGAACTCTTTGTACACATTACCTTATTGTGTAGGGTGTTTTAAAGCACTGCGACCCTGTCTAGCTCAGCACTCTGATAAAATGATGGTCATGTTCGCACTTTAAAAAAACACAATTAAAAAATAAATAATAAGCCAGCCCGAGCCCTCTCAAGCATTTATGACGTATGGTCATCTCATTGAGGTAAACTACATTTATTGTATTTTTATTTGCATGATTAATTAAAATCTTTGCAAGAGGAGTTATCAAAAACAAAGGTGAAAGTAAAACTTGACCTAGATATGTATGTACCCATAGGGTCAGATTTAATCAAAATGAATCAAACATCACAGTAAAAGTGTGTTTGTGCTGCGCATGTTAGTTTCTTTTTTTTTAACCCTGTTGGGGCGAGATTTTTCCTGGAATAGGAGAGGAATTTTACCAGTTTACGGTTCAGGACTGTGTTAATCGGGTTCAATGAATCCGTAATAGCCTGCCTGCATGTCCGTACCCTCTGGTTGTCATCAAGGTAAACCACCAGTGCAGTGGGATGCAGGCACTGGGAGGAGGGCGGTACCTTCGCTGTCAAGCCACCCATACTATTTCACAAGAGTCCCAACAGGCTACTAAACCTTACGAACCACTTCGACTTCAGAAAGCAGCAAAAGACGTTTCCACTGAAGTATACCTATTTAAACAATCCATAGTGTGTCTGACAATTTAGTTGCCTTAGAAACTAAACCTGTTCTATTTATCAAAACGAACTATTTAAACATTCATTTGAAATCATACAATAAACTATGCATAAAAAATAATGACATATATACATGTTATATAACACCTGCTCTTACTGAGGGGTAGCACTGCTTGAGCTGTGCCACCCTCAAACCCACCAACAGCAGCAAGAAACGTTTGAATTCCACCTCGGTGCTGTGGGTTACCTACATTTTAGGAGGACGAATGCTCTGCACATAATGTTTTTTGACGTTACCATACACCAGCAAACCAAACCAAATTTCATTGGTGACATTATTAATGGCCAGCTACTTTGGGTAGGTGATGCCATGAAACAGCCGAGGACCCATCTCACAATAGTAGAGACTGCTTTGACAGTTAATATCTACATATTGCATGCAATTCTTATAAGCTGTGCGTTGATAGACACATCCCAAAAATGTAAATCCTCTTCCACACAAAGTCACGATCCTAGCTACATTAAGACAATAATTGCTAGCCATTTGTCATGACCTGCAAGGTGGGTTCAGATTGCCACAAGAAACAATCTGGGCAGAGTGTTACTGAAGCTAGTGGCAACATTCACTCTTACTAAAAAAAACATGAATCAGCCCTGCATGAAGCAGGCATCAGTACTGCCAAATATAATTTTAGTAATACCATTAAAAATGGAAAAACTAAAAAAGTAGCCATAATTAAAGTTCTCTCTAATCAGAAACAGTATTGTGAAATAAGGTTATTTAGTATTGCGTCTTTGTGAATGTGATGTACTCTGAAAATACATCAGATCTGCTTACCTATCTGATGGAGGTAGACAGTCTGATGCTGCTACCGAAACAGTGACATGACTGCAGAAGAGCAGCCCGTAGAGGTAGGACAAAAAATGGCCGTCTGGGGTGCCAAAAGTAGGTTGCAATCTGTATTGACAGCAAGAACACATTACAGTAAATGTATCCAAAAGCAAGAGGAGTGGTCGGAAATCTTTAGTTATAGTTAGGTTAGAGTTTACATAGAAAGAGCATTTATTGTTTTGCCAGTACCCTTCGTACTGTTTGATGAATCTACACAAAACAAAACAAAAATAGGTTCATCCACCTTAGCTGCTCATGACATTTTTCAAGCCAATCTATCCACTGGGGGCCAAGAAAAAACAAAAGGAGGTCACAAAACGTTGATTCCCCATGTTAATTCCCATAGGAAACTTTGCTCTTTGATACAGGAAAAAAACAAATTTAATGGAATTACACAAAATTGGACCTAAAGTTATAACTTTACTCGGAAAATTTGCTTTTTATGATCTTGTGACTAGGCCATATGTCTCACGGAGTCTTGTTTGTTGATAACTCAATAAAACGATTTCAAACTAAAGTAAACTAACTGGTGAATTGAGTGTTTTTAAAAAAATCTTTGTTTTTAGCTTATTTAACATGTAACTATAAAATCACTTTAACCTTTGTTTTTTTCAGTACATTTTAGGGTTTTTTAAGTGAGCTAAGATCTTATAACCATACTCAACTATATATATATATATATATATATATATATATATATATATATATATATATATATTACTTTAACCTTTGTTTTTTTAGTTTAAAAAATATATATATATATTTATATATATAAATGTGTGTGTGTCATGCTTAACCTTGCATGTGGGCCTGCTTAAGGGCAGCCAAGACATGGAACTCCCTCCCCACTCACCTACGGCTGACCCTGGATCACCTCTCCTTCAGGAAACAACTCAAGACCTGGCTGTTCGAGCAATAGCGACCCCCCCCAGCGCCTTGAGACCCTAACGGGCGAGTAGCGCGCTATACAAATTCTTGTGATTGATTGATTGATTGATAGGAATCAGAGTCTGGAAACCCAGAGAGAATCAAAAGTTCATAGCTTTGCATTCAGAATGATCTTGGCTAGATCATCATGGTATACCCTGAAATTGGGGATGAGCTCATTGAGCCACCAAGTAACAAAACAAGCTTTGGCATAGTCAATAGTCCTGGTCTTGGCAGGCTGGTGGGAGGGTACATTTCCTTTTCTATTTGTTATTGCAAAAACTTGCCAAAAGAAAAAATTGCAGAAACCATAACATAAGTGCCATATGCATGTATTACATTTTTTACATTCAAAATACATACACTGATGTGGCTGCTTCACTCTATTTTTTTTTAACACAAACTTTATTGAATACTGCAGGTGGTACATACACATGAATGATCATATTCAGACGTTTTGTTTAAATTTTTTATAACAAGATGGTAATATTCATGTATGTTCTTCGTTTTTATTATGCATAGCTGTTATCCACTTATTAGGTGTGAAAATGTGGTCACATTATAAGCACATAAACGGTAACAATGCGAGTAGTGTTATGAATATCAGTACCGTTAATTCCCACCCACCCCAAACAATACTAAAGTTAAACAATAAAAACTGTTGCTGCTACAGAGAATACATTCTACCAGATGTTTGTATCGGGTGACTTTCTGGTCCAAATTCTCAGGGGAAGGGGAGGCCCAGAGGAGGGAGGTGGGGGTGGGAGGTGGGGCTGGGGAGAGAGGAGTTGGGGAAGGGGAGGGGAACATATGGGGAATTAGAAGAATGGGGGGGGGAGGAGCACATCCCTTAGAAAGCCAGCTAACTCACAGGCAACACTTATGCAACTGTACCACTTCCTGTCCTTGTAATCTGCGAGTCTTCCAAGTCATCCCCTGTGTCTGCTTTAAAAAGGTCTATCAGGTGCGCCCAGTCTAAGGATATTGGACGCTTTCATAGTCCCCTATATTCTTCACGCTGTAGTGATTCCCTCTCCACAACTACCCACCTGATAACCTCTTTCCAGAGCTGCGTAATCAGTCTTTTGGCAAGCATCAGGGCCAGTCCTGCAAAACGGTGTAATAACTTCACCTTCTTAGGGAGCGGGAACAACCGCAGTAGACAGGCCTCAATCGTGTCCCATGGTGTGCGTTCTGTCAGTACTACTAGACTCTGGGTAACTTCTGACGAGAACCCCCCAAACACTGGGCAGGACCATACCATATGAGTAAAATCAGCATCCTGTGCTGGACATCTCTAGCAAACCGAAGACACAGTAGGGAACATCTTCTGTATCGTCGACGGGGCAAGATATGCTTTGTGTAATATTAATAGTTGTATCGTTTTTAATCGGCAATTCCGGGAGACTCGCTAAGGGTGTTCTAGCATTAGGCCCCATTCTCTATCTTCTAGTTCACGTAGTAGTATTGTTTCCCATTTCTGTCTAAGATGTTGTAATGGGGTCCATAGATGTTCCCTCAATCCCCGATAGAGCCAACGTACCAAGTGTCGGCCATGCCCCATTATATGAAGGGATTTCAATAATTGAAAAGTGGGAGGTTCCTTCGGGTCAATGAGCCAATATTTAGGAATAAAATGTACTATTGCTGCATGAGTGCGGAACAAAGTGGGAACAAAGTGAGAACAAAGTGTCAGGTACTGCAGGAGTATGCACAAACTCCTTGTGTGGCATTAGATGCCCATCCAGGAAGAGCTCACCAACTGTCACTATACACTGTTGTGTCCACACTCTTATCCAAGCCATTGATACAATCCCTCGTCTAGTAGGCAAACCACAGAGTGGGATATTCGGGGCATATGGAAAGGGCAGCTTTGCTAACTTATGTGCTTGTTTCCAATAGTGTAATGCAATATGTAGGAGATAAGGAGGATTACGTATATTATCCGCTCCCGGACATAGCAGTGCCTGAAGGGTTCCATGTTTTAAAAAGTCTGGGGAATGCCCAATTTCAAATACATTTTTGCCCGCCAACCAATATGCTAACCACTGTAGGTGTCCGACTGTACAATAGGTTATAAAATCAGGTGCTCCCAACCCACCCTCATTACTAGGTAGTTGCAACTTAGCCAATGCCAACCTGTCTGCCCGCCCCCCAAAGTAAAGAGGACAATAGGGTATCTAGTGTTTTAAAAATCCAGTGAGTGGTGCATTTACTGACGCCGCATGTAGCAAGGCATGAAGCCGGCGAATATTTAGTGAGGTGCTGCGTTAGGGTATAAACCTGCATTGAACAATATGGACCAATTGGGGAAGCAACGGGAGAAGGCGTGAGGCCAAAACCTTACTGAGTATCTTGTATTCTGTGTTAAGAATCGAGAGGGGTCTATAGGACATAAGTTCGGTAGGATCCTTTTCTGGTTTCAATAAGGACGCAACCAATGCTTCTCTGGTAGTGGGGGGTAGGGTACCTTAGTCTAAGGAGGAGGTATAAAGTTACAATGATTTAGGAATTAATGTAGGTGCAAAAGTGGAGTAAAACTCAATGGGGAGGCCGTCTGAGCACGGCATTTTATTACGGGCTAATGGATTAATCGCCATACGAATCTCATGTGGCTACTTCACTAATCTTTTTATTTCTTTTCTTATAATAAACCGCTTTTGATGTGCCACACATTTTAGTGGAGGAGACAAGACTAAATCAGTAGCTAGCCAAGCACTCAGATCGCAGGGAGCTACGTCACCTAAAGACTTTATAACATGAAAAAGGGGACAGAAAATAAATCACAATCTAAATAGGAACACAAAGTGCAATCACAATAAATTGCCGCTATTTAAAGTTATTATGAACATTAACTAAAATAAACTGCACTCTTGGAACTAGGTCCATCAGTGAAAAGATAGTGTTTGGTGAGGTAAGTAAGTGCTTGGCACCGACGAGGACCGATGGCAAAGAAGCTATGCAGAACAGTGCGAACACGCTAGGCTGCCTAGAGTACGACTCCCATAGAAGGATGCTTCATGATCCCCACTCTGCCACAAAACAGTTATTGTACCGAACAGCAGGAGCACTGAGGACCGGCCCTCCGGGTAAACAAACAACCTAACTTGCACAATGTCAGAGCAAACAAGATGGCTATCCCGAGGGCAGCTGCTATGCACGAATTACTTGGTGGAGTCTTACCGGGTGGGCCTGGAGACCTGACAACCTGTGTGCATATGTTTAGGTCAAGAGTGCCACTAGCCATTAGGCCAGCATGCAGCCCCTTTTGAAAGTGCAGGGTACACCAAACAAGATCAGCACAAACCTTATTATCCACAACAACAAAAAGGCAAACTGAACCTGAAAGAGTATTTGTATAGAGACTCGAGTGCTAAGAGGTGTACACACTCATTCGAGGCAAAAACAGGATAATCCAGCAATCTGCAGAATTTCGACAAAACACAGTATATTAAAAGATTCGCCTGATGTTTCTGCCTTACATACCCGCTTCAGGTTAATCGGGCTGTGGGTTTTACAAATGGGATATGTACGTTTTATAGACTAGGGCTATTTTCAAGCAAATCAGAATTAAGACACTTCTATGTCTGGATGCATTCTTCGCCTACAACGTCAAATGTAAACCTGTATGGATGTATGGAACACTACCATTGTGGGTTTTTTCTATCAATAGCAAGAGTCAGAAAATGATTATTGATTTTTTTAGTTCTCACTGGTAAGATATGTCAGGTTAAACGTTTATTGGCACAAAGAAATTGCACCTTAAAAAGGCTGATAATGAAATACAATTGGGATAACAGTAACACCGGTTATTGCCAGTAGGGCAAGCAGGAAAAACTGCGGTAGGAAACAAGGCATCATTATAACACCAAAAGGCCCAAGTTGAGATTCTTGGAGCTGCAAGCATCAGTATGGGGAACATCGTCGAGAGATTGTTAAAAGTATGAAAAGAAAAGTGGATTCCAGCCCTTCAAAACCTGCTCAGGTAGAAAAGGCAAGCTCTTCTTCCATGAAGCCGTAAAGCAACAGTTGCTGCCTCAAGCACTGGCACTCCCAACCCTCTCTCACCACCACCCCCACTTCTTTCAGGGAGCTCACAGAAATCCGCAGGCTATGCACAGTACCAGCTGACAGACCTGTTCGGTCTGCAGAGGCGCGGACATACTCGCTCGGCGCGCAGCAACGTCCCCATCGCCTTTCTCCTGCCTCCTTCAACCATCACTTTACTGGGGCACTTTGCCTCTCCCGTCACCTAAACCTCCATCACTCGCACCGTAAAGGACCATCGCACTCAGTCCCGGTACATTCCAATTGCCCCATCTCTCTCCTGGTGCAGATTCACCAAGGCTTCCCATGCGCACCCCAGCCCAGCCCCTCCCCCACTCCGCTGGGGCACCACACCCTCCTCTCCAGTTACTCCCTTGCCCTCCACCGCTCCCCGAGAGGATCTCCGACCCTCCAATTATTCCTATGGTGCACAGAAATCCCTCCATCACCCCTTTGGCAAAAGTGAATCCCTCCATTACTCCCATGGTGCACCACAACCCCTCCACCACCACCACCCTGGATGGACTTTAACTGCATTACTCAGTGGTGCACTGCAACACCCCATGTCCACTCCTTCCTCACTCCCAGCTGCACATTAAATTCAAACCCTCACTGTCTTGAAAAAACGCAGCAGTGCCACTCGCATAACTTCGCAAACATCAACGTCCCGCTTTATAGGCCACAGAACACCATCATTTTTTGTGTTTTCACACTGAACTTCTGGGCAGCAATCCCTCCCTCCCCCAAGCAAGAAACAGGACGGGCAGAACAATCGCTTCCACTGTAGCAACTTCCTCCATCTTCTGAAGCACATCATGTCGGGCAGAGCGTTCCACTTCCTATCCCATGCACAGCAGGCCCCGGCTGCAGTTGGTACCTTCTCGGCCTCGGCTGCGGTAACTTTTCATCAGGCCGCGTTCAGCTCGCATCACAAAGGCATCTCAATTCCAAACCCCGCATCCTCCGTGTGGAATTGGGAAATTCTTTCTGCTCACCATTTCGTGACTGGAAACCCAGTTAGAAACAGATGACTTTATATTAGGACTGAGTATGGAGGGGTGGATGCAGGATGTGCGCAGAGCGGGATATGAACTGGGAAACGGCCCTGGGCCTCGTTCCCCCACTCCCCGCTAAAGTCAAGAAGCACTGGCAAAACCAACAGTTCTGGTTTTAATGCGACAATACAAGTAACACAGGAATTCACAAATGATCTTTACTTACACAAATGTTTCACGCTAAAACCGGTCCTACTGGCTATGCCAATCCATGGGAAAAGGCGGTAAAAAGTGATTGTTTTCTGTATCGAATGCATTTAGCAAATAAAGAACTGAATGTGAGGATTTAATGTACATTTTAAATGTCAACTAAAACCTCATGCATCCCAATGGCAGCACTTCCTGGAATGCAGAATGATACATCAAATAACAATCGCACGATTGCTGTAGAACATGAATTATGTAGTTCGTTTTAAACTATGCTTTTCTATTCATGTGTTATTTTTACTATTTCCATTTCATGTTTATTCTCTATATGAGATGCATCTGCATCAATGGATTGTTTTGCACGTCATCCAGAAGGTTTGCTCAATCAATCGATTATTTGTAGAGCGCTGCTTGTCACCCATGAGGGTATCCAGGCGCTGGCAGGGACCCAAGGGTTCAATCAAAGAGCCAGGTCTTGAGCGTCTTGCAGAAAATTGGTAGTGGCAGAGGTCCGGAGTTGTTGGGGGAGGTCGTTCCTTGCCCTGGTTGCGAGGTAGGAGAAGGAGTAACCACTGGCCCTGCTCCAGCGGATGCGGGGAGTGCAAGCAAGGGAGACGGAGCAGAGATTTCTGGTAGGTTTGTGGAAGCTTAGATGGTGGCTGATGTAGGCTGGTCCAGAGTTGTGCAGGGCCTTAGATGAGTGGATGAGCAGCTTGAATTGGCATTTCCTCTGGACGGTGAGCCAGTGGAGCGTTTTGAGGTGTGGGATGTTGTGTGATCTTTGAGGGAGATCGAGGACGATTCTGGCTGCTGCGTTCTGAATGTTTTGGTGTCTTTGGAGGAGGTGACTAGTGATTGCTGCATAGAGGGAGTTTCTGTAGTCCCAGTAAGCTGGTGGTTTTGGGAAAACTACCTGAAGATCTTGATTAGCCGGCATAGGAAGAAAAAGCATTAGGATGATACGGCGCGGACCTGAGATGTCATCAAGAGTTTGCCATCCATTATCATGCCTAGGTTTCTGGCATAGTCCCCAGGGACTATCCAACACTGGCAAACGGTGTCATGAAGGTGTTAAAGAGAGTGGGTTGAGTAATGAGCCTTGAGAAACTGCAAAGATGATCTCCTTGGGTGAGGAAAAGGGTGGAAGGCGAAACTGTTGATTTCTGCCAGGGAGGAAGGAGCCAATCCATCTGAGGGTGGTGCCTTGGACTCTGATGTTGTGCAGTCTGGCGAGGAGCTGGGAACTGTAAACGGGAGATGGGTCTGTAGTTATTGAGTTCCCCGGGGTCTGCCGATGGCTTTTCAGTAGGGTGTTGACCTTAAATCCAGTTTTCGGGGAAGGTACCAGCTACCCCTGCTGGTGTTCTGGTTTTAATCCTGGACTAGGAGGAGTTATTAAAGTTATATCGCAGACCTGGTTGCTAGTTTTAACGTTCACTCCCTTCACTGTTATGTTTAAGAATTCTGAAGGTTTGGCAAATCTGAAGGCGGATGAAATTTTGGCAGTCCGAGCATAGGTTGTTTGAATGAAGACTTGGCCATGGAGAAGAAGACTGGGCACCATTGACAGTTGGTTTCAGGTATGTTCAAATTGAGACTTGCGACTGATGAACTTAGAAATACAATATGCTAAAACACATGCACTTAGACTCAGACACCTGGTGACAAGGAATACAAATGTATACATGCACTTGTATCGGTGCACGAGGAATTCGAGCAGTTTTGTTACATACAGCAAGATTTCAAATGATACAGCGGACCATCATTGCAGGTGACATTTGGGAAAGTGCTGAGTATTCATCACTCTTCCAAAAAATAAATAAATAAGTACTACAATGTAGAGAAATAGTTATTAACAAATGAATAATTATATTAAATCCGGATGCGACGTAGCTACATTTGTACCTACCAGGTAACAATAGAGGCCAAAGATTTCAGTCCAGAAAATAGGAGCTTTGCTGTTTAATTGTCTGGGTGATGGTGGGTGATAATCTACCTGAAGAGGGTGCTCCCCATACTTCTTTTAGTAATTGGGATGTCTACATAGAGTCTGCAGCAAGGATGGAATGAGGATTCAAGTGTGTTACTTGAAAGACTTAAACGTGTGAAAAGAAAATAAGACGCAGATGAAGCAGTAGAAGAGTATAGTGCTGCTTTCAGAATTTTAGCAGCAAACTGTCTATATGGGCAATTATTGCATACACGTGTATGCGACCAGTTCATATTTAACCGTGTATCCAAAAAGGTGAAGGGAAGACTTTAGTAGAGATAGTGGAAATTCCAAAAGGGATTGAGTTGTCTAGTGCATCTGTATAAATACTGGCACCCGAGAGTATATCCACAAGTGGTGAGTTATGTTCTGTTATGATTAATAGAATGAATGTTGGAAGAGGGAGAATGAAGAATTTGAAATATAATGATAAAAAGATTTACTGGTGCAGATGTAGCTCAAGGAAACATCAGCATTTGTCCTGCTATTGGAAAAAAGGTGCAATAAAGGTCTCAAAAATGTTCACTTTCAAGGCCGTTTCCAAAGACAGCAACTGTCAAGAGAGAAGCATTAACATTTCTAGTGCAAGTGACGAAAGCCAAGAGGTTTCTGAGAGAGTTAGCAAATTAATACGGACTTTGGAGGACTATGAAAAAAAAAGCAGAAGGATAAAAGGAGGTATGTTTGATGTGCTTGCAGGTGAGGTAGGTTTGGGGTAATTTAATACCTGCTTCTGATTTTCCTGTGGTTCCTAGGGATTTGCCTGTTGCATGCCTGTAGGTGAACAGCAATAGTGTGGAGAACTTAACTTGTGAATGTGAGAGTGTGTTTTAGGACAAGGTTGAGTGTGAGCATTGTGCGGAACATTGCATTATGATGAAAGCCCATACAGCTCCTGTTGCACATAAATTAAGACCAAACTCAGAAGAGCTAAAGAAAGAAATGGAGACAAATGAGATACCTTCTGTTCGAAGGCAATTCACGATAAAAAGAACCCTATTCTCATAACATCTCGAGCAACTTAAAATAATTACTATACAGGTCCTTTAACACCTTTCATAATAAAGGCCGAAATACCTGTGGAAGGGGAATGCTCAAATGAGGAGTGATGTTGAAAGAAATTACAATGCAGATAAGCTTTACAGACAACACTGAAGAAACTGGATAATATAAAAGAAACAAAAAACACAGTAGGACAATAGGATCCGGGCTGGAGATGGGAGCATAGGAGATGAAAGCAAATACAATGGCGGTGGACTCAAGATGAAGAGATCTTGGTGTGGGGAGGGGCGAGGAGGATAGGATGTACGCAGAATTTACCTTCAAGGTCAATGTATTGACCACTGATGGCACTGCCGATTGAAATACAGGACAAAAAGCCAATAGCAGAGTTCTGGGATTCCTGGCCATCTCCACAGTGAGTAGTGACAAAGGTGATGCATTCCGTTTATGGAGCAACTGGTCTCCCTCCCGCTGGACATGCCACAGCTAAAACTGTGCCGAAAGATTATATATAAACTGCTGTCCAGTTCTCCCGGGCCATCAGGCACTGCGAGTGGCGGCACCATCATCATGACACTTAAGGATCTAGATTTACACACTGAAAAGAGCTGTAGTCCTCAAAGTCCAGATTGGATAAACCCTCCTCTTTCAGCATCATTGCTTGCCCACACAGATGAGAAAGAAAAAAACAAAATTTTTGGGCCGGGTGGGTAAAGCTCACATTGTTTTTTCTTTTTTTACACACACACATATATATTTTATCTCTCGTACTTTCCTTCAGAATATAGTGGGGTGGGCAATGTCAGACAAATGTCGTCTGGTGATTTCTCCAATACAAAATTAAAACCGTACATGATTCACATACCGAGATAAAGAACTTTATATTTTATATCTATACACTAATGCACACCAATAATCATGCAACTTCACATCCATCACTTCACTGCTCGCTCATAAAAGTATCAGTTTACGAGTGGTTTTGCCATGCGAGTCTACTGCTCTATACATAGTATATATATGCCATCTTACTTAAAAACAGTGAAAATATGCAACAGGCTCATTACAGCAGGTTTGAGGCATTTCCTTTCAGCGACAAAATTTACATTTAAAAAACACAGTAAGAAGCTACTGAATAAGCTTGGGTAACGCTGGAGACACGTGGATAAGAAAAGGGGGGGTAATTCGTGTGTATATGGAGGCACACGTCTTTGTTTACCGCCACTGTATGTTTGATTTTACCAATATTAACAGGAGTACCAACACCACCATGCAAGACAAAGCCTATTTTGACAATGGTTCATTGTGTAGTAGGGACTTAACACACTCCAGTGACGCCATCGTGTGACAATGCCTGGCTGACCTGCGGCCCTAATGACCCCTTAACAGCACTAATTGACAGACGTAATCCTTCGTCTAGTCCACGGCTGTACATTAGTAACCACTTTGTGCATCATTCCACAAAACCAGCTTGTTTATGGGTTAAAATTATATAGAATACACGCACATATCGCACATGAACTGTATATGTCACATTTCATGTCAATTAGGGTCAGATATTTTAGATGCAGGAATTTTTCAGTACTTAATGGTATCATTTTGTTTGGACGGCCATTTCAAAAGCTATCACTAAATTACAAAATAGTCTTCAGTTCACGTAATATTTTCTGGTAACATTTTCTTTAATAATGGAGTCGAGTGGATCTTTTTGGTCGAATCATGGCACACTCCGACGCCAGAATGGTTTTTCAGTTTCCAAATAAACATTTTATATTGGATAGGGTCAGAAGCCCATGTCCACGATTGGTATGGTTTTCTGTATTTTTGGGGCTTCTCAAACATTCCCGGTGTACTCTAGGGGAAAACTACGATTTTGTGAGCCAATAAAATATTAAACAACCAGCCAACTTTCATTCTTGTTTCACGTGTCCACTCATACTATGAGGATATGCTTACAATCACTGCAATAATTTAAAATTGGAAGGAAAAGGCATTAAATTAATGGCTGCCATTTAAGAGTGACATGTTTTTCCAAGTTGGGTACAACATTTAAGTAAAAAGTCACAAAGAATAACTAGTTTTCGTACAGGGATTTGGGGCAGCTTCTATTTGACCTTTTCTGTCAAACCAGCGTAGCCATGTAGGCCACACCTCTTCTGTCAGCCTTCTGTCATTTTGTACTAATACAACCAGGTATACTATGTTGGTACCAACTGTCTTTACAGGAGTGCATGAGCTTCTGCAAATGCTTCCCACCAGGAGCAAACAACCACTAGCTTTAGCACCACAGTTAGGAGAAACCAAAATAAAGCACGAGGTCTACATTGAGGATAGGTGTAACAATTGATGCAACCTCTTTATCCCTCAGGCGTAAATCAATCCGCAATGGTTACGCTACCCATTTCTGCCATGTAATGCCCATTTCTACAAAACATACTAACTGGAAGACTTTCTGAATTTCATCCCAGAGCTGAATAGTTGAATACTAATGACTAAGGAAGCAGTATCACTCTCGCATAAGGTCTACCCTTTGCACGGTAAAAAAAAAACAGACAGTCCATCATCCTTTTTACAAATACAATGCACCACTTGAGACTTCTTGATCACAATTAGGAATCTAGTATTGTATTAAAGAGCAGGAGCTAACTAAAGAGGTCTGGTTGGTAGTTCTGGAGCATGAATTTACTGGGCACTAAGATTCCAGAGAGGAAGAGGAATCAGTTAACAGTAGTCTCAAAATGACCCATTATGTTCCTGCTTAGGTCTTCTCCACTGTGTCTCCCACATTTTTCGCTCCCTCCCTCTTGCAGGATCTGGCTGACCTATGGCAATGGAGTTCCCCCATGTTGGAGTCACTTCCCTGGTCCGCTTTTGCATACATACGTGATTACATCATTGAAGAATATTACAGCATTTGCTCAGTCTTTTCTCATAGCCCAGTAACCCTGCAGAACTGCCCCCCGCCCTTCGGACCTCTGATGCTTCCTGGACCTCTGGTCCACCTGTTGGCACCACTGCATGGTCTCCCTCTCTATTGTCTTCCCTTGAAGGAGTTTGTACGTGTGTTGTAATCATATGAACCCTGCTACAACGCATCAAATCTCCTTGCACACACCCCTATTCCTCTCAGCAGTGGTTTACTCTGAGCATGCTGGACTGGATGTGGCCACCATAACTAGATTTCCGATTTTACAAGGGGAGTAAACAGTAGTATACATTCAGAGGAAGCAAGCTGGGCAGCTCCTCCGAGACATATCACAGATCCCTCTTGTACCCCGTATTGTATGCTCGTAACAGGCAGGCCTGTGCTCTTCTACGCTACTCAGTCGCATAAGACCATCTCCTTGCAATTCCAGTTCATTTTCAATCTGAACCTTGGTCTTGACTTGCATTTATAGTCAACCAATAGTATAGTAAAATAAAGCAGGGCCTGCCACAACCACCATATATAGTGGAGAGCCAATACTACAGAAAAAATACCAAGGTTGCAACCAAAAACTACAAAGCTGGAGTCTGAAGTCAGGTATTTTTTAGTCCCAATTTCACAGCTTCAATCACTTGACATTTAAAACTACCTACAAACTGGTGTAGGTTGTCCCTATAATGTATAAAAGATGAGCACAGCCAGAGGAAGAAATCACAGATGAAAGGACACCAGTTTTGGAGAGAGGGCAAACACCTGCCCTAATTTAGGGCAGATCATGAAAATCTCCCCTGCAGGAGTACAATATGGTTAAAAAAAAAAAAAAAAAGGATGGATGCCTTATTTGTTTCCTCTTGCAGTCACCCATAGACTACCTAGGAATATTTTGTGCTACATATTGCATGGAAAGATTCCCTGGCATTGACCAGTTCCAAACCAGAGAATTGGCACGCAGAAGGCTACAAATGATCCTCATCAAAAGTCTATGCGTTGTTATTAGGGGAAATTTTTTCAGACCGGATGAAACTAAAACGTTACACCATAGGCATATTACCAGTAGGTTTTTATTCGAAAAATACGTGTTTTGTTTTTGTAACTATCAAAGAAGTTTTATCCCGATTGGCTTCGCTGCAGGGCTCAACATTATCTTGTTGGGATACTTACAAACATGACAGTGTTTTCACACATTTCGATCTGAAGTTCAAGTTTAAGTTCCGAAAGCTTATTGGTTTGCATCATAAAAAGCGGACACAGGTTGTAATGCTGATCAAACTCATGCAGGCAGTCACAGAGCAATCAGAATTGTGGTTTAGCAATAAGAATTTTTCAGCCAACCCATATAGGAACAGAATTTTAGGTAGTTGGATTACCCAGAATTCTGAATGTTGCAAACATAGGTGCATCTATGCCTAAATGCACGCAACAAAAGCATTATTTGTGAGGAAAACCTTTTCTCATTCATTAGAAACTCAGACTTTCTAGTGGCCATCTCATTGCTGAAATTGTCTTCATGAACAGAAATGGAATGGATGGTCCAAAAAGTAATAAACATTATGGTTAAGCGACACTTCAAGTTTCTTAAATATACTTTAAGAAGATTTAAACTCATGCATTCTTTAAGAAATTCCCTGCCAATCATCCATTTCAAGTATCCAAATCATTTAAGATGACATTTAAAGGATGGGAAATGATCCATAGAAAAAGAGCTAGGCAAGTACGCTGAAGGTCTTTTCCTAGAATCCACTAACCAAGAAACATAAAAGAATAAGATAAGAGTAGATTTAACCCAAAACTAAACAAAAATAAAAAAACACACAAACTGGACACCTGGCTATAGCATCGTCGAGTGTTTTTGTGCCACTAGAATGTATTAAAAATGCAATTCGTCAAGGTGATTAATTTTTAAAGTGGATTTTGCTAGGCCCACATACTTTTGATGATGCATTAGAGTGACACACCACTTCCTCAGTGGGCCAAATTGCAGCCTATCAAATGTGAATGGAAAAAGAACGCAATACCAAGAGAGCCCGGGTATCCTGAGGATTTGAACAGCTACATCAATTATCACCCTCTCTCCCATTTAACCACAGAAAGAAGTACAACTTGTGGTAAGACCCAAAAAAAGACACATAGCTAATCATATTGTTAAATAGTTTCTGCCTCAGAAAGTGAAATCGCTGCTGTCCTTTGGTGTTGTATGTCACAGCACTATTCTTCATTCATCTTCTGCTACAAGAACCTGCACAAATATGGGTGGTTCACAAAAATTACAATCCAGTAGCATAAATCCAGTGTGGTTGGATTACCTTCCGAGTGAAAAGTGACACCACAATCTGCAGGCGCCTCATATTTTGTCATTTCCTTAAATCGCTAGTGTGCTTTACCCGAGTGCATCTGAAGCACATGTTTGTTTTTAAAATTGCGAATTTGTAATACCTGTTTTTTACAGAGTCAATCTAAAATCTTCTTTGATTGAATTGTTTGGGAGCACTTACTTTTGTTAAAACTGGCGATTGTGTCGGGCACTTTGCCTGTAATGGGGCAGTAAGGGTCTCTCCGGTCCACCGCGGTCTCGTACATGGCCGTTTTAGTGGAGAGAGGTAACCCATTCCTAGTGGCATAGAAGTCGGGCGACATTTTGGTCGATCAGCGCTCTAGTGCTCGGCCGCCTCAACGCATAAAAACACCACTTCCACGGGCGTGCAGCGGACACACCGAAGGCACGCCAAAGGCAAGCCGTCCGCGCCTGTCCGAGCCTGAACGCTGGCAGGAATCGCTGCCTTCTTAATTAAGATATAATTATGCCGCCCCAGACCTACTCTAAGGAGGAGTTACTGGAGGTAAGGACTATCATGCGTAGTCCGAGTTGCGAAGGCAGGGCATGTCTTGACAAGGAAGATCTGTCTAGTTGCTGCCCCTCACTGTAAATGGACAGCAGGTCAAACACAAACAATTTTAGGCTCCCTCAGTAGCCAGTTCACTAGACCGCAATTAGTTCTGGAGCCTATGCAAGGAAGAGCCACCCAGATTATGAATGGCCTGGACACTATTAACTGCTTATATATTAATGCGAGGTCCATACCTAAGCATGCCACAGAAATCTGGGATTTCTTAGATGTCCGTAAACCTGATATGTGTCTAACCACAGAGACTTGGCTCCAGATACATTCAACACCTTCTCTAGCAATCGCATTTCCCTCAGAATATACTGTAGTAAGGCTGGATAGATTAGGGAAAAGGGGAGGAGGGCTGCCGATAGCCACTCGCTCCACTATGAATTTAAAAATCTTGGACACTATCTCCACACCTAGTTTGGAGCTGTTGAGCGTCTCGATGGAATTCGCTCGCTGTCAAAAGGTAATAGGGGCAGTAGTGTATCACCCTCCGAGTGAAAACAAAAAGATATTTTGTACTGCACTACTGGAAACTCTTGCCCCTTGTGTTTCATATGCTGAAAACTTTTTTATTGTGGGGGATTTAAATTTCCATTTTGACACCATTACTAATAGCGATACAGGAGATCTGTTGGCAGCCATGGACATGTTAGATCTATCACCCAAAGTATGAGCCAATTCATATACCGGGCCATACACTGGACAATATTTTTACTAATATGTCAAACTTCATAACTGAACCTCCTCAGGCAGTGAGTTGGTCTGACCACATGGCGAGAAGTTTCTCTTTCTCTGCCCATAGAAGTCCAGGTCAGTCTCAAGGACGCAAAGTCACTCGCGGACAATGGAGGAAAATAACACCAACACCATTTGGCTTATTATTTTCCCCTTCGTCTCTTAGTGAGTGTAAAGACATCAATGAAGCCATAACTAAACTGGAGACATGGATGATTAGGGCTTTTTATATTATCGCCCGTCAAAACAAAAATTATATATGAAAGACCTACTCCGGCACCTTGGTACTCCGACAGTCTGAAGTCAGAGAAAGCTGCATGCAGAGTTAGAGAACGTAAATGGAGGAAAACAAAATCAAAGGAAGACAGACTGGCCTATAACACAGCACATAGGGCATATCTTAGGAACTGCAATATAGCAAGACGAACACACCTAGCCACCCGAATAGATGAAGCTAAGGGTTGCTCCAAAGAACTCTTCAGGGTTCTTAAGGAATTTACTACTCCAAGAGTCATCAATCTTGCCTGTCCCTCTTCGCAAGAATTTTGCAATGAGTTAGCCTTACATTTTACAAGTAAAATAGATAACATCTATAACTCTTTCAAGCAGGGTCTGGAGTATATGGCAGAAATCCCGGCCCCAGATAAGCCTCACCAGCCGAAACTGGAGACCTTTGCAACCATAACGAGGGGGCAAGTCCTTTCATTGCTAAAACACATTAAGTCAGGCTCTCCGGCTGATGTGGCTCCTCCCCAAATCATGTCTGATTTAGGGTTGGAATTAGCTAATCCAATCAAGGAAATATGTAATTTGTCTTTAACAACTGCGTCTTTCCCTCTGAAATGGAAGAAGGCATTTATTAAACCTCTGCCGAAAAAATCCTCAGCAGACCGTGCGGACATACAAAATTACAGGCCCATTTCTCTTCTTCCAGGGTGCTAAAAAATTATGGAATCCCTGGTGAACCGATAACTTTCAGATTATCTGGAACAGCATAACCTCCTGGACCCCTCGCAGTCAGGCTTCCGGGCTGGATTGAGCACGGAGTCTGCCTTAACAGAGGTGACAGATACGATCAGGTTGCTATTAGACGGAGGGACCCCAACTATGCTTGCTCTTTTGGATCTATCAGTGGTTTTTGACACCATCTCTCACAGACTCCTATTAGATAAACTGTGAGAGATTGGTGTCATGTCTTGGATTGGATACAGAGCATCCTCTCCGAGAGATCCCAATGTGTACAACTGGACACCTTTGTATCCAGGACTACAACTGTGGACAAGGGAGTGCCCTAGCGCTCTGTATTAAGTCCCACGCTGTTCAATATCTACGTGTCGTCCCTGGCCTCTGTTATTAACTCGAGCGGGTTTCATACCATCTCTTACGCCGATGATACGCAGATTATTGTCCCCATAGAGAAGGACCCAGGAGTGACTAGAGACAGATTCAAATTATGTATGACAAAAATGTCCGCGTGGATGAAAAAGAACTTCCTGCAATTGAACCCAAATAAAACTGAGATCCTACTGTTCGGGAAAGCAGAGTATTTATGGACGGAGGAATGGTGGCTGGTGGAACTCGGAGAAGTTCCCTCCCCCAAAAAATGGGCTAAAAACCTGGGCGTGCTAATGGACTGTAAATAATCCATGGAGGAGCATGTGAAAACTCTATCCGGCAAATGCTTTGGATTGATGCGCATGCTAAAGAAGATCTTCCCCTGGATTCCTCTCTCCACCAGAAAGGCTCTGATACAGGCACTTCTAGTTAGTAGACTTGACTACGGAAAGGCTCTGCTGGTGGGGATGAGGGAAGACTTATTCTCAAAGCTTCAAGTCGTGCAAAATACGGCGGCACGCCTAGCTCTGAATAAGCCTGCCCGCACTACCTCTTCTCCATTACTGAGCGAGTTGCATTGGCTTCCTATGAGGAAAAGAGCAGCCTTTAAACGTCTGTGCCTGGTCTTTAAAGCCGTGGTCGGATTGGGACCCGAATATCTAAACGAGAAAACTAAGATGGTATACTCCAACCAGGCAGTAAAGGTCCAGTGGCCATAAGTTCCTCCAAACCCGGAGAACTAAAAAGGCTAAGATGGGTGGGCGTGCCTTTTCCTATTTGGCCCTCAAATACTGGAATGCACTGCCAGAAGATCTGAGGGCTTGTCCCACGTTCATGATCTTTAAGAAGAAATTAAAAACCTGGCTATTTTAGAAGAATGATTCTGCATGTTGTCGTCTGCGCCCCGGGCGCCGAGAGATCCCTCTGGGGATGATTTGTGCGCCATATAAATAACAAATAAATAAATAAATCATAAGTCAACTTTGTATGTCTTATAATCGGCAACAAGCAGATAAGGAATTTTTTTAAAGAGCTTCCTCAAAATGTACTTATCCGCCGTTTTCTTACAAAGTTGATTTACTGTGATCAACAGGTGGCATAACCATTATATCCAAGATTGCAAAGAGGCTTACAAGAACCCTTGCGGAAAAATATACTTGACCAGGTTTCTTAACAGTACAAAGCAGGGCAAACAAAACTGGGTGCTACTGGAAGGATTACAGAGCCCCTATGAGAGCCTGCACCTATCTACGGAGTAACAAAAGTAGTGATGGTATAAGGATTAGGAAGTTGTTCGCTTATTACCTAAATGGCATCCACACAATACACTGATTGAGAGAAAGAAAAGACAATAGGCAGTTTTCAAAGAATTATATGAAATTTTGTTAACTGTCACAATACTTTGAAGCATTTCCCGGTGAGTAAATCCTACACACAGCCCTACTATTGCCAAGAACTGAACGAGAAAGGTCTGAGCAGTAGTAAGTGACGTACGTGCCCATCACAGTCATTGTGGAAGATGTCAAGAGTGGAGAAAGCAGAAATCTAGACTGATAGGAGTTTCTCAGAGAGGCCGGCGATGGAGGAGAAAGTAAAAAGTATACTCCATAATCTAACCATAAAAATTCTGGACATGTGGTCTAGGTTTAGAACTACACAGAGCAGGTGCTGAGTACAGATGCATTTTTAATTCAAATGTAGGATTTCATGTGGAATAAGTTACAGCCATATTATTATTCAAGATTTAACAAAGTACTATAAAAATATTAAGCAGTAGATTTTTCACTTAAGGTATGCCTGAAAATCTGACAAAAGCGGAGCATCAAGCATATTGCTGAAGGGAAACCTTTGATTCCTTGTCGAAATATAACCATTTATGGTCCTATTACGATGCCGGTCAGACGAACGCCCAACTGACTTCGTTTCGGGAGTGGAACTGCCCGACAAGTAGTCGGCGTTTCCACTCCTGCTATTATGATGTGCCCACCAGGATGGCGGTCAGAAACATGGCCTTTAACATTGTGGCTTGTGCTGATGCCCAGATAAGGGCCACAGCACAAGCTGCAATGGTAAAGGGTATGTTTCCAAACATCTATGCACAGTGTGCCAGGCACCATGTGGTGTCTGACACACGGTGCATAGATGTTTGGAAGGGCACCTCGTGTCCCAGGCCACACAGTGGAGGCCTGAGATGGGGGGCAGGGGCCCTCACCTATCGGTGGAGGTCCGTCCGACATCTTAATAAGGCGCTTAGATGGGACTTATTGTAATATGAACACGATGACCATTTTGCTCTACACTGTTGAACAGGGCCAGAGATGGCAATGTGTCACAGTGCTCTCCATGCAATTCTTGGAAATATAGCTTTGGGAACCGACAGCAGGAAGTAGAACATATAATCAAAAGTTTCACACAGAATTACTAAATGTATATAAAGTATTCAGTATAGGCCTAACATCCCTTCTTACTACTTCAAATTCTTACAGAGTATTGCTTATGTAAACAATATGACTCCATATTGGCAAATTGTTTGTTTCCCATAAAGACACATTTTGATTACATGTGCCTTGATTTATATACCGAGTTCATCACCAATAAGCGCACCTGTGATCCACTTGAAATGTATCAATAATATGGAGGCTGTTCTGCTATTTCATTAACGTCTAAAGTATTTAATATAACAAATAGAAACCAATGTTCAGGTTTTTTCCCCCATCTTTTGGAGAAAATTATCAGTGTTATTTCACTGGTGACAGTATATACACATGTAATGCACCCATGAACAGAATACACACAACTATTAGAATTTCAAGATACTTCATGAGGTGCCACATAAGATGGTGGTAGAAGATGATGGCTTGTTTTTTAACCATTGTCTACAAATGTCCCACTCTCCTTGTGGAAAAGAAGTACGAACCGATTGGGATGCCTTTGATCTTTCTACTAGCTTCTAGACATTGCAAGTGAGTGCAAAGTACAAAATACAATGATTAAAAAGAAGTAAATAAAACCAATAAAATCTCCTCCTCAGCAGTGGCATGTATGTTCAGGTTTACTTTTCCGTGAAGAGGAGGAACACATTTTTTTATGGATAGATTCTTTTTTATGTGCTTTCCTTACTGTGGGAAGATGTATACATTTTGCACCCAGTTTATTAGATTTACTGATGACACACAGTAGATTGTTCTCATGGTGAGGAGACCGGCAGTGCAAAAGTAAAAGCACATCAGAATTAGCAATTTCCATTAATAAAATACTGCCCAAGACACTGCCCCTTCCACACTACAAAGCGTAGATGAAGAGATTTAAGCAACACAAAAAAAGAAGTAACCGCTAATGATGTGCAGTCAGCAACCTACAACACTGTACCATAAACAGGCCCGCAATTAGCTCGTTAACCACACAATCACAGAAACAATTAATTAAGACATCACCCTCCACACAACACAGTGTCTAGGGACCAATCACCAGAAGGGCCTCTAAATGCCTACACACACCCAAAGAGACAACTTAAATCCTATTTATTAACTCTTAGCAGTAACTTCTATTGTCCCCGTTAACATTTCAAGTAGTCTTCTACAAACAGCGCCTTCAATAGGCATTCTATATAAAAACCAAGTGTAGAAAAGAAACAGGTCTATGTGTTACCCTTCCACAGAATAAATCACTTTGTTTGTGTCGACTCCCCCCACCCTCCCTCGTGTGGAGGGGTTCTAGAAAGCCAACAATGCTGGTGAGGGGTTTCAATAGATCTCTCCTCCCCTATCTGTAGCACCAGTCTAAAAGCATGTTAAGGCTGCCCGGGAATCCTTTTCAAGCTATCTAGGCCCCTTGCATTCACCTTTCAGCATTGCGGCCTGAAAGAGACTAAGCAAACAGTCTCCACCCGTCACCTACATCTTTTGTATTAATCACCTATTCACTGTGAGCAGGCCTTAGTGATTGGTTGTAAGAGTAACCTGAAGGCTGAAGTACCATAAAATGGGATACAGCCAAATGTATTTGTCTTACAAGATGAAAGCAAATCCCAGTGCGAAACCTCTGCCCCTCCTTTCTAGCTCGTGATAGATGCTCCCCTTTACTTAAAAATGCAACCATCTTAATTTGCTTCTTAGAGACCTGAACCTTTGCTGTTACCACAAATAGACATGAAAACTATTTCCGAACGGCAGGGAAAATCTGCTTAATGCAGATTAATAGGGGCAAAATGTTTTTAAGGAATAAAAAGTTTGACCATCAAAAAAAAAAAAAGCAGAAAGGGGGACCAGGGACTGGAGTATATGAAGCTTCAACAGCTTACCAATTGCTTAACTACGACAAGGCTAGATCAGAGGGTGAGTTTAGGAGAAACAAACTGTGCACTGTCCTGAATCTCTTCTTCAAGAGGTCAAACCTTAAGCAGGCACATGACTAGGTTTACTTGAAATCTGAACCTCAGAAAACTAGAACAAGGGTCCAGGTTTCATAAATAAAGTGAAAAACGGACTTAAAAGTACTAATCAAGATGCAGCCCAACTCAAGAAAACGGTAGGAGTTAAAGACCCAGTGAAAAGTGCATTATGTAGGTGAACGTTCTTTATTTTTGCATAGTTTTTTTTTAAAAAAGCTTCAAGGTGCCGTCACAGTCAGCTTACCAATACTCTCTTGAAAAAAGAAAACAATTGTAAGTTATGTTATGGGTATGTACAGGGCATTTAGGATCTCACATTGCTTTCAGAACCCAGGCTCCCTTTTACGGTACTTGGATGTTCAGTGATTGGAGTGATCTCTCTTGGTGTTTGATTAATTTTGTGTTGCTAGAGGAGAGTCAAATTTGATAGTGAGAGACAAAGCTAGAATAAAAGAATGCGTTTCTAATGATAGATTATATTAGATCTCGGCAGGCAAGATCCTCTTATTATTGATCTCTGTACAGTATCATTCATGTGATGATGGATTTTACCGTTTCATTCAGAAGCTATGACCGTCTATTGCTCAGCTTTAAGTGGCAGCCAAGTTTGGAGGAATATTTTCTGAATAGGAGGGTTTGATGCAATGTTGTCTGCATGGGCGTCTGGTATGTTGAAGTTAACTTCTAGATGGTCGATTGTAGATTGGTGAGAAGATGTGGTTAAGGTGCTGAACTGCAAATGCTTAGCCAATTATAATTCTTGGAGCCTTGTTGTGCTATGGTGGTGGTGGTAGCGGTTGCATTTAATGCATACTGTTGGAGTAAAAAATATTTTGTGCTACGTTTTTGGGTGGAATTATGTTAACCATAATTTTGCCGATCTTTTTAAAATGATATATTTTCAGCTGTAGATTGAGAAAGATGGTTGTCTAACAGAGAGGGAGGCTGTCAGGCCGTTGAGTTAAATATGCTTCACATTATCCAACATGATTCACTCTTTTTGAAAAACTGATGGTAAGTGAGAGATTTTCTCGTAGATATTTGGGTCAGGTCACAGTACAAACTAATATGAATCGTACATGTTGAAAACAAACTACCAAATTAACATGTAAATACCCCCAAACATGTTTCCAAACGTTAGAACAAAGCTTCTTAAAATATAATTCTGAAATGCATAAGAGAACAAAATAGTTGAGCTCTTCTCCTGACACAAAGGTTGATGCTAATCATAAAACTATTACCCCATCCGGTGTCCAGACCTCCATAAATCATGCTGGTGCAAGGTTTTGAAGGCATGCCCAAGGGCATTGCTGTTAACCTTTTGGTTGAAAAAAATAATAATTTACATAGACTTTCACCATTAAATTAAAGATCCCAAAATTACATTTTTTGTTTTAATTCAATTAAAATAGACATTAATCCCACATATCAATTGAAAAACACGCACCTGCAGGATGTAGAGGCATGTAATGCAATCACCACTGTAGAAGATCAGAGAAACGGTCTGTTCTCAAATTTTCTGCTTGGTGGGAAAGGACTGGAAAAGAAGACTTTCCAACAAAACACTAAAATCCATCGAAATTAAAGGTCTTCCAAATAGAAAAAAAGACTGGCAAGATGTGTGCCAGTTACCAATCCAAAAATATGGTGCTCATTGTCATCAATCAGTGGAATATTTGATCCGAAAAGGCCAATTTTTCAGATTATTATGGTGCCATTTTGGATAGCTTACAATCTGATAAGCAAAAACATCCAGTGCATTACTCCCGCCATCTGCAACTGGTTAATGTTAAAAAAAAAAAGAAATACTGACATATTGTCTCATGAGTGGTTTTCAGCATTATGGGATAATAGGAAATATCATGATTAAGCATTTCAGACACTGGAACTGATCAATCAAGCATCCTTCTTTGAGCATGCAACTCATCCTGTGGCTTTTCAATAACGCACACAACTATGGTAGTTTTTCTGTTCCTAAAATTACAAATATGATAAGCAGAGTTTTTACTCTAACTAAAAGGTTCTTAGTAGAGACTGATGCTAAGTTATAGTGATGATCAGAAGAATTATCCAACATGGAATAAAAAAATTCCAACCTCAAACACTAGGGTAACACGAGTCTTGAGACAGCAACAGCCTTGTCAGTGAACGAATGGAAGGGACTTGCAAATATGGATTTGTTGGAAAGCCGGACCCCTTACTGCCTCTCTATAAGAGTGCACTCAATTAGTTGAGTTGCAATGACACAATCACAGACAAAGGTTACAAGAGGCCAGGTAACCAGAAACAGAAACACTACACCAACACTGAGTTGCCCGACATTATTGTGGGATATGCTCCATTATTTCTGTCTCATGTGCCTGAAAGAATGGCTGTTAACACATGAACAGCAGTGTTGGGCTTCGCAGGGGGCCCAAATCTAAAATCCCATGGCAATGAAGAAAAACCTGGGAACCTATTCCCCACTGCACAATACATTAATTTATGGGCAATAGGTCTAACAGCAGATCTGGATCAGACCGAGGTTAAAATGGCCATTTTCTTCTAACTCTCCCAGCTATTAACTATCAGCAAACAAAAAGTTCGGTTTTATATCCCCGGTTCTGAAAATGTATCTTCTCAACTGCACAACTGTAAAGGAACACTAGCTTTTCCTTCTGCTATACAGTATTTACAAAACCAACTCTGCACATTCTTAACTCTATATCACTTCTCTCTCTGCACTATTCCCTACTTATACAGGGAATTTGACTGAAGCCCCAAATGAGAAAAAAAAGACTCGATTAAGAGGAAGAAACTGAATAAAGACTCAGGACTGGATTATGAGTTGGTCTCTACATTCTGACCTGAGCGCAATCCTGTTATGTAGGAGTGGGGCAATGAACATAAAGTAGCAAGCCACAAAGAAGTAACCATATGAGCAATCACTTTTCAGAAATGTTTGGGGGGTAACAACGTTGGTATAGTACTAGGGTTGTCATGGTACATTTTCATTTTGTGCGACTTTATCCTCAGGTGTGGGGTGTTGGTGCAAGAGCTGTTGTTGCTGTGCAGGGCACAGGCTTTGGCTCTTGACTTCACTGCTAGGGATAGGAACATTTAATCTGACCAACTGAAAGAGGGAAAGTTGGTGGGGATGTGGAAGCTTTCGGATCCGACAGGTTAATTGATGGGCAGTATGGTCCCCTAAAGATATAGTGGTTATGTGTGGGTGCATGGATGGAATGAAAATATGGAGTAAAATCAAATTTTGTACAAATCAGGAATACTCTCTTTTTTCTAAACTGATAATCCTGTAAATAATAATGTTGATGGCTGTTTCCAGCTAATTCAGTAGTGAGGAATATTTATTCCATTTACTTGCTGAACAAATTATGTAAAGAACCTTTTGACTGTGTTTGAATAAGGACGGTCTGTGCGTAAACAACAATAGTGTTAGACTGTATTGTCATTGACTTACATGAACAGAGGGAGCCAGATTGAGCACCTCTTCCGGCTATATTGTTTGTATGATTTTGCTTTAAATCCCATATAAGTGGAGACAGTCAGAATTCACAGTTGTGCACGGCAAGCCTGAAATCTCATGTGTGTAGAGCCCTTTTTGAAAATGCCTACGTAAAGGGCATGTACTTACATGTACGGAAACAGAATGAGTATGTGTAGAAGCCTCAATACTTCTTGAACGATGAGGAAAAGACTTGTGCACTCTGTGAGTTCGTTTTAATTTGGACTGTTTTCACTTCAACCTTCCAGCGCTCAACTCCACGTGGCCCACCATTTAAGCCACTGAAGAAACAATATAAACCACCAAATAGAAGGATCGCCAAAGTAACAACAATATTAGCAATTAAATGTTAAAGTCCATAAAGAATCCAGATCCAATGTAAGCTTCCTTTTTTATACTGTATCCAGTCATTTATTGATATACTTAGATTTTTACTTTTTCATCTTTATTTATTTATTTATTTATTTAATTGCTTGTATCGCGCAGGAATCGACCAAAAGGTATCTCCGCGCTTTGCTCGCAAAAGTTCTAAAGTATGTTGTCTCTGTGGAAGCCACATGAAGAATTATGCCATCTGAAACAGGAGAGTTTTTAGGGTCTTCCTAAAACACAGGTGGTTATCATTGTGTCTTAGGTCAGAAGGAAGTTTATTCCACATGGTAGGGCCAATAAATGATAGGGCACGTCCACCTTGTCTGACTTTTTTTACATTGGGAGTTTCCAGTAGGCGTTGGTTGCTCGAACGTAATAAACGTTCAGGTTTATATATCTGAAATTTTTGTGCCAGATATTTGGGGCCTTGCCCATAGAGACATTTGTGCACTAAGCAACAGATTTTAAATGTGACACGTTGTCGTATGGGCAACCAATGAAGATGACTTAACAAAGGTTTGGACGGGGTCCTTGCGGGAGCATTCAGAATTAATCTGGCTGCCGTATTTTGGACCACCTGCAAACGATTTAACGCCTCCTCGTTTGCTGATATGAGGAGGCCGTTGCAGTAGTCTAGGCGACTTATCACCAGTGCCTGTACAAGGGTCTTCTTATGATTGTCAGGCAGCATGGGGAAGATTCGCCTTAACTGGCCAATTGTTCTAAAACAGGCTCCTGTAACAAAGTTAGCATGTTCCTTCAAACTCAAAGTCTGATCTAGTTTTACCCCCAAGTTCTTAACAATTGGCTTTGGGCATGGGACGGGGCCAAGATCTAAAGGCCACCAGTCGGGAGACCAGAGCATGCTAGCTTTCCCAAATAGCATTACCTCCGTCTTCCCGACATTACACTGGAGGCAGTTGGTAGCCATCCAGTGGGACACCGCTCTCATGCCCTCGGCAAATTTGTTCTTCACATCGGGCGTCAGAGAGTTAAAAGGAAAAAGCAGCTGTGTGTCATCAGCATATGACACTGGTGTGAACCCAAACCTTCTCACAATCGCTGCAAGGGGGGCCACATACACATTAAATAATGTGGGGCTTAGACATGAGCCCTGTGGCACCCCCTTAGTGAGTACCCTCGAGGTGGAACGATAGGGTCCCATGCTAACAGATTGTGAGCGGCCGGAGAGAAAGCTCTCCAACCAGGACAGTGCCAATCCTCCAATACCCACTCTCTGCAATCGGCCGAGAAGAATCTCATGAGACACAGTATCAAAAGCCGCCGACAGGTCTAGCAGCACCAGAATCATCGATCCTCCTCTATCCTGTGACATCTTGATGTTATCAGTCACGGAGAGGAGCGCTGACTCTGTGCTGTAGTTGGGCCTGAATCTTCATATCATTTCAATAAATTCTTCAAGAAGACATTCATACAATGCGGTAAATGTACACTCCACAGCCTACACGTTTCGTCCCTCATGGGACATCATCAGGGATTGAGTTTTAAATGTAGTGAATTTATATTCAAGACTATATCACTTTATTTTCTTTTTTGTAACCCCATCCTTTTAGTATTTCACTGGTACCTAAAATGTGACTAATTCTTATGTTTCAACATCAATGATCATAGTTTTCCTTATAGGAACACCAAAAAGTAAACTGCCTCTATCTCTTAATGAAGAAAAAATATCCTTGATACGTCACATCCATTGAGGTCCAATCTCCATCAATCTTGATATTACCTCATCCTCATCACCATAAATTCAATCTTGTCGACCTGTCGTCTAAATACATCCCATCTCTTTTTCAAAATCCGCAATTATGTGTCAATAGCCTCCCATCTAGTTAAAGACTAACCTCCTCCGTGTATCCTTCTTCCATAACAGCTGGGCCCGATAAATCCTGCTGCAACTGCTCAGGCCGGCACCTGAAATCCACTTCCAGACAGTGGATTCATTTTCCATCCTCAGTTTAAAGATGACAGATAACAATGGGCCCATTTACTTAGACAAGTGAAGATACTCGTTGCTCTGGCCTGGAAGGCAGATGGGGAGGGCGTCATAGATTAGACCTAGAACAGCTGAAACGTTTCCATCCTGGGCTATTAACTCATCTGCACATTACTGTACCATAAGCAGCTGCCGAGGGATGCTGAAAAGTTTATTTAAATAAGACTCAGAATATAGGAAAGATGTCTGTGACAGAAGTAGTAAGTCAACAAAGCAAAAGAAAATAACTGTCAATTTTTCAATTGGGGCACTACAGACATTTGGCAAGTTTTTCCTGCCTGGGGCAAGATCAATTTTATAAGTAAGGGGAAAGAGGTCAGTCGTGCGAAGAATGATGAGCATGATAGAGATTATAATAATAAAAAGATATTGGAAGGAAATCTTGTGCTAGAGATTCAAACTCTCAAAATTATCCCAAAACCAGTTGGGTGAGGAAGAGTTTTCTGTTACCAGATCTATTTGTTGTGTATCTAAGATTATGGAGGGTTTATATTTGGTATATTTTAATCTGAACATTTGGAAAACTTTCTGAATACAAACTTTCAAAGGACCCATACACGATGTAATCTTATGAGAAGTTTGCATTATCTGGAGAGAAATAAAAACTGGTATAATAAGTAGATCACTGCCTACTTGAGTGAACCAATTCTCAAGTTGCAAGCCTGAATCGAAATATGTCATTAAGGTGGGATGGAGTTGATCAGCAAGAAGCACTTGTCAAGGATTGATCTCTGAACTTCTAAACAATTTTGCCCAATTTAACATAACCAGCTGGCTATCTCAATTGACTTTGGCGTGCTACGCTGCGCATCAGATTTTCATATTACTAAATGTCATGTTAGTATGTATTTGTAGAGCGCACGTTCACCCTGGGGTTTCTTGGCGCTGTGTACCGCTGCGGAACCCGTCCTGGCTTTCCCTGTGAGATCGTCCCTATTGGGCATCCCCAAGGTGAAGCCAGGCATCCCCAGCAGCGAGGGGGCCGTTGTGGAGATTAATATTGCCCAGAGTTGCAGCGTGGGACCCATGGTTAGAGAGGCACCGAGGCGAGATTTATCGAGCCCGCTGACATTGGTCCAGTACCCTGCCGCGTCGGGAATTGAACCCTGGTCCCAGGCCGACCTCTGCTTCTGGGTCTGCCGCCTCTAACCGGTGAGCCACACTTCTCCAAATAATCTGTTGTGATAGAGTAAAGCACAAGCCTGTACTTTCGGCCACCATCTAGGATACACAGAGGGGCTGCAGGACACTTCAAGGACATCTGCAGTCGACACCAAGTAATGTACTTCTTCTGAAGGATGTTACAAGGAATCTCACTTTCCAACACGGCATAAAAAACACACAGGTCAGAAACTCTTAAAAATTGGAAAGGATGTTTCTACTTTGAAAAAGGCTCATGAATATATCTGCAAAAGGGGCTCCTGTTTCATATATTTGTTTGTGAGGTGTACAATATTTTTGTTTATGCTTCTATTGCTTACACCATTGTGCGTTTCAAACCTGTTTTTTTCTTGATTCTCTCATTGTAAGTCAGCCAAATAAGACTAGAACTACGATGCGTGCTGTCAAATGAAAATAGGATACTGAAAGGGTCGGTGCTACTGATGAATACTTGTCTACCAAGTACATTTTGTTTTTTAACCTAGTTTTGCATAACCTAGCAGCTACAAAATCTACAATGAAGACGTTGTCCTAGGGCTGAGTTCAGAGTGATGGCAACAAGTAGAAAAGCCTGTCTGTCCACATGTACCGGTGAAGGTCTCTCACGGTGAACAGCTATCAACCATTGTACTTCACAGCTCTGTTCAGCTGCAATTTACTCTGCTCGTGAAACAGGGGCTTAAACTTACCACCCCACTATCCATTCCCGAAGGAAAATAAGAAAGCAAAAAAAAAACATTCACCATCACTGGCAAACATTAAAAAAGGAAACTGCACCCAAAATACCAGATGAAAACATTTAATACAAACAGGCCTGGACTGGGGGATCCTGGTGACCAATATTAATAAAAAGGATGAGAATGTGTACAAATAATAGCGTACTAGTACTTTAGAAGGGGAGACTAAGTACAGTGTAGAGTGTTCCAACAAACTAGGTACATGGGATGGGGCGAGTGGTCCTTCTCCGAGCTCAATAACACTCCATCTTACCATTATCAAAACAAAAAAGGCAGCATAACAAATTAGGCATTTTAGCAAAAACAGCACATGGTTTTCAGCAGATTAGTATGTGACATTAAATAAAATTAGAGTGAATGCAGCAAGATTATAACATTTTAAACGAACATTGCTTCGGTGAACAGTGAAAAAGATTAAACCTGAAAGTATCCACGGCAAACTGCTCGGCCTTGTGAGGTGTGTCCCTGGAAGAGCTGCAGTGGTAACCTGACTCACTGGTTGACTGATGGATGTGTGCTGCTGCACGGCTTTCAAAACACTGAGACTTCAAGGAGAATGTACAACCCTCAGCAAAGATGGCTGAACCGACCAGTTCACTACATGAAAGCACACGGGCAGTCAGGGTATCCACCTTTAAACATATGGGTGAAAAGTGACAACCTCACAAGGGAAAGTAGCCTCTCTGATGCATTTGGTACCAGGCCCCACGCTTGGCAGAGTCTCTAGGAAATGAGGAAGTTGCTCGGTTACAAACCAGGCCTGTGTAAGCCTCGTGCTACCCAGACTTCCCCCTACCAACTGCAGCAACCAAGCATCTTTGCACACACTTAATCATCACTAGTATCACTGACTGCAAGGTGGGGGGGAATATACAATACTGCCAAACAGAGACTTGGGGAATGGGAAGTCCTTAAATAACAAGGCTATGTCGACCTTGGTGATACAGGTGACCCTGGTAACACAGCCAGGCATATTTTGGGGAAAGTGAAGGGAACAACTGACTACATCAACATGACTACAAAAGAAATCACAACAGATAAAACTATTTGTCTGCGCACAACAGTTCACATAATCCAGATTGAAGGTAAAACACATTCTAGCCACACAACAAACACTTAAGCCTAACTTAATTAACACAACCTTGTTAGAGACCCGGGGAACGCAAATTTGCTTTAGAAAAAAAAATCCTTAAGACTGGTTTGCAACACAGCTCTATACACAAAGGTACCAACCACAATTGTTGGGCTTTATTAATATACAATAAATAGCACATGATTCCTTCAAAAAACAGACCCAGTTAATTACACTGCTTCCAACAACCGGCGGAACTCTAACTCATGCATTCTGTCCCCCCCCTATTTATAACATGTTTATGCTTTGACTACAGTGCAATGAGGCGCATACAAAACTCATAAATAAATAATACATTTGCCCTAACCATGTACGTTTTTTCGTATATTTGCGCACACTGTCCTGAATCAGCTTCATTGTGACACTTATGAAACAACTGTACAGTATTGGACCACATGAGGATACACACAAGTCTGTATTGTTCTAACTCCATCCTGTGCAATGTTTGAGGCCTACTTTGGCCTGCCCTCTGTGCCTATAAGTAGATGATGGTTATGAGCGGTGTTTCCCGTGCTGTGTTTTGCTGGTGTTGGCCTTCAGAGGCCGTGTATGGTTTCGCAGTGGAATGTGAACTGCTCATCCGGATCTGTGCTCGCCTATCTCTATCGTCCACAGTGAGGAAGGAGCCGCCAGGAGGAGGAGGAGGAGTTGGGAGGCCTGGTCTGCTGAGCAAGGAGGAAAAAAACTTCTCTCCTCCTCTTTTGCAGCCAATCAAGGATGATGAGATACGGGGAGGTAAAAGATGGCAATTGCATGTGATGAAAGAGTATAAAGCCTCGTCTGGGGCAATCGCCACCTGCATCCTTCCTGCCCACCGCGAGTGGTGAGAAAACGGGTCTGGGAAATTAAAAAGTTTCCTGGAAGCTGATGCACAATGGTCTTAAAATTAATCTACGTTTTTTAGAGTCAAAATGTGAAGGTTTGAGGATAGGAAGAAAAAAATAGTTGATAGGGCAGCAGACTCGCATCCCCACCTTTTCAGGAAACAGCCTTCACCTCAGCAGGGCCCTACACCCCCCAAACCGCTCCCCAAAGCGCCTCTTCCCCTCGAAACTTCATCCATTACAGGGAAGTGCGCAGAGGCCCGGCGGCTCCCCATCACACTGCCCGCGCCCCCTCCCCCCGCTCCAGCACTTGGCTGCCCGCGGCCGCCTCCTCCTCCCCCTCCTCACCTGTTGCTTCTCGTTATCCGCTGGATGCCACCGGAAGCGCCGCAAAACCGGGCCCTCGGCGGCGACACCACCGCTCAGAGCAAACTCCAAGAGCGAGAAAAGTTGCAGCAGCCGTGCCCTCCCCTCCCCGGAGCACCGCGCAGAGGAAAGAGAAAACTGCTGCTGGGCTGAGGGAGCAGCAAACTCTTCCCGGGCCGCCTCTTAGCAACCATGAAGGTCGCAGTCTCCTAAGAGACGAGTCCGGGCTGGCCCTGCCGCATCCACACCACCAAGGTGCACAGGAGGGGCGGGGGCCAGAGACTTCGGCACAGCCCCCACCCCCAAAAGCAACCACACCCCGTGCGAAGCGGAGCCGCCCGCTGCTTAATTAAAGGAGGGGGGGCGGAAGTTAATGAAACAGCCCCCTCCCGGACACCAGAGCGCACGATGCAGAAACTGATGAAAAGTGGACCGGAGAAGGGAGGGGTGGCTCCTGCTCCGTGGTCCAGCTCAGCCCACCTCCCCCCTCCCCCTGGCCAGGGCTCGGATGCTGCTGGCAGCAGCCTCTCTCCTCCTTCCTGGACTCGTGACGGTGCCTTCAGCCCTTGTGCTCCTTTCTACGCTCCAACATTTGCGACGCACGAGGGAGGGCAGAAAACTACCACGGCTTCCGAAACTAAACTTTTCTTTCTCGTTTATTGTCCTAGTTCAACTTTTCGTGGCTTGCAAAAGTTTACAACCACACCACGAAATAATGCAAGAAGCAAGAGGAAGAGTGTAAAAGTTAACGTCTTCAACACACCATCACCCCCCACCTCTTCTCACGGAAGTGCAAATGAGGCACCGTCAAGGATGCCGAAGAAAACACGTTCTACAGGGAAAAGATGGACACGGGACACACTCTATGTTCTTTTTCTAAAACTGTCATGCCGTGTAAGCCAACACATACACTGAAGACCCATCTCTCACAGTATATTATTAAAGGACGCGATTACATTGACATTGCCTTTTGACATACGTGTTAATGAAAGAAGATGGGGTGCATGTGTCGACACAGAAACGCTCCCTCTTTCTAAGGAGTGTCATCCTGCGTACTGTAGAAGTTTGAAAAAAAAAATATCACGATCGAGAGTGGAAAGGCATCCCCCAACGCACTATCATCACCGTGTCATCCCTCTTTTTTTCCAGAGGAAAATGTATCTAAGTGCAAACGGGGCGCACATGCCCTTTGGTATAAGAATTTTGTAGTTAGAAGTAAAGATGGGTGGTAAAAAAAACATACCCAACACTCATAATACCCCCTTTCAAAGAGCGCTGTGCTGTACAAGACTACGAAAAAGTGATGGTGGCTACAAGGGGATCACGTGTCACCTCTTCCCCCACCCTACCTAGTATCAAAGTGCAAGCGTACAAAACACACACGAGGGAGAGGATACTGCGAGCTTAACTGACAAAATAAAAAAAAGGGGACGAGTGGGGATAAAAAGAAAAAGTGTTTTTAAAAAAGGGGTACTCTGCTTTCGCCTGGCGTAAGAAAGCCATAAGTGGTACAAAAAGTATAAAAACATTAACATCTCTACGGTGAAAAGTACCGCAGCTACAGGGAGTCGGTGAAGGAGCGAGAGATCCACCCCTGCAGGTCAGACAGGAGGGGGAGAGGCGAGAGAGGAAACAGCCCCGGCTGGCTTACCTTGAGGGCGACGTGTTCATCCCGAGCTCACAGCCCTGAAGTTTGCTCCGTCGCTTGCAACAGGTTGGATGGCTCCCTGCGCCCTCGGCCGCCTCCCATCCGAAATGTTGTTCTGATGCTGTCGGGCAGAGGGGGGTCCTGGTTAAAAATAAACCCTCCCGGCAGCACTCCTCCTCCCGGAGCGGCAGCAGGAGGAGATGATCTGGCCGGATTCCTGAGCTCAGACGGTTTAATATGGATGAGCATCAGGGTCCTGCTGGAAGGCAGAAAAAGTGCTCCTGGTGCTGGTGCTGCTGCTGGGCTGGCCCTATTTTTTTGCTGGGAGCTGGTTGGTTTAGAAAGAGACTTTAACAAGGAAGCGAAAGGAGAGAAGAAGGGAGGGGAGAGAGCGAGGAGGAGGGGGCGGGGGGCTGGGTGGGGAGGAGAGAGCAGCAACTGGGAGGTTACATATGTATGCATATACATATATGTAAACGCTGCATCACCATCAACACTGCACTGGCAACGGTCTCAAACTTTTTCCACTGATGGTGTTAAACTTTTTCACAACAGAAGCAAAGCAAACAAACGCACTATCTTCAAGCACCTTCCCCATCTAGGCACAAAGTCTCCTCATAGCTCCTGCCCCGGGGATGATGGCGTGCGTGCATCAGCTTCAAGGCTGGGAGAGAGACATGTCAGCAGAAGTTTGTCCTGGGAATGTGTGCTAAGATTACCGGATGCCGGGCCTGAGGGGGCAGCCTGCCCGACTGGGCGAGCCCGGCATCACCTCTCATGAGCTGCTGCCTGGGTGCAGGGAGTACAGTGCTGTCTCAGGGGGAGAAGCTTAGCCACAGGTTGGAGCCACGCTCTGCCATAAAGCAAGGCCTCCTGCTGCCCAGGCTGCCCCCTGTGGACTAAATCAGCCAAGCATCTCTTAACACTTATTGAATATTCATCGCACCATTCGCTCACTTTTTGTTTGGTGCATACATTTTTTAATTAAATATTACTATATACTGCTGATGCCCTGAACACTTTAGGATCATGAAATAACTGGAAAATAGAAGCAACTGTTTACTAGTCACATATAGGAGCAAAACAATGGATTTCAGACAACTGGCTTCTCCCAAGCAGCAACAAACATAATTTCTTACTCACTGGACCTGCAGATCATGAGGTTCTCTCCATGATCTGACCTCCTTAATGGGACCTTCGTACCTCCAGAAATTTCAGTTATCTACGATCATATTCTTCCACCTGTGACATCCCTGTGGCATTCCCCGTCTCCGCATATTCAGGTTTGAGTCACCATCAAACCACTAGTTTCCTTGTCATGAATGCTCCAAGGCAATGAAATCTATGGAGGTCTCCCAACAAACCCTATAAGTACACTTCAAGGAGCACAATACGCCATTCAAATGTCTGAATTCACAACAATTTGCCTGATCTATAGGCCCAGGCAAGACACAACTCTGTCTTATTTTTCCAAATATTCTCATCCGACTGCCTAACTAGACAATGACAGTCAATCTCCTAACACCATCTCTTGCTGAAATATATATAAACGGTACATAGACGGGTCTCTGCAACATCAAGGTTCATCTCTTTAGAATTCTACCACTGCCTCACTGCCACAAGACTAACATGGGTCAGAGGCTTCCACTTGTCTCATACACAAGTAATAAAAACAATAAGAAGTTTCTCATAGCAGAAAATAAGGACCTCGTTCATATGTATTGTCATAATAATGTGATCATTGCTTTATGCCAACAAGAATGTAATTTAGATTATCTTCCATGTTCAGCCAGTGAAGATTATATATAGGCACAATTACATAATTTTCATGGAGGTCCATGGTCTGGTGGATGCAGGAGTTCGTTTAACAGTGCACACATTGCCAGTACTGCCAAGCACATGTCTGAGTGTTCATCTTACTGATTGTATATAGCTTTGTTGACAGTCACTGCATTAAATCCCAAGCATCAGTTGCAAGGACACCGGCAGAGTACAATGCCAAAGCTATTTCATGCCTCAGCAGGATCAGTGCAAGAATGATATATTTTAACAACTTCCTATCCATGTTTGACATAAATGTTCTGTGTATCTGTAAAGCGCACCATCACCCTCGAGGGTATCCAGGCGCTGAGCAGGTGGGTGTGTCTAGCCCGGTCCATGGTAGGTTGGCTAAATAAAGTCAGGTCTTCAGCTTCTTGTGGAATTCACAGAAAGAGCAGGAGGCTGTGATGTGGAGTGGGAGGTCATGCCATGCTTTAGAAGCGATGTAAGAGAATGCCTGTCCTCCTGGTTCTGGGTAGGAATGGGATGTCTGCGAGGTGTCTTGGCTAACATGGAGTTTTACATCGGTTTTCTTTTTAAGATTAAGGGGCAACCCAGTAACCATGGGATCTGGGTAGGACAATTAATAAATACAAAAGTGGTCCCTGTGGTTAAAGTGTAGCCCTTGGCTTCCACGGCACAAGGTACAAAAACCTTCAATAGATAGGTTTAGAATAAATGAATTAATACATTTATTTGTTTTAACTAATAAAAATTGTTACAAAACCATAGCATGATAGTACTAAAATTAACATATTATTATTTACCACATTTTATTCTTCTTAAATTGCTTATTGAGTTTTTCTCAGACAAAAAAAGGAAGAGAACAAAAAAACAGCATGGTAATTACAGTACATAGGTAGATACATGTTTAGCAGCAATATTTAAATACAATATTGACATCTCTTAGCATTGAAAGCATGCAACAACCCCACATACATTGCGTGAAGAATGGGTCTAAGTGTGTTTGGAGCACATCTGTACAGCAAGGCATGTACACACTACATAATAGTGACCAATGGTCAGTTAACCCCTTCGAGGCTGATGACGAGCTCAGCTCGTCATGAGTTTTACCTGCCGCGCGCTCATGACGAGCTCAGCTCGTCATGAACCGCGGGGTTTTTAAAACTTCAGCGCGCAGCGGGAAAAACCGCCGCGCGCATGAGGTTAAGATTCCCCATTGACAGTGGAATGTTTATGGCGTCAATCGGATGTTCAAGGAGATACATCTCAAGGGAGTCCCAAATATCGCGAGGGCGCGAAGTGGGGGGAAGAAGTTCTGCATAAGTGTAAGTTTGGTCTTGCCAAAAGAGCGTGTCTTTGATCCATTCCTTAAATTTGGGTGCCCTGCCTCGGCTCCATCTGAATGCTATCCTCCTTCTATCTAGTAGGAGACCAAATGAGATACATTTGCGATATGTCAAAGGTAGCTTCTTAGTGTAGCCTAGGAGCGTCAATAGGGGAGATAGTTGACGTTTCAAGGAGGTCATTAGTTCTAGTGCCGTGAGCGCCTGCTGCCAATAGGACTGGACAACTCTGCATTCCTAGGCGAGGGGCAGGAATTTAGCCGCATCCACCCCGCATCTATCACACCTGTCAGTGACTCGTAGTTTATATTTGTGTAGTTTAACTGGGGTATAATATGTGCGATGTAGGAACTTATTATGGGTGATGCACAAACAACTGCTAGATGAGGTCTGTTCAGTCTGATTACAGCAATATGTCCATTGTTGATCAGTAATATCCTGCCCGATCTCAGCAGCCCATCTATCCCGACCAGTGTAAGGGGCGGACGTTATGCCGGTGTATAAACTATGGTAGAGAGAAGAGATTAAGTGTGAGGCAGTATCGGTACATAATAATTGATGCAGCGGGGCAACCTCCTGGGGTTCCAGTGGGTATTCAGGGGTATACTCTTTAAGACTGTGTCTCACTCGTATGTATAGGAATATATACATAGGGGAGGGCGGTAGCTTTGAAAATAGTTGTTGAAGTGTGCGAAAATTGCAATTCAGATATAGATCTCAACAGCAAGAGATACTGTATTTAGCTTAAGTTTTTTAGAAGACACCCTCTTGTAGGACCGGCATCCCTGGGTGGTAGACGAGAGGGAGTAGGGGCGAGTGTAACATGGGGGATTGTAGTTGCCTGGCAATGTGCTGCCACGCTTGCACAGTGCAAATAACTGATGTCAAACCGCTCACGCGAGGCGTGGTTGCAGTTAGTATGACTCCTTCCAACGGAACGGGATCCGCCATCCAATGTTCAGTCGCCCCATGAAGCGTGTATCTAGGGGGGTGGAACTAATAGTGGGCATAATGTGCCTGAGCGCAAAGATAGTATAATTCGAAGTTAGGAACATCTAGTCCACCTTGAGAATAGGGTCAAGTAAGTGTTTCCCATTGCAGACAAGGTTGTTTGCCCCCGTGTGAGTCAGATCAACTCTGAGCGAAGTGCTGAAAAAAAATGCCTACCCGGGTTATAAGGGACATTTTAAAAACAAATATAATAGCTTGGGAAGGACCACCATTTAAATGAAACAATAGGTTCAGGGAGAGAGAAAGCACATCTGAAACTATGCGTGGTCTATCTGAGAAGAAAGTGAAAAAAATAAAGGAAATGCAATAACAGAAAATGATTGAAGAAGCCCTGAAAACAATATTACCAGTATCAAAAAGGATATTATTTATTATATATAATACACAAAACCATTAAAAACAACTGCGCTCAAGACAAACAATGCTGGTGTACATGGGAAAAACATATGACAGAAACCAGACATGTGGCAAACAAAGCCATTACATAATAGAAAAAAGGAACAACATAGACATAAGTATAGTGTCCTTAATGAATTTGGGCCACAAAGAAGCGTTGACGGCGTTTCGACCGCTGGTTATTTATGCGGTCATCTTCAGGACAGATAATTGCTTGAGCGTTGTGTAGCTGTACAATAAAAAGTAAATTTCAATATTTCACTAAGTTCATACATACTTTTAGTTCATAAAAGCTTCTTTGGAAGGGTTTCTGTCATATGTTTTTCCCATGTACACCAGCATTGTTTGTCTTGAGCGCAGTTGTTTTTAATGGTTTTGTGTATTACATATAATAAATAATATCCTTTTTGATACTGGTAATATTGTTTTCAGGGCTTCTTCAATCATTTTCTGTTATTGCATTTCCTTTATTTTTTTCACTTTTTTCTCAGATAGACCACGCATAGTTTCAGATGTGCTTTCTCTCTCCCTGAACCTATTGTTTGATGTAATAACTGATTATCCCGGGTTCGGGGTTTTTGGACAGCCCCTGTGGTTGTTAATCACCATTTAAATGAGAGAGAAGCGCCCACCATGGTGAGAGGGAGGGCAATCCATCTCGTTATGCAGCTAGTGATATGTTCTAACGTTCTACCATAATTGAGCCTCATCAATTCTTCACGATCAGTGGTAATGTGTACCCTCAAGTATTTTACTTAGGTAACGCACCATTCAAAGGGAAATCTGTGATGAATGGCGTTGCCGAGGCGGTGAGTGGGAATATCCGAGATTTTGCTCAATTAATGTGGATAAACTCCCAGAGAAGTGGATTGAGATTTTGCTGGGGCTCCCTGACATATAAGGTGACATCATCTGCATACAGGGAGATGAGTATTGGGCGGAGGAAGCAGAGCAAGGCCTCATCGTGATGATGTTGTCTGATTTTTGGCACGAGGGGCACTATTGCTAGTGCAAAAAGAAAAGGAGAGAGTGGGCAACCCTGTCGGGTACCCCGGGTAATAGGAAAGGGGGAGGATGTATGCCCATTAATTAGTACCTTTGCTTCTGGGGAAGTATAGAGAAGGCGTATCATCAATAGAAAACCCTTGGGTAATCCCAAGCATTGAAAGATAATAAACAGATAGTCCCATTCCACAGAATCAAAGGCCTTTGTGGCGTCTAAAAAGACAGCCCCTAGTGCCAGCTGTGGATCTACATTCTGTAAAATAGAGAAGAGGGTGCTTAGGTTATGGGAAGTCGCCCTGCCCGGAATGAAGCCGCCTGGTCTGGAAGAACTAGCTTCTCCATCGAGAGGCTAAGGCGATTAGCCAGAATCTTGGCAACATTCTTTGTATCAGTATTGATGAGAGAGAGGGGACAATAAGAGTCGCAATGGTCAGAGGGTTTACCAAGCTTCAGTAAGGAGGTTATGAGTGCCTCTCTCATCGAGCTTGGAAGAATCTCTAGTTCCTGGGCCTCTATATAGACTTGCTTGAGTACAGGTAGCAAGTGGTCTATGTAAGTTTTATAAAAATCTATATGGAGAACGTCAGAGCCTGGGGCCTTTAAAGATTTCTTCTGCATAATTGCATGTATCTCATCGTCCGCAATCGGCGCTATTAGGAATTCCTGCTGAGTGTCACCCAGCCATCCCAGCGCTATATTGCTCAAGTAATTAGTGAGATCAGGGGGTTCGAGCCTGCGGGTACTGTATAGGTCTGTGTAGAACTCAGTGAAGATTTGTAAAATATCAAGGCTATCTCTATGGCGCGCCCAAGCGTTGGCAACTATGTCTAAAATGAAGTTGGAGAATCGGGGTAGTCTAATAGCCTTGCAAGTGCCGTACCCAGGTTTTCGCCCTCCCCATATTTGCATGCTGTAAAGTATTTTCCCCGTAAGCGAGCTTCCCGCTCAGCAGTGTCTTTGTATTCAGAAAGTTTGTCTCTGAGTGTAGCCTGCTGAGGCCCGGATGAGTTGTGGCCTATATCGTTCCCTAATTGTTTCAGTTCCTCTTCGAGCTGGTGCAGGTTACACCGGATGTCTCTAAGGACTCCGAATCTTTTGGATATGCGGGTCCCCCTCATTGTTACTTTAAAGGCCTCCCAGACCGTACCAATGTGTGTAACAGAGCCTGTGTTTCTATGAAAGAAATCAGTTATTTCTGCCCCAAGTTCCACCTTGAAAACCGCATCTAGCAGTGCCTCTGGCATGAGTCGCCAACACCGTGGAGTAACAATTGAGTTGGGGGAGAAACCACCAACAGGACTGGGGCGTGGTCAGAGTAAGTTCTTGCGAAGTGTTCAACTGTCAGGATCCAAGGGACAACACCTCGAGAGACAATCCAGTAATCGAGGTGTGACCAGGAGGAGTGTGCAACAGTGTAATAGGTGCCTTCTCTCCCGCTGGGTCCACATGCCGCCATGCATCAGTAAGCCCATGGTCTGGGAGCAGGTGTGCTAGTGTGTCTTGTGTTTTGGTATAGTGGCGAGGGAGAGGGTTAGACCGGTCAGCTGCAGGGCACAGGGCGGTATTAAAGTCCCGCCCCCCAGATAATATGAGTGGATCCCATTTTTAAGTATTTGCCCCCATAGTGAGAGGAAGAAGTCAGGGTCATCAATGTTGGGCCCGTAACAGTAGACCAGTGTGACCAACTGTGTGCCCAGAGCATGCAGATCCTACCCGAGTAATCATGATGTGTTCCACCCTGAATGAAGGGAGTATTCTTTTTGACTAGAATCAATGTACCCCTGGAATATCTGGAATAGGAGGAAAAGACGAGGTGAGCAGCTCATTTGCTGCCAATGCGGGGAGGTCTACGTGGGTTAAAGTGTGTCTTCATGGCAACATGATTTGATGCCTGTATGTGAGAATGTGTCTACATTTACGGGGGTTAACGAGATCTCTGATGTTTCACATGAGTAGTTTTATCTTTAACACCTCAGTCTGTGAGGTCATTGCCAAATAATATGAATATATCTAGATGCATCTTGGGCATGGGACTGTGTGTGCCATTTTCTATGTGTGCTTGCATGTCAACCTGCTGGTGAATAGAAAAAGTAACATTCGGAAAGAACAATCGTCAACCCACCCCCACCCACAACAGTACCCCAATTGCGCTGGTAATGCACTGCCCACCCAAGACGCACAAAAAAATTTAACATTACAGTCCAAGTCAAATAGATTCAAGGAAAGTCAAAAAGAGTAAAGGGGATCACCCGTGTGGGGGGTTGCTTGTGGGCTAGGAGGTCCTCCCTTCTCCCAGAGCTGCAATGCAGCCTCCCAATGGTACGGGGTGAATGGGGGGGAAGGGGAGGTGCTTGGCATAGTCCAGGATATAGTACCTGCAAAAGAAACATTAGGCCCACCACTCGAAAATGCATTGAAAGTTTAAGGCAGTGAACACTTATCTGCCTCTGACGAGCTGTAATCGACCCAAAGCCTCAAGGAGATGTGCAAGGCGTTGCTCGACAGATGTAAGCTGGGAATACTTGTTGCTGTTGGGCTCCAGAAGAAATAGGCAATATGGGGAAAGAGAAGTTCAGTGAATTATCGCCATGGAGATAATGTCCATTTTCAAAGTCAATTAGTTTATGGGAGATGGAGACCTGGAGATGTGATCGCTGGGTTCACGATGTGGTGAACGTTTCCTGACTGCTTTAAGGAAGTTCTCGACCTGTTGCGGATTTGTGAAGATGGAATGTTTATCCTGATATGTAACTCGCAGCCGCGCCGGGTACATGAGGGCGTGTTTTATTTGCGCCTTCCAGAGCTTTTGTTTTATCTGAATACATTTACGTCTCACCTCCTGAACCGCAGCTGTAAAATCCGGGTAGATGATGAATTCATTGCCCTCAAAATGTAGTTTCTTTTTTTCTCTGGCCAGCTTGAATGCGGTATCGCGGTCTTGATAATTGAGGAGGCGTGCCACAATCAGGTGTGGGGTGCTGCACAGGGGAGGTCTGGGTCCCAAGGAACGGAGTGCCCGCCCCACAACCAAATGGGGAGAGAAGGCTTTTGCACCGAAGATGCCCCGCAAGAGACGCTCGATAAAAACCCCCAAGCTCCTCGTGTTGGTGCTTTCTGGGATCCCTATGACACAGATGTTGTTGCATCGGCTGGGCGCCTCAAGGTCCTCATTCTTGGCAGCGATGACCCTGAGGAGTTTATCCATTTGTGTCACGTGCTCATGTATCTGAGAAGTGGTGTCTTCATTTTCAGATATACGCTGTTCAGCCTCCTTTATCTGTTCATCGTGCTTGTCAACCTTCTAGACTATAAATTCCATGCGACTGTTCATGGAGTCCATTTTACTGGAAATGTCCGTGAAGCTGTGCTGCATGGCCAATAGCAGAATTTTGACGTCAGCTTCATGGGCCGACAATTGCAACTGTGATTGCTCAACACTAGACTGTCCCCAATTTTCAGAGTCAGAGCGTGTAACTGCTTTTTTGGCTTTTAAAACAAGTTTGGGTTGACCGCCATATGGCTTACCCATGATCGTAGGAGCAGTTAGTACTGGGGACACAGCGGTCAACAGGAGTGGGAAGCGCACAAGTGCTGGCTCCTCAAACAGGTGAAATGGGGTATGAGTATCAGCAGCGGCGGTGCATCTCTCATGACCAACAAGTGAAGGGTGCTTCTGTATCCGTGTCCTTGCTATGGGTGGAAGGTCGGGCCCTCACCTGCAAAAAGGGTGATTCGCACAATGACGTTAAGGAGAAAAGTACGAACTAGTCAGACAAAGGGAGTACAGGCCCCACCATGTCCAGCAGGTACATTAAATTGATGCACAACCACTGTAGAGTTCACAGGAGATAAGCAGTGAGTGGGATGCCAGCCTAGAATGAGAGCAGCTAAGCACAAGGTAGTGCAGTATCACAGGCCCTGGAGCAATGATCAGACGTCTCTATTCAACAATTTACTACTCATCCTTGTGGATTCAATGCAGCCGCTACTGCGCTTGGAAAACGTGCAAACGAGTTACAATGGTGTTGGGGCGAGTAGGGGTTATCACAAGGTCCAATATCTTACCGCAGCCACAATGCAGAGGGCCCAGGGCGTCAAGCTCAGAGGAAAGTGGCACAATTCTGTTGAAATGCCCTACACGCAGTGTAACCGCCGCACCCAGCTCCTCCGCAGTAGAGGAAACGACTCCATGGGCGTTCACCACCAAACTTTGCCTGCCAGACTGCAGAGTTCAGGGTAGCAGAATAGGTTTCAGCGCCACAATTGCGATGGTGTCGGAGCGGCCTAGGTAGCCCAGAGTGACAGGAAAAGCAAGCTCCAAGCAAGGATGCTCCAAGCAAGGAAGCTTACTTGAGGGAACCTTGATGTAGTGTGGGGCGGAGTATGCTCAGGGTTGTTTGGGCCAGACAGCGTCGCTTTGTGCAAGGCTTTACCTGTTCCCGCTCCCCGCAATCTGGTAGGGCACGAGCCGGCAAGTGGTGGCCAGCAGGTAGTGAGCGATTCGCTCCAGAGGTACCAAGCCCGGCGTGCAGGGTGAAGTAACTTACTGTAGAGGCCCGCCAGGGGCCGGTGACATGAGGATTTCCCGGGGCCCGCGTTTTGGAAGTTGCGAGGTTGGGCCTCTGTCGCAGAGTTCCCTTCACCGCGTGTGCACAAGGCTCCTGCTAGGAGATCCCTGCTCGTTCAGGCGAGCAGGAATGCTTACGGTGTTTGGCAGGATATGTGGGCACCAGCGGAGTAGGCAGATTGGCCGACAGGGAGGTTGAGACTGAATCGTAAGTACACTGAGGCCTATTGCCATGTGGGATCCCAGGGGCTAAATTAATGGCAGTTGCCACGCGGGTTTCCAGGTGCACACCAACGCTCACCCCGTACTCCAGGAACCTCAGCACAGGATCCGCTCTATGATGTCGGTGGGCGGCGATTTTTCAACCGGAGCCAGGCAGGATGTTGAGGAACAAGCGGCAGGCCTTATGGTTAAGATCAGTTGAGTAAAGAACAGGATAATTGAAAAATTATGCCGCCAAACTGCCAGAGCATCACAGGCGGGCAGCCATATTGTTCAAGCGCCACCTGGCGCCCCCTATTATTTACCACATTTTCCTTCTAAAAAGGCTTAAAAATAGAAGAAAAAAAGTTCATGAGCCGTCACTGTAACTTACTTTTGCGTTCCAGCTTGGAGCTGTTTCAGGTTTCTTCAATGTTCATCAATAGTCACGGGCCTCCTTTTAAAAGATTTTGAAGCTGGCGTGCACATATAGCTATCCTGGCCAGTTCCATTGGAGTTTTTAAGTTAAAAAGAAGTTCCGTTGCCTCTTTGCAAGGGCGGTGTCATATTATAAAAATAGGGGTTTTAGTAAAGTGCGGCGTGCATTTATCATACTTGGGCAGATGCAGCGAAAATGAGCCAAGGATTCGTTATTTGATTTACACAATCTGCAGGCAGTGACTATCTCTAGGCATTTCCAATGTGAGTTCATGTCTTTAATTGGAAGCAACATTAGCCGGATTGTTAAGATTTGCTTTAAAATCGGTTTATTGAGTGCACTGTTTAAGTAAGGCTGGCCTGATTTGTCCCTATAGGAATTAACTAGTACCTTGATATTGATGAATGAGCAGAAAATACACAGCCTATGCGTTTCGCCAGTACAAGGCTTCTTCAGGGCCTGGAGCAGTATAGTGGCAGTGGTCATCAACATAAGTCCAAAACGTCTCAATTGAATAATCCAAATATCCCAAAAATGTCTGCGGAAGCAAATGTGTTATTACCAGCATGCAGAACTTGGCTTCTGATTATGCAACAGATTTCTTCGAACACAGCTTAATTATTCTACTCTTGATTGACCAGACTAATTCCTGTTTTAAGGCTTATACGATCACAACTACATATATGGTTGGGATTCGTTTTTGTCTAATTCCTGCTTTGAAGATTTGGAACAAGATTGGCTACATGAACTACATGTTTTTATCAGAAGATTCTTTTGTTATTTGGATTGTTTAATTGAGACATTTTTTACTCATATTGGTGATCACTGTCAATATAATCCTCCAGGCCCTGAAGAAGTCTTGTACTGCTAAAGCGCATTGGCTGTGTGTTTTCTACTCATTTGTGAAGGAAAGCACAAATGAAAAAATACGCACAAGTAAAGGATTGAATTGTGTTGTTGTTTTTGGCCTATATTGTAACTATGTATATTACTCCTTTTGGTTTCCTCTCGATTATGTGTTCACGTTTCTAGTGGACAACAAATGGTGGCTAGTCGTCAGAGGTGGGCAATTTGTGGGTTTCACAAACAGTGATTACACCGGGCTGCGCAGTACAGGGTTTCTTGGCTACCAAAATCTGTTCAGCAACTCACAAACTTCAAAACTTCCAAGTCACTATTAGGCCAACAAAACAAATTCCAAATCAAGGATTTGGTTCGTACAATGCCAGAGTGTCCTTCATGGCATAACTTGACAACTGAATCCCTCAGTTTAGCCGGAGGAATAATCCTCTCCCCTCTCAGTATAGTTCCATTATCAACGGTAAGTTCAGTTCTAACCTCCCAAAATGGTTTAAGTTCCCTAGTTAATTCACCTTTATTGGGCCATATTCCTTCGACATATTCCTTAACTTGTATAAAAATGTGATCGTTCACATACTCATTCAACCACTCTTCTCTACATATTGCATCGCTGCCGTCATCATGTTTGAATGCAGTTTGGAATCCATTCCAAATTTCATCCTCACTCCTCTAATTTAGTGGACAGTCTAGATAGACAATCAGCAACCAAATTGTCTTTTCCTGGCAAATACACTACTTTATGTATATAGTCCTGCATTCACATTGATAATCTTGCCATCCTTGCTGAGGCATTAACTGTCCCCTTAGTAGTAAGTAACTTCTCAAGAGGCTTATGGTCACATAAGATTGTAATATGTTTTTCCCAAACAAATGCCCTGAAATGGTGTAAAGCCCACGCACATGCTGAAGCTTCCCTTTCTATGACAGGGTATTTCTCCTCTGTGGGGGATAAAGCTCTTGATGCAAAAGAGATTATACATTCCTTGCCATCCTTATCTTTTGTGACAAAACAGTTCCCAAACCTTTGCCACTTCCATCTGTAGTGATGCAACAATTCAAGTTTGGATCGAAACACTACAAGGCCGGGATTTTGTCAATGATGGAGGTGATTTGGTCAAATTCTTTTTGGCAATCAGTTGTCCATTGAAAGATGGATTTGATTTTTAAAAGTTGGCGTAATTTAAAACTTTTCTCAGCAAATCTGGGGATGAATTTTGAACAGTATTCAACCAGTCCCAGGAATGATCTTATATTATCCTTGTTACTGGGAACAGGAGCATCCTTTATGGCTTTAATTAGCGAGTGCTTAGGTTTTATCCCTCCATTTCCAATCTCATGCCCTATGTATGTTACTGTTTCCTCTGCAAATTGACATTTTGAAATTTCAACTGTCAAACCATTTTTGGCCAAAATTCCTTGAACCTTCCGTAATTTGGCATCATGGATACCTTAATTCTCTCCAAAAATTTAAATATCATCTTGGAAGAATTGGACACCAGTTTCCTTTCAAAATAAATTGTACATCAACCTTTGGAAAACAGCTGCAGCGGAAGCCAGTCCAAAAGGCATCCTTATGAACTGGTAACATCCAAAAGGTATGATGAACGCTGTGAACTTCTTTGAATTAGGAGTAAGCGAGATTTGATGATATGCTGAAGATAAGTCGATTGTTGAGAAGACTTTAGCTCCTTTAAGGCATCTTACCATTTTGTTGATCTTAGGGAGAGGAAAACGGTCGATAACAATATTGTCATTCAAATGGCGTAAATCTACACAGAAACGTATCTTTCCATTACTCCGTCTTGCCACAACCAATTGAGAAATCCATTTGGCTGACTCTATGGCTTCTATAATATCTGTTTCCACCAACTTTTCCAGTTCTTTTGCGACTTCCTCTCTTATAGTGATGGGAATGTTTCTGACTTTGTGTACTTTAGGAGTGGCGTTGGTCTTTAGAATAATCAGATGTTTGAAACTAAGGTTGTATTGAAAACTGTTGGAAACTCTTTTAGCATGTCGTTGGCCACAGACACTCCTTGATTGATAATGTTTACTTGTTCTGAACTGCTTGGATCAAGGATAATGTTCAGCCTTCCTTGGTCTAACCATCCAAGGACCTGAGGGCCCTTTTTAGCCACATATAAGATTGCTCGTGTTTGACTGTCCTTGAATCCAAATATTAACCATCTGTAACCTAAAATCTCTATATTTTTTCTGCTGTATCCTTGGGGGTGAATATCTGATTCACATAAACTGTTGCCAATTTTTCCAATAAATTTCTCTCTCCATAGTGCCTCGTTTATGATAGTGTACGGTGATCCAGAATCTGCGAATATTTAACTTGTACTCTTCCAATACTCATTCGAAATACAGGTTTATTTTTTGTACATTCGTCATCGATGTTTAGGATTAGTTTACTTGTCAGATTTAAAACATTGTCATATTCCTCATCACAATGGTCATCATCATCTTCTCCGTTATCTTTATTGTCCTGTTCTGAAATACATTTCACACTCCTCCCTTTCCTCCTACACACTTTGCGAAATGTCCCCATATTCCACAGTTTTTGCATTTTTGTTTTAAAGCTGGGCAGTTTTTACTATATGCTAAATGTTCTCTGCTGTCACATCTATAACATCTATTATCACCTATTTTGTTCGAGGTTTTCGAATGAGGTCTTAAAGGCAGGTTTAATATTTTGCTTGCTCATTACTTTGCCAACTACCTCTGTCCCATTTTCCTTCACCATCAATTCTTTAGCGCATCTACTTGACATCTTTGCCTTGGGCACAATGTTTATGACATCTTCTAATGGTGCGTCTCCATTTATCCATAATCTTTCTTGAATGGCGTTAATATTAATATGCATAACTAACGGATTCTAATTAGATCCTCTTGTAATACCCCAAATTTACAATCCGTAGCCAATTTTATTAACTCATCAACATAATTGTCAACTGACCCACCTCTTTCTTGTTTGTACTGAAAAAATGTATATCTAGTAATCCCATTGCATACCTTGGGAGCAAAGTATGGTCAAGATCCTTCAATGCTGCTTCAAAAACATTTACATCACCTACAAGGAACTTTTGCCATTTGATTGTATACTTTTAATCCATTAGGTCCTAAAGAGTGTAGTAGAATTATTTTTTTTCTGTACTGCTGCCATTTTCCAGAGTCATCTATTGCAGCCACATAGTTCTAAAAATATTCTTTCCACTCATTCCACTTAAGCGTGGGTTCCGATCCACCTGGCCAGAAGGCACGTGGTGTGGAAATGCTGTAATTTTGTGTTGCCATAGTGCAGAATAATAGAGGAAAAACTGTTGTATTGGATGTCACAGAGTAAGATCTTGTAGAATTGTTCAAATGGTGACTTCTGATCCATAAAAAAAAAAATCAACTTTATTGGTTCCCTTATACTCCTATGAAGGCGCTGTGGAGTCACGTAGCGTGACCTGGCCTCACGTCTAATGACGAAACTGCAGCTCTTGAAGATTTGTTGTATGCGACGTTCTCAAGACATGCAGGCTCGCGCATCAACAAGTCACGTCGTCTACGGTAACAAACAGTTTAATGACGCGCTTGTAATATAGTCAAGTCAAGTCAAGTCAAAGAATTTATATAGCGCACTACATACCCAGAGGGTCTCAAGGCGCTTAGGGAGGGGAGGAGGATTACTTGTCAAATATCCACGTTTTAAGTTGCTTTCTGAATGCTAGGTGATTCTGGGTAAGGCGAAGGTAAGTGGGGAGTGAGTTCCATGTTTTAGCTGCCAGGTATGAGAAGGATCTTCCTCCCATGGTGGTCTTGTTGATGCGGGGTACAGTGGCGAGGGCTTGGCTGGAAGAACGTAGTTGGCGGGAGGGGGTGTAGAAGGACAGTCGTGAGTTGAGGCATTCTGGTCCGATGTCGTAGAGTGATTTGTGTGCGTGGGTTAGCAGTCGGAAAGTGATCCTCTTATTGATGGGTAGCCAGTGGAGGTCTTTCAGGTGGCCAGAGATGTGTTCGTTACGCGGGATGTCTAATATGATCCTGGCTGAGGCGTTTTGGATTCGTTGGAGTTTCTTCTGGATTTTAGCGGTAGTACCTGCGTAGAGGGTGTTTCCGTAGTCCAGTCGGCTCGTGACCAGAGCATGGGTGACTGTTTTTCTGGTTTCGGTGGGGATCCAGCGAAATGTTTTTTTGAGCATGCGAAGAATGTTGAAGCAGGATGAGGATACGGCGCTGACTTGTCTGTTCATTGAAAGTGAAGAATCCAGGATAACGCCTAGGTTCCGTGCGTGGTCTGTCGGGATGGGTGCTTTTCCAAGGGCTTCCGGCCACCAAGAGTCGTCCCAAGCAGAGGGGGATGTACCTAAGATGAGGACTTCTGTTTTATCTGAGTTCAGTTTCAGACGGCTGTGTTTCATCCATTCGGCAACTTCTTTCATTCCTTCGTGTAGGTTGGTTTTGGCGGTGCTGGGGTCATTGGTGAGAGAAAGGATCAGTTGAGTGTCATCCGCGTAGGAGATGATGTTGAGATTGTGTTGGCGAGCGATGGCCGCAAGGGGGCTCATGTATACGTTGAAGAGGGTGGGACTGAGTGAGGATCCTTGTGGTACGCCACAGATGACTTCAGTGGCCTCGGACTTGAATGGTGGAAGGCGGACTCTCTGGGTTCTTCCAGTGAGGAACGAGGTGATCCATTCAAGTGCTTTTCCTTGTATTCCGATGTTTCTGAGGCGTTGTAAAAGGGTGCTGTGGCAGACTGTGTCGAAGGCTGCAGAGAGGTCGAGGAGGATGAGGGCGACTGTGTCTCCATTGTCCAGTAGGGTTCGAATGTCGTCTGTTGCTGCGATGAGGGCGGTCTCAGTGCTGTGTTTTGCTCGGAAGCCAGATTGTGAGGAGTCGAGGGATTTGTTGGCTTCGAGGAAAGCGGCGAGTTGGTTGTTGACAGCTTTCTCGATGACTTTGGCCGGGAAAGGAAGGAGCGATATGGGGCGGTAATTTTTGAGTTCGGTGGGGTCCGCTGTGGGTTTTTTCAGAAGGGCGGTGAGTTCAGCGTGTTTCCAGCTTTCCGGGAAGGTGGCGGAGTTGAAGGAGCAGTTGATGACGTCTCGGAGGTGCGGTGCTATGACGGAGTCTGCTTTGTTGAAGATGTGGTGAGGACATGGGTCTGTGGGGGATCCTGAGTGGATGGAGTTCATCAGGCGGATGGTGTCCTCAGTGGAGATTGTGTTCCAGTCGTTGAGGGTGTACAAGGGGGGAGAATGTTCAGCATATGGTTGGGTGGGTTGATCTCCGGGTTGGTTGTCGAAGCTGTTGTGGATGTCTGCAATTTTGTTGTGGAAGAATAAAGCCAGGGAGTCGCAGAGGGTTTGTGAGGGGGTGATGTCGTTGGAGTTGGCCGAGGGGTTGGTAAATTCCTTGACGATGTTGAAAAGTTCCTTGCTGTTGTGGGCGTTGTTGTCTAGTCGATCCTTGAATGCTGTTTTCTTGGCCTTTCGGATTAGTTGGTGGTGTGTGCGGGTGGCGTTTTTGAAGGCGTCCTTGGTGCTAGTGGTTGGGTCTTTTTTCCAGGCCTTCTCAAGGGAGCGGCAGAGTTTCTTGGACTTCTCTTGCACTTTCTCCGGCGAAGCACCAAAGGCTCACCCTTCGCCGAGAGTTTCCAGAGTTCAGACAGTTTCCCAAAATTTGTCTGCCTCTCTTTTCCTTCTTCTATATCTTGAATGAGTGAAGCGTGTTACATTATATATAGTCACCCCAGGATCACACGTGGGTATAGGTATTGAGCACTCGTTGCCAAAATTGTAGTGCGGCGTATAAGAGGTACTCACTAACTGACGTGTTGTATCATCTTTATTGGCTCAATACCGACAGGTGAACACGTCTAACTCCTTTGGCTGCTCCGTCGATCTGCCTGACCCGATGTTCCGTGGAACATCCCATCAAACACCTGACAACACACAGTTCGAGGACACAAAATTGGTGTTGATAGCTTATCATTCTTGTATGTATCTCTAATGTGTCAGAATCTGTGGTCATGAACACTTTTATAAATAGACACTATACACTGAATATTATTCTTATCACTATAGGTACTGGATCAGGAAATACATTGGAAACATCTCCTACGAGGGCACTGGTTCAGAACCTGACCTCACAGGGGATATCCTGAAATTGATCATCTGTGGCTGGAGTGGTCATTTGATCATCTGAGTGGATATTGTTGAGATAACATAATTCCATGCATAGGTCAACCCTTGGCCACATAAAACTTGAAGATATTCACTTACCATCTGTCAAAATATCTGTACCTCCCCACTCCCAGATATCTAATTGAACCTCTCAGATTGGTCTCACTAACTCCTAGAGAGTAGCCAAATACACATATTCTGGGGAAGGGAGTGTGCTGCACTAGACGGCTGTGGGGTGTAAGGGGCTAAAGTGTCCCTCGACTTCTGGTGTTGTTCTGGGTGGGCACTTGGAGAAGATCTTCTCTGAGCAGGCAATGAAGCTGGAGGTATGAGGGCCACCTGCAGTAAAGGAAGGGTTGGGTGCAGGCACAGATGGTGATGGAGCCTTCTCTTTGGACACCACAGGATGATCCTGCTTACGGCCAGGAGTAGCCTCAGAATCTGCCTCATCCTGACTGGTGGAGTTGACACCCCCACCAGTTGGTTCTTCATCCTCTGCCCAGAGTCTTTTGGTGTAGGATCCAATTTATCTCCTGTGGACGCACACCACTTGCTTGTGGTAGCTTCCTCCTCATCTCTGATGGTGTTAAGTGGTTGTGCCTGCTTCGCAGTCGAGGATCTTCTTCATTGCCCTCGGTCCTGGTGAGATGTTTCTTAGCCAGGCTGGTCCACTGAAAAGGAATGTAGAAAAAAAGAGAGATATTTTAAAATCATATGTTCAAAACTGCATATAAAAACATTTATTTAAAATGGATATTATATACCTAAACAAAAGGGCCTGACATTGGGCAGTCTTTACCAAACTTGTTACAATCTAATGTAATAGTATAACATTGTATTTGGCAAAAAATCTTTGGTATCGGGCATTCAAAAGAGGATAAAAGGTTGTGAAAAGATGTTTTTTGCTTTGACGAATCCCGTGCTTAAAGTAGAAAAGTATGTTTTGCAATATCTTCCACACAATGCCTCTCTAAGATTAGAGGGTATTCGCACAAAGCAACAATGCATTCTAAAGGAGTATGGGCCTGATTTTCAGTTTGGTGGAAGGAGTAGTGTCTGCCAAGATGTAAGAATAGATTACCTCTGCAGTTCCAAGGGTACTCCACCAGTCAAATTTAGAGATGACCCTCAGCCTTACGGTCATCTCTGTACATTGAAAGGAACCATCAAACAGATCCTTTAAATTTACTAAAAGTGTGATGTACAAAAGGCATCAATTTTGACCGTCATACACCAAACGTTTGTCATTTTCTTATTTTCCCAAAACACACTTTAAAACTGTGTTGGGTGTTTTCTTCAAGTGTGGTTTTTTTTTCCTGTCCCTCGCCACTAGGTTTTTCCTGATGGTGAGAGAAAGGAAAAAAGGGCATTATACAATCCACCCTGAATAGGGGGTAATAGTGTAATGCTCATGCTTCAACAGAACTTACTCCGTCAAGCTGTAGTAGGAAGTATTAAAGATCTGCCCATCTCTAAATGAGGCAGACAAACCAAGAGTTCGGCGGGCAGGGTACTCTGGATGGATTACCCTCTTTGCAAGAACTCTAAATCAAGCACGATGTCTGATTATTAACCTTTGTGCAAAATATTTAATAATTGTGCACATTTTCAATTTCCTTCTTATAAAAAATATGGTGGTTAGAAATGAGGGAAAAGCCACACAATGTTAGTAGCACATAAAAACAAAATGGAAAAAGGAAATGTAACAGATTCCAAATTTTGAAGTTGTGTTTTAACTGTTATGTACTATCAAAATATAGAATTTTAAAAAGCTTTTCTTTATGTTAAAATCAGAAGATTAGTCTATCCGACCAAACAGATGCGTGTAAAGAGTCAGCCATTTTTGTGTAAAATGTTCAAAAATGTGTTAATAATAGTCCAAATTTAGAATTTTGATATTTTATAAAAAATATGGTGGTTAGAAATTAAGGAAAAGCTACACAATGTCAGCATCACATACTCTAACGTTGGGAAAAAATGAAATGTAACAGTTCTTTATGTTCACATCAGATGATTAGTCAAACCAACTAAATAAACAGCGTATAGAGTGCTGTCACGCAGGAATGTGAAGAATGTGGTGGGAGGACAATCCCAGAATATCCAGGGCCTTTATAAGGGTACAGCACAACGGTTCTCTCAGTGCTTCCAGTTAGGCTTCCTCCGCCAGGTGTGGACACCAGCACATAGAGATGTTTGGGCCCATGCTGCATAGCTGAGCTGGGTATCAGGACCTCATAACGGTGAGGGTATCTTTGGAGGAACCCCTCACAAATGTTCTGCAATTCATCACTGTTGAATAGCCAGACCCTTTCCTCTTGTCCCACAGCCATGTTGGGGGTTTGAATATAGAAAAAGTCAAAATGTTGTTCGAAGGGGGTGTTGAGAGGATGGCTCAGAATGACAGCAATGACCATCTTCTCTTCCCGTAATTTCCTGTGTGTTGCAGTGGGTCAATACCTCAGCTGACTGCCGAAGTAACCGCCTCACATGTGAAGTGAAGTCTGCATATGAGAGAGAGCCCTCTGCATGAGGCAGGAGATACTTCGGCATGCAAGAGGAGATATCTTGTACGGAGGAGGGAGACTTGCATGCAGAGAAAACCCAAAATAATTGAACAAAACAATTAACAAGAATTGTCTGTGTACTTAATGTATGTGTGCAAAACAAGGGTTTTAGGGTGTTTGATCAAATACAGGAGTGTATTATGTGATAGTTTGTATTTCAGTGTTGTTTATGAAAAGTGTTTGAATGTTACAGAAAATGAAGATGCAAATTATGTATAACTAGAGCACAGCATGTTTGTTGATTACATTATATTAAACAGAGTGATCTCATGACTGTACATATGGACAGTCTAGTAGTATTTCACATTCATGATTGACAACACACTGTCCAACCACATAAATGCAGCAAGCAAATTTGCCGCTCAAAAAAGAAATTAGTTACCTAACAGATCCTGCACCTGAATAATATGACCGCGATTCTTTACACTACCACTGGCACATGAATTTGGGCATAGAGCAGGGTCAAGACCTATATGTAAGCCCCATTGCATGGCGATGCCATGCAACACACAACATGATACAGCAATCGTGCACACAACTTCTAGGGAATACACCAATCTCTCATGGACGGTTAAGACAATGGAATTGCGACTTAAAGATCTCAAAAGTGAGTTTAAGAATAGCTCATCTACGTATGTACATTCTATCATACCTCTGCTGAAGTAGTGTAGTTGGACATCTGTAAGTTATGAGGAGATGGAGAGAGTGAGCATGCCTTGGGATCACCTGCAACAAAGAAAGGTGAAATCTTTAAAACACGCCCTCTATTCCAAATATAATACATACTAAGTGAAGTGGGTATTAGAGTATTAGAGCGATGCGTATGTATTGTGTTGTCAGGAATAATGAGAATATTTAAGGTGCTATCTCCAGATGCACATGTAGCTCCAGTGTGAGGTGATGTTACTTATCAATGAGCCACATCACCGAAAACCCCAGCGACCTAACAATAAAGTGACTAAAGGATGATATAACTGTTGTGTGCTTCTAAAAAAGGCAGCGCACACATCAGCGAAGCATCCCCTGGCTTCACAGAAAACTTGCAAGTTGACAGGAGTGCCAGCGGTGCCCATTGGGGAAAAAGTGTGCTGAGGTGGCTGAAGTGCCACATGCGTGCAGTCAATGGCATCTACCGCACAAGGGAAATGTACAAAAGCATAACATTTCTTTGCTACCCTTTGCATTTCCGCCAGTATCCGTGGCATGGTGATAAACTAGTGCACTCTTCTGTTGATGCTTCTCACTACCTGATGCAAGCATCAATACAGGCTCACTCGTGAAAGGCCAACATTGTCAGGGGGGACTCCCTGGAAAGATCCACTGCCAATGAAATGGAGTGCAGCAAGTATTTTGATATAGGCAGGGATAATCAGCGAGGAGGAAGCAGATGAGTTCCAGCAATCACACCAAAGATCACATCAAGTGAGAAGCGGTGTGTGGTAATGAATGCTTCCCTGGAAATGCCAAAAATGTTGATCCTTTTTCTGTACACCTCTCTTTCCTCCTCAAAAAAGTATTCCTCATAATGCTGGACAAATCAAACATGTTCAACAAGATAGTGAAGGCATAATAAAATCTGCTCGGCGTGTGAGTTCATTTCTGATGGGGTTAGCCTGGCTGTGATTGCTTGGTATAAAAATGTGTTTCACCTGTAGATGGGCGGTGGAGTTCAAAACAATAATTCCTTGGGTTACCAGGTGTTATCCCAGCTTTGTAAGTCCTGTTATAAAATACAACAGATTTCCTTTTAAGAATAAAAATGGATCTTCATAAAAGGTTGCCATATTATAACATTCAATAGGATTTCCTCTTAACAAAAAAACGGGATCATAAATAAAACCTCAGTATACAATTAACATGATTTAAAAAAATGAGAATAAAGCGATTAGAAGATAAAAAAATAACAGGATTTTGTACAAAAGTAAAATAATTAGGATCTTCAAAAACCCTAACAAATGGTCCTTTTGAAAAAAGAAAATTTAAATGGAGTTTTATATAGTGCAAACTTGACCCATATCATGTATCAGAGCGCTTTCCATAGCACCAGCTGTGTTACATGAGGACCCATTCATTTTTGTTAGGCACAGGGAGATTAAGGGCCAGATGTATCAAGATACCCTTTTGCGATTCTCAAATAGCGATTTTTAAGGAATCGCTATTTGAGAATTGCAAAATGGTATGTATGTAGAAATTCACTATTTTTTAGCGATTTCTTAAAATTCCTTAATTGCGAATCTCAAATTGCTAATCGCAACTAAGGAATAATTTCCCATTCATTTCTATGGGCCAGGAGGCCCATAGGAATGAAGGTGAAATTATTCTCAAGGACACCCTGCTGCACCCCCTGAAATTGACATGTGTGCGCATATGGCGTACATACATGCCCTAAGGGCATGAATGAGCGTCACATGCCACCTTTACAAATTGCAAAAAGTGCATTTGTAAAAGAACTCACAAATTACCACCAACTACAAGTTGGTGGTAATTTGCGATTTCTAAGTGTGAAATCGCAAAACTTTCTTGTTTCTTACATACCATTTAAGGAATCGCTTTTTGCGATTCCTTAAATGGTAGCGCAAATTTAAGGAATCGCACATTTTGCGATGCGATTTTTTTCATACATCGCATTTCCCGTTTTTTTGATCGCAAACGCTGCTATTTTGCGATTCGCAGCGTTTGCGACAAAAAACGCTTGATACATCTGCCCCTAACTGATTTGCCCAGAATCACAGGATTTTCAGCGTCATTGCAGAGACTTGAACCCAGTTCCCCAGATTCAAAGTCGACCGCCCTAGCCGTTAGGCCAACTCCTCTCCTTCATTTTCTATATGTTTCTAGAGGTATTTGATGACGCCATTGTTTCTATTGGAGTGTGTTGCAGTAACAAAGATTAGCCATGTTTGTTGCTGGAATTACTTCAAGGGTCAACTGGAGGACATTTACTACTGTTTTGGGTCCTTTTTGGCTATAGGAACTTTGAAAGTGGAGTTTGTGCCTAACAAAGGTCTTTCTCTTTTGTGGGTGGGTGTTTGTCCCTCCCTAAACCTCTCCAAAACTCTCTCCCTTTACCCCTACTTATGCCTCCCTAAAACCCTCCCATTTTGTAGTATAATCCCTATATTCCAGTCACATCCCCGGGTCCCTTCCACATTTAGTACAAAAAACTATATGTACATGTGTGGAGAGCTCCTCACAGAACAGAGAGAAGAGGCAGAGACTTTTGCACAAAGGTTTGTGAATAGTATTTTGTAGTACACAAAAGATACTACAAAGTGCAGTTTGAGATTAGCCCCCTAAGTTCCCAGCATTTAGAACACCAGTCAGAATTTAAAAACACACAGGTATGTGCAGGGCTCGAGTCGGGGTACCACGTGGGTGGACGGCGTCCCCCCACTTATTTTACCGGGGGGGACACCGTCCCCCCTGCCACATAGCTGGACTTCACTCTTTGGCCTCTCTGGGAGGAAGAGCTCGGCACCTTTCGTGACGTCACTTCCTGTCGTGACGTCACTTCCGGTGACAGCGTCCCCCCACATTTTATTTTTTAGGACTTGTGCCCTGGGTACGTGAAATTTCAGTACCATGTCAATAAAAGTCAGCCCTGGTGAGGTTGTGCAACCTGCCTTTTTTATTGTTTTATATAAACAAGAGAGCCTTCGCACAAACTCAGAAAAGGCTCCCAACCATGGTGGAATCCCAAAATGGCCACTGCAGGTACCAAGAGTGAAAACCGCCTAGCTTTAACTGTGCACATGTTGTATGACTGGTGAGTGGCAGAAGATTCCAAAATGTTTGTGACTGTGTGGCTGAAACCAGAAGGAACCATTTTGGATCTTGGTAGAAAACCATGTCACAAAATGGGGGTTGAGGTACAGCCTCCCCAGTCAATGCAATTGTATTGCTTTCCTTCTTAAGTAAGACGGTGTAGCCTCAGACAAAGAAAAGTGGAAGGGTGGAGGCAGGGCTATGTTAGTTATTAAATTGGGATCTGTTGAGAAGTGTGTCAGATGCTGTTTCGGGAGAATGGGGGTGGGGCTGTCGCAAGCAGGTGCTACTGGGTCTCAGCTGTGGGGACTGGATCCATTCACCTCTGATGTCCCGAGAACCATCCTACTATGACTCTGTGGAGTGGGAATTGTACATCCCTTCAGCACGCCTCAATGGTAGTAATGGCCATTAAACAACCCGTTACTGTGTAGCTAGATCTTTAATGTGCATACGCGCCCCATTGAGTTGAGTCATTTTGTATAGTGGCAGGTACCGCTAAGATAGGCGCTAAGAGGTCTAATGAATGAGTAATGTTTAAATGTGAGACCCAATAGCAGTGCATGTAGTATGCTACAACTTTATTGTTTAAACAACTGTGCACTAGGATATTTTGAATTAATTGAATGGCACTATGTCAGTGCAGATAGTTTTGTGGATTGCGATAGATATGGTGGTAATGATTATTATTTAAAATTTACAGATCCCTTGACAAAGGCGCAGGGCGGCGCCGAAATGCATTGGGAGGCCATTGGAGGCCATGTTTTTGGCGATTAAAATGTGCAAAAACTGCTGAAATTTGCTCATGAAGATATTAAATGTGAAGTAACATTAAGATATCTGGATAACTCATGAACAATTAATAAAGAAACAACTCATCACAAACATATTTGTTCAAACATTTTATTGAAAACGGTTGCTGAGGCAACATAAACTTGTGCCCAGGTATACGAGTTGATCATAGAACTTGTAAAATTTATTAAGTAATGGCAAGCAGTCATGGGCTTCTCATAAAGGTAGGGTGGGGGTGCACGCACACACAGCACACAACAATCCTCCAGCTACACAATAACTAAATGTTCAACCCAGTGGTCACAGCATTTAAAAGAGTCACAATTTGTGTCCTGGTGCAATAGAAATAGTGTCTTGTATTCTATATCTCCTCACCCCTGTTATTTTTCCCCACGGTGAGTCTAGATAGTACTCTCCAACCCCAGGTTAGGTGTCTCCAAAGAATATCTCAAGGCTTAGGTGCAGATTACCCTTAAGTTAAATTGTAGCACTCAGTTCCCTGTTGCAAGTCTCAAGTTTATAGGCTCACCACAGTGCTGGATCTAAGTTCAGTTCTGGCTATGGTGGCAGGAGCCTGCAGCACGTGGGCTGCTTCACTCCTTCTTCAGGAAGCTTGCTCTACAATCTAGGGAGGACAACACCAGAATGACAATGGTACTCTGCCACCACTGCTTATAAACTGAACCCTTGACAGTGACAGTAGTCCACTGTCAGCATGTGAAGGCATACTGGATGTGCCCCTCCAAGTCCAGGACAAGTCCAGGAACTTGCTTATGTGAAGAGACATCCTTAGGCCTTTACAAACATACTGGACTAGCATGAGGATGGAATCAAACATCAAATCAGGATCCCAGATACTCACAGTCAGGTACTTAAGGAAGAGGGAAAATACTGTACACCATAGATGGAAATTCCTGTGACAAAAGATGTCCCTTCCAAATCCGACTTAACAGAACCGTACTGCATCATTCGAGAAGTTAGTTTAAGGAATCAGCAAAACCATTGAGAAAGTCCATCTGCATTCCTGTAGTTCTTTTTTCTGATAAACAATGTTATTGTTTTATTGTAAAAATCAAATGACAGTACAGTCAAAACAACCTTGTTACAGACATCACCCCTTTCCACGTACATACATTGATTAGCTATCAAGACCCAGGTCATGATATTTCCATCATCTACAGCCACTGAAGGAGGGTTCTTGGAATTCCAACTCCAGGCAGTGTCCCCACTGGTGATAAATGTGCTGGCCCCAATGAATGTATGCTCCACTGTTGGTCCCCAGAAGTCTTACAGTAGACCCAGAAGGGCGAAGAGTTTTAGGGGCCGGTCAAGTACTGACAAGAGGTTTCTTTCAATCGTTTGACAGTATCAGCACAACCCAGGACAGGGCCTGACCATGTGGAAAAAAACCTGCGTCCGGTGACGAACAATGGAAGCAACTGGCCTGGGGAATCCTTGGGGGTCATATAGATGAGATGAAGGTAATTAAGATAGACTAGCCTTAGGTGTGTGGAAATAGCTAATTTCAGAGAGGCCATCCTTGACTCCCTCCACTCTGTGTCATCTAATTCCCCCATCCAAGCCTCCCATCTCGGTCGCAGTCTCTGGAACCGGTCCAAGGCGTTGATGATCAGGGAGCAGTATACTTGTGAAATTGTGCTTTGGTGAGCTTCCAGGTTAGTAGTTTAGCCTCCATAGGGCTGAATTCGGGAATGTCGATGTCCATGGGAATGTTGGCTGCAAGGAAGTGATGATTCCTGTAGTTCTTTCTGTCGTTATTCTCCACTGTAAAACCAAGACCTCCAGTAAAATAGACCATCTCAGCAACTTGGGCTATTCATCCTTCATTGACATCAACCATTTGAGTGGTTAGTGACCTGCCTGGATCACAAGCTTAGTACAATGCAGTTACGTCCAGAACATTCTCGAAGCCCACACTATAAGAAATCATTCTTTTTCAATGCCCTATGACTAATAAAGGACACTGGATTCTCCTTAGCTTCATCATCAAATCGGAATTATGATAAGTCACAGGGATTCTGCTCCTACACAGAACTGTGCTTAGAGACTTGGAACATCAGTAAATTAGGGTGTACCAAAACTCACCTCAGTATCCAAAATCCCCTACCAGACTAGCAATCAGTGTCTCATTGGTTCTTCCATACCCCCAATGATTAGACAACCCAGAACATGAACTTAGAATACCTCTGGTAACATGGAACACACGAACACTCTTTCGTTATACTATCATACCAGTCCAGAACGAGGAGTAAATGAAGACACGTGCAAGTTTGAAATATTTATTTCTAATGCCGTGGTCTCAGGCGCAGTATTTTAGCTAATACAAGCAGACATATTATAAGCAACAAGGTTATCAGCATAGTTACTATTCCATAAAATACAAAGGGAGAAAGCATGTTAAAATGCTAAAGGGAAGAAGGCTAAATTGCACCTCAGTCTTACCCTCCCTTGCTAGTATATTATATTATATCTACAGAAGGTCTCTTTGGGATTACAAGGGCAGCCCCATACCTCTGGTCCTAGTAGAAAGGTATCACATCATTTTCTACACTAGCTCTCTGCATGCGAATGTTCTCCAACTGTGTGTGCATGCTCTGCGCAGTGCATTATGAAACACGCCAAAATCAGAGGTGGCCATAGCTGCATATGTGTTATGTCTAGAACGTGTGCTGATCAGACGGAACAACAACCACTGTGTTGAAATAACCTTGAAGGCCTCGGCACTCACTGTTCAGACATAGCTTACCAAGCAAGGCTGATACTATAGGAAAACATTTTATTCTCGTGTGAAGCAAAATATTCTGCTAGACTATAAACATTTATAATACTGTGTGCCGTGTGCAAAAGCAGCAGAGAGGAAAAATGGCGTTTAAACTTCTAATAAGCTCATGCTAACTTAACACAGTGTAAAGGCAAAGCCCATCTCCATGACACCCTCCCTTGATCCGAGCACAGATAAGATAAGATAAGAGAAGCGACACATTTTGGAATGCAGAGCTCAAGAACGACAGTCAGAACCAGTCTCAAATTTGCACAAGAGAAAAAAATTTAGAACAAAAGACCTTATAGTATAATAATAGTTCAAATTCAATAAATGTAGCCATTGGACATAGTGAAGTCAATAGGTCTGGGCAGAGAAAAAAATTGAGGCTCGATAAAAAAGTAAAAAATATCCGATGTCCAATAAGTGACCTCGGTCATGGAAGAGAGAGAAGCGATGACATATCTCATTCTAACAATGAATATGTAAAATATGCAGCAACAGCCTCCAACAGGAAGTCACTGTTCTCATCTGAAAATATTTCAGCCATCCAAGATAACAAAGGGAAAGAACATACATGTTCTTCAATTACCGGAGCCTCTAGCACCATCAGAGGACAACTCGGTGGGTTTTCAGTGAAGCTGTGTGCCAAGAAATTCTGCGCCGCTGAGAACACATTCCAACGACCCATAGCTCCACGAATCGCTGCAAAGGCCATAATCCCTCCGCCAGAACAAAGCAATTTATGAGCAACTAAGGGGCTCATAAGCTGATCATAATCCGCAAAGGGAGACACCGTATTGCAGAGACACAAATCCAGGGCCCAGTCGAAATCGCAACTCAGGCAATGAAAGACAGGCTGGACGCATGTAAAGTAGGAAAATCAAAACAATAATCTATAAGCCGCACTCAAAGTAGCAAGAGGCAGCGCTCCATAGTACTCAAGCATTCGGTTGCGAAGCAGCATCAGCCGTGACAGCTCTTCTTGTAACACAGGACGTGCATCCATTTTGAAATAAACAAAACAGTAAAAGAACACCTGCAGCCAGAGCCAGCAGTAAGGGAAATCCACCAAACAGGCTGGAAAAAATCGAATGAAAAAATGCCGGGAACACACCAAATATAGTTTGAAAAAAAGTTACAAGACCACTGCTTACAACTTTAAAAAAGTGTGCCAGCCTTGTGGTGGAGGATGCACTAAAGATAGTGTGAATTAACTCACCGAAATGCAAGGGCAAATTAGTATTTAATAAAGCATGCACTTCTGTGCGGGTGTTTGCCACGTGAAGGACAAATGTCTCATGAGCAGATGTGAGGGCAACTTCTTTCTGGGACAATAGAGCTCTTATGCGACTCATCTTGTTGAACTCTGCTTTCAAGGTCGGAATCGTGGGCCAGATGGAAACATCAAGCTTCCCATGCAGAGGAGGATACATTAAATTTTTACAGCAAACCACACGCTCACTGACGGTAACGACATTAGCAATTCCCGCTACTAACCCACAACAATCCTCATTATTTAAAACTAAATAACTCCCGTTTGCCAGTAATGTGAATGTGGGTACGATAGCAGGCACAGGTGTACCTTTCAAAATACAGGCTAAATTCGGCTCATTCTGGTTACAAGAGCTATGTAATTGGATATGTCTACACATCAATGAGTGATCTGGTGTTTCAGTGCAATATTCACCATTCAAATAACCTTCCTTACCCTCCCTAAGGCATCTATAGGTAAATGGAAGCGACCAAGCTTCATGGAGATAAGCACTGCCAAGAGGCTCATATCTACCAATGGCAAAGTACTTCATACACGCCTCGAACTTGAATAGAGGAAACAGGAGAGTTATTAACCTGAAGATAAGCCACGTTGCTGAATTGGCCTCAGCCACTGAAAATGGTAAAGGTTCTAACTTCTCAATGTGCAACATAGAAAAAGTTGCATCTTTCATTGACATTAAACATTGCTTGTCAGTCAAATTAAACGGGGCAAACAATGATGACGTGTTCATGCAGTGCCATGGCACTTTTCCAGCTTTCAAGGTTTGCAAGGTCCATGCAAACTGCATAATGGAGCGCAATTGATTTTGACCATGGTACAAAACAGACACTTCATCCTGCACAATATCAACAACAGATGATACAATATTGTCTAACGTGTAAATGCGGGAAAAGAGTGTGTTAATTCTGTTATCTACAACTGCTAGCACTTTCTCTAAATTAACCTGATTTATGGCTCTAATGTGGGTAGCTGCCTCAATCTGGGACATTTTCCAGACCTCGTTGTAAATAGCATATATCCATCTTGTAGATCTACCGTTAGCCGGGCCTCTTACAAAATCATTCAGATCAACATCCTCAGTCAGTTTAGATAAATGCAGCTTAACTGACGCCAAAGTGGAATGTTTGAGCCAATTCTGACATAATTTGCCTACAGAATAGGTAGTCACAGAATGGCCACTCTCAAAACGGAGATCCACCCTGACCTGTGTAAAGCCATGAGCCAAACCCAGAAAACGATGCTGGCAAGAATCAGCACTTATGTGCCAGAGCAACCAACTCTTGGGATCCAAACTGGATATGTTAAAGGAAGAATTCAGCAACAGAGTTTGTAATTCTCTGATCGAAAATTTAGTGACATTATTGCAACCGGAATATTCTTCTAATTCAGGAAAAGAAGGAGAATTTAATTTTTTATTAGTAGCCAATCCAAAGCAAGTTGTCTGTGAAATTGTAGAATTCAAGAACAACATATGGTTCAGGATGAGGCATGCACGGTGCAAAGCCTCAGTGCCTTGCACTTGCCAGCTCTTAGAACCCCAAACAGATTTAAGATCAATGGTATCCTTCCACAACTTGTAGCCCCCAACAGCTAATTGGTCTAGAAAGGACTTCGAATTCAATAATTTTGTGTCGGTAAGTCTAACCTTGGATGTGGACTTTTCAGTCAACTTAAAATGAAATGCATTGGGATTTGACTGATTAAAAACTGTAAAATAAGTGAACCTTTTCAAAAAGGAAGTGGAACTGCCTTGTACAGGAGCCGGACAATGTTCCCATTGTGTATAATTGACAGGTAGTGATTGCCAAAATGTTGGTAACAATACAAATCACCGTAAGTAGCAGATTCTAAATACAAATCTTCAGCATCAAAGGCAGCATAATATTTCAAATCAGAAAACAAAGCTTCTACGACCTGAACATCCCAATCATCAGAACGTATATTTTGTTTAATCACATCCCCCATAAAAACTCTAAGCACATTAGGGACATTTATAACTTCAGTGCGCCCATGGATTTGAAATCGAACAGCATCCCATACAATCCCATCTAAGACAGGCCAAGCAGTGATATCAACAAAAGCCATGTCCCTCTTTAATCTGTGTGATGAGGAATGGGGAGCTAATGTTCCATTAATATGTCAAATGCATGTTCTCTCTTCGACATAGTGTTCGTTGACAAGTCGAAAAAAATACACCACAAAGCCAATTGACATGAATAGGTAAATCGAATAAAGAACCAACCAAATGTAGGTCCAAGGTGGAATCAAAAAATGTTTTTTAAACATTATTGCCAAAACAGACATTTTTGAAGGGGTCTTCGATGTGTGAGAGACAGTGTCAAATGAAAATCTGGATTCTATAGCCAAACGAGTTTGCAAATCAGGCATCGATAAGTCAGGGGGGTAAGTGTAGTCAGTTTCATCAAGGTGAGCACCAGGCAGTGAACTCAGTAAAGGACTCGAAACTGCAAGCATCTCGAGGGCAACATCAGGCCCTGGATCAGAAGCCGGGGCCAAAACAGAATTTCTCAAAATCGAAGGACATGAGGCTGCCGGTGTCATACTAAGAAGAATCGGCTACTCTGTGTATTTTGACATTGTTAATGGAGATATACCTGTTTTCTTTACGACCTGGAAGTAGTGGTAAAATTACTGTTCTTGTGCCCTTCACGCAAAGCACCGGAACTGGAGCTCGATAAGAGGGACCTAATTCTTTCTTGTTTTCGATCTTCTCTCGAACCAGTTCTCCAACTTGGGGTAGCCAGCCAACTACCAGAATCTGCAACGCAGCTTCAGATGTGCAGGGCAAATGTTCCTTTGCAAGACCGTCTCTCGTCTTTTGTAGATCCTGTAAAACATTGCAATGTTCATCTACGTCAGAGGAGGCAGCAACAGCCGCCTGGTCTAGACCGTCAAGGTCCGGGACGAACATCTTGATACCAAAGAGCATTTTGTATGGGGTCCGCCCACCCAGAGACCTTCTAGGGAGATTATTAAGGGCAGACTGCACGCTATTGAGGTGGGCCAGCTAGTTCCTACCGGTGCCTATAACCCTAGCTGTCAAACACTGCTTTAAATCACGGTTCATTCGTTCCACAACACTATTACCCTCAGGTCTGTATGGAGACGAAAACTTGACTTGGACCCCCAACGAAGGCATGGCATCCTTATACGCCTTAGAGGCGAAAGCAGGACCCTGATCCTAATGGAAGGTACCACAGGCAAAAATCCCTACAAAGACACGCAAGTCTCTTATGACAGTTCGCGAATCATGCGGTGCATGAATCAACTGCTACTAAGATGTACTTATATGCAGTATCAGGAGAAAAAGGACCGCAGTGATCTAAGTAAACACAACCAAGTAGTTTATTAGAAATGTACAACTGTGTCTGGGGTGGATGCGCAGCAGTGGAAGGTTTAATCTGCTGGCAAATATCACATTGAAGGACATAATCACGCGTCTGCTTGTACAGTCCCCGCCACCAGAAACGTTGTTGTAACCGAGATACAGTAGCCGAAACACCCGCATGCGCGGACGCAACACCTTCATGGGCAGCTGTAATCAGTGGGGACCTGAGGTCCGCGTTGGGAATTAACCTTTCACCAACGTCCGGTATTTTCACATAAGGGACTTTATCAGGACTTAAGCGATAAGTATACTTTGAAGGGAACCCCTTAGGATATTTACTTCCCTTCTCAGTAGCAGCAACAGCTGCTAAGATGTCATCATCAATCTTACTTTTGGAACGTGTAACTGCTGCAACCAAACATGTCGAAACTGCTGTTTTTGCGGCCTCGTCGGCCAAAGAATTGCCAACAGCGTGAACCCCCAGGCGCTGATGACCAAGAGTATGAATTACATACACGAGTGGCAATTGCTCTTTAAGCTCAGCCACTCGGACCCAGATCATTTTATGTTTTATTGTGCTACCCTTGCAATCAAGAAAATCATTCTGAATCCAAAAGAACAGGTTCTCATTGTAAGACTGGACACAGTAGTAGGAATCACTCACAATAAGAGTCGTCACACTAGGATCAGCGTACTCCAATGCAAGCATCAGAGTACGAAGCTCTGCCAATTGTGCGGTGCAGTCCCCTAAAGTCTGCGTGTGCACGACCTTGGACTTGAATTCATCATTCACCATGGCACCTACCACAATGGCGCAAGCTGAAACGTATGCGTGCTTAGACCCATGCGCAACTAGCGCTGAACCATCAGTGTAAATGATACAATGGAAATCCTCCAAATGCCGCATAGTCAACGGCGCAGGATGAACAAATTCATACTGCAAAAACTCTTGTAACTATAAGGAGGCATCAAAAATAAACGTGACATCCGGAGACGTCAGTGACACAGCCCGTTGTATCCACCGTGGGTGCAAAGCCTTAGAATTTGGTACACTGGCTTTCGTCACTGCTTCAAGTGCAGGATACGGGATAACAACCAACATGCGTTTTCCCTGCGACAGTGCTCGTTCCTTGAGAATTTAGATTCAAGAAGATCAGCCTGCAAAGATTGCAAAATGGCTGTATGTTCTGGCAGCCAGCAAGATTTGGTAAAGGTTGGTTGTATCAAGGCATATAAAAGCTTGATACGCTGGGCATATTCGGGAATGTATGTACGCCCGAAATTCAAAAATCCCAGCAAGGACTGTAATTTTTTCAGAGTTGTAGGAGCGCACAGTTGTGCGCATTCCTGCAAGAAGTGAGGAGCCTATCCTCGACCTTCATTGTTGAGCTCATAGCCCAGGAACAACACTGTGTACTTTGCAAAGTTGAACTTGTAACCGAAGTCCGCAAAGTTACAAATTATGCGATCAACGAGACACAGATGCGCCCAAATTTTGTCGTCTGTGAGATAGATTTCATCCACATACAAACACGCATCTGGGTCAACCCTCTCCAAGAGAGAGACTATGCGGGCAGCAAACACACCTGGACTATTCTTATAGCCCATTGGCAGGCGTTTAAATTGGCGTTATTTGCCGCCACAGGTAAAACTGGTCTATTGGGAACTCAGAGCATCCAAATTGTGGGCAAAAAAAACGTTAGATATGTCAAGTGTGGTTTTAAACCGTTTTCGCACAAGACCACCCACCAAAGCAGAGCCATGGGTATTCTGTACTGCACAAGTACGGCAATGAGCGTTTAAATGCCGGTAATCCAATACCAAATGGTAAGAACCGTCGGGCTTGGTCACAGTAAAAAGTGGGTTATTCATCGGTGACACACAAGTTTCAATTACACCTTGATATTCCAATTGTTCAAGGATTTCTGCAACGGAAGCCTTAGCTTCACCTCGGATGTGATTTTGAGGTTGAGGCTGCGGCATAGACCGTAAGGCAATCTCGTGGTGTGGGGAAAATGTATCCCAACCACAATCCGTACGGTACAGAGCAGGTGCAAGGGCCTTAGCCCACTCTTCTGCAAAATTCAGCGCATGCTCCTTTGAGACAGTGTGCAAGAAACTAGGAAATGTCATAGGTAGTTGTAAGATTTTTCCAAAATACCCCTTTTATGGTATGTCACCTTCAATTAAAAGGACAATTTCATAAAGTCTATCAGGAGGAGCTACTCTGGTATCAGCTGTCTCCACAACAACATATTGGTCAGTCGCTGTCACCTTCAGTAGTGGACGCAGGGCCTCTCGCACTATGGTAATCTCCGCTTCGCTGTCCAGCAGGGTCAGAGCCCATGTCAGATTCCGAAGCTACGTTCTCACTATCTGTGGCATATCTCGCTGTTAAAGCGGCAACTTTCTTTTTCTGAAACTGGGGTCTCTTCTGCGAAGAATCATCCTGCTTGCCTTTTCCGTCTTTTGGGCGGGGCTGGTTGCGAGCCTGCGGGCCACCCCTACCTCTTCCGCCGCCTCCACCACTGGACGATGAGGCCGATGTGTCCTGTAAAGAACGAGAAGAGCATTGATCAGGAACCTGAAACCTATCAGGTGACTTAATCGTAGTGCGGTTGCGCAAATCATATACACGTTCAATAGACGCAGGCACTAGTGAGTGGGGACGGGACTCCTGTTTCTGCTGTTGTTTGCCCTGTTTTTTATTTCTGTTCTAATTCTTCTTTGGAGCTGCAAGTTGAACGTCCGTTTCAGACTTTGCACCCTGAGTTTGTTTTTTATCTTTAGTAGAAAAGGGCTTGAGACCTAAACTGTTGCGGCCAATCGTTTTAATTACAGCTGTAATAATTCTCGGTAACTGGCGGGGTTTGTCGGCATCGGGGACATCGCGTAAGGCATTAGCCACCTGAAAGTTCACCGCATCACCCTTTACATTAGAAAGGACAAGATCGGCTACTACATCAAATGTGCCAACGAGTCTCATTCCCACTTAAACCGCAGCCTCAGGTCCGTGTTCGTCCTGAACACGCTTAAGGACCGTTGGAAGAACAGCCAATGACGGAGTGCCGAAGCACCTTGTGTGCACTGCCGCAAAAATTCTACCCCATGACTCACAGTCACCGGTTTCTGGTACCAAGTCCTTGGGCAAACTAATTGTAAGAATCCTGTTTTTTTCTACAGGACTCGAATTAGGAAAAACTGCTTCCAGCTTGTCAAACTTTTCCGCAAGCCAAAAAGGCATATCATCCTTATCCTGGGGACGCTTTCCCATCACTGAGTTGACCAGCACGGGACTAAGCTTCATTCCGCTCGGCCCAGCTGGAAGGGCCGCAACCCCAGGGGCCCCGCCCTGGAAATTGCGGGTAATATATTGAACTAAGGCCCTAATGACTGCAATTGCAGAATTATATAGGGGCCTCAATTCGGCAACGGGGACTGCCCCCGCACGAGGATGTGGGGTAAATCCAACCAAAACAGGCCATGCAGCGCCTGGAATGGACAAAGGACCTAATCTAATCGCCTTTAATACATGGGGAAGGGCGCCATAAAACCAAACACGGTGCTGCCAGGCAGAAATTGGAATCTCCTGTGTCCTATACGGAACATATTCCACGGGCACGGCTGTGTGAGTATAAGTATGAAACGTCTGAGTTCCCGCATCCACAGCGGGAAACGTCACCCAAGAGTAGAAAATCTCAAACGGGTAAGCCAACTCAGCACTCACAACCAAAATAACCGCCGTGCCCTCCAAGCCAACGTTATAAGCTTGCAAATGATTGCGGACCGCAATGCGACTATGCTGCGTTATATCAACGTCAGCCATCACGACACAGAAGAAAATACACAATGTAAAACAATGTAGCACAACTGGGTAGTAATTCAAAAGGAAACCGTTTTGAAAGATTCAAGCTTGAAAAGTCCTATGTAACTATAGGTAGGTTTATCCGACACTACTATTATCCGGAAACAATAGTGAAGGGGTTAAGGACTGATAGAAGTACTACTCAAGTGTCATGTAATAAGACCACCATCGCTTGGGCGCCATATCACAGGGATTCTGCTCCTACACAGAACTGTGCATAGAGACTTGGAACCTCAGTAAATTAGGGTGTACCAAAACTCACCTTAGTATCCAAAATCCCCTACCAGACTAGCAATCAGTGTCTCATTGGTTCTTCCATACCCCCAATGATTAGACAGCCCAGAACAAGAACTTAGAATACCTCAGGTAACGTGGAACACACAAACACTCTTTCGTTATACTATCATATCAGTCCAAAACGAGGAGTAAATGAAGACACGTGCAAGTTTGAAATATTTATTCCTAATGCCGTGTTCTCAGGCGCAGTATCTTAGCTAATACAAGCAGACATATTATAAGCAACAAGGTTATCAGCATAGTTACTATTCCATAAAATACAAAGGGAGAAAGCATGTTAAAATGCTAAAGGGAAGAAGGCTAAATTGCACCTCAGTCTTACCCTCCCTTGCTAGTATATTATATTATATCTACAGAAGGTCTCTTTGGGATTACGAGGTCGACCCCATACCTCTGGTCCTAGTAGAAAGGTATCACATAATTTTCTACACCAGCTCTCTGCATACAAATGTTCTCCAACTGTCTAGAACGTGCGCTGATAAGACCGAACAACAACCACTTTGTTGAAATAACCTTGAAGGCCTCGGCACTCACTGTTCAGACATAGCTTACCAAGCAAGGCTGATACTATAGGAAAACATATTATTCTCGTGTGAAGCAAAATATTCTGCTAGACTCTAAACATTTATAATATTGTGTGCTGTGTGCAAAAGCAGCAGAGAGGAAAAATGGCGTTTAAACTTCTAATAAGCTCATGCTAACTTAACACAGTGTAAAGGCAAAGCCCATGTCCATGGCAACCCTTGTCTGTTCTAACAAGGGCTGACTGTAGTCATGGGCTTTCAGTACAAGAGCAGAGTACAGTGCTCTCTCAAGTTGCTCAAATTTGCACTGATACTCCGCAGTCCAAATCACCTTTTTGGACTTTTTCGTGGATGTCAAATCTGGTAAAGGGGCCCCAAAGTTAGCTACAAACCTTCCTGTTATAAGCAGTGTGTCCTAAAAAAGCTCTTGGGTAGTAGGCACCTCCCACTCCAAAACTATTTGAATCTTGGCATCATACATCTGATGCCCAAGTTAGACTACACCAGACTGCCCTATCTGGTACGTGGTTGGGTTGATAGTCTGTTTGTCCCCCTGAATCCTGACCAACACCTGTTCTAGATGCTTTAGGGGCCCTAACAACAGAATAGATGTTAAAAGGCCAGCCCATGTTTGATCACCCAAAAGAACAAGTTACGTACCTTCGGTAATGCCTTATCTGGTAGAGACTCTATATAGCCACAGATTCCTTACCTTAGAATTATTCCCAGGCATACGACTGGAACTGTAAAGTTTTCGTAAGCAGTTGCCCTGTGCGCCGGTAAGTAGCATAATTCAACCCGTGTAGCATTGTCGGCATCACCCATACCGGAATTAACGTGTGCGGTGCCTATATAAGTACTACCCCTGCATGTGGATGTCAGTTTCATTGCGCAACTTTTCATACCAGGAGCACACAGCCATGAAGAGCACTGACCAAAGGTGTGGAAACAAGGGTCCTAAATGGGGGAAGTACTGTCCTAGAAATCCATTCACAGAGTGGGGAGGATGGGTGAGTCGGTAAGGAATCTGCGGTTAAAGCCTCTACCAGATAAGGTGTGACTGAAGGTAAGTAACTTGTTCATCTAATAGAGACTTCTAGCGGAAGTTTCCCTATCTTAGAATAGATACCCAAGCAATACCTCCCAGGAGGTGGGTCTGCAAAACTGTTTCATACTAAAAAGTACAGCAGGACTGAACAAAGTGCCCATCGGACGGACCTTACTGCCCAGGCAGTAAGACTCCATGAAGTGTGTAGAGACCCCACGTTGGTGAATGACAGATGTCCAGGACCTGAACTCTGTGTGCTAACGAAGTGGTTGCAGCCTTACCTCTAGTAGAATGAGCAGGCAAGCCCTCAGCTGGCTGCTTTTTGACCAATGCACAGGAGATCTTAATGCAGAGCACAATCCATCAGGAGATGGTCGGTTTCTGCACTGACTTTCCCTTCTTCTCTCTGACATAATGTTGGTCGTCCATCCAGAAATCTTTTCTGTGTTCATGGTAGAACAATACTAATTTTTGGTCCAGTTCGGGGTGTTGCTTCTCTGCCTTGGATGTGGTAGAGAGTAAAAGGTAGGGATGGTGATGGACTGGTCTAAATGAAAGGGAGTGACAACCTTTGGAAGGAAGCTTTAGTGCAAAGAACCAGCTTGTTTGGGAAGATATTCAGAGATTGAGGCTTAGATGACAAAACCTGAAGCTCACTGACCCCCCCGGCTAGATGATATTGCCGCAAGAAAGTCCGTTTTGATGGTAAGGAGCTTGAGAGGACATTTATCAGTGGCCCCACAGGAGCGCACATCAGAAAGGTGAGCACTAGATTAAGGTCCCACTGAGGCATGATAAAGGGTGAAGGTGCGAACATGTGTTGCAGACCTTTCAAAAACCCATTTACCATTGGGGATTTGAACAGGGATGGCTGATTTGGCAACTGCAGAAAAGCTGAGATTGCTGAAAGATAGCCATTCAAGCAGAGACCTGCAGGGCAAGAAAAGAATAAAGAAAAGGACATGAGAGAGGGGAGCAGAAAGATGGGCAACCGGTTACTCTGCACACCATGCCACAAACCTGCCCCAATTGCAGGCATATACTATCTTGGTAGAGGAATGTCTGCATATGCCAATGGGCAAGTGTTACAAGCAGGATGCAGGAGGCAATGAGGCCCAGAAGCCTCAGAGCCAATGTCACCGAAACCCACATTAGAGGCTGAAACATTGGTATCATAGCCAAAATATCCTGGAATTGCCATTCGGGATAAGCCAAAACGGCACCAGAACAGCTCAAATCAAAGGAAGCATCTAAGAGGAGTCAGCATGTTGATAGTAAACCCCAGCGAGTGCAGGAGGCACCACCGTAGTCTGGATGTGGGAGACAATTGCTTGGGGGAAGCCCACCTACACCAACCAGTTGTCAAAATAAGTACCCCTAATCTTCGCAGATGAGCAGTAACCACCGCCATCACTTTGGTGAACACGAGGGGCACTGGTAAGGCCAAAGGGGAGCACAGCGAACTGAAAGTGCTCATGGCACACCGTGACCCGCAGTTAATGTCTGTTGGCAGGCAGGACGGGAATATTGAAATATGCATCCTGCAAGTCCAACGCTACTATCCAGTCTCTCAGGTCAAGTGCAGCCAGAACTCAAATTAGCGAGAGCATTGTGAACTTCTCCTTCTTGAGGAAGAAATTGAGAGGGTGCAAGTATAGGATAGAACGAAGGCCTTCCTCCTTTTGGGGCTCAAGAAAATAACAGGAATAACAACCACACCTCTGTGAGGCAGTGCCTGACCTCTGGGGCGAGTCACTGCTCCCCTGCCGCATCTTTGCCAACCTGCCTCTTGTTGCCTGGCTACCGCCCACATTACATTTGCGTCTTTCTGACGCCACTTTCCTGTGCTCCCCCCTCCCCCACCCCTCCCACCGCCCTCGACTTATAATGGAGGCTGTAGCGCAGTCTCGGTGAGCAGTGCCTGACCTCTTATGGCAGTCACAGCTCCCTAGCCTCATCTCTGCCTGCCTGCCTCTTGTTGCCTAGCTACCGTCCGCATTACATTTGCGTGTTGCTGATGTCTCTTTTCTGCCACTGCCGCTCCTGCTCTCCCAGCTCCACCCTGGCCCCTCCCACCTCCCAAGACTTATAATGGAGGCCACAGCGCAGTCTTGGTGGGCAGTGCCTAACCTCTTGGGCTTGCCACAGCTCCCCAGCCACAACTCTGCCAGCCTGCCTTTTGTTGCCTAGCTACTGTCCGTATTACATTTGCGTCTTTCTGTCGCCGCTTTCCTGTAGCTCCCCCCTCCCCTGGTCACTCCCACCGCCCTGGACTTATAATGGAGGCTGTAGCGCAGTCTCGGTGAGCAGTGCCTGACCTCTTATGCCAGTCACAGCTCCCTAGCCTCATCTCTGCCGGCCTGCCTCTGGTTGCCTAGCTACCGTCCGCATTACATTTGCGTGTTGCTGATGCCTCTTTCCTGCCACTGCCGCTCTTGCCCTCCTGCCGGGCCCTCCCAGGATTAATTTTTTTTAACAGACTTTATTGAGGAACCGTAGCAATTTGACAGCATAAAGTTATCACAATACGGTCATTTTTTTTCTTTGATCCCCATTATGGGTGTATGGAAATAATACAGAGTAGGAAGCCATTATACAGTGGTACAGATAATGTAGTTGTGAAGGATCTGTGATCAACCCTCACAGGATTCATAATAGAGGCCACAGCGCGGTCTCCGTGAGTAGTGTCTGACCTCTTGGGCCAGTCACAGCTCCCCAGCTGCATCTCTGCTGGCCTGCCTCCTGCTGCCTAGTTACAGCCCACTTTACATAAGCATATTGCTGACACCACTTCCCGACGTTGCAGCTCCCGCTTCCCCCCGGGCCCCTCCCACCTCGCAGGACTTATGAAGGAGGCCGCAGCCACTGACGCACCAAAAGCAAACCCGTCTGCTCCTGGACCACACCCAGCACCAGGACTTCTGGTCCTCCCACCATCTGCCGCTACACTACCAACAGTGCCTGGCCCTGGACACTGGACACTGCAACAACAGCTGCTTCACGTACTCCCCATGGTCAACCGAAGGACCATTCACCTGCTGCCAATGCTGCTTATTCTGCGACTATGGATCATCTGCCCACACTGACACCCGTGCCGCCTCCAAGCAGAAGCTATAAACAACCCAGAACCGCTCCAATGCATCCAGCTCAATGCCCGCTCCCTCTAGAATCATGTCACAGAACTCTGGAACACCATCCCACCTACTCCTTGGACGTCACCTTCATCCTCAAACCCCGACATCGCTACTGCCACCCCTTATGACTACAAGAAGATACACTGAGACCGCACCAACAAACACAGCGGGCGCTTTCGCCATCATCTTCAAGAAAACCATTTGATGCACCGCCAACAACGATGATACAACACCTCTCATGGAACACCTCAACTTCCGACTACAGACCAACTTTTAGACCATGATGTGAGGCACCCTCGCCAAGAGACCCCCGGGACCCCAACAGGTATTCTGCAACACAATCTAATGCCTCATCGCCAACCATGCCAACGACTCCCTCCACTACATCCTACTTGTCGATCTCAATATCCATTTCAATGACCCCAACAACATCTACTCCAACTCCCTCCTGGAGAACCTCAGCAACATCAGCCTCATCAACCTGGTCACCGAACCCATGGCACAAAGCCGGACACACAACTGATGCCATCTTCACCTCCAGCAACAGAATCAAATTCATCCACACCACAGAAATCACCCAGACCGACCACAACATCGTCCATGTTAGTATCTCCCACGCCCTGACACCATCTCCAAACACCCCAACACCACTCACCGGAGCTGGGGCAAGGTAACCGAGATCTAGTGGTCGCCGGCACTTGGCACCTCACAACCAGAACCCACAGCAGACCTTCACCAGACCGTCCAGAACTTCACCGCTTGGATCACCGAATGCGCTGACCGAGGCACCCCACTGTAATCAGCAAAAGCCAACAACACCTCCAAGAAAGCCAGATGGTACACTCCAAAGCTCAGAAGAACAAATGCAACTACCAGCGACTCGAAAAGCCCTAGGGCATGACAAGGACCCCTTCGACAGAGCCGCTCACAAAGCAGCCCTTAGCCGCTACCACTTTCACAGCCAAGAGAGCAGGAATCACCACCCAAATCGATAGCGTAGCCAAACACACAAAATAACTCTTCAAAATCATCAAGGAATTCTCCAACCCAAAAGCCACGAAGACCACAATTCACCTCTCCCAAAAACTCTGCGACACCCTCTCAGTCTACTTCCACAGCAAGATTACCACTATCTACAACAACTTCGACCCCAAATCCACCACTCTGATCCTCGAAAACCTCTCTTAACCAGTCAACACCAGCCGCACGATAATCACCTGGTCCCCGATCACCACTCAGACCACCTCAACCATCATGTCGTTCATCCACTCCGGGGCACCCGCCAACCCCTGCCCCACCATCTCTCTAATGCTGGAACCAACCCTATCAGCACAGAACTTCCCAGCATTTTCAACACTTCAATCTCCATAGCAATTCTCCCTGACAGACGGAAGCATGCGGAGACCAGACCCCTCTTAAAGAAGCCCTATGCCAACCTCAGCGACCTCAAGAATTAGAGACCCTGCTCCCCTACCCAACCAAAGTACTTGAGAAAGCCATCAACCAACAGTTACTTGGAACTAGACCACCTTCTCGTCGCTTCACAATCAGGATTTTGTGCTAACCAAATTGTTCTGCATTCTGTCGATCAATTGTTCTTTTTGCGTTAGTCACCCTGAGTGGTACGGGTATACCCAGACGTGGGTCCCGAGCTCTCCATGCCACTGGAGTCAAGCTATCCTGGCTGATGAGGGCTGAAAACCTGAAACCGGTCCTAGGATGCTTGTTTCCAGTCCAAGGAGGACCTGGCCTGGCAGTTCGGGCTGGACTGTTCTCATTGGGGACATGGTCAAGACTGATTTGCATATGGCTGGGTCAAAACTGTAATGGCACAGTGAGAAAAAAAAGATGGCCTTAGGCCCAGATCTCTGTGCTGGGGTGAATGTATGACATTGTTCTTTATTCTGTCCATCAATTGTTCTTTTTGCATTAACCACAGCACAGAGCCTGCACTGATTGCCGCCACTGATGACATCAGGACCCTCCACGACCGCAGAGAAACGGCAGCCCTGATCCTACTCAACTGCGTTCGATAGTCTCCCACCACATCCTCCTTGACACAAGCCACAACATCGGCATTCAGCAAAACAACTTCAGTGGATCGCATGTTTTCTCGCATGACGCACACAGACCATCTGCCTGCCTCCCTTCACCTCTGCACCCAAGCATAGCACATGCCCCAGGGGTCATCCCTCAGCCTCAACTTGTTCAACATCTACATGACCTCCCTCGTAGATCCCACGGACTCAACATAATCTCCTACGCCGACAACACTCAACTGATCCTCTCGCCCACTGAGGACCCTCACAACGCCCCAAAACCAACTTCTGCAACGCCATGACTGATATAGCAAAATGGATGAGAGACAGCTGCCTCAAACGCTGATAAAACAGAAGTTCTGGTCTTCGGGACGAACACCTCCGCAAGGGGCCACAGCTGGGGACCAGCAGAGCTCAGGCCAACAACCGGTCCTACAGACCAAGCCCGCACCCTCGGCATCATCCTCGATAGCCAACTGACCATGAATAGACAAGTCAACTCAGTCGCCTCCTCCTCCTTTCACACCCTTTGCATGCATCACCGAATCTTCAGATGGATCCCAACCAATATTAGAAAGGCTGTCACACACACCCTCGTCACCAGCCGCCTCGACTACGGCAACACTCTCTATGCCGGAATTTCCACCCAGCGCCTCAAAAGACTCCCGACTATACAGAACACCACAGCCAGACTCATCCTGAACTTCCCCAAATGAATCAGAATCTCCCCTCAACCCAGAAACCTCCATTGGCTATCATTCCAGAAGAGGTGCCAGTTCAAGATCATTATGCTTGCATACTAAGCTGTACGCAACCAAGGGCATTCCTACATCATCCATCGACTGGGCTTCAACTTCCCTGCAAGATACCTGCAATCTGCTTCACTCGCCCTTTCACACCCCCACAGCATCCATCACAGATGTAGCAGGGGCCGCTCCTTCTTCTACATCGCAGCCAAGACCTGGAACAACCCGTCCCCCACCTTTGAACAGCACCCTCCCTGGCAGACTTCAGAAAGAGAATCAAGACTTGGTTTTCAACGGGGACACGGCACCCCGGCTGGCGCCAAGATACCCTTAGGGAAGACAGTGCTGCGCTATACAAATACTAGTGATTGTTTGATTGATGTAAAGACGTTAGTCTTGACTGCCACTGAGGGCAGGTTAAGGTCCAGGACTTTGGCCGCTCTTCTCAATACCATAGCAAAAGATGCTCCCTCCTCAATAGCCACGGTAGGAGGAGAGATTAAGCCAGTATCTGGGGAGGTGTCCAGTCCACTGGCATCCGCTAAATCCTCACACCAGTCCATATTAGTGTCTAGGTGCTGGTATTCTTTAGGGTCCAGGGCTGCTCTAATCTTCCCCAAGTCCTAGTCCGTAAGAAGAGAGGTCACGCTTCGGCCTGAAAGGTATGGCTCCAATCAGCGCTGGAGTTGGCTTCGGACGATGCCACTCAGACTCCATGACGGAGTCGGGATGAGAAAGGGGACGGCACCAGAAGCATTGACATCGGGTCTTTTACCAGGGAGCATTGAGGTGATACCACCGGCATCGGTCCTGGATTCATCTGTGGATCCAAGGGTCCCAACTGCCGCCAACGGCAAAGCGGATGGTAGAGAACCAGTTGGGGCCTGGCCCCTCTCGAACCCGCAGGACCAGAGTGCGTGCCAGGAACGACGAGCAGCCCAAATATGAGGTGCATGACCTCATAAAATGTACAGAGTTGTGCAGGAGTCGCTCCCTGAAACTTGAGGTGCGGAGCCAGTCCAGACGCAAGCTCTATCACGGAGCCAGGCCTTGAATGACGATGCTCCCTTGTCCAATGGGAAGACTTGGTCAGATGGGGCGAAGCCAAAGACCTCCTGGCCTTCTTGCTCTTCTTTCTGTGGGATTTACCAGAAGGCCTACAGCAGATTTTGGCAAAGCAGCTCGCCGCCTTCGGCACCGATGCTGGGCCAACATAGGCCATCACTGTCAATAAATGTCACAGAGGAACTTCAGAATATAATGAAAAAGGACTACACTCCAAGACATTTAGTTTAAGAACACTTTATTGGTGACGCTTTTCAACTTGGTGGGCTTTGTCAAACAAACACAATAGTACAAAACATGACAACATGAATAACATAAAAACATAGAAACATAGTGCCTCTTAGTCTTTCTTCATTGATGCTAATCAGAATTCATGTCTTGTACAAATGTGCACTATTCAAAGTTACTCACTCAATGGAATGATCATTCATTGCAAGAATCCCATAATTCATTCAATTATTATTGTGTAACATCTTGGAGATATTAAAGTAAAAAACTGGCATCTAAGCAATGCATGTGCAGTACAGATGCTCATTACGCAATGTATGTCCAAAGCCCAGTTCTAATTAAATCAATCACTTATAAGACTGTCCCAGAATTCATTTATTTTTTGTTAATCAACTTTATTGGGTATTTTACAACATATAGAATTCAATGGGTGCAGCTCATTCAATACATATAGCAGAGTACTATCAACAGTTCGCGTAGGTCGGGTCATCCTTCTCCAGTCCGTATATAAACTCATAGGAACAGAGATAGAGGCATGATTCGTACAGTACAGCTCCAATCACGGTGGCAGTAAATTGAACCATTTCCCCCAAATCTTATGGAACAGGTCCGTTGCCCCTCTGGCTTCAAAGAGGGCCTCCTCCTGGGTCCCGCACCAATCAACCCCCCTCCTCCATCCCCCCACAGTAGGAGGCACAGCTCGGGACCAGTACCTTGCTATGTCCCTTTTGGCCACCGCTATCGCCGTCCCCAGCAGGCGTTTGTCCGCCCTGGATCCATCCAGACCGTCAAAGACCCCTAACAGCAGTCACAATGGCTCGTGGGGAACCTCCCAGCCCAGTGCCCGCATGAGCTCACGTTCCACTCCCCTCCAAAACGTTGCCAGCCCAGGGCAGAGCCACACCATGTGGTAGAAATCCACGGGTGCGAATCCGCACCGTGCGCAATCCGGGAAGGGTCGCAGGCGGGCGCGGAAGAGGCGCTCAGGGGAGAGGTAGGCCGCATGCAGATAGTAAATCTGGACCAGGCGTAGTTTGGCAGATGTGGTCAGGGTTCTAGGCGCCATGAGGGCATCCCTCCAGTCCGCCTCCTCCAGGGGCCCCACCCATCTCTCCCAGCGAGCGTGCAGTGTGTCTAGGGACGCAGGGCCGTTATTGACTAGGGATCGATAGATGCGGGACACCCCTCCCCTCCCCAAGTTCCCCATCATCACCTGGGCCTCTAGCGGACTGAATTCCGGGAGGGGGACTGGCAGTGGGAGATGTGTCTGGAGCGCGTGACGCAGCTGTAGGTACCGAAAGTGCTGAGTATGGGAAAGGGCATGGTTCCGCAGTAGGTCCGCGAAAGCCCGGATGTGGTCCCGACCCAAACGTCTCCCAGAACCGAGACGCCAACCAGATCCCAACGACAGAATCCATCCAAGGCCGCCACTTCCCGGATCCAGGTGCCATGCCATAATGGCGTTTGTCTAGTGAGTTTGGGGTCCCAGCCCGTGTAGCGCAGAGCTGCCCTCCAAGCCATGAAGATCGTTCTAGTAATGGGTGCCATAGATTGCAGCACAGGGCTGCCATACAGAAGGGCCTGGATTCGGGGAAAATCCGTCTCATCGAGTTCCACCCGGTACGCGGGGTAGGACCAGCCACCCGCGTACCAGTCATGGACAACGACAAGCTTGGAGGCAATGTAGTAGAGGAAGAGATGGGTCACCCCAGTCCCCCGTCGTAAGGGGGATTCGGGTGCGTGCCAGGGATATACGCGGGTGACCGTTCCCCCACAGAAAGCGGGTCAGAAGTCCGTCTAGCTCGCGGAACCAGGCACGAGGGAGGGGGATGAAAGTTTTCTGCAGGACATAGAGAAAGCGCGGGAGGACCATCATTTTAAAGAGTGCGCTTCTCCCTAGGGGGTTAACAGGGAGTGCCTGCCACCTTTTAAAATCAGCCTTCGTTCGGGCACCCAAGTGGGGCAATATTCAGTGCCCACTCGAGCTCTGGCAGAAGGGTTACCCATATCCCTAGATACTTGACTGAGTGGCGCCGTAAAGGGATGTCCGACTGCCAGTCATAACAGTTTCTCGATGGGTGTAGTGGGACCAGCATGGACTTAGCCGTGTTGAGCCGGAGTCCGGAGACTTTTCCGAAGGCCGCGATGGACAGTAAGCTCTTGGGGCCCGAGGTCGCTGGGTCCGCCAGGTACAGGACCACATCGTCGGCGTAGAGGGCTATTTTATCTATGTGGCTCTCCTTCCAGGTCCACCCTTGGACAAGGGGGTCCTGGCGAATAATCGCTGCCAGGGGCTCCATCGCTAGTGCGAACAGAAGGGGTGAAAGGGGGCCCCCCTGGCGCGTGCCTCTATGGATTGGGAAGGCCTCGGAGAGCACTCCATTAACCAACACCCGGGCCCGGGGGTTGGCATAGAGAACTCTGATAAGACGGCGGGAAACGGGACCGAATCCCATCGTCTCCAGCACATCCTGTAGGTAGTCCCAGTTCACCGAGTCGAAGGCCTTTTCAAAGTCCAGGAAAATGAGGGCCAGGTAGGGGGAGACAGAATTAATTTTTTTAAATCATTTTTAACATACATGATCTCTATTCATGATTGCTGTTTGTAGAGGTAAGCCCTTCATTAAAAATATATCTTTTCATCCAAGGTAGTGATACACGCAGGTTTATTGAGAACAGCAAAAACAGAGACCCCATCCACAAGATAGCCAGATCCAACTGCCTTTCACAGAATTCCAAATTCCAAACAATCAACCACCTACAGTCTGATTCCCCTACACCATCACCTGGAAGCCAACCTTGATAGAAATAAAAGAAATGCAAAACATCACATCCCTTCCCTCCTAATGAAACCTATCCTTGTCGCGGCATCGTTGGGTCCTCTGGCCTCCGGCCCTGATCGCCTTCATAGCCCATCGAGACTCTCAGACACTGGCGACTTCGCATCATCCAGATTGGATGGATCTGAAGAATATCCAATGCCAGAAGTTAGCCCGCAAACAGCGGATGGAATTATATGACATCGGTAGCTTAGAAAAATCAACCGCTAGTATTTACAACACCAGCACTGCAATGTACTATGTTTGACACCCTAGTCCGTCGCTTATTACCTACAGGCGCTCATGTCCGTCACGCGCGCTGTACACGCTGCAGCGAGCAGCTCCCGCCACAGCTTGGGCGGCGCTCTGGACACGCCGCTACCATTACACACAGCGTCAGGAAGTGGTGCGGGGGATATCGGGTTACACACTGACATCAAGGGGAAATTCGACACCAACTACATAAGTGCCACCAGTGCCTCCACTAGACGTCACTCGACCATTGAGTTTTTTCTCAATTTTTAGCCCCTGGTCGGGCCCCCCAGTTTGGACGAACACCTCTTTGGGGCTCGCCCCCACAGTTAAGCGTAATTTAAGTTGTTTTTCATATTTCCCTATTTTTCTTAATGTTGCTGGGTTGGAACCAAGTCACACGCCACACACGTCAAGACGCCCATCCCCTCTGCTCAACTTTAGCAGCCAAATAGCTATACTATGGTACGGGCCAACATAATTACATGGAATGTGCGCGGTATACACACACCAGCGCGCAGATACTCCATCTACGGCCATTTGCGGCGCAGAGCAGTAGACATTGCGTTCCTCCAAGAGACACACGTGTAGCAGGCAGAGCTGGGTAAGCTGCAAGGTACATGGAGGGGATACATGCATGGCACAAGCTACTCGGTCTGGGTAAGAGCGGGAGTCCCATTTGTCAGCGAACAGACACTAGTTGACCCAGAGGGTTGATACGCGTTAGCGGGCGACTCAACGGCCAGCTGATTCTCCTAGGTTCTGTTTATGCCCCCAATGTTGGCCACTCCGCCTTCCTAGATAGCCTCACAGGGAGACTTGCCAACTGGAACGGGGTCCCCTGGCTCATTGGAGGAGACGTTAACTCAGTATTGGATGTCGAGCTGGATAGATCATTTCCACCTCTCACGATGACCATTGCAGCGTCTAACGCACGGGCCCTCACAGATTGGCTGACACACTGGACACTAATAGACATATGGCGCGCCGCTAACCCGGATATACTCATATTACAAATTGCATGTACGATTAGACAGGATTGTGGGGTCCCCAGGGTTGCACACTCAGACCATAACCCCCAACTCTTAAAACTTAGCTGGGAGCTTGGGCGCCCACCCACTCCCACCTGGAGACTACAAACCGCGGCACTTGAAGACCAGCCCTTTCATTCGTCGCTGGGAACAGCTATCCTTGAATATTTTGAACTCAATGAGGGCACAGTTGGGGACAAGCTAGTGGAGTGGGAGGCCTTCAAAGTCACAGCTCGTGGGCACTGTCTGGGCACGACCTGGAACATACGCAAAACACTGCAGCACGACCTCACTAAAATAGAAACACAACTACTATGGTACGAGGCGCATGGCACACGGTAGGGAGACGGTGGCAGTGTCTCCCCGACCCGCTGTTCACCCGATGGTAGAGTAAGATCCTAGACTGTCTGTCCTGACTGCCTGCCTGCGAGGGCTGCGAGGAGTTAGGAAGCATTCTGAAACTTTTTGGCATTGGTTTTAACACTGGCGATTGATTTTATAGTCGTTTTATAATTGGGATTGATTTAATAATCCATACTCATTAATTGCTGCAAATATCCTGACACTCTCCCCCGCACTGCCTGGGCTCGATACTGTAGCCTGCCCGCCCCGGTCCGACTCGGCAATTACTGCCGTAGAGCGGAGGGCGGACAGGTAAGAGCCAGGCACACTAACATCCACTTCCGCTAGAGCGGAGGTCAGCGCTCTAGTCGTCACCGTCTTCAGGGCTATTTAGATTGGACAAAACATCGAGTGGCTGCGGTAGGGAGACGGTGGCAGTGTCTCCCCGACCCGCTGTTCACCCGATGGTAGAGTAAGATCTTAGACTGTCTGTCTGTCCTGACTGCCTGCCTGCGAGGGCTGCGAGGAGTTAGGAAGCATTCTGAAACTTTTGGCATTGGTTTATAACACTGGCGATTGATTTTATAGTCGTTTTATAATTGGGATTGATTTAATAATCCATACTCATTAATTGCTGCAAATATCCTGACACTCTCCCCCGCACTGCCTGGGCTCGATACTGTAGCCTGCCCGCCCCGGTCCGACTCGGCAATTACTGCCGTAGAGCGGAGGGCGGACAGGTAAGAGCCAGGCACACTAACATCCACTTCCGCTAGAGCGGAGGTCAGCGCTCTAGTCGTCACCGTCTTCAGGGCTATTTAGATTGGACAAAACATCGAGTGGCTGCGGTAGGGAGACGGTGGCAGTGTCTCCCCGACTCGCTGTTCACCCGATGGTAGAGTAAGAACCTAGACTGTCTGTCTGTCCTGACTGCCTGCCTGCGAGGGCTGCGAGGAGTTAGGAAGCATTCTGAAACTTTTGGCATTGGTTTTAACACTGGCGATTGATTTTATAGTCGTTTTATAAATGGGATTGATTTAATAATCCATACTCATTAATTGCTGCAAATATCCTGACACTCTCCCCCGCACTGCCTGGGCTCGATACTGTAGCCTGCCCGCCCCGGTCCGACTCGGCAATTACTGCCGTAGAGCGGAGGGCGGACAGGTAAGAGCCAGGCACACTAACATCCACTTCCGCTAGAGCGGAGGTCAGCGCTCTAGTCGTCACCGTCTTCAGGGCTATTTAGATTGGACAAAACATCGAGTGGCTGCGGTAGGGAGACGGTGGCAGTGTCTCCCCGACCCGCTGTTCACCCGATGGTAGAGTAAGATCTTAGACTGTCTGTCTGTCCTGACTGCCTGCCTGCGAGGGCTGCGAGGAGTTAGGAAGCATTCTGAAACTTTTGGCATTGGTTTATAACACTGGCGATTGATTTTATAGTCGTTTTATAATTGGGATTGATTTAATAATCCATACTCATTAATTGCTGCAAATATCCTGACACTCTCCCCCGCACTGCCTGGGCTCGATACTGTAGCCTGCCCGCCCCGGTCCGACTCGGCAATTACTGCCGTAGAGCGGAGGGCGGACAGGTAAGAGCCAGGCACACTAACATCCACTTCCGCTAGAGCGGAGGTCAGCGCTCTAGTCGTCACCGTCTTCAGGGCTATTTAGATTGGACAAAACATCGAGTGGCTGCGGTAGGGAGACGGTGGCAGTGTCTCCCCGACTCGCTGTTCACCCGATGGTAGAGTAAGAACCTAGACTGTCTGTCTGTCCTGACTGCCTGCCTGCGAGGGCTGCGAGGAGTTAGGAAGCATTCTGAAACTTTTGGCATTGGTTTTAACACTGGCGATTGATTTTATAGTCGTTTTATAATTGGGATTGATTTAATAATCCATACTCATTAATTGCTGCAAATATCCTGACACTCTCCCCCGCACTGCCTGGGCTCGATACTGTAGTCTGCCCGCCCCGGTCCGACTCGGCAATTACTGCCGTAGAGCGGAGGGCGGACAGGTAAGAGCCAGGCACACTAACATCCACTTCCGCTAGAGCGGAGGTCAGCGCTCTAGTCGTCACCGTCTTCAGGGCTATTTAGCAACGCCTCCCTATTGAGCGCGCAGCGGTCGCACGCAGGGGGCGCCTTCGAGCGCGCCTAAGAAGCGCCGAAGAAAAGCCCGTCTGCGCCCGTCCGCGACAGGACGGGACTAAGGGACATGGCTCTAACACCTGGTATTCCTGATTCACAGGTTAGCACTATTACATCTTATTCAAGGAATAATCTTCTTAGTTTGATCCCGATTTCCCTTGCTACTTGTATGCGCGAGTCTTGGCCTAATTTCGAGGGTCCTTTTTCTTGCGCAAACTGTCGCTTTCAGGCTGATCATACATGTTTAATAAAGAGTAATCTATCTGGCACCCTCACTACAGCCGCGTCAGGGCATTCCCATCAGACACCCTCCTTGTCCTGTGTAGCCAGTACTCCCACCGCTAACTATGCTGCCGGAAAGGAACCACCAGGACTTGAATGTTTTTTATTGAACATACGTTCCCTACCCAAACACTACCAACAACTATGGGACCTTATAAATACAGACTTGCCAGACATCTGTTTTCTCACGGAGACATGGCTAAAACCCCACACTATCCCCGCAATCACGTTAGGAATCCCTGTTGGATATAAGATTCTTCATCTAGATCGCTTGACAAAAATAGGAGGCGGTGTGGCTGTGGTTTACAAAGAGAGTCTAAAAGTCTCTGTACTTGACCAACGATGCGATGCTCAGATGGAAATAATGATCTTTAGATTTTCCCTTTCCTCTAAATTACAGTGGAAAGGAGCATTAGTATATCGCCCTCCTGGCTCATGCTCTGATTTTTCCCTAACTCTTATGGAACTATTAGCCCCATATTTTAGAGCCAAGGAAGACTTCATTCTCCTTGGAGATTTTAATGTTCACATAGACCTACCAAATCACCCTGATAGCATGTCTTTGCTTGCTGATCTCTCTAGTCTGGGACTGAAAATTCAGAATAAGGGCCCAACACACCTGGGTGGCCATACACTTGACCTAATCTTAACTAACGGCCCTAAAATAATATCCTGCCCTCCCACTATTATTAGTTGATCAGACCATTATATGCTAACTTTTACCTTACTAGGTCCTCACCCACCACATCAAAAACCTCTCCCTGCAATATGGAAACGAAAATGGAACAAAATAACCCTAGAAGGACTACAGAGAGTATGGAAAGAACCCACTCTCTCTGAAGAGGATGACATTGAACAAGGTCTAGTTAAGTTTAATAAAGTACTCCTGGAAGCAATTGATTTACTTGCACCGCTAGAATTACATAAGCAATGCACTAAAACCAAGCAAGAAACATGGTATACAGAAGAGCTAAGGGCTGAGAAACAAAAATGTAGGAGTTTGGAGAAAAAGTGGAGAAAAACACATACATCTACCAGTAAAAAACACTATTTGGAGGCACAATCGAACTATTTTAAACATATAAAAAAGCCAGGAGCAATAAACTTGAGTTACAAATAACAGAGGCAGGGAACTCTACTAGAGAACTTTATAAAATCCTGCAATCATTTGTCAAGCCTATAGCCTACGAAAGCCCGGATGATTTCAGTCAAACTTTATGCGATGATGTTTCCGCATTCTTCGAGAATCAGATTGATTTAATTTACGAGAAAATCACCAAAGCATCAAACACTAGGGATACAATTGGCTCCCCCTGTCCCAAGCCAGCTAAGAGCGAAAATAGTAGGCTTACTATGATTCCAGAGATTAGCCTGACAGAAGTCACCACCCTATATAACTTAATCAAATCAGGCTCACCCACAGATTTGCTACATGCTAAGATGATAGCTCCACTTGGCAGCCTGTTAGCTCCGAGCTTCAAATCACTGATTAACCTCTCACTTAAAGAAGGAAAGATTCCCAGTGACTGGAAAAAGGCAGTTGTGAACCCTGTCCGCAAAAATACCGCGTTACCATGGTCTGACCTCAACAACCTCCGTCCTATATCTCTCCTACCCCACCTGAGTAAGATGACTGAGAGACATGTCAACATCCACCTGTCTAAATTTATCGAGGCAGCGGACGGTCTGGACCCTTCTCAATCCGGGTTCAGACCAAATCATAGCACAGAATCAGCCCTCCTCTCCGTGACCAATACCATCCGGATGGCACAGGATAGAGGAGGCTCCATGATTCTGGTGCTATTAGATTTGTCCGCTGCCTTCGACACGGTGTCTCATGACACCCTCATCAGTCGTCTGGAGGGTGTAGGAGTGGACGGAACGGCCCTATCATGGTTAAAAAGCTTTATATCTGGCCGCTCACAAAGTGTTCGTCTGGGCTCCCACTCTTCCATCTTCAGGGAGCTCACAAAGGGGGTCCCACAGGGCTCATGCCTAAGCCCCACATTGTTTAATGTGTATGTGCCCCCCCTGGCGAAAATTGTGAGGGAACATGGGTTCACACCAATATACTATGCTGATGACACCCAGCTATTATTCCCTTTCCAAAATATGACTCCAACACTAAAAAGCTCTTTTGCTGCAGGAATGAGAGCGATAGCCGGATGGATGACCTCCAATTGCCTACAGTGTAATGTAGGCAAAACGGAGGTCATGCTCTTTGGAGATGCCCCACTCCTTTGATCACCTGAGTGGTGGCCTCCTGAATTAGGTATGGCCCCATGCCCAAAAGAAAACGTAAAAAATCTAGGTGTCAAGCTTGATCAACCCTTGGTACTCAAAGATCATGCCATACACGTTACAGGGACCTGTATGAGGGTGATTGGCTTACTTAGGAGAGTCTTCCCCTACTTAGCAGACCACCATAGGAAAACATTGGTGCAGACCCTGATAATCAGCAGGTTAGATTACTGTAATGGAATACTCATATCTGCTAATGAGGAACAGCTGGGGAGGCTACAAGTAGCCCAGAACACGGCTGCTAGGTTGATCTTAAACGCTCCAGCCAGATCCTCCTCCCGTCCTCTGCTAAATAAGCTGCACTGGCTTCCCATTCGCCAGAGAGTGAAATTTAAGGTTTGTTGCACCATTCACAAATGTTTGTTCGGATCCGGCTCCAGATACCGAACGGACATTTTTAAACCCTACCAACCAGGTCGAACCCTACGCTCAAAAAACCAAGCCCTGCTTCAGATCCCTAGGATCAAAAGAGAGAGACAAGGAGGCCGAGCTCTATCATACAAAGGCCCTACTCTCTGGAACTCTCTGCCTCTCACTCTTAGACTAAACTCCAATCTGCTTGCATTTAGGAAATGCCTGAAGACGTACCTATTTTCCTTCCAGTAGCTCCATCATCGATACACAGATGTTATTGTCTGGCTCTACCTTTGGAAAGAACATAAGCGCGGAGATATCTCCCCGGAGATCGAATCCTGCGCTATACAAGAACCCAAAAATAAAAAAATAAAAAAATGGCGAGACCAGGGGTAGAGACCATCATCGTCTAGAAGCATTACGCATGTAACACGCCGAGCTGCTGGAACGCCTCCGCTGCCATAACTATGCAGCACACACAGCCCGCACGCACGCCACCGCTGATCATGCGGGACGGCTCTTAGCTTGGTTCATCAGACAAGAGCATGCCCGCACGCCCATAAGCGCCCTACGGGCCGACACTAGTCTGCTAGTGCACACACAGCATGATATTCACGCAGCCCTGAATCATCACTATAAGATATTATACCAATCCCGCAGTCTACGAGACCCAGATGCCCTCTCATCCTTCCTCGACCGGATACAACTGCCTGAGGCATCGCCGGAGCACACTGAGCTCCTGGATGCTGGGATATCTCTAGAGGAACGCAGGGAGGCAATCTCCGCGCTGGCGACAGGAAAAACTCCGGGACTTGACGGCTTTCCGGCCGAATATTACAAGGCGTATCAGGTAACATTGGTGCCGCACCTACATACCCTCTTTGGAGCCTCGATAGAGGCGAGGCACCTTCCCCCCTCGCTCTGCGAGGCACATCTAATTTCGCTGCCTAAACCCGACAGATACCATACCGGCATGGGCTCGTACAGACCTCTCGCCATCCTCAACACCGATTATAAAATACTGGCTAAAACTCTAGCGGACAGACTAGCGCAAGCAGTTCCCTCCCTGGTACACGCCGACCAAAATGGATTTGTACCCTCCCGTAGTACTTCACTTTACCTACGCCGCTTCTTCCGAGTGGCAACTCATTCTACATTTGAATGCCGCGAGCGGGCTGCCTTGTACTTGAACTTGAAAAGGCATTCGATTCCCTCGAATGGGAATACATGTTTGCGACCCTTGGAAAGTACCAGTTAGGCCCCGCCTTTTTGCAGCTGACGCAGCTGCTCTATACAAACCCGACGATGAGAGTGAGGGTGTGCCCCTACATCTCTGAGGCCATCCAGTGCGACGAGGCACGAGGCAGGGATGTCCTTTGTCCCCTCTCCTTTTCACACTGGCCATGGAACCCCTTGCAGAGTCCTTGAGTACCCAATGACATGATGGCATTCCGCTAGGTGGCGACGTGCATGCAGTTTCGTTGTATGCTGACGACCTGTTGATATATTGCAGAGACGTCAGTCGGATCTCGGGGGACCTGGCCCGTGTTCTAGAAGAGTTCTCAACGATATCAGGTCTAAGAGTTAATGCTGCTAAATCCAAACTGTATGCCTTTGGAACAGGGGTCTCAAATCCAGGATTTGTGCTCAATGGGGAGCGGGTGCAATGGTGCCAAGACACGTTTCGTTATTTAGGCATACGAGTCTATCGGCAACTGCAGGATCTCTTTGATGGCAACTTAGGTAGGGCTTTGTCAGCCATTCGCTCTCAGATGCACTTCTGGAGCATACTCCCCCTGGCAGTCACGGGCAGAGTGGCACTGCTGAAAATGGTGGCCTTACCACGGCTCCTGTACTACTTTGCTAACCTGCCTAATTATATACCAGCGTCCTGCTTTGACCAACTGGAACAGACAGCTAGGGACTTTTTCTGGGGTCCCAACCGGCACAGGGTAGCGATCAAGAAACTATATCTGCCCACAGATCAGGGGGGTCTAGCGGCCCCTTGCTTTGAGCACTACTACCTGGCGGCTCTACTCCAATGGATCGCCAGACAGGTTGCAGATCGGCAGCGTAGCGACACGGCATCCACCCAACCGCCATACACCATGTTGTAGATCCTCATGCTCTTCCACCCTGGGGCGCGCACACGTTCCCAGGAACCATTATATTTGAACGTGGCATATAGATGCTACCGGCGGAGCCTCTACATTACGCGGCATGTCACACCCTATGCCCCTGTCCTCCCTTTCGAAGGCACTCCAAGGGTCTGACAATATGCACAGCCTACAGCATATTTGCACCATTGGCACGGAGCCGGGATACGGACCCTAGGCGCTCTCTACCATGAGGACTCACTGATCCCCTATGTGATTCTAGCAGCAACCGAGGAGCTTCCCGCTCCTCGACAATTTCTTCTACATTGCTCGCTGGTGGCCACCCTTGCAAAGACATGGGGAGATCTAGGCACTGAACCACAAATGCATCTTACCATCCAATATCTGCATGTCATGGGGCGGGGTAGGCACGTGACACGTTGGTTTGCCGCTTCGCTGCGTCATCACGCAGCAATTACTCTAGACCCCCTCAGGCGCAAGTGGGAGCATGACTTAGGACGCCAACTCTCAGATAAAACCTGGACACAGATACTGGCTAGCCCGACCCGTATCCCACAAACCATGAGACTCAGACAAATACAATACTTTATTACACGTGCATACTTAACACCAGCTAATATTAACAGATATTTCCGTTGAGCCGACTCTGCCTGCCCCCGATATGCAGCTCTAGATGCAGACCTAATACACATGCTCTGGGGCTACCCCAACCTAAAAGCATACTGGAGGGGGGTGGCGGAAACACTCCATGCCTGTACAAAGAGAGAGATAACGTTTGAGTGGCAAACATATTTACTACACTTCTTCTGTAGGACGCGCAGCACTAAGGTCACCCCACGGTTCCTAGATTTGGGCATAATCACAGCCAAACGGCTCATTACGAAAAGATGGAAGGCATCAGATCCCCCACAGGTTCAGGCTTGGAGGTGTTCCACCATAGCGTGGGCCAGAGCGGAAGGCATGGCGATCAGGCGAGAGGAGCTGGTGGGCCTCAGGAAAGTACCTATAGCTGAAAGTTGGGATGCGATTCTGGTAACACTGCAACAATCCACAGATTTACCAACCCAGCCCTCACAGACATCTGCCCTAAACAATCAACAATGCACGCGAACCGCACCTACAGACTGCACTTGTGCAACCGATACAGTGCCAGCAGCTAAACAATATCATCCCAACGCACCTGCGCACCATAGTCCTATGACGATGACAATATTAAGGGGCACCTTCGGAGGCATAGATACCGCTATACATGTACTCAAGCTTGCATGTCTGACCCAACCCTACTCCAAGTTCAATACCCTAAATGCAAAGTTATAGCCACATGAACAGCTATATTACTCTCTCTGTACCTAACTGACTCTTAAGCACAAGCTGCTCCGTGAACTAAGTAAATATTTCAGATACATGGGTTACGAACAGAACTGTATTATGAACAGTCATGTGTCAAAACATTATGAAGAAAACAAATGCTGAAATACCTTTGTTGTACCCACATATACAGTTGTCTAGTGACGCACAATGTCTACTGTTGTTACAAATTGCATAAAAGATGTAATAGCAGTTCATGCAATAGTTTACTAAAAACCAATAAAAAGATTAAAAAAAAAAAATGAAACCCATCCTTGTCGCCAAAATGTAGAGGTTAGCCCTTTCTTCAAAATAAAGCTCTTCATCCAAGGTAATGATAAACGCAGGTTTATTGAGAACTTCACAAACAGCCAGGTCCAACTGCCTTTCAAAGAATTCTAAATTCCAACCAAGCAACCACCAACATTCTAATCCCCTACATCGTTAACTGGAAAACAACTTTAACGGAAATAAAGAAATGCAAAACACAACACTGTTCAAAGCTGGATGCCACATTTGTAATCATAATATGTCCTAGCTCATCAAGTATTAAGTGAGCTTCATAGAATCACACACCTTGATAAATAGATCAACTCAAGTTTCAATACTGTGCATAAATGTCACCGAGTTTGGCACACGCTCACTTTCATATCAACAAATAGGCTGCTCTGAGATAGCTAACATGTATCCAACTCAATAATATCACTCTTTTGGTTAATACCCAAGTGGGCTCATATCAAGTATAATATACAAGGCTCCGCTGGTTATTGCTCATGTAGGCCTTCATTATCATTAACAGACCATATGCCATTGTGTTCCTTCTCAATTAATTTACCTATGGTGAAAAGTATGCTCCATAAAGCATCCCCATCAGTCAGGACATATGCTAACCCATTTGCTGCTTCTGTCGGACAACGGCCGACGCGTGCACTACCTCCGTAGTGCTGCGCACGTCCATTGGCTGACGTGACCCCGCCCACCTAATTAAACGGCCGCACCGTGGCGGTATTCGTGCCACGGTTAAGCGGCTAACAAAGCACAATGGACTTCTAGCCTTGTTATCTTATGTGTCCCCATCCCTTAATCTAATGTGCAAAACTTAAATATGTGGCGTAACACCTGAATAAAGAACATACAATCAAACAAATATGTACTGCTAGCTCCTCTTCAACATTAAGGCCCCCAGAATTGTTGATTCTAGGATCCAAGATGTACCTGGACTCCAGCCTCCTTAAGGTATTCTCCCTTTACCACCCCTTCTGTGTAGCAGAATAGTATCAATGCCAAAAAACATCCAAAGATCCGCATAACCGGCACACATCTCCATCTCCATAAATTGTCTTGCCACTGGGTAAGATTGATCATTATTTTTAATGGCATGTAAATGTTTCAGGACCTGTATACTATCTGAAAATTGTAGTCATGATATTTTCTTCCTTGCTATATGCTACCTCCATACTGCAATGTATTTTGGCTCTCACCAATTCCCCATAGGGGAAGCTCCATTTTAGTTTATTTGGATGTTGGGTTTATGCATGAAGTATGCTAATGCCTGCTGTAAGTTTTCTGTGTAAGTTTGTCTCCAATTTATGTCCCTTTACTTTTGTGAATGGCTAGGTGGTCAATACAATGGGAGCAGATGTGACTAGTAAAGGCAAAGTTAATATCAATAACTCATCATTTTATGTCTCTTGTTTCCAGTCTTAAATGAGTAACAAGTCATCAATGTACCTTATCCACAAAACTATTTGTCTGGTGAATCTCTCACTTTTAACTGTCCAGCTCACCTGCTCTTCCAACAGCCCATGAACAAGTTTGCATAGCTGGGAGGGAAGCAGGGGCCCATTTCTGTTCCTGACAGTTGCCTGATTCATTGCTGTTCTAAGAAGATGTTATTGTTTAGACAGAGCTGTATCATGTCAAATAGCATGTTCATATGATCATACAGGCATAGTGGGTCTACTGTGGAAAAAGTATCTGCATGTGGCTTGACCATGTTCGTGTGGAATATGAGTACAATGACATCACATCAAGTGTTAGATGGAGGAATGCCTGTTCCCAATGGATCTTGGACATCTTTAAAAGAAAATCTGTGCTATCTAGACAATATGATGTAAGGTTTAGTACATGAGGCATCATGAAGTGATCCAAATATATTGCTGTGTATTCCAGGAGCCCCTCCAATGGATGACACCATGTGCCTCCCTGGTGATCTAGTTCTATCATTATGTATTTTTGGAAGGAGATAAAAGACTGGAGTTATGTAGTGATCTGTTCTGAGCAAATAATAATCCTCATAACTCAACCAAACATTCACTTTCCGGTTCCACAAAACCTCATGGTAGCTCCCTCTGTATAGGCAGTCATGTATATGGGCTCATAGCAGCCACAAAGCAAAAAGCTGCGAGTGGCCATCCTCTCTATAATTTTTAATGTATCAGACCTCTACATTCTTCCCCTTATCGAAGGGTTTGATGCCCATGGGTTTGTCCTTCTGCAGTTGTTGCAGAGCCAGCTTCTAGGGCCATGTGAGGTTGGGTTGTCTATTATGCATTTTTCATTATCTGATTTCTATGAGCTCTTTAGTTACAAACTCATGAAATACATCAATGTTGTCTCTGGGCATGCTGGATGAGTATCTTGATTTCATTTTAAAGCAACTGTTACTACTATTGTTAAAACTCGAACCCATGACCAAAAAGACATCTCTCTCATCTTTTGTACCATGACACTTCATTTCCTTCTAGGGAGTTCAATGTAAGCAGCCGTTTACATCACTTATACAAAGTTCACCAGAGGGTTCACAGGTCCCTTCCCCTGATGCAATGCCATCTTTTGTGGAACAGTCTGTGTGATTTAAACAGTTTTAATTTGCAGATGAAAAGGTATAAGTAAATTTGTCTTAAGCTGTAATCAAAGTCTGAGTCTGAGCAAAAGGTGAAGCCCAGTTCCAAGACTAAGATCCTGATTACGATGTCAGTCGGAGTTGTCTCTGACCGAGCGCAGCGCATGTGGAACGGGTCGGTCGGTGGTCCTGACCGAAATCGCAGCGAATGTGGAACCAGTCGGTCAGTGGTCCTAATTTGGCAATTAGGATGCAACTGCAACTTACATTTTACAGTGGGAGCCTGGGAGCCACACGGTGCAGGGATATGAAGGGGGGCACTATAGGTGCCCCCCAGGGCCATAACCGCAGGCCACAGAGGCAAAGTCGCTTTCCGACAGCCTTTCCATGTCAGAAAGGCTAACATGGAAAGGCTGTCAGAAACCGACATCATAATCCTTAAGGCAGAATCTCCGTCCTTAAGGGATTAATGTTGGTTCCCGCCTAGCCGACGGGCTCCTTAAGCTCGAATCAGAATTCCCGGCTGGTTTACACTCCAAAAGCAGTCATTGTAATTCAGAGGTTGGAATGTAAACCTATCATGTCGGTCACTAAGCCTCCGACGAGTGGCTGGAGGCTTACTGACCGACATCTAAAGAGGCCCTACGTGTTCTACATTACTTAATATGTGGGAAGAAAGGTTCACAGTAGTTCAACTGTTCTCACTACATTGGGCCATAATTTGCCACACCTTGTTTCCACCTTCTATCTCTCCCTCTATGGCTCGGCTTTGGTTTTGTTTTGTAAAAAACTGGGTTAGTGATTAAGAGGTGTAAAACCCTCCTCAAACAGCAACCACAATACTTGTCAGAATGGAGTTACAAGTACACCCCAAAATTAACCTAGTTTGGCACAGGGCAGTCAGGCTAAACTTAGAGACAATGTGTAAAATATTTATGCAGCACTTCAAACAGTAATAAAGTGAAAAGACAACAAAAAGACACATCCAACACCAATTTTGAAAAATAGAGTACATTTAAATAAATAATTCAGGATCAAATGACAAAAACCCAATCAGTAGAAGATTTGAAGTTGAAGATTTAAGTCAAAATAGAGCCCACAGCACAAAGTGCCAACTGGATATCTGGTTGAGCTAGATTGGGACAAGCTCACAGGTTCAGGCCAACCACGATGGAGCATGGGCCGGCTACAGGGACGCAGTCACGCCTGCAGAACAAGATTACCTAATTTCTGGTTGTGAAGAGTTGCAGGTGGGGCGATGCAAGGTCAGGGTCAGAGATGCGTCACACAGCGTCGGTTCCAAGGAGTTGCGAAGCTGAGATGTGAGGTCCTGCATCATTGTCGAGGAATTCATTGACGAGGGGGCTTGTGATGCAAAGTCCTGCATTGAGGATGCGTCATGCACCAGCTGGTTCTGAAGAAGCTGTAGGTCTTGTCATGTGGTCTGCGGCATAGTCATCAGGGCTGTCATCGGTGAGAGGTATGTAATGTGAGGGCCAGCATCTGGGATGTGTGATGTAGCAGTGGTTCCGATGAGGCTGCAGCCTGTGAGTGCAATGCACAGTCCTTATGCCGGAAAAGTCCACACAGCATAGGCAAAACATCAATTCTATTATCCTGGGTTGCACTGCGCAGCATGAAGATGTGTCGCTTCTTCTGGATCCACAGATGGGTTATCACAGAACCTTCAGCCCTACTTCCAAGGGTTCAGGACTAGGGTGGCGCCACTTGGGGGGTAGGACTCACAGATGGCAGAGTCCAGGTGCTGGGTTCAAGGTTGTTGGAAGCCTGCTCTGTCCCTGAAGCTTCTGGTCAGGAGGCCTGCCCCATAGCCCATGGATTAAATCTGGGTTCCTGGGTTTAGAGATGAAATTCAAGTCCAGTCCTTCTCACCAGGAAAGAGGGCAGAAGGTCTGCAGAGCAGGCCAACTGGCCTTCAGAGCAGTAGTCAAGCAAAGTGGCAGTCCCTTCAGTAGCACAGCAGTCCTTCTTCCTGGCAGAGTCCACAGGTTCAGAAGTGTACTGAACAGTTGGTGTCTAAGGTCCACTATTTAAACCTGCAGCCACTTTTAAGTGGAAAAGCTACCAGAGGATTCCACTCCGTAGAGGTGCCTGGAATTTCCTGCCACCCTGCCCTGGCCCCAAATTCCCTAGTGTCATGACAGACTAGAGTCAAACACGTTTCTGAGAGTACTCAGGCAAGGCCTTTGTAATGTGCAAGTATGGTAGGTGATCGTTATCTCAGAGTGGCTCATCCTGTAAACACTAGCTTACTTTTGTCTCACTGCCTGGGAGCAATACACAAAGACAAACTGCCAACAACACCTAATCTTGTGACCCAGGATACAGGCAGCAGCCACCAACCTTTTGAGACAAAAACATTGCATATTTCTAAATGTGTCATTTTTAGAATTGTGATTAAAAATCCGACTTCACCATTAAAGAGGGCTTTTAATTAAAATGATTTAGAGACTAAACTCAAACCGTCTACCTGCTCCCAATTGGAAGTTACAGCTTATTAAATGTAGTGAGGTAACCCCAATATTATCCTATGGGAGGGGTATGCCTTGCAGCAGTGAAGAATAAATGTAGGAGGTTTTCAAAACCAGATATGTGAAATTTGAATTGAAATTTGAATTTTGAATTTAATTTAAAGGTATTTATTGAAGCGCACGTACACCATGCGGTTTCATGGCACTGTAGAGGAGAATGATGCTTGAGTAAAGAGGGGGGAGTGGTTTAGATTTTAAAAGCCTGTGCAAACAAATTGGTTTTCAAGGTATTGCTGAACTCCAGATAGGATGATGTTGATCTAATTTGGATAGGTAGAGAATTCCAAAACTGTGGAGCAAGGACTGAGAACTTAGAGCCTCCGATTCTGCTCTTCTTGAACCTGGGCACCACTAGGAGACACAGAGAGGAAGATCGCAGTTGTCTGCTGGGGATGTAGGGTACGATTTTCGACATGATAAAAGATGGAGCTGTTCCCGCAAGGCCCTGGAACGTAATACATCCCATCTTGAAGAGGGCCCTTTCTCTAATTGGGAGCCAATGGAGGGATCTTAGAAGGGGAGTGGTATGGTGTGATTTGGGTAAACCATAGACCAGGCGGGCAGCTTGGTTCTGCACCAGTTGGAGTCGCCGGATGGCGTATGCGGGGGCACCGTTGTATAGGGCATTCCCGTAATCCAACCGGGAGAGGACCATAGCCATCAAGATCAGTTTAAGGGCTGAAAAGGAAAAAAAACGTGAAATCTTTCGAATAGTGCGCAAAGTAAAAAAACAGGAAGAAACCACCGTGCTAATCTGAGAGTGTAAGGTGAGTGGTTGATTGAGAGTGATTCCCAGAGTTTTGACAGAAGGAGAGGGAGAGGGGGAAGGACCAAAAGAGGGGGGCCAAAAAATGGGGGACCAAGGATTGAGTTTACCGCCAGTGAGAAGAAGTTCGGTCTTATCAGGGTTGAGCTTAAGATGGTTGAAGCTCATCCAATCCCTGATAAAGACCATCACCAACTGAAAATTATAAATAGAATCAGGGGAGTCAGAGAGGTTAAAAATAAGCTGGAGGTCATCGGCGTAATTAAACACCGTGACCTCCATCCTCTGCAGAGCAGAAATAAGCAGACAGATGTACAAATTAAAAAGGAGAGGGGAAAGAGAAGATCCCCGAGGGACACCACATTGCACTTTGCGGGTCTCGGAGGAAAAGTTCGCCAGATGGACTGCCTGTGAGCGATCGCTCAAAAATGAGCTGAGCCAGGCCAGGGCAGAGCCTCCAATGCCTGCCGCCTCGACACGGGAGAGAAGGATGGTGTGGTCCACCGTGTCGAAGGCGGCCGACAAATCAAGAAGCACCAGTGCCTGTGGAAGATTAGCATCTAGCCCCGCTCGGAGTGTGTCTAAAACAGAGACCACCACTTTTTCGGTGGAATGGAGGGGGCGGAACCCTGCTTGGCACGGTGAGAGATAGCCACTGTCCTCTATGAAAGAGCCAAGGACTTTGGTAACGTGGCGTTCGAGAATTTTGGCCAGGTAGGGGAGAAGGGAAATGGGCCGATAGTTTACTAGTGCTGTTGGGTCTGCGCCTGGTTTTTTCAAGATTGGGATGATGGTGGCTGATTTGTGGCATGGGGGGACAGTGCCTAACTTAAGGGTCTCATTGAGAAAGGTGAGGGGGGGATGGGCAAGTGAGGAAAATGTTGCGCAAGATGTGGGCCGGGCAGATATCGGAGGGGGATCCAGACTTGACGCAGGGGAGCAGGGATAGGAAGGTTTCTTTAGACAGCGGGGCTATAAGGTCGAGATGAGAGGCGTTGGATGGTGGGTCAAGGTTTAGGAAAGCTGAGGAAGGAGGAGGAATATTGGCCTTGATATCTACAATTTTGTTGATAAAAAAATCACACAAGGGCTGAGAGGGTACCGGCTTGGATGTGGTTCTGTCCGAAGAACCTAATTCGAAAACCGTAGCAAAGATTTCTCTCGGTTGATTCTCTGCCCGGAGGATCTTATTTGAAAAGTAGCACGTTTTGGCATCTAGGATGGCTTTGTTGTATTCTGCCTGGGTGGAGGAGTACAATAATTTGGTGGCGCTGCAGTAAGTGCGCCTCCACGCACGTTCTGCACGGCGGGCAGCCATTTTTTTCTCCTTAAGTTCTGGAGTGAACCATTTGTTGACGTCGTGGGCGCGTCTTACCCTAATGCGTCTTAGGGGTGCCACCTGGTCACAGGCGTTGGACAGCCATTTATTTAGAGTTTCTGCCTGATGCGATGTGTCCTGATTCTCTATGGCTGGACTAGAGGCAGATAAAGAGGAACAGAGCAATGGGATGTCAACTTTGCTCCAGTTACGGGCCCAGGTGTTCTTGGGCAGGGAGGGTTTTGTGGTGAGACTAGTGTCCAAGAAGAAGGAAATCAAATGATGATCCGACCACAGACAAGGGGTAACAGTGGGAGCATTGTAAAAGTGCATGTCCTACTTTTTAAATGCACTACACCCTGCACTCTGGACTGTTCAGGGCCTACCCGAGAGGTCATGTCTTTGTATTAAAAAGGAAGGTTTGGGCCTGGCAAATGGTTTATTTTGCCAGGTTGAAAACAGCAGTTTAAAATTACACACACAGACTGCAATGACAGGCCTAAGACATGTTTAGGAGGCCTACTTAAAGGATTGGTACAAATGAGTGCTGCAGGCCCACTAGTAGTATTTCATTTACATGCCCTGGGTACATTTTATTTATTTATTTTGCTTATAAAGCGCCTGAATCGACTCCCGGAGGAGTATCTCCGCGCTGGGAAATGTATTATCAGAGGGAATTATTGCTCAGGCGCTGAAAAGAAAAGTTTTTAATTGTTTCCTTAAGGCAGAATGCTCCGCACTTAAGCGGAGCTGAGCAGGTAGCTTATTCCAATTACTGGGGCCAAGCACAGAAAGGGCTTTACCACCCTGTCTGGTCCGTTTTATTCTTGGTACATTGAGTAAGTGTGTAAGTGTTTGGCTACCGAACGCAAAGACCGCGTGGGGACATATATATGAAATTTATCTTTCATATATTTTGGGCCTTGGTTCAACAATGCCTTGTGAATGATGCGATGGATTTTAAACTGCTCCCGTTTCCGAATGGGCAGCCAATGTAATTGCTGGAGCAATGTCTTGGAGGCTGATCTTACCGGGGCATTCAGAATCAGCCTGGCCGCATGTGGTACCACTCTACTGGAGACTTACAAATAATTTAATATATGCCGAATGATATAAGCCAATTCCACCACGTTTTAAGGAGAGAGAGCACATGCACTTTAGCTCTGGTTAGCAGGGGAAAAGTGCACAGAGCCCTAAGGGCAGCAGAAATGAGACCACCAAGAAATAGGAGGGGCGAAGCCAAAAAGGTTAGGGGAAGACCACCTGAAGGCTGGCATGTCTAACACATTTCCTTCTTTTCTTTTGGGTCTTCTCCTTGGCTTTTTCATAGTTAATTGTTTGATTTGATGTATTAGTCGATATTCATCTAAAAAAATCCATTGAATGGGGTCGTGGCCAAGATGGCGACCAGAGCATACGCAGCTTGAGAGTGCTCTTTGGTCCGCCTGTTGAGTATCCGCAGAGATCCTGCCCATCCAGCTCGTGAGAGCCCTCTTGGGTGCCCATCACTGGAATACAGATGGAGGCAGCCGGATGGTAGAGAGCAGGGGTCCCCGATCCGTCCGGATTGCCCGAAACAGATTGCGACGGCCGAGCAGTGTGGGCCTGAGAAAGCAGAGATGACAGACCTAACAGACACAAGGAGTCGCCAGCCTGCCTGGGCTCTTGCAGGGCATTCATCAAGGTCCCCGGTTGACCCTTTTGCTGCAACCGGAGTTCATTCTCCAGCTAGATCTGCTGCGTGAGCAACATCAATCCTGACCCCAGACCGGGAACAGTGGGAGAGCGGAAGAGAGGAGAGGCTCATATGCAGAAGTTGGGAACCGGCGTGCAGGCACTGCCCAAACCCACCGCAGCTGCCCTTGGACACGCAGGCGAGGTTGACAAGGAGCGGAGGATGCTGGATGGGAGCTGGGGACAAGGCGTGGTCTGTCGGTGTAAGTGCCCTCTTCAGCACTGTACTTACCCTCATGTCATTCCTGCAGTCATGACCCCCCACTCCTACTTCATATGCCGCAGCGGTAGCCTCCATACCTCTGCTGTGGGTCAGTTCCCTCAGCTATGACTCGAGGACACATGGGCCTGCCAGAGGTAGGCTGACGAACGGAATGCATTCCTACCGGACTGAGGGCCTGTAATGCTAGGGCCCCATGGCCTACTAGAGGCCCTTCATACAAACAACAAGTGATTGATGCCATTATTATTATTGTCCTTGTGCACAGGGCCATCAGCTCTGCCCCACCTGTCATAATGCTGTGGGATTCGGTACACGGTGCTCGTGGCACACGGCCAGGGAGATATTGGGGCCGTACCTAGGGACGTACCCAGAGACCGCCCCAAACACAAAGAGGCTATCGAGATAATGGCTGGGGGCCACGGCTGCCGCCATAGCTAGGCTGACCCTCTGCAGATAGTGGCCCGATGGCCTACAGGACATCGGGAGCAGCAGAGTGGTTTTCCTTGTGGCGGGTGTAGGAAGGTGGCTACCTGACTATGGTTACCCCAGATTTTTTGCCTGTGTTTAGCTGGTTTTTTGACTTAGTTGACCTGGTTCCCTGCTAATCAGGGCCCCAGGCCATCTGCTCTCTCTGAAAAATGGATTCCATGTACCCTAGGTACATACCACAATTGGAAATGGACTCCTTGTCAGCCCCTGTATAATGCACTATAGGTGCCCAGGGCATAGGGGCCACCAAGGCCTACCAGGGGCTGCAGCATATCTTTTGCCACCCCTGGCTGGTTCTTAAATTGACACAACTGGCTGATCACTCAGCTGGGGTAAGGTGGTGTAATCACCCCTTACTTAGATATAGTATACCTATATCTAAACCTATATCTGGACACATATAAACCTGTGAGCCACTCCTATGGAAGGCCTCATCAATCCTGGAGGCAGAGTGCGTGGTTTAATGTGAGATGGAGCTCTAGCATGAGCTGAGCCTGTCTGCAGCTGTCGGGAACAACTCCCTAAGCTGTTTCAGGATAATGCCATACCATATACTCTTAAGTGCCTTATAATCCTCGCGGTTATATAGCAACTCTGGTTTGGCTTTATCAAAACATGTCGTGTAAGGTGTCATACGATTTGGAATACTATCCCCTCGCCAGTTCTGGCGACGGGGATAGCATTCCACCCCTCTAGAGGGGTAGGACATGTTGCTTTACTTAAATGCGGTTAATTTCTACAAAGACCTTAGATCCACAAAATGGATGCCTCTGCCACAGACAAGAGTCTGGACCCCTGCAGCTGACCGAAACTCAGCCAAATGGGGCCTGGACAAAGGGTTTCCTGCCACAGGAGGGTGTCCCCACCCTCCAGACAGGAGATAGTGGATTGTAGCAGGGAGGTCTGAAAGAAACCAGACACTGCCTGGGGCGCACAAGGCTGCCCCTTGCATAATCCGGCCAAACCGGTTCTGGGGCACTCCAGCCCTAGTGCCAGGGCGGCCTGGATCAAAGGAAAGGGGTGTATCCACCCCCTTCCTGGGTCCCACCTATAGGGGGGGACCTAGCAGGTAATCACGCCCCCCAGATTCGAATAAGAGTGGGAGCAGTGCCAATGCACTTCAGATCATCCTGAAATCACCTTTAAACTAAGAAGACGACTGGACTTCGACATTCTGATGAACAGAAGACTGAAGAGCATCTCCCTTGTGGCCTAGGAGGGGCCACCCTGTGAACACAGGCACCACCCAGCACCTCGACGTCTGCTTTGCCGCCGCCTCCCGCCGGAGCCCGAGTGCAGAGCCTGACAAAACCCAGCTTCCCAGACTTCTCCCAGCCCGATCCACAGTCCCTGCAGAGAAGGGACCCGTGGAGGCACCGAGAGACGTGGGAGCGGACATCTTGAAAGACCCCCGAGACGCTGACTGCGCAGCACCCGAGGCACCCTCGACTCTGTGCTTTGGGGTTTGAGAAGCCCCACAATCGAGCAGCATTTGCACCAAAGATCAGCCCTCCAGCATCTCCACGATCTGCGTGGGGCCCTTTTGCTTTGTGCCACTCGACTCGCCATCGCGGCCGCTTGTCACGTGGTCAGCGGCCATCTTGGCGACGAAACCTACGATTTACACTGTGGGTCTGGTTGCCCCAGACCTGCCCTCGCTCCTGTAGAAAGGAGTACCCGCTCTGACCTTGCTGGTCCGAGTAATAAGCCTTTTTCACTTTCCCCGTGGCTTGCATTAGCCAAGGCTTGTTTGCTTCAATCGAGTTGCCGACACCGCCATCAGCTAGAGCCTTCGAGGGACAGCTCGTGATCGACTTCTGGACGTCCTTAACCTCTTCGTGTCCACGTGGCTGCAGAGAGAAGCAACACCTCATCACCTGTTTGCACCCGACTTTGCCTGGTTCCAATCTGGTTCCACGGTGGTCACTGGTCAGTGACTTTGAACACTGTCCCCTCTGCTTTCAGGTCTTCACCACTTCAGATCCACCCTTGGATCCACCGGACACTTCTCCTTCACATCGCCTGCAGCATCTTCAGCTTCAAGCGCCAAGAACCTGCGTGTCAAAACCCGACGCCACTTCGACCCTGTGCACCCGCTTCCTGTGGGTGAGGTAACTTTGCTCCGCCGGTGTTCCCACACTGGTACACATCTCTAGGGTCTGTGTCTTAAGTTTTGTTCCTCTAGGTTCAGCGGAAGTGTCCTTAAACTTTAACTTTGTAACTTTTACGCACCATTGGTTAACATTGGTGCATGCGTGCGCTTTCCGCACTGCTCCCGAATCCCGTGGGCCTCTCCCGACTTCAGCACTGCTTGTCCTGACTGCTCCCAGCGATTCCCTAGGCCCTAGGCCTAACCACTGTTCGATTGGTATCTCTTATACCACTTGTTTAGTATATGGTTTGAGTGGCCACCCGCCCTCATCCATAATTGTGCAACTTGTATGTTTAAACTGTGCTTTTGATTTAACGCTTGTGCCCCTTTATTCATAAAGAATACTGGGGATTGTTTTTAGTAATAAATACATATATTTTTATAATATATACTTGTGTGGTGTCCTTTCATTTGATATTACAGGATTGTATGTGGTAAAACAGCTCGCTTAACACGACCTCTTAAGTTAAGCCTTTAGGCTGCTTAGTCCATGCTACCCCTAGGATAGCTTGTCTAACAAGGTTGACTTACAACCTGACACCATAAGGGATTGTTTGGTCTGATAATAGGTGGTTCCAGAATTGGAAGCATCACCTATCAGGCCAACTTCTCACATTGGTGAGCAGCGGTGCGGATTTGAGCTTGCTGTTGTTTTACCATTGCAATCTTTTTATCAAATTGAAAGATCACATCAAGTACCTCTAGGTACATATAAATCAAAAGCTTAGCATATTAAGTTCTACTGAACTTAGTAGTTGTAGATTAAAGGGATTAGCACACCCTGACTACAACTCACTAGTAAGGTACAGTAGGAAAACACTTAGTGTAGGTAGGTGCATCACTTACACCACACTAGAGTCATGTCTGACACAGGAAAAGCCTCAGGGTCTACTCCTGTGACAGTTGACCTTACCCAGGCAACTTCCAGCTATGACAAACTAACCCGAAAGGACTTGATTGCCTTGTGCAAATCAAGAGGGTTAAAAAGGGGCAGAAGCCCCACCTGTCCAATCCTGATAGCCATTCTAGAACAGGATGACTTAGAAAGGGCGAAGGGAATTCCCCTAGGGTCAGGAAATGGAGAGAACCCACCTGTAACTGGTACCCCTCAGGAGGAAGAAGGAGAAGAAGGAGAAGAGGGGGATGAGGACTCAGAGGTTGAGGACACAGAAGACCAGGATCAGGAGGGTAGCCAGGTTGGAGTTGCCAGGCTTAGCCAGGCCAACTTAAACCTACTGGGGAATGGAGAGGGCCAGCACCTCCCCAGACCCTATAGCATTCTCCCAGGCAACAGAAGAGTGAGATCTCCCTCAGGGGACTCTCATATTTCTAGTGCCTTCAGAGAATCTCAGAGAGGCATGACTGCTTCTCAAAAGCTAGAGCATACGGCCAGAATGAGGGCTGTCAAACTCCAAATAGAGAGGGAGGAGGTAGCCTTGGCTCAAGCTAGACTTGCCTTGGCAAGAGAGCAAAAATTGTGTGGCTTAGATGCCACTGGTGGCAGCAATATTCCTAAAGAGAAACCCAGGTCCTATGATAGTAGAAACCTGACAAAGATTGTGCCCCCCTACAAGGAAGGGGATGACATCCACAAGTGGATAACTGCTCTTGAGAGAGCCTGCATGGTACAGCAGGTTCCTGAGGAACAGTGGGCAGCAATCTTATGGTACTCCTTTTCAGAGAAAGGGAGAGATAAGCTCCTCACTGTTAGACATGAGGATGCAAACAATTACAAAGTCCTGAAGAGTGTCCTATTAGATGGGTTTGGCTTAACCACTGAACAGTACAGGTTGAATTTCAGAGACACCCAGAAGACACAGACTCAGGACTGGACTGATTTTGTAGATTGTGCTACTAAGGCTCTGGAGGGTTGGCTACATGGCAGCAAAGTACATGACTTTACAGGATTGTATAATTTGATTATGAGGGAGCAGATCCTAAGTAATTGTCAGAACCAGCTCTTACACCAGCACCTGGTGGACTCTGATCTGACCTCTCCCCAAGAATTGGGAAAGAAGGCAGACAAATGGGTCAGAACCAGGATTAGGCCTAAGAATCAGGACAGTAACCAGAAGAAGGAGTCTACCAAGCCTCAAGATAAGGGTGGGGATAAAAATAAAGAAAAGACTTCCCCAGGGCCCAAAAACTCCAAGAATGGGGGTGGGTCCCAAGACACTTCTTCAACTGAGAAAAAGCCTTATTGTTATGCCTGTAAACAGGTTGGGCATTACAAAACAGACAACTGTTGTCCCAAGAATAACAATAAAGAGAATATACCTCCAAAGCCAGCACCAACACCTCCTGTTACTGTCAGCAGTAATCCCCCAGGAAGTGGGAGCACACCCAGGAATCTGGGTGGGTTTACTTTTGGAGCCCAGGAGGACCCTGGCCTATCCAGGTCCCCCTCCCCAAATGATCTTGTTTATGAGACTGGCAGGGGGTTTGCCAACTTCTCTGATTGCCCAAATACTTTGAGCAAATAGAGACAAGAACCCATCATCAATGGTTTGAAAGTTGAAGCTTTTAGAGACACAGGGGCTAGCATCACCATGGTGGCTGACTGTATAGTCCCCTCTAAACAACTTTTACCTGGTGCCACATACCAGGTAACAAACATTGATGGCATCAAAACAAATCATCCCATGGCAGTAGTAAGTCTCAGCTGGGGAGGTGTCATTGGCCCAAAGAGAGTGGCAGTGTCATCAAACTTGCCTGTGGACTGTCTACTTGGTAATGATTTGGAAATCTCAGCCTGGGCTGAGTTTGAACAGGAAATCCATTCTAGAATGGTAAATTCCAATGGAAAGGTTAGTGGGGCTGTAATGGCTACAGCCCCAATTCAAGATGTCCTTCCTGAAAAGGTTGGTAGGGCTGAGAAACTCTCTGCCCCATCTTTAGCAAAAGCTCTTCCTGAACAGAATAGCAAAGCTGTTATGATAACAGCAGAAACCCAAACTGAGTCTCCTCCTGAAAAGGTTGGTGGGGCTGTGAGGGCCACAGCCCAAACTCAAACTGATATGTGTGTTGTGAAACCTGAAATGATGGATAACTCCACACAAACTGAGAGCATGGAGGAGGAAGAGGAATCTCCCCCTCACCAGACTTTGGGACAGGATCAGCCTCCTCAGGGAACTGATCTTACCCCTGATGAAGGAACTGCCCCAGAGGTGGTTGGGCCTAGCCTGACAGAACCTCTGCTGTCAGTGGACCCTTCTCAGGTGGGACCCAGTCTGGAGCAGGTAACCTGCCCCTCTCTACCTTGCCTTAGCCAGCCCAGGGCTGCAGAGGACAAGAAGGACAGTGAGACCCAGAGGGCCCCCTGTCAAATAAAGCACCCCCATCAACAGATTAGGGGCACCAAAACTAGTAGCCCTAGTGAGGTGAAAACTTTAAAAACTCCTGAGGGAGCCCCCTTAAAAACAGTTAGGACCTCCCACAGATGGATTCTGTTGGGCACAGCCAAACCTGGGACCCAAAGGGCCCAAACCTGAACTGTCCCTCCAGCAAGCCAAACAGAGGGACCCAGCCTCCAGCTTTAGGTAGCCAGAGGTTGACCCTGAGAGCACAGTGCAACTCAGTTGAAGAAAGAAAGGCACACATGGTGGAAGATAATTGGAGGAAGCTAAGCCCTAAATTAGTAGAGCCTCACTTCAATACTCCATATCCAAACCAGCTTTTAACTTTGCATAAACACACCCAAGGTAGTGATTCCCTATGGTGGAGACCCTCTAATACCCCAAGGGTGAGGGACTGCTTAGTGGACCATGAGACAGGGGGTACCCATGCTAGTGCAGGTACTTCCTTATATGGCCACTCAGGCAATATAGGCTTACCTGGCCAAGGATAGCCTTATCTCCTTTCGTTTGGGGGGGGGGGGTTGTGTAGGAAGGTGGCTACCTGACTATGGTTACCCCAGATTTTTTGCCTGTGTTTAGCTGGTTTTTTGACTTAGTTGACCTGGTTCCCTGCTAATCAGGGCCCCAGGCCATCTGCTCTCTCTGAAAAATGGATTCCATGCACCCTAGGTACATACCACAATTGGAAATGGACTCCTTGTCAGCCCCTGTATAATGCACTATAGGTGCCCAGGGCATAGGGGCCACCAAGGCCTACCAGGGGCTGCAGCATATCTTTTGCCACCCCTGGCTGGTTCTTAAATTGACACAACTGGCTGATCACTCAGCTGGGGTAAGGTGGTGTAATCACCCCTTACTTAGATATAGTATACCTATATCTAAACCTATATCTGGACACATATAAACCTGTGAGCCACTCCTATGGAAGGCCTCATCAATCCTGGAGGCAGAGTGCGTGGTTTAATGTGAGATGGAGCTCTAGCATGAGCTGAGCCTGTCTGCAGCTGTCGGGAACAACTCCCTAAGCTGTTTCAGGATAATGCCATACCATATACTCTTAAGTGCCTTATAATCCTTGCGGTTATATAGCAACTCTGGTTTGGCTTTATCAAAACATGTTGTGTAAGGTGTCATACGATTTGGAATACTATCCCCTCGCCAGTTCTGGCGACGGGGATAGCATTCCACCCCTCTAGAGGGGTAGGACATGTTGCTTTACTTAAATGCGGTTAATTTCTACAAAGACCTTAGATCCACAAAATGGATGCCTCTGCCACAGACAAGAGTCTGGACCCCTGCAGCTGACCGAAACTCAGCCAAATGGGGCCTGGACAAAGGGTTTCCTGCCACAGGAGGGTGTCACCACCCTCCAGACAGGAGATAGTGGATTGTAGCAGGGAGGTCTGAAAGAAACCAGACACTGCCTGGGGCGCACAAGGCTGCCCCTTGCATAATCCGGCCAAACCGGTTCTGGGGCACTCCAGCCCTAGTGCCAGGGCGGCCTGGATCAAAGGAAAGGGGTGTATCCACCCCCTTCCTGGGTCCCACCCATAGGGGGGGACCTAGCAGGTAATCACGCCCCCCAGATTCGAATAAGAGTGGGAGCAGTGCCAATGCACTTCAGATCATCCTGAAATCACCTTTAAACTAAGAAGATGACTGGACTTCGACATTCTGATGAACAGAAGACTGAAGAGCATCTCCCTTGTGGCCTAGGAGGGGCCACCCTGTGAACACAGGCACCACCCAGCACCTCGACGTCTGCTTTGCCGCCGCCTCCCGCCGGAGCCCGAGTGCAGAGCCTGACAAAACCCAGCTTCCCAGACTTCTCCCAGCCCGATCCACAGTCCCTGCAAAGAAGGGACCCGTGGAGGCACCGAGAGACGTGGGAGCGGACATCTTGAAAGACCCCCGAGACGCTGACTGCGCAGCACCCGAGGCACCCTCGACTCTGTGCTTTGGGGTTTGAGAAGCCCCACAATCGAGCAGCATTTGCACCAAAGATCAGCCCTCCAGCATCTCCACGATCTGCGTGGGGCCCTTTTGCTTTGTGCCACTCGACTCGCCATCCCGGCCGCTTGTCACGTGGTCAGCGGCCATCTTGGCGACGAAACCTACGATTTACACTGTGGGTCTGGTTGCCCCAGACCTGCCCTTGCTCCTGTAGAAAGGAGTACCCGCTCTGACCTTGCTGGTCCGAGTAATAAGCCTTTTTCACTTTCCCCGTGGCTTGCATTAGCCAAGGCTTGTTTGCTTCAATCGAGTTGCCGACACCGCCATCAGCTAGAGCCTTCGAGGGACAGCTCGTGATCGACTTCTGGACGTCCTTGACCTCTTCGTGTCCACGTGGCTGCAGAGAGAAGCAACACCTCATCACCTGTTTGCACCCGACTTTGCCTGGTTCCAATCTGGTTCCACGGTGGTCACTGGTCAGTGACTTTGAACACTGTCCCCTCTGCTTTCAGGTCTTCACCACTTCAGATCCACCCTTGGATCCACCGGACACTTCTCCTTCACATCGCCTGCAGCATCTTCAGCTTCAAGCGCCAAGAACCTGCGTGTCAAAACCCGACGCCACTTCGACCCTGTGCACCCGCTTCCTGTGGGTGAGGTAACTTTGCTCCGCCGGTGTTCCCACACTGGTACACATCTCTAGGGTCTGTGTCTTAAGTTTTGTTCCTCTAGGTTCAGCGGAAGTGTCCTTAAACTTTAACTTTGTAACTTTTACGCACCATTGGTTAACATTGGTGCATGCGTGCGCTTTCCGCACTGCTCCCGAATCCCGTGGGCCTCTCCCGACTTCAGCACTGCTTGTCCTGACTGCTCCCAGCGATTCCCTAGGCCCTAGGCCTAACCACTGTTCGATTGGTATCTCTTATACCACTTGTTTAGTATATGGTTTGAGTGGCCACCCGCCCTCATCCATAATTGTGCAACTTGTATGTTTAAACTGTGCTTTTGATTTAACGCTTGTGCCCCTTTATTCATAAAGAATACTGGGGATTGTTTTTAGTAATAAATACATATATTTTTATAATATATACTTGTGTGGTGTCCTTTCATTTGATATTACAGGATTGTATGTGGTAAAACAGCTCGCTTAACACAACCTCTTAAGTTAAGCCTTTAGGCTGCTTAGTCCATGCTACCCCTAGGATAGCTTGTCTAACAAGGTTGACTTACAACCTGACACCATAAGGGATTGTTTGGTCTGATAATAGGTGGTTCCAGAATTGGAAGCATCACCTATCAGGCCAACTTCTCACAGCGGGCCTCCAGCAGGAGAGGTGAGTAAGGCTGAGACATTGGGGAGAGATCTGCCTGTGGGCGAATCAGCCAACAGGAGGGAACTCGGCAACCCCAAGGATGGTGCTGGACTGAGCTGGATTGCTCCCCCCCACTCCCGAGCCTGCCCCAGGACAGTTCTGCGCAGTAGCAGAAGAAAATAAATGACAAAGAAAAGGGACAAACCATCAAATGAACCCTCTGAACCTATGCTGCAACACAAATAATTATACAAAAAAAAGGGAAAGCAGGGGAAAGGTATTCATTATTGGAAGAAGGGACAGACATACCCTGTAGAGGTCCATATAAATAAAGGAGTACCGGCGGACTGCTGCCCTGAAGTGCTAGAATATTTGGACTGTGCTAAAGAACGTGGAGCTCCACTTGCGCAGGTTTCAAGACCACTCAAGCAGCCAGAAGATGGAAGACTGCCTCCACTAACCTCGGGGACAACGCGCCAACATGGGTAAGGACAGGCTGCAAAGGGAGGCACAACAAATGAAGATAGATCATTATACGGCACAAGGGGGTGCGGCGAGTCTGGGGGTCACGCGCTAGAAACCATCGGTGAATCCCAAAGCAAAGCCAGAACCCACCAGCACCCAAATTCTTGAAGCTATAGAGGCCTCCAGCACTGCCTTCCAGGCAAAAATTGATGCAATGTCACTAGATATCAGACTGCTGAGAGCCGACCTCCGTACTGTAGCAGAATGATCCACAGCCATCAAACAAAACGTCACTGAGTTACAGAGGGAGGTCTCGGTACTGAAGGCAACTCTAACCGACGTAACTGCTAAGGTGGCAGCTTAGGGATATCGTGCCGAAGACGCTGAAGGGTGCTCCAGAAGATGTAACTTACGCTTTGTTGGGTTTCCAGAGGACGCAGAGGGGAAAACCCAGAATGATTCCTTGAGAGATGGATAGAAGAGGCACTCCTTCATGCAGACCTCTCTGCGGTATTCCTAATTGAGAGGGTGTACCGGGCACTGGCCCTACAGCCCCCTCTAGAGGCACACCCCAGAACCCACACTGTGAAAATCCTAAATTATAGGGACTGAGACAGTATACTTAAGGCAGCGAGGTGCAAGGGGGGCCCAGCCTTTGGAACCCAAGTAATCCTCATTCTCCCAGACCCAGACTACACTTGCTCCATGCTACAGCAGAGAGCGTCCTTCGGAGGGGTGAAACAAAAACCTTGAGCGATGAACCTCCAATACATGTTACTCTACCCAGCGATATTGAAAGTTATACAGGAGGACCAAGCCACTTCTTCACAACACCAGACGCTTCTTGGGACTGATTAGATGTATTTGGGGATGGCAGGACAATGGACCGGAGAGGGACGACGCGAGATATCTCAGGAGCCGCCACATTGGGGAAGAAAAACAATGACCGGAACGGAAGGTCCAGGAAGGCCATGGAACTGGCACGGTCCAAATCCGGTAACAAGGGTGGAAGATCCCCTAGGATTGATACGCTGGTACAAAAGGCCGAAAGGGAATCTGCTAAGGCCCTCGAAGAGGAAGTGTCTGCCTTGCGCTCTGAAGCTAGCATGGGGGACGTGGTGGAATATACCCCAAAGTCAGAAGACTCTTGACACGGCGTTGGAGTGGGAGTAAAATGCATGGACAATCTGAATGTCAGATTATGGTGGTGAGGGCAAGGGAAGCGTAAGTGGGATCCTGCATTGCATGGCAGCATACTGATGGGACACTCATTCGCATGGTAGATTGAATGGACTGGTTTGGCTGGGCACTGTCATTTAAAGGGCGGACACGCCTCCCTTCTCTCTTTCCTTTTCCCATTCCTCTAAACAATCTCCCTTACTCGAATGCCTGAGTATGTGTGGGAACAGGGCCTGGGAAGGTGCGACTAACGTATCTATTACGTCTGCAATGCGCACCAACCAAACCGGGTCTGAATATAACTCGTATGCAAAGCGCTATAGGTTACAAACATACTTACGACGACAGGGTGCCCAAGTGGTAATGCTGCAAGAGACATATTCTCGACCCCAAAATTCAGAAATGCCATAAGATATGGAGAGGTCAGCTGTTTGCATCTACTTTTTCTACATATGCTAGAGGAGTGGTGATCTGCGTGGGCCCGCTGGTTCCATTCCAGGTATGGGGATATGCGACAGACATGGAAAGGAGATATGTGATGGTCCATGGTTTGTTAAGATGCTTGGTGAATGTCTATGCCCCAAATATAGATGATAGTAAATTCTATTACGATCTGAAGAAATGACTTCTCCCATATCTTGGGATTCCGTTGATAAGGGCAGGGGATTTCAATTGTATACTGGATGGAAACCAAGCCAGGCAACCCCAAAACAAAACACGAAGCCCCACATGACAGCAGCCCTCCAAGTGATAATGAGTCGCCTACACTGTGTTGACATATGGTTTGCAACACACGCAGGTGTGAGGGGATACACCTGCTACACACTGTTGCAAGGGGTCTCTAGTAGACTCGATTGCTTTCTGCTTTCCCGGGAGGCTTGAAAGAATGATGCTCAGATCAAATTGTTAGGCCACTTCCTCTCAGATCACGCTCCTGTGATGCTGGAATGGGGTCCGGTGTGCGGCAGACCAAGGGTCCCACTGTAGCGCATGAGACCAGTGACACTGCGTGACGAGGTATTTCGGAAAGATCTCAGGGAAGCATTGTGGGATATTTCGATACAAACTGGTCGACCACAAATAGTAGAGGGGTGGAGTGGGACACACTCAAAGTAGTTACACGCGGAGAATGCCTGCCTATAGTGGGGGGGACAACTTAACTGCCGCAGAACATCAGCTGACCAAACTGCAATACGGAAGGCAGAAGCCGGAAACTGATGGTGACCACATTCTACCAGCACTGCAACAAGTTGGTGAGATATAGAATAGATTGGACTGCTTTGTTAGGCGAGAATATTGTCAGTTACTCCACAAAGAGGGGGACAGGTCTGGGAGTCTACTGGCCTGGCTGCTAAAGCGTGAACGGTCCACTCCACTAATATTAACTCTCAGGAGCCGGACAGCACCACCGCCCTCACACAGGCTACAATGAACTCGGTATTGTTTGAACATTTAGCTAGGGTATACCAGGAGCCCCCGAAACCCACGCCACTTGGGCATGAGGCATTCCTAGCTGGAGGCCGCTAACCTGCCTTACCAGGGAACAGATGACGGACGTTGATGAGGAGATCTAAGTAGAGGAATTACAAGGAGCCCTCCAAAGCATGGCTCGCTGTAAGGCACCGGGGCCGGACAGCGTCACGGCGGAATTTTAGTAGGGATATGCTGACATATTACTTCCCGATTGCTGAAGACCCTGCAGGAGGCGAAATGGGTGGGGACCCTAACGCAGTACATGAGAGAGGCGCAGATTGTAATGATACCCAAACCTGGTAGAGAAGCCTGTGACCCAGGCTCATACAGACCTTTGTCTATGTTGGTCATCAATGCCAAATTACTTGCCAAAGTCCTGGTGGTCTGACTGGGAAGGGTGGTAACACACCTGGTGCATGTGGACCAATGTGGATACATGCCAGGAAGGTGAAAACACATGAACATACGCCGCTTAACCAATGTCTTACACTCAGTCGCTGACAGTGACATTCGCGCAGCAGTCGTCGCCCTAGATATTGGGAAAGCATTCAACACACTGCGTTAGAAATATCTATGGAAAGTCTTGAGAAGAATGGGGTTCGGTGCAGAATATATAACATGGGTGAAGCTCCTCTACCACCACCAGCGAGCGTGTGTGCAAAACAGCGGCCTAATATCAGAGGCTCTGGAAATTAAGCGAGGTCCCGGGCAGGGGTGTCCCCTGTCACCAGTATTGTTCACTCTGATGATGGAACCGTTGACAATTCGCCTGAGAAGAGACATGGCTCAATGGGGCATTGTTGTGGATGGTCACACTCATGTACTTTCCCTGTACGCAGATGATGCCTTTCTGTACATTCGTCAACCAGAAGGGGTAATCCCCGTATTGTTAGAGGTGCTGACCTCCTTTGGTGCAGCATTGGGCTTACATGTTAACCACTGGAAGTCCGTTATTTTCCCACTGGCGGCACTGGCATGAGAGGACACGCTGGACCTCCCGAAGGTGGGGTTTAGCTGGGAAAGAGTTCATTTTCGTTACTTAGATATACAAGTGGCGCACCGGCCGGAAGACCAATGCGCATTAAGCATGGGGAGGGTTATAACAGGCCTGAAGGAATCAATTAAATTCTGGAATAAACTCCCCCTCTCAATAATCAGTAGGGTAGCCGTGGTGATGATGGTGATGCTGCCCCGTTGTTTATATATGCTACAGAACTCTCCCTGCACAGAACTCTCCCTGCAGTATCCCAAAGTCCACATTCAACATTCTCAATAGCCTCCTACTTTTTTTGGTGTGGGCTGTGGGACGCTGCAGAGTTGAACTCATGATCCTAAAGCTGGACATGGATAGCGGAGGACTGAGACTCCCAGACTTTAGACTTTACTACCTTGCTGGATTTCTGCAACATGCAGCACAATGGTGCATGGAGGACCGCACCGTCCCCCAACAAATATTGGGGGACTGGAGCAGTGGGATGCATTTGCCCAGATACATATTGATGGGATTGCAGATACCCAGAGATTTTTCACATAAAATACGGCAGGTGGTAGAGGCGTGGGAACAGGTAATCGCGTTGGTTCTCCGCAGGGCCTCGAATGCTAATGCACTCCCACTCCAGTGGATAAATCCAATCTATTATGGATATCACAAAATGGTATGAAGGGGGATGCACGAAGGCAGGAGACCGGTGTCTAAACGGGACCTTCTTAACGTTCAACGAGGCAAAGGAATGGTTTCAGGTGCCAGATGGTCACTTTTTACATTATGTGAAAGTGTCGCTTACGGCACAGTGAAATATGGACATCGTTCCCGGCGGAGCTGAGAGAGTCCCATACCCTGGCATTGTTGATTGACTCGGAGTCCTCCAGAGGGCTCATATCCTGCATCTACAAAGCTCTTAAAAAAGACGGCGTGGTGGACTTATCCAGAGTGAAAGACAGGTGGGACGCAGACTTAACCTCCTAAGTGTTTAGTGTACATCGCGCGATGCACCGCACAATGTCTATTCTATGTTCTTATTTCCTTGCGAACTTCACGCGCTTTGTATTTCATCTTGTGTTATGTTTCAAATGTGTAGGCTCACGCATGATGGGTTCGTTCTGTGGAGAGAATCAGGAAACTCCACCCACACCCACGCAGAAGATTTAAAATAATTTTCTACAACCTCCGTTTTTCGAACAGCACCTACCTTTCCTTGAATCCGGTTGATCTCATTCTTACAACGAGAATATTCCAGTAGGATTTGTCCTTTCGTCTCAAGAGACTCGTTCTCTTTGATGAGGTACGTAGAAAACTGTCCTGAAGTGCAATTGGATAATCCTCTGAAGCCCGTTACTGGCTTTTTCATTTGATACTTTGTGAGTCACTTCATAATTGGCCAGTGAAGTTGTATACTTTCAGCTTGGGACCTCCTACTCCGATAAATTAAAGGAACCGATTGCATTTTATTTTTCGCCCACACTGATTGGTTCAGCGTCATTTCTGCTGTGATTGGTTTTGCAGCATTATATTTTATCGGAGTGACATTTCATTCAGTCCGTGTTGATGATGCGATGTTCCGATGTTCACCCGCATCTCATTATAATTAACAGTGTATTTTGTCAACACCAGCGCATTCATACAGCGATGCGCACGCTTATCTAACAGTTGAAATCAGCGTATTGCTACAGCGATACGCACGCTTGCCTGACGATTAATATCATTTATCCAGCGGATCGTTACAGCGATACGCACGCTTGGCTTTCAATTGATATCATTTAAACCAGCGTATTGTTACAGCAATACGCACGCTTGTCTGGTATCCTAGCAACGCTTGTCTACATCTCACTATTACACAGCGACACGCACGCTTGCCTAATGATTTGAAGCTCAGTCTGTCCTCTGCGTGTCACAATTCATCAGCGATACGCACGCTTGAGTTTCTATTTATTTCTTTATATTTTAATTTATCGATCTCGTCAATGGAATTTGCATTTAACAGTAGCTCATACGCTTAGTTCAATGTGTTAGTCTCATATTGTATTACAGCTGTAATTGTAAGTTTACAGGGTTCATTTGTCAATTTCAAGGATTTTGCGTGGTTTTATTTTATATGATGTCTAATAACCAGTTGCAGCAAATTACTCAACCACTCCCCTTTCTGAGCAAACCTGGGAGCCCTGTGATCATATGGTCAGAATGGTTTGGCCTTTTTGAAAACCATCTTTTTGCTATTGACGCTGTTGCATATTCACCTGAACGGAAATTTGCTATTCTTTTTGGATGCCTTGGTCAAGCTGCACAAAGAATCTTTCATAGCGTTGTTCCTATTCCTCCTCCTGCTTCTCATGCTGGTGATCGTCAATGGAACATTTACCTTGAAGCGGTAGCCCATTTAAAGAAACAGTTTGCAGAGGAACCCAACATTATGTTAGAACGTCATAACTTTTATGCAAGAAAACAAAAAGAGGAAGAGAAAGTTAAAGAGTACATTTCTGCCCTTAGAGTGTTGTCAACCACACGTGACTTTGGTCCATTATCCGATAACTACATCAGGGATCAGTTTGTTTTCAATTGCGCATCCCGTAAGATCAAGGAGCGGATTTTAGGGTGCAAAAATCCTTCTTTAAATTAAGTAATTGACCTTGCTTTAAGCATTGAGCGCTCTACACTCTCTAGTAAAGTGATGATTGATACAGCAAAGGGTGGAGTTAACATGATCAACCCATCTGACCCTAATCAAGACAACTCTATTTGTGAAGTAAATACAAAAGGCAAACATTTTAAGTTTCCTCAAAAGAAACAGGCTATATTTTGTTATAGATGTGGATCCAAAAACCACATTGGAAATTTTTCAGGGTGTCTTGCCATCAACAAACATTGTGTAATTTGTAAAAAAGGGGGGTCACTTTCAAGGGGTATGTAGAAATGTTACAAAGCCACCTAATGTGAATTATATTGACTCTGATGTTGACTACTGTAGCAACTCTATTAGCAACATAGTGGTTACTTTAGACTGTGCATTGTTTCTGGGGGATAACGCCGGCCGGGCTTTGCTCCGCTGAGGCGTTAGGATCCTGTCTTGCTATCCTGTGCCGCGGACGGGGCTCTGCACTGCATAAACTACAAATCCCAGCAGCCCCAACCAGGAAGACGCCGCCACCCTCGTCAGCCGACGCCAGGAGGCGCTTAAAGGCCAGCGAGCTGCCGAGGACTTTGTGCACTGTTTCTGGGGGATAACGCCGGCCGGGCTTTGCTCCGCTGAGGCGTTAGGATCCTGTCCTGCTCTCCCGTGCGGCGGACGGGGCTCTGCACCGCATAAACTACAAATCCCAGCAGCCCCAACCAGGAAGACGCCGCCACCCTCGTCAGCCGGCGCCAGGAGGCGCTTAAAGGCCAGCGAGCTACTTCGTCCCGCGAGGACGCGCCGGACGAAGCCCGGACTAAGGGCGGACAGTCTGTGACAGTCCGTGGCAGGTCGTGTCAGGGCTGGGCTGGGCAACGGTATTTGGCCTTGGACTTCCTGTACGCTTGATTCTATTGTGGGGTGTTATTTTAATGTCTTGTAGTTTGTCTGTATTTGAGGACATTTAATTTTATCTTGTTTGGCGACGCTTACCTTGGCATAGCAAGGCATACATTGGGGGAGAGTCTCCCCGTTATCCAGATAGCCTCGCTAAAGTTTAGCCCGGTATTGGGCACTAACTGTTTTATTCTTAATTTAGGAAGGGGGCAGACCCCGAGTAGCACCCACTATGTCATTATCCAAATCAGATAAGAAGGTGCCAGTTTTAGCCACTCTGGATAATTATCTGTTAAAAAAGGTCGACCAAATTAATAAAGAGCGACGTCGGTCCCTAGGCAAGGGAAATCCTGCCATCATAACAACTACTACTGTTTCACCTACACTGCCCAGTTCACCTATCTCTTTGACTACCTTCTCACTGAACGATAGTTGTATCCCCGCAGTATTAGACCCTGAAACTGTAGAGAATATTGCTGAGATTAGCAATGAGGACCCCCCGGACTCGGTTATTGATGTAACTGCCCCGGATTTGACAAATGACCCCCCTGTTTTAAACCACTCGGTATTACCTACTCAGAGAGTATTAAGATCAAGTAGGAATTCCAGCAGGTTGTTACCAGCTAAGAGGGGGGGTAATAGCAATAGTTACAGAAATAAAAAACGAGTAGACCTGACCCCTAAAAAATTGGTTGATGATCGGGCCGTGACTGCCGATAACACCATGGTCAAGCTCGATCCTGAGCAGTTAGATCAACTTATTAGCATCATTGATACCAAGATTGAGAAGATAGTGAAACCCTTACTGGATAAGCTGGATACAATAACCTCTGAAATGGTTAAATTAGGGGGGGTCTGGGACACACTCATTGACCAAAGGGGCTGCACACAAGTAATTGATAGGGAGTTGGGATCCATCACTGATACTCCAAAGGATCCTAATGTTGAACCTGGGCCAGAAGTTGTATCCTCAACCGTATCTATCCAGCCAAAGAGCAGTAAATTAGTTGCTGGCCCTACAACTGACCCAACAACTGTTCTAAAGAAAGGGGTAACGTACGGACTAAATAAAGGCTTGATTAATTCCCAACCCGATTTACCCCCCGATTGTGCGCCGTACGTGCGGTCCTAACTAACGTCCCCCCCATTGGTACAACTGGGCATCCAAATAATTATGAGACTCATGCTTCCCTAAAAAATAAAACCGTTTCATGGCTTAATCGGGAGTGCGGATTCCCAGTAGAACTATCAGGGCAGATTATCACTACTAGAAGAACAAACTGGATAGGCAGTACTTTGAAAAATGTTAGTGGCGATTGTATTTATAGTGAATTTCCGCCACCCCCACCTTGCAACCACCGCCCTACTTAGAGCTTCTTCCCTCCCCTACCATAATCAGGGAATCACATTAAGACCCCTTGGTTATTTTTATAAGCATCTCAAGGATGAGAATGCTTATGTTCGCTACAGGAATAGAGATAGGGGTTATAGCACAGTATCAAGTCCTGGGGTGTCTACCTTTAATCGCTTCCAACCGCTGAGTGGTCTTGAATCTAATGACTGACTGACATCTAGTTCAACTAACTCCTTTTTGGAGTCGCCAGTCTCCCCCAATTGTGATAAGGGGAGAAAAGATTGTGTGGAGGGGAAGTGTATACAAGCTAAGGATAGGGACATCCCTGTCCCCGGGGTCTTAATTGGAGAGAATATTTTTGGTCCAGCTAATGTGGAAGGGCCGAAGGTACGCCTAGATATCATTGATGAAATACCCAGTAATAGTAGTGTTAGGCCATTAACTGCCCTGGATGATGGCTCCAGGCAACAGGCCTGTCTAATTGGCAGTTGGAATATAGCGGGTATTGTGTCCAAAATGGAGTGTCAAAGTTGGCTAGAGTTTGTAAATAGTTTCGATATATTATGTCTTCAAGAAACTTGGTCCAAAGAACACATTAACCTTAACGGATATGTTTCTTATTCACTACCCGCTCTGGCATCTCCGTCAGGAAGAGCGAAGGGAGGGCTTTTGATCTTGATATCCGTGAAACTCCCTATTATGGTGAAAAAACATGTGCTAGTAGGCGCCCACTCACAGATTTTATGGTTGAAACAGGATAATGGCAGAAATGTTCTCTTTATTAACTTTTATAACAACGTCTTTGACAGTTCACGGCATCTGGTGGTAGCTGCTTTAGAGAGTGCCCTGGAAGTCATTATTATGGGTTCTAATATTGTTTTTGAAATAGTATGGGTAGGCGACTTTAATGTGGTGGTCTGCCCCCTTTCTGATCGTAGGGTATGTGGGATTGTTGACATGAATGGGGATGCTGATCTTCATTTCCCACATAACCAATATGGGGATTCACTGAACAACTTGTTATCTGTTTATGATATGGAAATTTTGCCATTTGCTAAAGATAACTCTGGTGTTAGTATTCCAACCTTTACAGGACGGAACTCGAGTTCCATAATCGATTATATCTGTATGTCCTCTAATCTCATCTCTTGGTGTAGGGCGCCTAGGGTTTTGGATTCTTCCCTATATAGCGATCACAATTGTATCGCCATAGAGGTGACCTTCTGGAAGGTAAATTCTGCCATTAATAATGGTGTTATTGTTAATATTGTACCCCATAGAACAAATTGATTTAGAATTAGATGGAAGGGGGACAAAGCAGAAACGATGTCTGCTGCCATTGTCAGGAACTGTCTTTTGGATATCACTGCCATCCTGGATAGTGATATGGACAACAGAGAGATTGTAGCTAATTTTATTAAAATTAATGCTCTTACTGAGAAATTGATGACCAAACCTGGAAAGGGGAAACCGGACCAACAAAGGGGGTGGTTTAACCATGCCTGTACCCTCGCACTAAAAAAGCTGAAGGAGGCACTGATTGCTAAACCGAGAGTAACGAGTGTGGTAAGACAGCTAAGATATATCTACCAGGAGGAAATCAAGCGTAGAAAGAAGGAACTGCAGCTGGAAGCCTGGGATAACTTGGCTCTGGCAGCGGAAACTTCAAACAATACGTTATTCTGGGCTACAGTGAATGGTCCATTCTTAAAGGACGACAAAGTCCCTGAATTAACATCTTATGTTGATTCTGACTCCTGGGTCACTCACTTCTCTGGAATTTTTGACTCGGAGGGTTGGGCTAGGGATCGGGATGGTTTGTGGCCTGTTGTTCCACTAAACATTACTCTAACGGAAGTCAAGGTTAGCATTAGTGCCAGTAAAGGGGGTAAAGCCCAGGGCCCTGACGGGGTACCTATCGATGTATATAAATTTACCCCTGAGCTCTGGGGTCTGCTGTTAACCAAAGTTTTTAATGCTGCTGTCTGCTATGGGGTTCCTCCTTCGTGGGAGGAATCCATCATAGTTCCAATTGATAAGAAAGGTGATAGGGGGGAGGTGAAGAATTACCGCCCCATTTCGTTACTAGACTCCTCTGTAAAAATCCTGAGCAGGGTGTTACTTACAAGATTGGAAGAGTGGGCTTCCTCTAATAGCATCCTTGTAGACTGTCAATATGGTTTCAGGAAGGGGAGGGGAACCACTGAACAATGCCTTCACCTTGAACTTTTAATAGGGAAGTATACTCAGGCAAAGTCAGGCTCTCTCTATCTCTGCTTTGCAGATTTGAGTAGCGCCTTTGACTTGGTGGACCATGGTATCCTCTGGGCCAAATTGTTAGAACTGGGAGCGCCCGAGGGCATTGTCTATTTTCTTGCATGTATTTATGCCAACCTATGTACGAGCGTCCGCTATGGCCCAAGTGGGGAATGTACACCCCAGTTCAGGATAAGGCGGGGTATTAGGCAAGGGTGCGTTCTCGCCCCCCTCCTTTTTACTCTCTTCATTAATGAAGTTGATCCAGTTCTTAAAACTATTGCGGCAGACACCCCTAAAGTTAATAATCTTTTTTTCAGAACAATATTTTATTGTGCTGCTGAAGAGTTACATAAAACATACAGCGTCCCGAACCCGGGGAGGCTGCGAGCATGAAGGCAAAAATCACATTGTGAGACAATTCAAACAGCCATTTAAACACAAAAACTAACCCTAAAGCCCTCCCCCCAGCACCCCCCTAGTCTCCCACCCAAAGTCCCCCTACCCCACCCCCTGCACAGCGTCGAATCAGTCTATACTTAGAATATAACAAAGTAGATGAAGCGTGTAACCCCCCAGCACCCCCCTAGTCTCCCACCCAAAGTCCCCCTACCCCACCCCCTGCACAGCGTCGAATCAGTCTATACTTAGAATATAACAAAGTAGATGAAGCGTGTAACCCTCCTCACACGGGTTCAATGTCCAAATGTCTTTCTCCCGGTTCATCACGTGCCGGCGGCTCCAGCCAGAGCCCCCTGTACTCAGCCCACCGCTTCCAGATTTTGTAATGTTTCCTGGGGCAACCCCTGGCCTCAAATATCGGGCGCTCCAGGCCCATAGAATAGTCCAGCCCCTTCTTCCACACACCCAACAGGGGGGCTATGGGGTCTTTCCAGGCACGGGCCACGTCCCTCTTGGCCACCACAAGACCCAACAACAATAGGTGGCGTTTGTAAACATTTCCTCCCACCTGTTCCAGGACATGAAGGAGGCCTAATTGTGGTGTGCGAGGAAGGTCCCAGCCCAGCACCTCTGATAAACAATTCCACACACCCGTCCAAAACTTCCGCAGACCATCACACGCCCAGACAGTATGTAGGAACGTACCTGTCTCTTTACCACACCTCAAACAGATGGGAGACGCAATCAAGCCCGCCTTCCATAACCTTTCCCTAGTGTAGTATGCTCTGTGCAAGTATTTAAACTGTATAAATCGTAGCCGTACAGCAATGGACGCTCCTCTGGGAGCCTCAAGTGCCTCCCTCCAATCTTCCTCCTCAAATGCCCCCAGATCACTTTCCCACTTGGCCCGTAGAGAGTCTAGGGGGGTCGAGCAGTGTGTAACTAACGTTTGATATATAGACGAGATTTTTTTGCACTCCAATTCTCCCATGAAGACCTTCGCCTCCAGGGGGCTGAACTCGGGCAGCGAGTCCAGACCTCGTAAGGTAGGGGCAATAGCGTGACGAAACTGCAGATATTAAAAAAATTGGGTCTGAGGCATGTCATATTCCTCGCGTAGTTCCTGGAATGACTTAAGATTCGTGCCCCTGACCACATGACCCACGGCCGAGATGACGATCGCATCCCAGCCCCGGAAACCCTGCAGAGATAGCAACTCCGGCAACTGCCCATTCCGCCACAACGGGGTCTCCCTCGTCAACCTGTTCCACCACCCCATTCTACGGAGGGCGCCGCGCCATATGCGGAATACGGTTTGCGTGGCTGCAGGGAGCCCCCTCCTTTTAACCGCCGAATACAGTATCGTATGCAGCGTGTCGGGATCCATCAGGGAGCGCTCTAGGGCGTAGGTAGGGTCACTCCGCTCCCCATACCACCATTCATTCAGCACCAAGAGGTGAGAAGCCTGATAGTAGGACAGAATATCTGATGTTGCTAGCCCACCGCAGTACGTGGACAAAAAGCATGTGCGGAGCGCCACTCTCGCCGCCCCCCCCGCCCAGAGGAAAGTACTAAGTGCCGAATTCACCAGCCTGAACCACCGCGGTGGTATAGGGTACGGGTGGTTTTGTAACTGATATAGAAGGCGCGGAAGGGCCACCATCTTGAAAATGGCCGAGCGGCCATAGACGTTCAGGGGCATGCGGGACCACGTAGTCATATCAGATCGGATGCGCTCCCATACCGGCACAACATTGCGCGCCCAGGAGACTCCCGGAATGTCCGTCAGAAATATCCCCAGGTACTTAAGTCCGCCTATCGCTTCCTGTAGCGCCCCGGCCCAGGGCCCTAAGTCTCGGCGCTCCCCAAGCACCCACAGCTGTGATTTGCGCAAGTTCAGGTGGAGGCCCGACACCTCTCCGAAGATACGCATGATGTCAAGGACTCGTGGTCCAGGTCTGTGAGAAAAAAGAGGACGTCATCGGCGTATAGTGCAAGTCTGTCGGAGGGTCCCCCAGTCCACTCAATGCCCCGCATCTGTGCGTCTATTCGGACCCACGCCGCCATGGGCTCCATGGCCAGGGCAAATAAATATGGTGAGAGGGGGCAACCCTGTCTGGTGCCTCTACCAATGGGGAATGGAGCCGACACTGCCCCAGCCACCCTCACCGACGCCGTGAGATCTGTGTACAACAGGTGAATATAGGATAGGAAGCGGGGCCCTAGATTCAACCGGGACAGAAGTGCACAGAGGTAAACCCAGCTCACTGAGTCGAAGGCCCTGTCTATGTCGGCCAGTAAAAGGGCCGCTGGTATCCCCGCTGTTCGGACCGCCTCTAGCACTACCTGCGCACGCCGAATGTTGTGGCGTGTCGCCCTGTGAGGCATAAATCCGGCCTGATCCGGGTGCACGAGTGCCGTGATGTATGGGAGGAGGCGATTGGCTAACGCCTTTGCTAGGATTTTTGCTTCGGTGTTCAGTAGCGATATCGGTCGATAGGATTCGGGTCGGTCCGGAGGCCTTCCCGGTTTGCAGAAGACCACTATTTCAGCGTGCCTCCAGTCCCTCGGAAGTCGGCCACAATCTCTGGCTGCTTCCAACGCTCTACCATAGTAGGAACCCAGTTGGAGGTGAAATTTCTTAAAGAATTCACAGGGGAATCCATTGGGCCCAGGGGCCTTGCCCGTGTTCAGTTCTCCTAGGGTCGTACCCAGCTCCTCCGCTGATAAGGGGAGGTCCAGTACATCTCGCTCCTCGTCTGAGAGCGATCGTGGCGGGAGATCAGCCAGGAACTTATCCACATCACTCGGCGAAAGGAGTTCCCGAGGGGCGTACTGGGTCTCATAATACCGCGCAAACGTGGCCGCCAGGGCCGACGGGGCTGTCATGGGCTCACCCGTCTCGTCTCGCAGACAAGGCAGAGATTGCGCATGAAAAGTGCTTTGACATAGTCTATAGAGCATCGGGCTGGATTTATCGCCCCACTGGTATATCCGACTCTGAGTCGCCAACCACAGCTGTCGGGCCTCGTCTAACTGCAAGGAGGCATTAGACTGTTGCATCAGTAGAAGGCGTCTCACTTCTTCCTCACTCCCGTCAGCACTACATCTATGTTCTTGGTCCCTAACACGCTCAGCCGCCAGAACCAAGTCTTCCCTACGCTTCCTGCGGTCAGCCGCACACCAAGCAATATCTACACCGCGCAGCGTGGGCTTCAGGGCCTCCCAAAGGGTCACGGCATCCATATCAGGGTGGTCATTATCGCTCCAATAATGAGCAATTGCCTCTCTCATATGAGACTGATAGGGTTCTCGCTGTAGGTGCCACGTGGAAAGACGCCACCTGAACGGCTGCCTTCTCCTGTCCAGGCAGAGGTCCAGTGCAACAGAAGAGTGATCCGATAGACCCCGTGGTAAAATCTGTGTGTTATCGACCCTCCCGACCCAGGCCTGGGGAACAAACAGATAATCGATCCTAGAAAAGGACTTGTGCACCGATGAGACGTAGGTGTATTCGCGGTGTTGAGTATGTTGATGGCGCCACGTGTCTACCCACCCCATGCCTCTTACCAGTCCATCTAGTTTAGTAGGTGTATCCGATACTACCACCCCCCCTAACCTGTGTCGGTCCATTCGAACATTCATCACATCATTCCAGTCCCCGCCAATGACTGCCATAACATTCGGGATCTCAGCCCATACTCCAAACAACTTTTCTATAAGGGCACATTGCAGTGGGGGTGGAGCATATACACTCCCAAAGACGATTTGTTCCGTTCCTATCTTGCCCTGGATAAACACATACCTGCCCTGCGGGTCAGCCCACTGAGTTTCATGGGTGTAAGACAGCCTACGATGTACTAGTATAGCCACCCCCCGGGAACCTCTCACAAATCCCGCATGGAATACCTGGTGATAGCCATATCGTTGGAGGCTAAGGGTCTTGGAGCCCAAGAGGTGGGTCTCCTGTAATAGCAACACATCGGCCTTGTCCCTCTTCCCTTGGCGTAGGACTGCCCCTCTTTTAATTCTATCAAGCATTCCCCGCACATTCCAGCTCACAACACGCAGCAAAGCCCTCTGCAGGCTCATTTCGGGAGTTTCAGCCGCCATCCAGGGATAAGAAGTCAGGTAGTCCATGCGGTAGAGGCCACACACATCCATCTCGTATTGACAGGATCCAGGAAAGCACTGTGCAGTAAAACGCGTCCCCCCTCCCCACCCCCCCTCGGAGCACCCACCCAACTGCCCCGCCTACCCACAATCCCCCAACAACATTCCCCTCCCTCCCCCATCTTCTATGCTGCCCACAACTGTCCCCCCACCCCCCCACCCCATACCTCAGTAACATTGAAGTACCTGTCGCGGTATAGATAGTCACTAGCCCCCAACGGGAGGCCAATGGCCCACCATGCCAATGGATCCCAACCAACTATCCACCCAATCCCTACTAACGCTTAACCCAACTAGCTACTCTACCGTTCAGGGTGATGTCCGCCCACTCACGGGCATCCCCTAACCTGCGTTGTATCCTCATATTACTGGCGTGAGTCATGTAATGTGTCGCCAGGACACTCGGTCAAGGGGCGCGTTCGGCAGGATCCAGAGAGCATTGCAGCCGTCTAGGGAGACACACAGTGGAGCTAGGGCATTATGTAGCTTCATGGCCCCGGCACCGGAGCCTCGTCTGCAGTATTGCCCCCCGACGCCCCATCTTTGGGCGGGCGGTTCCTCTGTGAAAGTGCCCTCCAGTTACTCCTGCTGCGCGACCTCCTGGGGGTCCTCGGGGGTCCGGTCGCGGAGGAGGAGTCAGAGTCTCTGCTCGGGGGGGTATGCACCTTGACCCTCACTGTCTCATCAGTCCATTCAAAGACCTCCTCCGGGGTGTTGAAGAACTGTGTCTTAGATTGGAACACCACTCGCAGGCGGGCCGGGTAGAGCAAAGCATATTGAATTTTCAGTTCTCTCAACCGTGCCTTCGCCGCAGTAAAGGATTGGCGCTGTTGCTGCACCAATTTAGTATAATCGGGGAAAATCAATATTTTGTGGTTGTCGTACATTACCGGCTCCTTATCCCTCGCCTGCCTCAATATGGTGTCGCGGTCATGATAATTAAGGAGTTTGGCAATGACCGGACGGGGGCGAGCTCCAGTCGGAGGCTTCGGGAGAAGAGCGCGATGAGCCCGCTCAATAATGAAACATCTCGACAAAGAGTCTGGAGGGAGCCACCCTTCTAGCCACTGGGTGAGGAATGCCTCCATATTGCCCTTCTCACAGTCCTCCGGAAAGCCCACGAATCGCAGATTATTTCTTCGCGCCCGTCCTTCAGCATCTTCGACCCGGCGCGCCAGTCCCTTCTGTATCCCCTCCATAGCCGCCACTTTCCTCTTTAGGACCACCACATCGTCCTCCACATCCGTGATTCTGGCTTCAGTTTACGTTATGCGGGCCACTGCGTTGCGTAAATCCTGACGGAGCAGCGTGACATCGGCCCCAACTGCCCCAATTTTTGCGTCCAGCGGGTCTCACGACTGTGTTATGGCCGCTAAGAGGGCCGCGTTGTCCGGAGTATTCGCCGGTCCCGGTGGGCCTCCAGACGCTCCGGCCCCACCACTTGGTCCCGTAAATTTATCTATGGGGCCCTGTTTCGTAGTGCCTCCGCTATTGCCGCCCCGCGTCATCTTGGATAAGGGTCCGTAGCACAATGTCCCAACAACTGTGTGCGTATGCCCACCTTCGGCGTGGGGCCTCCGGAAGGCGGTGTAGCTCCCAGACGTGTAGCACCTCCCCAGGTCACCAAGCACAGCGGCTGGGCACAGTGCGCAGCAGTAGCAAGACGCTCCGGGCGAAATGTGTCCCAACAAGGGGCCCCACAACGGTCAATCAGGCCCACTCACACACACACCCCCCGGGCCTCGGCGCAGACGGGCATCTGTCCTCGTCCAATACAGCAAAGCATAAATCTGGGCGCTGGAGGTAGATCACCGCGGGCTCCCCTTCAAGTGTCCCTTGCAGTAGTCAGGCACGTAGTGGCCGGCGATAGAAGGGGGAGGGGGTCTCCCAAGCGGAGCGGCGCCACAGACAGAAGGGGTTGGGGGGGGTCGATCTGAGCCCTTCAGGCCCAAGGCTCCGGGCCCCCCGCGGTCCGAGCTGACCGCCGAGCGGGAGCCCCTCGCCGTCAAAGGAGACCCCCCCTCTGCACAGCCGTCCTAGTTCCCAGCAGCCGCTTACCCCGATATTCCGGCGATTCAACAGGCGGGCCAGCCCAGGGCCTCTCCGCTGCTCTCGGTGTCCCTATGAGCCGCCGGGGGCCGAGCCAGGATCAGCAGCACCTCCAGTCGGGCCCCCACTGGACTCGGGGACTCGGCTCCGGCGCGCGGCGCAGACCACACTGCGACAGGGTCCGCTCCGCTGCAGCACACACTCGCAGATCTGCCACCGGATGACTCCCTCCACTGCCGGGGTTGAAATGTAGGGCCGGGGAATCCCCGCCCCAGGGAGCACCCGCCTCAGGCTCGGTCGGGCCACTGCTCGGTCACGGTAGCCGGTCGAGGTCTCAAAGTTGCCTCCAGCGCCGCCGCACTTCCGGCCGGACCTCTCAGAACTCGAGGTCCCGGCTCCAGCGCGCGAAGAAGGCCTCACCGCTCCGGGCCGAGTGTCGCCGGTATAGGAGCTCGGTGCTCGCCAAAAATGCGACCGGAGCTCACTCCCATGTAGCGGCCAAGGAGAGTGTGAGCTGGGAGTCCGCAGGTCAGGGCGATGCAGGAGAAAAGTGAAGGATTCTGAGACGGCGGGACGGAGCTCACTCAAGCCACGTCCGCCATGCTAGCCGCCTCGGCCACGCCCCCTAAAGTTAATAATCTTGACGTCCCGGTATTATTATAAGCGGATGACGCGGTGCTGCTGTCAAGGACACCCTTGGGTCTGCAACGTCTTATGGACATGTTTTCTCTTTTTATTGGTGAACGTAAATTGGCCATTAACAAATCCAAAACTTATGTTATGGAATGTGGAAAAGGCAGGGGGAAACATCACCCTTTTTTTATTGATGGCCAGAAGGTCCAACTAGTGGACAACTTTTGCTACCTGGGCATAACGTTTTCTAAAAATAGAGGCTGAGGTTGTGAGCTTAATAACGTTCGGGCCATAATGGCGAAAAGCGGACATGGGGTATGCAAATTTGCCACTAAACTGGGTGATAGATGGATTGCAGACATGCTTAAGATCTATGAGGCAAGATCCCTATCGACTGCAATCTATGGAGCAGGGGTATGGGGATTTGTATCTGTAGGTGGTCTCCAGGTGGAGGAAAACTGTTTCCTTAAAAGACTTTTGTGTTTATCAAAATCATCTTCTAATGATTTAGTCCACAAGGAGTTAGGAATCCCCCACCTGTCCGATTTAATTGCTTTAAGACCTCTAATGTTATGGCGTGCTGTGTGGGCAAAGGAAGAAACTTCATTAAATAGAGCTATTATAGGGGACTGTCTCTCCCTAGATAATTATCAAAAGATCCCCTGGATTAAATATGTAATTAATACCTTTAAGGAGATCTTTGGAGTTGACGTCAAGGGGGACAGCTTAGCAGCCTCTGACTTGTCTAAAACTGAACTGAAGAATGTCTTCTTAATATGAGGAGCGGCGATGTAATGGAGTCAATTTATCCACTAGTTCCTTCTATGCCAAATATAATGAAAGTGTGGGCTTCCAACCTTATTTAAAGCACGTTAACAGAGCCTCCCACCGATTTGTCTTGACTCGGATGAGGATGGGGATTGTGCACCATCTGGTGGCTTTCCCTTCCCTCAACAAGCACCCAGAGGGCGCGTGTCCATGTGACAACAGCTCCGCACAAAGCACTCTGCACTTTGTTTTGATGTGTAAGCTATACGAAAACCTTCGTATTGTCTTTTTAAAACCTATTTTTGTTAAATTTGGTGTTAGGAAAGTTCATGACGCCTTGAAACTACTTTTTAACTTAAATCGTGTTGATATTTGCTTTTTTACTGCTTCTTTCCTCTTGAAAGCGATTAGGGCCAGGAAAAGTATGATCTTTTAATTATTTATTGTGATGTATTTTATATCATGTTTTTTACTGATGAATGTACCCTGCTTGTATTTGCTGTGCTTTTATGGACATTGTTTTTATGTTCCGAAATAAAGCCTTATGAACTGAACTGACTGTGATGGTGCAGTTGATTCTATAAAAGGTCCTTTATGTTCTGCAATAATCGATAATGTTCCTTTACAGGTTATGGCAGACTCCGGATCCCCATTCAGCATATTGAGAGATACAACTTTTTATGATTTGTGGAAAAGCAAGGTTGACCTGTTACAATCCGACATAAATCCAAAAGCGTTTGGGGAAAAGGACATTAACATGATTGGGTATTTCTCTGGGTTAGTCCAATGTCTGGGAAGGGAAACCATGACTAAAATCTATGTTGCGGAGAAAGGAAAGAATATAGTAGGTTGGAAGGATCTTGCTCACAGGGGTTTGTACTTAGTTCCTGGGGACGATAATCCAATGAAGGTTGGGAAACTACCTGTGTCTAGTATTGAGTGTGGCATGCCTTAGTCTGATTCTTTTACTTTAAAACAAATTATTGATGAGTTCAAGCCAGTGTTTAGTGACACTGTGGGCAGTGTAAGATGTTTTGAGTTCAAGATCAGATTAATTCCGGGAGCTCAGCCTGTTTCTCATAGAGTTCGATCTGTCCCTCCGAGTGTTGAGGAGTAAAATAAAAGATTCTTTGAAAAATTTATGTGATCAGGGTATCATAGAACCTGTTGATTCTTCTCAGTGGGTGGCCCCCGTCGTGGTCGCGTGCACAAAGTCTGGCGAGATTAGGCTCTGCGCTGACTTGCGCGCCTTAAATAAAAATATCATCATAGACTGCCACCCACTGCCTAAGATCCATGAGTTACTCGCAAACCTCGGTGGTGCTAAATGGTTTTCGCTGATTGATTTGAAATCAGCATACCATCAGGTTGCTTTATCGAAAGAGTTCCAAGAGTTAACTACTTTCATCACCCCCTTTGGGGCATACAAGTTTTTGCGCATTCCGTTTGGCTTGGCATCGTCCGGAAGCGTTTCCAAAAAATTATGGATTCTCTTTTTCACGAAGTTGAGGGCGTTCAGGCATATCTTGACGACATTTTATTTTTTGCGAAAGTCTTTGGTAGGAACATAATATAATTTTGAGGCGTGTCTTTTCAATTTTGATGTCAAAGAACATGACCGTCCGCAGTGACAAATGTAAATTCACAATTAATGAACTAGAATATTTGGGACACAATGTTTCCCAACAGGGGATTAAACCAACATTTTCAGTCATTAGGGCCATTGAAGATGCCAAACACCCCACTGACAAAGATTCTTTACGGTCCTTCCTTGGTCTGGTAGAGTATTACGCAAGGTTTGTTCCATCTTATTCCCAATTAGTTGAACCTTTGTGCATGTTATTAAGGAAAGGCAATAGTTTTGTTTGGTCTCCTGAACTCGATAAAGTTTTCAGTGAGGTAAAAAAGATGATTGTGTCCGCCCGAGCACTCCATGTTTTTAGAGAGGATTGTACTTCGATTATAACAGTTGACGCCAGCATGTCTGGAGTTGGAGCTGTACTTACTCAAAGAGTGAAGGGTTATGAACAAACTGTCGCATTCGCTTCTAGGTCTCTCAAGTCTTTCGAAAAAAAGGACAGTACTATCGAAAGGGAGGCATTAGCATGCATCTGGGCGGTACAAAAGTTCAGAATGTACATTTGTGGTCAGAAGTTCGAATTGGTTACCGACTATAAGCCTCTAATTTATTTTTTCAACAAAGTAGGTTCTTCTTGTATGTCTGCAAGGTTGGTGAGACTTGTTTCCAAATTGCAAGAGTTTCATTTTGAGGTGAAAGACATTCAAGAGGGGAAGAATTTCCGGCCTGACTGCATTTCAAGACTGTCCATGGTGAAGGATGATGATGAGGATGTTTCAGCTGAGGATATTGAATGTGTTACTGTGGTGGATGCAGTGTGTGAAATGAGTTCAGTTCTATCTGAAAAAGATTGTAGGTCTGCTCATGAGAACGATGTAATTCTACAGAAAGTCATTGATTATTCCACACATTGTTGGCCTGAGCCTAGGTGCTTAGAAGGTGAATTGCGCAGATTTGCACAAGTCTCTGAGGAACTTTCAGTTGAGAATGGAATTGTCCGTAGAGGCGACAAATGTATTCGCCCTTTCAGGCTACGTTCTTCAATTATTAATGAAGCTCATAAGGGTCCTTTAGGGGTTACCAAGACTGTCATGAGGATAAAGCAGCACTACTGGTGGCCCTCTTTGGATGATCAGGTTAGGAAGTTGATTGATGCTTGTCCTGAGTGTCTTTTATCGGACAAGCACTGGCAAACCTTGAAAGTTCCCCTACATCCAACTGAGTTTCCACATAACTCGTGGGAGAAAGTCGGGTAAGATTTTTCAGGTCCATATTCTGTTTTGAATCAAGAAAATAGATATGTGATTTTATTGGTTGACTATTATTCAAAATGGATGTATCACAAGTTTGTTAAAGCTCCTAATTCTGATTCTACAATCTCTTTCTTAAGGAAAAATGTTAATGTGGATGGTGCTCCTAGAGTAATTGTTACTGATAACGGTACGCATTTCATATCTGAAAAAATTTGCACGTTTTTAAGTGAGTTGGACATTAAACAGTTAAAAGTCACTTTATACTCACCTTCATTGAATGGCTTGGTGGAGAGAGGGAATAAAGTAATCAAAGAAGGGGTTCAAACTGCATTAGCTTGCAACCTTAATGTGGAAGAATTCATTAAACAAAAAGTATGGCATTACAACACCTCACCTCACTGTACCACGGGAGTGCCTCCATTTACTTTATTGAGGAGCAGGGTGGCTCATTCTGTTTTGTTTCCTTCTTGGCTTCAGCATATGTCTGGTGAGAGGAAGATTGATTTGGGTGCTATTCTAAAAAAAAGTAGATGACAAACATAATCAAATGAAAAAGAATTTTGATAATTAATTCTGTTAATGTGGATATTTTAGTTGGGGCCTGGGTTTTAATTAAAAAACCAGATAGAGTCAAAAAAGATGAATCAAAGTTCCTCGAGCCAGTCCAAGTTCTTAAAGTCAGTAAGGGGGCTGCGTTTGCTGATAGGAAGGGTTGGTGGAACAAACGTCAGCTGGTAAAAGTTTCTCATTGTCAGGTGGAAATTATGCAAAGTAGACGTTATGAATCTAAAGAGGATTTGGATTGGAGTCATTGGCTGGATGTTTCTAATAAGAGTACTGTGTCCATCCCAACTGTTGCACCACACAGTCATTCAAATGTTCAAAATGTTGCTACGTGTTCTTCCTGTGGCAGGACTATTAGAGTCCCTAAAAAGTTTGATGGTTTTGTCAGATTTTAAGATGTAATTTTACCTTCTCTTTTCTTTTTTTTTGTTGTTCTTATTTGCTGTTGTAAGGGGGAAGGTGGTGTAGTGGTAAGTGTTTAGTGTACATCGCGCGGTGCATCGTGCGATGTCTATTCTATGTTCTTATTTCCTCGCGCACTTCATGCGCTTTGTATTTCATCTTGTGTTATGTTTCAAATGTGTAGGCTCACGCATGATGGGTTCGTTCTGTGGAGAGTTCTAACGTTGTGGGAGTCACTGTTGGGCTTTCTACTGGACGGATGCTTCATGTGCTGGGTGGAGTAATTTCGACAATAAACTATGACTACTTAACCTGTGGTTTTCCTGGATTTCTTCATCTAACACCTCCCCACTCACAGAGGGGGAATGGGGGAAAGCACTGGCGCAGGTTCACGAGGTGACTAGTATGCTAGATTCATACTCACTGAATTCCACTACTTACACCACACATACCTTGCACCTCAGAGGATGGCCTGCATCATTCTGGAACACTCCTCAATTTTCCTAAGATGCGGTACATCTCCTGCTACATTTCTGCATATGAAATGGAGCTGTGTGCGGCTACAAACATACTGGCAACAAGTGATACAGACGTTCCATAATGTAAGAGCAGTGCGAATAAAGGTCGATATCAAACAGTGCATACTAGGGATCTTCCAGACACCCAGAAGGGCACACACATGTATCACAGGTTTTAGCTGCTCGATCTAGTCCTAATTAAATGCAGCATCGCAATACATTGGTCTCACGCCATCCCCCCCATCCTAGACGGATGGAAGGCTGATATGCGAGAGTGGGGTGTGGCAGAGGAGTGCCACTTAAAAGCAGTGCAAACTGATTGGAAAGCTGAGGAAGATTTGGAAGAGTGGGGGCACATGCTGGAGGGACTGAGGATAGTGACAGATCAGACAGACAGGGAGGCTGCCTCGGACCAGCCACAGAGCTGCACCTCACCTAAGCCCGACCAAGAGGTGGGTGAGGGACCTCAAACCCGAGAGTAAAGTAAGCCACTAAATAGGGGAACACAGGTGGGTGAGAACACAACTATCCAACAATAACTATGATATCTTAGGCGACACTACAGAGATTCTATTTATCCCACCCATGAGCAGGTTCCGCCACCAACCGCAGCCAAGGTTTCCTATTGTTCAGTTTCTATCGTATTTTTATAATTTGCTACATTTCATCAGTTTCAACGATGAAAAATACTGTTGCACGCTATGATCCGTCCCGAGAACAGGGCGAGGTTTTTGTTTTATGTACACTGCAAACTGGTCACAATGTGCTCAAAGATGGAGATGCAGGGCGAAATGTTGGGACACGTGCAGGGACTGCCCAGATATAACCTGTTTGTAATGCCTAATCTAAGATATGACATATCTTCTGAATGCAACCTGTAAATGACGAAAGCGTAATTAGATACCGGTGCATACAGTTTAAAAACAAAAAAATTCCATTGGTTGCTATGTTTAAGACGAGGACTTTTCTTGTGCATCGGAGTCAGAACTCATATGAATTGTATGTCTATGTTCTACAAATAAAAGTTTTCATTTAATGTATTTATTTGGTAATTTTATTTTGTTTCTTTATTTATATAAAAGTTTAACTGTGAAATAACACAACATAAGTAAACATGCTTTATTTCTAGAAATGAATAAAAATAAAATGTTTTATCAATTTATTTAAATTATTTACATAATTTTAGTTTATAAATATAAATGATATAAAATTATTTTAAATGCAACTGTTTTCTTTGATCACTTTATTATTCTGGTACATGATTATTTTGTAAAAAATATAAAGTTTGTTTCATTTATTTAAATAATGTATAGTAATATCGTTTTTGGTATAAAATGACATTTTTTAAAAACATTTAAATATATACATTTCTAAATGTTACAATTTTGTTTTAAATTGTGCATATGTAGCTAATATTGTATTTGTTCTTATAACTAATTTTATTGAAAATTTTGCGGAAATACATATCATCACACAGTGCAAGAAATGGCTGATATACATGCATGACAGCAACAAGTCCACACATTAATACTGTATAATACTGCAGCTTCAAATCGAGAGACCGTAATAGCCACACCATTTATTCATATGTGTTCCCACGAGCCTCAAAGACTGGCTTCTCCTGGTGAGCGTACCAGTCCACCCGTGCTCGCCAGCTCCTAACAGTCGGCAGCTTCTGTTGTTTCTATGCACAGGCCACATCCCGTTTGGCAACCAAACAAGACATTCCCACAAAAACATGTTCAGCTCTAGGGCCCCCACTTCCTCCAGCAGCCCAAGCAAAGCAGTACAAGGTGTTAACTCTAGGGAGCGGCCTAGAACAGCGGAGAGTATATGACCCACCTCCTCTCAGAAGGGCCTCAGAACCGGACAATCCCAGCCAACATGGTAGAAGTTCGCCACAGGAAGCCTATGCCGCTGCATATTAGCGAGCAAGCGCTGTAAGCCACCCAGAGTGAGGTATGTTGTATGCAAGTAATTGAACAGTATCATACGCTGTCGTGTCGAAATCGCAAGCTCTCTAATAATAATAATAATGAGGTTTATAAAGCGCCTGGCTGCACAAAGCTGTGTGTCCCCGCGCTAACTGCTAACAAATCAATCTAGAGGAAAAGAGGCAGGGGGGTCATCCGGTCAGTTATAAATTCGGGAATAAAAGAGTTTTTAGTTTTGCCCTGAATCTCGTTTCGGAAGGTTCCATCCGCAGTTGGAGTGGAAGAGTATTCCAATATTTTGTGCCCAAGTAACGGAAGGATTTGCCTCCCATTTTAGCTCTAGGTGCCATGCAAACCTCCCTGCAGTCATCTTCATCCAATTCCCCCACCCAGGACACCGAACTCGGTCAGTACCTCTCAAGGCTATTCAGGGAGTGGATCACCAGTGATCGATAATTCCTGGATGTTGCCCCTTTACCTAACTTCCAGTGAAAAATCTTTGCCTCCAATCGACTGTATTCAGGCAAAGAATCCTCCGGTAAATCATGGGCCAACAAGGCTTGGCGCAGTTGGAGGTACCGGAAGAACAGCAAGTTAGACAGAGAGTATTTGACTTTTAACTCCTTAAATGACATAATACTCCCCTCCTTTATAAACATCTCCAAGGTATGAGATCCCGAGGCATTCCCAAGGCATAAAACCTTCCAAGGCCGATAGCTGACCAAGCCATGTTCCCTGCCATAGAGGGGTCATCCCAGTTAGGCGGCGATTCCAACCAGTGAGGCGATGGGCCGGCCTCAACAGGTAAGAGACACCCAAGTACAGGAAGATATGGTACTTGGTAGAAACGCCCCATATAGGAGATCAAGCAGGCCATCCATCCCCAGCGAATGTATCTCCAATCGATACGGGAGATCATCCCACCCTCACGTGAACCAGTCATTGACCAGCATCAAGTATGCCGTAAGATAATATGAGTAAATATCCGATAGACCCGATCCTCCATCAAAAGGAGACTTGCCTAGTGACTGAAATGCCACTCTGTGTCGGCTCCCAGCCCACACAAAGCTGGTGATCTTCGCGGCCAGGGATTAAAACCATTTGTGGAGGATGGATTATGGATAGTTACTCAGCACGTACAAGTAGCGCGGCATGCACACCATTTTGAAAAGGGCCGTACGTCCCATGGGGTGAGTGGGAGTGTGGCCCAGTGGCTAAGGTCGCGATCAAGCTGTAAATCCAGACCCCGGAAATTAGGGGCCCAGGCCAAATCCGGGAGTGGCGACATGCGGACCCATAGATATTTAAAAGATTTATGTTGAGTAGGAATGTTAGGGCACCAAACCAGCCCAAGAGCGTTGCCCTTTACCGCCACTAAGCAGGACTTGCCTTCATTAACTCGAAGCCTGGACGCCTCAGCATACAGCAGGAGGAGGTTTAAGCAGCAGGGCCTGGAGCGCTGTGAATCTTTCAAGAACAAACGCATATTGTTTGCGTACAACGCTATCCCGTCAAGGCCAATTCCCAGCCCCACACCTGAGCATCACAATGTATAAGCTGCGCCAGAGGTTCCATTACCAAGGCAAATAGCAAAGGGGACAACAGGCCCCCTGGCACGTGCCACACTTGATAGAAAATGCAAGAGACAGGACCTCGTTCACCCAAACCTGAGCGGTTGGGGAATGATAAAGAAGCAGAACCATACAATTGAAACCCTCTCCCAGGCCGGTCCGACAAAGAACCCTGCCCATAAAGGCCCAAGGCACTGTATCAAACGCTTTATTGAAATCTATTAGTAGGCGGGCCAGCATGCCATTAAGGTCTGATACTCGGGACACTGCCACATGGACTCTCCTAATACAGTGGCACGTGCTACGGCCTGACATGAATCAACACTGATCCTGATAGACTAGATAGGGTAGGACCCTGCCAACCGTGCGGCCAACACTTTTGCATTGATCTTGATGTCAGTGCTAATCAATGGGATCAGCCGATAAGAGGAACAATGGTCCCTAGAGAGAACCTCTTTGGGCAGCACCACGAATGTAGCGCAGTCTAGTTCTGGTGGAAAGGACCCCTGCTGCGAAGCGGCTGCATAAAAATTCAAAAGATAGGGGAAAACGGTCTAACGAAATCGCTTGTAATATTCAATAGGATACCCATAGGGCCGGTTGTCTTTCCAGCTTGAAATCCCAACACTGCAGCACACACCTCCTCAAGTGTCACAGCTTGTTTCAGCTCCTGGGCCAAAACATTTAGTATAGTTGGCAGTTGGTATACTGTCTAGAAGGGGATTTACGACTTACGTAGGCTGTGGGGGGCATTGCTAGCATAACCCCCGATAAAGGTATGTAAATGTCTGAGCAATTAAAGGAATCTCCTTCTTGGGGCATACTGACGAGCCCCGAATCACTGGGACCACTCGGTCGCAGACTCCACTGGTTGCCACCCAATACAACAATTGACCTGATTTATCACCTGAGGCATACACCCTCTGCGTTGAAGCCCTCCAACACTGTCAGGCCTCCTTCAAAGAAACATGCCACAGTTCAGTACGAGCTATGGCCAGGGGCAACGGGATTGCTCAGTGTCTCAGCCACGGACAACAGCTTCCTCCTGTAGGATCTAGGCCTCCAAGTCAATAAGTCAGCTAAGTGAGCCTCAGCCTGACGGACATAGCCTTTAATACAGCCTCTCATGGAAGGCATACTAGCTGCCCATAGCGTCACCGTAGAGGCCACCGAGCCCACATTGAGCTAAAAAAAAATACGCAATTCCTCCTCAACAAAGGCCCCCCATTCTGAACTTTGTAAGTGCCAAGATTTAAACCTCCGAGCCGGGCGTAGAGCAGGGGGCTGAGCTCCCTACGACAATAACAACGGGGCGTGATCAGAGATACCACACGGAAGTATACACACCGATTGAACCGAGAGAAGGTTCGCTGCCAGTAAACACATCAAGGGGTCGATTCCGATTCGGGGAAAACCGCTCCGAATAGCCGTTCGGAGCATTTTTCCCGTACGAATCGTACCCTGCAACGTCCCCCGTATGTACGACGAAGTACGATTCGTACCAGGAGCAGGACGAATCAAATCCCCGTACGATTCTCCCTCGGAACCCGCTGTACGCGACATCTGTATGGTTCGCGGCTGGTTTTTCCGACCCAGCAAGTACGATTCGTGTCGGGTTCGCACCGCACGACCCTTTTTCTACGGGAGCTGAAAGCAGTCGTAAAAGCAGAGTTTGCCTCGAAACAGGTACCGAACGCCCCCCCCCCCCCGGGTATGGGGCATACCCCCCATGATCGCAGGGGCATGGCGCGTACCCCTGCGATCATGGGGTGTACGGACCGTACCCCATGTTTGCAGGGTGAACGGTGCGTAAACCCAGCGATCGCAGGGGGTACGGTGCGTACACCCCATGATCGCAGGGGTACGCACCGTACCCCGCGATCATGGGGTGTACGGACTGTACGGTGTGTATGTGATTGTGTGCTTTTCCGTACGAATCGCCCTTACCTGACGTGGACCGTACGAATCGCGTCCTCATCCCCTGTTCCGGATCGTACTAGTCGGGTCGTACGGCATGTTTACGATTCGTACGGAGAGGGCTCCGGATACGAATCGTACGGACGTTTTTTTCCCCGAATTGGCATCGACCCCCAAGTCTATGTGCGATTCGGCTGCATGCATGGCGGATTGATGGGTGTAAGCCCGCTTGCCAGGATGCAATGAGATACAAAAGGGGATGATGGACGGAGCGTTTGAGCAAATCAAACACTCACCCCCAGTCAACTGATCTGGGTTTAATCCATCACCATTCTTTAGCCCACTCAGCCACCCCATTTCAGACATGGCTATATGCAAATCAGTCTGATCCTGTGCCTCATGGGAACAGTCCAGCCCGAACTGCCAAGCCATGTCCGGTCCCAGGATGCTTGTTTCCGGTCCAGGGAAGACATGGCTTGGCAGTTCGAGCTGGACTGTTCCCATGAGGCACAGGGTCAGACTGATTTGCATATAGCCATGTCTGAACTGGGGTGGCTGAGTGAACTAAAGAATGGTGATGGATTTAACCCAGATCAGTTGACTGGGGGTGAGTGTTTGATGTGTTCAAACGCTCCGTCCATCATCCCCTTTTGTATTGCTTTGTTCGCCCTAAGTGTGGCAGGGTATGCTCAGACGTGAGTCCCTTGTTCACTTGGCCACTGGATTCAAGATAGCCCGGCTGATGAGGATTATGAATCTGAAACCGGTCCCAGGATGCTTGTTTCCGGTCCAGGGAAGACATGGCTTGGCAGTTCGGGCTGGACTGTTCCCATGAGGCACAGGGTCAGACTGATTTGCATATAGCCATGTCTGAACTGGGGTGGCTGAGTGAACTAAAGAATGATGATGGATTAAACCCAGATCAGTTGACTGGGGGTGAGTGTCTGATTTGTTCAAACGCTCCGTCCATCATCCCCTTTTGTATTGCTTTGTTCGCCCTAAGTGTGGCAGGGTATGCTCAGACGTGAGTCCCTTGTTCACTTGGCCACTGGATTCAAGATAGCCTGGCTGATGAGGATTATGAATCCGAAACCGGTCCCAGGATGCTTGTTTCCGGTCCAGAGAAGACATGGCTTGGCAGTTCGGGCTGGACTGTTCCCATGAGGCACAGGGTCAGACTGATTTGCATATAGCCATGTCTGAACTGGGGTGGCTGAGTGAACTAAAGAATGGTGATAGATTAAACCCAGATCAGTTGACTGGGGGTGAGTGTTTGATTTGTTCAAACGCTCCGTCCATCATCCCCTTTTGTATTAGGATGCAAGGAGAGCCAGGCGTCGCAGAGGCACAGCAAGTCTGCCCAAGAAGAGAAGAAGGTAAAATTGTATTAAATACAAGTATTTATATGTGCAATTTAATATTTTATATATTATATATGTATTATAATAATTATTTTATATTTTAAATATATAAATATTAATGTATGTTTAGTCATTCTATTAGTTTCTGTAATGTGTTATGTAGTTGATATGTTACTTTTATTTACTTTATGTTAAATAATTAACAATTAAAAAAAAACATTTGTTACATTTAGATACATTTTCTAAATGTATGTTTTCATATTTGTTCCTGTTAATTATATTAATTTATTAGGTAGGAGTGGATGAAGTAAACGTTACCTGTAAAATGGCTTGGAATGGAGTGGGAATAGTAAATTCTACTTCTTTGGTGTTCAACACTGTCACAAAATGGTTTAGATTGGAGTGGGAGTGACTGTACTAGGACGAGGCAAGATGGCGGTCTCGTCAGTGACCGAGTAAGGCAGGCGATGTGCGTTCCTCGGCGCTAATTCCCCCCCTGCTATCTCTGGCGTTTAATTAAGAAGAAAGCTGCTGCAGGAATCTGCTGGGCATGCTGTGGTTTTTCCATTACCTGAAATTGGAGCGATTTCCGTGGTTTTGATGAGTCGTTCTGCACCGCGGTTTCTATGAATCGTTGAGGCGGTCTGGTGTTGTAGTTCTTGGCAGCAGGCACGAGAGGGGGAGCAGGTGACTGATTCTTTGACTGCGGGTCTGCTTGAAACTCGGGTCCGGAGTGTTCAGACGGCAATGGCACCTAAGAACGCTAGGAAGAGTCCCAAGACTCGGGCTACAACCCCAACTGTTTTGACCCCTCCAGTGCATGTTTCTGCCCTTGATGGCAACGGACGTGGCTGTACTGCCGCTGCCAGTGTTGGTGTTGGGCAGGAAAAGATCAAGTCTCCTACTGGGGGCTCGCGGACTGGTGAAGGTGCCACAACCAAGCCAAAAATACCTGGGATTTTTAAAAAGATGCAAGGGCAAGGTAAGAACCTTACTACTATTACTTCGCCTGCTTTGGTCAACTCTTCAATTGGTAACAAAGTAGCAACACCACCTGCATTGACAAAAGCTACTTCTATGCCCAGTGTGCAACAAAAATTACTCTCTCCTTCGCTGCAGCAAGGGGCAATAGGACCAATAGCGAATGGTGAGACTGTGTATACACCAGACATTGGACTTAGTATTGCTAGTACTGTATTACCCCCCGGTGGGGCGACTATTACTTCTGCTAATATGGAGAAAGAACTAGGGGATTTACCGGAGGCACTTGTAGTGATGGCTCCACCTCAGCAGTCATTGGAGGCTGCGTCTACTCAGCCGGAGGCTCAAGGGGTACTATCCCCATTTTCATTTTTGTCTCATAACAACGCTGGAGATCTACAACAGGAAACAGTGTCTGGTGCGGGCAATGTTAACAAAGATGTGTTAAAAGATATGGATTCTGTTTACAAAAAAAAAAAAATAATAAAAAAAAAAAAGAAATATGGATTCTGGTGACACGGCTGGCAAGTTTTACTCGATGTCAGATCCATCAAACTCCACGGATAACGAGAGTGTAGGAGGAGATTGGGCAGATGAGCCAAGTGAGACTAGCTTTGCCCAGGATGATGTTGAAACAAGCCTTGATGCTTCCACTGATAAGGGCATTGTGCGGAAAGTAAGGGATGCCCCTCAGCCGACTTCTAAGGAATTATCAGATAACCCTGGGTCACTAGTATGGGACTATTCATTCTCACCAGAGCTTGGTGAGTTGAGTGGGGGTCTGGTGTGTGGTAGTGATGCAACTAGTGCTATGCCAGATAATGAGATCATCTTGTCTGCCATTTATCAGGCTATAATGACACACCGGGAGGAGACCAAAGCAGAGGGACTACGCACACAGCTTCAAAATACTGTGCGCCGTGTCGTTAAGTCCTGTACTGAAATATCCACAAGGATTGGAGAAGCAGAGGCGAGAATATCCATTATTGAGGATAAGATTGTGCAGCAGAAGGCGAATGTAACTTCCTTACACTCCGTGAGAGATGACATTAACTGGAATCTGATTGACCTAGAAAACAGTTCTAGAAGGAACAATTTACGCGTACTAGGCATTCAAAAAGGAAAAGAAGGAAAAGATATACGGCTGTTTGTTATTGACTTATTCTCAGAAGCCCTTCCTGAACGGAGTCAATCGAAGTGGGAAATAAAGCTGCAGAGAGTACACAGATTTTATTTTGATTTGCGGGGGGCTCAAAGGGATCGGATGGGAAACCCAGGGCCATATTGTTCTGTTTAAATAATGTTTTTGCTCTCCATCACAGAAAGGACTATTCAGTCCTTATGCCTCTTTCGGGTGGGGGTTTGGGTGGAGGGAGGGAGTCCTTGGGGCGGTAAGGGTGGTGAGACAAGGAGCAGCACAGCTTGGGATTGGATAATTTTTGGCAGCAAGGGTATGGTGATTACAATTTTCAGAATTATGTTTTCTTTTTTTATTACAACATGGTCTAAGGGTTGGACAAAGTAAGCAAGGAAAGTTTAAAATAACATTTTATGATTGGTAAACTTTCTGTATGTTCATGGAACATTTGTGGGTTGAATGATAAAAAAAGGGGGGGATCATGGCTCAGATTTTAGCATCAATGCAGCTTGATCTGCTCTGTATACAATAGACCCATATTGCATGAAATAATCGGAAATGGTTGAAGGAGCTGGGCGTGGAGCTTGTGGGCTGTACGCGACAAAGCTCGACAGCTAAAGGGGTAGCTATTTTGAAAAGATTTGGTTGGGGTGCCTGTGAACGTGTTAAAGAAGATGTCTGGGTCGCTGGGTTATAATCGTCTATGGGTTGAGGGTACCCCAATGACGATTTGTTCAATTTATGGTCCTAAATTGGATGACGCCAATATGTTATGCTTTCTGAGTATTGAGCTAGCGGCATGGCCGTCTCCGTTGATTCTTTGTGGAGATTTCAATCTCCATCTGGAGAGTGGGTTCGATATAACAAGTGATTGTTCCTATTATGGGAAGAAAACTAAAGTTTTCAAAGCCACCAAAGGACTAATTAAAGAATTTGGATTGGTGGATGTATGGGTCGACAAAGGCAAGGGAGCTTTGGGGGAGACTTTTTCGTCCGCCCCTCATAGGAAGCATGTGCGTCTTGATTTTTTTTTATAATGACAGATAAAGCAATAAATGCTAGGATTGATATTAAGCCAAAGATTATTTCAGATCAAAATCCTATTGTGTTGGAAATGGTGGTTAGCTCCGGATTAACTCCAAGAGTTTGGACCTTTGAACGCAAGCTTTTACTAGACTCTGTATATTGTGAACGAATGTGTAAATGGATCTCTGAATGTTTTAATCATAATCGGGGCTCTGCCTCAGATCCTATTATCTGGGACACATTTAAGGCAGGGGTCCGGGGGGAAACATTAAGTTACTCTATCAATAAACAGCGAAAACTGCGGGGAGAAGTTCAGGATGGGATGAACAGATTGAGGTTATTAGAAATTGAACTTATGAGGGTTGTTGCCAATATTCAGAATATTGAACAAATCTTAAAGGATATAGCTGTCCAAAAAATGAGTATGTATCAGAATTTTGCCATGGAATTAGCTGCAAAAATCGCTATACACAGGTCGAATTTGTACTAAGTAGGTGAAAACTCTGGACGAATATTGGCCAAAAGATTACATCAGAAAGAGGTTACCAATAGGATTATTAAGATTCAGGATTTTCATGGTCAGGTCGTGGACAAACCAGGGGAAGTTCTTGAGGTGTTTAGTAAATGTTATCATCAGTTGTACACAGAGGGGGTTAGTAGCCGAGTCGAAGAGAAAATTCTGCGCCGATCTTGAAAATCAAAAATTGACACATGATCAAATTGAAGAACTAGACGCAGATATTACTTGGGAGGAAGTGGAGGCAGCAATAACATCATTGGCAGCAGGCAAAGCCGTGGGGCCTGATGGTATCCCCCTTGCATTTTATAGGACCTTTCGGCATGTGCTAAAACCAGAATTCATGACTCTGTTTTTGGCCGCGCAGAGAGGAATTGCGCCTGTGTCTTGGCGTAAAACTACCATCATCGTTTAAAAAAAAAAAAGACAAGCCCGATTTATTGCCCACGTCATACAGACCAATTTCATTAATCAATTCATATAGCAAAATCTATTCCAAGGTGATTGCCATGCGCCTAGCTGGTGTTATTTCTACACTTGTCTATAATTTCCAACACAGTTTTATTCCCGGCACAGCGGATCATGTGAGGCGGGTGATTTCTTTTTTAGACTGGGCACAAGCAACTAATAACACATTGGGGGTAATCCTGTTGGATGCCAAGCCCGATTTATTGCCCACGTCATACAGACCAATTTCATTAATCAATTCATATAGCAAAATCTATTCCAAGGTGATTGCCATGCGCCTAGCTGGTGTTATTTCTACACTTGTCTATAATTTCCAACACAGTTTTATTCCCGGCACAGCGGATCATGTGAGGCGGGTGATTTCTTTTTTAGACTGGGCACAAGCAACTAATAACACATTGGGGGTAATCCTGTTGGATGCCGAAAAGGCATTCGACAGGGGTTCCTGACCCTACATGTGGGAGGGTTTAAAACTCAAGGAATTTGGCCTAAAGATTCGACAGGCAGTTAGGACATTATACATCAGTCCGGAAGCCAGTATACAAATTTCTGGTCAGGAGTCAGGTTTATTCAAGATAGGCCGAGGCACTCGACAAGGATGTCCTTGTTCGCCTCTTTTATTTGCCCTTAATATTTTTTTTTTTTAATGAATTGAACTGCCATAAAGACATATTACCAGTGCAATTATGGCAAATGGAGTACAGAGCGTTAGCATATGCAGATGATATTGTTGTTGATACCAGTGATATTGTTAGAACACTTCCCGCAATTAATAGATTGGCATCTCAGTTTGGGAACTTCTCTGGCTAGAAATTAAATATATCTAAGACGCAAGTGCTTTATTCTGGTGGCAATCCTCCTTTAAATGTGGCCACTGTTTCAGAAATTACATATTTGGAAATTAAAATTTCACTGCCTATCTGCAATATTCCAGAGCTAAATATGAATCCTGTACTGACAAAAGTGAATTCAACACTGGAGCGGTTGGATCACTTGCATCTAACCTTGTACGGCAGATCAAATGTACTTAAAATGATGGTATTGTCTAAATTGTTATATATGTTTAGAACAATTCCATTAGAATTCCCGGTCGCATGCTTTTAAAGGTTAGAGAGGATTTGCTCTAGATTCCTATGGGGGTATAGCCGACAGAGAAGGGCCTATAAGAAAATGGTGTTACCAAAAGATCGTGGTGGCTGGGGGATACCATATTTCATGCTATATTATTGGGCAGCCTTTCTGCAATGTACTAGCTCCTTGGTAGTTGGGGACAGGGCTGAAATTTTGCCCTGTCATAGGCCATCAATATATGAATTTGGGCTGGGGGAAGAGATTAGGGAATGCCTTGTTAAAGTAATTGAACCAAGTTATTTTAAGAAAACAAAATTTAAAATACTTAAGGCCGCTTATTTTGTTTGGAAGCAAGTCAGGCGGCAGCTTGGTGTTTTTAACCCGTTCTGTGCTCATGACGAGCTGCACAGTGCTCAGGTGCTCATGACGAGCTGAGCTCGTCAAGGCCCGTGGAACGCTGACACGCGGGGATAATTCCCCTGCTGTGCTGAACGTTCCATGGGAACGGGTGTGGCCGTGACGAGCTCAGCTCGTCATAAACACCTGAGCACTGTGCCTCATGACGAGCTGAGCTCCCCGCCCCCCAGCACAGCGGGGGGAATTAATCCCGCATGCAAGGGGTTAAACTGAATGCTTATACTCCATTTTTAGCTCATGGGATACTTCCAATAATTGTTCGTGATCAAGTGACTGACAGATGGGGATTGAAAGGGATTCACTGTTTAGGAGATCTTTGTGAAGATGGCCTATTGGCAAAGTTTTTAGATCTGCAAACGAAATATGGTTTAGCTAAACATGAATTTTTTAAATATCTCCAAATTCGTAGCTACTTTAATAAGCAAGGGCCCGGATTTGAGAAACATCTTGTCAGGATCCCGCTTATTGAGAAAATGTAGAAAAAAACTTCTATTGGTCAATTTTATACACAATTAATGGAGTCCTTCTCTGATGATTTAGATCTTTGTCAAGGAAAATGGGTAAGGAAACTGGGGTTAGAAGATGTTAATATTAGGGAATCCCTGGGACTTGCTAATCAAGTCTTGATGACTGGGAGGATGCGCACTCAACATTATATGGTTATCTATGATATGTATTATACCCCAAGTAAGATCTCAAAGTGGGGGACATCTGCGGGGACCAAGTGAAACAGATGTGGTTTGTATGCAGCGTATTCAGTACATATGTTCCTTTCATGTCCTAAGCTACGGGACTTATTTACAGATATAGAGCAGTTCTTAGGCCTAATTTTGGGAGCTCCTGTGAGTATAACTGGGGAACTTGTTTTGATAGGGGTTGGCTCTGATATCACTGCTCACATTAGGTAAAGAAGTATTGTATCTTTTTTGTTCATTTGTATGGCGGTGATAGGGGCCTGCATTACGAAGTATTGGACCAGTTCCGATTCACCAACGTTTTCAAGTTGGCGATCAAGATTATTAGCTATGTATAATCTAGAAATAGCAATATATAAAACTAAGGGGAGGAGTAAGAGAGTGATGGGAGCTAAGATTTGGTCTGCCATTACGGATTGGATTTAGGGGTTGTCGTGTAAATCTTGCTTGTAATCATATAATGACTTTATGTTTTTTTCTCTTTTTTGTTGTTGATTTCATGTTTATTATGTATAACCCTGTTGTCTTTGGATTATGTTTTTATGCATGTATGTGATGCTGTGCTAATCCTTGCATGAAAGGAGAAAAAATTAATAATAAAAAAAATAATAAAGATTGGAGTGGGAGTAGTAGTAAATGTTACCCCATTAGTGTCCAACACCTTCCTATAAGTGGTTTAGATTGAAGTGGGAATAGTAAATCTTACCCTTTAGGGCCTGATTACGAGTTTGGCGGTGCGGCGGCGGGTCCACCCGCCGCTACACCGCCAAATCTGTGGTTGGGCTGCCCGCTAGATGACAGGTATTTCTCGTCTATGGCTGGCTTTTTTTTGCATCCCCTTTGTTTCCTCTCTGCCACAGTTTTCATGGAGGAGGAACTGCCATGAAAACTGAGGAGGAGAGGAAACTGATAATATGCTTGGCGGGGCACCACTTACAATTAAAATTTATATTTATATTTTTAACACGTATTTAATGTATTTGTGTAAATTTTTTAATATATATGTTTTTATACATTAGGAATGTTTATTTATAATAACATTTTCAAGCATTTTCCAATTTAAATACAAGTTGTATATTCTTTCACAACATTGATATTTTTTTCATTATTTTTTCATGTACGCTACATTTCTATTTTTTATTTATGTACATTTGTCCAACATATATTTTCACATCTTTATGTAGTTTTTTAGGTATAATGTAAATAATGCTATATTTTTTAATGTTTGTTGTTTCTATTAATTATTTTATACTTCACTTAATTGTTTCATATTTTCATTTAACATTTATTGGCATGTTTTACATTTTTGTAACACTTTTAAACATTCTTAAAATATTTTATAACCATTTACATTTAAAGTCCCAGTGTATAAGGAGATGGTCCTTTTTGGTTTCAATTAGCGGCTATTTTCTTACAGCTAACTTTACTGCTTTAGTCTATTCGTGTAATTTTTCGACCGTTTTCCTGAGAGTGTGTCGCTGTAAGGTGCACCTGCTCGTTGTATAAGGTAAGGCCTTTTCAAGGCTTCCTACAGGGTTTTGACGGTATGGGGATGTACAAGAAACTAGTTAATGGTGGTCATAGTGTTGCTCTCTACTTTTTGGGTGTTTTATTTGTACTTTGTCCTATTTTGTTTAAAACTGTTGGGCCTAGTTAGGTTTTGGTAGTACTGTTTCGTTATTTTATACCATGTTTTGCTATGTGTTTTGCATAGTTTTAACATAATGTTTATATAAAGTTTGAAGATTGTGTTTTCTGTGGGTGATTAGAGTATTGATTTACAGGTTTATGGATCCGATGTTATTGTATAGACATTTCAATTTTCAGCTTTTTTTTTCCAAAGGAAATTATTTGGTTTCTAACAAATCAACATTTTTATTTATGGATTGTTATTTTTCGGGTTTCCTAAAGAGTTTCTTTTTTTACAATTTACAGGTTTTCGAAGGTTTCTTATGACATTAGATTGCTTTGTTCGATTTAAAATGGACCTTTCATTTTTGTGGGCATTTATACACTTATTTTTACTCGTTATCGGTGGATTACATTTTTACAACATGGATAGTGACAAAGGTCTAAAGCTATAGAATAGTAATTTTTATTTATGTCATAATTTTTGGATGGGAAATGTTACATTTTAATATGTATGTGTATTTGAAGTCATTGTTAGGTCTTGTTTTATATTTAATGTGTTGTATTTACTTGGTTCCATTTGATTTTATTTGTAATTATGACCTTTATGGCTGTTAATTTGTTAGTTTTTAACTAATTAATAACCATGTTATTTTTATGCATCAGTCTTTTTTTTGCTAATTTACTTGTGTGCTGTTTTGACTGTTTTATCAAAATAATTTGTTTCATATTTTAGTTATGCTGGTGTGCACATTTGTTAACTCTGTCCGTGCTGATGACGGAACCGCTCCATCATCAGCCGCGGTTGCGCTGTGCTGATGACGGAGCGGTTCCGTCATGGCCCGCCCGACGCGCCTGCGCGGCGCGTTCTATTAAGCGGGCGGGGCCATGACGGAACCGCTCCGTCATGAGCACAGCTCAACCGCGGCTGGTGACGGAGCGGTTCCGTCACCAGCATGGGCCTGCCACGCGGCCCCCCTGTCCCCTTAGCGCTGTGGCGGAATAGCCACCGCAGCGATGTGGTTATTGGTTAGTGTTGAAGATTTTCAGTTTTTTCATGACAAGAGTTTACTCCTTTATTAATAAAGAGTTTTACTTTACATTGTAGCATGTCATACGTTCTATTGGTTTGTTTGCTAATGTTAGTTTTAATTTGGGTTACTGATTGTTCCAATCTTAGGGGCCGATTATGAAGGCGGGGAGACCTGTTTCCAGCCCGCCATATCACAATGGCGGGTGAGGTGATGGCGGTTGGTAAGTCCGACCGCAACACATCCGACAGCCTCCTTGAGCCTCAAGTGTGGTGGAGGGGCTTGTAGTTCCTACAATGGTGGCCTTGCCTGCTAGGCACCGCCGTAGGGATTACAATGTCCCTTTCCACCGAGCTTTTTCATGGCAGTTAACCTACCATGAAAAGGCTGGCGGAAAGGGACTTCAGGGGTCCATAGTGGTCCCTCATTACTGCCAGCCCCCAGACATGCGACCTGGGGGGCACCTAGGGTGTCCCCCTACAGATTCCTGCACCATGTGTCAGGAACTGAATGATGCCTGCCAGTTAGTGCAGGATATGTAAATTGTCTTTTTTTGCATTGCAGTGGGTGCTGTAGCCAGCAGCACCCGCCACAATGAAGAAAATAGGTACGGCAACCACCATGGTAGTGGTTGCATCAAAATACCTATGTCGGGGCAGCGGGCTGCCCCGATCCTCTAGTAATCAGGCCCTTGGTTGTTGGAAGCTATGTTCTTTCTGTAGGGCCTTAATACATTTGTAAAGTGTAGGTTGGGTGATCCCTAGTGTAGATTGGAAGGCACTGTGACATCCTTATCCTGTGTTGTTGCTTTTGGCTTCTTGAGCCATGGTGCAGTCATAGACATTCCAGCATGGTATTTGGTATTCCGGTTGGTGTCTGTGTCCAGAGCAGTGCAGTCTGACATAACTGAGGTGTCTTCAAAGTAGTCCTATAGGGGACTTAGTGTGTGCTTGTTTTGTTGGAAGAACTGAATTTTTCTAAGTAAGGTATAGTTGGTAGCTACCTCTGTTACAGGGACATAGGCTAGTACAATCATTTCATTTCAAAGGCAAACTGGCTGTTTGTTCCATATCATAAACTTAGGCCCTATTCCAAGTTTGATGGTGCGGCGGCAGGACTGCCACACTGACGCACCGCCAAACCTGTGTGGAGACCACCCACCCTATTATGACTCTTTAAGTCATTGGCTGGCTTTTTCTTTGACGTTCCCAGGGCGGTGCCTATAAAATAGGCTCTGCTGTGGGAATGTCAAAGGAAGTTCCAGCACGGTATGGACTGAAAAGTTCATACTGTGCTGGAACCTCTGTGCAGCACACAGGGAGGCACATGTTATGCCCCTGTGTGCATCCACAAGGCATGAGGCACAAGGGGGCATTGCAGGGCCCCCTTTCCTTCCTCACCGCCCCTCTTTTCATGGAGGAAAGACCTCCATGAATACAGTAGCAGTGATGAAGGTAGTAATATGCTTGGCAGCACCGGTGCAGTCCAGTCAAGCATACAGGTGCCTCTGGAACGCCGCAATACCAAAAGGGAACAGCGGATCCCTGGCAGAGTCAGCGGTCTCAGGGCAGCACAACCACTAGGGTCGTAATGGGGCGGTCGCAAGGCCGACACACCACTACGAGTCTGGCCGTTCTCAGACCGCCAGATTCGTAATTGGCCCCTTAGTGCAGATTGTTGGCGGTGTCTCCAAATGCTTTGGTTAAAATGGCAGTAATCGCCTTGTATGGCTGGGTGTGAGTATTGTTTGGATCATGGCATGTTCAAAGTCGATTATTATTTTCTGTGGGGAGTTGTTGTTCATTTTAATTTGGTTTAGTAGTTCGTAGTAACTGCTTGTTTGTTTTTTAGGCAGCAAGGCATATAGGAATGTTATATTATTGTTTTGATATTCATCATGTATTGGTGTAAATTTGAGTGAGTGATTTGGTGCACATTTTGAATGTCCCATCCATCTTCCATGTTTGACATTGCTTAGTTTTAATAAGTTATGTGCTGTAGCAAATATAATGATGCGTTACTCAAGATTGTCATGTAGGACAAATGGTTCTTTATTATGTGTGGTGGTTAAGTGTTTGGAAATTTGGATATCTTGGCATTTTCTAGGAGCAGGAGGAGTATCACAGGTAGCTTTTTTAGTCTGTGCTATTAAGCGTTTCAAGGTGGGTATAGCTGGTAGGTGGCCTGTGATGTGTTCCATGTACTTTAGATAGTATATATTTTGGTATGTCAGTAGTGGGCTCTTGGAAACTAGTGCTTGCCTCTCTTAAATGTTGTAGTACATGCTTTACTTCAATTTCAATGGCATTTGATGGGCGGTTGTGTTTTCTCCAACTAATAATAACATTATCTTTTGTCGCAGCCCTCCAATAACAAGCATTAGAGTAAGATTTTGTACATTTCCAATTCAAATTTTCCTGTGCGTGTACTTTTTTGGCTGTAAGGGTAGCCCATGTAAGAAAGAAATTGTTTCCCTTACTGTGATGTGATGTATCTTGCTCTGTCATTATGTCAGAAACTAGCTTAAAAATATAATTAATTACATTTTTACTTTACATTTATAGTGTGTACACACATTTATGGCTATTGTTTTCTATCTTATACTTGCATATCTATTCTTGATCGTAATTATAGTCCTTACTTCTGTTTTCCGATGGGAGATGTTATAATGTGAATCAGGTGGGTTCTTTTTTGTTGAGCAGAAAAAAGTTGTTTTGCTTTAGTTTTATTTTAAATGTTTTTTATTAGTAACTTGTAGGGGCTGGGAGAATTCTTTTTTTTTTTTAGAGTTTAAGGTTGACTTTATATTTAAGAACTGTATTTAATTTACATACCGTTTCTGTACCTTGTTCCAGTTATTTGATTGCAGGAGTTTCTTGGTGGGTTTGAAGTTTGTTGATGGAGTAGTACATTTTCTGTAGTTTCTAAAGTTTATGACATAAAAAATATATAGTGTTTGCTTAGTTATTTATAATGTAATTTTTTTTATTCAATTAGGTTTAGCTTTGTTTAATTAAATCCTTTACTTACTTTAAAAGGTAGCTGTATGTATTCTTCTACTTCTGTTTTCCGATTTTCCGGAGCAAATCTGGCAGAGTATCGTCGTCATGCAGCTTGCGTAGGTTTTGGAGTAGCAAGTGATCACATTTTGTGTTCCTTTTATATTGTTAGTTTGATTGATTATATAGTCTATTGGTTAGCCTGCTTTACACTTGTTTTTAAGGGTAAGTATTCATTGAGTTTTAATTTGTTTTCAGTTATTGCCTCTTATGGTGTACACTAATGTTGTATGCACATATATAAATATATATATATGACATCAACAACAGAGGAAATTTAGAGAAATACCCGGCGCTAGTTCCCAGATCCCTGTTTTCCTTTCAGGGAATTGGGTTATGCACTGAGAAAAACACACTCAGTGCATCTTGAGTGTCCATGCAAAATTCTTTTATTGTCGTCCGTCCTTTTTCAGACACGAAACACGTTGCCTTCAACTTTGGTAGAAGTAACAGTTGAAATACATCATATGCTTGATCACAACATTCTCGTCACATAGTAGTGGTACAGAACAGTCAACTGTATTAGTTGAGTACACGAAGGTGATATTTTTTTAAATGATATTTATTTTCTGATATTTTTGTGAGTTGATATTCTTAGCAACCATTTTATGTAATTGATACCCTCAAATTTAAAGTCTTCCTTCCATGCCTTGTACATAGTACTCACTCATTACCTTTATTTGTCCGGGATTTAATTTCTAATTGATTTGTTTTTCTTCTCATATACTTGCTCTAGATTAATTTTGATAAATTTTACCAATAGCTCCATCAAACCTTTACTGGTCGTTGTCAATAAATCAGAACAGTCTTTCAACAACTTTGGATTAGGGCTAGTGGAGATCAGACAGGGCACATGACAAGGATGCCCACTGTCACCGCGCCTATTCGCGTTGGCGAACAAGCCACTGGTGGCACTGTTTAGATGGGAGGGGGGAGAGGATGGCCGTGTACACTCATACTATCTCCATGTATACAGATGACTTACTGATCTACCTTAAGGACACAGCTAAGGGTACCACGACAGCACTGACTATACCGGGACAATTTGAGGCTATATCAGGACTAAAAGTAAACCGACGCAAGACTAAACTATTACCCATGTCGGCAGGATTGCCTCGCGCACCGGACATAAAAGAGAACCTTATTTGGGCCTCCTCCTCCAAATATTTAGGTATTCAGGTCTTCCACTCACTAGAAAATCTGCATAACTAAAACCTTGGGAAGACACTTAGATCTCTTAGATTGTGTGTCTCATTTTTGTGCTCTCTCTGACTACTGATCATGGCCCGGTTCTAAGATAGGTATGTTACCACGCCTGTTGTACCTCTTCGTTAATCTCTCCACCATCAAACATTCCTCATAGTTTTGACAGCTGGATTCACTACTACGAGACCTTATACGGGAAAAGGGACGGCGCAGGGTTTCTCTAGCCACCTTACAACGGCCCCTTGCTGAGGGTGGTCTGGTAGTACCGAACTTTGAGCTCTACATCTTGGCATCTCAGCTACAGTGGTTAGCACAGTAGCTAGGAGAAACAGGCCCTGAAGGAAGGGACTTAACAGAACTTGGGTCCTGTACTGATATGCTCATAGCTAAAATGCTTGATACGGTGGTAACCATTCCCCACCAGTCTCTATTACAGATGGCCACACTACAATGCTGGAAACGCTGCATAGTTAAGATGGCAGGGACCCCTTATCCTCAGTTCTACCCTTGGCTGGTCTCCCACATGGAACCCCGCAAACGATACTGACTCATGACAGCTGAAAGCCTGGACCGAAGTCTGATTGGAAACGGGAGGAGACTGCTACCAGCAGTCAGTCCTGTCCCCCTTTGAGGTACTAGTTGAGGGTTTCGGCATCTAACCTAGTCAATTTCTGTTATATGAAGCGGTAATTCGGACTTTCAGGGAGCTGTGGGGTGGTAGCCATGAGGCACCCAAGACACATGCGGTTCTGCATTCACTTTTTACACTGGGGACAGCGCACCATCAGGTGAAATGGTTTTATATTTCATTGACAGAGAAGACTCGCGCCCCTTTAACGAAACTCAGAAACCGAGAGGAGATTGGACAGGGAAATCACAGAACCAGAATGGGGCAGAATTTTTGCATACTTAAAAAAGGTTTCAAGAAACACCAGACTAAAGTACACACTGTTTAACTATACCCATGTGACGTACATATGACTCCCCACAAACTGCGGATTGTATATGGCAGTGAGGAACGCAAATGCCAGAGATGCGATCATAAAGATGCGAATTTCGTAAATATGACTTGGGGGTGTGCTGCCTTCCATGGGCTTTGGGAGGAAGTGTTGCAGTCGCAGGGACGGTTGTGGGGCCTACACTGGAGAACATAGTCGAGGTGTGTTTACTGGGGCCCTGCCCTCGGCCACATACATGTAAAGTTGGGAAGAAATTCCTAGACCTTGCCCTGGTCCTAGCTAGAAGACCAATAGCATTAGCTTGGAAATCAGAGGTTGGGTCGGAAAACAACATGTGGAGGCAAGACGTGACCTAGTGGGCTGGGGCTGAGAGCAGGGTCCTGGTTAGAAAAGAAAGGAGGGGGCTCAGACAACATTCCATCGCGGAGCTACGGAGAGAAGTTCTGGAGACCTCAGAGAATCCAGAGCATGGATTTTCTGAGTGAAGGAGAAGAGGATAGTGACGATGCGCACCCAGATGACCAAAAAACAAGGAAGATGGTAAACCAGACGGTAGTCGAATGGCGCTCTGATGATGAAGAAACTGAAGTGCTAAGCATAGATGCTCCAAAGAAATTAAATAGGCAGAGCCCACACACATCCCCCACCAACAAGATACAGCATAGATGTGACTGAAATTACATACCTGAGAAGTAGCGACCCGGGGTCTTCCCTGCCCGATCTCCTTACCCAGCGCCCCCTCAACTTCCTACATAGCCATTATAGCATAGACACACAGAACTTCATAATCAGTTGGTTAATATATATTTTTTTTATTGTTTCACACAAATGCGTGATATCTATTCTTAGGCCTATACTGATATGTATACATTCAGACCACATCTAATTCTCCTTTAAAAAAAATATCGAGAAAGATATTGGAATGTTGTTACGCTTGGAGAACGATCATATATACTGGTCTTAACCTTCACACTAATAGTATGCTTATTGTGAACCGGGGTGGTTTGATGTACCAAACAGAGACACACATGTAGAGGTATACCTTATTGATTTGCTGTATATTAATGGATATGGAGTGTACTGATATGTATCAATACTCCTGAATACAATAAAACAAATGCCAAATACAAAGATGTTTTAGTAAAAATAAGACATGTAGCTCTCAAGACACATCGTTAATATCAATATAGCTCTGTAATGTGCCAAACTGGATGACATTCATGCACAATACAGAAACTTATCAAAGGGTGAGATTTTCTAAAGCACACGAAGATGACCTTTTTAAGACATGATGAGCTCTGATGTATTACGATTACATAAGTGGCAGCCATCTATACAAAGCAACTATGACTAGGAATAATGAATGTTTAAAATTGTAAAAACGGATTAATGAGCATCGGTACTACTTATGTACTGCTGAGCTGTTGATATTTTTTACTTTTTACATTTCTAAAGATGTTACATAAACAGACTTAAATCTGGGATACTTGCTATGTATGATTGCTTGATTGATTGATTAACTTTGAATAGTGTGCATCTGTACAAAACATGAATTCTGATCAGTAACAATAAAGAACAAAGAAGCATTATGACTTACAGCTAGATTCATCAAACGAAATGCGCTCGCAAAAGGGCCAGATTCTGAGAATTTTTTTTCGAGTGCAATTCATCATCCCAAATGCAAAAATCGCTAATAAAGAATTCGCAAATTTGCGAGGATTAGCATTTAAGGAACCTCTATTAGAGATTCCTTAAATGCCATTCATGAAACATTTAAAAATTGCGAATTCGCAATTTAGGACCGCTATTTACCACGAAGTCAAACCTCGTGGTAAATAGCGAAAACTTAGAAAAATGCATTTTGATGCATTTTTCTAAGTTGCATGTTACACACACACATGTCCTTTGGACATGTGTGTGCACAACATCAGTGTAAATTCACATTTGAGGGGTGCTACAGGGTGTCCTTTGGACACCCCTGCACCCTTGAAATCGCATCTTTATTTGCGATTAGCAAATTGCTAATCGCAAATAAGGAATAACTCTCCATTCATTCCTATGGGCCTTTAGGCCCATAGGAATGAATGGGGAGTTATTCCTTATTTGCGATTAGCAATTTGTTAATCGCAAATAAGGAATGTGTAGGAATCGCAATTTATTTAGCAATTCCTACATGAATCCCGTTTTGCAAGTCCTTAATAGCGATTCCTTATGAATCGCTATTAAAGACTCGCAAAACAGCCCTTTCATGAATCTAGCTGATAGTCCTGTTTCTATGTTTATGTCAGACTTTTATTTATGGTGTCAAATTTGTACTACTGTGTTGGTTTGACAAAGACTGCTGAGCTGAAATGCGTCACCAATAAACTCTTCATAAACTAACTGCCTTGGAGTGTGGTTGTTGTTCTCCAGAGTATACAGAAGTTCTTCTGAGACAAAAAAATAAACTTAAAATATGTTTCAACACACATTACAAATATATATTTGTAACATTAAATAATATATGTACAAAATTAAAAGCTAAGATTACTACATTAGAAATGAAGATTAGACGTGTAATAAACACAATATTACGGGGTCGATTCCGATTCGGGAATACCGCTCCGAATAGCCGTTCGGAGCGTTTTTTCCATACGAAACGTACCCTGCAACATGCCCCGTACGTACGACGAAGTACGATTCGTACCAGGAGTTGGACTCCGTACGAATCGTACAGAAACCGTACGACTCAAATCTCCGTACGATTCTCCCTCGGAACCCGCTGTACGCGACATATGTATGGTTCGCGGCTGGTTTTTACGACCCGGCAAGTACGATACGTGTCGGGTACGCACCGTACAACCCTTTTTCTACGGCAGCTGAAAACAGCTGTAAAAACACAGAGTTCGCGCTGAAACAGGTACGCAATGGCCCCCCCGGGTACGGTGCGTACCCCACATGATCGCTGGGGTACGCACCGTACCCCTGCGATCATGGGGGTACGCACCGTACCCCGCGATCATGGGGTGTACTCACCGTACCCCATGTTCGCTGGGTGTACGGTGCGTACACCCCATGATCGTGGCGTACGGTGCGTACCCCCCATGATCGCAGGGGTACTGTGCGTATGTGAATGTGAGATTTTCCGTACGAATCGCACTTACCTGATGTGGACCGTACGAATCGCGTCCTGATACACCAGTCCGGATCATACTCGTCGGGTCGTACGGCGTCTGTACGAGTCGTACGGAGAGGGCTCCGGATACGAATCGTACGGACGGATTTTCTCCAGGATCGGAATCGACCCCAATATGTAGTTGTACTAAAAAGTTATATGAAGCACTTAAAAAAAATGATATACTTACCTGCAACATTCTTAGGATCTCAAACTTTTTGACATTATGTTTGTGTTAAATTTTTGAAACAGTATTAACATCATGCACCTAACATTCATGGAAGCCTGGATGGCCACAAAACACGGTCCAGCTTTTGAGGTAGAAAAAAACACAGGATCAACTGGGTGTAATTTGCACCGGAAGTTAAAATTCTTGACTTCACTCTTTTTGTAATCTTTATACTAAACGTCTATTCTCTTTTTTACTATATTCCCTAAATTCCCAAAAATTAATCTAAATTCAAACTTTATTTGCACAGCATTTCAATAAGTTAAAAAATTATTTTAGCCCAAAAACAATTCTGCTTGATCTTGTGTTAAACAAATGGGTTTCCTTCAGTTTGTTTCTCAAGCTCCTTTTGTGTCAAATACTTATTTTAAAGAGCAGTCACTTCCTAATATACCTCTCATAAAAGGTTTAGATCCATTCCATTTTATGACATCATATGAAAAATGAATCCAAAATTATTTCCCTAAATGTAATATTTCTGTATTGTTTATCCTCTACCTTTGTATTACCCCTTTACAAGATATGTTTTCTGAGTTACATTATTTCACAAAACACAAATTTTAGTAGTAGGTGGTTGCTGTGATGTTGTTACTCCAATTTGTGCTGCTTAGACATTATTACCAATTTAGAAACCACAAATAAATCTATTTTGGAATATCTGTTCTGCACTAGTGACGAAAAAAGTATATTTTCCATACTTGGATACAATATTCTCCAGCAGTCTTCTAATTTATACCCAATTTCAAACTCTTTAGGCTTTTACTATACTGCATTTCTTTGCTTGCTATCCCCTTTGACCAATGCAACATAGATGTTACTGTTAAACTAAAATATCCACCTAATATAATTTTGTTACATTTCACATTATCTGAAATAATTCTACTGTTTTAGAAAAAAAATATTTCGGCCAGTTGCATTAATCTTGTGCACAAGATCCAAGGACAGCAATGTTCTATTTCGTCTCTCGCCACCCAAACCAGTGACTACATTTAAAGATATGTGAGTGTCAATGGCAGAAGTGAGAAAAGGCTGTAGAGACAATAGAGAAAACAGAGATGCAAGATTCCGTCAACTTTGCCTCATCACTCGGCTGGTGAATGATGTTTGTGCAATGTAGTGAATTCCTACAACACAAAAGAGATATCTTAAGAATCTTGTTGTCCGGGGAACTAACCATAAGTGTAACTGTGCATTTATGTATCTGAACTCTCTCTGAGTAATCGACTCTTTATACCTTAATATGGAACAGGTAATGTCTGAACACTAACATAGAAATGATAGGTTTTGCAAACATACTTCCCTATGCTTTGGGTAATTACCTAAAGTGCCTTTACTACATACTCTCCTGTGTGAAATGTGTTTCTACTTGACTTCTGTACAACAGAAAAGATAAACTATCCGCTTATTTACAAAATCTTACAAATTCTTATGTGCTTACTAAAACTATAATACCCTTGTAGAATATAATAAATATATTGATAGGTCATATTAAGGTTCAAAAGAATAATTCAAAGTTAGTTTTCAGCAACAACTCATCTAGGGGATACATCTCTGTGACCTCACATATGAAAGTTCCTTAAGATGCAACAACATTTTGTGAGGGAAATCTGGAGACCATGAAATGAGGTCCTGGCTTTAGTAACAGTGTAGCAGAAAGGCTCTTTCTAAAAATTCCTATGTTCCAGATACCGCAGACTCTTACCTGCAGATCAAGTGCACTGCTGTTGGTTGTTACTTTACACTGGAGACAGCCATACTTTATAAGGAGGAGTTTTAAGAAACATTTAGCTACACTAATGACAAATTCACGAACAGTTCATCCTGCTGATGAACATAGACAACATTTTCTGCATCTACAGAGGAATAGCTGAAGAATTCAACCATTTACTTGACCGCATACTGGATATTAGGTTTAACATGACTCTCAACAGGAATGATATACATTTTCAGGATATTATGGTAAAGCCCCATGTCAATAACAATTTCCTGGGTTAGTTCAACGTTCACACCATAGTGAATCCTGGCAAACTTCCCCTCATACAAGTGCACAATAATATTTAGCAAATTACAGGGAATTTCCAGCCCAAGAAGTACCTCTCAAAGTATTTTACTGGGGACAAGATCAAAAGCAGCTCGGCGATCAATGAATGCAACAAAAAGGGCTCCTCCACCAACATCCACAGTCTTCTACCCAGTTATCAAGAAATGGATTAGACTGGTTTAGACTTAAATCCTGCCTGGAGGTGGGAAGGGATGTGGTTTTCATTGATCCATTCTAGTAGTCTTTCCAGGACCTGTTTGCAGAGAACCTTTTGAAGGTTGTCGAGGAGACTAATTGGCCAGTAATTGGACAAGATGTTTGGGATTAATTTTTATAAACAGGAACAATCTATGCCACTTTCCACAAGTTATGGTATAATTGCAAAAAGCCGAGATAGCATTAGAGACAGCGCTGATGTAGGGGACCCAAATACATTGATAGGATTTAAAGAGATCCACAGGGATCCTATCCAATATTGGGGCATCATTATGATGGCGGGCGGCTAGCGGTAAAAGGGACCGCCCACCATAAGTGGTCCCGTGGGGGCAATTAGGATGCGCCCCCCTCAGTGGCGGGCGCATCCTGCATTCTTGTCATTGTGGCGGGCAGTGCACTCAGCACCGTCCGCCACAATGCCAGGAAGGCATGTTGTGGACTACCATGCACAACATGGCAGGCACCGCGTGGTGCCTGCCATGTTGTGCATGGAACTGCTGGGGGGGGTACCATAGGTACCCCTCATGTGCACCCCCCAACCCCCAGAGTACCTGGGGGCCCGCAACGGGCCCCCATGGTCAATTCCCGCATGCCTTTGCCGCCACGGAAAGGCATCTTTCCGCACCCATCTTAACATGGCTGGCGGTGTCTAACAGACACCGCCACCATATTAAACCCTTTTCCGCCCAGTCAACTCGTTGACCGGGCGGAAAAGCGGCGGACGGTCTTACCGTCTGCCACGGTTCCCCCCGCCATAGTAATATGGCGGGGGGAAATGGGTGGCAGACGGGGTCGGATCACGGGCGGATCGCCACCGCCATGCGGGCGGTGGCGATCGCCTGTGATCCTAATGGGCCCCTAGGTGTCTTGCCAGTCTTCTGGGAGGAGACTGCAGCTAAAGTGAAAACTACAGGTGTAAAAGGGAACTAAAGGAAATAAACAGAGTCACCCTCACTACCAATAGTAATTTAGTGGATTTCTCGTGGATGGGCGACTCACCCACATGGCAGAAAAGCTGTCTTTGCTGGCTTGACTTAGTTCCCACTACCTTTACTTACAAACTGTCAAAATTTTCTTGAGTCATTATTAGCGGAGGCTTCTAGGAGATCATCCCATTTATTGCTTTCACACTTTGCCTTAGCTTGCCTTTTTGTCAACAGATATAATACTCTGCAGTTCATGATCCCTGTCATGCTCCTGTGTTTTATTGCTTTTAGAAGGGTACTCATTGCCACCCTTAACTATTGGGAGAACCACCAACACTTATTGGCCTTCTCAGAGACCTTCCTAAATTTCTTAAGAAAGACATTTTAGGGCCAGAAAATATCTTAACATGCTCAGCGACAATCAAATTGTTATTCCCCAATTATGAGATATTAACACCATATGAGAAGCGATGGTGGCGTAAAAGCTTGCAAGCACCTCAAAGGATGAATACCCAGCCTCCTACTTCACACTCCTGCGGTTGTAGATAACACTCCAAAGTTGACCAGGGGGCTGTGTTAGTAATAATGATAATAATGATACACAAGCAATTAGATCTTCCACAGTTAGGACCAAAGTGTTGTGGTTGCTTGTGTCCCTCTCTAACACCATTAACGGACAATCCTGAAATCTAGGATGGTATAATCAATGTGGCAAGAATAAGCCCCTCTTTTGAAGGTAGGTGCGGGCGAGGCATCAGACACTGAGCAGCCATTACAGGCCAGCAGCCCATATGCTAAGGTAAGATTTGCCATTTGGAGGGAAGCGAAAGTGAAGTCGAGCTTCACTTAAAATGTTAATGCAGGAATACCCCATTCTAGGTCTTTGTTGTGGCACATGTCCTAAATGATGCCATGGGGTTTTTAGGTTCGGTTCAGGTCACCTGCCACAATAACATGATGGGACTTGGAGCACAAAGCTAGGATATCATCTACTAGATAAAGAGTTGGAGATTCCTTCTGATTGCTGAAGCTCCGACTGTAAATATTAATCAGTGGGAGAGGGATTCCCTTACTGAAAGTAAAGATTAACCCTAGCATATCAAATGATGCAATGAGTAACTCCATTACAGAAGAAGACAGCATATTATTCACCCAAATGTGCAACCCACCTAAAGGGCCTTCCTGCTGGGGATCTAATGGCCGAAACACAACAGCTCTTAAAGCCACTTCTAAAGACGTTGTCAATCGTTCAAGTTTCCTGGAAAAGGCAAATCTCATGATAATCTACATGAGTTGGCCTCGCTCTACGTCTTCTAGTTTCGAATTTATCCCAGCGATATTTCAGCTCATAACAGCTGCAATGTTTGATATCGAAAGGGAAAAGGAATTAGGAGTAGTATTTGGGTTCCACAGGACAGACAACACAGGGTGGGCCTGAACTACATTGGGGAAGTGAGGAGTGTCAGGTGATAGCTGTGAAACATCAACATGGGTGCTAATAAGGGACTCTGGGGTCGGCTCAAGAGGTAGTGGTGGCTAAACTCCAACAAAATACACATAGTCTGTGTTGGCAGCTGACATAGGAGACCCAAGGGGCAAAGTGCAACAAGTTAAAATAGAAGGAGACGGGTAAAGCCTTTTTGTTACAATGCAGCTCCAGTCAATGAACATCAGTTACAAAAGACAGCCCCAAATGGCCTGTGGAGATGGAAACAGCCCAGAGCGAGAAGGATGGTAGTGGATTGGGGCACACCGAAAGACTGGTAATCAAACAACAGTTTCGGAACAGTGGCAGGATACTTAAAATTACCAATCACACAGTCCCCTGTCAAGCTCTTTTCTGCTGAAATAATAAGAAATGATATTAAAGACATCCCTGTAGAACCAGAAATATATCCACCCATTGAAAACATGAATAGTGTTGACTATAATGTGAGCTATATTCCTGATTCATTAAGGCTCTTATTATCAGTTTGTGACTGATAAAACCAACAGAGAGAGAAAAGTAGCCTCTCTAGAACAGGCAATTATGCAAGCTGTGGGCCCATGAGTCTTAGTTGAACCATTGCAGTTAGGGCTGGCAGTTCAATTACATGACAACACAAGCTCGAGATTTGTAGTTCAAGCAGTAAATCATATGGGATTCTGCAGCTCCTATTCAGAAGTTCTTCGTTTTGAACGTTCAGCTGCAGCAGAAAGAGGAAATACAATACCTGCCCTTGTGAAACCTTCCGAAAGCTGCCTTTTTGTTACAATGCAGCTCCAGTCAATGAACATCAGTTACAAAAGACAGCCCCAAATGGCCTGTGGAGATAGAAACAGCCCAGAGCGAGAAGGATGGTAGTGGATTGGGGCACACCGAAAGATTAGTAATCAAACAACAGATTCGGAACAGTGGCAGGATACTTAAAATTACCAATCACACAGTCCCCTGTCAAGCTCTTTTCCAAAGGGTATGGACCATCAAAATGTCAGATGCTACTGAATACGGGAAGTTAACACTAGCGTGAAACTAGTGAAATGCCTTCATTTTTAATTGAACAAGGGATTTGAGACTGTACGGTGCCAAGCAAGGAAAATCTGATAACACTATCAGATAAGGGCAAGCCTCAGAAGGGAGGATAACAGTGGGGAGATGCAATTTCTGAGGCCATAGATGTTCCATTTCCTCAAATTCACTTCCCCCTCTTCCTCTTCCTGTGGCAAAGTGGCTATCTTGCTCAATGTCTGGAGGGGCAAGACTGACCAAATTCTTTGGCCTAGACTCCATCCTAGCAGAAGGACAGTTTAGCGCCTGCCAAGTGTTATCATCATCATTGGCCAAACAATTGATAGAAGTTCCAACTACACCAGACGGGGAGGGAGGAGAGAGGTTAGGGATCGGAGCAGCGTGGTTAGGTGCAATTTACAAAGTTATATCTTGATCACCCTTAGACGTTTGTAAAGTGGCTTTACTTTAGCTCCAGGGTGTGAGTTACCTTACTAAGCAGAACCATCACTGACTCAGCAGTAAATGCCTTGCCCTGCCCAGCAGAGACCCCTTTGGGCTAGCAGTTAATCAACAAGTAGTGTTAGTCAGTCAGTCAGTCAGTCAAAAATCCTTTATTTCAGCCGTTAAGGTCATAAAAACACAGATAAAAATACAGTACAATTCATTCTTTCGAATATCCCAATATGACCTTTATTATTCGAGATACAAATAGCTTAACAAAGTGCATGTGCATTACAGTATTACTGTATTTATAAAAATCCAATAAAAATAAAGATTAAATAGAATGGATAATAAATACAAAATGCACACTTACACCATAAAAATATTACATAATGAAATTAAAAGAGACCAATCACAGTGGTGGAATAGAATGATCAGATCGGGCAGGGCCTAACTTCAAAATAGCTCGACGTGCACACCACATGGAAAATGAATAACGAGAAACTGAATACGCAATAGGCATACTAGTGTCATATTTTAGTATCCTAAAAGCCTGTGCGCAGTGATTTGTTTTGAGATTTCTGCATAACTGCAATTACCATCGGCGTCTCGCCTTCTTGTATGCCGGACAGAAAATTAGTACATGCACGTAATGGAAGTACCCCATATCTAAACTCTAAGTAAAGCTTTTTGGCAAGGGCTGGCTGAATATCATCGAGGGCAGGTTCTATCCTGTATTGATGATTTATTTCTAAGAACACTGCGGTCAGTGCACCTGTCGCAGAGCTCCCTTGTAATTGTGTGAGTTTGTACTCCCTGAAGCTCTTTGTTAAGGCCTTCTTAGATGTTGTCAAACAGCGTTCTTCAGCACTAGCCCACAGGTCGCCCAATCCCATTGCTGCTAAAGAGATTTTAATGTAGGCCAGCCATGAGATTTTGCTCACTCCCTGTAAGCTTAGCACTTCCTTCAGCTCTTCCCTGTAAGCAGTTCTCGAGTGCTCCATAGGCATCGCCAGAATAGAATGGGTCTGAGGGCAATGTCCTCTGCAATTGGTCCAACCCCAACATCCAATCGGAGCGGCATGAGCGGTGTCATTATGGGAAAACCCAAAAGTTGCCTGATAAAGGAATTCTCAATTTTGGATAGACAAGGGAATTCTCAATTTTGGATAGAGAGTCAGGTGGCTGGTGGCCCCAGATTTCTGCCCCATACAAGGCCGCGCCCCTGGCTTGTGCTTTATAAATTTTCACAACCAGTCCAACCGTTTTATGGGTGTACTTCCTATGCATCTTAGCTACCCCCCCCTGTGGTCTGGGCCAGTTTTAGACTTGCCTTCTTCATTTGAACAACCCAGTCCATTTTTTTCAGTGAGTGTGATTCCCAGGTATTCAAAAACGGTCACTCTCTCTAGTAGTTTTCCATCTAACTGGGGCTTTGATCGTGTGCTGTTATGTGCGTTAAATACCATATATTTGGTTTTCTGTACATTGATCTCTAGCCCTCTACTTGTACAGAAAGAATAAAAGGTGTCTAAGGCCCTCTGTATGGTACAGAGCTAGAATATCGATGTATAAATATCGATATACATAAATATTGAGGTAAAAATATTGTGAGTCATAAATATCGATGGAAAAAATATTGTGGACAAGAATATTGATTGTCAGGTAAGTAATATCGATTACAAAAATATGGTTTACAAAAATATAGTTGTTAAAAATATCGATTTATTATTAATGTTATGTATTTTAATATTTTGTATATTTATTATATGTGTTAAAATGTTAGTAGTTAAATTTTTTCTTAATACAATTATGCGCTTTTAGTTCCGTAGCGTGTTGTGGGTTTATAGGAGAATAGGGTGGGAAGTAATTTTATAATATACATTTTATTTATTATTTATAGTAGTTAAAAATTATTTTAAATTGAATTTTGGGTTTTCAGTTCCGTTGCGGGTTGTGGGTTTATGGGGGGGGGAGTAATTTAATTATATGAAATGTATTGAATAATGTATATTTATTCATAATTGTATAATTGTGATGTTATTGAGTTAAATGTGTACACTAATTAATAATTATATGCTAATTAGTTGTTAATTAAATTAAATTAATTAATTAGTTATGATAATTGTTTAATTAATTTTAGGTGTGTTGTGGTGTTTAGAGGTGTAAATGGTGAGAAGGGTGGGAAGTAATTTATTTTTTATTTGTGAATTATTAATTATTTGGTAATTAACTTGTATTAATTAATTAGTAATTATCATTTGTAATTGTGTAATTAATTTTAGGTGTGTGTTGTGGGTGTTATAGTGTTAAACAATGTGAAAATAATTAATGTGTATTTTTTTTTAATAATAATAGATTTAAATTTCAATATTATTTATGTTAATAATGACAATGTAATTTATTAAAAATGTAGATTGTTTTTATTTTATTGGTGTGATATCTAGAACTTTCCCTACTGTTGCACTTACTGGAGTGGGAATAGCAATTTGTTCCCCTCCGCTATCCAACACTTTCCCTGATTTGCACTCACTGGAGTGGGAATAGTAATTTTTACCCCTCCGCTATCCAACACTTTCCCTGCTATTGTAATTATTGTGTTGTGAAATGTATGTTATTTTTTTATAATTATTTAGTGTGTTAATTATAGGATGTTTTATTTTATTTTAAATTATTGATATATGTATATAATTTATTTTTTATATAATTTAAAAAGTTTATAAATTAAATAAAGATAATAGTTATTAAAATGTATTTAAGTAAATATATGTATATGTACACATTTTTGTGTGTTTATATTTTCTAAAATAAGTTTTTTGTTATATTTAGGTCAATATATATTAAATGTAATTTATGTTATCAAAAATATTAATATCATTTAATATATTTTGTTAAAGTTATATATAATTTGAAGTCAATATTTTTTACATCTATATTTTTTACTTTGATATTTTGTATTCAATATTATTGTACTTACCTGTTTAAGTATAGGGAGTCGATATTTTTGTAATCAATATTTTTATATCAATATTTTTGTAAACTATATTTTTTACCTCGATATTTATACATGGAACCCTCTATATTCCCTTAGGTGACCTTGATAGCAGGAAGGTATAATCGGCTAACATCAAGGCTGGTACCCTGCGGTTCGCCAGCCTGGGTGCCTCTATGTCCCTCCCCATAATCAAGGCCTCCACTAGACCATTGAAAAAAAGGCAAAGCAGGGTTGGGCCCACACAACCTTGTCGTATACCTCTGTCTATATGCATGTAATCAATAAGCTCACCATTTTTTCCATACCTGATTTTGGCAAAGTTATGTTCGTGGAGGCGTTTCAACTGATAACAGAGATACCGAGGGACCCACAATTTGTCCCTGGGCACTAGATCAAATGCAAATTTTAGGGCCACAAAGATCAAATAGAGGCTGCCACCCTCCAAATACACTGTCTTCCAATGCAATAGTTGCAACCTAACATGTTTATCTATTGTGGCCATTCTTGCTCTAAAACTGGCCTGATAGGGGCTAAGAATAGTGTACTCCTCCATCTAACTCTGTAGTCGGCCCAGAAGCACTCGGGCATATATTTTCTGACTCTATTCTATGAGGCTGATGGGACGATAATTGGCAGGTAGGAGTTGTGAGCCCTTTTTATAAATTGGTATAATTTCCGCCCCCAGCCAAGTGGAAGGAATCCACATTCCTTGCAGGATGGCATTAAACAGGGTCCATAGGTAAGGGACCCAGATAATAGGTTCATTACGAAAGAGGTCACCAGCGATCTTATCTAAGCCTGGAGCTTGGATGGAGTTACCCTGCTTAAAGCATCCATTATCTCTTTTAGAGTAATTATGGGAGCGTCATGGCACTCATTTGTGACTTGTTAAGCATCACCCTCTACCCTTACATATAGGGACTTGAAATGGGCCTTCCAGACTTCTGCCGGTTGGTTCTATTGCCATTTTACCCTCTGGGCAGCCTGTATTTACTAGATTCATGAAGGTCCTCATGTCCCGTGTGCTTAAGGCACTTCTCAGCCTCTCCCTATTATCACCTTCCCAACTTTTGTTTTGCCAATTTAGTGGTGTTTTTGTAAGCTATGCTATTGTCTTTTATTAGTGACCTGTCATTGGATTTGATGGCTAAGATAAGTGTTTGCTTAGCCTTGCGACAATTATCGCTGTACCAAGGGTGTCCGGAGGGTCCCTTCTCTCTTGTTCTTTTGATAGGGAAAAAGATGTTTGCCATGGCAGATATTAAACCTTGGTGATTATCAGCAATTTCGGGAAGGGCGTTAGAAGGGTCAACAATTCCGCTAAGTTAAATTGCGGCCTTGAGGAATGGGATGGCGGTTTGGTAGAGGGAAGCTAACTTTTCCAGTGATTGGCAAATTACCCCCCATCTGACTCTCCTCCTGCAGCTAGTCAAGATTATCCTAGGAACGGTTAGGGATTGGACTGCAAGTGCGCTCTTGGGACATGGTGGAACTGTCTCAAGAATCAGGGTGTTATGATCACTATTGTGTCGAGGAACGATCTTTAAGTCTATTACCCTGTGCCAAGATTTTGTGTCCACCAAGATATAGTCTTAAATGGAGGCACATCCCAGTCTGTTATAAGTCTAATTTGCTGGGGAGTCAGATGTTGTGCACCCATTACACGCCCCAAGTGAATGATTCAGTGTGATGGTGTTCATTTGGAGTACCAGTGGGGCCGAAGCCCAGGTTGGCGGAGTATTAGGCTCTGGAATGCCCCAATGCTGGCCCTCCTCACTGAGGTTACCTGCATTCAGGCCATTCAGAGATTCATACCGACAACTGAAATCACCGCCAAGGACCACCAAAATATTATCCGGGATAGTGAGCAGGAAGGTTGTCAGTTGATCAAGAGTTGGAGACTCCTGTCCGTAACCGTAAACATTGATCAGAGCAACTATGATTTTTGCCGGAAAACTAAAAAAAACACAAAGAATATCACAGGAAGATGTCTCTATCTGTTTTGCTGTGCACCCCAAGTGTACGGCAACCAAGGTGCAGGGTCCCCCTGCTGGTTTTCCCCTGCCCCCATGTGTGGCTGCTAGGCTAAAGGTCACATAGCCTAGTCTGTGTGTATCCGCTCTAGCCCAGGTTTCCTGAAACATACAGATTTCATTTTGTTCAATAAATGCTCCCTACTCCGGATTGTCCGGTGTGGAGGTAAGGCCAGCGATGTTGCATGATAATACCTGGAACTTACGTGTGCTATTGATTTGCTGAGGGGGCAACTGGGCTCTTTCACCGAGGGCCTTTTGCCATTCCCAACAGTGGAGTGTCCGGCTGTGCGACTTGAAGGTTTTAAAGTCACCCACTGTTATCCATTAAATGCCTGCGTGGGCCTAGGGGGTAAACCAGATGTGATTCTAATTTTACAAGCCCCTTATACTCCCCCTTGCTTTGGACACTTCCAGTTCATTAGCCCCCTCGGTATCCTGTCCTATTACCTGTCTGGGATGAACAGGGCTCCAAGACGGCACCCTCGGTGCTGTGGGACCTCCCCAGGACTCCCTCTTGGATTTTAATTCCAATATCGTTGACTGTACTGGTTTTAGTCAGTCCACTGACTCTAGGGGTGCAAATCTGTTTGTAAGTGGTAAAATAAAAAGTAATGGACTTGGTAGGTCCTATCCCAAGATGGTACTTTGCTTAATCTGCTGCCTGGACCCTACCCCGTGCACAGTTCACAGTCTATTTTCAGACGCTAGTCCCGGAGGGTAGAAGTAACCCAACGGGTGAGAGCTTATACGACCCGCCTGCCTCTGTTGATTGCGGTCTAGAAGGGCCCTTACAACCCGAGCGTTTCTAAAATGAATCACAATGCTATCACCGGGTATATCTTTCGGCCTCTAGCCCACCCATCCCACCCTTTGTGTGAACAGAATTTCTCCTGCATCTTTATACGAGAATTGGCACTGCTTAGCCAGCCAAAAAATGCATTTATTTTTTTATTTGAGTTGAGACTCCCTTTGCCCCATACTTATAGACTAGTCAATTTGTTTTGCGGAACCTAGAACTAATTGCAATACAATTTCTGTGAGTAGATTCTGAAAATTTTCCGTAGAAAACGATGGTGAAAAGTCGACCACTCTATCATGACGCGGTGATCCAATATGGCGGATTCTTCAAAATGGCTACCCATTATTTGAGATATAAGGTATAACTGTTTATATGCCCATGTGCGGTATCATTTTATATGTTTTTAGGGACGGGAAAGTCAAAAATAACATCAAAAATTGTTTTTGATGACCATAATATCAAATAATCGCGAAATATGCCAGATAGTTAAAGTTTGTATAATTTTTTTGTTTACTTATATGACAAAGTGTGAAGGAACGTAATTATTACAATTAACTTTTGAAATAAAAAGTTTGCTATTGTTTGTGTTTTGTTTTGTAACTTTGTTGTTATTGTTTGTTTTTTTGTTAATCCAAAATGTTTCATTTATGTGTTACAGGTTCTTGCGAGTTGCTGTGAGATACAGTAAATATGGACGTAGAAAAGTGTTTAATTTGTGATGTGGTGTTTCAAGAAGATGACGATGTATCTGTACTCGCTGAAAGAGGAGTGACTGGAATTCAAAAAACATGCAAGGAGAGAAAAATATCTAAGTTTCACGTTTGTGTTGGGCAGAAAGTTCACAAGAAATGTAGAGCGCGTTTTGTTAATTTGAAAACTCTGTTCTAGGAAAAAGAATCAGATCCCACAACTTTTCGTGTTCTACGGTCGTGTGAAACCCCGTTTGATTTTAGAAAAAATAGTTTTTTCTGTGGTACTGAGTTAAGTTTATACTTCAGGGAGAGGAAAACAAATGTGTGGTTTAATGCATGAACAGTTGAATTAAAATCATCAGTTTTACAAAAATGCAACAAACGCAATGATAAACGGGCAGACAAAGTTAAGAGACGTATCCAAAATGTGCCTGATTTACATGCTGTAGATACATGCTACCATAAACAGAGTTACGTCAATTTTTATAATGGAAAATTAATTCCCGGGCAGTTCACTGATAACCCTCCAATATATTCAGGTTGACCAGAGGACTCAGTTCGCCAGGAAACCTTTCTTCAAGTAGTTAAATACATGGAGGAAAATGATGAAGAACAAACTACTGTTAAAGAACTTGTTAATAAAATGCGAGAATTACTGCCAGAAGATAGCAAACCATACAGTTCGTAGTATATGACACAACAACTCAAAGAGCATTTTGAAGATTAAATCTTCACAGGAACAGTTGCAGGGACTGCTGATGTCGTTACTTTTAAAAGTACAGCTGCTCATGTATTGCAAGAGTACCACAGTCATAGCCATGAAGATGTTGAAGAGCATCGAAACAATCTCCTTATGGCAACTGCTGAAATAATAAGAAATGATATTAAAGACATCCCTGTAGAACCAGAAATATATCCACCCATTGAAAACATGAGTAGTGTTGACTATAATGTGAGCTATATTCCTGATTCATTAAGGCTCTTATTATCAGTTTGTGACTGATAAAACCAACAGAGAGAGAAAAGTAGCTTTTCTAGAACAGGCAATTATGCAAGCTGTGGGCCCATGAGTCTTAGTTGCACCGTTGAAGTTAGGGCTGGCAGTTCAATTACATGACTACACAAGCTCGAGATTTGTAGTTGAAGCAGTAAATCATATGGGATTCTGCAGCTCCTATTCAGAAGTTCTTCGTTTTGAACGTTCAGCTGCAGCAGAAAGAGGAAATACAATACCTGCCCTTGTGAAACCTTCCGAAAGCTGCCTTTTTGTTACAATGCAGCTCCAGTCAATGAACATCAGTTACATAAGACAGCCCCAAATGGCCTGTGGAGATAGAAACAGCCCAGAGCGAGAAGGATGGTAGTGGATTGGGGCACACCGAAAGACTGGTAATCAAACAACAGATTCGGAACAGTGGCAGGATACTTAAAATTACCAATCACACAGTCCCCTGTCAAGCTCTTTTCCAAAGGGTATGGGCCATCAAAATGTCAGATGCTGCTGAATACGGGAAGTTAACACTAGCGTGAAACTAGTGAAATGCCTTCATTTTTAATTGAACAAGGGATTTGAGACTGTACGGTGCCAAGCAAGGAAAATCTGATAACACTATCAGATAAGGGCAAGCCTCAGAAGGGAGGATAACAGTGGGGAGATGCAATTTCTGAGGCCATAGATGTTCCATTTCCTCAAATTCACTTCCCCCTCTTCCTCTTCCTGTGGCAAAGTGGCTATCTTGCTCAATGTCTGGAGGGGCAAGACTGACCAAATTCTTTGGCCTAGACTCCATCCTAGCAGAAGGACAGTTTAGCGCCTGCCAAGTGTTATCATCATCATTGGCCAAACAATTGATAGAAGTTCCAACTACACCAGACGGGGAGGGAGGAGAGAGGTTAGGGATCGGAGCAGCGTGGTTAGGTGCAATTTACAAAGTTATATCTTGATCACCCTTAGACGTTTGTAAAGTGGCTTTACTTTAGCTCCAGGGTGTGAGTTACCTTACTAAGCAGAACCATCACTGACTCAGCAGTAAATGCCTTGCCCTGCCCAGCAGAGACCCCTTTGGGTTAGCAGTTAATCAACAAGTAGTGTTAGTCAGTCAGTCAGTCAAAAATCCTTTATTTCGGCCGTTAAGGCCATAAAAGCACAGATAAAAATACAGTACAATCCATTTTTTCGAATATCCCAATATGACTTTCATTATTCGAGATACAAATAGCTTAACAAAGTGCATGTGCATTACAGTATTACTGTATTTATAAAAATCCAATAAAAATAAAGATTAAAATAGAATGGATAACAAATACAAAATGCACACTTTCACCATTAAAATATTACATAATGAAATTAAAAGAGACCAATCACAGTGTTGGAATAGAATGATCAGATCGGGCAGGACCTAACTTCAAAATAGCTCGACGTGCACACCACATGGAAAATGAATAACGAGAAACTGAATACGCAATAGGCATACTAGTGTCATATTTTAGTATCCTAAAAGCCTGTGCGCAGTGATTTGTTTTGAGATTTCTGCATAACTGCAATTACCATCGGCGTCTCGCCTTCTTGTATGCCGGACAGAAAATTAGTACATGCACGTAATGGAAGTACCCCATATCTAATCTGTAAGTAAAGCTTTTTGGCAAGGGCTGGCTGAATATCATCGAGGGCAGGTTCTATCCTGTATTGATGATTTATTTCTAAGAATACTGCGGTCAGTGCACCTGTCACAGAGCTCCCTTGTAATTGTGTGAGTTTGTACTCCCTGAAGCTCTTTGTTAAGGCCTTCTTAGATGTTGTCAAACAGCTTTCTTCAGCACTAGCCCACAGGTCGCCCAATCCCATTGCTGCTAAAGAGATTTTAATGTAGGCCAGCCATGAGATTTTGCTCACTCCCTGTAAGCTTAGCACTTCCTTCAGCTCTTCCCTGTAAGCAGCTAATTCTCAAGTGCTCCATAGGCATCGCCAGAATAGAAGGGGTCTGAGGGCAATGTCCTCTGCAATTGGTCCACCCCAACATCCAATCGGAGCGGCATGAGCGGTGTCATTATGGGGAAACCCAAAAGTTGCCTGATAAAGGAATTCTCAATTTTGGATAGACAAAGGAATTCTCAATTTTGGATAGAGAGTCAGGTGGCTGGTGGCCCCAGATTTCTGCCCCATACAAGGCCGCACCCCTGGCTTGTGCTTTATAAATTTTCACCACCAGTCCAACCGTTTTATGGGTGTACTTCCTATGCATCTAAGCTACCCCCCTGTGGTCTGGGCCAGTTTTAGACTTGCCTTCTTCATTTGAACAACCCAGTCCATTTTTTTCAGTGAGTGTGATTCCCAGGTATTCGAAAACGGTCACTCTCTCTAGTAGTTTTCCATCTAACTGGGGCTTTGATCGTGTGCTGTTACCTGCGTTAAATACCATATATTTGGTTTTCTGTAGATTGATCTCTAGCCCTCTACTTTTACAGAAAGAATAAAAGGTGTCTAAGGCCCTCTGTATGGTACAGAGCTAGAATATCGATGTATAAATATCGATATACATAAATATCGAGGTAAAAATATTGTGAGTCATAAATATCGATGGAAAAAATATTGTGGACAAAAATATTGATTGTCAGGTAAGTAATATCGATTGCAAAAATATGGTTTACAAAAATATAGTTGTTAAAAATATCGATTTATTATTAATGTTCTGTATTTTAATATTTTGTATATTTATTACATGTGTTAAAATGTTAGTAGTTAATTTTTTTTTTAATACAATTATGCGCTTTTAGTTCCTTAGCGGGTTGTGGGTTTATAGGGGAATAGGGTGGGAAGTAATTTAATTATATACATTTTATTTATTATTTATAGTAGTTAAAAATTATTTTAAATTGAATTTTGCGTTTTCAGTTCCGTTGCGGGTTGTGGTTTTATGGGGGGGGGGGGGAGTAATTTAATTATATGAAATGTATTGAATAATGTATATTTATTCATAATTGTATAATTGTGATGTTATTGAGTTAAATGTGTACATTAATTAATAATTATATGCTAATTAGTTAATTGAATTAAATTAATTAATTAATATAATTATTTAATTAATTTTAGGTGTGTGTTGTGGTGTTTAGAGGTGTAAATGGTGAGAAGGGTGGGAAGTAATTTATTTTTTGTTTGTGAATTATTAATTATTTGGTAATTAATTCGTATTAATTAATTAGTAATTATCATTTGTAATTGTGTAATTAATTTTAGGTGTGTGTTGTGGATGTTATAGTGTTAAACAATGTGAAAATAATTAATGTGTATTTTTTTATAATAATAGATTTAAATTTCAATATTATTTATGTTAATAATGAAAATGTAATTTATTAAACATTTAGATGTATTTTATTTTATTGGTGTGGTATCTAGCACTTTCCCTACTGTTGCACTCACTGGAGTGGGAATAGCAATGTGTTCCCCTTCGCTATCCAAAACTTTCCCTGATTTGCACTCACTGGAGTGGGAATAGTAATTTTTGCCCCTCCGCTATCCAACACTTTCCCTGCTATTGTAATTATTGTGTTGTGAAATGTATGTTTTTTTATAATTATTTAGTGTGTTAATTAATTATAGGGTGTTTTATTTTATTTTAAATTATTGATATATGTATATATTTTATTTTTATATAATTTAAAAAGTTAAAAAAATTAAATAAAGATAATAGTTATTAAAATGTATTTAAGTAAATATATGTATATGTACACATTTTTGTGTGTTTATATTTTCTAAAATAAGTTTATTTGTTATATTTAGGTCAAATATATATTAAATGTAATTTATGTTATTAAAAATATTAATATCATTTAATATATTTTGTTAAAGTTATATGTAATTTGAAGTCAATATTTTTTACATCTATATTTTTTTCTTTGATATTTTGTATTCAATAATATTGTACTTACCTGTTTAAGTATAGGGAGTCGATATTTTTGTAATCAATATTTTTACATCAATATTTTTGTAAACTATATTTTTTACCTCGATATTTAAACATGGAACCCTCTATATTCCCTTAGGTGACCTTGATAGCAGGAAGGTATAATCGGCTAACATCAAGGCTGGTACCCTGCGGTTCGCCAGCCTGGGTGCCTCTATGTCCCTCCCCATAATCAAGGCCTCCACTAGACCATTGAAAAAAAGGCAAATCAGGGTTGGGCCCACACAACCTTGTCGTATACCTCCGTCTATAGGCATGTAATCAATAAGCTCACCATTTTTTCCATACCTGATTTGGGCAAAGTTATGTTCGTGGAGGCGTTTCAACTGATAACAGAGATAAGGAGGGACCCACAATTTGTCCCTGGGCACTAGATCAAATGCAAATTTTAGGGCCACAAAGATCAAATAGAGGCTGCCACCCTCCAAATACACTGTCTTCCAATGCAATAGTTGCAACCTAAAATTGTTATCTATTGTGGACATTCGTGATCTAAAACTGGCCTGATAGGGGCTAGGAATAGTGTACTCCTCCATCTAACTCTGTAGTCGGCCCAGAAGCACTCGGGCATATATTTTCTGACTCTATTCTATGAGGCTGATGGGACGATAATTGGCAGGTAGGAGTGGTGAGCCCTTTTTATAAATTGGTATAATTTCCGCCCCCAGCCAAGTGGAAGGAATCCACATTCCTTGCAGGATGGCATTAAACAGGGTCCATAGGTAAGGGACCCAGATAATAGGTTCATTACGAAAGAGGTCACCAGCGATCTTATCTAAGCCTGGAGCTTTGATGGAGTTACCCTGCTTAAAGCATCCATTATCTCTTTTAGAGTAATTATGGGAGAGTCATGGCAAATTAACTGGGAACGGGGGCACTCATTTGTGACTTGTTAAGCATCACCCTCTACCCTTACATATAGGGACTTGAAATGGGCCTTCCAGACTTCTGCCGGTTGGTTCTATTGCCATTTTACCCTCTGGGCAGCCTGTATTTACTAGATTCATGAAGGTCCTCATGTCCCGTGTGCTTAAGGCACTTCTCAGCCTCTTCCTATTATCACCTTCCCAACTTTTTTTTGCCAATTTAGTGGTGTTTTTGTAAGCTATGCTATTGTCTTTTATTAGTGACCTGTCATTGGATTTGATGGCTAAGATAAGTGTTTGCTTAGCCTTGCGACAATTATCACTGTACCAAGGGTGTCTGGAGGGTCCCTTCTCTCTTGTTCTTTTGATAGGGAAAAAGATGTTTGCCATGGCAGATATTAAACCTTGGTGATTATCAGCAATTTCGGGAAGGGGGTTAGAAGGGTCAACAATTCCGCTAAGTTGATTTGCGGCCTTCAGGAATGGGATGGCGGTTTGGTAGAGGGAAGCTAACTTTTCCAGTGATTGGCAAATTACCCCCATCTGACTCTCCTCCTGCAGCTAGTCAAGATTATCCTAGGAACGGTTAGGGATTGGACTGCAAGTGCGCTCTTGGGACATGGTGGAACTGTCTCAAGAATCAGGGTGTTATGATCACTATTGTGTCGAGGAACGATCTTTAAGTCTATTACCCTGTGCCAAGATTTTGTGTCCACCAAGATATAGTCTAAAATGGAGGCACATCCCAGTCTGTTATAAGTCTAATTTGCTGGGGAGTCAGATGTTGTGCACCCATTACACGCCCCAAGTGAATGATTCAGTGTGATGGTGTTCATTTGGAGTACCAGTGGGGCCCAAGCCCAGGTTGGCGGAGTATTAGGCTCTGGAATGCCCCAATGCTGGCCCTCCTCACTGGGGTTACCTGCATTCAGGCCATTCAGAGATTCATACCGACAACTGAAATCACCGCCAAGGACCACCAAAATATTATCCGGGATAGTGAGCAGGAAGGTTGTCAGTTTATCAAGGGTTGGAGACTCCTGTCCGTAACCGTAAACATTGATCAGAGCAACTATGATTTTTGCCGGAAAACTAAAAAAAACACAAAGAATATCACAGGAAGATGTCTCTATCTGTTTTGCTGTGCACCCCAAGTGTACGGCAACCAAGGTGCAGAGTCCCCCTGCTGGCCTTCCCCTGCCCCCATTTGTGGCTGCTAGGCTAAAGGTCGCATAGCCTAGTCTGTGTGTATCCGCTCTAGCCCAGGTTTCCTGAAACATACAGATTTAATTTTGTTCAATAAATGCTCCCCACTCCGGATTGTCCGGTGTGGAGGTAAGGCCAGCGATGTTCCATGATAATACCTGTAACTTACGTGTGCTATTGATTTGCTGAGGGGGCAACTGAGCTCTTTCACCGAGGGCCTTTTTGCCATTCCCGACAGTGGAGTGTCCGGCTGTGCGACTTGAAGGTTTTAAAGTCACCCACTGTTGTCCATTAAATGCCTGCGTGGGCCTAGGGGGTAAACCAGATGTGATTCGAAATTTACAAGCCCCTTATACTCCCCCTTGCTTTGGACACTTCCAGTTCATTAGCCCCCTCGGTATCATGTCCTATTACCCGTCTGGGATGAACAGGGCTCCAAGACGGCACCCTCGGTTCTGTGGGACCTCCCCATGATTCCCTCTTGGATTTTAATTCCAATATCGTTGACTGTACTGGTTTTAGTCAGTCTACTGACTCTAGAGGTGCAAATCTGTTTGTAAGTGGTAAAATAAAAAGTAAAGGGCTTGGTAGGTCCTATCTTAAGATGGTCCTTTGCTTAATCTGCTGCCTGGACCCTACCCCGTGCACAGTCCACAGTCTATTTTCAGACGCTAGTCCCGGAGGGTAGAAGTAACCCAACGGGTGAGAGCTTATACGACCCGCCTACCTTTGTTGATTGCGGTCTAGAAGGGCCCTTACAACCCGAGCGTTTCTAAAATGAATCACAATGCTATCACCGGGTATATCTTTCGGCCTCTAGCCCACCCATCCCACCCTTTGTGTGAACAGAATTTCTCCTGCATCTTTATACGAGAATTGGCACTGCTTAGCCAGCCAAAAAATGCATTTATTTTTTAATTTGAGGTGAGACTCCCTTTGCCCCATACTTATAGACTAGTCAATTTGTTGCGGAACCTAGAACTAATTGCAATACAATTTCTGTGAGTGGATTCTGAAATTTTTCCGTAGAAAACGATGGTGAAAAGTCGACCACTCTATCATGACGCGTTAATCCAATATGGCGGATTTTTCAAAATGGCTGCCCATTATTTGAGATATAAGGTATAACTGTTTATATGCCCATGTGTGGTATCATTTTATATGTTTTTAGGGACGGGAAAGTAAAAAATAACATCAAAAATTGTTTTTGATGACCATAATATCAAATAATCGCGAAATATGCCAGATAGTTAAAGTTTGTATAATTTTTGCGTTTACTTATATGACAAAGTGTGAAGGAACGTAATAATTACAATTAACTTTTGAAATAAAAAGTTTGCTATTGTTTGTGTTTTGTTTTGTAACTTTGTTGTTATTGTTTGTTTTTTTGTTAATCAAAAATGTTTCATTTATGTGTTACAGGTTCTTGCGAGTTGCTGTGAGATACAGTAAATATGGACGTAGAAAAGTGTTTCATTTGTGATGTGGTGTTTCAAGAAGATGACGATATATCTGTACTCACTGAAAGAGGAGTGACTGGAATTCAAACAACATGCAAGGAGAGAAAAATAACTAAGTTTCACGTTTGTGTTGGGCAGAAAGTTCACAAGAAATGTACAGTGCGTTTTGTTAACTTGAAAACTCTCGTCTAGAAGAAAGAATCAGATCCCACAACTTCTCGTGTGAAACCCCGTTTGATTTTAGAAAAAATAGTTTTTTCTGTGGTACTGAGTTAAGTTTATACTTCAGGGAGAGGAAAACAAATGTGTGGTTTAATGCATGAACAGTTGAATTCAAATCATCAGTTTTACAAAAATGCAACAAACACAATGATAAACGGGCAGACAATGTTAAGAGACGTATCCAAAATTTGGTTTTCTGTAGATTGATCTCTAGCCCTCTACTTTTACAGAAAGAATAAAAGGTGTCTAAGGCCCTCTGTATGGTACAGAGCTAGAATATCGATGTATAAATATCGATATACATAAATATCGAGGTAAAAATATTGTGAGTCATAAATATCGATGGAAAAAATATTGTGGACAAAAATATTGATTGTCAGGTAAGTAATATCGATTGCAAAAATATGGTTTACAAAAATATAGTTGTTAAAAATATCGATTTATTATTAATGTTCTGTATTTTAATATTTTGTATATTTATTACATGTGTTAAAATGTTAGTAGTTCATTTTTTTTTTAATACAATTATGCGCTTTTAGTTCCTTAGCGGGTTGTGGGTTTATAGGGGAATAGGGTGGGAAGTAATTTAATTATATACATTTTATTTATTATTTATAGTAGTTAAAAATTATTTTAAATTGAATTTTGCGTTTTCAGTTCCGTTGCGGGTTGTGGTTTTATGGGGGGGGGGGGGGAGTAATTTAATTATATGAAATGTATTGAATAATGTATATTTATTCATAATTGTATAATTGTGATGTTATTGAGTTAAATGTGTACATTAATTAATAATTATATGCTAATTAGTTAATTGAATTAAATTAATTAATTAATATAATTATTTAATTAATTTTAGGTGTGTGTTGTGGTGTTTAGAGGTGTAAATGGTGAGAAGGGTGGGAAGTAATTTATTTTTTGTTTGTGAATTATTAATTATTTGGTAATTAATTCGTATTCATTAATTAGTAATTATCATTTGTAATTGTGTAATTAATTTTAGGTGTGTGTTGTGGATGTTATAGTGTTAAACAATGTGAAAATAATTAATGTGTATTTTTTTATAATAATAGATTTAAATTTCAATATTATTTATGTTAATAATGAAAATGTAATTTATTAAACATTTAGATGTATTTTATTTTATTGGTGTGGTATCTAGCACTTTCCCTACTGTTGCACTCACTGGAGTGGGAATAGCAATGTGTTCCCCTTCGCTATCCAAAACTTTCCCTGATTTGCACTCACTGGAGTGGGAATAGTAATTTTTGCCCCTCCGCTATCCAACACTTTCCCTGCTATTGTAATTATTGTGTTGTGAAATGTATGTTTTTTTTTATAATTATTTAGTGTGTTAATTAATTATAGGGTGTTTTATTTTATTTTAAATTATTGATATATGTATATATTTTATTTTTATATAATTTAAAAAGTTAAAAAAATTAAATAAAGATAATAGTTATTAAAATGTATTTAAGTAAATATATGTATATGTACACATTTTTGTGTGTTTATATTTTCTAAAATAAGTTTATTTGTTATATTTAGGTCAAATATATATTAAATGTAATTTATGTTATTAAAAATATTAATATCATTTAATATATTTTGTTAAAGTTATATGTAATTTGAAGTCAATATTTTTTACATCTATATTTTTTTCTTTGATATTTTGTATTCAATAATATTGTACTTACCTGTTTAAGTATAGGGAGTCGATATTTTTGTAATCAATATTTTTACATCAATATTTTTGTAAACTATATTTTTTACCTCGATATTTAAACATGGAACCCTCTATATTCCCTTAGGTGACCTTGATAGCAGGAAGGTATAATCGGCTAACATCAAGGCTGGTACCCTGCGGTTCGCCAGCCTGGGTGCCTCTATGTCCCTCCCCATAATCAAGGCCTCCACTAGACCATTGAAAAAAAGGCAAATCAGGGTTGGGCCCACACAACCTTGTCGTATACCTCCGTCTATAGGCATGTAATCAATAAGCTCACCATTTTTTCCATACCTGATTTGGGCAAAGTTATGTTCGTGGAGGCGTTTCAACTGATAACAGAGATAAGGAGGGACCCACAATTTGTCCCTGGGCACTAGATCAAATGCAAATTTTAGGGCCACAAAGATCAAATAGAGGCTGCCACCCTCCAAATACACTGTCTTCCAATGCAATAGTTGCAACCTAAAATTGTTATCTATTGTGGACATTCGTGATCTAAAACTGGCCTGATAGGGGCTAGGAATAGTGTACTCCTCCATCTAACTCTGTAGTCGGCCCAGAAGCACTCGGGCATATATTTTCTGACTCTATTCTATGAGGCTGATGGGACGATAATTGGCAGGTAGGAGTGGTGAGCCCTTTTTATAAATTGGTATAATTTCCGCCCCCAGCCAAGTGGAAGGAATCCACATTCCTTGCAGGATGGCATTAAACAGGGTCCATAGGTAAGGGACCCAGATAATAGGTTCATTACGAAAGAGGTCACCAGCGATCTTATCTAAGCCTGGAGCTTTGATGGAGTTACCCTGCTTAAAGCATCCATTATCTCTTTTAGAGTAATTATGGGAGAGTCATGGCAAATTAACTGGGAACGGGGGCACTCATTTGTGACTTGTTAAGCATCACCCTCTACCCTTACATATAGGGACTTGAAATGGGCCTTCCAGACTTCTGCCGGTTGGTTCTATTGCCATTTTACCCTCTGGGCAGCCTGTATTTACTAGATTCATGAAGGTCCTCATGTCCCGTGTGCTTAAGGCACTTCTCAGCCTCTTCCTATTATCACCTTCCCAACTTTTTTTTGCCAATTTAGTGGTGTTTTTGTAAGCTATGCTATTGTCTTTTATTAGTGACCTGTCATTGGATTTGATGGCTAAGATAAGTGTTTGCTTAGCCTTGCGACAATTATCACTGTACCAAGGGTGTCCGGAGGGTCCCTTCTCTCTTGTTCTTTTGATAGGGAAAAAGATGTTTGCCATGGCAGATATTAAACCTTGGTGATTATCAGCAATTTCGGGAAGGGGGTTAGAAGGGTCAACAATTCCGCTAAGTTGATTTGCGGCCTTGAGGAATGGGATGGCGGTTTGGTAGAGGGAAGCTAACTTTTCCAGTGATTGGCAAATTACCCCCATCTGACTCTCCTCCTGCAGCTAGTCAAGATTATCCTAGGAACGGTTAGGGATTGGACTGCAAGTGCGCTCTTGGGACATGGTGGAACTGTCTCAAGAATCAGGGTGTTATGATCACTATTGTGTCGAGGAACGATCTTTAAGTCTATTACCCTGTGCCAAGATTTTGTGTCCACCAAGATATAGTCTAAAATGGAGGCACATCCCAGTCTGTTATAAGTCTAATTTGCTGGGGAGTCAGATGTTGTGCACCCATTACACGCCCCAAGTGAATGATTCAGTGTGATGGTGTTCATTTGGAGTACCAGTGGGGCCCAAGCCCAGGTTGGCGGAGTATTAGGCTCTGGAATGCCCCAATGCTGGCCCTCCTCACTGGGGTTACCTGCATTCAGGCCATTCAGAGATTCATACCGACAACTGAAATCACCGCCAAGGACCACCAAAATATTATCCGGGATAGTGAGCAGGAAGGTTGTCAGTTTATCAAGGGTTGGAGACTCCTGTCCGTAACCGTAAACATTGATCAGAGCAACTATGATTTTTGCCGGAAAACTAAAAAAAACACAAAGAATATCACAGGAAGATGTCTCTATCTGTTTTGCTGTGCACCCCAAGTGTACGGCAACCAAGGTGCAGAGTCCCCCTGCTGGCCTTCCCCTGCCCCCATGTGTGGCTGCTAGGCTAAAGGTCGCATAGCCTAGTCTGTGTGTATCCGCTCTAGCCCAGGTTTCCTGAAACATACAGATTTAATTTTGTTCAATAAATGCTCCCCACTCCGGATTGTCCGGTGTGGAGGTAAGGCCAGCGATTTTCCATGATAATACCTGTAACTTACGTGTGCTATTGATTTGCTGAGGGGGCAACTGGGCTCTTTCACCGAGGGCCTTTTTGCCATTCCCGACAGTGGAGTGTCCGGCTGTGCGACTTGAAGGTTTTAAAGTCACCCACTGTTGTCCATTAAATGCCTGCGTGGGCCTAGGGGGTAAACCAGATGTGATTCGAAATTTACAAGCCCCTTATACTCCCCCTTGCTTTGGACACTTCCAGTTCATTAGCCCCCTCGGTATCATGTCCTATTACCCGTCTGGGATGAACAGGGCTCCAAGACGGCACCCTCGGTTCTGTGGGACCTCCCCATGATTCCCTCTTGGATTTTAATTCCAATATCGTTGACTGTACTGGTTTTAGTCAGTCTACTGACTCTAGGGGTGCAAATCTGTTTGTAAGTGGTAAAATAAAAAGTAAAGGGCTTGGTAGGTCCTATCTTAAGATGGTCCTTTGCTTAATCTGCTGCCTGGACCCTACCCCGTGCACAGTCCACAGTCTATTTTCAGACGCTAGTCCCAGAGGGTAGAAGTAACCCAACGGGTGAGAGCTTATACGACCCGCCTACCTTTGTTGATTGCGGTCTAGAAGGGCCCTTACAACCCGAGCGTTTCTAAAATGAATCACAATGCTATCACCGGGTATATCTTTCGGCCTCTAGCCCACCCATCCCACCCTTTGTGTGAACAGAATTTCTCCTGCATCTTTATACGAGAATTGGCACTGCTTAGCCAGCCAAAAAATGCATTTATTTTTTAATTTGAGGTGAGACTCCCTTTGCCCCATACTTATAGACTAGTCAATTTGTTGCGGAACCTAGAACTAATTGCAATACAATTTCTGTGAGTGGATTCTGAAATTTTTCCGTAGAAAACGATGGTGAAAAGTCGACCACTCTATCATGACGCGTTAATCCAATATGGCGGATTTTTCAAAATGGCTGCCCATTAATTGAGATATAAGGTATAACTGTTTATATGCCCATGTGTGGTATCATTTTATATGTTTTTAGGGACGGGAAAGTAAAAAATAACATCAAAAATTGTTTTTGATGACCATAATATCAAATAATCGCGAAATATGCCAGATAGTTAAAGTTTGTATAATTTTTTCGTTTACTTATATGACAAAGTGTGAAGGAACGTAATAATTACAATTAACTTTTGAAATAAAAAGTTTGCTATTGTTTGTGTTTTGTTTTGTAACTTTGTTGTTATTGTTTGTTTTTTTGTTAATCAAAAATGTTTCATTTATGTGTTACAGGTTCTTGCGAGTTGCTGTGAGATGCAGTAAATATGGACGTAGAAAAGTGTTTCATTTGTGATGTGGTGTTTCAAGAAGATGACGATATATCTGTACTCACTGAAAGAGGAGTGACTGGAATTCAAACAACATGCAAGGAGAGAAAAATAACTAAGTTTCACGTTTGTGTTGGGCAGAAAGTTCACAAGAAATGTACAGTGCGTTTTGTTAACTTGAAAACTCTCGTCTAGAAGAAAGAATCAGATCCCACAACTTCTCGTGTGAAACCCCGTTTGATTTTAGAAAAAATAGTTTTTTCTGTGGTACTGAGTTAAGTTTATACTTCAGGGAGAGGAAAACAAATGTGTGGTTTAATGCATGAACAGTTGAATTCAAATCATCAGTTTTACAAAAATGCAACAAACACAATGATAAACGGGCAGACAATGTTAAGAGACGTATCCAAAATTTGGTTTTCTGTAGATTGATCTCTAGCCCTCTACTTTTACAGAAAGAATAAAAGGTGTCTAAGACCCTCTGTATGGTACAGAGCTAGAATATCGATGTATAAATATCGATATACATAAATATCGAGGTAAAAATATTGTGAGTCATAAATATCGATGGAAAAAATATTGTGGACAAAAATATTGATTGTCAGGTAAGTAATATCGATTGCAAAAATATGGTTTACAAAAATATAGTTGTTAAAAATATCGATTTATTATTAATGTTCTGTATTTTAATATTTTGTATATTTATTACATGTGTTAAAATGTTAGTAGTTAATTTTTTTTTAATACAATTATGCGCTTTTAGTTCCTTAGCGGGTTGTGGGTTTATAGGGGAATAGGGTGGGAAGTAATTTAATTATATACATTGTATTTATTATTTATAGTAGTTAAAAATTATTTTAAATTGAATTTTGCGTTTTCAGTTCCGTTGCGGGTTGTGGTTTTATGGGGGGGGGGGGTGGGAGTAATTTAATTATATGAAATGTATTGAATAATGTATATTTATTCATAATTGTATAATTGTGATGTTATTGAGTTAAATGTGTACATTAATTAATAATTATATGCTAATTAGTTAATTGAATTAAATTAATTAATTAATATAATTATTTAATTAATTTTAGGTGTGTGTTGTGGTGTTTAGAGGTGTAAATGGTGAGAAGGGTGGGAAGTAATTTATTTTTTGTTTGTGAATTATTAATTATTTGGTAATTAATTCGTATTAATTAATTAGTAATTATCATTTGTAATTGTGTAATTAATTTTAGGTGTGTGTTGTGGATGTTATAGTGTTAAACAATGTGAAAATAATTAATGTGTATTTTTTTATAATAATAGATTTAAATTTCAATATTATTTATGTTAATAATGAAAATGTAATTTATTAAACATTTAGATGTATTTTATTTTATTGGTGTGGTATCTAGCACTTTCCCTACTGTTGCACTCACTGGAGTGGGAATAGCAATGTGTTCCCCTTCGCTATCCAAAACTTTCCCTGATTTGCACTCACTGGAGTGGGAATAGTAATTTTTGCCCCTCCGCTATCCAACACTTTCCCTGCTATTGTAATTATTGTGTTGTGAAATGTATGTTTTTTTTATAATTATTTAGTGTGTTAATTAATTATAGGGTGTTTTATTTTATTTTAAATTATTGATATATGTATATATTTTATTTTTATATAATTTAAAAAGTTAAAAAAATTAAATAAAGATAATAGTTATTAAAATGTATTTAAGTAAATATATGTATATGTACACATTTTTGTGTGTTTATATTTTCTAAAATAAGTTTATTTGTTATATTTAGGTCAAATATATATTAAATGTAATTTATGTTATTAAAAATATTAATATCATTTAATATATTTTGTTAAAGTTATATGTAATTTGAAGTCAATATTTTTTACATCTATATTTTTTTCTTTGATATTTTGTATTCAATAATATTGTACTTACCTGTTTAAGTATAGGGAGTCGATATTTTTGTAATCAATATTTTTACATCAATATTTTTGTAAACTATATTTTTTACCTCGATATTTAAACATGGAACCCTCTATATTCCCTTAGGTGACCTTGATAGCAGGAAGGTATAATCGGCTAACATCAAGGCTGGTACCCTGCGGTTCGCCAGCCTGGGTGCCTCTATGTCCCTCCCCATAATCAAGGCCTCCACTAGACCATTGAAAAAAAGGCAAATCAGGGTTGGGCCCACACAACCTTGTCGTATACCTCCGTCTATAGGCATGTAATCAATAAGCTCACCATTTTTTCCATACCTGATTTGGGCAAAGTTATGTTCGTGGAGGCGTTTCAACTGATAACAGAGATAAGGAGGGACCCACAATTTGTCCCTGGGCACTAGATCAAATGCAAATTTTAGGGCCACAAAGATCAAATAGAGGCTGCCACCCTCCAAATACACTGTCTTCCAATGCAATAGTTGCAACCTAAAATTGTTATCTATTGTGGACATTCGTGATCTAAAACTGGCCTGATAGGGGCTAGGAATAGTGTACTCCTCCATCTAACTCTGTAGTCGGCCCAGAAGCACTCGGGCATATATTTTCTGACTCTATTCTATGAGGCTGATGGGACGATAATTGGCAGGTAGGAGTGGTGAGCCCTTTTTATAAATTGGTATAATTTCCGCCCCCAGCCAAGTGGAAGGAATCCACATTCCTTGCAGGATGGCATTAAACAGGGTCCATAGGTAAGGGACCCAGATAATAGGTTCATTACGAAAGAGGTCACCAGCGATCTTATCTAAGCCTGGAGCTTTGATGGAGTTACCCTGCTTAAAGCATCCATTAACTCTTTTAGAGTAATTATGGGAGAGTCATGGCAAATTAACTGGGAACGGGGGCACTCATTTGTGACTTGTTAAGCATCACCCTCTACCCTTACATATAGGGACTTGAAATGGGCCTTCCAGACTTCTGCCGGTTGGTTCTATTGCCATTTTACCCTCTGGGCAGCCTGTATTTACTAGATTCATGAAGGTCCTCATGTCCCGTGTGCTTAAGGCACTTCTCAGCCTCTTCCTATTATCACCTTCCCAACTTTTTTTTGCCAATTTAGTGGTGTTTTTGTAAGCTATGCTATTGTCTTTTATTAGTGACCTGTCATTGGATTTGATGGCTAAGATAAGTGTTTGCTTAGCCTTGCGACAATTATCACTGTACCAAGGGTGTCCGGAGGGTCCCTTCTCTCTTGTTCTTTTGATAGGGAAAAAGATGTTTGCCATGGCAGATATTAAACCTTGGTGATTATCAGCAATTTCGGGAAGGGGGTTAGAAGGGTCAACAATTCCGCTAAGTTGATTTGCGGCCTTGAGGAATGGGATGGCGGTTTGGTAGAGGGAAGCTAACTTTTCCAGTGATTGGCAAATTACCCCCATCTGACTCTCCTCCTGCAGCTAGTCAAGATTATCCTAGGAACGGTTAGGGATTGGACTGCAAGTGCGCTCTTCGGACATGGTGGAACTGTCTCAAGAATCAGGGTGTTATGATCACTATTGTGTCGAGGAACGATCTTTAAGTCTATTACCCTGTGCCAAGATTTTGTGTCCACCAAGATATAGTCTAAAATGGAGGCACATCCCAGTCTGTTATAAGTCTAATTTGCTGGGGAGTCAGATGTTGTGCACCCATTACACGCCCCAAGTGAATGATTCAGTGTGATGGTGTTCATTTGGAGTACCAGTGGGGCCCAAGCCCAGGTTGGCGGAGTATTAGGCTCTGGAATGCCCCAATGCTGGCCCTCCTCACTGGGGTTACCTGCATTCAGGCCATTCAGAGATTCATACCGACAACTGAAATCACCGCCAAGGACCACCAAAATATTATCCGGGATAGTGAGCAGGAAGGTTGTCAGTTTATCAAGGGTTGGAGACTCCGGTCCGTAACCGTAAACATTGATCAGAGCAACTATGATTTTTGCCGGAAAACTAAAAAAAACACAAAGAATATCACAGGAAGATGTCTCTATCTGTTTTGCTGTGCACCCCAAGTGTACGGCAACCAAGGTGCAGAGTCCCCCTGCTGGCCTTCCCCTGCCCCCATGTGTGGCTGCTAGGCTAAAGGTCGCATAGCCTAGTCTGTGTGTATCCGCTCTAGCCCAGGTTTCCTGAAACATACAGATTTAATTTTGTTCAATAAATGCTCCCCACTCCGGATTGTCCGGTGTGGAGGTAAGGCCAGCGATGTTCCATGATAATACCTGTAACTTACGTGTGCTATTGATTTGCTGAGGGGGCAACTGGGCTCTTTCACCGAGGGCCTTTTTGCCATTCCCGACAGTGGAGTGTCCGGCTGTGCGACTTGAAGGTTTTAAAGTCACCCACTGTTGTCCATTAAATGCCTGCGTGGGCCTAGGGGGTAAACCAGATGTGATTCGAAATTTACAAGCCCCTTATACTCCCCCTTGCTTTGGACACTTCCAGTTCATTAGCCCCCTCGGTATCATGTCCTATTACCCGTCTGGGATGAACAGGGCTCCAAGACGGCACCCTCGGTTCTGTGGGACCTCCCCATGATTCCCTCTTGGATTTTAATTCCAATATCGTTGACTGTACTGGTTTTAGTCAGTCTACTGACTCTAGGGGTGCAAATCTGTTTGTAAGTGGTAAAATAAAAAGTAAAGGGCTTGGTAGGTCCTATCTTAAGATGGTCCTTTGCTTAATCTGCTGCCTGGACCCTACCCCGTGCACAGTCCACAGTCTATTTTCAGACGCTAGTCCCGGAGGGTAGAAGTAACCCAACGGGTGAGAGCTTATACGACCCGCCTACCTTTGTTGATTGCGGTCTAGAAGGGCCCTTACAACCCGAGCGTTTCTAAAATGAATCACAATGCTATCACCGGGTATATCTTTCGGCCTCTAGCCCACCCATCCCACCCTTTGTGTGAACAGAATTTCTCCTGCATCTTTATACGAGAATTGGCACTGCTTAGCCAGCCAAAAAATGCATTTATTTTTTAATTTGAGGTGAGACTCCCTTTGCCCCATACTTATAGACTAGTCAATTTGTTGCGGAACCTAGAACTAATTGCAATACAATTTCTGTGAGTGGATTCTGAAATTTTTCCGTAGAAAACGATGGTGAAAAGTCGACCACTCTATCATGACGCGTTAATCCAATATGGCGGATTTTTCAAAATGGCTGCCCATTATTTGAGATATAAGGTATAACTGTTTATATGCCCATGTGTGGTATCATTTTATATGTTTTTAGGGACGGGAAAGTAAAAAATAACATCAAAAATTGTTTTTGATGACCATAATATCAAATATTCGCGAAATATGCCAGATAGTTAAAGTTTGTATAATTTTTTCGTTTACTTATATGACAAAGTGTAAAGGAACGTAATAATTACAATTAACTTTTGAAATAAAAAGTTTGCTATTGTTTGTGTTTTGTTTTGTAACTTTGTTGTTATTGTTTGTTTTTTTGTTAATCAAAAATGTTTCATTTATGTGTTACAGGTTCTTGCGAGTTGCTGTCAGATACAGTAAATATGGACGTAGAAAAGTGTTTCATTTGTGATGTGGTGTTTCAAGAAGATGACGATATATCTGTACTCACTGAAAGAGGAGTGACTGGAATTCAAACAACATGCAAGGAGAGAAAAATAACTAAGTTTCACGTTTGTGTTGGGCAGAAAGTTCACAAGAAATGTACAGTGCGTTTTGTTAACTTGAAAACTCTCGTCTAGAAGAAAGAATCAGATCCCACAACTTCTCGTGTGAAACCCCGTTTGATTTTAGAAAAAATAGTTTTTTCTGTGGTACTGAGTTAAGTTTATACTTCAGGGAGAGGAAAACAAATGTGTGGTTTAATGCATGAACAGTTGAATTCAAATCATCAGTTTTACAAAAATGCAACAAACACAATGATAAACGGGCAGACAATGTTAAGAGACGTATCCAAAATGTGCCTGATTTACATGCTGTAGATACATGCTACCACAAACAGAGTTACGTCAATTTTTTTTAATGGAAAATTAATTCCCGGGCAGTTTATTGATAACCCTCCAATATCTTCAGGTTGACCAGAGGACTCAGTTCGCCAGGAAACCTTTCTTCAAGTAGTTAAATACATGGAGGAAAATGATGAAGAACAAACTACTGTTAAAGAACTTGTTAATAAAATACGAGAATTACTGCCAGAAGATAGCAAACCATACAGTTCGAAGTATATGAAACAAAAACTCAAAGAGCATTTTGAAGATTAAATCTTCATAGGAACAGTTGCAGGGACTGCTGGTGTCGTTACTTTTAAAAGTACAGCTGCTCATGTATTGCAAGAGAACCACAGTCATAGCCATGAAGATGTTGAAGAGCATCGAAACAATCTCCTTATGGCAACTGCTGAAATAATAAGAAATGATATTAAAGACATCCCTGTAGAACCAGAAATATATCCACCCATTGAAAACATGAGTAGTGTTGACTATAATGTAAGCTATATTCCTGATTCATTAAGGCTCTTATTATCAGTTTGTGACTGATAAAACCAACAGAGAGAGAAAAGTAGCTTCTCTAGAACAGGCAATTATGCAAGCTGTGGGCCCATGAGTCTTAGTTGCACCGTTGAAGTTAGGGCTGGCAGTTCAATTACATGACAACACAAGCTCGAGATTTGTAGTTGAAGCAGTAAATCATATGGGATTCTGCAGCTCCTATTCAGAAGTTCTTCGTTTTGAACGTTCAGCTGCAGCAGAAAGAGGAAATACAATACCTGCCCTTGTGAAACCTTCCGAAAGCTGCTTTGTCCCTATGAGAGATATGTGCTAACAAAGTATGGCCAGGCAATAATAGTATTCGATGGATATGGAGACACGTTTTCTACAAAATCAGAAGCCCATCTAAAAAGAAACCGAGGTATTGTAGGGCCTAAAGTTAATTTCATAACTTCTACCTCCATCGCCATCCAGAAACAATTATTTCTGAGTAATAATGAAAATAAACAAGCCTTCATTGCTCAATTATCACAAAAGTTACAAGAAGCTGGGTATAAAACAAAGCAAGCTCATAGTGATGCAGACTTCATGGTTGTTTTGGAGGCTATTGAGTTGGCCCGAAACTCATCCTACTGCCATTGTTGCCGAGGACACCCATCTTCTCATACTACACCTTCATCATTTTCAAGAAAACCAATTTGATATTTTCCTTTGCCCAGAACCTAAGAAATCTTCCAAAAACATAACTGTGTATGATATTAGGAAATTAGCAAAAGCTTTAGGTAATGACGTCTGCTCTCACATTTTATTTGCTCACGCCGTATTAGGATGCGAGACCACCTCCAAACCATTTGGATTAGGAAAACTTGACTCCATAAAGTTGCTAAGAAAATCAGGCACCTTCAAAGAAAGTGCTGCTGTATTCCAAACTTCACAAAAATCAACAGAAGAAATCGAAAATGCTGGTCTTAATGCTATTATATCGTTGTATGGAGGAATAACAGGAGACAGCACACTACATGATATGAGACTTCGAACTTTCACTTCAAAGGCAACAAAATCAACAATACATGTGAAACCGGAAGACTGGCCTCCTACAGAGGATGCCTGCAAATTTCATTAGATCAGTGTATATAATCAGGTGCAGCAGTGGATGGGAATTCACATGGATCCATTACAGTGGGGATTTGAAGTGAAAGATGGAAGATTGGCTCCCATTAGAATGAGTCAAGCACCAGCACCAGATCATTTATTAAAATTTGTGAAATGTGGCTGTATCAAGAGTCAATGTGCGACTCTGCAATGTATATGCAAAAGACAGGGAATGGTGTGCACAGATGCGTGCACCGATTGTCGAGGAATAAGCTGTTGCAATTCCATGGAAGTGGACATGGACGATGATTGAAATCATACTATTCTTATTCTAAGGAGTGCTGTTTGAATTTATCCCTTTAACAATTTTCATTTGTCAGTGTCATATTGAGAAGTGCTATATTATCTAGTTAAAATTTGTTTATCCTTTTCAAATAATGTTAAAAAAATGTAAATAAAAAATAATGTCAAAACTATGTTTGGCATATTAACATATAATTATCGTTGTTTGTTGTATTAATCCCAATTTGATGTTATAGTCATCAGAAACAATTTTTTATGTTATTTTTTACTTTCCCGTCCCTAAAAACATATAAAATGATACCACACATGGGCATATAAACAGTTCTACCCTATATCGCAAATAATGGGGAGCCATTTTGAAAAACCCGCCATATTGGATTAACGTGTCATGATAGAGTGGTAGGCTTTTCGCCATCGTTTTCACTCACAGAAATTGTATTGCAATTAGTTCTAGGTTAGCCCATTTTTTTAACTAATTTGACTAGACTAATGGAGTGGAGTCCGGGAGGAGGTTGATACATGGTAGGGCTGGTCTCACCTCTGGTACTTCTGTTTGTACATCTTGCCCCTCGTCGACTATGATTTTATCCCAAGCGCTGCATATCTCCAGCTGTTGGCATTTCTGGGTAGGATCTATGCTTATTATCAACCTCCCACCCCCGACTAGGCCCCTGACACTGGGCACTATCCTAAACTGTTGACTTATTGGGAATACAAGTCTATTTACATCCCCCTTGTTGTTCTGAATTGGCAGGGACGGGCTAAGGTTCGCTACAGAGGTGTGGTCGCCCATGGAATAGGGAGACGAGATTTGTAACACTTGTCGATGAGGGGATTCACCCACCCTGTGATTTGCTTCTATCTTGCCCACATAAGTCTCTACAAAGGTTGTGAGCTTATCTACCCGGGTGATTAAAGTGTTAAGTTCGTCCTAGATGATATCCCTTATTTGTGACTGGAGCTCCACCATTAAGTTTGACACCCAAGATGGCTGTTCTGTACCTTCCGATTGAACGTCCGCCTGGCCCTCCCTTCCCCAAGTCGCCATTCACTATGAGTTTCGTGATGCCCTTCTTCCATTTGGACCCAGCCCTCGTAACCGGTTCAGTTTTTCCTTTATTTTCTGGGCCTGAAGGAGTGTCCTCTATGTGCACGTCGATGGTGGGTATAACGTGTATCAAAACATGTGCCCTGGGCTGTGGCTTAGAGGAGTCAAAGTCCACAATTGATGGAGTAGGTTGTAGGTTAGTCAGGGTAAGGGCTTGGTCCGGTGTTAGCGATAAGCGCCTTTCAGTCACTTCAATTTCAGTTGATACTGCCCCTATAGCCCTCTGAAGCATCTTGTCAATAAAAGTAGGCTGATGAGTTGTTGGGGATTGCATGATTAAAGTTTGTTTTTTCCCAGCACAGACACGCTTCCCCAATGTTGCTAAATGTAGTTAGGGTAGGCAAACTCCAGGTTCCGCCTTGTCGATGACTCCAGTTGGAGAAGGAAGAGCCGGGACAGAACCAAAACAACTCGAGGAATTCACACAGCTAGAGGCATCCGCTGAAAGGGGAAGGAATGAGCAGAAGCAACTGCCCAGTTTCACTCAAAATAAGGCAAATAAAATATATTGGCACCAACCTCAAGCTCCAGCCTGGGTAAATAGGTCCATGGGGCAGAAATATTCCCTGGCTGCGCCTTAGGAGGGTAGCCCAGCCTCTTTCGGGCTCTTCCGGGCGCACACACTAGCGTCAGCACCTCCGGGCGCAGATCAGGGCTTGCTGGGGGTTGGAGTCCCCTGTAGGCAGTTGGGTGGCTTTGCAGCAACGGTGAGCGGCTCCCGTGCTGCAGGGTCAGCAAGTTCAATTTGAGCGCCTCCGGGCGCACACTAGCGTCAGCGCCTTCGGGTGCAGAACAGGGCTTGCTGGGTGTTGGAGTCCCCTGTTGGAGGTTGGGCGGCTTTTGTGGCAACAGTGAGCGGCTAGTTTTAGATTTGGTGCATGATTGGACCCTCTTACGTTTTGCTGGTTGACCATTAGCTGTAGAACTGGATACGTTTAAAAGTGGCTGTGAGTGCACCGGGGGAAAATGACAAAAGCTCCAACTCCGTACTAATGGGTCGGCAGGTGCAGAAGCCTCAGTGTTTGACAGTGAGGGTGTACTGGTAACATAGAAGTAAGAGATAAACGGTGCTCACTGAGGTAAATGTCTTTTCTAATAACACCTACTGCATGCTGGAGGAACCCATCAAGTGAAGAACACGTCTGGGGTTTGGGCAAATTAGCAGCAGTTTTGCTTTTCCCCATTCTGATAGAGATAAACAATCCTGTGAATGGGTACTTACAGGGTAGCAAGGAATAAAAGCAAAATAATTAACCCATACTTTTAGAGGACCCCGCTGATCAAGAAGGTAAAAGAAGGATGGCCCAGTCCAGACTCTTATGGGCGATGACAGGCAAAGACCAGCCCGCGCTGGGACCAGACTTTGCACAGGCAAGCGCCCTGCGGGTGTCCCATGCCGCAGGGAAAGTCCAGCACTTTAGAAGGGTGAGTTTGTTGTTGTCCCTCCTCTTCCTTCGGGCCTCAGCTGGATTGTGGGAAATGGAGTCCCACTTGGCTCCCTGAAACAACACATGCATCCCGCACCGCAGGGAGACTCCAGCACTTAAGAGGCACCAGCTTGTTGGAGCCCTCCTCCTACTTATGGGCTCAGCTTGATTGTGGGCTATGGAGTCCCACTCGACCCCCTGACAACACAGGCGTCCCACGCAGTGGGCAGAGTCCAGCACTTAAGAAGTGAGAGTTGATGGAGCCCCTCCTCCTCCTTAGGGGCTAGGCTGGAATATGGGCAATTAAGTATCGCTTGGCCCCCTGAAACAAAACAGGTGCCCCATGCTGCGGGGAATGTCCAACGCTTAAGATGTATGAGTTTGTTGGAGCCACTGCTCCTCAGCTGGATTGTGGGCAATGGAATCCCACTCGGCACACAGAAACAACACAGGCGTCCTGCGCTGTGGGGAGAGTCCAGAGCTTAAAAAGCGACAGTTTGTTGAAGCCCCTCCTCCTTCTTAGGGGCTGAAATAGATTCTGGGCATTGGAGTCACACTCGGCCCCCAGAAACATGTGGTAAATAAATAAATAATACCCTATTTTTGACTAGACATATATCATAACAGATAGCTCAATAAATAAGAGTCAAGATTCGAGGTAGTAGGAGTTTTGCAGGTTTAATACAGCATAAGGACAGGAACAGGACAACCTGCATAGGAACAGGATGACAGGGCCCAGCAGCTGCTGGGGCTGGGTCTGGGATGAGCGCGCTGACTTTTAATAACAATACATGAGCATATATACATAACGCAAACACATAGCATTACATTGCAGTAGGCGTAGCAGTGGGTGGAGCAGAAGGCGTGACGCGTAGCAGTCGCGAAAGATAAGGGCGAAAGTAGGTGTAACTGGGCGTATACATGGACATGTGATGCAAACGTAACAGAATATGTCATGAATGGGGCGGAAACCATGGAGGGGGCTACCTAAGGAGCCGGGACCTCTAACCTGATGGTGCGCGCAAACTAGCAGTGACGTGTTACTAGGAGAAGCTGGGGGCTATGAACTCTGTGCTAGGAGCAGAGACTGAAGTCTGGAGAGTCAGGGCGACATGTACCTAAACAGTATCTAGTATTTGATGTTTAGAGAACATGTTGATATAAACTAGAAGTCAGGAGAGGAAAGGCTAACTTGATTCTAAGACTGGACCATGCATTATTCTACATGTAGTGCGTGATGAAGAATATTAAATGACCATTAAATGCAGTATTTCTCTAACGTGGAGACGTGAAGGCTAGACAATGACGGAAACTATTGATGCAGTTCAGTAGCTTAGGAATGCAGAGAAGGAGGACTGAACTGATAACTGGAATCATAACATATTCTTGGCAGACTCAGAGACTGAGCCAGGCTGGGCCGGGCACTGCGAGGTAGGAAGTAAGTGAAGGGTCGAGGATACAGGTGGGGGCTGTATCGCTCCTCAGCGAGGCTTCAGGAGACAGGAGCTGAATCTGGTGTCCGGGCCCTTTTGAGGCCTAGAAACGGGGACATTATAATAGAATAACGTGCACACTGAGAAACGTGGCAACGTATCTTTACATAGGCCTGATATTCGTAGTATTCACGAGGACTGGAAACTGGCATACTAGAGATGGACACAACTGTAATTGCGTCATTAATCGAACATGGGGAATGCATATGCATATTTAATCATGCACACATAACATATGATGGATGACACGTAGGGACACAGAACATGGCAAAATTTACTTTTCCACATTCCCTCCTTGTCACTACGTTTTCCATCAGGAAACATCAATATTCATGGTACCATCTATCATTTCATACAGTATCATTTGCTCGTCTTGAATTATCCTGGAACGGGATTTAGAACGGGGCTTGGGACTAGGAATACAAGAGGTAGCACAAATGCCGCAAATCGCAGGGCCACATTGTATACAGAGGCAGCAGCTGAATATGATCGCTACTGCAATACCTAGAAAGGACAAGACTTTCCATCCCCATGCGGAAATTATATCCCAGAACCAACCGGACCATGTCCAGGTGCCTGGATCTTGGTGTATCAGATGGGCAATCTTATGGAGTCTGGTTATAGCTGAATAAACAGACGGCGCGTTATTTGGAATGAAAATGCAGCAACTAGATCCGATGACTCTACAGGCCCCGCCCCTATCGGCCAGTATGACGTCAAGGACGAGACGATTCTGTAAAACGACAAATCTCATAGCAGATTGCTCTTCGGTTAAGTTACCTAGAGCAGAGGCAGTCTCATTTACTACAGCTTCGAGGGTTCTGGTTAACCTACGGATCAGTTTACTATTCTGGATAGGTCCTATAAAGAAGAAGAAACCTCTGTTGAAATCTGTATACTGTTCTAGAGCAGTTTCAGTATAATCGACAATTGGGGACTCCCTTTTATGTCTAATGTGTACTAGATGTGTGTTTCTATGATAATCAGGTGGGGCTAGAAAAACTGGTGGCAGTAGGAAGGCAATGTAACAGGTTCCCTCCCAATCGAGGGGCAGACGAACATATGCGGTTTGACCACAAATAAAATAAGAATGACGTGAAGCTTTGAAAATAGATTTCCCACTGTCACTATACTTGACAATAGTAGTACAATCACTATGTCCTACATGTACGGAACCATAATTACGGACACATAATTCGCCTTTGACTGGTAGTACTGAAATAACAGGTAAGTCTGGAGTAGTATCAGACTGAACATTCAGGACCATGAAATTCGACGAATAATTACCTAAATTATACACTTCATTTTCTAGATCTAAACCTGTTCGGTGGGGAAGACCTTGCTTGTCTGGAAAACATGTACTGTTAAGAAAAGACATATCTGTTGAGGATGACGTTAACGTGGACCATGCTCCACACGAACCATTATGTGAAAATGGATAAGGAAAAAGTGGCAGAACTCCCTTCTGTGTCTGGAAAGGGGGGAGTCGACCACACACCCAACAATTAGTGGCATTGCTGGTCTGGTGTGAGTAATGTAACATGCGGATAAATGAGTTATTTCGCATAGCGAGGCGGTAAGAGAGTTCATGAGGAGGCAGATCACTAAACGTGTGCTCTACTGTAGCATTAGCAGACTTATTTACATGAAGAACTGGGGAATACAAGAAAAATGCATAACTGGTGCAGGAAATCATAAGGCTGGAAAACAATATGAAACATAGAAAAACGATACATCGGATTGAGTTTTGACTGACTCTCTCACTATGGGGGTCTATTTTATACATGTCAGAAACAGTCTAACCGTTTCACCTAGGGGAGGACTTAGACAATCAAACTGACTGACTTATTTTACTAGACCGGAGTTTTAGCTTGTACTCCTGTTGTGGAGTTTTCTCTAACAGGGCAGGGGTTGTAGCAATGTCTTTTGCGGGACAGTCCTTGAGAACAATATTTTGGCAATCCTTCAAATCCTGGGAAATGTTCTTTAAGACGGGTTTCAGTCCATTAAAAAGTTTGACATGAGAAAGGTGTACCCAGCCTTTGCGTCCTTCCAACTTCACGGCTGTACGGGTGGTGAGGAGGACCTGTCGGGGCTCTTTCCAACGAGGTTCCAGCGGACTTGATCTGTCAAAGTTGCGGACCATCACCATGGATCCTGGAACGATTTCGTGCGGTGCCACCTCGGTATTGTCTGGAAATGCGGCAGCAACCTGTGAACGACATGAGTTGAGGGCAGACATCAAGGAAGCTAGGTAATCTGTCAGCATATTACTTGAAACATCGGTAATACTTCGGGGTCTAGGAGTACCCCACATGTTAGGGGGGCGGCCAAAAACGACCTCATACGGGGACAGACCTGATCTGGAATGTGCGACCATGCGCATATAAAATAAAGCGACTGGCAGAGCTACTAGCCAGTCCACACCTTTTTCTTTACACACTTTTGCAATACGGATTTTCAGAGTCTGATTATGTCTCTCTACGAGACCGGCTGCTTCAGGATGGCGTACACAATGAAACTTCCACTGGTACCCTAATAACAGGGAAACGTGCTTCATGAGTTCAGATGAGAATGGCTGGCCGTTGTCAGAATATACGACTCTAGGGAGTCCATATCGGGGGAAAAACTCACGAACCAACTGCTTGGCAGTGGTCGCGGCTGTGTAATCTGGGACTGGATATGCTTCTGTCCACCTGGACAAAGCGCATACAACTACAAGGACATACTTGAAACCTCGACATCGCTCCATCTGAATATAATCCATCTGGAGGACTTCAAAAGGGTGGTCAGGGGGCTGGAATCCACCTTGTTCCACCGGGACACTTTTACCTGGATTAAACTGACAACATATCATACAGGTACGGACTTTCTGCTTGGCTGCAGCTCGTAAATGCTTGTTGGACCAAATGTTCTGGATACTGTCTAACATAGCTTTTTCTCCTAAATGTGCTGGACTATGTGCGGTATTAATAATGACTTGAACCATAGAGTCGGGGAGAAACCATGTGGCTCTACCCTTTGTTAACCATCCTTGATCTGTCTGGACCCCTCCTTGTTCGGACCATTTCTTGATTTCTTCAGGAGTAGCATGTAACTGTATGTCTATGACATCTTGTGTAGGGTCCTTAACTGTCATACATGTAGTCGGATCTGGAGCATGTGTCATGTTAACTGGAATGTCTAGAGTCTGTGCTGTAAGCTTGGCTGTGCGATCTGCTAGATCGTTACCTTGAGAAATGGTGTCAGTAACTTTCGTATGTGCTTGGCACTTCATAATAGCGATAGATGTCGGCAAGTGTATGGCATCTAACAGAGCTTGAATAAGGAGACCATGCTGAATCTTGGTTCCATGAGAAGTCATGAAACCTCTCTCCTGCCAGAGCACTCCGAAGTCGTGTACAACTCCAAATGCGTAGCGTGAATCTGTGTAAACATTAACTCTCTGGTTCTTGGCATGTATACAGGCTTGTGTCAGAGCAACTAGCTCTGCTGCTTGAGCGGACAGGGTATCAATACGGTGTGTCTCTATAACTTTAGTGTCAGTAGTCACTGCATACGCAGCGACTAGTTCTCCTGTACTTGTTCTCATACATGAACCATCCACATAAAGTGTCAGGTCGGGGTCTGGTAACGGAATATCTGTCAGATCTTGTCTTGGCTTTGTCGTAATGTTAACTACTTCCACACAGTCATGTGTGGCAGAATTTGAAGTAACTGATGGTAACAGTGTAGCAGGATTTAAAATGTTGCAGCGTCTGATTTCTATGTGAGGCTGGAACAGTGTCAATTCATAACCTGTTAAACGTGCAATTGTCAAGTGCTGAGTTTGTGTTCGGTTTAAAAGAACTTCCACAGAGTGTGGAACTTGTACTGTCAAGGTATGTCCTAAGACTATGGAATCACTTTGTCTGATAGCTAGTGCTGTGGCTGCAACTGACTTGAGGCACGCAGGCAGAGCCTGGGCTACAGGATCTAATGTGCTCGAAAAATAAGCACATGGCTTGTATTGTCCTGCTTGATCTTGTGTAAGAACAGATAATGCTGTACCTTCACGTTCAGTAACGAAAAGTGTAAAAGGCTTACTGTAGTTCGGTGTCGTTAGAACTGGAGCTTGACATAGGGCTTTCTTTAACTCATTGAAACTTAGTGTATGTTCAGATGTCCAAGGGAGGACAGTCGATACGGCTGCCTCCTGTGTCGTTAACTGTATCAGTGGTTTGGCTAGAAATGCATACTGGGGAATCCATTGTCTACAGTAAGAAGTGAGGCCGATAAAAGCACGTACCTCCTTCTGGGTCTTGGGCTGAGGAAGACTCGCTATTAACTGGATACGGTCTGGTGTCAACTGCCTACCCCTCTTGGACAGTAAGTGTCCTAAGTAGACCACTTGCTGGACACAGAATTGAAGCTTAGAAGGGGACACCTTGTGCCCCATCTCGGCTAGGAAATACAAGACTGTAAGTGATGCTCGCTCGCAAGCACGTTCAGAACGGGCTGTGATCAGTAGATCATCGACATACTGGAGCAGGGCAGTGTCAGTTGGCATGTGAATGTTGTCTAGTTGTCTCTTGAGTGCTTGACTGTAAATACTAGGACTTTCTGTGAAACCTTGAGGAGCGCGTGTGAACATATAGCTCCTTCCATTTAAACAGAATCCGAAAAGGAACTGGCTGTCTGGATGAATAGGAACACTGAAAAATGCGTTCTTGAGGTCTATGACAGTGAAGAACGTGGCTTCGGAATCAATGGCTGTCAATAGGGAAGAGATGTCTGGGACAACTGGGTACTGCGGAATAATACATTTATTAAGCTCTCGTAGGTCGATCACTAATCGATATACCGGGGGTGCATTTGGATCAGTACGTTTCATGACTGGAATGATCGGAGAATTACATACATTGGAGTCAGTTTCTACAACCACTCCTTGAGCAATAAGCTCGTCAATAATTTTGGATAAGGCTGCTACAGCCTCAGGTGGCAATCTGTACTGTCTGATTCGTGGTAACACTACACCTGGCTTGAGAGTCACACGATAGGGTGTGATTTGCATGTACCCTACATCAGTTGGACCTTGCGCCCATAAGTGCTGCGGAACATTAGACAGTCTTGAATCAAAATCTCGTAATACATAGTGACCCTTAAAGTCACGTAGGAACAATCGTATTCCCTCTGGGGAACAGCATATAACTGCACCTAACTCTTTCAGTGTCTTAATGCCTAATAGGTTTTCTGGACATGACTTAGTAAGTAACAGATCAGTAGTGCGGGACAATGGACCTACTTCTAGAGTAACTGGCTTTGAAATCTCATTTACGATAGGTTTTCCTGAAAATCCAAGGGAAACATTTCTTGAGCCTGAGAGCGGAGCCCCTGGAACTTCGGCATGACTAATTGTGGTCCTACTTGCCCCTGTATCGATCAAAAACTTTCTGTCTTTCCCTAATACTTGACTATGAACATAGGGACCTTCTTGATCTACAGGTATCTCGATGAGAGGCAAGCCTACCTCCCTCTCTAGGCTGTTTCATGAATACTGCTGGTACTCTGGATACTCAGACTGTGCATACTGGTACATCTGCGATGTAACATGCTGTGTTGCAGCAATAGGCTGCGGTGCGGTAACTGTCTGTGGTGCATTCTGTGACTGAGGAATCTGTGAAACTTGTCCTTGTCTAGGCGGACGTGGTCTTTCTTTAGTCTTACCAGTAGCTATGTTGTGTTTCAGAACTGCACACTCATTTATAAAATGACCTGGCTGTTTACAATAATTGCAATTCCCTTTAACGGGAGCTGCAGGATGACTGGCTTGATTCGGACCCCTCTTCTGACTGTCTTGAGGAACAGATTGTGCAACTAGTACTTTCATTTTCGTATCTTTCATACGTTTTCTCTCGTGTTCTTGTTCTTCTCTGATTCTATTCTGGTGGTATTGAAGCATCTGCAACATCTGGGACGGGGTATTAGCTTGCCAGGTACTTTCGACTTTCAAAACTCGATTTTTAATTTGTGGACTTGAATTCTCGACTAATTTAGTAACAAAGAGATGAGGGTATGACTCACTACTTGTCTTGAGGCCACTGTTGATGCTGAAACATTTTTCAAACCTAGAATAAAAATCACTAATATCCTCATCTTGCTTTTGTTTACAGGCTGAGATTGCATCCCAGTCTTCTTTTCTAGTTGTCAATAATCGGGGTAAAACTTGTATTAATAATTCTGGTAATTCTTTACATTTATCTCCAAGACCGGTACCTGGTACTCGTGCCTTGTCTTCGGCTTCTAGAACTGCCCAATCGATCTTTTTCTCTCCCACCTCCCATTCTTTTTCCTTTAGCTTTTCATACACCCCTGCGGGCAGCAGAACCTTTAACATTTTAATTATATCTGGGTATGTGTATTCTCCCATACGGAGCATGTCTTTTAATTCTCTATGGAACCCTGCTGGATCTTTGTCATGACAGGGAATTAATTTCTTCATCTCGAGGAGTTCCATCTTTGTAATTGGAGTGTATACAAACACTCGCTGCATTTCGCCACCCGTTCCTTTAACTGGGTGGACTTCTCGTAACGGATTCTGTCTCTCCATGTAAAATGGTTTACTTTCTGGGGGTGAGACATGAACAAAATGCGGGTTCAGAAACGTTCTATATTTGTGACGCTGTTCTAGAATGACACTAATTAAATCGGTACCTAGACCTTTCCATCTATACTGGAGTAACTCGTTCAGGACATCATGTAACGGACCTGGATCAGAGTGTTGACCCTCATACAGAGTAATGAGGTGCTGAATCATATACATACCCGCCAGTCGTTGTTCGGCTGGGGGCATTTTCAGAAACATTTGTGCCACTATTTCGTCTGGAAAAGTGGTAGAATCAGTAATCCATCGGACTGCTGATCGGGCTAGTTCTTGTTCATGCATGGTACTTAACTCACTGTAACCGATTCGTGATTTCAGAATGTGATCGGTAGCTTGAAACACTTGTTCTAGAGAACCTTGTTCTGGTGCTGGAGAATGAAAAATAGACTTGTGTTCTAGGCGTAAATGGCGATCTGGAAATCTAGATTTTCCTACATACGCTATTCTGGCGGGATTCTCGTCCTCTACCTCTTCAGTATCAGAGTTACTTTCTTTCTCGCTTACTTGTGCTGCTTTACGCTGTTCGTGTAATTTTATTATTTCTCTACGGATTTTCTTGTACATACTTTCCATAGCACCGACGGTCTTGTGCTTACCCTCGGCTATATTATCACTCCACCTTGTCAGGATTTTCATTTCGGCTGGATCTTTAGACGGGTAATCTTGTTCTCTTATTAGACAATTGATCAGAAACTTTAATATCATGAGCTGGATCTCGGCTTTCCTTTGAGACATGGCCTCGCTAATGCTTTCTGGATCATCCCCTGTACGGATGAAACGATATATTCTGTCTAGATCTTCTTTCATATTCGGTAAGGTGACTAGATACTCGGCCACCTTTCTTACGCGGAATGAATATAAAACCATATTATCCTCGCCTGGGACTGGATCATAGCCGCATTCGGCAAGGGATTTTCTTATTTCTGCTACAGTCTGATGTCTGGGCGTACGCTGTGACGCTTGTGCATGTAATTCGGCTAACGTTAAACGCTTGTGTGGCGGCGGGGTTTGAGGAGTACCTCCCCCTGCGGCCCCTAAACTGGAGTCGTCTACTGAGACTCTTCGTCCTGGCAGAGTGGGAAATGGAAATGTAGGCTGGACTTGTATGGCGGGCTGGACCGGGGGTACCGTGACAGGTACTCCGGTGTCTGGAGGAGCGGGAAGTGCCTGATTTACAGGGACTGGCGGATCGCGAACAGGATTTGCATATTCTGGGACTGTGTCGTCCAAATAGGACGAAATATAAATATCAGCTGCGGTCTGTTTGTGACGTAGCTTGGTCGGAACTAATGGTGGCGGGAAATTACTGGATGCCTCTGGGGTCGCTTTTGGCAAGCCCTCGGCAAGGAGAGGATACATACCCCTAATAAGGGCATGCCTCTGTCTGTCTGACTGTTCGGCTTTGACTTGTTCACCTATCTCGATTAGTTCTTTTTCTTGTGCTCGTTCTAAGGATTCTCTACTTAATTCTGACTTTCTGATTTCCTTTTCAGTTCTTTTATGAGATTCTTTACGCCATAACTCGATGGCATCTTTCTGTGACTGTCTGGCTTTCTTTTTCCATAATGCCTCTTCTACTCGCATGATGCACTCGGCATCCCATGTACCCGATACGGGCCATCTATACTTTTCTTCTAACTGTTTGGTATACTCTACCCATAAATCTAGATACAATATGGCGCTTATGCCATGCTTCTGATACATAAAATGACCTGGACTGTCCCTCGGCGGAACAGGAACTGCTTCTTCTAACAAACCCTTTCTAGTTTTTAGCTGACGTAATCTCGAAAAGAGAGACATTGTAAACTTGAATCGGAACACAATACAATACACGAGGAACAATAACAATTGGGAGAACAATTCAGGCATACCACGACATTGGAAATACATTGAACAACATCATAACATAACAGTTCGGACAGAATATTACCTGGAATACTGAGAACAGAAACACAAGAATTTCTCGAGAACGGAACAGACTAGAGTTACTGGATGCACTGCTGAAACAGTACGGAACATACCGGTCCCATAAAGCGACGCATCAAGACCCGTATCCACCTAGGTGAACACTTCGTTTGTGAGTCTGTGTACCACCAACCCACGGACCAGAGTCAATTTAGATTGACCCTGTCTAGATACTACCCCAGTAATGGTACTCACCGGGCAGCAAGAACGGAAGGCCTCGGATCGGACTGGACTGCTACAACGACGGACGACTTCGGACTTCAGTTACGGGTGGACCTCCGGATACCTCGGACCTTGGACTCTTGGCTTGGGCTCTGGTCGGGACTCGCCGCGTTCCTCCACCGTCTCGTTTGGATGCTGGACCGCCTCCTCCGTCTCCTCCGTGGGCCTGAGGGATACTTGAAGCAGAAATATCTGCATGTGCACGGTATGGTTCCGTCACGGCTGCAGAGGGTCAGGGGGTCGGCGTGGCTTCACCGACGCGTGGGGAAAGGGCAAGTCCCTGTTCGGGCGCCATTATGTGGTAAATAAATAAATAATACCCTATTTTTGACTAGACATATATCATAACAGATAGCTCAATAAATAAGAGTCAAGATTCGAGGTAGTAGGAGTTTTGCAGGTTTAATACAGCATAAGGACAGGAACAGGACAACCTGCATAGGAACAGGATGACAGGGCCCAGCAGCTGCTGGGGCTGGGTCTGGGATGAGCGCGCTGACTTTTAATAACAATACATGAGCATATATACATAACGCAAACACATAGCATTACATTGCAGTAGGCGTAGCAGTGGGTGGAGCAGAAGGCGTGACGCGTAGCAGTCGCGAAAGATAAGGGCGAAAGTAGGTGTAACTGGGCGTATACATGGACATGTGATGCAAACGTAACAGAATATGTCATGAATGGGGCGGAAACCATGGAGGGGGCTACCTAAGGAGCCGGGACCTCTAACCTGATGGTGCGCGCAAACTAGCAGTGACGTGTTACTAGGAGAAGCTGGGGGCTATGAACTCTGTGCTAGGAGCAGAGACTGAAGTCTGGAGAGTCAGGGCGACATGTACCTAAACAGTATCTAGTATCTGATGTTTAGAGAACATGTTGATATAAACTAGAAGTCAGGAGAGGAAAGGCTAACTTGATTCTAAGACTGGACCATGCATTATTCTACATGTAGTGCGTGATGAAGAATATTAAATGACCATTAAATGCAGTATTTCTCTAACGTGGAGACGTGAAGGCTAGACAATGACGGAAACTATTGATGCAGTTCAGTAGCTTAGGAATGCAGAGAAGGAGGACTGAACTGATAACTGGAATCATAACATATTCTTGGCAGACTCAGAGACTGAGCCAGGCTGGGCCGGGCACTGCGAGGTAGGAAGTAAGTGAAGGGTCGAGGATACAGGTGGGGGCTGTATCGCTCCTCAGCGAGGCTTCAGGAGACAGGAGCTGAATCTGGTGTCCGGGCCCTTTTGAGGCCTAGAAACGGGGACATTATAATAGAATAACGTGCACACTGAGAAACGTGGCAACGTATCTTTACATAGGCCTGATATTCGTAGTATTCACGAGGACTGGAAACTGGCATACTAGAGATGGACACAACTGTAATTGCGTCATTAATCGAACATGGGGAATGCATATGCATATTTAATCATGCACACATAACATATGATGGATGACACGTAGGGACACAGAACATGGCAAAATTTACTTTTCCACAAACAACCCAAGCATCATGCACTGCAGTGAGCGTCTAGCGCGTAAGAAGTGCAAGTTTGTTGGAACCCCTCCTCCTGATTAGGGGTTCAGCTGGATTGTGGGTAATGGAGTCCCACTTGACTGCCTGAAAGAAAACACATGCATCCTCGTTTTGATTCCTTCCTATTTATTCTCCCTGACTTTCTTAAAATCTATCAGTAGCTGTCGTGGTGAAGGAACAGGTGTATCAGAGTTCCTCAAATATCTGAAAATGTTGTTTGATTGCACACTTTGCCCCTGTAATAAGCTATATAGTGAAAAGAAGCCAAGACATTTGCAAACACAGTGTGCAATATCATTCATGAATCTGAGGCAAGAACATGTCAGCACCACTTGTGAAACATTGTGTTGAGTACACCCATTATGACAATGAATTAAAGTGGACAGTCCTGAGCATCATAATGAAAGACCCAAGAGGTGGTGACACTGAACATTTTTTTTTTTTTTTTTTAATAAAAAGAGGCGTCTCTCTTTTTGGAATTCAATACCATGTGCTGGATTGAATGAAGCTTCAGAAATACAGAAAATATAACTAATTATTGTCTTCAGATACCATCCAGCCATGGCACTCACTGTTTCCATGCACTTTTTCCAAATATACATGAAAGATGCTTCCCAACATAACAGTTTTCTGTGGACACAGAAACTGGTAAATCACACTGGTTAAAATCAAATGGTGTGCCAATTAAGCCCTATTTTTCATACATTAAATGTTTTTCACACTATACCAAATAGATTTTACTTTACGTGATCTAGCTAATGTGTGAGGATTTATTTCAATTCTGAAACACCGTAAGGTAGCTAAGACACTTCGATGCCCAGCTTGGCTAGAGTCTATGCCTATGGTTTTATGGTAGGCTCAGTCGGACCAGCCATCCTCTGATTGACAAACAGTTGAGGGTTTTTCAGTCAATTTCCTAGACTGTAAACCCGCTTCAGGAGGAGGCCAGACCCAAATGATGATAACTCACGTATCGTGAATGATGGGTTCTGGGAAAACCCAGTTTTCTCCTCTTATCTTGAGGTGGTTTATACCCCAACCCGTTGACATACATTCTGCTTGCTAGGTCTTCTTTGCTCACTCTTCTATCTACTCCCCAGACCCAAGGTGTTATGTGGTATAATAGTTGTGACTTAGAGGTAATACACCTTGCTGGTCTTTAAACTCACCCTGAGACCCCCCTCAATGTGTTGTGTTCCGTAATACCCAGAACGTGCAAGATCTTATATCTGACATTTCATGGGTTTCACAGGAAGAACATGAAATAAGCAAGCCAGATATTTGGAAGTAGCTCGGGGATAGGTTAGGTAATTGAGTAAAGTGGTGTTTGGTACTTCTAAGGGCAATAGTTGCGGTTTTCCTCCTTTTATTTCTAAAATGCTTAGGGCCTAGTTTATGTTCAATGTGCCTGAATGTGGTAAAGAGCTGTAGAGATTCCAAAGGATACAGGCAGGGGTTATAAGACAGGGAAGCAGAAATAGAAAGGGAATATGAATTTCACAAGGAGGCTAGGTGTTTAAACGATATTGAGTGGTGAACATTGGTACACGGTGCCAACAGGAGGGAATTGAGACCACCTAGGCTGAAATTATGATACCTGACCAACTTCACATTGTTTAAATCATGTGAACACATTGCCGCAGAACTAATGCCTGCATATGTTTTAGCAGCTAACAATTAAAATGGTATTTTGCAGAGCTTAGATACCGGTGGCCTAGTAACACTAGTGAGTGAGATATGATGCGCTCAAGGTTGTGTCTTTGGGTGGAAAGAATGTCCAGTTTTGCTAATGTTTTCTGGTATAACAAGAAGGAGTTGTTACATGTTTGTTTTTTTAACTTTTTATTGGTTTACAAAGAAAGGGAGTGATGGCACCACATCAGCGGCAGAGGTACAAGACACAACAATGTAAATAGCACAGCATCAGAGCATCTATACACAGTGAACAAAAAAGGCATAATAACATTGAGACGTTTAACAAGGACCCAAGCCCCTCAAACCCTCTGTATTCAGAGAGTGTGAGGGTTAGCAAGCTGTGCACCTCCGTGAGGGGACCAAGGTCGATCAACACACAGTTCCCAGCAGTATGCCTCGGAGTCCGGCCGATTCCTTCCAGATTTTATAGTGTTTCTGGGGGCAACCCCATGTCAAATAAATCGGGCACTCAAGCTGCATACAGTAATCCATACCTTTAGACCATGCTTCAATGGAGAGGGCCCTGGTGTCCTTCCAGGCCCTCACCAGATCTCTCTTGGCAATGATCAAGCCCTGCCAGAGCAGCACCCTTTGATATCTATTACCCCCTAAGTCATCAGTAATTTGTAAAAGGATCAGCTTAGGGTACCTATAGATGGGTAAGCCCAGCGCTTCCTCCCACCATCCCAAAACCCCGTTCCAGAAGTGAGAGAGTACAGGGCAATGCCAGAAAGTATGAGGGAGAGCTCCCTGTGGAGCATCATACCTCAGGAAGCTCCAGGCAGCAATAAGACCTATGCGATGTAGTCGTGTCCTTGTGAAACATACCAGATGAAGCAGTTTCAACTGTTTATCTGTCTAAATTCAGATGCTATCAACGACTCCCTAGGAGCTGCTAATGCCTCCACCCAATCCTCGTCGCCCAACCGCCCCAGTTCCCCCTCCCACACCCTTCTCACAGCCACCATTGGATACGGCAAGTTGTGTGTAAATCTTCGACAGTTAGTAGTCATTCAGGTCCTTTTAGTTTCCAGTGGGAAAATTCAGAAACCACCCCCACGAGTTGTTACATGTTTAATGAATGCACAGCTGTCTTCTTATTTATTTATATAGCGCAACTAATACCCTGAGGCATCTAGGCGCTTGGCAACTGAACACCAGAGCATACCAAAGGTTTGATTGAGACTCTAGGAGTGGGTTTAACCCCTTCCATGCTGGGCCGATTCTGCTCCTGTGCTGCAGATCTCAGCCCGGGTGCGGTCATGACGGCCCCCAGCCTTCATCAGCACACGAGCACTGTAGTGCATGACGGCTGGGGGCCGTCATCAGCATGCAAGGGGTTAAGGCTATAATGTATATAGCCAGGCCTTTAGGCCATTTCAAAAGGAGAACAGGTCGGTCAGTTTTTAAGCTCCATTGGCAGCTTGTTCCACAATCTAGTTGTGGTGCCTATAAAGCTATTACCGCCCCAGCTCGGGAGTCAGAAATTTGGTACCTCAACTAGTTTCAAAGAGGCAGACCGAAGAGCACGAGATGGGCTGTACCATTGAAAACGATCAATCAGATAAGCGGTGCTGAGAATACGTAGCTCGTTAAAGGTGATGCATAATGCCTTCAAATTAATTTGTTTTTCCATAGGTAGCCAGTGAAGAACGGTAAGGGCATGTTTGGCTGATGAATATTTGGATATTCCAAAGAGCAACCGGGCTGCCGAGTTTTGAAGAATCTGCAGTTTCACTATTAATTCCGTGTGTACACTAACCAGAAGCCCGTTACAGTAGTCCAGTTTAGACAAGACCGGTGCTGCCACCACTGTTTTCTGTAATTCTGGTGGTATAGATGGAAAGATTTTCCTTAGAATTTTCAGAGTGAAAAAGGTAGATGAGGTAAGCTACTTCACATGATTTGAAAAGGGCAGAGTAGTGTCAAAGATGACCCCTAAATTTCTGGCCTTGGTGGCTGGAATGGGCTGAGGACCCAGCTCCGCTGGCCAACAGTCTGTGGACCAGAGGATGTGTCTCTGCCAAAAAGTAAAAAATCGGTTTTATTGGAGTTCAACTTGAGGCAATTCTCTGCCATCAGCTGCTCACATGTCTCATACGCTCACTGAAGTTGTGGGCCGTGTTGTGATGTTTACTCGAGATGGAGACAACGATCTGAGTATCATCTGCATATTATACCAACTCAAAGCCGGGGGATTTAATCAATCCGGCCAAAGGTGTAACATATACATTAAATAGGGTTGGGCTTAGGGATGAACCCTGTGGTACCCCACATGGAAGCCTGAAGCAGTGAGACTTGAGACCCACCACTTCCACAAATTGATCCCAATTTGACAAGAAGGACCCAAGGAGTGCAAGGGCTGTGCCTGCAATCCCTATTTCCTGAAGGCGATTAATCAGGAGGCTGTGATCCACTGTGTCAAATGTGGCTGACAGATCCAACAAAATCAGGGCAGCAGGCCAATTTGGTACTATGCTTGTTCCTGAAGCCGTTCTTGGTTCAGTCCAGAATGTTATTATGTTACCAATAAAGGTGGCCAGTTCTTGAGTCAGGTGTTTCTCAAGGATATTTGCCGGTAAAGGCAGACGAGAGATCGGGCGATAGTTGCCCAGATCAGTTTAGTCTAAGTTTTGTAGTGTAGTTCCTTTTATCCCAATAGGCTCTGCGCATTGGAATAATATCTTCAATAGTATAGACCTAGGGCAGAGGTTAACTAGATCTTCTACCGACGATATTAGACTTAAAGTTTTGTGTTTGCCAGCTAGCTCAGAGTTCACTAGAAACTTTCTCGAATAGGCAAGGAGGATTTTAACCTCCCTGGATAGACAAGAAGGGATTTCGTTTCTGACAACCATAGAACATGACAACTTTGCTCTCCCCTAATCAAGAGTGTATCTCTAGAGTCATGGAAAACAAAAGACAACTTATTTTACTCAGTCAGTTCAGTGCATTCTTAGTTTCACCAGATTGTAGAGAAAAGGAAGAGACGGGCGTGTTCAATAAAAAGATGTTATTTATTGATCAGTCTCCTTTCTCATACAAGAGAAATGAATCGCTATTATTGTAATACTTATAGTTAAGTAAAGTGCATACAGTAAAGACAGAATTATAAAATAATACTGTAAAAGCATTGATATGGTTTCTGAGCCATATGATACTTTAAAATGGATAAAATAGATACATACATATATACATTTGACTAAACATACTCAACTGGTGCTTCTAACCACGCCTACCCCAGTGTACCTGACCTAAGCCTAATACGTGGGCGGGAGTAGATAAGTAGCAGTTCAAGTTAAGTTTGTTTTGCCAAGGGACTGACTCGAGAATTCTCTGCAAGGGGTTATTCAGTTCTGTACCTGAGATCTAGAATGATGGAGGGCTGGTATCTCTTATCCCAGGTCTTGATATTCCAGCTGCCTGCGAGGGCTGCTTGGAAGCGCCGGAGCTGGATTTCTCAGCAGGAGAAAGACAGCGTCTCGTTCTCAGCGCGTCAGGAAGGCGGGGCAGCGCCTGTGGGCTTCGCTCTCTGCTGGGCTCCTCAGCACGTCTCGCTGCTCCAATCTCGTCACCACCGCATGTGTTTGCTTAAGGCAATGTCGGTAATATTTATACCTGAAAGGTGCCGAGATTGACGTAAGGATGGACATATATACGTCAATAAGGATGTCATATGAACGGGCTCGTTCGCACATTCTTTTGCTGAAGTTCTCGGTGAAATCAAAACAATGGCTATGGGAATTTCCCAGGTCGCTGTAGGTTTGATTTGTTTTGAGAACTCCGTATGCCTTATCAGGGGCTGGAGGAATATCGCTTGTCTAATTAGATGGCATGCGTTATGACCTAATCAGATAACGCGCTTCTGTGCCGTGGTGTGGCTTAATCAGATAACGGTTTTTGCACCATTGGATGGCTGCTAGTTAATTATTAACCAAACCAGGGTCAGGAATAGGGGAATCGATACAGTACCTATAGGAATACATCACACCCACTCCACGTAGACTATGTCCATATTTACAAATCTAGGCATAGTGAAATCAGTAGCGTTTGTGTATACCGTACCACCCCAAAATACATTTATATGTATTCCGAAAATTGGAATTTATAAAATATACGAAACACAATCACATGTACTATCACGTGTACTATATGCACAAGCAGTCTAATAATGCTAATCATATAAAGCATGTTAAATTCAGCATGAATAAAATGCGAAAACTACACATGAAATGGCTCTTAATACAGAAAAAAAGTGCGAGACCATTTCATCACAATCATAAAGTTTTGTATAACAGTGCTAGAGGATAGCTAATGTCTCGTGACTACCTGAATTAGAAATTCAGTTCTCTAAGAATAATGTCTACTTTAAGCAGAAGATAAGTGTCCCAAAAAATCGTAAATATTTTGGAATTGGGGAAAAAAGTTCTTGTAGTCTGAATAAACTGATGAGAAAAAATTTTCATATCGCTTTTCTTTAAAAAGTTGAAGGCCAAATTCAGGATGTGGGGAACTCCGAGTGCTAATTTGCTCAAAGTTATTCCTGCTGCTCTGGTGAATACATCATATCATTTAGACTGTTGAAAAAACTGTCAACAGCTTCTTGCGTAAGTTCCACTAACTCGGAAAAGGTTGTTACCATGCATTCATGAGCCTGAGCATGATTGCCTCCATTGATGTTTTGATCAGCATAGCTGACTGAAGGTCGTACCTGATCGATGCTGCTTTCATCTTGTACTTCACTACCCCTCAATCGTAGTGGTGAAGTCTCCACGAATGCCGTCATCAGGATTGGTAGCCGCTGGGGACAGCACAATGCATGAGCCGTTACCGGACCCAACAAGGTATCTGCGTCCATTGGCACATCCGATTGTAGTGCCAGACAGGTGTCCAACACGCATTCTTCGCCGCATAGCAAGCACCTTAATACAGGCATAACACAACTTTGCCACATTGGTCTAAATGAAAGAGACCAAGTCATGTTCAGGTCTCTAAGCCGGGATAGTCCAAGGATTTTAGTTACCCGGTCCCGGTAGCCAATGGCTAGGATCATTTCTTCCCTTGTCGCAGGTGTTTTGTCTGTGACATGGTTTGCCATAGCGAAATAACAGGATCAAAAATAGAATACCCGCTACTAGTCCCAAAAGGAGTGGAAGTCCGCCAAAAATAGAATGGACAAAGTCTGGAAAAATACCCAGGATGGCTTTGAATGGCGTTAAAGCACCCGAAAACACTGCTTTAAATACACTGGAGACACCAGTGGTATCAGAAATATTTAAGATTTCGTTCAGTATTTCTGCGAAATGTATGGGGGAATTAGTTGATAATAATGAATGAATCTCTTCTGTTGTCCTTGCAACTTGGAGATCATACGTTTCTTTTGATGACGTGAGCCTGGTCGGCGTCTGTAGGAGCACAGTCTTCATTCTGCTTAAAGTAGCTATTCGAATAGAAGCAATTTTCAAATCGGGCCATAACCTTGCCTCCCTGTCTGGAGAATCGTTCGGGAACAAAACTCGTTCACAGCACATGACCTTCCTAGTCACGGTTATGAGATAAGGTTTTCCGGGCAGCAAACTACAACATCTGCGATCTACTATTAGAATGTAACTCCCGTTCGAGAGTCTCCTAAAGAATGGTTCTATTTGTGTTGCAGGTGTGCCTAGCTGGTAACATGAAAGGTTATTCGAAGTCCCTTCACAGGCTCCATGCAAGCTAATACCCTGACACAGAAGTGTACCGCTTAGTGATTTTGCACAATTATTGCCACTGAGAAACACTTTCTGGCCTTTATTACTGACACATTCGTGTGTATAGGGCAAGTTCCATATTGACTTAATGTACCCTTTACCCAACCTTTCATACTGGCCTGCCTGTATATATTTTTGGCAGAATTGAAACTGGAAAGTAGTTATCGGAATATTTATTATTCCATGTATTATCCATTCAATGACAGGTCGTTCTGACATTGTCAATGGTAATCTCTCAAGTCTTTCAATGCTCAGAATTGTATAGTCAGCACCCTTCTCTGCCAAACTGATTTGTTTATCAGTAAGGTTAAAGATATTAAATAATGACGTTGTGTTGATTAAACGCCAAGGCACATAGCCAGAACGCAGATTTTGTAACGTCCAGCCAAGCTGTACAATAGAACGCAATTGGGACTGACCGTGTTGTAACATCAGTAAGTCTTGCGATATTATATCGATTGCTGAAGACACAATGCTGTCCAGAGAATATATTCTGGAGGACAGAGTCATTAACCCATTGTCCACCACAGAAAGTGATTTTTCCAAATTAATACGGTCAATTTCCCGTATTTTTTCTGCTGTCTCAATTTGAGTTACTTTCCAAACTTCGTTATAAGCTGCATATATAGAGGCCGCTATGAAACGTTTTTGACGCTGTTTGCGTGGTCCCAATATGAAATCACGCAAGTCAGCACCTTCTGTAAGTAAAGTTAGGTGTTGCTTAATTTCAGCCAGTGTGGACGTTTGTAGCCATTGAAGGCAGAGCTTGCCCACGCTGTAGGTGGTTACTATCCCTGGATGTTGTCTTTGGGAATATCTAGGGTCTGGCCTAGTCAATGTGAACCCCTGTGTTTTGTTCAGGAATCTGTCTTGACAGTTATTTGTATCTGTGGGCCAGATCAACCATTTTTTCCATTCAGGATGTGTTCTGTTTTGGTTTAATATATGGTTTACGTCTATATCAACATCTATAGAGCTATTACTGTTCACTGTTGGCTTTGGAATAGACGGTTTGTTCAAATCTTTGATTTTGGCTAAGCCAAGACAGGTAGTTTGTTGAATAGTGTCATTCAAGAATATAATTTGTTCTGGGATCATGCAGGCTCTAAACAATGATTCTATACCTTGTACTTGCCAATCTCTTGTACCCCAAACAGTTTTTGCTTCAATATTATTGTTCCAGAAATCAAACCCAAATGTATTCATTTGCTCAAAAAATGAATCGGAATATATCAATTTTGTGTTTGTAAGCATGGGCTTCATACCTGTCTTATTTGACAATTTGAAATAAAATGTTTCTGCATTACTTGTGTTAAACCCTGAAAAGTATGAATATTTATCATAAAATGTTTTCGAGCTATCTTTTGGAGGAGTAGCACAATGTTCCCATTGGTTATAATTTAAAACATTTCTAGGTTGTGCAGATTTATGTAGATAATGGTTACCACAGTGGTTGTAGCAGAACATCTGATCATAATTAGACGAACCCTGCAAATAATCATGTTCTGTGAATTTAGCAGACATCACAAGATCAGACATCTTATCATTAATACTTTCAAAGTCCCAATCATCAGCAAATGTGCTTGGTTTTACAAAGTCACTCAATGAGATCTTGAATTGGTGTGGATACTTCAGGATTTCAACCGGACCATAGATTTCATAATCAGTTTTGTCCCATGCTACACCGCCTGGTATAGGATTGGCTGTGAAGTTCACTGAAGAAAGTTCTCTTTTCTCGATGTGTGAAGATGTGTGTGGTTTAAGGACCAAGTTGATTTTCTGGCTTGCTGTGTCCAGTTTAGCATATTTTCCTTCAATGAAATGTCTCAAGCATAGTACCAAGATGAGCCAAAGAATGAGGATAAATGCACCAAAGGCCACCCAAAATTCAATCCATGGAGAGATCAGATAGGTTTCTTTCAGCTGTTGAAAAAGTTCCTTAGCTTTATCTTTAAAAGTTTTTGTTGATGGCTGTTTCTTTGCTTCACTCAGGTCTTCAGATGAATCATCGAAGTTGATGAAGTAGCCGGATGCTGTTCTGTCAATTGTTCCAATTGCTTTCGGATTTTGCTTTGTTTCATTAGCAAAGTCTGCAGATACATCATCATAGGTTGTTGTTTCTTGATGAAAAGCTTTGATTTGGGTTTTAAGAGGTTCAAGTTCCATTGCTTTGTTGCATAGTCCTTGTTGTTTCACTGTAGATTTTCCAAATGTGATCAGTCTTTCAGTTTGAACCTCTGTATTCGTAGCAAACATTGGTGTTCTGCTACTTCTTGGGAGTCCACTTGGCCTACTGTTTGTTATCGGCCACATGATTGTGGTTTTACCAGGTCGATGGATATGACTTGGTTCTCCTTTTTACCAGCAAGGGGAGGTAGTACTACTGATCTTGTCCCGTTGATAGACAAGACAGGAACTGCTTTTCTGTAAGAAGGCCCAAATTCCTTCTTTACCGCGATCTTTTCTCTGACCAGATCCCCGACTTTTGGAATCCAGACAGGCCTTGCTGGGACAGGTGGTTTTTCTTCAGTGGTTGTTGGCTGTTGTTTCAACTTTATGTTGCTCAGGTCTTTTCTTGTTTCATTTAAGTCCTGCAAAATAGCCAAACGATCTTTGATATCAAAGTTTTTGTTTTTAACCACTGAAGTCTGACTATCAAGATCTTGGATCATCATTCTAGTCCCGAACAATAGTTCGTACGGACTGAACCCTTTCAGAGAATTCCTTGGCAGGTTATTTAGACTACGTTGGACACTTATTAAATGTTTGACCCACCCAGCTCCCGAACCTAATACCTTTTCCGTTATAGATTGCTTTATGTCTTGGTTGTTTCTTTACACCATCCCGTATCCCTCAGGAAGGAAGTGAGAAGAGTCCCGCTATGCAATGCTCATTTGGCCATGTTTCCCCATAAGCTTGAGGGCTAAAGGGAATACTTTAGTCAAAACGTAGCATGCTCCTAGCGTATATGCCATTATAGACTCGCAAATCTTTTTATAACAGTCCAGACGTCAGCCGAGCGCTGGGGTCTACATTATAAGTGAAAATTAGTCTTTATATGTTAATATGACGCTTTTTCATGATGGGTACTTTCTTATTGTTGTTGTTTATCTGGAGCGAAATGCCATGGCAATAGTCCTCCTTGCTCGCCACTGCGATCTCTGTTACAGTCTGGGCAGTTTTTTACAAAAATGTGATGATGCAGGCTCATGCCTGGCCACCAGTACACTGATTGTAATTCTTCCAGAGAATCTTTTTGCTTAAGGTGTCTGAGACCCTCACCCATATGTGCGTCTGCTATTAACAAGCCTCTCCTGTCCGTGTTTGGAATTACTCTATCCCCCACTCCAGGGATTCGAGCAAAAGGGACTGAGTTTGCATCGATTATGTATGTATAATTGAGTGGATAATTGATCGGTAGTGCTGAGCAGTCGCCTTTTGATGACGTTTTCACCGCCAGCACAGTTTCACCGTCAATGTGTTTTACTGTACGCTTTTTTGTAGCTACGGAGGCCGGTTTAGTTGCTACCGCTGTGGCTGTCTCAGCCAATGAATTCCCTGCAACGTGAACGCCATCACGCTGATGACTCAGTGAATGTATCACGTGAGTTTTTGGTAGTTCTTTCTTTAAAAGAACTAATTGTTCCCAAAGCGCTTTCTGCTTTATTGTGGCACCTGTGTCATCTTTGTAACCGTTTTGAATCCATTTCTGCAAATCGTTATTGTATGATTTGACGCAGTAATACGAATCGCACACAATAAGTGTCGGGAATTCGCGATCGGCATTATCTAGCGCCATTTTTAATGCTATTATTTCAGTTTGTTGTTCTGAATTATTTTCCACTGAGTGTGTTTTTGTAAGTAGAGGTCTTAATTTACCTCCGCGCCACACTTCTTTTACAATTTCGCATGTGGCGTTGTAAGCCAGCTCTCCCCAAACTGAGGGTTGAGCATGACCGTCTGTATATATTACACAGGCGTAATGTCGTAAAGGCAGAATGTCGGTTGGCGGAGGGTATTCTCTCTCATATTCTAGATATTTTAATTCTTTCATTTCCGGGTCAAAATAGTATTTTACTTTGTCTGTAGCAACATAATTTACCCATTGTATCCATTCTGGATTTAGTGCAGTTGTCGGTAAGTTACATGGTGTTGTTAATGCCTCAAAAGCTGATTCTGCTGTTCTGACTGTAACCTGTCTACCGTCTGCTTGGCATTTTTCCTTTGCTACAGCTGTTTGAACCACATGAACAATGCTTTCCTTAATGCTGAACCTTTTTTCAGCTTCTGTGTACAAATGTGATTTGTATGCTATTGGTACCTTCTCTCCCTCATTAGAGGTCAGGTATGTGAATCCGCATCTTCCTGGGATGACTCGAATCACAAGGTTGCGTGTATTGTCACGTGTTTGTAATTTTGTTTTAACTAACATATCTGTTTGTAAAGATCTCAAAATTTCTGTGTGTTTTTGAGTCCAATTGATTCTTTTAAAATCTGGTTTTATAAGATCATAGAGAGGTTTAATTCTCTCTGCATAATTTATAATGTAAGTTCTTCCGAAATTTAGGAAGCCTAGAGTTAATTGTAAGTTTTTCAGTGTTCTAGGTGCTTGGATTACAGCACATTTCTCTAGGAAATTGTCAGCCAGGCTTTTGCCTTCACTTGATAGTTCATATCCTGAAAACAGGACTGTTAGATGGGCAATCCTTGACTTTTTAAAGTTGAATTTGTAACCCTCTGCTGCGAACCCAAGTATTATGGTGTTTACTCTTTTCAAGTGAGTATCCAAGTCATCATCTGTTAGATAGATGTCGTCGACATAAGATAATGCCTCGTCATCATATGTTTGTAGTAATTCTGTTACTCTCGCTGAGAATAATCCTGGGCTGTTCTTGAACCCCTGGGGCAAACAACAGAAATTTTTTTGCGTGCCATTTATTGAGAACGCCGTCAAATATCTGCTCTCTGGTGCTATATTTTGACAAAAGAATCCATTAGAAATGTCTAATGTGGTTTTGTATTTTTTGCGCACTATGTTATTCATTAGTGCAGCACTATGCGAGTTTTGTACTGCAAATGTTTTGCAACATGAGTTAAGGTGTCTGTAGTCCAAAACAAGACGATATGAATTGTCTGGCTTGAAGACAGGAAACAAAGGGTTGTTCATTTGTGAGGTGCAAGTTTCAATCACCCCCTGGTATTCAAGTTGATCTAGGATCACTTTTACCTGTTTTTTAGCTTCTTGCTTAATCGGGTACTGCCTCTGTGCAGTAGGTTGTGATTTTAACTGGATTTTATGAGGAGGGGAGTCCTCATCCCATCCCACATGATTTTTATATAAGGCAGGGGCTTGAGCTACTGCCCACTTTCTTGCAAGTGTATATTTTTTATGAATTGGAATATTGTTTGAGAAGGCAGGCATAATTATTTCTTCGCCATGTGGGCACTCCCTGACAAACTCTGGAGGCCAGTCTCGTTCAGCTAGAAGGATGTCATAGCCCTTGGAGAGATTATCCCAAAATAGACCCCTTATTTTTCTAGTCTTATCCCCCTCTATACGCAATGTTATTTCATATATTTTATGAGGTTTGCTAACTCTGGTATCTGCAGTTTCCACCTGAATGTATTCATTCGTGTCCACTGTCTCCAGATGATTCATAAGGACTTTGCGAGCTATGCTCACTTCTGCTGCGCTGTCTAGCATTGTCTGAGCCCATTCTCCGTTTTTCAGCTGTGTCCTCAGTATTCTCGGCATTGTTAATTACTTTAATACTGGCTATCTTCTTTTTGGGAAATTGTAATTTTTTATTCAGGTGAGCAGGTTCTTTGTCTTTGAACTTGACGTGCTCTTCCCTGTGTTCTGATCGTCCTCTTCTTTCCGATTTCTGCGAGGAAGTCTGAAAAGATTGAGAGGGACGTGTATCAATATCTTGATATCTATCAGGTTTTTTTATATTATCCCTATTTCTAAGGTTGTATTTTTTCACAGAGGGCTCCCTTTGGGGAGACTTGCGTCCTTGGTCAGGAGATCTTTCTCTCCGCCGAGGAGACCTTCCTCTGGACTGGAATCTTTTTTCTTTAGGATCGGATTGTTTATTTCCATCCCAGCTCTTTTTTTTAGTGTTTAAATTATTTTTAATAAATACCTTTTCAGGACTTTCAACTAGTTGGGGTTTCACTGGTATTCCACCCAAACTATCTCTTCCTAGTTCTTCATAGGATTTTTCTATGATTCTGGCAATTTCAAATGGTTGGTCTGCTATATTTGTCTCTTTTAACCTCTGGCGAATCGCCACATTTGCTGCTTCTCCCTTTATGTTGGCTAATAATATTGCCGAGACCTGCTTGAAATCTTTCAGTAATTTCATACCGAGAGTTAAAGCGGGTTCTGGACCGTATTCATCTTGAATCTGTTTTAGCACATCTGGTATTACTGACATGGATGGTACACCATGTGTTTTTGTGTAAATGGAAGCAAAGACTGTTCCCCAAGTGTCACAGTCCTCCACATGTGGTGCGATTCCCATTGGAAGACAGATAGTCAGAATCCTATGTTTCTCAACAGGCGTGGTATCTGGAAACACCGCCTCTATTTGAGTGATTTTTTGTGCTAGCCAGAAAGGAATTTGTTCCCGTTTTGCGGGTACTTTACCTAGACAGGACTGTATGTTCTGAGGTGTAATTTTATTTGTGTTCCCCTGATGACTGGTCAGCTGTGGAATTTTGATTGCTGATTGGATTGTTGAAGTCCGCATTACATATTGGACTAATTGTCTATGTATTTTTATTAATTGTTTTAGCTGTGCTAAAAGATCTGGTGCAGGCATTTCTTCAATGTCTGGATGTGGTGTGTATCCGGCTAGGACCGGCCACGTTGCTCCTGGTCTACCTAGTGGACCGAGCCTGGTGATGTGATTATTATGTTTTAGGGCGCCATGAAACAAGAGCAGGTGCTCTTGGAATTTGAGTGGTATTTCCACCTCCTCGAAAGGAATGTACTCATTAGGAGGTTCCTCTATTTTGTAATAGTGGAAGTCCTTTGTTACAGCGTTTGCTGCTGGAAAGTTTATCCATGAATAGAATACCTCTGTCTGCCGATATTCGTGTGCCTCAATTACGAATATGACTGTACCACCTCTTGGTGTCAGTCCATTTTCTATAAGTTTTAGGGTTATAGATTTCCTTATGTTGACCGGGATGAGTATTATATCCGGGTCATTTTGCAGCAGAGTATTGTCTGCTACTAGGAGTTCAGCTGCTATTCTAACTGTCTCCCTTTCTTCTTCACTTTCTGACATACTATTGTCAAGAAGATTATTTTATTTATTTGCAGATCAGGTTTCTATGGAAACAAAGATTAGATGCACACTATTTTGGAACAGTGTATCCTTCAATGTTGAGTAAACCAAGAACCATACATAGGAGTCTCCTCCTGCGAGGTTTGGCGGATATGACCTTTCACCCACTCCAGATGTCTTTGGAGTATTATGGGAAAAAGGGGTCTGTGTGAAAAAGCACGACTGAGTTACTCTAATGTCTTGCGTTAGTTTTATCGCCTATCCAAACGTTGGGCGCCATGTAGTGTAGTTCCTATTATCCCAATAGGCTCTGCGCATTGGAATAATATCTTCAATAGTATAGACCTAGGGCAGAGGTTAACTAGGTCTTCTACCGCGATATTAGACTTAAAGTTTTGTGTTTGCCAGCTAGCTCAGAGTTCACTAGAAACTTTCTCGAATAGGCAAGGAGGATTTTAACCTCCCTGGATAGACAAGAAGGGATTTAGTTTCTGACAACCATAGAACATGACAACTTTGCTCTCCCCTAATCAAGAGTGTATCTCTAGAGTCGTGTGAAAACAAAAGACAACTTATTTTACTCAGTCAGTTCAGTGCATTCTTAGTTTCACCAGATTGTAGAGAAAAGGAAGAGACGGGCGTGTTCAATAAAAAGATGTTATTTATTGATCAGTCTCCTTTCTCATACAAGAGAAATGAATCGCTATTATTGTAATACTTATAGTTAAGTAAAGTGCATACAGTAACGACAGAATTATAAAATAATACTGTAAAAGCATTGATATGGTTTCTGAGCCATATGATACTTTAAAATGGATAAAATAGATACATACATATATACATTTGACTAAACATACTCAACTGGTGCTTCTAACCACGCCTACCCCAGTGTACCTGACCTAAGCCTAATACGTGGGCGGGAGTAGATAAGTAGCAGTTCAAGTTAAGTTTGTTTTGCCAAGGGACTGACTCGAGAATTCTCTGCAAGGGGTTATTCAGTTCTGTACCTGAGATCTAGAATGATGGAGGGCTGGTATCTCTTATCCCAGGTCTTGATATTCCAGCTGCCTGCGAGGGCTGCTTGGAAGCGCCAGAGCTGGATTTCTCCGCAGGAGAAAGACAGCGTCTCGTTCTCAGCGCGTCAGGAAGGCGGGGCAGCGCCTGTGGGCTTCGCTCTCTGCTGGGCTCCTCAGCACGTCTCGCTGCTCCAATCTCGTCACCACCGCATGTGTGTGCTTAAGGCAATGTCGGTAATATTTATACCTGAAAGGTGCCGAGATTGACGTAAGGATGGACATATATACGTCAATAAGGATGTCATATGAACGGGCTCGTTCGCACATTCTTTTGCTGAAGTTCTCGGTGAAATCAAAACAATGGCTATGGGAATTTCCCAGGTCGCTGTAGGTTTGATTTGTTTTGAGAACTCCGTATGCCTTATCAGGGGCTGGAGGAATATCGCTTGTCTAATTAGATGGCATGCGTTATGACCTAATCAGATAACGCGCTTCTGTGCCGTGGTGTGGCTTAATCAGATAACGATTTTTGCACCGTTGGATGGCTGCTAGTTAATTATTAACCAAACCAGGGTCAGGAATAGGGGAATCGATACAGTACCTATAGGAATACATCACAGTTTGATTTCTTTTAGAGTGGCAAGATGAATTTTTTTCCCACTATTCCAGGAATATACCTGTTTGATGGCAAGATTAAGTAGCTCCGTGAGTGGACGGGCGACTTGCTACACTACTGTGTGGATAACCTTGGGAGGACAGGGATCCAACAGTGATCCAGATTTAGTGGCTAAGAGAAGTTTCATAATTTGATCACAGGAGACAGTTGTAAAATCTACGAATTGGGGCAGACCGGGTGCCTGAGGCAGGTTGTAGACTGTTGGATCTATGCTTGCTGCATCTGATCGTGAGACCTGGGTGTTTTGGGTGTTTTGATTGTTTGCAGAGCGCGAGGAAAACAAATCATAAATAGTGGAGACTTTTTTGGCAAGAGAGGATGGTAAGCTATTGCATAAAGCTTGGTCTATCATATTGTATTGGGTCTCCTGTAGATGGCTAAGTTTCTGATCCTTTTTATAAAGAAGGGGGGTTTGGCCCTGTGGGAAAGAGGGTAGGTTGGGCCTTTAAGTAATACAAAAGGGGGATTGTACCTATACCTCTAATACTAATTGAAAAACAATTAATGCGTAAAGAAGGGTAAACCAAAATTTATTAGTTTGCCCTGACACTTGATTTATGTCATTCTTTTTTGAGTTTTAAAACTTGTATCATTTCAGATCAGAGAAGGAACATCATCAACTTCACATTAAACCACACATCATTATTGAAAACAAAAGCAATATATCCAATTGATGTGAAACAAATAATCATACAATACAAATGTGCTCTCTAATTACTAAACAGATTGATATGAAAAAAATCATTAAACAGTTGCCAAAAGACAGTACGAAGAAAACACTGCGGTTGACAAATGAATTACATTCCAGGGGGTGAACAAATTATGATACCACCCACATTCATGTTCCAATATTTACTATGTTTGGATATTATTTAACACAGGGAATGTAACAAATGCCGATGGCACAATTCCTTTACTGAATAAATGGATGCCGACGCGTTTCGAGTCGCACTGTATTAGTCACAGGCCTCTCATCAGGGCAGGATAAGTCATATCCATAGGAACTGTTTATAAAAAGAAGGGAGAAAATATTTTTAGAAATTGGTCCTCTATCCAACCAAGATTGCTTTTAAAGAGCGCATCCCATGATGCAGCATACCTTAAGGGACCAGGAATTTGCTGGTCTTTCTAGAATGTCATCAATTTCCGTGTGTATCAACCTGCAACAGAGCAAAATAACTTTGAATGTACTGTTTCGGGAGTGTGGGCTGCAGCCACAATTGTAGGCGCATTGTTAATATAGTGGATTTACCTGTATTTTATAGGTCTGACGATACATCCATATAACCTCGAGGGACGAGTGAATTTTAATTCCCAATGTCGATTATTATTTAATTCTGAAAAATAATGTTGGACAACATGTAAATGGAACAGCCCGGGAGCAACCCATGATTTTTTAACAAAATATGTGCCACGGGCGACCAGAGAAATAGCCTACTTGTGAAGGCATGTCAATTAGGCGGAAGGGGGTACCGCTATCCAATGAATTACCAAATTCCGTGTCCTACGGAAAGAATAAGGAGAAATCACTAAACTGACTCAAATTTTACTAGGACAACAGGAGGTATACTCTAAAAGTCGAGGTACCAAGTCTTACCGTTGGTTATAAGCTTGACGCGTTGTCAATATCTCTTGCCGGCGGCTTGGGCAAAACAGGGTCTCCCGTGCATGCGCGGTTTAAATAAACAATCGGCAATGCGGTCACATGATATGATGCAGCCAATCAAGTGTATCGGGGCATCATGGGAATTGTAGTAATACTTAAAACATAAGAAAGACATTGGGTTTTATTTATGAGTGTGTGAAAAGAGGTTATATCCTGTTCACTTCACTCAAACAATTCAGACCTTTATTTACACTATTAAATCTCATGATTAGGTACGCCTCTTTGCGCAGAAGTGCAGCTTCAACATTTGACGATTGACGTTTTGGATCAACCCATGTTAGTACTGTCCACTTGAAATCATTTTCCCCATGGTTGTTAAGCAAAAAATGTTCAACCATAGGTGCAGATGATACCTTTTTCTTTATTCTCGAGCGATGTTGCGTGATTCGTACATTTATAGATTGGCAAGTTTTGCCAATATACACTCTGTTGCAGGGACACACCACGGCATTGACCACATTCTTGGTCTTGCAGTTTGTGAACATCTCATGTTTCCATTTGACCCCGTCATGGTCAAACACGTTACCTTCCAATGTCGTTGAGCATGATACACAATTGCCACATTTATGGTGCCCGCATATAGGTTTTAAGTTCCATTGTGCTATCAAGTCGCTCTTCTGTTTGGGAATGTAACTATCTGCTTTAATCAATTGCTGGCCAATGCTAATGTTTTTGCGCATGGCGAAGATGGGTTTCTCCAATGGATGTTCCAGATTCTCCAATAGATGCCAATTATTCAAAATGATACGTTTAAATTGGTTTGTGTGTGACCCAAAGGTTGTTACACAGACCAATTTATTAAGTTCACCTTTTTCTTTTTTCTGAAGGAGATTTTCCCTAGGGGTGAATCTCGCCCGTTTTTTGGAGTGATGTAGAAGTTTTTTTGGATAACCCCTTTTCGCCATTTCAGCACAAAACCGTGTCGCATGATACTTAAAATCAGCCAAATCCGTACAGTTACGTCTTATTCTCAATAGTTGTCCAAAAGGGAGATTCTCTTTCAAGCACTGTGGGGGCGAGCTTTTGTAGTGGAGGATGGTGTTTCTGTCAGTTTCTTTTTTGTGTAAAGTGGTTGTTAGACTGTCATCGCGGGTGCCTACTGTGATGTCAAGGAAGGTCATTTTGATTCGGCTAGATTCCATTGAAAATTTGATATTAATATGTCTCGAATTGAGCCGGTGGTAAAATTGATCGAGCTCGGTCTGGCTCCCCTGCCACAGGAGCCAGACGTCGTCAATATATCTTAACCATTGATTTATATGGCCAGAGAATGGATTGTTGATGTATATGAATCTTTCTTCATACTGTGCCATATATAGTACCACCATCTCAGGTGCATAGGGGCAGCCCATGGCAATGCCTTTGACTTGGACAAAAAACGCATTTTCAAACTTGAAATAGTTGCTGCGTATAGTGATTTCAGCCAATGATAGAATGAATGAGGTAGGTACCTTATGGGGTCTGTCACGTTGGTCCAAGTATAGTTCTAGTACCTGCAGGGCCTCATCCTGGGGGATTTGGGTGTAAAGTGAGGCGACATCTAAGGTCACCGTCATTTGTGTTGTTTCATTGAGTGACTGTCCTTCTATTTTAGTAATGAAGTCAGTAGTGTCCCTGAGGTATGACTTGACCTGCGGTAGAAACGATTTTAAGAAAAAATCAATGTATTGAGAGACCGGTTCTAGTGCGGAATCACAGCCCGACACAATCGGTCGACCTGGTGGTCTTTGGTCGTTTTTGTGAATCTTTGGCAAAAAATATAGAAGTGGCGTTCTTTGTGATTTTTTATTCAAATACTCAAATTCCTTGGGGTCCAGAAAGCCCTCATCCAATCCTGTCTTGGTGATGTTTGCAATTTTGTCTTGGATTGCAAAAATAGGGTCCTCATTAACTGGTCTGTACCAGTCTCGATTATTAACATGTGTTTTGCCTTCTTCTGACCCGTCATAAACAATTCTTTGGTGTTGTTCTTCGCCCCTTCTATTTTATCCATAAAGTAAATAGTTTTAGTTGTATTATTCAGTTCTTTATATTGTACCAATAATTTCTTATATGATTCTTTCTCTTTTGCTCTAGAACCAAATTGTTGGGTACATTTCTATTGCTGAGGGAGGGTATATCAGTCTGTGTTTAGAATTTGTGTCAGACAATGCTCTAGCTACTGGGCTCGAGATGTCCTTCGGCTAAATAAAACTTCGCTCTCAAAGAATAATCATGCTTCTGAGATTTATTTTTAAATTGGGCATTGACATTGTCACTTACATTCCGCCTGCTACTCTAAAACACATCCATGATAAACTACTGGCACTTACCTGGGGCAATAAGGCCCCTAGAACTGCAAAAACAACTTTATATTAACCCATATACAATGGATGATTCCCTCATTTAGAAACTTATATTCAAGCGACATAACAAAGACCTATTTTAGATTTTGTATATTGGAGTAAACAGAAACAATGGGTATGGACAGAAGTGACCTTCAAAGAAATACCTACATGTCTTACCACAGCTTCTACCTAGATCATGTAATATGATGTGGCTATTATACACCACAAATACAACCATTACAAAACAAATGCAAGTTTTTTTTAGGAACATGAACATGAACTGCCACTGGAGTGATTTAAATGTTTTTAGAGTTCCACAAAAGGATCACTAAAGATTCTGAAACCCTTCATGCCACTTAAAGACAATTGTGAAAGCATCTCAGATTCAGCCTGGTTTATGCCGGACGGACCATGGTGAACGTTTTCATCAATAACCCCCAGGAGATAATTAGCCAGTATTTTAACCGACAGTTTAGTTTAATAAAGAGCAGGGGTGATTACGATTCTAGTAAATTCTGACAATTGGGATATTCTGAAGTCAGGCAGAAGACACCCATCCTTTCCAGCTAAAGTAATCATGCTCAGAATGTGAACCACTGTGAGGTGGACAAGTCTTTAAATATTTTGAACTGAAGCCTATTTGAGGTGGGACACAACACTGTTACGTCCTCCTCGGTCATTTCGGACTCAGACATTGCTGTATTTTATACATTTCTTGTAAGAAGGCGGAGTTTATCAATGAACTTCTCAATGTGGTCTGTTTCTCTTTGCTGAGTATCTTGAACATCTGATTGTGTTCAGCACAGGTGTGTACGCTCACTAAGACTCCTGATAGCCTGTGCACAAACCCATCTACTTTTGAAATACCTATTACTAAGGCAAGTGATCATCCAACCTGCTTTGTTGCTACCTCTTGGAAAACAACTCAGTTTATCTTGGTTTGTGTTTACACACCTACATCTCCTAATTTTAAAGACAGAAAAGATATACGATGGATATGGACGGATAAAATAGTCTTGCTAAAATTTCCCAACTTTTCTACCTCTTGCATTCAATCGAATTGATTTTCACTGGGAAATGGTTAATCTCGGAAATATTTTCTAATTCAAGATTAAATATATCATGAATTTGTTTAGAGAGTCAAAGTTCGGAAGAACAGATACTCAGTCAGAAACCTGGTGAATATCTTGTTCACCGTAGGCTATAACACACTGAGCAAGGCTATTCGCCATGTTTACGGTGGAGAATTCCATCGGTCAAACTGTAAATAAACTGAATTTGAGTCACCTCTCCTGGCTAATGGGAAATGAGGTCTTCCATTTTCTAATACAGAGATATATACTCAATAGCTTTTCTTCTTGTCCAATCAGCCACATTCGAGGGTGAGGCGGAGTTTAATACACTATATGGGTTCTATGACTCTAAAATTGGAGGCATGAATCAGAACTACATATGCTTGCTCTCCAGAAACATATGGCTTTAGTTTAAGAAAGCATTCCACATTCATTTAAAATTGGCAGGTAGATCTCCAGTATCGTAGAATCTGGAACCAAGAGTAGAAAAGGGAACAATATGCTGAAAGGGCTGGCAGAAAGGAAAGATCATAGTCCTATCCCATTTGTACTGGAAAGAGATTGTGGAAATCATTTAAGGTCACCAGGAATCAAATAGTGTTCAATGGGTGTATTTTCCTGCCCGTTCTTAAGTTAGGTTACCAATATAAGTTGAAATTAAGCATGCAAGGGAAGCCTTAAGATACAACCAGAAAATCCAAAGGAAGAGTGGCCTGGAAAGGCAAAAAGATTTTTCGGAACTAAGCAAAATATTAGGATGATGGAGGTAGAAGATATGTGATATGAGATCCATACAGGCACTATTCAATAACTTGAAACACATGATGGAGCTCTGTGGCAGACAAGTGCTCTAGAGGGCAGACAAGTTAGATTGTTTGAGGTTTTGTCCATTAGCGGCCTTAATGTTTAACTGAACATGGGAATTAGATAATAAACAAAACAGGAATCCATGGGTGGTACTCATGTGACTTTCCACATGGCCAGAGAGCACTAATAGCGAAAAATTTAAATGGGGGGGTGCAAAGGTGTCAAGACTGAAAGCAATACTGAAGCATGAGAATGGAGTATTCTCCAACATTTGGCACCTGTCCCATCCATTCCGTTCTAAGTTTCCTAGTCTCACTTTAGAGTTCGGGGAATTCTGCCTTCTCATCGGATGAACTGTGTCATTCCTTGCAAAAATCCCTAATCCTGACAAGAATTACATTGGCTAGACCACCCTGTCTATGATGGCCTCTCCAACACCATTTCCAGAGGCGTCCATTCTATGCAGATCTGCCATGCCAGCCTTGATGATCCCAGTCAGAAAATGTACAGACATTTCCCCTCGCCCTTGACATCCAGGATTTTGAGGTCTGTCCAGTGAAACAACTTAAATGAGACAGGACCACCGTGCTGGACCTGCTGTCATGTTTCCCCATTCCGACACAAAAGTAGATCAGTTGAAAGCCTTACTCAAAAAGCCTTTTACAAAGAGTGGTTAGCAGATGCAACCAATACTATCGTGTTGGTTACCAAAATCTGTAGTAAAGCAATATATATTTCATGTTTATTTAAGGGTTTAGGAATGGAGACGGCTATAAAAGACAAAAAGTCCGTGTGGATGTCCAGGAATTTAAGGATATTACTAAAGAATGAATCAAGAATGAAAAGTGTTAAAACTGCACTACAGGTAAAAGGGGAAGGTCGACCAGGGAAGCTCAAAGGCATAGTTGTAGAATTGGGAACTACAGAGGCACAGGTGAGAGATTATATTGAGAAAGGGGGGAAGGGAGAGGCTGAAGGGAGAATGAGAGGTGATAGAGGAACAGCTTAGAGGGTTAGATAGGTGGAAATAAACATGAACATTGAGGAAAAGGAAGCTGAGAGCAAGGAAGCAACAGATATTGGTGAAGATAGTTGAGAGAGACAGAAAGGCAAAGAGGTGAAAAAGAAAAAGGATAGAAAGACAACTTAGAAAGTCAGATACACGAGACAGGTGGGCAGGTGAGAGAGCTAGACAGCTGATAGATAAAATGGGAGACAGGTGAGAGAGAGGTACACAGGAGAGAAACAGGCAGCTGAGAGAGATAGGTGGAGTCATGTGACAGTGAGACAGAGAGTGGAGATAGAGGTGAGATACAGAGGGTGATAAAGAGATAGTGGTTTTAGAATGGATTAGCTGAGACAGATATAAAGAGACAGGAGTGAAACAAATAGAGATAGCCAATTATGATCCAGCTGAGAGGAACAGATGGGAAAAGAAGTGATAGAGACAGATCAATATGAAAGATACATTAGGGAGCGGCAGGCAAGTGATAGGGAGATAGGTGAAGACAGCTGAACAATATAGAAGATGAAACTGTGTGAGAGACAAAGAAAGTGAGAAAGGGACAGGGTAGAGAGAGGGAGAGGGAAAAGGGGGCAATGAGAGAGGAGGACAGGTGATGGATTGGGGTAATGAAGAGACAGGCATGTGAAACAAGACAGTTGAAAGAACGAAAAATGGGGAGGAGAAGGAGAAGGTAGGGGTTTGAGTGAGATCGAGAGAGATAAAAACAGAGAGAAAGAGAGAGAGAGAGAGAGAGAGGAGGGAGATAGATGTAAGAGTGAGTGTAGGTAGACACAAGAGAGAACAGAAAGAGAAATGCAGGTTACACAGTGAAAGATCATTAGCAAAATTTCTGGGACCTGGGTCTGTGTACCTTGTGCAGCTCTCTGATGCCTTGTGAAGGAAGAAGACGACGATGACATATGGGTGTCGAGGGAACCCTACCTTGCAGGAGGGCCCTCTAAAGTTTTTTTACGCCAAAGGTCAGATCGAACAGTTTTTGCCTAAGTGGGGTACAGCGCTCCTATGAGTAGCTCTGTCACCATCAACTGGTTAAGAGAGTGATAAGGATTGGATTCCATCCTCCTCACCCACTCATACTAATCATGCACTTCATCATGAATCCAAGTCTCAAATGGAACACAATCCACTCTCATGCATTTCCTGAACCACTTAAGGTACCGAGCTGGCTTCAGCCCAAACCTTCTAATTAGAGGTTCTTTCACTAGGTTATAGACCATCTGGTCTGCCACAAGATCCTTCCAATAATGTCTGTCCTTTCTAATGCCATGTGCCACGTTAGGACAGCTGCCTTTGGCACCTCAATCAAGGCCTGCTCTTTTCAAGCCACCTCAAAGCTCACAAATCACTCCAAGATATCCTGCCCTTCTGTGTACAAACTCTCTTAGAAACTTGGCCACATCCTGGCCTCAACTGGAGGTAGAGCCAGAGCCACTTCTCTCAGAAGGAGCTGTTGCTGCTACCATCCTAAGTATCTACCTCTCAAGGGCTATCTTTTCCCTCTCAAAGCTCTCTTTCCCTTACCTTTTCTTATTCCTCCCACTCTCTTTGTTTCTTGTCTGGCAGTCTCTCTGGCTTCCTCGCTTCTTTTTCCCGGTGAGCTAGCCTCAGCTTCTCCCACTCAAACTCCTAGGCTTTCTCCTCCTGCTCAGCTTTAGATTTCTCATGAGCCATCTACAAGGTCAGGGTCTCTACTAGACTCAACGCACCCAAAAGATTTACTCCTGAATCCTGGAATAGGTGACAGTGGTACCCCATAACATGAAAGGTGGTGAAAGCACCTAAGGAATTCTAAAAACTAAAAAAGCTAATGGGGGGAGAGATATACGGGAAACTCAGGAAAGCACATAAGAGAACACACTCCGTGCGTGTCTGGAATAGATCTGTGCAAAGGGGGCATGAAAGTCTGACACCTCGGTGCTCTCCTCCTGGGTTGCAACCATGATTCCCTCCTCAGTGTCTACTACATACTCAAACTTTTCGCTCAGTCTCCCGAACTGGAACTTAAATAAATCACAGGGACTTCCCTGTCTCAGCGTCTGGAAGTCCTCCACCCTCTGTCTCTACATACAACCTCAGGCGATCTACAGACATGGTGCTACGATATAGTCCCAACTCTGTGTTCTCCATTATTTATGTGTGCAGACTTTGTGCGTAAAGATCTGTATTTATTGTTCTACTAGCGTAAATTGGAAATGGCCGATGCAGTACTTGCACTCTGGACTTCTAATTGTTAGGTGTCCCACCACTTGCCACCAATTGTCAGAAGACCTTTTAGGAGGCATGGGGCAAGGAGTAGCTACTGGGCCTCCCATGGGGGTTGAGGCCATTCACGCCTGATATCCTGGGGCCTGACCTACCACGGGCTCTATGCAACTGGGGCAAGTACCCCTTCAGCACTTCTTTCAGTGGTAGCGCGAGTCAAGCAATCCAAATCGTCTCAGAGGGGAAGGTGAGTGCAAGGTTTACAAGGGCACGTTCAGCAACCAAAAAATAACTAAATGTGCAGTCAAATACTTGCTTATATGAAAATACAGCAAAAAAACCAAGATGATGGACGGAATGTTGCACAATGGCAAAACATTCACCCCCAGTCACAGATCTGGGTTTAATCCATCGTTATTTTGCTCACCAAGCCACCCCAGTTCAGACATGGCCATATGCAAATCAGTCTTGGCCCTGTGCCTCATGGGAACAGTCCAGCCCGAATTGCCAAGCCATGTCTTCCCTGGACCAGAATCAAGCATCCTAGGACCGGTTTCAGGCTATCAGCCGTCTTCAGCCAGGATAGCTTGACTCCAGAAGCCTACCACTGGAGTCAAGCTATCCTGGCTGAAGACAGCTGATAGCCAGAAACCAGTCCTAGGATGCTTGATTCCGGTCCAGGAAAGACATGGCTTAGCAGTTCGGGCTGGACTGTTCCCATGAGGCACAGGGTCAAGGCTGATTTGCATATGGCCATGTCTGAACTGGGATGGTGTGGAGTGCAAAAAAACGATGGATTGAGGCCCAGATCTTTGTACTGGGGTGAATGTATGACATTGTTCTGCATTCTGTCCATCAACTGTTGTTTTTGCATTTGTCACCCCGAGTGGGATGGGTATGCTCAGACGTGAGTCCCATGCTCTCCACACCACTGGAGTCAAGCTATCTTGGCTGAAGACGGCTGATAGCCAGAAACCGGTCCTAGGATGCTTGATTCCGGTCCAGGAAAGAAATGACTTGGCAGTTTGGGCTGGACTGTTCCCATGAGGCACAGGGTCAAGGCTGATTTGCATATGGCCATGTCTGAACTGGGATGGTGTGGAGTGCAAAAAAATGATGGATTTAGGCCCAGATCTCTGTACTCGGGTGAATGTATGACATTGTTCTGCATTCTGTCCATCAACTGTTGTTTTTGCATTTGTCACCCCGAGTGGGATGGGTATGCTCAGACGTGAGTCCCATGCTCTCCACACCACTGGAGTCAAGCTATCCTGGCTGAAGACGGCTGATAGCCAGAAACCGGTCCTAGGATGCTTGATTCCGGTCCAGGAAAGACATGGCTTGGCAGTTCGGGCTGGACTGTTCCCGTGAGGCACAAGGTCAAGGCTGATTTGTATATGGCCATGTCTGAACTGGGATGGTGTGGAATGCAAAAAAATGATGGATTTAGGCCCAGATCTCTGTACTGGGGTGAATGTATGACATTGTTCTGCATTCTGTCCATCAACTGTTGTTTTTCCATTTGTCACCCCGAGTGGGTTGGGTATGCTCAGACGTGAGTCCCATGCTCTCCACATCACTGGAGTCAAGCTATCCTGGCTGAAGACGGCTGATAACCAGAAACTGGTCCTAGGATGCTTGATTCCGGTCTAGGAAAGACATGGCTTGGCAGTTCGGGCTGGACTGTTCCCGTGAGGGACAGGGTCAAGGCTGATTTGTATATGGCCATGTCTGAACTGGGATGGTGTGGAGTGCAAAAAAACGATGGATTTAGGCCCAGGTCTCTGTACTGGGGTGAATGTATGACATTGTTCTGCATTCTGTCCATCAACTGTTGTTTTTGTATATGGAAATACAGCACACCACAATGAAGAAACAGTCTTTGTAAAGGCCTGCACTCTAGCTTTGTCTGGGTAAGATCCTGAGTCTCATTTCCCTGTCTAAGGACTGTGATTATTTCCCATTAAAGGAGGCAACATTCAGGCTAGGTCCTGCTAGTGAGTGCAAGTCTTAAAAAGTTAAACAATTACTTTTAAACAACATAAACATATCTCAGTGCTGTAGTGCTTCAGTCAGAGCAAGTTTCCCCAGAGGCCTGGCATCTAGACAATAAGTCTTACCAGCTTTCACTGGAGAGGCGGTACGGAAGCTCTGGGAGTGCATCAGGGCTCACATGTGAGCAGAAGTTTGGATGCTCTGGGCGAGACAACAGGTATCCATGGTGCTCCTCCAGTCGTGCAGAAAGTCTTCCTGAGTCTGGCAGCAAGTCTCTGGTGCTTCTGGGTTCAGGTGGTTGAGTCGATGCTCTGCTTCCACAGGTTGCAACCCGCTAAACTTCACTATTGCACACTGCTCCAGGGCCTGGGCCTTCTCACATTAACGCGGCCCTCACCTGGCACATGGTGGTCTCAAAACAGAGGCACACGGGGTGACAGTCCCTACAGGAAACAGTCCTGCACGCATGACCCTTTTGTGTCATAACACTACTGGGGGTGATAAACATCTTCTTGTCCTAGCATCACACCAGGGTGATGGTCATTAATCTTCACTGCTGTAACCAACTGGCATCTGGGGGTCACAAACAGTGGCACATGGGCAGACGGTACTATCTGTGTGGTGGCCCCGACATGGACGAGATCTACATGGACGAGATCCACTCGACAGGATACCCACTGGACTCGCTCCATACAGGCATTCTCCTCTCCCTCACAGGATTCTCTGGTCTCGGTAGGCAGGCAGATGCTGATGTTTCAGGTTCCAGGACGAGTGGTCTTCTCTCCCAGAAGGAAGACTAGCAGACCTTTAATTCCCAGTTCAGTTTGACAATTTTGGGAGGCTCAATCTTCCCTTTTTATAATCCATTTGCAGACATTGATGTGATTTAGTGTCTTCTTTGAAGTTCATCTTTTGAAGGGTGCCCACCCTGAAGAGCCCACTACTTTGTCCTGTCCTTTGCCCAGGAAGCAGTCTCTCACAGCAGGAGCGACTCCACTCTTTATGGCCCTACAACACAGGCCATGTGAGTGACTACAATATCATACCTGGATGTCAGCCACACTGATATATGACTAGGTTACAAAGGCCCACAGCTCGAATCTTTATGATTTCCTTATCAGCCCAATCTCCATCCTGAGATGTGCCCACTCCCAACTGATCAGTGACCTTTCCCGACTCAAAGTGCACAGGAGATCCTGGCTCTCTCTTCCTCCAATGTGTGTCTCACGCAGCACTCAGGAATGGTAGCAATTCACAAATGTGCCTTGAGGGAGGCGGGGGCAGGGGGGGGGAGGAATTCCCACTACTAATAATCATTACAAAAACACTGTATGCTGCCACCACCATGCTTGTGGTACTTAAGCCTTGGGAAGAGCAGCAGCCCTGTACCACTTATGAGGGTAGGTCGTTGGGTGTTCCTCCCTGTCCAACACGGCTCTATCTGTGAAACAGGTCTAGGTGATGGACACACACGCCTGATCTGTGTTTACCGATGACTACAAATCAGCATCAGGGATCCAGATATTGTTGCAGCTAGGGCGCTCAGGGCAGGGGAGCATGTCTGTCAGCATGCAAGGGATTTTTCTGTTTCAGTAAGTGAAATGTGCTAGCCTTTTCTGTTGGAGTAGCAAGAATGTAGAAAATTCTTCAATTTTCTGTGAAGGAACTTGAACACCTTACTTTTTCAAAGTTAAGTTTGCAACCCCAACGTTCCTAGTCGTTACAATTCTTTTAGTTCTCTCCTGAGAGCTTCTTGTTAACTCAATCAGCATTTTATGAAAAAAGTTATTATACCATAAATTACGCTTCTGCAACGTTAGTGGACATTTAGTGGACACATGGCCTGAAATACATGCTTGAAAAATGAGGACTTTACATCAATCTTTTGTAATGTACTCGGGGGTGAGGTTTACAATCACCTAGTGGCCATCTACATTCTGTGATAATGTCCTGAAAACATCAAGAAGGCCTACTGTAAAATGTCCAACCCAGAATGCAATCCCCTGACATGTCAGCACTGGGATTAAATCTATTAAGTTCATCCCTGGGACTTCAGTATCATGGTCATATAAGCCAAGAGGTATAAAAAGCTAGCCATAAAAGCAAGCTGCAAATGTCCGGTACCAGGTATCTACAGCAAAGTAGCCTGAAGAGGCCAGAGAGAACCGAGGGTCTGGGTGGGACCGGAAAGGACTGGTGACGACTTTTAGCTCCTTCAGCCAGGCACTACTATCTGAGCACATTGCACAGTGTGCCCAGTTTATTGACCTTTAAAGTGTGTAAGAACTTTTTCAGTTTACCCATCTGTACCACGAGAAGACAGATGGGAACATCACATATCCACAGGGAACAGACCACCGAAGAGGGAGGGGTCCCACATAAGAAAAACTGTCATATTTGAAGGAATTTCAATAGTCAAGACATTGCTGTTTGCAAACTGCTGCTTGGGCTATGTACTCACACTAGAAGCAGAGTCTGCGATATCTTAACAGACGTTGTAGTGCTTAACAAAATGCAAATAGGACCATCATTAACCCCATAACCGTTCTTGCTGCAAGTACTCTCAGAGGTGAAGCGTAGGCTGATGCATCGACCAGCTACAACCAACCTTCAAACCCACATGATTTTCTCACCCAAGGTGTCTAAAGATCAACAATCCAGAGTATCTCCACTTAAAGCCTCCCAGTACACAATCTTATATACTGGCCCTACATGGGCATGCCAGCCAGGGTATCAAGAGAAAGAGAGTACTCTTGAGGAGAGCTGACATGGTCGAACTATAATACACCCTGTAGTCACAATGTTAAAAAAATAAACCATGATGCTTCTGCTTGGAAATATTTCAATGTAAAAAGTGCTATTCATGTTGGGGTCTCGAGGTTAGGATTGTGTAATTTACTCTCACCATTTTTGCATATGCTGAAATAAGTCCCGTTACATCTCCTTGACTGCTCAAGTGTTTCTGAATCCCAAGGCTAGGAACTCATGAGCATCCATCCACACATCACCATGGCAACACCTGTCCGAATATATTATATACACACACACATATATTTAGAGAACCTATGTTCAATTAGTAAAATATGTACTTGGCCGCCCAGTAGTGATTCCATGATATGCACATAGAAAGAAAAAAAAACATTATTGACCCACAATGTGGTCCCAACAAACAATTAGACTTGTTTTGTCACACACATCTCAAATGGTCAATCCAACAGTCTAAAGTTGTACATCATCTGATTAGGTCCATATGCTCATCACAGACCTTCTTAGCTGCTGCTCAACAGCTAACGTAATTTATACCGCACATGTTAAAATGTTATTTACTGTTAAGAGTGAATACATCTTGTTTCTACCTTTGAGATCGGACCAAAGGAAAATTTGGTCTGAAGAGAAATCGGATGGTAGGTAAATTTCCATTTGTTTGATTTATAAAATCATAACAAAATTGTATAAAGTCACACACATTATGCAATTGTAATAGCATAATAATTGTGTTATATTAATATAAAAACAAAGAAAATGGACTCATTAAAAAGCGTAAGACACTAGTGCAAATAGGCTATGTGAAAAGACAAATCCTAGGATACAGCTGGTCCAGAACTAAAGAGCTCTTGTATGTTTTCTTTAACCCTTGTACAGAGCATGTTATACAAACTGTTCCCGATAACCTAATCTGGGACTAAAAACACTTACAATAATTGATTGACAAGGTAACCATAAAAACATACATATATATATGTTATATCCCTTATGCAAATGCTGAAAAACATCAATCCTAAAATACAGCTAATTAGAAAATAAAGTCACTTACATCAATGTATTTTAAGCACTATAAAAAAACTTATATTAAAAATCCTTATGGCCTAGAAAAAAGTGCAGAGGCATGCTGGATTAGCTTACATAAGGCTTACACACACAAACATTTGTATATATATATATATATACATAGCTTGGATAGAATACCACCCTTATACAAATTAACTGTAAAAAACAAATCCCATTATACAGCTAGTCAAGAACTAGTAAGCACTTGCATTAATGAATTAATACTATTCTAGGAATACAATTAGTTGCAATGGTTGACTATGATAAAACATACATTTATTTTCTTACGAACCATAAAGCTCTTCTGCAAATACTATGAAAATTTGCTTGTGAAAAAAATATTTTGTGAACAATTAAACCCGCATAAGGCTCTTCCATGGAGGTTTCCTGCAAGATACACTTAAAGCTTCCAAATTTTAGCCAACTCAAAATAAAGCCTATCAAGACAGTTTATCAAATGTAACAGACTACCACTTTTAACCAGCTCTCGGACTGCCAAATCCAGATATTTAGGCAGTCAACAAATGAGTTAGCAACCTACACTTGCAGACCCTCCAAAAGAGCGGACTTGTTTTTTGAATACCAAGTCTGAGAAAACAGGGCTCCACATTTTTTCCACACAACTTAGGCAGATAATGATATGTATATACATATTTCTCTAATGATTTGTTGAGGTAGCCACATCCTCTATAAAATTTACACTTATGGGTGGTTTTCACACTTTGGCCATATTTTAGTGATGCCAGAGGGATCAAAAGTAATCCCAGCCACACAAACTTGACTCTTCTCACATTTTTCAGCCTCAATCCCAAGTAACACTGGGCAGTTGGTAGGACGTAAGTTGGCATGGGTCAAGACCCCAGTGACAAACTGCTCAACTTTGCTGTGTTTTTAGAGCAGGGTAGCGTTGTTGGCAAGGATATGAAAGGTACAATGTATCGAGTTTCACTTTGCCACTCTTCCGTCAGCTTCCATGAGATTAATATTCCATGCAAATGTGTGGATCCATTCAGGTTGTGTGATTTAGCATGGTCACTTAACTCCTTCCAGATGTAATTCTTTATGGTCACCACCTCTGAGCTCTTACGCCTATAATAGAATTTCAAAAACAGGAAATCAACAGTTTTACTCAGGTTTAAAATGACAAATTCAAGTCTTGAGTGTTGGGGGCACTCTGAGGAAGACCAAAAACAGCACAAATTGATACACAAAGAATCATGTCAAGTTCCATATTTAATTTGCCGTCGATGTTGGTGAACCACTGTGAGCTCCAGAATGAATTTTCCTTCGAAAAGATCTAAGATTGAAGTGCCAGTTGGACTGGTCAAGTTATTCTACAGTTTTCACAAAATGAGTTGTAAGTGCTTCGCTCTATCTCACAGTGCTGCTAATTGGACACTGTGGCTTAGTTTTTCATCTTGCCACACACCTAAGTATGGGCACATATTACACTGACCAACTTTTTTTCTGCCATTACCCCAAACATATTTACTGTTGATTTTTCCATATTGCATTACCTTAGTTATTTTTTAGGTACAGCATGAGATCATTCCGATCATTATATCAATGAAGGCACATCAAGACTCTTTGGAGACCAATTAGTGTATGTAATCCAGTAGCACAGAACCATCAGCATACTGAAGAGCAGCCATGTGCACAGAGCATATTTTATGAGCAAATAGTCATTCTTTCTTCACCGTTGGGACCAAATCTGCTGGATTAAGATTTAATAGTAACGGCGCAAGCACACATCCCTGCTTCAACTCTCGATTTAGATAGATTCTTCTTGTCACAGTCCTGCCCATGCCGATCTTCATTCTCACCAATGTGTCAGTATAAAGCATTCTGACAGCCTTGAATAAGGTGTCGGAATTTCTCAAGATTATAGTTTTTCCACAGGCCAGCTCTGTTCACCCTGTCAAATGCCACACTGAAATCCAAATAGGCACACAAGGCAGTTCGTTTTTAGGGGCTTTTTGGACCATTAAATGAAATGCTTTGATGTTATCCAAAGTCTCAGAACCCTTTCTGAAGCCGGTCTGCTGAAATAGTAATATTTGTTTAGTAATGATGACCCATTCCACTAATTCTTCAAGAAGTATCCTAACAAATATTTTGGCTCCTCTATTGAGCAGAATTGTTCTAAAGTTCTTTGAGTCATCTACACTACCCTTTTAGTAGATGGGGTTCAATATTGAACTTCTCCAGGATTCGGGTGCGGTCTCTGTTTTCATCATGCCAGTAAAAAGTTGAAAAGTGGTTTCTTTGAGTTTTTGATATTTGATTTTAAAACGGACATGTTACCCCAGTTAGACCAGGAGCACTGCCAGATCCCAATGAAGTTACTGTCTCCAAGATTACCTCCTCCTTGATCCACAGGAACGGATCACCTGAGGTCACCTACACTGTTGTCTCCAGTTTAGTATTACTCACTGACATTGAGGACTGTTCAGGTACTGTGAAGGGGTATGGTTCTACAGAACAATTGGCCTTCAGGTAAAAATACAGTTTTGACAGACACATTCCCAAGTGTCTATTGTGTTATGTACTGGAGATAAATGTTCCAGATTCCGAATCAGTCCCCATAATCTTTTCACTTCATTTGTCGCAGTCCAACTACTGTCATGCCACAGTTTCGTTTTGAATACCTCCATGCTTTCCAGCACTCCCCTTTATCAAGTGCTCTAAACTTGGTAATTTCAAAGTATGCAGCTTGTATGTGAACCTAGGTGAGAAATGCTTTACCAAGCTATTAAGATGTGTTTTCATCATTCTTAGAGTTGGAGTGTACCATGCAACTGTTTGGTGTCTAAAGGGACAGTTTTGACTATCTAGTTTGTGATTTAAATCAGTGAAACACAATTCTATTGGACCAGTTGTTCTCAACCTTTTGACTTCTGCAGACCCGTACTTAATCATTACTGGAATCCCAGGACCCCTACTGAGACATTATTGTAATCCAGTGACTATGGCCTAAGCCATTTAGAGGGTCTGAACTTCAAACCAATACACAAAAATATGAAAACAAACATTCATAAAAGATACAAATTATGAAATATTTTATTTCGTTCACAAATATTTTTATTTAAATTATTAACAGGAAGGTTGGGGCTGTTGTAATTTCAAATGAGGCCGCCCATCATCCATACTATAGTCTGTTTTATTGCTTCCACAAATCAATATCTTAGCCTGCAATTTCATATTCCTGCACATTTATAGAACGTTCAAAATTGTCAATTGAACATTTTGCTTCTTTATTTATACACAACTTATTAATCTGTTCATATTATTTATTTTTTCTAGGCAGTCACAGACCCCTGGAGTAGGTATCGCGGACCCCTAAGGGTTCCCGGACCACAGGTTAAGAACCACTGTACTAGGTAATTTATAATGCTCTTCCAATTAAATGGAGTATGGTACTATTTATGGGCTGAATTTGGCAAAGGAATTCTAATGCAGTACCTCCCATTGATTTCAGCCCATCCGGATACATCCAGTCACAATATGGGCTTCATCTTAATTTGCGGTGGCTGGTGTTATTTTCTTCTCCGACAATAGAAACTATATATTTAATTCAGGGCACCTATTAAATTTAATTAGTTATGGGCAGTGATCATTCTCTTGTTGCTGGACGATTTTGAGTGAGTTAATGTGTAAAGCGTCACAGAAACCATGGTGTAATCTAGCAAAATGTGCTTGCCCCCAACAGAATATGGAAAAGATGCAGGTATGTTTGGCTGTAAACTGCCAGTAAGACTGATTACTTGAAGAGTAAACATTTTTGTAAAAGTTGGCAATAATTCTCCAAATGGGTTTGAACATTATTTCCATAGTCTGAATATTTCAGAAATTAGAAAGCTCAGTCAACAGGTACGGGATTATATGTGGTGGGGTCGACAAACGACCCTTTTCTGAAAGTTTAACTGCATGTTTATTCCAGATCATATAATTTTGAAAGTGATTTGCTTCACTTGACCAGCTTCTTATAGACAGAGAATCTGAATGGGGTTTTAAAAAAATGCAACATCTGCTTTCACCTTAATTTATTGGTCTCGGCTATATTCCAGGACGGTAATCTCTGATTATTCTTATGTCCGTTAGATGCTTCCCTTGTGATTTCCTTGGTCTGCTATTGACTTAACTTGGATGAAATCAAAGATCGTGGTAGCTATCCCCAGTCATCGTTTCTACAGTTCTTAGGCCATGACCTTTATACTGATTGCTGTTTTGTTTGACACAGCTTTCTGTTCTTATCATGACAGAAAATTATAATGTTGTTTAAACCAACAAAGTCTGATGAATGGCCTTGTGAACTTCTTAAGCCTGAGCAAACCCAATAGGTTTTCGAATCCATCATTTGTATCTTTTAATTATTTAAACTACACAAAGGAAGCAGGTACCACTCGATTTTATTCAACAAGTCAAAGCCTCACTTCAGGAAGCATTTTTTCTGCCATTATCCAAGTACCCTCTGTAGAAAAATGACAGTTCATTCTTGTTAAGTCTGTCTTATTTTTTTCTAATACTGATCGGACAGAGATTAATTTAATAGACTTAATGTTGCATGATTTGATGTTTCATAGAGCTGGAATGGAGGTGAAAAAGAGTCCTTTAATTTAAAATAGCCTGAGGCCCTTATCTTCAGTATATAGGAGACAAATTATAGAGTTAATTTCTCTGTGCTGGCAAAGAATGTGTTTTCTTTCTCAACCTAAGTTGTTGGGCAGGTGCTCACACTATCAAATTAGGACTTGATGATGGTGTGATGCTTTCTCCCCTCGTAATCCTTGTATTTTAATAATTGTCTAAGTCCTGTCTTGAACTCATTGGCACTGTATATGTAGGAGATGTGCTTCGTCTAATGGAATATGGAGTAAATAATTTTGATGACAAACTCATTTGGATATACTGCTTTACCCTCCAGATTCCTCCATCTCCTGAGCCAGGTGGGATCTACTAGCCTGACCAGATTTTAAACGAATATCTGTTTTATTTGTTGGACTATTAGTCTGGTGGTGTATCGGGACTTATGGAATTCCCACCACCATTTTGTGCCCGGTATCCGACATCCAAATCATATTGCTATCCAATAAGTCAGCCTCAGACCACACTAATCTCGGGCAATTCAATGTTTCAATGTTATTCTGCTGTGAATTGCACTGGGTTGACAAGTCCTTTGAATGTAGTTGGTTCAAGTTTATTTGCTGGTTTAACATTTTTTTTTAATTCATGAGAGGTACCATCAATTAAAGAGCCAGATACTTCAGCATCAGTTTTGCTGGAAGCGGTCTGATTATTGTAATCCTGCCTAAGCATAATAGAATCATTTCGGATTGGCAAATTTCCTGTCAGATCCCAACTATCTAGGGTTTTACTGGCAATGGTCTGATGTTTACACTCTGGCTTGAGTCTCGAGATTTTGTTTTGTTTAGAGAGATTGGTAACCTGCACCATTTGTTTAGGAAAAACATAGGAAGGTATTTTACATCATTCCTCACAGATTGTTTTTCCCTTAGCTTGACCTATGTTTGCCATGCTTTGCAAAATGTTGCCTAAACGCTGTACCCTAGGAATATTTCTCTTCTTTCCTTTTTTTAGCCTTAGTTTGGTTTTCTCTTGATAGGCCAGTTGGAAACTTCTCTTTCGTGGTGACCATAATAATCTGATGGAGTCCTATCGTTTCTTGCTGAGCTTTTGCGTCCTCGTGCTTGATTATTTTAGGCATGATTGCTGAATTTTTGCCACAACTCTCCTCATCCATATCATTCTGTTTTTGGTTATCAATAATAGGTAGCTCGATGTCTGGCTTGTTACCAAGCTGTACTTGATTGAACTCTTTACCTGTTGCTCCTGGGGCAGTTAATACCCTTAGGTTGTCGGAACTAGTTTCCTGATGTTGCACTTGAGACCAAACTCACCCAGTCGATCGAAGGTATGGTTCAAAATGTTCGGTACAGCCTGCACCGAGGAGGTAATCATAGTTGTAAATACTCTAGGCAATGTGCCTAATTTATCTATTATCTCACCACAAAATCAATAGTTACACTTACTTGGCAAGGTTTGTTCACCGTCAGGTGTATTAAGAATTTTTATATCCAATTTCTGAAGCTGCAAAGCTATTCTGAGAACAATATCTATCTGGGTATCCATATTTTGAGGTTGTAGATTCAATACATCCACCGTGATGATCAACAGTGATTCCATCATGTTATGAGTCGCTGCCAAACAATCAAGGCTAGTTTTTGGACTAACTTTAGTTGTTATCCTATTGAAATGCGAGCTTGATCCAAGTGAATCAAAAAAGATATTAGACTTACTACTCTGTCGAGGAAGCTGTGATTTGCTAATGCTGCACTTTATTTTGTTAATTGCACCTTCTTATGGTATTTTAGAATTAACATGAAATGCAATACAGCCCTAACGATGTTGATTTTCCGGGGTCATGTTTGGATTTTGATTAGTCCCCGTAAGTTTAGTTTCTGTTACTTTATCTAATGTGACATTTATGTCCCGTAAATACATATTGATTGGATCACATATTTCGCACTTGAAGCTTCAATCTTTTTCAACTAAACATTTACGGGGAGAATAAAATATGGTAGTAGTTGATATTTGTTGCTCGTTATTACTGTGAAACACAAAAACATCAAATAAGCAATGGTCAATCATTTGATCATATGATCCATGTGTCGTAACGATCTGCAATGAGAAAATACAACAATTAGACCTAGAGGCTACATCTGTGCAAATGATGAACCAGAATTAGCTTCCGAGGTTGTTACCGGTTAACTACCCCTTGTTTATATGTTGTTTTTTTTAATTGAAAGTTTGTTCAGACATGTACATGTTATAGGCACATTCGTATGGTATCATTACATAAATTCACTGCGTTACAGATTGTGGGAAACATCAGTTTTAAATAAAAAGCAGGTATGTTGCTCCAGTGAATTTTATTCTGTTAAAGAAAGAACAAAAGAAAAATCCCTGTAACACTTCAGCACATTTTACACAGCCCTCCTCCTTTAACAAACATAGAGAACAAAAGAACATGGGTGTATGTAAAGAGATATATTTTATATCTATTATTAGTCATATATAGGGTACAGAAAGTATATCAACAGAAATACACGAAGTGCATATATCAGAAATCAAACAACTTCATTGTAAACGTTGTAAACGCTTTCCTTCTATATACAAGATTGATAGTTAAATTCCAGGAAGAAAGAGCGTAGGTCGACGTTTCGGTCTCTATAAATAAATTGCAGAGACCATCTTCAGGACAGAGAGGATATACAAGATAGTATAGTATGTAGCAGATAATTGTCCAATCAAAGAGACAGATGTCCGACAGATCCTTAAATAATTTCTATGGAATCATCTGGTTGGTCCACTTCTTATCAGCTTTATGCTCTTTGATTCGACAATTATTTCTGTTGATATACTTTCTGCACCCTATATATGAAGTATAATACATATAAAATATATCTTTTTACATACACCTGTGTTCTTTTGTTCTCTATGGTTGGATCACAAAGTGTGACTATATCAAAATTGATTCATTAACTAAAAATTGTTGAATTTATTTTCAGACTATCTTTTATGTGGGTCTTAGATTAAATCATTAAAATCATTTAAATTCTACAATCAAAATCCCTTGAAGGTATCTTTACCCTTTTATCCCTTTGCCCAACCCCTCAAGGGTATATTGGGTTGCTCATTGTACTATACTCCTCCTTTAACGACATTTTATCTAAGACACTGCAGCTAATCCTCTCCACTGAGAACATGTTCACTCACCTCTTGGCACAGAACTACACTACCTCCCCTTCATGAGGCGCTTACAACTTTTTCACTGTTGTATATACCTATTGCACAACTTGTTCTTTCTCTGTAATGAATAACCATTTTGTAACTAAAATATTTGGTCAGTCTTGAATCCTCTGTAACTATCCATATAATGACATATGTCGAATTTTGATGACGTTCGCGCTATTGAAAATGCATAAATAAAATGAAATAAATAAAAATAAATCCTTCAGTAAGCCCCTCTTCTAACCTCAAGCACACAAGCCACTCTCTCTCACTGTCCGCGCCTTACCTCGCCACGAGCTCCATCGTCCTGGGCCGGGGTGGCCGGCTCGTGTCCGGTGCTACTGTCTCTATGCACTAGGGTAGGCATACGGGCTGAGGCAACCCGCCGCGGGATGCAACGGAGACCTCCCGCTGGGCCTCGGCGGCCAGCAGGGCAAACGCCTGGCGAGGAAAGCGCTCCTGCGACTCCTACACTCACCTAACTGCTCTCCATTGCAGCATCAAGTCGACAACTCCGTTTCCTGGAGTTGCAAGGAAGTCCCGCCCCTTGAACAAGGCCTGTCTCCAGGATAGCCAATAGGAGGTTACTTTGTAGTCATTGGTTCGCCCAACTTCTTTGGCACAGGAATGATGGGACCAGTGAGCATCCTCGCCAAGTTATCCTAAGGAATGAGGCAACCCTCGTGCCTAGCAGCCGTCTCTGGCCTGAAGCTCACCCTTCCGTAGAAGCGTTTCGCCTAGCTGTATCTACCAATCCAGATTCAGGTGTTATTGCAACCGGGTAAGTGGCACTAAGTGCTAGTGTAAGCCTATTGAATACGCTGGTTGGAGGCCCATTGCCTACGTTCCACAACACTACACTGGAGAATGGACCCAGAGCAAACGGGAATTTGGTTGTTCGGTGACACTCGTCTTAAATTAACTAGGCCGAGGCAGCTGTCCCCGCACCTGCGCCGCCAGATACAGCCGAGGACCCTCAAACGCTGAGCGATCTGGAGTCCCCGTCGATGCTAGGGAACGTTTTAGAGATTGCCTGAGGGCAGAGACGGCCTTTGCCAAAATAGTGCCCTGGGCGGGAAGTCATTTGGTCCCCCACTGTTGCTTGTGAATGAAATGGGGCAGAAGCGAGCCCCATTTTGTGTTCGCAAGTCAGTCAACCGTTGCTGATTACATCAAATTGTGACTAGCTTCTGAACACATCTCTGCACGCCCCCCAATGAATCTGAATCACGCACAGATTAGCTCCTTACTACCCTGGTTCCAGGTTGTTTGTTGGAGGAAGATTGAGGCTATAGTATTTAGCACCATGGGGAGAGAGGGAGATTTGAGGGCAAGAAAGCAGGCTGAGGGGGTGCTAAAAACACAGCGCCTGCTGTGTGTTGAAGAACAAAAAAAAAGAGCGAAAGAACTTTAATGTAAATCACTGGAGCCAGGTGACAGGACTATGAGGTCTACATCACCTTAATACAGACAGCTCATTACGCCCCTCTGAAGAATGGCGCCATGGGCTTGGGCCCAGCTCGCCCATGCCAAAAGCCGATCCTAGGCGCGGGAAAGAGAAAATTAGGCGCAGAAAGAGAAAAGTAGGCAAAGGGGCGCATAAAAGAGAGTCACAGCAAGGAACAGATAAAATGCAAGTGTGATGAGAGCACATAAAAAAGGGGTCACTACCAAAGATGTTATCGGGATTTATTATCGATAGCACGCATGTAATCCTCTGCATTTTGTATTTTGTTCTAGATTGTCCTGCAGAATTGGAAACGAGCAGAGATGTTGGTAATTGCTTTACCTTCACAATGTGTGTTTTAATTGTGGGAGACGCCAGTTAGATGGTCTTTGCAGTAAAAACCGACTTTAAAATATATAATACACATTTTCTTCATGAAACAAGACAGCAGTTTACCCAGCTAATACCAGAATGCCATGTGATGCTTATTATAAAATGACAAATATTTTTATGTAATATATTGGCCACTAATGTGTGCATGTTGTTGATGTACATTCACATAGAAACACACAGAGGATCCTTCTCCTAAAGAAGACCTAGTGGTTGGCACATGTGTACACTGATTGGTGGTTGTATCTGGTGTTTCTATTGGGTTAGGGTTGATGTCCTCATTGGTTGGGTATTTGAGGGTTCTGATTGGTTTCTGGGTCTGTGATTCAATCATTGTAGGGTTGGGACTAGGGCTAGGGTTAGGATTTCTATTGGAAGTAGGGACCAGGGCTTCATATGTTATTGGTTGTTGGTAGTAGGGTGGGACTAGGGATAGGGTTAGACCTTTAATTGGAAGTAGCTATTTAGGGCTTCTGGTGTGATTGGTTGTTTGACTAGTTGTGGGACTAAGAGTAGGGTTAGGCTTTCTATTGGAAGTAGGGACTAGGGCTACCTGTACCATTGGCTGCTTGGACTTGGGTTGGGACTACTGGTAGGGCTAGGGCCTTTATTGGACGTAGAGATCAGGGTTTTTGAACTGATTGGGTGCTTGGACTAGGGCTAAGATTGGCTGTAAGGTCCTGGTCTCCTATTGGTTCTAGATTTTAGGGATAGTGTTGTGATTGGATAGTGTTAGGGCTAGGGTTCCCATTGGCCGAAGGGGTCACCTGATTACCAGGGCTATAAAAGGCCAATGTTAGGGCGTCTCAGCCCAGGCATCGAGGCTAAGGGTGGAGAAGACAAGAGCAGTTTCCTGTTTGAGCCTGTGGGGCTGAGAGGACAAGGGCAGTTTCCTGTTTGAGCCTGTAGGGCAGAGAGGACAAGGGTAGTTCCCTGTTTGAACCTGATCGAGACTGGTCGGGACTAGAGCCAGAAATGCTGCCCTTTTTCTCATTGACCAATACCCAGCCCACACCATCCACATCCACAAACAGAGCAACACACTTGCACCAAATGTACACCACGCACAACACTATGCACAGATTAATGTACCAGCCTGCACTACAAACCCAACCAAATCACATCTACACACCCTACTATCCCAACTACCACACATATCCACCATCACCCACAAACAGTACACAACTCTATCCTATACCACTAATCAATACACTCATCACTAACACAATGCCAATCAACACCATACATAACTACATCCCATTCAGACACACTCTCCCTGCTGTAATTACACATAACAGTCCGCCTTTTATCACTAACAAACATACAATGATCCTTCCATCAGTTGTCCAACAAACACCCTCCTCTCCCTTCTACCATATTAACACTAACACACAACACACACACTGCACACCACCACACTTTCTAACTCTTGCAACAAAAAAGTCTAAGATAAACACTCTCACCTCTACTTCATTCCCTCCTACACACAACATACACTCTACTCATAAACACATCACCACCCCCTCTACGTCACAACCTCCTCTCACAAACAATACTATACAACCAAATCCAGAGCATGAAACATATACATCAGCACCCCATTTCACTACACCTCAAAAGCAAAACATATCACACACACCAGCACAACAAGATCTTCAGAGCACAACACCTCATAATACTTACCATCACAAAATACATAACATTGACAAATCCCACCATACAAGTAAAAAAACAATGAGTGGCACATCCTTCTCTGTTCAAGCAGCCAAATATGGAACTCTTTACCCCCCAACATAAGATCCACCGACAACAACCTTATCTTCAGAAAACTACTCAAGATTTGGCTCTTCCCCACATAAGCACCATACGGAAACAGAAATTTACAGCATATCCCTCTGTATATAAGCATTTGTTTTCACTATAGATATGTACCTATCTTTGTGTATTACTTTATAAAACATGTAAAATAATTATGTTGTTAAGAGAAAAGAGAATATATATATATATATATTAATAATAATATGAATCAATAAATAAAAAACATCTTTGGTCTACATCTACATACTTCCATTGTGCATCTATGTACCTTCCATGTACTTTAATCTGTGTGTCTCCAATGCACTACCCTATTTCTCATCCTGTGCCTCTATCAATATATTTAATCTAAATATTCTTACTTCCTTTATGTATCTATATACTTTCAATGTACTTATGGATCTATATATTTATTACTTTTTTCTATTTTAGCAGTTCCAATGAACTAGCCTATTTCTCAGCCTATACGTCGCTCAATATATCTTCTAGCCCAACCTTCTGACTCATCTCAAACTTCTTTCTGCCCCTCCGTGCATCATCTGACACCTCTTTTTACTACACCGATCCCCTAAAACAAACCTTTCTAATCTCTCCCCTCTGACTCCTCCCCTCCAAAACTCCTTTTTACTCATCCAAAGGCCTGTTCCTACTGTGCTAAGACATAACAAAAAAAAATCCTTCACTCTTTATCCCTCCACTATTCTTTTCAATCAAAATGAACAGACTAACATATTCACTTCTCAAATTCCATATTCAACGATACTAATATACTGCCCAAATAATTGAATAACATTCTACTACTCAAATTACTTCATATTAATACTATACTAATTTTCAACACTAATCCTTTATGGGTTCCGGAGTGGCGTGTTACTCGCCAGAAAAGCGCTTAAACACTCATCAGGGGTAACAAGTGCTATATGAATGCAAATCTTTCTTCCCCTTTTATCCCTCCGCTATCCGTCTCACTCCAAGTAACAGACTAATATCCACCACTGAAATTACCTCATATTTCACCATATTAATTCACCACTAATCCTTTATAGGCTTCCTGAATAGCGTGCGTCAATAAGCGATAAATACAAACCTTTGTCCTCCTCTATCCTTCTGCTATCATTCCAAATCCAAATAACTGACTAACCTATCCACCACTTAAAATGTACTTGCATTTTTCACTATACTAACTCAACACTAATCCTCTGTGGGTCCCGAAGTAGCGTGCTACCCGCCGAAAAAAGCGTCTGACGCCTCGTCAGGGGTAGTAAGCGCTATATAAATGCAATTACAATACAATACAATTGAAACCTACAAATTCACAGAGTGAAGAATTAACAGGATTTTTCAGCCTCGTGACACCCCATATTAAACAGAGTGCCTCTTCCCATCAGAGAGTAAATAAAGACAATGATTATCTAAAATACATGGGCCAGGTCTCACCGGGTCTGAGCACCGGCAGTTTTTTAAAGGGGGCCTCTAAACAGGTCTCTATCGGGCTCTGTTTTGTGCCCTGGCACAGGTGGTCCGTTTTTTCCAGACTGAAGTGACAGCAGGAACATCAACGTGTGCGTGCTCACACTGCTCACTTCTCACTAGTGGAGAAGTTACAGCATGACGTCATGCCAGATGAGCGTTGTAGGGGAAGGGAATTCCTTTAAAGAGAGGTGTATTTTCTCTCTGGATTTCCCTTCTATTTTTGAAACTCAGGAGCAGCAACATTGTCATGGTGTCACCAGGGCTTTAACCCCTTTGCTGCGCGGCAAATTCCACCGCAGTGCAAGTGGAGGGGGTGCTGGGCGTGGCACTGGGGTACTCAGGACGGCTCCCAGCGATCATAAATCACGGTGGGCGTGTGCTCATGACGGCCAGGAGCTGTCCGAACTCCGCCCACTGATTAATTCTGCCGCACAGGCAGGAATTAATCGCGCGTGGGCGGAGCGGCAACCTTTGGACGGCTCCCGGACATCATGAGCACACGTCTACTGTGACTCATGATGGCCGGGAGCCGTCCTGAGCATGGAAGGAGTTAAGTGGAAGCTTTTTCAATGTTGTATACAAGCCATAGTTGCTACCTATTTATCTTATGCAACTAACAACCATTGACAAAGCCAATAGTCCTGACTTGTTGTAGGTATGATGTCACTTGTTGTATCATATATCTGGATGTAATTACAGAAACAGCAGAATACAAGTCGGGCGGCAAACTTTGCTAAGAACAGATCTTTAGCTTACATGTTTTTAAGCCACGAACCTAAATACATTGGCCACGCCCCTTCGAGAGACCCCCCAGGTTTTTCATTCCACTTGAAGCCCTGCATTGAGTCCCTAGCTAAATGAATGAGGGGTCTAAGTTGTTAAGCGGTACAAAAGGGGGTGGTGATGGATGGAGCATCTGAACCAATCAAACACTCACACCCAGTCAAAAGAACTGGGTTTAATCCATCACCGTTCTTTAGCCCACTCTGCCACCCCGGTTCAGACATGGCCATATGCAAATCAGTCTGACCCTGTGCCTCATGGGAACAGTCCAGCCCGAACTGCCAAGCCATGCCTTCCCTGGACCGGAAACAAGCTTCCTAGGACCGGTTTATGGCATTCCAGCCGTCTTCAGCCAGGCTTGCTTGAATCCAGTGGCAAAGTGAGCAAGGGACTCACGTCTGAGCATACCCTGCCAACTTATGGCGAACAAATGGTTTGGTGTATAGTGCTGCGCAGTGCATGAGTGGTGCATCTGCACTGGTGTATGTCTGCTTGTCAAAGGGACAGTACAGGATGATGCAGTACTGGGAAGTGCGTACATTCTTAATGCATGTGCTGGGTGTATGCATGCCTGAAAGTGGTATAATACATGAAGGATGTAGTGCTGTGCAGTGCATGCGTGGTAAGTGAATGTGCTGGAAGTATGTGTGCTTATGAGTGGTACAATACATGAAGGATTCAATCCTGTACAGTGAGAACATGTTAAATGTAACCCTGGGCGTAGTTCGCGTAGTAGCGCTACGCGAAGCTACGCGAAGTGCACTTCGCACTACGCGAACTTCACGTAGCACTACGTGAGCTGCGTAGTAGCATGTTCGCACTGTGCAAGATGCGTTTTCAATGATTGCACAGTGCGGACAAGCATCCGGCACTGTGCAAGCATTGAAAACGGCATCTTGCACAGTGCGAGCTGTAGTTTTCTGCTGCTCGAGTAGATTATTACTCGAGCGGCAGCTTTCTCAACGCAAACAGGTAGTTTCTCATTGAGAGCGGTCGCGAGCATGCGCAACCACTCACAATGAGAAACCTGACCTCCTCGCGTTGAGAATCTCTCCGGGATGTCATTCTGCTTGCTCGTGGTCGCGAACATGACGTTCAGGACCGCGAACAAGCAAAAAATGACCGCTGCACTACGCTACGCTGCACTACGCATGTTCGCACTGTGCTACGTGCAGCTCGCGTAGTGCGAAGTTGCGAAAACTTCGCAAACTCCGCGAGCGTAGCGTAGTGCTTCGCCCAGGGTTAGTTAAATGTATGTACTGGGAGTATGTGTGCCTATGAGCGGTACAGTATATGACGGATACAGTGCTGTTCAGTGTGTGTAGGCTGTATACATGCATTGTTTGCCTATGAATGGTACAATACATTGAGGGCTGTGTGTTCCATTTTGGGAGACCCAGGCCTGCATGGGGAACATGGAGAGGAGGTAGAGGAATCCCACTAGACAGCTTTGTGTATTGAAGCATTCCTGTAAGCTGGGTGGGACACACACTGGAGAGGGTGAGCCAGGCTTTACCTTTACACTCAAAACAGTGCTATTTGATTCAGTGAGAGGTCACAAGGAAAGGGCCTTGGCACATCTCAGAAAGGAGACCGGGCTGATCATAAAAATTAGGACTGGGACCCTGGGCGTACCTTTTGATACATGCATCACTGTGGCTGACATCCAAATGTGAACTCTAGTCATTCTCATGGACTGTGTTGTGGGGCTATTAGCTTTGGAGCTGCTCTTGCTGTGACAGAGGGTCAGAGGAAGAGAGGGCAAAGGATTGGGCACTTCAAAAGAAGCAGACCCCTAGTATAAAATTCAAATACTGAGACTCTGATTCACAATTGGGGTCTGGAAATGGACTTTAAGCAGGGCCGTTTGAGACCCTAAAAACTAATCTGCGTGAGATGGGGTAGCTCTGCAAGACTTCTGCCTGTGACCAGGACTGGGGGCAAAGGCCTACTTGTCTCCCTACTGGGTGAGGGAACATCACCCATGAAATCCAAGACCACCTGCCTTAGAACCTGGAGCACCAGCATCTGCTGCTTGCCATGACCAGCGTGCCCTGTGAGGAAGAGGAGAGCACTGGAGGGATCAAGGTCCAGTCGGGAGCCCTGTTGAGTGCACTCCTGTTGCAAGGAGAGAGCTGCTGCACTCATTTGGTCATTGCCTGAGTGCCGGAGAAAAGCCGTCGACCCTTGTATGTCAGAGGAGAGCTGCGTGATTTGAGCTTTGTGCATCATAGTGCTGATCAGGGCAGAGCCCATGTATAGTAAGGAGCTGGCATACCCGTAGGCCAGGAGGGGCTGCCACAAGAAGATTGCTGTGAGGGATGTGGCCCTTGTGCAGTGGTGAGCTGCTACCTCATATGCCAGTAGGCGCCACCGCTGAGGACTTCGCTGTCGCGAACAGGCAGAAGCCCATGTACTTACAGGATATGCTGGCCCTGCCTCCTAGAGGGGGTCACTGGGTGCATCAAGGTGTGCAACTTGATCCACACACCCTTGCCGGAGAAGTGAGGCCTCTGTGGGAGCACCCATGCACCAGCATCAAGGCAAGGGACTTGCTTCAGTATTGTCGCATCACCCCCACACGGGAGCAGATTATGCACTTAGCCTGCAAGGAGCTGCAGAGAACCTGAGGTCGCTTCAGTGGTGCGAGTGTGTGTGAGGAACTCTGCACCTGCTGATTGCACCCTGCATGGCTGTGTGCTGTAAAACTCATGTGATTCATCTGCTGCTGCTCTAAGCACCAACGGACAGGGATCGCTCAGGAACTCCGGATGCTTCCAGCCTGCAGGTATGGGTAAAACTGATTTCGGGTCTGTTGGTCCTGGTAGGAACTTGCTTGCTAGTTAGCGCTGGAACATTGTTGACTTTAAAATAGAGTCAGAGTGGACTCTTGAGACTCAAACTACTAGTGGGGCTTGCCCTGCATGTTGTCTGTAGTGATTGAAGAATAACCATTATCACTAAGAGCAAGGAAGCAGTGGGTCCTGGAAGACCTCCTAAAAAAATACTAGAGCCCTGACCTCAGGGGAATTGTGTAGTTGTTTGTGAAAATTGTATTTTCCTTTTATGTTGAAAGAGCTACAAATAAACTACTTCTCTTTGTTTCATAAAAGTGAGCATTTGACTGGACAATGTTGTATTTCTGCTGCTGTGCTCATTTTGAGTTGTGAGCCTGTGTTTGTTCCCCTGTATCCAGCCCCCACTACGGATCCTTAGGTTGCTCAGACCTCGCTGTTCCTGAGAGTCAAGTGCTGAAGGGGTACTTGTCCCTGCTGCTCAGATTCCATATTAAAACGGGCCCTGCGATATCTATAGTAAAAGGCCTCAAACCCCATGTTTAGGCCCAGTAGCCCCTCCTTGCCCTGTGTTCCCTCTGAAAGGGGTTCTAACAGTAATTATATGTAGTTACTTTGCAAGTGTAATAGTCTGTTTTTGGTGGTGAAAATATTGCTAAATTAATATTAGTGATCTGTAAGAAAAACAATCTGCACCATGAGAAATGGTGTACTGTAGTATCAAACTCACAAAAGATGATGGGAGGATTGCTTGCAATTTGTCTAACCTCATCCAAGTAAAGCTTGGTTCCAGTGGCATAGTGAGCATGGGACCTACGTCTGGGTATACCCTTGCCACTTAGGGTGGTACATCAAACACACAAAAGGTGATGGGAGGATTTCTTGCAATTTGTCTAACCTCTGGTACTTGCTCGGGGTAGAATCCTAAGCCATCTTTCTTTTGCTCACTATCCTACCTCAGTTTGGACCCAGCCAAGTGGGACGTCCTATGCGGGAAATATATACCCAGACATGAGTGCCGTGCACACTGTGTCACTGAAACCAAGCTATACCCAGCTGACGAGCCCATAACAAGGGCGAAATCGGTCCTTGATTGCCTGTGTCCCAGTTTAGGGACGACCTGGCCTGGCAGTTCTGACTAAACTGTTCCCATTGGAGCAGAGTCAAGACTAATTTGCATATGACTGGCTCCAAACTGAGGTGATATGGTGTGCAAAATAATGATGGCCTGGAATGCGACCCGAGGGATTACCAATGGCTGAGATTAATTCAAGCCTTCCATCGACCACTTTTTGTATACTTTAGTACTGTAGATATTACTCATGTAATGTTTAGGTCTCGCCTACAGACTCCATAGAATTCTTATGGACCATACCAAGATTGTAGTGGGCTTAGAGCCACTGCTTACTTTAGTTGACTTTACTATCACTGTCATTTGCTTCTTATTAAATGGTTTTCCTTACTGTTTTTGTGTTTGTCCTTCTTTAAAATCCTTATGATTGGATGCATTGTATCCTATGCTGCTCACATTCAGGGAATAACTTTTTTCTTGTTCATTAAGCAAACCATGAGAGTGCATATGTTTTTTTGCTCTCGCGTATGTGCTGCTTCCCCTTTAAATACCCACCCTCTTTCTCTGTGCAAATCCCAACCCACCTTCAGCTCATCCATAGCTTCCCTCACTTGCTTTCTCCTATGTGCACAGATTTCCTTCATTGCTGGCGGTGTGCGCTACCCCCATTGATTGTGATTGTTAGAACTCTCTTGGAGTCATGTGTTTGATGAGCCGCTGGATGCACCTGCATGCTGAGGAGTGGTACTTACCAGATACACTAGCATATACTGGCATTTAAAGCACCCCAAACCTACTTGCTACATCTGCTGTAGACGACAAGGCCTAAAAATGCCTTTGACAAATACAGGCACTAGTTGTACCTACAGTGGTGGCATACACTTTTCTAATTGTGAGTAATTCAAAAACACTGTGAACTGAATCTACCTTATGTAGTGGAAGAACTGGTGCAGAGTTGACACTGTGTTCTCTATCCCCTTAATGTGTGTGTAGGTTGATGTAGCATTCTGAGGTAAGAATTCTTCTGGGTTACACTAGCGACAGTAGTATATATGTGACAATTGATTTTATCCTTGTAGACATATTTTACTATTTTCTACAGCTACATGCCTTCAATTAAAATATGATGGTCGCTTAGCATTTCAGCTACCTTGATATCATGGCTCATGGTTGGAATTCCTTCTGAGATTGCACACACAATGATACCCTCCACTTTGGATCCAAGATGGCATAGTGCTTTGGTCCAAACATCAGCATAGGCATCGAGCATCTGAAAAGACAGACCACATTTTATGAATGGCAGCGTGCACCTGAACTTAGGTGAAAACAGGAAAACATATACCACTCCCCGGGTTCTTTGCAGAATGAGTGTGATGGAAAAACAGCTGTACATTTCCCCCACAACTCATGGTTAGGCTAAACTGTTGAGGGGTGGTGACCGTTGCCAGATTTGTGTTTAAGTTGATTGGGTCTAGCTCTGAAAATTGGAGCATGCAGGATGTAATGCTTTTTTGCCAGGCATGATGCTGTGATGTAACACGCTAGCCCAAAGTAGGGAGAAGGAAGTCTTGAGAACTATTAGTACAACAACTTGAATAGAGGGAATTCAAGGGGTTTAGAGCTAACTCTTTGGGGACTGACTGACATTTTTCCCACCTGATTTTTTGATTTTTCAGACAGGAAAGTAAAGAGAGCCGGTATCAGTCATGTGCAGCCTGTACAGCAGCACAGATGTCAGGACCCCTGTCTGTCAACCCCTTCATTACCAAAGCTGGGCAAAAATAAACAATTTTTCCTCCTGGATAGCTTTTCATTGAGGTTTCACAGGTTGCAGCCACCACATCTTTGAGAGTATGATCACAGGAGCTGGTGCCTATAGACTGCCCTTTGCTAATTGGGCTGTCTTAGAATCAGATATAATCCTTAGATAGATATAATCCTCAGATATAATCCTTAGAACTTTTCTTAAAACCCTTCTGTTCTTTCAGGCATATGAGTAAGCGTCTGTTACCATCCTACTGTTGCATCCCGTCCTTAGCGCCATGAAACCGCTTGGTGTAAGTGCGCTTTTACAAATGATTTTAACATAACATTTAACATAACACTATAGTCAGTATTAAGCTTTTTTGCTAGTACTGGTACAAGATTAATTACATCTGTGATGACATGTTTTGTTGGTACATGAAAATTTGCTAGTACATAGTACTGGAAAATAGGAGTCCACTGAAGCAACGCATGAGACAGCCAATATAAGCAAGTATGCATAAACATACAAAAGGTAAGAGCAACAGTCCCCCTCAAAAAAACTCCCTAGCCCTCCCTCCAGAACCAGTTTGGGTGGTCTAGTTGTAGTTGAGGTTACCATAAATAGAAGGTACGTGAATGGCCCGTGAATGGCCCATGTGGCATACAAGGCAATTCAGTGTCTAAAAAGATGACGTCTAGGATACAATAATGGGTGCTCTATTATATACTTCATGCTTCAGATATATATACTCAGAACTGTTCCAGGAGTATAGCCCAATCCAACGAAATTGGTTTCTTGCAAAGCCCCCTATATTCCGCAGTGTCTCACCTTCCTCAGAGGCCCAGCGCAGCAGCACCTCTCTCCAGGACTCCACCCTAAGAGCTCAGGGCGACTTCCAGGGTTGTGGTATTAATCTTTTTGCCAGAAGTAACGAGAGGTCAACAAAGCGTTGCATCACCATCGCCGTTTTAGGCAGTGGGGACAAACCCAATATGCAGGAGTCTAACGATGACCAGGCATGTACTCCTGTCAGGTGAGATAGCCCCTCTGAGACTTCCCCCAATACCCTGTTAGAGATGGGCAGGACCAAATCATATGTATAAGATCCGCATTCGATGAGTGACAGCACAGGCATTCCAATGAGACAGCGGGATACATAGCATGTCATTTACATGGCATCAGATTGCTCTGTGTAATATTGAAAACGGTATAAATTTAAATCAGGTATTACGGGAAATCCGTTTGGGGTATTCTAGAACGTTGGCCAACTCCTTATCGATCAGGTCTCTTGCCAGATCGGATTCCCATTTAAGATTCAGGGCGTGAAGCGAAACCATAAAGTAGTCTCTCAGACCACGGTAAAGCTAGCCTACTAAATGGCTAACATGTCCCATTGTGTGAAGCGCCTGAAGTAATTCATGCATAGCAGGCTCCCTATTATCCTCCATCCAGTGTTTACGAACATAATGGAGAATTCTAGCATGAGTTAGGAATAATGAATCGGGCACCCCATGGATTTGTGCAAACTCTGCACGTGGCAAAAGAACTCCGCCTAAAAACAGGGATCCAACCGACATCACCCTGGCCTCTCCCAAGGAGTCGTCAATGTGCCCATAGCTATTGGTAGACCACAGAGTGGAATATATGCAGTGCATATAGTGCACATGTGTTAGAGTATTTTAGGGCCATTCTCCAGTATTTTATGGCATTTCGTAACAACAGTGAACATATGTGTGATACCGAAAACTGGGCATAATAATGTATGCAGCTTCCCTTGCTGCAATTGAAGGGTTGTATGCCCACTCTCAAACAAGTTATGGCCTGCCAACCAATATGACAATAATTGCAGTTTCTCAGCTACACAGTAGGCTTTAAAATCTGGTGGGCCCATTCCCCCATTAGATGTTGGCACCTGCAGTTTAGGCAGGTTTATCCTGCAACAGACTCCTCCCCAGATCAGATCTATCAGTTCGCAAGTTTAAATACCCAAGTGGGGACCACCAGCGGGAGATTTACAAAATGGTATAGCAACTTTGGTAGCATCACCATTTTTACCAGCGCCAGCTGGCCCGCTGTATGAAAGGGTAACCTGACCCAGAATGCTACCTGTGTCTTCAGGGAATAAACCATATGCACCATATTTCCTTCTATGATATCCCGAGTTTCCTTATAGATTTGGATTACTAAATAACAAAAAGAATCAGGTTCTATTTTCAGTTGCAGTTCCCAAAACTGGAGAGCATGCTCTGTTCATATGCCATACAAGGAGTACCCACAGGACTTAACAGCATTTATTTGTAGTCCTGATAAGGAACCGAACCGTGTGAGCAACAGGACCAGTCCAACCATGTCTACTCGGAGATCCTTGAGATACAGGAGCATATCATCGGTGTACAAAGACACCGCGTGAACAACCAGTCCGACTGGGATCCCAACGGTTGGCATTATTTGGCAGAGGCGCTGGGCAAGTGGTTCTATAGCTAATACAACAAAAAGGAGCTGTGATAGGGCACATCCCTGACAGGTCCCACAAAATATTTGGTGAGGTTGGGAAATATATTGACCTGTTTTGGCTCTGGCTGTGGAGAAAGTGTATAATAATTCTACCCACTTACAATATTCTGGAGGAATCCTGTATCGCCGTAGTGTTGCAAGCATATTATTCCATCCCAGGGTGTTGAAAGCTTGCCGGATGTCCAATGAGTGGCATCCGGCATAGGGGTAAAGGTCACGGGCTGCGTCCATTATCCCAAATTATCGACGTATATTTAGCGAAGTATTATGGTGGGGTATAAAACCGCATAGATCTGTATGGATCAGCCCAGGAAGCAACGGAAGCAGGCGGCAGGCCAGGATTTTACAGAGTATCTTGTGCTCAGTGTTGAGAATCGAGAAAGGTCTATACAAGGATACTTTGGTATGTGGCTATCTGGCTTCAACAGAGAAGTCGCCAACGCTTCCCTGATGGTGGGGGGCAATGCACCCTCCTCAAGGGATGCACCATAAAGCTTTTTCAATTGCGGTGCTAACTGTGACACGAAGGTAGAATACAATTCTATGGGGAATCGATCCGATCCCGGTACTTTGTTGCGGGACAGTTCTTTGATGGCTCCCTGTAACTCCATTCTTGTTATAGGGGCTGCTAGGTCTTTTACATCAGTGTCTGGGATAGTTGGTAAGGACACGGCATCCAGGAAGTTAGTCAGCACCTCTGGGGAAGGAGGCAGAGGCGCAGAGTAAAGCTCTGCACAATAATCACAGAATGCTGTGTTAATCTCTACCTGCATACTCACCAATCCATGACCAGGAGTGGCAAGGGATAAAATAAGTGTAGGGGAAGGAGGCGGTCGAATTAATCGAGCCAGTATAGTGCCTGATCAATCCGCTTCCGAGTGTGTCCATTGTATGTAAGACCTCTGATAAATTAGTTGCAATCGTTCCAGGAGTTCGACATATAGAATTATAGCCTCTTGCAGCTCTTCTGCCTTCGTTGCATTGTTCTGGACCGCTACCTCCAGAGGACACAGTTTACCCTACAACTCTGCAATGTCTCGAATGACCTCCCGTCTAGCTCCCACCACCGCTTTCATTGAGACTCCGTGGACCACCACCTTAAAGACCTCCCATTCTATTGAACGTGTGGAGGCTGTGACAGCATTCTCAGGCTGTGATATTTGAAGCCAAGGTGTCCCTGAATATAGAGTCTTCAAGTAGTTGTGGCTGTTAACGCCATGTTGGAATCGGAGAAGGGATTTGTCCCCAAGTAAGTGTGAGTTCAAGAGGGTTGTGGTCCGATATAGTTTTGCCAAGATATGTATTGTAAGTCACAGAGGAGAGTAAGGCGTATGTGCAGAGAAATCTATCCAAACTGGAGTGCTGGGCATGAGGATATGAATAGAAAGAGTATTCGCGCAGAGTAATATTATTATCTCGCCATATGTACGCCAGATCCCACCCAGTCACCCAGTGGAGTGATTCCTTGGCCTTGTGTATTATAGATGCACCTGGGTGCGGGGAGAGGTGAGCGGTCCAAGTTGGTATTAAGTACAGCATTAAAATCTCCTCCCCGGAGCCAGGGATATTGTGACCAATCTAACAATTCAGTCAACAAGCGGGCAAGGAAGTATCTTGGTCTGTGTTGGGTGCATATATACATCCTAGGACAACCTGTTTCCCATCAAGTGTGCTCCTAAGCAGTACATACCATCCCTGAGTATCAATCTTGGATTCTAACACTGCAAACAGTACCCCTACTCTTATGCCCACTGCTGCACCTCGTGAGAATGCAGAGTAGGAAGTGCAATGCAGTTGCCCTTTCCAACATTTGCGTAATTTAAGGGGCCTCTGAAGTTATCAAGTGGGTTTCCTGAATATACTATTTGTGAGCTGCATCTGTGTAATTGTGCAAGTATTCTGTGCTGTTTATGGATTGAGCCCATACCTCGGACATACCAGGTGATAAAGGTAAAAGATTTAGCTACTGTCGCCATGAGGAGACTAAGAAAATATAGTGTAAATATACCACCCAATAGAAGGCCTACCCTCAATGTTATCATAGAAAATGACCACCCTAAACAGTAAAAACCAAACAATCCCACAATACTCTGTCCAGCGATTCTTCATCGTTCGACCAAACAATAAACAAAAGAAGAACATTTTGAACTGTAAATAAGATGTGCCTTCGCTTTAGGGGCAGGCAAAGAGCTCTTAACGAGTGGGGAAGAGTGAGTTACCAGCATATGACGATACAGTACAGTGCCAACCGGACCCAGGCCAGCAATCAGTACAGAATCTAAACACAATCCCCTATTTAACCTGCATACTTTTGTTAAAAAGAAGGTGCAGGCATAATATACAAGAAATCGGTCTGTCAGCTGCAGTGCCCTATACAGTAGTGAGTCATCCCACTTACCCTGCACCTGACGTGCAAATCCATTTACCCGCCAGGCTCCCCCAGAAGGTCCCCCGACAACTGCAGCAATATTAAGGATACAACCATTGCTATGAGTTCAAAGGATCATAACTTGGTTGTGGGAGCACCGAGGGGAACAGCGCCATGCTTCCCCCTGAGTCCGAAGCTTAATTTTGTGAGGAACTGGAGCTGATGGGCAGCTGGATAGACTGCAACTTTGATGCAGAACGGAGCGCTTCCTGTTGACCTTCCAGGGTCTGACGCGGGGAGGGCACCCCACTGACACTGTCCTGTGCGATGAGCCCCCTTCTCCATCTACGCTGTGACTTCGGTGGCGCCAATTTGTGTAGTCCTCGTCCTGTGGAATTTGAAAATTGTTGTTCCAACCAGTCTCAAGCGCTCTAGGGAGTATCAAAAAAGTGGGAGCATTGATCATGGAGAACTTTTAATTTAGCCGGGAAGAGAAGTGCAAAAGTTAGGCCCGCTGCTCTTAGGTGGTTTTTTTTTTGCTCCGAAATGAAGAACGTTTACGTTGCACTGCCATAGTATTGTCAGGAAATATGGAGACTTTTGAGTTATTGACCATTATGGGGCGTTTGTCGCGGGCCTCATGTAAAAGTAGAACGCAGTCTCTTATGTTAAGAATTTTTACAATGATTGGACGTGCACCAGGAATTTGTTTCCTGGAAGGTACCCAATGGGCCCTCTCTACAGTGAACAGGTCAGAGATTCCAGTGGGAGCCACCACTGTCTTAAGCCATTCCTCTGTATATATATATAGTGTCGTTTGAGGGCCCTTGGTTCCCTCAGGAAGACCCACTATCTGCAGATTATTCCGCCAGGACCTCCCTTCAGCATCATCCATGTGTGTTTGAAGATTTTCCACCTGTTGGCGCAGTTGAGAAAGTTTGGTAGTGCTTTTTTTCGAGCATGGAGCTACAGTATCCAATGCTGATTCATTGGCTTTAACTCTGCTAATTTGCATGGTTGTCCTTCAGCAAGCTGAGCTCCTTAGTGATCACCCCCAACTGTTGTGCTATGGCCGTTCTAGACTCTCAGATCTCTTGAAGAATCATATCTAATTTGTTCATAGTGGGGGCCGGAGAAATGGCACCTTCAGGCAGTGAATGGATGGAAGAGGTCTCTGAGGGCGAGGAGTAAGGTGTCCCTTTCCTGGCTTTCATGCGCCCCATAGCTAACACCAGGCTGTATACTCATTGAGGTCACAATGAGTGAATATAGAGAGCAAAAATGTAGGGGTGGGTCAAGGAGCGTCCAGAGGGGATCAGCACAGGCATGCCACTTGTTGAGGTAATGCACAGCACCCCAGGAGTACCCTGGGGGTCCAGAGGTGGATTGATAAGGTTTCCCCCTGTGCGTGCAACCCAGGCTGGGTGATAAAACAGGGGGCAGCAAGGTCCCCCCACCGGTATCACTTACCTTTAATGGTGGGCCATATCACTCTGGGCCACAGGACAACCGTGAGTTTGGTAATTAACTTAAATAGCTCCTACAGTGTCACCAAAGGAAGTATCCGCATCTGCTTGCAGGAACAATGACCAGTAAGGCTCACACAAGGTGGGGCAGCAGAGTCAGGCAGGTGACAGACGCCTTCTCCACTGCGGCTGCCAAGTATGCCTCAATAGTAATTTATTGCAGCCTCTGTTTCCACTGATCGGTCCAGCCCTTTGCTGGCCGTGGGCATCAAGGTTGTGACCCTAGAGGTCGCGCCTTCAACTGGCAAGCAGTGCCGGACATCCAGTACAAGATGTCGGCTTTAGTGAACAGCAGCGCCGCAGGTGAGGGCAGGAAGGTCCACCCTCTGGTCCATACCACTGTCCTTAGGCCCCCACAGTCTTTTAATCACGCAATCGGGCCTCCCGCTGCTGACTCCCTCAGGCCAGCACAGTGCTGTGAGACAGGGCACAGCCAGACCACTCTGGTCAGAGACACACAATCGGTTCCATTGCGTTCTCTGCTAGGGGGCCTGGTAATATTTCAATTCCACCGGCCGCCATCCTCTTCAGCAGCCTCCTACTTCACCGGGGGGTCCAGATTCTTAGGCAGTGCCCCTCCAGGTGACGCACCTGGACTGCCGTTTGGCTCCCAGTCTGCGAGTCAGATCCGTTCAAGTTCCGGGTCCGTGCCAGTTCCAGTCTCCAAACCCAGACAGCACTCCAGGGTGTTCCGTTGTCACAATCCTACAGGATTACGGGGATCAAAAACAGGATTTTATTCCCGGGTCCCAGAAAATGGCGTCTATGCGACCGCCATCTTGGGCTGTTCGCCACGCCCCCAGTTGCAAGAAAGCTTCTATAGGAGCTCATCTGTTTGAAAAATCCCCTTAGTGCATCAGAAAGGCCGTGATTTACCACTGTGAACTAGTGAAGATCTTCCCCAGTGCAAATTAAAGGTATTTCTGAAACAAGAGACTTCTTGGTATATGAAAGTATGCTTTTTAAGGTCTACGGTGGAAAGGAAATCCCCTGGAGCCACTAGCAGAATTACAGTTTCCAGGGATAAACGTTTTTCAGTGTTAAGTAATGATTCACTTTCTTCAGGTTCAAGATAGTTATTATCTCTACTGTTGGTTTCTACCTGGGAAATAAAGGGCCCAATTTATGTGTTGGCGGAGAGGGACTCAGTTGCAACGCCGGTTCCCACTATGCCAACATAATGGTCTGCCCACCCAATATAAATTTGGGCGGACCATAGTTTGACGACTGCGGAGACTACTCCATCTGTGCCAGGGCAAAACCCCTCTGAATGAGTAAGAGCCATTGTTGGTTTGGCTGTATGTCCGCTCACCTAATAGAGATGGGGTGTTTTTCGTATCCGGCCCGTCACTGTCAGGAATATCCTGGCTGTAAGGGACACTGAAGAACTCCCATGACGAAGGGAGCATTGATTTTTTTTTTTGCCTTGAATTTGATTTATGGATCCTTCATGTTGACAAAGCTGTAGGGCAAACCTACAGTGCATTGAGAGGAAATGCCGTGTCGGGGGTTCCTGTCAATGCTTGAAATGTCTGCTGGGCTCGTAGACATTTCAAAATGTGCCCGGTGCCACCTGCCATCAAGTTCTTTTTTTTCTGGGGCTATGTCAATGCAGTTAGCTTTGGTGTCCTCCATCTATGAGTTGTGAGAAAACAATGGCTTTGTTTTTCAAATTTACCCCAGTGTTGAGGCTAAAGAGCTCCGTCCCTCTTCAACCAAACATCACCATACTCAGGAACAGACTGAACAAAAACTGGTGCTGCAGGAATTTTCACTTGCAACGGCTGAGCACTAATACAGAAACTGTTGGATCAGCACATTTGAGGGCAATGATTTTGTACTGGTTTCTGACTATCTGTTTTTTCTGGTCATTAAGAGCCATTTCCCATAAAAAAAAAACAGCCATTACGCTAGTTGCTGAGCTGACACAGAGGAAACTACAGATTCCTGACAGGAGATGCTGCTACTTTCTAGGGACCCGTGTGAAGTCTTATATAGAACAATACCCCATTGAAGTCCACTATTGATGTAAGACAGATGACCCAATTTATGACAGGGCTGGTATTTCTTACATAAATTGTCTAGTAATATGTCTTAGTGGTGGTTATGTGCTGCCTTCCTTTCCTCAGTAACTTGCTACTTTTGCAGGTCTATGCCACATTTCTACTCTTGTGGGTATAATTTTCCTTATTGATGTTTAGTGTACATTTTCACTCAGAGTTTCACGGGGGGTTTCAACCGCAGGAGGAGACATTGTTGTTGAAAAACAAATGCTTATCTGTTAGTGAAACCAAAGTATGGCAAAACGTCTACTTCTGCTGTAGTGGAGGTCTTCCACCCTGGAAGGTTGGCAGTCTGACCACCAATTCCTAATCGGTTTCAAATTGCTCCTAGAAGTTAATAAAGGTTTGAAGGATACCAAAACTCTGGATCAGTTTATATAAAAATAAAATAGCAAATTTACACAGTCAAAGAATTTCTCCCAACTAGGCGTCATGCTGCTATGGGGGTATCACTGCTTTTTCAAATCAGTTTTATTCATTAGACCACCTGCTAGATAACCCAAACATACCTTTTGCAAAGCCTGCCAATGAATACGATTAGAAATTGTCTATAGTTTTTTAAATAATTGGGATTTTCATCAGATTTGGAGCTAATAGTTATGTATGCGTATTTCATGAACTACAGTTTACATTTGCCAGGCAGTATCTCAAAATTCACTTTTATTAGCATGGGGGGCAGAATGTTGGAGAATTTACTAAAATACTCAATTGGGATCATATTTCATATAGGAGTTTTACCAGTTTCCAAAATAATAATAGAAGACATTTCCTGTTCAGATAAATGTTTAGCAATTCATTATAAGACATTATATATATATATATATATATATATATATATATATATATATTACCTACTGGCGGTCGCCAGTAGGTATATATAGTTAGGATTTTTTCTCTATGGGATTTTTGAAAATTCTATGTCTAATAACTTTGGCGTTTGTGGACGGAATTGGCTGAAATTTTCAGGAAAATGGCACATTTTGTTTCTGAGCAGCCCCTGAAAATTGGGGGGGGGGTTCGTCCAGGGGGGGTCGAGAAAAAAGGGGGGGTCCCAAAACGTGTTTTTAACATTGAGTTTTCCATAGGGCGGTTGGCCTCACTTTTAGCCCGAACGGCTGAATGGATTTGCACGAAACTTGGCAAAATTGTAGGGACTGGTAGCCCGATGTGCCTTTTGTAGGTCTCAATATATGTGCTCCAGTGGATTTTGAAAAAAGATATATATCTGTAACAGCGGACCGGGCAGCGCTCCGGTTCGCGTACTTTTCGCGCAACGGAGCTTTGTGAAGCGAAGCTGATTGGTTCTCCGGCGTCTGTAAACATTCCAAACAGTCCGTAGCGGCCGCCATCTTGTCTCTCGGTAGGATCGAGAGACAAGAGGAGGCCAAAGCGAAGGGGCAAATGACCATAAGGGGGCATAGTAGATCGTCCCTGACCCCCTTGGTTTGATGTGGAGGCTTTAAAAGGGTCTCACAGGGCAAAAAAAAATATACCGTTTTTTTAGTTTTTTTGCGTGGAGTGCGCCCGGTTCGCGAACCGGGAAGCGTTCTGGGGAGTGTACTTTCTTGAAAATTAGTGAAAAAAGTTAGAGTAAAATAATAATTGTGAGTGATCAGATGTAGGGTAGCTCTGAGAAGAGCTTTTGGGTTTATGGTACATTTAGGTACTTATAAGTAGGTACCAATGCACAGTCTTAAATTCAGAGTGAAAATTCTGTTGCCCTCATCTGAGAAGTGAACTCCATCTCCTCTGTAGATATCTTGCATGTAGTAACGCAAGTTATTGTTGTACAGGGAGCCCATTCCATGGTCTCTCATGTAAGCTGAAACAGATTTGTTTACATGCTTCCTCGATTTCTCAATTTGTGGACAAAATTGGTTCGACCACCTCCATTTTTGTCTTTGGCATATATTTGAATATACCAAGGCAGTCTGAGGAAAAAGTGCCATCAATTGCTCAAAGGTGTCCTTTAAAAGCATTTCCAGACCTACCCCAGTCAAAGTGCCCAAATCATTACCTCCACAGTGCACAATTAATAGGTCAGGTTTTGGCAAATGCATAAAGGTTTTCACCAATGGTATCAATTGGTGACATTTTAATCCTCTGTGGCCAAACCACTTAATTTCCACATCTTGTAAATTGAGGTTAGGTAAATTCCTGTTTTCAGCGTACCTCTGAGCCCAATAGATGTAACTATGTCCAACAATCCAGACAGAAAACATGGCGAGAGAAGGTTCTCCTGCAGTCAGATGAAGTGTGGCAATGAAATGGCAGTTGAAAAAATGAGAGTGTAAAATGAAAAAAACTGAGGAGTTTCTGTGTTAATGAAGCAGTAAGAGTGATTGGTGGATTTTGATTGCTGAAAACAGAAAGTTAGGGTGCATGGATGAGTTCGTTGAAAGATGTATTTTGAGTGGCGAAGAAAAAATCATTAAATGAAAGATTGCACTGGATATGCAGGTGCACTGAGAGTTCAGAGTTCAATTGCAACTTTGTTGTGTGAACTTGGAAACACCAGAGGTCTTGCAAGAGGTGGTTGCTATGCAGAAAAAGCAGAGAGGGGGCAGAGGGGGGAAGGGTTTTGCTTTGAAAAAAAGTGAGGGAAGAGTTTTGATTGGGTGACATGAGAGATATGTGTGAGGAATTACAGCATTTCTGTGCTTTTGATAGCTGCAGACTCTGGAGTGCATACCTTTTGCTCTGCTGAAGACAAATTGGTGTGTTTCTGAGACTGTTTTGAAACTCAAAGTATTTGCTAAGGTGAGAAAAGATTTCTTTAATTTAGATAGAAAATAGTGTGCTTTAAGGAGAAAATTATGAAGAAAGTTGTGTTTTTCAAATGTTGCTTTGTCTCAAGTGTTTTACAAATAGATTTTGTTTCTTTGAGAAATTGTAATTGGAGAAAATGTGAAGTATTAGTACTGACAGGGTTTTTATGTGCATAGGAGCTGTGGAGTGTTTTCAAATTATGACTTGTAAATCGTTTTTGAGAAAAAGCAATGGTTTTAATATTGATGAGAAGGACATAATGGTGTCTGCTTCTTTATAAGGTAATTGAGAGTCTCTGATGTTATTTTTCCAATTTCAATGTAAGAAGTTTGTCTGTGGAGCAAATTGCTTGTAAATATGCTCCCACCTGTGCATGGCAAATTTAGATTTTGAATGTTTGCGTTACATAGGCATGTTAAAGGTGACTGAAACATGCTGCAAAGGCAATCAAAAAACGCTTTTATGTGTCTTAAGGACATTTTAAGTCATTTCCCCATGTGCAGTGTTTTCAAATTATGAGTTGAAAATCGTTTTTGAGGTAAAGGAATGTTTTCAAAATTTATGTGCGCCATATGCCCCCAAATTTCTTTTTCAGGGGTGCAGCAGGGTGTTCTTGAGACACTCCTGCACCCTCGGAAAAATTCATAATTTGCGATGAGGTAATTGCTAATCGCAAATTGCACCTTCATTCCTATGGGCCTCCTGCTGCATGGAAATGAATGGGTAATTTGTAATTAGCAAATAGCTCATCGCAAACTAGGAATGGTAAAGAATCGCTATTTATTCCTTAAAGTTCGCTATTTAGGAAATGCAAAAAACTTTGATGATACATATGGCGGTTCATGTCTAACAAGATAAGAAGCATAGGGATAGATTTATGATGACTGGCGCATCACCAGGGATGTGTTAGTCATTCTGTGCCGCTGTTCCGTCACCTATGGTGTGCTGCATTTACAATGCGGCGCATCATGGGGCAAAAACAGCACAGATGCGTGACGTATCTGTGCCGTAAAGGTGGCGCATTGCTGGAGTTGTATCGCAAGTGTGATGAAGCTCCAGCAAGGCTCAGGGGTGCCCCTGTCGCAGGGTTTCTGTTCTCACACAGAACTGTGGACAGAGGATTGGAACCTCGGCGAATTAGGGTGCCCCAAAACTCACCTTAGTAATCAAAAACCCCTTAGCAAGCTAGGTACAGTGTCACATTGGATATAACAAACTCTCAATGTTTAGACAATCCAGAATATGAACTTATAGTACCTCAGGATACGTGGAACTCATGAACAGTCGGTCGTTATATATTTCTTAGAAACCAGAACATGGAGTTAAGAAGAACACATGTGTATTTGAAATGTTTATTTACTAATGCCGACTTCTCAGGCGTAGTATCTTAGATAATACAAGTACACATATTATCAGTAGCAAAATTACCAGCATAGTTACTAGTACATAAAAAGCAAATGGTGACAGTATGTTAACATGCTGTAAATGAATAAGAGTTAGCAACACTTATAAGCAGCCGCGGGCCGTGGAGGGAGTTACGGTGGGGCAGGGAGGTGGGGAGGGGGAGGGGCAGGGTGGAGAGGGCTCCACCCTGCCCCTCCCCCTCCCCGCCTCCCTGCCCCACCGTAACTCCCTCCACGGCCCGCGGCTGCTTATATCTCACCCTCCCTAATACACATATTATATTATTTGCTAAGAAGGTCTCTTTGTGTTGGTTTAGGGCGTGCCCATACTTTAGTGTCTTAGATTTGAAGGAATCACATCAGCATACACCAGCTCTCTCTTCATGTGAACCGCATCAAGTGTTGTGTATGTGTGTTCGGCAAAGCAATATAAAACCCGCCTCATGCCCAGAATTGGCAGAAGCTGCACTTATGTTATGAGTATGAAGTCGTGGAGATCAGACCTCATAACAATTCTGTATCGTGTTGTTCTTGAAACTTCAGCACTCGCTGTACAGATATAGTTTAACAAGTAAAGCAGATAGTAGAGCAATAACATATTATTCTCATGTAAATCACGATGAACTATTAGGTTGAAAGCTAAAGCAACAACTAAGTGTCGTGTGCAGAAGTTGCAAAAAAGGAAAAATGGCGTTTAAACCGGTAATGAGTCCATGCTAACTTAACACGGTGTAAAGATATATAGGATCTACATGACACCTCCCCATGATCCGGAAACGAACTGAATAAGATAATAGAAGTGCCATCTCATGAGAGCAGATTGCAACTTTATATGTGGACGGTCCGCAAGGTAAAACATTAAAAACTAGGAAAATTTAATGCTAAAGAAAAATAAAACAGCCAACTACTTTATCGAGGCTTAAGCCAATAGGCAAGCTAAATAATAAAAACTTGACAAATAAGTCAATGAATTGTCAATGAAATGCTAGTACTCAGCATATCAAACATGAAAAAGGTCTATGACATAACTGTGTATGCAAAATAAGCTGCAACAGCCTCTAATAGGAAGTCACCGTCTTCATCCGAAAAGAGTTCAGCCATCCAATTTAAAAGCGGAAAAGAACATACGTGCTCTCCCAGCACCGGATCCTCTATCACCATCAGAGGACAGCTCGGTGGGTTTTCAAGAAAGCTCTGTTCCAAGAAAGACTGTGTTGCCGCCAGTAAATTCCAGGGACCAATTAGTCCATGGATCAATGCCACAGCCATAATCCTTTCGCCAGGACAAACCAACTCGTGAGTAATGATAGGACTCATCAGCTGATTAAAGTCGACGTCAGGAGAAACCGGTCCGCAGAGACACAAATCAATGGCCCAATCGAAATCACAGGTCAGGCAGTGAAATACAGGCTGGACACAGGTGAAGTAGGAGAATCGAAAAGATAATCCATATGCCGTGCTTAATATCGCCAACGGCATTGTGCCATAATATTCAAGCATGCGATTGCGGAACAGCGTGAGCAGCTGCAGGGCGGGAGCTTGCACAGGAGGGACATCCATATTTAAAAATGTAAAAAAGCACAAGAGCGTCCGCTGGTAATGCAAGTAAAAATGGGAATCCACCAAGCACAGTGGAAAAAATAGAATGAAAGAAAGCAGGGATGATTCCAAAGATTTTCTCAAATGAAGTCACGAGACCACTGGTAACAACTTTAAAAAAGTGCGCCAGGCCCTTTGTAGAGGACGCGTTAGAGATAGTCCGAACCATCTTGCTGCAATGGAAAGGCGAATCTGTATTTAAAAGGGTCTGCACCTCTGTACGGGTGTTCGCTATGTGAAGCACGAAAGTTTCACGGGCCTAAGTCAAGGCCACCTCTCTCTGAGACAAAAGAGCTCTTATTCTTGCCATGCCGTTGAAATGTGCTCCCAAGGTTGGTATTTGTGGCCAGATTGAAAACTCCCTATGTTCATGTGTGGGAGGAAATAGAAAATTTCTGCAGCAAATAACCCGTTCACTTACTGTTACGATAAAAGGAATACTTTTAATTAACCCAGAACAATCTTCATTATTGAGCATCAAATAACTACCATTTTCCAACAACTTGAACGTGGGGATGATAGCAGGAACTGGCGTGCCTTGCAACACGCAAGCCATATTTGGTCGGTGTTTGTTGCATGAACCGTGTAACTGTATGTGCCTACACATTAGTGAATGATCTGGCATCTCAGTGCATTCCTCTCCATTCAGATAAACTTCTTGATCATCTTTGAAAATCTGTATGTGTATGGAAGCGACCAGACCTCATGAAGAAAACCACTACCTAAAGGTTAATAACGACCTATTGGTATATATTTCATACAATTTGAAAACTTATATAAAGCAAAAGGCAGCGTTATTAAACCGTGGATAAGGCACGTTGCCAAAGCAGTCAACCTTTTGGATTTATACTGGAAATGTTAAAGGAAGAATTACGGAGTAGGGCCTGTAAATCTTTAATGGACAACGAGTAAAATTACTCCAAGCATCATATTCCTGTAACTCCGGGATAGTAGGGGTGTTTAATTTTTTAGAAGTAGCCAATCCAAAGCATTTGGTCTGGGAAATTGTTTCATTCACAAACAACATATGATTTGGGATGAGACATGCACGGTGCAAAGCCTCAGTGCCTTGTACCTGCCAGGTTCGTGAACCCCAAACTGATGTAGATCCTGGATATCTTTACTCTGTGTTAAGTTAGCATGGGCTCATTACTGGTTTAAACGCCATTTTTCCTTTTTTGCAACTTCTGCACACGACACTTAGTTGTTGCTTTAGCTTTCAGCCTACCTGCGTCAAGATCTATGCCTGCTTCAAGCAGGCGCAGGGTTTTGATGTAGCTTTGTCCTATCTGATTGTAAATGCGGCACACCGTGGGTGGCAGAGCAGCGGTGCATGTTAACTGGTGCATCCCTGGGGATGTGCTAGTTAATATAAATCTGCCCCTTTACATTTAATTATGTGCAGGGGACACAGAGTCGGTGAGGTTTATCCAAGGTTAAGAAGAGATGAGTCCTGTTCAGTGAAAAATTGGAGATAGGCTTCACCTCCTCTGCTCCTCAGCATCGTTGGACATGGTTAAATAATAGCTGCAAAATGTTACTCTTGTTAAACAATTTTACTATTATAATCTCTGAGATTTGTCTCTTACTGTGCAACATCTCATTGTTGTTATCTTTCTTTAAAGATAAAGACAACATCAACATGAGCGACAATCAGCAATCAGTTGATTTCGACCTCATCATTGAACTCGTAATTGAAACATCAGTGGATGTTGATCCCTTGGATGATTTCAATCCTGAGGATGAAGAAGAACGTGATGAGGGTGCAGATTTGTCAGAATTGTATGACATAGGATGGGAAGCTGACTTGCTTGAGCCTATGGAACTATAAACATTTATTTTATAAATTTATAATAAATAAAAAGTAAATATGTAAACCGTTTAATTTAAAAATAAAGACACCTTCAAAAACAGGTTATGTGTAGTGTCTTCAATAAAATATTAAAATATGGTCATAAAATTAGATCAGATTCATATATAAAACAGGACAGGTAAAATGAATATAAATTCCATTTCTTTTCTGCTATTTCTGTATTCTAAATTTGCCATGTACAAAAAATTCTTCTATGTAAAAATGTTACGTAGTGTGTTAAGTTTTTGATGACTGTTATTAATTTACTGTTGGGTAATAGTGGTTAAAAACATTTTTTATTATATTTTACCACAGATTCAACTGCAGATTATTTCAAGATTTTAGGATGCCAAGCAAAGAAAGAGTGAGAAAGGCTGCAAAACGTCAAAGACAGCAGGTGAATGAAAAAAAGCAGCAGTCCTCTAACAAAAAGATTTGTCAAGTCACCAAGAAAGCACCGGGTAAGAGTACAAAAACATTCATAAGAAATATCTCTAGTAAAAAAAATATTACTACAGAAAATGTTTCAGTCCAGAAAAGGAGAAGCAATTCAAACGGTAAGGAAAGGCCAATGAGAAATGTTACTGCTAGAGTAAGAGATAACTCTATGCATGAAAGTAGAAGGAAACAACAGTTTAGGGACATTCGTAAACGAATGTTCCGCAACAGGATAATTGGCAATTTGTTAAAAAATATTAAGAAAGGTCAACAGAAAGTGGTTTTTTATAAGAGAAAAAAAATAGTTGAGAAAGTTATTGATCAGGCATTTGAAATTAAACGTAAGTTATTTATTTTGACAATCAATAGAATTAGGAAGCTAAACAAGGCAATTTATGATTTCAAAAGAAATAGTAGATGGAAGAGAATAGTTAATCGTAGTAATTTTTGTGAAGTTTTTTCTGGAGAATGGATGCATAGTTCAAGCTCTGAGGCATTTTTTAATGAGGAGAGTTATTTCCAGGATAATGATTTGGTGCATGCAGTTGACACCAGTGGTCGAGGTTATGAAGTGAAAGATGGTTGTCCAGTTGAAAAAGAAAAACTTGTGACAACAGAGATAGAAGAGGTGTTAGGTAATGAGGTTTTAGGGAGACGTCCTAAGGGTCCTGTGTACACCTGGAAGTGTAGTAGTATTTGCAGTGTACGACAGGATTCCATCAATTTGCTTTGTGATTTTATACGGTCATTTAATAAGAAAAGTTTGAAGCAGAAAATGAAGTTGTTGCAAGAATTAGATCCTTGCAGAGTGAGAGAAGTGATAGGTTTGCATGGTCATTCACTGGCTTGTCTTTCCAGGAGAGTATGCCAGAGTGTTTTTCATCATTTCAGGATGCTAGCAGTGCATCATAATAAAGTGAGGAAATTAGTTAGAATGTTGTATTATGCTAAGAGTCCAGCAATTATGCTTAAACAATTATGCGCTGCTCTTTTGCATGGTTCTGAAATAGATGTGAAGAATATATGTGAAGAAATTGAGTTTTGTTACTTTGGAAGTAAAGAGGAGAATGTTGAAATTGACCAAGAAGAAGAGAGTAATGTGGAAGATAGTGTACAGGTTTCCAGTACAGATAATTTCCAGAGGGAAATTGCGACGTTTGAGGTGAAATCAAGTGAGAGGCCAAATTTCACTTGTGTGTGTTGTCGACGCACTTATTATAAGAATCAGACTAAGTTAGTGGATTTATATGCAAAAAGTGAAAGGGAAAATAATAGTGAATGGAAGGATTTTACAACATACTTGATGGTAGAAAATTGTTTTGATTTGGGATTGGATCAACGTGTGTGTACTTATTGTTGTAACAAATTAAATCAAAACCAGATGCCTGCTAGAGCAGTTCATAATAATCTGGAATTGGTTGAGATTCCTTCTGAATTGAAGGATTTAAATACTTATGAATCTATTTTGATTCAAAGTATCCATCCCTTTCAGGCTATTGTAAGAATGGAGCCAAAGACAGGGAAATTGCCTCCATCAGATTTACAGAGAGGATTAAAGGGAAGAGTTGTTTATTTGCCTCTAGATTTGAAGAAAAACATTAACACAATTGGAGTAGAAAAAGTGGAAGAGGAACCTCTTGTTATCTTAGTTAATGGGGTTCCGACAAAGAATAGGAAAATATGGCAAGATTTAGTAGATGTTAGGAAAGTCAAAAGGGCAACATTGTATTTGAAAAAATATAATAAATACTATAAAAATGTATATGTTGCAGAAGAGGAAGTAAGTGAGGAAGAGGATAGCGATTTGTGTGCTGGTCAAATTGAGAAAGTAGAACCCTGTACTAGTGAAGAAATATATGAACATTATAGTGTTCATCCTTTGCATTCCAAGGAAGTCATGGGGAATGCTATTGAGTTGTTTCAAATGAAACAAGCGAAAGGGAGTCCCATTAGTGTTTGGGAGGAAAGTTTGGAAGCTCGGTGTTTCCCACAGCTTTTTCCAACAGGTCAGGGAGGAAGATATGATGAGCGACCTCATCAAATTCCTGCTTCTGAATACCGGACTTTGCGATTGTATGCAGGAGATCCTAGGTTTCGACAATGCATTCCTTATTTGTTTCATCTCCTGTTTGAAAGCGATCTGTCTGGACTGTCATATGCAGTGAACCACATCTTGAAAAGTGGTATACACATGCAAAACATCTCGGCAAGTGACTTTATGGATAAAGTCAATGTCCAAGACAGTATTTTGGATTCTCACCTGATTAATCTCATGGCGTGTCAGCGTGGTACTAATGAGTACTGGTACCGTCGTCATGGTGATTTAAAATGTATGCTGAGGAACTTAGGAACTCCCACATGGTTCCTCACTTTGAGCTGTGCTGAGTATGGCTGGGAAGACTTACTTGAATTTCTACGAGAGGCAAATGCTAACGTAGAAAACATCGAATTCAAGACACCCGGAGAACTGTGCTCTTTGGATCCAGTCAATGTATGTAGGTACTTCAATCATAGATTTGAAGGTATGATGTCTTTCATCATGAATAAGAAGAATCCACCTCTTGGAGAGGTGTTGGATTTCTTCTGGAGGAAGGAGTACCAAGCAAGAGGTGCTCCTCATATACATATGTTGCTGTGGATCAAGGATGCACCTAAATTTGGAACGGATGCAGAAGACTCAGTGATGAGTTTCATAGAACAGTATTCTACGTGTGCTGTTCCAAACGCAAAGGAGAAAAAAAGCCTAAGAGAAAAAGTTCTACGTTTCCAAAGCCATCGATGTGGAAAGTACTGTCGTCGTAAATTCCGGAACAAAGACAAGTTCTACACCAAATGTCGTTTCGGCTTTCCACGACCGGTGATTTCTAAAGGAAGAGTGAACAGTTTGATGTCTTCGCTGCGACATAATGTGATGAAGAAATCACCTAAAAACACATACAATTTGAAGAGGAACGAAGAGTCTACGTACATCAACGACTACAACCCGGTGATTTTGTCCATGTGGAATGCTAACATGGATATACAGTTTGTGGCTGATAACTGTATGGCTGTGGCTCGGTATGTGACATCTTACATCACCAAAAAAGAGAAGACAGAATTGAAGGATATGTGGGAGGACATTTCCCATGAAAAGAGCCTCAGCAAGAAGTTGTACAGTTTCAGTCTGAAGATGTTGGCGCATCGAGAAATCGGAGCTTACGAATGTTCTGACCGGTTGTCTTCAGCAAGTCTCTATGCCAAGTCCAGGAGTATCGTTTGGGCGAGTGTTGGTCTTGCTGCAACGCGTAATCGAGTTCTGAAACCTGTGCGGGAAATTGAGTATTTGGCGGAAAAGGAGCCAAACAGTACCGACATTTTGAAGAGCAACATGTTGGATACATATTATCCAAATCGAAGCAGTCACCTCGAGAATGTTTGTCTGTATGAGGTTCTGCAAAATTACATATTCAAGAGGAACATCAAAGAAGATACTGAGAAAGGAGTGTATGCTGTAATAGGAAGTGAGGGATGTCTGGTCAAGCAAAGAAAATGCCACTTGATAAACCATCGAAAATTGAGTGGCGAATCTCCTGAAAAAAAGGAGTTTTTCTATTTAGCACTTTTGCAACTTTTTAAGCCTTGGCGTGCAGAAGAGGAACTGCTTGGAGATTTCCTTTGTTATGAAGACTCATTCAATGCTGCCAAGGAGACCATAGAATGTCCTGCTTTTCCCAAATATGTAGAAATGTTGAATGTGGAAATTGAGCAGGAAGCAACGATTGCAGCCGAGATTGCCAGAGACAGTTCTCAGGACAGTCAGAGTTCTGCTTCATTGAGTCAGGATCCACTAGGAGGACCTCTTATCGAAAATGAAGCTGCCACTGCTATGAATGAAGTGGAAAGAGCCATGGCACATGCTCAGGAGGATGCGGTTAACTTAGAAGAGTTGGAAAGACAACTCAACGTTGAGCAGAGGAAAATATATGACGAGATTACCATGCAAATTGATCATGGATTAAGTCATGACAGGAAAGAGTGCTCATGTACGTCGTTGAAGCCTGTCCGACTGTACGTGAGTGGAGAAGCGGGAACTGGAAAAAGTTTCCTTATTAAAGCAATTTCATGTTATTTGCAGGAAAGGACAGAGTCATCGCTGTCTTGTGTTGTCACCGCTCCAACTGGACTGGCAGCACATAACATTAAAGGGATTACTTTACATCGTTTACTGATGCTGCCAGTGGAGCATGACAACAAATTAGAATATCACAAGCTATCTGGAGATGCTTGTTTTGAAGTTTCAAGAGTCTTGAGGAAAATGAAACTTCTTATCATTGACGAAGTAAGCATGGTTTCCAATGTCATGCTTGCCTTTGTGCATTTGAGAATGCAAGAAGTTCTCAAAACAGAGTATGATGTGTTATTTGGTGGCAAACACATCATTGTTTTCGGAGATCTTCTGCAGCTGACACCAGTGAAAGGGCAACCTGTGTTCAAAATGCTCACGCATGAAGATACCAGGAAGTGCTTAGGGAGCATTGGCAATGTCAATATATGGTTAAACTTCAATTATGCTGAACTGCATGAAAATATGCGTCAGGCAAAGGATGAAGTTTACAAGACTATTCTACAAGATGTTAGAATTGGAAAAGTGACCGAGCATGGGAAAGAAGCTTTACATGCACGATTACTGACAAATTTATATCCAGACGAAGATGTTGTGCCTGAGAATATTTTTCAGAAAGTTACTGAGAAAAAATCTGGAATATGTTTGATGCCAACTCTTGCAGAATGTGCCAAATTCAATAACAAAATGTTGCATTTAGAAAAGCAAGAGATTGTGAAACTGGAAGCTATTGACAGAGTAGAGCATATGGGATCAACAATTATTTTGTCTGAGAATCTGAAAACAAAATTGGATTCATTAGAGAAGAGTATATCTAAAACTGCGGGTTTTGAAAAGACTCTGAATGTGTGCTTGAACTGCCGTATAATTTTAAGAAGGAATTTACATGTTGAAAGAGGTCTGGTAAATGGATCAATGGGTAATGTTGTTGATTTTGTGAAATACAGAAATAGAGATGGAATTGAATTTTTAAAAATTAAATTTGATGGCATTGAGGAAGTACAGCTAATTGGTCGTTGTTCTGCTAGATTTTTGCTTGTAAAAGACTTATATGTTCGTCGTAAGCAGTTTCCTGTTTGCTTGGCATATGCGGTGACAATCCATATATCGCAAGGTTTAAGTGTAGACTGTGCATTGGTGAATACTGGCAGTTCTGTGTTCAAGGAGGGTATGGCATATGTGGCATTGTCACGAGTTAGAACTTTATCGGGATTGTACTTGATTGAGTGTGATGTCACAAACATTTGTGCGGATCTAGATTGTGTTAAGGAATACAATAGGTTAAGAAGAGAGTATGCGCCACGTTTGCCTCAGTAGCCTTTGTTTGAGAAACGTGTGGTAGGCCGGAAACGAAGAAATGTGACCAATACTGGGGAGGTTGTAGCAAAAAGACGAAAAGTTGATGAACCTGAAATTATAAGCAGAAACAAAAAGGATTCTGTTGAAGATGTTGTTGGTTTTCAATTTGAAAACAGTTCTGGTGTCAACTGCTATGCTAATGTAGTGGTTAATGTTTTGTTTTCTCTAGAAAATGTAAAAGAAGAGATTGTGGTCAATTCTGATCAAAGATTTTGCAGTTTGTTAAATTCTGTGTTAGAGAAATGTAGCACTGATAGAACAAACATAGAAAGTGTGTCTGAAATTCGAAATCTGTTAGACAGATGTTCAGGCCAAACACAATTCTCTCAAAATAGTCAGCAAGATTGTCAGGAGTTTTTAATGTATATGCTTGATGTATTGCATGATGAAGGTGTAGATGTAGATCACCTGTTTGGGCTTTCTTATCAATGGCAGCATGACTGCGAGAACTGTAGGGTATCAAGTACTACTAGTGTAGACTCAGAAAGATTTATATATTTAACTTTGCCAGACAGTAAATCAGTCTCTTTTAATAAGCTAGTAAAAGCAGCTGATCACAACATGGAGTGTAGCCAATGTAAATCTGAAATGATGTCCACATTATTTATAGGAACATATAGCCAGTATGTCATTTTAATGTTCCAACGATGTAGGCCTGATGGAACAAAATTGACAACTTTAATTAAAAATTTTGTGGCTTCACAGTTTGTCAATATCAGGAAGGACTTTTGTAACTGTAGCAATTATATATCATGATGGTCCTTCAATAACATCAGGACATTATACAGCTTATTTAAAGTGTAGAAATGGCTGGTCATTCTGCAATGATTCTGTTTTAATTTTCACAAAAAAATTGCCGTATGACCTTAAAAACTCTTACCTGGTGTTTTTAAAACCAAAATTTTAGGGAAAGAATCTCGGGATGTGCTCTGAGGAATTTCAAGAAGTTCTAATGGCTCCTACACGATTTGGCCTTGAGGATAAGTGTAGTATAGAGACATAACTTCTTATCATAACACTGGACGTCATGGAGAAATACGTGCACTTTGAATGAGTTCAGAAAAACTGTTTTTTTTTATAAGCTAATTGAAGCAGCCAATCAAAACATGGAGTAGAGGGAATGTAAGTCTGCAATGCTGTCTACTGTTTTACATTGCTTTGTGATTAAAAGTGATGTAGAGAATTAAATAATTGTACTAGTCATAAAGGTAGTGTAAGTCTGCTTCATAGTAAGCAGTATCAGTGCGATAGGAAATGTAGAACATGATTGAGCAAGAAAGGGAAGATATTACTAGTCCAGGATTGTGAAAATGATCTTCAACATTTTAATTATGAAAGTTGCGGAAATACAACATGACGGGATTGGTTTAAAAGAATTCTAAGAGTTATAAATGGCTCAGACACGATTTGGCCTTGTGGAAACGTGTGGTAGAGAGCGAGAAGTCATTTATTGTATGTAACATGTTTTTGAAAACGATGGAGGTTTTCTTTCAGAAAGTGGCGGGTTGAAAGTAATAACAGCACAACAGAGTGTAAGCTGTTCATAGGACATCCTTGGCCGTCATGGAAAGTAAGTTAACTTTAAGGAGTTCTGAATTCTGATTTGTTATGTTGTATGGGTTTTTTAAACACAATCATTTTGATTGTGGTTTTTTTCCCCGCTGTTATATGATGAATACCTTCAAGTCACTGTTTTAGTGAAATTTTATACATTCTGAGAACAGCAAAAATAAACCATTTAACATGTATAATTAATTCTGTTCTGTTTGCATTTATGATGTACATGTAGAACTGTGTAGGACGCATGGAGAAGGTGAGGCTTCTGTAAGTGTCAAAGTTGTTGCATACAGTGCTTATATTGTACGTAGTCTTTTATATTTCATTACTTTCCCTGTTTCTGACTGATCTAAAATTTTTTTTTTAAAAAGAACAGTAAGTATAAGGGAAGGAAACAGACAGTTATGTTAAAAGAAACACAGCTATAGGGAATAAACTAGGGATACTGTTACCCGCAATCCTCTGCTGATGATGTCATTGAGCATGTCATGAATGATGTAATATGTGACATCATCAGCAGTGGATTACGGGTAATAGTATCTCTAGTTTACTCCCCTATAGCTGTCTTTCTTTTAACATAACTGTCTGTTTCCTTCCCTTATACTTACTGTTCTTTTTAAAAAAAAGAATTTTTTGGGTTCGCTTCCGGTTCGCGTACCGGGGAGCGAACTGGGAAGCGAACTAAGAGAAATAGAGGTTGGCACAGTTCCAAATATTGTACCAATTTTTTAATAACGGGGAGGTAGTTCTGAAAAGAACTTTTTTTTATTGTTTTTGTTGTTTTATATTTTTTTTATTATTTTTCTGAACATTTTTTTACTTTTTTTGAATTTTTCTGAACAGTTTTATATATTTTTGGGGTTTTTTTCGGAGGGGGCAACGAAAACGATTCATTGTAAAGGGCTCAACAGGAGCAACAAAACAAAAAAAAAGAATTTATTATTTGGGGCGTTTCGTACAAACTTGCATATGATAGTCAATAGCTCTGTTGATCAGAGTGATGCTTCTTTCTCCGTAGCAAATGAATCCACTGCAATGTACGCAGACTTGTTTTACTTCACGAAATCTTGTTTGTATATTTGGCACCATCTCCCTGCCCTCTGGTCCAGTTACTTCCGGTACAACAGATCTTCTGGCCATAATAGGGAGATTATCTAGGTCGTTACGAAACTGTGCAGCACTGTAGTTGTTAGGATGCCACCTAGTCATATGGCGATGCATTGTGTAGTTTCCGAAACTGTATTTTTTGTCGGTCCCTCTGGACAGTCTATCTTGACATATAAGGCAAGTTACGTATCTTGCATTTACTTTTTTCTGACCTTTGGGAATTTTAAAAAATTGCCAAATGAAGTTTTCTTTCCGGTGAGACGTCCTGGGCTCCTCAGGCAAAAAGTGCCTCTCTTCGTGCTCGTCGTCCTGTTCCTCTTCTTCCTCTTCTTGCTGAATTATAACTTGAGCAGGTGGTCCACTCTTCCTTGGATGTGGTGGAGGTGGTGGGGAAGCACCAGCTGAAGCTACTAAAGAAGCCATTGCTCACTGGTAACAAAGGGTCTTTCTCTCACAATGATGAAAGTCAGAGTGAGGAAAGAAGGAGGGATTTTCATCATTTGGGAAAAACAATAGTTCTCAACCAATGAAAAGTGTTCATTTTATATTATATGACCTAGTCTTACATCATTAGGAAACCAAAAGTGAAATGAACCAATGAAAAGTGTTATTACCAAGTCACATGACCTGCTGTGTTTACGTTACGCGCTTTGCAGGGCCTCCCGGTTTGCTTCCAGAAACCTGTGCTTTGCGACTCGGTAAGCGTACCAGTTCGCTAACGTAGCACGTCATATGACGTATCACGCGACAACGCGAAACGTCATGCGGACGGGAGGCGTGATGATGTTGTTTTCTAACGCGGCAGTTGCGGTAAAGAAACGTTTACCGGCTCGCGGTCTATTTCGCGGCATCAAGGTCAGCTAACGGGAAGCTTCCCGATTCGCGAAGCGGGAACGAAGAAAAAAAAATATTTTAAAAAAAAGTTATTAATAAACATATAAAATATATTTTTGGATTTAAAGAAGAATACATTTTACAGCTACAGATATTAGCTGTTAAAAAACCAATGAAATTCACTGAAAAAACCATAGGTTATAGACCATATATAGTTAGGAATTAGCATTTACAAAACCTTGAAAATTCACTGAAAAAACCATAGGTTATAGACCATATATAGTTAGGAATTAGCATTTACAAAACCTTGAAAATTCACTGAAAAAACCATAGGTTATAGACCATATATAGTTAGGAATTAGCATTTAAAAAACCTTATTTTACTCACACAAAACCATTGAAATTCCATATATAGTTAGTTGCACTAACTATATATCGCGCACCCGCAATCCACTGCTGATCATGTCACATATTACATCATTCATGACATGGTCAGTGACATCACTGATGACATCACTGATGACATCTCAAATGACATCACTGATGACATCACTGATGACATCTCATTTGACATCATTCTTGTGCTAATACGATAAACCTCTTCAGACTCTAATATAACCTTAGATACACTCAGTGTATACAGACACTCACACACTGTCACTCATCCATGGAGTTACTCACACACCTAGTCAGTCATGCAAAGAAACAATCTCACCTCCATTTCCTCAACTATACAGTTATACACACCTTACTTATTCAAACATATACTAACACATATTTACTCTCTTATACAATCCCTGATACAAGTTCACAATGATCCATACAACCACTCACACATTCAGTGGCTCTCATGCACAGTTATTTATATATGCCAACTCTCACATGTACTGTGTTTTACATATGTACTTACTATGACATGTAGCATTGAGATATCCATTCACTCATCAATACACTCATGCACACAGTCAACTGCCCATGTAGCTGTTTCCACATGCACTCTTGAACTCATACACCTAGTGAATCAACTGCTCACACATCTATGCACAGAGTCACACACCTCCCAGCCACCCCTACACAAACTCAATCTCCCATACAAATATTTGGGCAACCAATCAATAACACATATAGCCTCTCGTATAGCTAATGATCAACACATGCAGCAGTTTACATCACAACAGACATTATGATGCACAAATTAAGACAGTTTAGTAACTAACCCATGCATTCAGTGAGACACATTTAATCACTCACTCATACAGTCAGTCACGCACCTACTAAATCCTTCATCCAGACACTTATACATCCACTCATTCTTCAATATGTAAGACATATTTTAACTTTACAGAAACATACAGTCACTGGATGTTGTCATCAGTGATGTCATCAGTGATGTCATTTGAGATGTCATCAGTGATGTCATCAGTGATGTCACTGACCATGTCATGAATGATGTAATATGTGACATGATCAGCAGTGGATTGCGGGTGCGCGATATATAGTTAGTGCAACTAACTATATATGGAATTTCAATGGTTTTGTGAGTAAAATAAGGTTTTTTAAATGCTAATTCCTAACTATATATGGTCTATAACCTATGGTTTTTTCAGTGAATTTTCAAGGTTTTGTAAATGCTAATTCCTAACTATATATGGTCTATAACCTATGGTTTTTTCAGTGAATATATATATATATATATATATATATAATTGAACAAAACAAGATAGTATATAGCTCGCTATAAGAAATGTATCATCAATATTTTCTAGCAGATGTATTATGGAGGCATGACTACTGGTATGTGTTCAGTGATGTATATTTTTTATTGAAACGTATTGTTTTAAATAGGTGCTATTTCTCTGTGAATAAACATTCTTTTCCGTTCATGCAGCATTTGTGCAGCAAAAACATTTATATCATGGGCATGTGATTTATTTTCTGGTGTGACTTTTTTGACCGTGACATGTTAAATTATTCCATTAGACCCTATGTATTTAGAAATTCGTTTTATGGGCATTCCAGGACTATTTTTCCAAACACCTCATGAAAATCTCTGCCAATCCCTTTGACAATAGTTTCCATGCCCTGTGCAGGTTCTTGCTCATGTCTTTGGGATTCGAACCATAATTTCAACAAAAAAGCTATTGAGTTTTTATTTTGATTGCACATGGGGAATTACATTTAGGCATCATACATATTTTCCTTAAACATTCATAGCCATATCATGTTGGCAAAACACAGGTGTAAATAGCTGAATCGCTACATTGTGTTAGCGTGTAGTGTGCAAATTAGCAGGTGCTCAATTTACTCTTGATTGTGGTTTGCAAATCGAGGAATGGGGATTCATGTATAATTTGCACGTTACATCTAGCACTGAGTGCCCAACACAACATTAAGAGCACTCTGCACCCGCAATTTGCCGCAGGTCACCCTGCTGCCAATCATAGAAGACAAACTCCCGAGTGGAGTGTAATTTGTCCCTCAATTGTTTCCATTTTGGCCACAAACCGAAGTTTGCACCCCACATGGGATTACTGGTCCTATCGTAAGCATCAGATTGCATTGTTTGGAGGGAGAAAATATCTGAAGAGATGAATGTATTTCATTCTTATCTGCCAGTACCACAGAGTTTAGTTTATATAACTTAGTCAGCTCCTTGAATTTGGTAATTAATAGGTGCCTTTTGAAAAAGCCCTATACATTTAGAAACACTGAACTAACCATTACAGGTTTTAAAGGATTCCTACCAAATCTGGAATTACAACTTCTTCTGGAATACCAAAGTCCTGGTTCAAACTGCCCTAGGAACTCCATTAGGTGAAAGCCAATGAAATGGCAAATGGCTGAGAAATGTGGAGCTACCCCAGAAATCAAGTGCAGAAGCTTGGATTCCTGCAGTAATTCTTCAGTTGTTAGAGAACTGTAAGGGTATAACTTTGAATTCCATAGTATTCCCACATTGTGAAATTCTAACACCTGCAGTATGGGTAATTTTATGAGCGTAAAAACTGCATTGTTATTACCGCCCACATTGGAATTTTGGCCTCAGGTATCCCCTGAGTAATAATTTTATAATTTTAATATCTAAAATAGGTTATTTTTAAATAATTGTTAATAAGGATTTGTTGTTACAAAAATAAGAAATTGTTTAAAAGCACAAACTTCTAATTTGGATATAGAAGGATCAATGTATTAACCAAATCCACCACCAGCCCATTATAGTTGCAGTATGATAGCTGGCAGTAGACCCGGGGAAAGGAGAATGGCATAAGAGAGAGAAAACAGAGACACTAGAGACTGCAACTCTGACTCATCAGTTCTGCAGTGCATAGACTTCTACTGTTTGTAGCGATTATCTATAGATAAGACTCTTAGTACCCATGAATGATTTTGCAATTTATTTTTAGCCTAATATATAGTCAGCGATATACCTTCAGAGTATACCTTTACACTATGTCCATATCGCTGACTCTTTTGTGAAGTAGAACATCTGAAATTCTCCAAAACACAAATTGGAGTTTAATGTCTGTCTTTATTCCCTCCTCCATAGCTTACCTCCGACGGCGCCTACTCCATTGCTCCGCCGGAGGACGTTTTACATCGACACAGTAAATTTTACTCTGTTGCCGTAAAACTTAAGGTCTGCCCGACCCAAAATGGATGGGGGTGGACCTTGAGTTTGGCAAACAGGATACTCCTTTATCGTTGCAATGGAGTATCTGCCCGGAAAGTTCTAAATCAGCCCCAGAGGCCTAATTAATGCAAATCCGTCCGGACCCTGCACCTCATTGGAACAGTCCATACTAAACCTTGGTCATCTCACCATAATCAAGCTGGGGTCCACTGCTTTTATATTTGAGATCCACACAACTTTAACCACACTGACTAAGCTAAACCCCTGATTGCATCAATACCTTTTTGTTTTTCTTCAACCTTTATTTTTCATTTTCGCATGACGGTTGGCTACATTGTACAATGGTGGAATAGCAATGACCAGGTAGAACGTACTAAGGCAACAATTTCTCTCAGAAATCGATATATCTAATTTACAACCAGGAGTGGAGACCACAACATGTCAGTCCAATCTCCATCATTTACCGTCACTCCCATCCATACTAGCATCCGTAGTATTTGCTTCCGATATGTCTGAGTTCTCATGTGGCAAAGTAACAGCATTACTGAGTTATCTCCAAACACTCAAGTCGTCTGTCAACTTATCATCCATCTTGTTCAATTACATTTGCATCTCTTCAGCTATGGCCCATTCTAAAACATCTCAATGCCAACAATCTACTGTGGGGGAATGCTGTCCCATATAAGTAATGGTCACCCTTGGCTGAGCGAGGACTAAGGCCAAATGCAAAAATCTACAGGCCATCTTCCTCTTCTTTAGCCTTTTAAAGTGGCCCAATAAGCACGACAATCGGGTGTCGCTGATACGGATGTATGTAATCCTACGCAACTCTGACACCACCTGCGTCCAGTAGCTCCATACAGAGGGGCACCGCCACGCTAAATGTATAAAACTAGCACTATGTGCCCCACATCGTGGACAATCATCGGGTCTGAGAGGATTTATACTATGTAGTGTATTTGGGGTCATATATGTCCTATGAAGGTAGTTAATGTGACTCAATTTGAATGGGCCTTACATGACACTGCAAGTGTAAGCCCAACTATGTTCGTCCATTCGCTATCCGTTAGTGGGTTTTCAAGATCCGTATCCCACACCGCCCGCAGGATCGCCACCCCGCGGGAGCCCCAGGTGAAACCCGAGTGCCATACCCGGTCATACCCATAGCGGGCCAGAAAGGGACAGCGATTACCCTGAAGTAGGAGAACCTCTCCCCCGAGGCGTTGTGCGTATCCCAGTATAGCCATGCATTTGAAGCGGTCCAGGAGGCCGTTAACGTTTCAGGATAGTACGTGAAGGGAAGCCCCTGGTATGGGCGTGTCAGTCATGGTGGTAGGTGGTCGCAATGGCCGAACATAGCCTTACCGAGAGTCATGGCCGTGAGAGGGATCGCTGGAGTACACGACCGGGTGCCTGAGTGAGGCCTGATGTATCCCACAAGGAAATGAAACTGAGTGTGGTGTGAGTGCTGGTGTAGCAAAACAATAAAAAAACAGCAAAAAACCCTGGGAAAGGACAATCCCAACCCCCTCCCCTGCCCCTCCTCCCACCCTATACTGTCGGCCCCCTATTAGAACTAAAAAAAAACGAAAACCTTGTGTTGAGTTGCGTGGAAGGACCCCTCCATGTGAACGGATGTGCAGTGTCTCGGCAGAAAGACTGAGAATCAGAGCAAGAAATCTGCCAGAGCCCCTGGTTCCCATGAGGTCGGGGCATGCCCTAGGAGATACGCGGCTTCTTCAGCCACCCACCGGATTGTCAGAGGGATGGGTTGCGGGAGAGATGAGTGTCTGCCCTTGGAGAGTCTCGTTGAACCAACAGTGGAGGAGCCACGTGTGGGCTGCCAGAAGATTGGTGCCTGAGGCGGGGAGGGGAATCCGAAGGGCTTGAAGAGTCTCGGAGTCTATGGGCCGCTAGGCTCGAGGATCTTTGGGACGCCACCTGAGACTGGTGCCTCCTGTGGGATTGTGTGCGCCGCCGGCGCTGGCGCCCCGGCGATCGAGGCTGCAGAGACTAGGCGCCCATTGGCCTACGGGACGGGTTGCGTTGTTGCCTGAGAGTCCGCTCCTCAGTTAGCCAGGTCCAGGTCGCTTGAGGAGAGTCAAAGAAATGTGTTGTGTATTGAAAGACAACCGCAGGAGCGCTGGGAACTGAAGCTGGTATTGGAGGCCCGGGGATCGTAGTTTCTTCTTGACTTCAGTGTACAAGCAGCGTTGTTCTTGTACTTTCTTGGTGTAATCCGGGAACACCATGATGGTGTGGTTTTGGAATTTGAGAGGTCCCTGAGAGCGCGCCTCGCACAGGATGGTGAATACAGAAGACTGAAGAAAGTGGAAAAAGGAGGAAAAAATACCTGACTATTTATCTAATAGGTGACTCTAAATTCTCCTACTGTTTGTGTCATTTGTCCACTATATATCACTAACAAATTATCAAAGCCATCACTACCAAGTGAGGACGTGATTACACATTTTATATATTGTAATCAAGCAGAATTATTCTCCGCTAATTTCTTTTATCAAAACATTTTTCTATACACAAATATACATACATATGTACACACCTATATACAATGAATACAAACAAAAACAACATATACACTTTATACAGAAATCAAAAAAATCACGAAATAATTTATTTTTCACCCAATTACAAACAATATTACAGCAACAGCTGAGTGTCCTCCTATTCAGTCTAGGGGGTACACTAAGAGGTAGTCAGACACAACTGGTTCAACTAATGACTTAACAGAACCCAAATCTTCGGATGTGTCAATAATAATTTCCAAAATGTTTCAAGACAATGACTCCTCCTTATGGAAAGTGTCGACGCGGTCGCGTTTCGGCCTTCCAGCAAATCTGGCCTCCTCAGGACAGAGCGATAAAGAACTCCTGGAGCTCAATCCAACGGCACCAGGCAAAGGGTTTCTCACAATGCACAAACCACTGCTTAAGTACAGCAGGCTTGGGTATGCTGGAGCAGAGCTCTCACTGGCGTCTGGCTCGGGATAATCAATATCTCAAAAAAACAACTAAGTTCAGCGCAGGTCATTCATTAAAACTCAACGCGGGGCCGCCATCATGGTCAAAAAATCACCAGCCAGGATGGCATCCTTTTCTTTGAAATTAAGAATTTTCAGGATGATAGGGCAAGGTGTGGCCCGACTGGTGGTTTTGATGCGAGGGGCCGGTGTGCCCTCTCTACCCCGAACCAAGTGGAGAGGGATTCCTACGGCATCCAGGAGGTGAACCAAGCTTCCACAAAGGCGGTCGCCTCGGTCTTCTTGGCTCCTTCAGGGAACCCCACCAATCGGAGTTGGGCGTGTGCAGTTTTCCGCGTCTTCTGCATGCCGGTGGATTTCCTTGTTGTGCGATCTTAGGTTGGCCACTTGATCTTTAAGTTGACGGATATCATTCTCCGCTGTCGTGATTTGGGATTCGGCTTCTGTTAATTTGGCCGTAGCATTACGGAGGTCTTGCCGGAGGAAGGACACATCTACCTTGACCTCTCCTATCTTCCCTTCCACCAACGCCTGTGAGGTGCTGATTTCCTGCAGGATGGTCACTAGGTCTGTGCTCGGGATGGGGGAGCCCCATGGGCCTGTCCAGGTAGCTTGTGCCCTGAGGTAGTGAACTGGTCCATTTTGGTTTCTGTGAGGGCGGCCGTGGACTTGGGAGCCCTGGCTTTTCCCATGGTCGGTGGCTAGACAGGTGCCACGAGGACTGCCGGGGCCCGGACAAAGGGAAGCAGGCCTTGAGCACACACCCGGCTGTGGTTGCATGACTATTCAGGGTCCAGCCACTTGACCAGAATGGGCGCCGCTGTTCAGGAGAGTGACGAGGGGCGCGCCATGGCCTCTCCGAACCCACACGCCGGTGGAGCCCCGCGGTACAGTTGGAGATGAGTGGAGCGATGACCCAGGCCGCAGACACCCCTTGCAGTGTGCTCCCCGTCCAGTGATGCCCAGCGAGGAGGAAGTTGAGGACCCCCAAAGATGCAGCAGCCAATCAGCACACCGCTGCCCGAAGTGGCAGCCACAGGAGGAAGAAGGGGCCCCCACCCTCCGCGGGAGGCAAGCTGGCGCACTGGAAGTAGACCTTCACGGGCCAGCGAGATAGCGGCAGGCCCAGGGGTGGCCCGGCCCTTCGTAACAATGTAGTGCCCGGTTCCTCGTGTCGCCCCCGCAGATTGTTGAGGGCCAGGTCAAGGGGGGCAGAGAGCCCGCAAAAGTCAGTTGGTGGAGGGGAAACCCTGCTGCCCGAAGTGTACAGCCGGTAGGTCTCTGCAGCGCCCCACCAGGCAAGTCTCAGGGGCAGAGCCAAGGTGCAGTAACTGCAGATCAGTCGTCTCTCGGGACACCACCACACCGTGAAGGTCAAGGGGAGGGGAAGGGAGGGGGGGGAGTCTGGGAAAGCCTGGCACCGACCTCCTGGCCCACTGCCCGATAAGGCAGCCGAACCCCTGGCCCACTCCCCACTCACCGGTGAAGTCTCCCATCCGGATTCCAGGCCGGTCAACGCCGATGAAGTGAAGCTGTGGCTCTCCGGCACCGCCCCCGCAATTCAGGGGCGGAGGCCCTCCAGGCGCCACTCCACCCAGGTCGGCCGCCACCTCACTGGCCAGGACAGGAAGAGAGATGGATGGTAGGCCCCTCCATGCGCACCAGCCCTCCAGGGGTGACTGCCGAAGGTCTCCACTGGCCGCCTGGCCCCAGGGACACCCAGCTGGAGTTAGCGATGAAGTCCCAGGCGGCGGTGAGTGCCGGTAGGATATTGCCCAGGTGGAGGGAGTGGGTGGGATGAAGCACCCGCTGCCCGAATCTCACAGCCGATGGGCCTCCCCACCACCACCACAAAGGGCGAGTCCCATGGGGGCAGAGAGAGACGCAGTGCCGGCTGATCCAAGGCTCTGGGGAGTGCCCCAGCACCGTGTAGGACCGAGAGGATGGGGGGGGGGCGGGAGGTCAAGCACCAACCTCGTGCACCGCTGCCCAATATGGCAGCTGCCTTCCGACGATCTCCTCCTCACCGGTAGTCTCACCCTCCGGGGCCTCGGGCTGGACCACCGAGCTGAGGTGAGGCAGTGCCGCCTCGGGCCACCCCGTCTTTCGCTCCAGCGCGGAGCTCTCAAATTCATTCTTGTGCACACCTCGACCGCCCCCTCTCCCAGCAGGCAGGCCCGCACACTAAGGCGGGAAGCAGGTCCCAGAGGCCCGGAGCACCGGGTGCCACCACCTCGCGTCTGTGGAGCTCGGAGAGGCCCCCACAGCGGGGCAGGCAACGGGAGGTCAGGGCAGGCTCCAGATGCCAGGGCGTCCGCTGCAGAGATGGGCCGGGGCTGAGGCTCGAGCGGCACTCCCAGGGCCGGAGCATCTGGATCACCGATGGGGCGCGAGGGAGGCCGCCATCTTGCGACTCCGGGGCCTCAGCGATCAGAAGCCCGGCCGTTTGCCCAGAGCCCCAATTCGATCAGCAGACAGTTTTGGGTAATGCTCCGCACACCGGGAAGCACAGCAGGTGAGTATGGATGGCGGATGGGTGCCGGTGCCGCAGACAGCAGGATGCGAGGTGGATAACAAAGGGGCACAACCCTGTGTCGCTTTGTTCTAATGGTGCAACTTCGTGCATAGGAGTGTTATTTCACTTGTTATATCAATGGTATGTTGCAAACAACCTTGTCTTATGTTCACTAGATCAGCAAAGCCATTATAAATGTAAATGTATTTATATAGCGCAAATCACCGACACGGTATCTAAGCGCTTGCTTAGGGAACCCGTCCTGGTATTCCCCTGTGAGATACCCCGGCAGGGTATCCACAAGGTGAAAGCCAGGCATCCCGCCGCGAGGGGCCGTAGTGGAGATTAAGCAAGCTATTGCCCAGAGTCGCAGAGTGTGACCCCGTAAGTCAAGTAGGCACCGGAGCGAGAATTATCGAGTCCGTGGAATTTTAGAGCCCGAGACACGCCGAGGCGGGGAATCGAACCCTGGTCCACTGCCGATCTCAGCTTCCGGGTCTGCCGCCTCTAACCACTGAGCCACACTTCTCCACAATTATAACAGTGTTAAGTAAGATTTTTGATGTTCAATTTGGACATGCTTTGATATAAACCTGACTCAGGCGGAATTATTGAATCAAAATGGAAATGTGATATAACTCTGTTACCTGAGGTGAATTGCACTAATGGAAAATCAATAAACAAATTTAAACAAAAATTGAGTGCACTCAAAGTATGATGCCTATGCACTCGCAGATTATGGAGAGGTAAGCCACAGTTCATGACAGTTCCCCCAACCACCAGGGCCTAAGTCTTAGCAGTGGTGCTCTGGTTTTACTGGGCGATTGCAATATCACATCACAGTCTACACTCCACTTTAGACTATAGAGTGATGTTATTTGAAGTTTACCTCAATGATCTTGATGAAACTTTTAGTATACGTTATGAACGCGTACAAACTACAAGAGCTTATGTAAGATTCAGCAAGTTTACCCCTGGTAAAGGACCAACTAGTCCGAGATACATTCGGGTCACAATATGAGCTGTTGGTTGTACAATATATTTTTTTAATGAAATAAGTCCACGGTCCAATTTTGGGGGTACCATTACAGAATAGATACCAAGCTTTAGGCTCTCTGGACCAGAATGATTGACATCCAAAGGTTATTAGGCCTCAGTTGTGTTTACCCCTTAATGTCCAAGGAAAACACTTAGGTGGACCTAGTACAGATCTGGAGCAAACTAAGGATACTACCTTCATAGTGTCTGACAGTGGTCTGGAACCCGACCCTGTTATAGAGAGGGGGGCGGCTAATCAACAAATAGCATTTGCTGAGGTCCCTAGTGTTGGTTCAAATGAGGCTGATGTTAATTTCAATATTGTCCATGATGAGCCCAATAATTGTACCATAGGGGGAACTTCTATTGTGAGTTGGAACATAGCTGGTTGGGCTTCGAAAAGGAACAAATTGGGATGGGAGGACATGATTAGGACTCATGATATTTTATGCCTTCAAGAAACGTGGTGTGTTACAAAACCCAGTTTTGAAGGGTATGCTTGTTACAGTTTAGAAGCTGTAGAGTCAAGACATGGGAGAGCTAAGGGAGGCTTACTTTTTCTCCTATCTGTGGACCTGTCTCTGACAGTTGTAAAACATGTTACAGTTGGAACCCATTCTCAAATTGTATGGGTACAATCGAAGGAAGGCCAGAGGTGCTCCTAATTAACTTCTATAACAATATTTTTAATAACTCACGGCACAACGTTATAGAAGAATTGGAAAGTGCCCTCATGAAGCTTGTAGCGGAAGCAAAATGTATTTTTACTTACATTTGGTTAGGCGATTTTAATTTCCCAATTTGTCCTTTGTCACTTTCTAGGGCTTGTGGGGTGCAAAACAATAGTGGCGAAAATACACCCCACTTCCCACATAATGCCTATGGGGAGGCAATTAATGGCATTATGACATCTTATGATTTAGAGTTAGTGCAGCCTGTAAAAGATGCTAGTGGCCAAGTTATCCCTACCTACATTGGGAGAAACACTAATTCTTACATTGACCATATTATGGTCTCAGCTAGCAAAGCACCTTATTGTCTGACAGCGGTTATCGAGGTACCTACTCTAAGTGATCATAATTGCTTAGTTATGAGAATAGAAAATTGGAATTGTAGGAATCAGCAGGCATTAAGAATTCTAGATAATATCGAGCCTTATAGGTCAAACGGGACTAGGATAAGGTGGAAAGGGGGAAAATCCGCAACAGTTGTGCCTATAATTATATCTAGATCTCTGGTAGATATTAATATCATTTTGACACCAGGAAATGGGTCTGTTTCAATTGTAAATAATTTTCTTAACATTAATAAAAACAGTGATAGAATTTTCACTGGAAAAAGGCTAGGTATGACCCGCCATGGTAAGGGTTGGTTGGACCATGCGTGTACAGCCCTCCTTTCCCAATTAAAGCAGGCTCTAGCCCTTAGACCAAGGGATAGGAATCAAATCACACTTCTGAGATATGATTATAAAACGGCACTCTCTAAAAGGAAGAGGGAATTACAGCAAGAAGCATGGGACAGTTTAATGCAGGCGGCAGAAACTTCTGATAGCTGCCTGTTCTGGTCCACAGTTAACTGCCCCTTCCTCAAAGATGATTTAATTCCCGAACTTTCAGCTAACGTCAGTAGTGAGGCATGGGTATCCCACTTTTCAGCCATATTTCAAGCTAATGGCATGAATGAAGCAGTGCCAAGGCATTGGCCTATAGTCCCTTTAGACATAACCCTGGGAGAGGTTGAATGTAGTATTAAAGCCAGCAAGGGGGGAAAGGCACAGGGCCCAGATGGAGTCTCCATCGATGTATATAAGGCTCTTCTTCTACTGTGGGGACCGATACTTACTTTGGTTCTCAACGAAGCAGTTACAGCCTTGACTCCACCTACTTGGGGAGACTCGATTATTGTCCCTGTCTATAAGAAGGGGGACAAAACAGCAGCATGTAACTACCGACCAATTAGTTTACTCGACTCATCGGTGAAAATCATGAGTAGACTGCTGCTGTCTAGGTTGGAAAATTGGGTAGAGGAGAAGGGGATTCTTGCCAACTCCCAATATGGCTTTAGAAAGGGTCGTGGGACCCTAGATCAATGTCTGAATTTAGAACTATTAATCGTCAAGTATACTAAGGCTAAGCCTGGTAATTTATATCTCTGCTTTGCAGATTTAAGCAGTGCATTCGATCTAGTTGATCACTCGCTACTACGGCAAGTTCTGTTAGAGCTCGGTGCACCAGAAGAAATCATCTACTTCTTAGCTAGACTATATAATAAGATGCAAGCTTGTGTGCGGTTTGGAGCCAGTGGGGAGTGCACCCCAAACTTTAGTGTAAAGCGCGGGATAAGACAGGGTTGTGTCCTCGCCCCCCTGTTGTTTACCCTATTTATTAATGGCGTAGACTCCGCCTTGAAAGCAGTTAAGGCCGATGCCCCTCAGGTAGCTGGGTCCAGCGTGTCTGTTCTGCTTTATGCAGACGATGCCGTGCTTTTAGCACGGACTCCTATTGGCTTACAGCGCCTGATGGATCGGTTTTCTGATTTTATAGGGGAGAGGAAGCTGCTGATTAATAAGAGTAAAACCCATACTATGATCTGTGGGGCCAGAACTAATAAAAAACATGTTTTTTTATAGAAGGGGTGAAAGTGCAGCAGGTGGAAAAATTCTGTTACCTGGGTGTTAGTTTTTCTAGTGACGGAAGTTGGTCCCAGGATTTATTAAACGTTAGATCAAAGATGGTAAAAAGCGCCAATGGCATTTTTAAATTCGCCTCTAAGCTAGGGGATAGGCGAATTAGTGCTATGATGCAGATTTACAAGGCAAGGAGTGCCGCTATTGCATTATATGGGGCAGGGCTGTGGGGTCACACTAATATAGATTCGTTGCAAACGGAAGAAAAAATTTTCCTCAAAAAACTTTTGTGCTTACCTACTTCAGCTGCAACTGATCTGATTCACAGGGGAGTAGGGGTAGCCTATTTGGGTGACCTTATTTTGCTAAGGCCTTTGATGCTCTGGCAAGCGATTTGGCACAAGGAAGAGACACTGTTTAATCATCTTGTTATTAGGGATTGTCTCAACTTGGAAAATTGTACTAAGATACCCTGGCTTAAGTACGTTGTGGACAGTTTTCAAACTATATATGGGACCAACATATTGTTAGATCCATGTTCCGTTGGAATTATTTCTAAACAAGAAATGAAAGATATTTTTATGTTGCATAGAACCCAAAACCGTCTAGCAGCGAATGGTTGCCTTACTACAGTACAGCTTTATAATAAATATACTGAAAGCGAAGGCTACCAGCTGTACTTGAGCATGGTAACAAGACCAATGCATAGATTTGTCTTAACAAGACTTAGATTCGGAATGGCCCACGTCTTGGTGGCCTTCCCCCAACCAAAAAAGCACCCTGTTGGTCCTTGCCCATGTGATGGACACTCGAAACAAAGCACCCTGCACTTTATGCTAATTTGTACCCTTTTTTTGAATGTCAGGGTCACTTATTTGAAACAATTGTTTGTAAAGTATGGTATCTATAATGTGGACGAAGCCATGAAGTTGATTTATAATATGAACTCCCCGGACAAATGTTTTTATATCGCCACTTTTATATACAAATCTATTGAACTCAGGAAAAGTATGTTATTTTAAACTCGTCTATTTTAACTTTTCTTTTGTCTGTAATTTTAATCCGTATTCGCTGCTTTGTATTGTACTGTTTGTGCTTTTATGGTCATTGTTTTATGCACCGAATAAAGCTTCATGAACTGAAATAAGTTATAACATTGATTCTAAATGGCGCCTGAGATAATGAATAAGATAAAACACATTAATTCACTGTGATATTTCATACAGCAGGAATTTATCAACTATACGGATCAGCAGTATTTATTTATTTATTTATTTTATTTATTTATTTATAACATTTGATTAAGCGCGAACAAATGCCCATGGGCGTCTCGGCGCTGCGACATCTGCTACAAATTCTCCAACTGCTAATGTATATTTTTGAGATACTACTGATTGAACAGCCAAGTTTTTAGCTGTTTGCGGAAGGACCAGAGAGAGGTGCTTGTCCTAATTGACTGGAGTAAGGTATTCCACAGTTTTGGGGCCGTGACCAAGAACCGGCGGTCTCCCCAGGAGACGGTCTGGGTACGAGGCACCACTAGATCGTTGAGAGTGGTGGATCGCAGTAATCTGGGGGGACAATAGGGAGTCAGCTGTTCTTTAAGAAACTGAGGTCCCTGTTTATGCAGTGCCTTGTATACGATACACAGAGATTTGAACTTGATCCGCTTCTGATTGGGAGCCAACGAAGGTTTCTGATTGTATCGGTCGCGGACTTATGTTTGGGAATTCTGGCGAGGAGTCTTGCTGCCGCGTTTTGTATCATCTGCATTTTATTGATTACCCTGATCTGAGCATTAGCAAAGAGACCATTGCAATAGTCCAATGTGGACAACACTAGGGAACTTACCAGGGTTTCCCCGGCGCTATCAGGAAGGAAGGGAATGATTTTCCTTATTAGGCTCAATTTATGAAAGGCTGAGGACGCTATTTGGTTGGCATGAGAAACGAAGTTGAGGTGATCATCAAAAACTACTCCCAAATTCCTTACCTTAGGGGCGGGTTTAGGCAGGATTCCGAAAGATGCGGGCCACCAAGCGGGGTACCAGCTTGGAGTGAGTTGTCCAAATATGACAACCTCCGTCTTCTCAGAATTGAGTTTTAGACAATTGGAGGCCATCCAGTCTCCAATTGCCAGCATACCTTCTTGAAAACTCTCGGCCATCTTTTTGCCATTATTTTTGATGGCCAGGACTAACTGCGTATCATCTGCATATGAGGTTAGGCTCATCCCTTGAGCTCGAATAATATTGGCTAGGTCCGACACGCACATATTAAAAAGTGTCGGACTCAGGGATGAGCCTTGTGGGACCCCACATGGCAGAGATAGGTTAGTCGATCGGAATGTTCCCAGGGTAACAGCCTGAGTTCTTCCTGACAAAAAGGATGCCAGTAGGTCTTTGGCTGTCTGTTGAATGCCTATTTTTTCGACACGATCGACCAGGATCGAATGGTCGACCGTGTCGAAAGCTGCAGATAAATCTAGTAGCACTAGTACTGCTGTTCCTCCTTGATCTCGAATGACTCCAATGTCATCCGCAGCTTTGATCAAGGCAGCTTCAGTGCCATGGAACTTACGGAACCTGAATTGGGTACTATCAAGTAAGTGATGTTCCTCGATGAATTCAGATAACTGCGAATTCATCGCTTTTTCTGCAACTTTTGCCAAGAATGGAAGACTGGCTATCGGTCGATAATTTTTCAGATCATCCTTGTCAAGATGTGGTTTTTTTAGGAGCGGTTTGAGGAGGTTTTTTTTTAGTGTGTCCGGATAGATCCCTGATCTAAACAAACCATTACAGATATGGGTGATGACAGGTATCAAGGAATCCATGACTGGAGGAAGAATTTTAAAAGGGCATGGGTCTAAGGCTGAACCAGATTTGATAGTAGTGATAATGTCCGCTGTTTGGGCCTCTGTAATGTCTTTAAACTGTGTAAATAAGGACACAGGAGGTGTGGAGTTTATGGTATTTGGGGGGTTATTGGTGTTAGCAGAGAAGGCTGCGTAGATATCATTGACCTTTGTGAAGAAGAAGGTAGCCAATGCGTCGCAAAGGGATTGAGAGGGGGGGGTTTAAATCGGGGGAGTTTCCTGCTAGCTGCTTGGTGGTGTCATAGAGTAGTTTAGTAGAGTTCTTGGCTTGCTCTATCTGTTCGCTAAAGTACTTCCTCTTAGCCTCGGTGATCATAGCTTTATATTTGGCAAGCATCTCCTTATAGCGGGTTTTACTTTCTTCGTTGTAAGACTTCCACCAATGCCTCTCCCTATTCCTACAAAGTTGTTTCTGGTTCCCAATATCTTCAGTAAACCAAGGAGCGAAGGGGGCCGATCTGTTTCTGGTTACGTGTTTAAGGGGTACCAGTGAGTTGGTGGCGAGACCCACCCAGTCCTGGAATTGCTTGGTGGCTATGTTGGGACCAGTGGATAGTATAGGCTGGGAATTGTCAAGTAGAGTTTTTAGACTAGAACAGTACAGATGATTATTTTGAGCACATATGTGCTTATGTCAAGTAGGACACCAAGGGTCTTTTCCCCACACTTTGGATAGCAGTTATTTGTTCTGTATGTGTATCCAAGACCAGAAGATACTCCTGGGTGGCATTTGGTTACCTGGGTGGCTGCATACAATACAAATAAGAAATGGGAAACATGAAGCATGCAAATAATAGGCTGGCTCCCATGATCTTTTTTCAAGGCTGAACCCCTTCCAGTGCACAGGATGCTGCTACCTTTCCATAACAATTCTAGCATCTAAACTCTTATTTACCTCATATTATGATTCAGCATTAACCTAGATTGGTACAAAATATGAAGCAAGATGTGTAATTACAGAGCAGGGATTCACTAAAGATGTGAAATACTAGATGAAATATTATCAACTGGGTAAATGTAAACCACCCAGTGACAATATGTACAACCTGTTCAATAAATAATGGAAAAATAAATTTTGGTTGAAACCTATGGGAATTTTTCAAAAGAAAATTATTAGTAAGTAATTATATATTATCTCTCACCATGTATTTAGGTACGGGTTTATTTCATGATCAACATGTAGCTTATATGGTTTTAGGCTTTTCTATAACTTTCTGTGAGGGTTCATGGATTTTTTAAATTTCAAATGCGTGTTGTACAGGTGAGATTGGAGTGGACAAGGGCACATCAAGTGGATAGCACCTTAAATCCTAATCTTAAAGACTTAAATAGAAAACCAGGCATTTGAGGTGAGCAAATGTAGAGTCGTTGGTGTTGAGAGTGCTCTATACTGGAGCTGCTTACCACCTAAACTTAAAAACTACCCAGAGTTCTCTCCTTTTTTGCATAATTTATGTGTCGCTATATGCCTGAAAGGGTTTTGTTTTGACTTATACTGGGTGGTCCCTTGTGTCTAGACAAAGCTATGCCTCTCTGAAGAGCTCTAATGAGAGCGAAACACATGTCAGGGGTTGCTTTTATTCATTTCAGGTTGGCTTGGATGATATTTTACCAATCCAAAGCTGTAATACTGTGCCTGAAGTGGTAAAAGGCTTTAGCCATTTTACAGCTCGGCATGGTTAGCACTGTGCTAATCCTCTGCTTGATGACTTTACTGTAGAAAGGCCAACAAACTTTGTCCCTTTCTATCTCTGCATGTATAGCACTGTGCTAATTCTACACTTAAAAACTTTAATAGAAACGTAGACATTTGAGGTGAGTAAATTTAGAGTGTCGCTGGTGTTGAGAGTGCTCTATACTGGAGCTGCTTTCCATCTAAACTTGAGAACTACCCAGCGTTCTCTCTTTTTTTTGCATAATTTATACGTCACTCTATGCCTGAAAGGGTTTTGGTTTGACTTATACTGGGTGCATCCTTGTGTCTGGACAAAGCTATACCTCTCTGAACAGCTCAAATGAGAGCGAAACACATGTCAGGGGCTGCTTTTATTAATTTCAGGTCGGCTTGGATGGTATTTTACCAATCCAAAGCTGTGATACTGTGCCTGGAGTGGTAAAAGGCTTTAGACATTTTACAGCTCGGCATGGATAGCACTGTGCAAATCCTATCCTCAAAGACTTTGCTTTAGAAATGACAACAGACTTTGTCCCTTTCTATGTCGGCTGGGATGGCACTGTGCTAATCCTACGTTCAAAGACTTTGATAGAAAAGCAGACATTTGAAGTGAGCAAATTTAGAGTGTCGCAGGTGTTGAGAGTGCTCTATACTGGAGCTGCTTTCCACCTAAATTTGCGAACTACTCAAAGTTCTCTGCTTTTTTTGCATCATTTATGCATCACTCTCTGCCCTGGATCTTGAGCCTTCTTCACTTCCATCTGGTGATGTAGGTTGTGGCGTCTCTCCGATTCCATCTTCCACCTCGCGCTCTTCTAGCCGATTGATATTCTGCAATAACGGGTGGTCACTTTCCAATCCCTATGAGTGCTCCATTTCCAGAGGGTCCAGTGTGGCTTGCCTTCTCGGTCGACCCCAAGTGCGTGACACTTCCTTTGACCCTTGATTTGAGTTCTCTTCCGAGTCTAGGTCTTGCTGCGCTCACTCAGTGGGCATTTTAAACCTTCTGGGTGCGCTGCCTTGAGATTTAGGCCCACGCCCCATGCGACGTTTGATCTTGGCTTTCATAGTTTTGGGTCTTACTACCGTCTCTGGAGTCCAATACTGAGAGTCTCTCTGTTCTGTACTTTGCACCCTGGGGGGTGGGGTTCTGGGTTCTCTCCGCAATCCACGACCATGCCTCCTCGGGGGTCTGAAAGAAGAATATCTTGTCTTGAAATATTACTTTGAGCTTGGCTGGGAAAAGCAGCTTGTATTAGATTCTGAGGTTTCTCAATTTTTCTTTCACGGAAACAAAGATCCTTCTCTGCTTCTGAACTTCCCTAAAGTAGTACAGGAACACCATTATTTTTGCATTTTACATCCGGACCTCTCCCAGGCGTCTCATCTCACGCAGTATTAAGTCTCTTCGCTGGTAATTTGAGAAGTGAGATATGACTGGTCTGGGGGATGCCGGAGGCAGGCATTCTGTGTGCCCGTTCAATCACAAAGCAAGTGGAGAAGTGGGCACTTGTGAGAGTATCTTTAAGCCATTTGAGGAGGTATGCTCCCATATCTGGCCCTTCGATTCCCTCCGGGAAACCTATGAAGTGCAGGTTATTTCTTCTCGCCCGATTTTCGGCATCATCACTTTCCACATTGTCTCTTTCAAGGAGGCCGTCAACTTGGTAATTTCTCCCTTCAGGTTATGTGTTACATCTTCCTTTTTTGAAATACATCGTTCCCCTGTGTCACTCTTTCTGCCACGTTGCGGAGGTCTTGCCTTAGCAGTATCACATTGGTGCATACTTCAGCTATCCTGCCTTCCAGTACTTCCCTTGATGCTTGTATTGCTCTCAGGTGCGCTGCGTTGTCCCGCATTGAGACGGCTTCAGGCGGAGTCACCACTTTAGTGTACCTGTCCATTTCCCCCTGTATTTGGGGCTTGGGGTCTTTGACCGTAGCCATATATTGTCTCTATTATCTCGAGTCTTTGTGAGACAATCTGTGCACGTCGGAGTACCAGGCGGCCCTACTAACACTACCATGTGGCCAAGTACACAGCAACCGCAGAACCACCACCACTTTGTTCTGCAGGCCGTTTCATATCCCATCTTATCTGTTTGTGCCTGGGTTCCTTAATGGAGATTACTGCTTTCTTGGTGGTTCTCTTGGCAGCTCCAATGAAGCTATGCGGTGTCACTATGGGTAAATCTCTTGCCTCCCGCCTGTATCTCCACTCCATCGCCTCCAAATTTGCCCAGGGTTGCCGCTGGTCAGCTGCGTAGTGCTCTAAACTGGGGGACCTCCAAGGTGCCCTGTGTGGTATTTTGGTCTGTAGGAATGCCTGGTTGCTCTTTGTTGCCTCTGCACCCCTCATTCGAGCATTGGGTGTTTCCTCTAAGTGGGGGGGTGCTTTCCTGTCCTTGACCGGGGGGGAGAATCTCTTCTCCTACTCGCCTCTTGTCGGGCCACAGTCACGCGATCTCGATGTCTCTCGTCTGAGGCTCCCCCCAGCCCCTCCACTTGGCCGGCTCCAGCCAGACCAGAAGTGGGGCCCCGGATCAGGCCCTGAGGAGTCTCTTGATAGTCTACGTTGTGCTTACAAGCTCAAGATTAGCTCACTGTATTACTCGTGGGCGCCGGCTTTCTGTAATTTGGTCGCCTCTCCACTGTCTCACTGCTCTTCATCCAGGGTCCGGGCCTATCTTCCCCAGCTCACACCCAGCCTTTCTTGGGTCTTCACGGGGGTGGGTTTTCACACTGCCTCCTTACTCCAGGACGCTCAGCTGTTCCTCGTCAGCTCCTGTTAGCGAGCCCCGGCTCCTCTCTCCCGGGTCTGCTGAGCTGCAATCGAGGTCCACCACATATGTCTCTTTCGGGAGGGCCATGGAGGGCGTAGCTCACTCAGCACCGGTCCAGCTTCTCCAGTTACCTTCTTTGTACGATCATCTCCCCTTCTCTGCTATGTATGCCACCTCCGCTGGGCTGGAGCGTATTTTTTTAAGCGCTTTGGTGCCCTCTCGTCTTTCCGAGCGTCTGCTCGGGGCTGGCCGCCATCTTCGTCTGCCTCCTCTCTCAGCCGCAGATCTGTTGGAGCCCTTTCCCATACGGTTTCAGATCCCGGAATCTTTCCGCAACCACATCACCAGGTACTGTGAACCTTCGGAACTTCGATTAATCCATTAAAGTCATGTTTGAAGCCAGGATTATTGTCTGGATTTAAGTGGGCAGCTGGAGCGTCTAGTTGCGTCTAGTCAGCCATGTTTCTTGCCACACCCTCGTATGCTGGCCTTTTTGGCCTAGATTGCTAATAACAAAGCTGCCTTGTTTCAGTTCACCAACTAGTTTTCAAATGACTGAAACTACATTCCGCTCTACTAATGGCCTTCTTGGTTGTGGCAAAAGTGGAGCAATATTAACCAGTTGAAGAGATGCAGTCATAGCTTTAAATATATGTGAATTAAAGTAACAGAGTGACAGGTATCAATTCCAAAATTATCCTGTTAATGTTGCTTTAGGTTCACCCAAACACCAAAGTGAAATTTATATCCCAAACACTGGTAGGTTGAGGTGTGAACTGTGAAGGTACTGATTGAGGTTGAAACCGGTGTCAAAATATGTGAAAGAGTCAATAATGTGACAGTCAATGAGCGCTCACAAAATTTCAATTGTAGATATGGGATTTCTTCCAAATCAAAGATGGCAGCCAGATGTTGCATAATGATGTCATTAACTAATTTGACTCTTCACACGTCACATTGGCAGCGCGTGTGCATCAATCAGTGTGCCATGTCATTATAATTAGTGCTACATTCAATGTTAAGAGATGCCTTCCACTTGCAAACGCCCGCAAACAACTCCTTGTCGTTTAAGTATGGCCCTACAAAACTTATAGTAACTCTCCAAATGTGTATACTGACACTAGTTGGTCAATTAATGCCAAAGATGCTGTATGAAGACACAAGGCTGATGAGTAGTATCCAAACGGCTGTCTACAGAAACATGTTCAGTGACTCCAATGGTGAACAGCGACAGTGAGCTCTTGAGCGGTCTCCTTATCTCCTAATGTGTTGAAAGAGCAATTTATTTATATCTAAGAAAGGAGCTCACGTCCAGTACCGCCTGCTCCCGTGGATTCCGAATCCAGATGTCTACCAGCTATGTTGGCCAAAACACAGTGATAGGAGAGGTGGAACATGAAACTCCAACCAAATAACTTTGTGATTGAAACATACAGGTAAGTGAGAATAACATACTTCAATTGCATTAATATCTAACATCTAATACAATAAAGTTTGATCTATGTTGGCCTAGTTTTATATTCTATATATTTTTAGGTCGAAGCCTAGCGTAAGACTGCGCACATGCGTAGTCTCGCTGGCAAGATTTAGTGATATTGGGTAGCTTGCACTAGCGAGCTTTGAGCCCCGCCCCTCTTTCCCATTGGCCGGCGTCACCGTTTAGGCTAAACGGTGGCCGGCCATTGGGAAAGAGCTTGCGGTGACGTACAGTTTTCTCTCTTTCTGCCGTCCCACTTTGACTGGCTCCCCTGACTTCCTGCTGGAGTAAAAGGTTTGTTATCTTCTTTATGGGTCCAAACAGATGGCCCCATAAAGAAGATAATAAACCTTTTACGCCAGCAGAAAGTCCGGCCGAGCCCTTCCAAGTGGGACGGCAGAAATAGAGAAATGTGTACGTCGTGGCCAGCGCTGGTAAAGCGTGGGTGCCGCGATTATACCAAAATGAAAGTAATAGATGTTTATTCTATTTCTTTACTTTTGGTATAATCGCGGCACCCGCGCTTTACTTATAACATTTTAAAAGTAAAGCGAGGGTGCCGCAATTATACCAAAAGTAAAGAAATAGAAAAAACATCTATTTCTTTCATTTTTGTATAATTGCGGCACCAGCGCTTTACTTTTAAAATGTTATAAGTAAAGCGTGGGTGCCGCGATCATACCAAAATGAAAGAAATAGATGTTTTTTCTATTTCTTTACTTTTGGTATAATCTCGGCACCCGCGCTTTACTTATAACATTTTAAAAGTAAAGCACGGGTGCCGCGATTATACCAAAAGTAAAGAAACAGACAAAACATCTATTTCTTTCACTTAAGTATAATCGCAGCACCCGCGCTTTACTTTTAAAATGTTATAAGCAAAGCGCGGCTGCCTGGCGAGCGCTTTTTGAGTACTTAGCTATGGAAATACACTCTGGCGTGATATGTGCTAAATGTTTGCGTGGCATGCACTGTTGTGAAAGTAAACTACCCACTCACTCCATAAGAAGCAACTGCTGCGTTGGAAACTTGAGTGTTGTAAGATGTGTTCAGTTGGTATTGTTTATTTGTCCCTTAAGCACCGGGCGTCAAGTTTGGAACCTACAGAAGGGCATCTTAAATTTTTTTTGATGGTCGCCGCGGCAGTGCTGTCTGCATTCGCAGTCCTTGGTTGTATATGGCCTCCCGGGAAGAGCTTCACGTATTTCGACCAGTCACGTGGCGCTTTTAGCCAGTCATTACTTTTAAAGCAAAACCACTTCCTTGAAGTTGAATTCCCCTGTTAATATCGATGGGCCTATAAACAGCAGATGCACCTTGCTAAAAGTCCGGTCTAATTTAAAGTTAGATAGTTCCAGTCAAAAGTTGACTTAGCTGATGCACGCTTGTTGAGTGATTAGCTGAGATAAACCACACGTTTCTCGGACCGTTTCATTTTTTACCGTGGACCATTGATGCTGTTTGTACTGCCTCTCCGCCGATTTCTCCAACCTGGAGCCCATCTGGATATTTTGTTTGCAGGTTGGTCCCCTTCTCTGTACCCGCACCTACTTGTCATCAAAGATTGCACAGAAAAATCCTTCAATAAATGTGAACTAAGTTATGACTCATGTAATCTAGTGTTTTTACTGATAGAGATCGCAGGTCACCCGGCCATATAATTTCACCATACAAGTACCAGGCCCATAATATTTCCGATTTATCATATACCTTGATCGGGTGACCTATCACTCTCTACTACCAGTAACCCTGGGTTCCTTCCTATGATTTCTAGTGTACCCGACTTACCAATCCACCGTTACGGGTACCTATGACCACAATGGATCAGGGAGCTAGCTGTAAAAGAAAGGCAGGCAAAATACAAACTACCAACTTTATCCTTTGTATTCATAAATGACCACGGACAACTGAGAAGTTTTAAAAGTTTATCTTAGAAATCGAAATTTGATAAAATACAGTTTACAGCAAGAAGGCAATCTACAATCAGAATAACGAAAATCACATAACCATACAGGAAAAATATAAGGGCAACCATCTATGAGTCTATGATGAGGGAAACAGGAAATGATGAAATGAAATTCAAGAGTGTACTAGAATTTATACTATTGGGACATATTTCATGATTAAGACTCTCGGAAAACCTATACATCTATAGGAGGGTAGAAAAGTGGAACACGCTATAGTTCTAGCATCATTACTTCAATTCAGATTACAGGAGGGAAATATAAACACATCTATAATTCATAAACAGTATGGAGAGATTGTGCTCTAAAAGGTAGGGAAACATAGGAACATGCTATGGATATATATGCTTTGATTCTTCATATAGTAGATTGCGGAAAGCATGGAAAAATTAACGTATGCAAAGGTATGTCTTTATTGAAGCAAAGACAGAAAAATAGAAAGTGCAGTATAGAGTTTCGCACTTATAATTACCTAGACTGGTGTGAAAACCAACCCTGGCCACGGGTCAGTTAAGGACAGGATAAACCCCAAGGAAGGACAGTCATCAATGGGACAGCCGGTGCAGAATGGACACCCCAGGACAGGACAGGAAAACCAGATTAGGATCAGGACAGGACCACCAAGGCACGACCAGCACCCGCAGTTCAGAAGCAACGCCTGCGCTCCACCCTCTCTGCAGCTATCAGTCAGAACCCCGATTGGGTCAGCGAACTCCCCAGCAAAGTGCTCCGCCAGCACTTAAGGTTTAGTAAAATCTTTGAGTCTATGGTCAAATTCGGACAGAGTGCTCCGCAGCACCTCTGTATCAGTCACCTATTGAGTGCGTTGGGTCAGTCACAGGTCAGCTATTCAGACAAGTCGGACAATTTCTCTAGCTGAACCCAGGCTAGATATACTGTTTTCAGGTCAGTGTACCACCCCCCAAATGTTGCAAGTGTCAGAATCCCCAATTTTGATTGGTCCCCAGGTAGGATAGGCTAACACACCAATCAGGACAAACTTCTACAAGCTCACATTTGCATTTTATGGAACCGCCTAGCAGGTTTGGGGTTCCCATGGCTTATTCTACAGAATACAATAGAGAGATATACAAATGTATCGAATAAGGCACAATTCAGCTCCATCTTGCTGGGTCAGAGGTTGCGTTCACATGAGCATCTTGACTGTGACTGCCAGCTGGCTGAGTTCCACTGTTCAAGGTTGACTTTTCCCGGGCTGCGCGACATGCGCAGAAGGGACCTTCAAGATGGTTCACGTCTCACTCAGACCCCCCCATTTATCGCGGTACATAAAAAGTAAGCGAAAACAAATTAAAACATAGAAATAAATGAATTCACGACATACCATGAATAACTACTTTGTACTCCTTCAATAATAAAATATACTATTGCATTACAATTAGTGCAACAACAATAACACGAGAGCATCTGCTCAAGCTTCACCACGTTTAATACACAAGCAGCCATTTTGAGGCTATTACGCAAGCGCACATTTTCCCACCAGAACTGCAACCACGTCCCGTCACGTGAGTGTGACTAACGCATGCGCAGAAGCAATTTCCAAAGCGGCGGCCATTTTAGGGACAAGAGTTAATCGTTTTAGTAAAACACATAAGCAAGCGTCACTAATATACACGCACATCAAAAATAAAAGGAAATTAGTAAGACATACAAGTTGATTTATGGGATTATAAGTTATTCGGGGTTCTTGACTCAAGCAAGTCGCGTAATATGCGAAATCTTGCTCTATCAATCCCCTCTTTGATGATATTTACTATCATCACATAAACTAATGGAACCAGATGCCAACTTTTCTCACACTTTGTACATTTCCATCTCTTCCAACATTCGATTCAATTTCTCTTTCACATCTTTATCAGGGTGAGAGTTTTTCACCTTTTTGTAAATCTTATTATTCAAGTCTTCCAATTCAAGCTCATCCACACTCCGTTTCACACCTCCTCTATTCATAGTGTATTTCTTTGTGTGTTTGCGACATTTGCAGCAGATAAATATGAGGAAAATGAGGAAACCTATCACTCCAATTGGCATCAGTACCTTAAACAATAGACTTTTACCTAAGTTAGAAAACCAATGACCTACATTGGAGAGACCATCAACAAGTCTCTTCCAGGCACTGTCAACCTCCAGTGGTTTGAGTTCCTTTTCCAAATTAGTAATGTTTTTCACATACTTTTTGATCTGTACACTTTTGTCCGGTATGTAAGTGCAACAATGTTGCGCTTTCAGCATCCGGCAGACTCCGCCCTCTTTTGCTAATAAGGTATCAAGAGCAAGTCTGTTCTGCAAAACCATTGATCTGATCGCAACCATTTCGGTATTGACCAACAGAAATCCATGAGCTGTGTCAGTAGACAGCACATCCACTATTGTGGATAATTTGCAAATTCTGTGTGTGTTCAGAACCACTCCCACCCCAGGTATCAGTGCACTAAAAATACTACCCATTATTTCACCTACGCTTTCTCTTTTACTACGCACTAAGCCATTAGTGTTTTCGTTGCTTCCAGCAATTTCATTCACATGGTATATTCTCGGGAAGACAATGCCAAAATAGCAGCTTCCATACCAGTGATCCGTCAATTTGAAATAAGCCTTGTTTCCACATATATAATAAATTCCAGGAAACACAGGTTCTGACCCATGTTTGAAACCCCAACCTCCAATTACCTTGTAATTGTGTTCACATTGACTGGAACCAATGAAAATGTTATTATAATAACTAGTCCTTTCGCGGTGAAGACAGAGTTTCCCTTTCCTCTCGAAATCCAGCAACAAAGCAGGACCCGCCCCACTATTTGAGGTGCTTTCCATGTTTTCAGCCCATTTAGGAGTTCTCTGTCTTTTGTCATTTGCCTTTCTTTGGAAACTCTCCCTTCTTTTCTCTGCCATGTTTAGAAATATTTTCTCTTGTTCATGTAATGAACAGGTCAAGTTGTCTCTGTGTGCTTCATTTAAGTCTATGGTACCTATAGTCAGAAAGTATTCTCCCATATAACATGTAACGTCACTTTTGGTATGTACAGGATTCAAATTTCCACGTATAGGAAGTTCAGAAAATATCACGTCTGAGTTAGAGTAGTAGTACTGTAACGGTCCTCTTTTGTAAAATAAGCTTGCTAAAATACTACAAGAAATTCCATAAGTCAAGGGCAGGTGATGATAAGTCACGCCTTCAGCTACAGAAGTTGGTAGCTTCATACAGACATAGCAGGCTTCTATTTCCATAGTTTCTACATAATGCACTAACAGGTTTGCGAAAACATTCAAATGTGTTTGGTTCTTAACTCCGTGATAATGTAGTCCTTCCTCATCTGATGCTTCTAAGTCTAGTTTTGTTTGTCTGAGTGCCTTTTCACGTCTTTCTACACTTCGTGTTGTCAGTTCTTCAGTGTCAGTAGTCACAGTCTGTGTAGGGTCAATATTAGTATTTTTGCTCATCATATAAGGAATGAAAACGGTTAATCCTATCCATATTATTGTCACTATAGCTATACTACATATACATACTTTGCAGCATGTTTTGCAACAATTGCGTTTAGGCCTTCCATTCACATTTGAATCAGACATTTTTGTTCAGAAGAAGTTTCTTAACCCCTCTTTGTAACTTTACACAGGTAGCTTACACTGGGCAACTTCAAGTAAGCTCGTCTTCTTCGGCAGACAGATCAGCAATCTGTTCTTCGTCACTTTCGTCAGAGATATCAAGGTCCTCAAATTCCTCCAAAACTAAGTACGTCCATTCAGGATCTTGGTATTTTTCGTTCAGTCTTTTTATTTGATCACTCCTTCTCTTGGAGCTTTCTCCAGTTTGCTCTGCAATTCGTGAACTTTTTCTTTTTTCTGCAAGTTTCTCTTCTACTGTTTTTATTCTCAGTCTCAGTCTTTTAATATATCCTGGTTCGATATTTTTCTTTTTCTTGAGTCTTTTAGCTGGCACTGTGATTTGGCTTTCTTCTAATGCTCTTTTATTTTCATGTGTTTTTGGCACTTCTACTTCTGTTTCTTCCCTTCCTGTCTGACTAGTTCCAGGTCTTGTATCTATTTCTTCTGCCTGGTTACTAAGCTGGCCTGATTCAGGTGAATTTTTGTTTTGGCTTTTGAATGTCTCTATTTCTGAGTCCTGATCACGTTCTTCTATTTCTATCTGATCCTGTTCAAGCACTTCGATCTCTTGATTTTCTTCTGCTCGAACTTTTGGACTAGTTCTAGTCTGTCCCTTTTCAGTTTCAGGAGTTTGTGGAGGTGTATCAATCACCTGTTCTGTCCCTGTCTGACCTTCTCCTTCCTCAGACTTGACGTGAATCTCAATAATCTGAGGCTCTTCGCCTGTGCCTATCTCCTCCTCTCTATTCCACTCTCTATCTTTGTAGGTTCGATCTCTTGTTCTGATTGGGTCTTCAGTTAGGTCGATTATGGGTATCCAATCATCTTGACTGGTGCTCGGTTGTTCGTCATCAGCTACTTCAGGACCAACGTCTGCAGACCCCTCAGCTGGACAACCTTCAGCGTCAGGTTCCTTGTCTGGAATCACCTTTTGTGTATGGCTGGCATGGATCCACTTGGGAACGCCTGCACACTTCACCGCTGTCGTGGTCACCAATATCACTTGGCGCTTTTTCCCCCACCTCGGTGCAAGGCAACTCGAACGAGTATGTTTCTTGATTGCAACCCAGTCGCCAGGAACCAATTTGTGGACTGGAGTTGTTGGATTGGCGACGGCGTCTTCCCCAATCTGGCAAGAGATAGAACGCACTTGGTCACCTAGTTGCTTGCAGTACTCAAGTACCAAATCATCAGAAATGTTTAACAGTTTGTATCCTGGTACCCATGCTTGTCTCATCACTCTTCCCATCAGGATTTCATGAGGGCTCAGGCCCGTTTTTCGGTCTGGAATACTTCTGAGTCCCATCAGAACGAGAGGCAAGGCATTTATCCAGTTCATGCCTGTAGAATCACACAATTTCCCTAATCTCGATTTTATAGTGCCATTTATTTGTTCCACCACTCCAGAAGCCTCTGGACGATATGCACAGTGCAGCTTTTGCGTGATCTTGAATGCTTTACAGAGCTGATCGATAACCTCATTCTGAAAATGTTTGCCTCTATCTGATTCAATAGTGACTGGAACCCCGAACCTAGGTATCAATTCTTTCAGTAATAATTTGGCTACAGTGATGGCGTCATTCTTTTTGGCAGGGTAGGCTTCCACCCATTTTGAAAACAGGCAGACAATGACAAGGACGTATCTTTTTCCCTCACAACGGGGCATGGTGATGAAATCAATCTGTACTCTCACAAAGGGACCCCCTGATTTCCCAATTTTCCCTAATTCAACCGCCGTTCTTTTCCCAGCGTTGAATTGCTGACATGTTAAGCACCTCTGGCAGAGCGACTCTGCTACTTTCCTGAACTTCGGATTGTACCATGTTTGTTGGAAAACCAGAACCATGGCGTCCCTACCAGTGTGTGAATCTCCATGTATCAGTCTGGCCATAGAAGCAAGCAGATGTCTAGGCAACACAGGCATACCATTTGGGCCCACAATGACACCATCCTCACTTCTTGGTCGACAACCAAGTTTTCTCCACTTTTCTTTCTCTTTCGATGGCACAGCATGCTGCCAATCTCTCACCTCTTCCCAGGTAGGCACCTCTTCAAACACCATAAGTTGGCAGCTGTTTCCAGGTCCCCCCAGTTTAACATTTACAGACATGCGATTTCTGGCACAATGTTTGGCCACTTCATCAGCAAAGTTATTTCCCAAAGTTATAGGGTCAAGGCCCGTTTTATGAGCAGCACATTTGACCACTGCCAATTCCTTTGGTAATTGGATTGCCTCCAGTAAATCTTGTACAACCCTTCCATTTCGAATGGGAGTACCTGAAGAAGTCAGAAACTCTCTTTGTAGCCACAATTGGCCGAAGTCATGCACAACCCCATAACAGTACTGACTGTCAGTATATACTGTTATTCTTTTATTTTTTCCAATTTTACAGGCTCTTATCAATGCAATAAATTCGGCTACTTGTGCAGACTTTACTCCAAATAAACAGGATGCTTCTTTAATGCTGTCCATAGTGACTACAGCATAAGCGGCACTTAGGCCTACTAATTTGTGTCTCATACATGAGCCATCCACAAACAGCTCTTCATCTTTAACAGGCAAAGGCATTTCTTTAATGTCTGGGCGGGGTTTAGTACTGAATTCTGTCAGGTCAATGCAGTCATGCTCGTTCTCTCCCTCAGCTTCTACAATCATTGAGTCAGGGAGTAGGGTGGCGGGATTAAGGATATTACACCGAGAAATAACTACATTTGCAGCACCCACGAGAATCCTCTCGTATTTAGTCAGCCGACTAGGGGTGAGATATTGAGTTTTAGTTCGGGTTAATAAAATCACAACTGCATGAGGAACATACACAGTTACAGGATGTCCCATTACAATGGATTCACTCTGTTCTAAACTCGTGCAAGTTGCAGCTACTGCTTTCAGACATCCGGGTAATCCAGCAGCCACTAGATCCAAAGTGGCAGAAAAATATGCCACTGGACGTCTAGTCAAACCATGCTCCTGAGTTAAGACTGACGGTGCACAATTGTCTCGTGTGTCACAGAACAGGGCAAACTCTTTAGAATAGTCAGGCATCCCTAAAGCAGGGGCTGCACACAGACAATCTCGTAATTTAGTAAATGCTGTTAAGCTTTCATCATCCCATTCTACTGGGTCCTTTGCTCCTTTCTTTGTCATATTTATCAAAGGCTTTGCCAAGACTGCGAATCCCACAATCCATTGCCTGCAGTAACCTACAACCCCAAGGAACATTCTGATCTCTTTCTGAGTACGGGGTAACTGCATTTTTTGAATTATTCTGACTCTCTCCGAGGTGACTTTTCTGATGCCTTTTTCTATCTGGTGTCCCAAATATTTCACTGACTTTGAACAGAACTGCAATTTTTCAGGGGCCACTTTATGTCCCTTTTCAACTAGGTGAGTCAGCAAGGCAATGGTGTCAACCACACAATCTCTATGACTTTTAGATGCCACCAAGAGGTCGTCGATATATTGCACCAAAACAGACTTTCCAGGTAAGACTAACGATTCAAGGCATTTTTTCAGAATCTGATTAAAGATAGAGGGGCTTTCTGTGTACCCCTGGGGGACACGATTCCAAACATACACGTGACTGTCGAAAGCAAATGAGAAAAGAAATTTGCTGTCTGGATGCAATGGGATTGAAAAGAATGCGTGACATAGGTCTATCACAGTAAACCACTCAGCATCCCAGGGAATCTGATACAGGATCACTGCTGGGTTCGGGACAATAGGACAGCAAGGAACCACAATTTTGTTTACCTTTCTCAGGTCCTGCACTACTCTGTACTTGCCACTAGGTTTCTTGATTCCAATTATGGGTGAGTTACACGGACTACTCATTACTTCTTGTATGATGTTTGCTTCTAGCAATTTTTGTATTTCAATAGCAACTCCTGCTCTCACTTCGGCACTCATTTTGTATGGCTTGGTATTGGGATAAACTGCATTTTCTTTCATGGCTATTTGTATTGGGTCTACATTTGCCATTAATCCTACATCCTTTCCAGTAAAGTCCCATACCTTTGGTTTCACTGTCTGTTGGAGTTCTTCAGGTAAGTCTTGTATAGTCATTCGTTTAATTTCTGAGTCAGGTCTGATTAACATTAATTTGTAGATGCCATCTTCGTCTGGGGTTTGAATTTCAACGCCTTTTGGTGTGCAAAAGATGGTGCAATTCATTTTGCACAACAAATCACGTCCCAGTAAGTTTACAGGACTGGTATCACACACTACAAATCTATGCATTTCTTTGAAATTCCCTATTGTGATCTCCATGGGCTCGGTAACGGGGGTACTAATCAGTTGATTAGATACACCCACTAATTGGATTGCTTTTCCCGAGAGGGGTAGGTTTGGAACGTCCGCTGTTCTCACAGTAGAACGGGTAGCACCAGTGTCCAATAGAAAGGTGACATCATTTCCATCAACCTTTCCTTCAATGTATGGCCCTGACTGGTCTACCGGCAAGGAGGCGCCAAGTACGCACTCCTCGTCCTCCCCTCTCAGGCCCCGTCAGTACTGGTCGTCACAGAGAAAAGTGTCATTCAACAGAAACTGCGAAGTTGCTGCATTTCTATTCTCATTTCCTTCCCAGATTTCTATGTCATCACCCTGCGGTGATTTCCCCTTATAATTTTGTTTTGGCGCTCGGGGCAATTGACTTGCTTTTACCTGTTGCTGGGTCTTTCTTGGTTTTTCATTCTGCGTCTGTGGAATTAAATCAGGGGTTTGGGTATTATCATGCTGTAAATATGGACACTCGTCTCTCCAGTGCCCGATTTCTCCGCACTGGTGACAGGGAAATTTCTTTTTAGCTTCTTCTCTGCTCATTTTTACTTTGGGCTTCCCTCCACCCCCAGAGCCTTGAATTTGGGTATTCTTATTCATTTTACTCAATTGCTTTTCCTGCTGTTCTGCTAACTTTACTTGTGCCCACATGACTTTCTCCTTTAAAGCCTTTCGTTTATCTGCCATCTCGTCCTCACAGTATTTTGCATACCGTAAGACCTCATCCATTTTCTTAGACTGCCAACAAGTCTTATTGTCTTTAATCCACTGGCAAATTTCAGGTCTTAAACCATTTACAAACCTGTAAATGAAGTGGGTCATGTCCTTCATCTCGATGTTGTCTATACCACTGTAGGTTTTAAACACCTGTAACAGTCTTTCATAAAAGGAGTGCACAGTCTCATCCCTTTCCTGCGTGGTTCTATCTTTCTTAGTCCAATCAGTTTCCTTTGCAGGCACCTTTTGCTTCAGGTGCAAAATTACCTGATCATATTTTTTCATTACTTCGTCAGATGGGGCTCCTGTGTTAGCGTCCCTCGGGTATCCCTCACTAGGCCAACCTATGGCGATCTTACACTCGGTCCATAAATCTACAGGAACCACTATATCAAAGAACCCATCCAAGTCTTTCCACAGGCATTTCTGTACCTTTACAAACCTTTCCACTTGCCTGTACCAGTCCACAGGTTTCTCTCGTAATTTTGGGAAATCATTTGTAAAGGACACAATATCCTGTCTGGACCATGGAACATGCACGTATTTTCCACCTGGCACTTCGCGCATAGGATATAACTGCTCTGGTTTGTCAGCATCCTTTAGTACGAATTCAGGAGTCGCTTGTTTGGATCTAGCCTCATCTTTCTTTTTGGCCCATCTGGCTTTCCATCTTTCTACGTCTCCCCATTTCTGCAACACAGTCAATAATTCTTTGACCTGTGCCTTCTTCCCTGACACATTCAGGTTTTCCAGATCCTTGTCCGAGAAATCTGCTCTGTACGGTTTTTGCAAAGGTTTTGATTTTGAAATATCTATTCCCATACTAGCTGCAGTGTCAGTCAGTTTTTCATGGAGTACTCTAACATTTCGAGTAAGGCTCTTGCAGATAAACAGCAGTTCTTCTTCCGAGTAGGTATTTAGTCTGTCTAATCCTACATTTCCTGCCATTAGTTCTTCTATTTCTACTCTCTGTTTATAGAGATCTAAAGGTTTCGACTGTTGAACTTGTTTTTCTAATTCTAGACTCCATCTCTCGATTTCTTCAGGAGTCACTAGAGTGACACTCTTAGTACCTGAAGTTGATTCCATTTGAATCTCCCTCGTATTGAAAGGATTATGTCTTTTCTGCATCCTTCTCCCTGTGTCCCTAATGGGCAGATCCATTAGCGAGACCTCAGACTCGCACTCACTTGTCTGATCATCTACGATTAAGGGTTCTGGTCTCGGCTGTGCTATAACTGGGGTAATAACTGGAGTTTTTGGACTCCCTTGTTGGTCCCCATACAATGGAACCACTGGTCCAATAGTTACTGGGATTGTCAATGCTTCAGGGCTTGTATTTAACTGGGAGATTTTCTGAATTATCTCAGCTCTCTGCTTTGCTCGGGCCTCTCGTTCCCTGTCCTCCAATATCCTTTCGACTGAATTGTCATGTAATACCTGTGGGGTCAAAGTTGCAGCATAACTCGGGGCAGTGGGATGTGTCTCACTTGGTCCTTCACCATAATTGGGTTTTGGGTACGAAGTTCCTGTGCCTAGGGATCTTGGTTCTTCCTCATACCGAGGTTTTAAGAACGGCATTCCTGAACTTGATGGTCTTGCCTCACCTTCGTAGGGAGGTCTAGAACAAAAGTCTCTTTCGCGTGAGTATCTCGCTTCTCCACTAGCGGGTATTCTAGGATAAATGTCTCTTGCATCTATGGGTCTTAAACTCTCGGTATGGGAAGGTATTTGACAACTCCCTCCTACACTTGCGGATCTGGCCTCATCCTGGGGCGGAGTTCTTCGAGAATATTCCCTTTCGCTAGAAGGTCGGTGTCCTTCATTATAAGGAGGCGGACTTCTTATAAACATGTCATCTAACAATTCATCATCCGATTCCCCAATGGGCACCCAATGTTTGCATTTTTCTGTTTTCTTCTCCCCCCCCAGGAGGACCACCCATGGGCATCATTGGAAACAGTCCTTCTACAATCATATTCTGTCTCCACTGTTTCATCTTTTTGTCACGGGTCTCTTGTTTCAGTTTTGGATAAAATTTTGTTAACCCTTTATCCATTCGGGGCTTATCCCTTTCAAAAGCCTCGATTTCCCATTCCTCTAGTGCTTCATACTGCGTTAATCTAGGTCTGGGATGTAAATCATTTATTCGGGTTCTTAAATTAAATAGAATCCTGCCGTTAAATGTACCTTCTAATGGGAAAGCCAATATTCCGTCATCTTTTGTGTATTCCGCCCAGTTTTCCAACCATACACATGAGTGGTACCCTTTATCAAACATCATGAAACATGCGGGAGTATTAGGTGGCGGAATGACAACACCTTATCTGGTTCTTATTGGTTTGTCTTTTTTTAAATAATTTTTCACCTTTTTCACAAGGGATAATTTTCTCTTATTTCCGTACATAATGTCGGTTTTATGCCCTTTCCACTGATCGTTCTCAAACCCTAAATATCGCGGATCAGGTGTAGTATGCGGTCTATACAAATGCCACATATAATTTCCTTCATGCGACTGTTGTTTACAAAATCACTCCCAATCTAAACGCGTTTCTTATTTTCCGTGCGACCAATGAAATGCACGAATTCAAATAATCTCGACCAATGGGTGCGCGGCCTTTTCCGCGAGACAGTTCTCACGCCTCGGCACTCACCCCTCCTTTACAATTTCAGCTCCGCTACACACCCGCTGTGTCTACCAATCCCAGCGCGGCACAGAGTGACGTCAGAGCAGCTTTGCAACTGACTCCCTCCTTCACAAGGTAACGGAAACTTTCTTTCTAAAGTGCTAGTACTTGGTTATTTAACAACGAATACACATTCGCCACTGTACTCGAGTGTCTAGACAGTAAAGATTTGTTTCACTGCAAGTAAACTTCTTCCATTTACTTTTCACACACTACGGATAGATCTCTTCCGCCTACCCTTCACTCAAGCATTGGAGAACCTGTTACTTCCTTAGACTCATCCACTTTCTGGGATATATTCTAAGTCTAAAGTTTCACCCGCGAACCCCTTTGCTATCACCCAAGCTCCGACGAACCTGCTGCTCCTTCCGATGTGACCCTTACTAGGTTATATCACAATAGAATTTTTGCCAGGGTTCCCGTTGCTATAATTTATTCATACATACATTCAGAAACCCTAGTTAGTGCTTCCAGTTCTACCTAACCTGCACCAACTTTCCTAAAGCCAGTGACCTCAAAGCAAGTGGATTCTCTTCACCACTCGCTATTCAATTCCCCGGGGATTCCCAACAACATGAAATGTGTTAATACATATATCAGTACAATAATAGGAAAAACAATTTAAAACATTTCATAATTTTTCAAAGCAAAACATTTCACGTGAGTGATCAGTTCACCAATGTTTACCTTTGTAGCAGCATAAACACACAAACAAAAACAAAAAAAAACTTTTAGCAGCATCCAACTTATCTAGCTTAACTAGTCCTACCTAACTTTAACTAGTCCCTAACCATTACCTCTGCTACCAGAAAATTACTGATAGAGATCGCAGGTCACCCGGCCATATAATTTCACCATACAAGTACCAGGCCCATAATATTTCCGATTTATCATATACCTTGATCGGGTGACCTATCACTCTCTACTACCAGTAACCCTGGGTTCCTTCCTATGATTTCTAGTGTACCCGACTTACCAATCCACCGTTACGGGTACCTATGACCACAATGGATCAGGGAGCTAGCTGTAAAAGAAAGGCAGGCAAAATACAAACTACCAACTTTATCCTTTGTATTCATAAATGACCACGGACAACTGAGAAGTTTTAAAAGTTTATCTTAGAAATCGAAATTTGATAAAATACAGTTTACGGCAAGAAGGCAATCTACAATCAGAATAACGAAAATCACATAACCATACAGGAAAAATATAAGGGCAACCATCTATGAGTCTATGATGAGGGAAACAGGAAATGATGAAATGAAATTCAAGAGTGTACTAGAATTTATACTATTGGGACATATTTCATGATTAAGACTCTCGGAAAACCTATACATCTATAGGAGGGTAGAAAAGTGGAACACGCTATAGTTCTAGCATCATTACTTCAATTCAGATTACAGGAGGGAAATATAAACACATCTATAATTCATAAACAGTATGGAGAGATTGTGCTCTAAAAGGTAGGGAAACATAGGAACATGCTATGGATATATATGCTTTGATTCTTCATATAGTAGATTGCGGAAAGCATGGAAAAATTAACGTATGCAAAGGTATGTCTTTATTGAAGCAAAGACAGAAAAATAGAAAGTGCAGTATAGAGTTTCGCACTTATAATTACCTAGACTGGTGTGAAAACCAACCCTGGCCACGGGTCAGTTAAGGACAGGATAAACCCCAAGGAAGGACAGTCATCAATGGGACAGCCGGTGCAGAATGGACACCCCAGGACAGGACAGGAAAACCAGATTAGGATCAGGACAGGACCACCAAGGCACGACCAGCACCCGCAGTTCGGAAGCAACGCCTGCGCTCCACCCTCTCTGCAGCTATCAGTCAGAACCCCGATTGGGTCAGCGAACTCCCCAGCAAAGTGCTCCGCCAGCACTTAAGGTTTAGTAAAACCTTTGAGTCTATGGTCAAATTTGGACAGAGTGCTCCGCAGCACCTCTGTATCAGTCACCTATTGAGTGCGTTGGGTCAGTGACAGGTCAGCTATTCAGACAAGTCGGACAATTTCTCTAGCTGAACCCAGGCTAGATATACTGTTTTCAGGTCAGTGTACCACCCCCCAAATGTTGCAAGTGTCAGAATCCCCAATTTTGATTGGTCCCCAGGTACGATAGGCTAACACACCAATCAGGACAAACTTCTATAAGCTCACATTTGCATTTTATGGAACCGCCTAGCAGGTTTGGGCTTCCCATGGCTTATTCTACAGAATACAATAGAGAGATATACAAATGTATCGAATAAGGCACAATTCAGCTCCATCTTGCTGGGTCAGAGGTTGCGTTCACATGAGCATCTTGACTGTGACTGCCAGCTGGCTGAGTTCCACTGTTCAAGGTTGACTTTTCCCGGGCTGCGCGACATGCGCAGAAGGGACCTTCAAGATGGTTCACGTCTCACTCAGACCCCCCCATTTATCGCGGTACATAAAAAGTAAGCGAAAACAAATTAAAACATAGAAATAAATGAATTCACGACATACCATGAATAACTACTTTGTACTCCTTCAATAATGAAATATACTATTGCATTACAATTAGTGCAACAACAATAACACGAGAGCATCTGCGCAAGCTTCACCACGTTTAATACACAAGCAGCCATTTTGAGGCTATTACGCATGCGCACATTTTCCCACCAGAACTGCAACCACGTGACGTCACGTGAGTGTGACTAACGCATGCGCAGAAGCAATTTCCAAAGCGGCGGCCATTTTAGGGACAAGAGTTAATCGTTTTAGTAAAACACATAAGCAAGCGTCACTAATATACACGCACATCGAAAATAAAAGGAAATTAGTAAGACATACAAGTTGATTTATGGGATTATAAGTTATTCGAGGTTCTTGACTCAAGCAAGTTGCGTAATATGCGAAATCTTGCTCTATCAATACCATGCATTTTTGATCCTGGATAATGCAAAATATCATATCATGATCGTTGGCATGTTGGCAAAAGTCGACAGGTCTCCTTGTGTCTTAATGTTGATGCCATATTCACTTCTATGTGACTAATATGCAACTCTCAGTGGTCTGCGCACAATATGCTTTCCATCATGAAGGCAAGCGAATCTATCCACAAAAATTTATTTTTCAATACTTCATCAGAGTCTGAGTGCTTTATGTATTGTTCTTTAGGCAAGCTGTCCAATTGTGTGCCTTTCTCAAAGACCAATGGTTTCTGCCTGTTTCTGACCCCACCCCGGCCATTCCACATTCCGGGTGTGGTCATTCTCTGGTTTCAATGAGCCCCGCTCCAGTACGTGACAGTGTGACCCAGTGCGATGTAAAGGAGCGCTGGACCAAGAGGGCCCACGGGTACCAGTCACTTCATTTACAAGCGGGAGGCAACAGCAGTTCTAATGTGTGTGGGGCAGTGCCTTCTCAAGGTACATAAAGCGCCTATGGCACCCCTGCTTTTCCAGTAACGCAGTAACAAATACTTCCATACACACGCCATACCCGCGCACCTTCGTCTTGTCCTACCATACCCCTGCTGCCTTCTGCGGGGCCGCTCATAGCAGAAAGGGACCTCATGCCTGAACCTCTGCGGTCACTGTGGTGCGAGCGTTAACCCAACATGAGAGGCGTCATGTGCATCTCACTCCTTGCCAACAACAGCACTGGTTTGCCCCACAAATGGCGTTACCGAAGCACTCCAGTCCTAACCTGGCACCCCTGCTTTTTCAGCACAGCTGCAACAAACCTCACCAGTGCACTGGCACGGCAACTCAACCCTGTCCTGTTGCATGCCATTTCACATTTTTTCTACCCCTCCACAGGACACTGTTCTAACTGCCGTGTATCACACGCCCCTCCAGTACAAAATGAAAAGGTACTAAACAGGCACAGTAGCAGGCACAGGAGATGGGATAGCTCGGTGCTCTTTGCAGTCAGGAGTGACAGAGCTGGCTCAGCTTGCCCCTGCTTTGGGCACCACAAGGCTGGGCATGAGGGATCCCAGGCTGCAACATAGGCACAGGTAGGCACTGAATTAGGCCTGCCTCCCCCGGACACTCCCTCTGTCTGTGTGGAGCCAGTCTAGGCGTCTGCCCGTGGTTTTAGGACGGGTAGGCTGCGGATGGAAGTCCCTGCCATGCAAATGTGTTGCACTGCGTCACGTGGCACGGTTAAACAAAACAAACGGCAACGGAATGCGTTTTGTTATTGGTTGTGCACACCTATAAGATAATACGCTCCCCCACTGACCTCCAGGTACAGCGGTGCTGGGGCAATTTCCTGACTGGGGAGGTGGCCGGGGGCATCTGTTCACTAAAATTAGAGGGATTCTGGGATAATTAACATAATAGGGATTACTGTTGTTTCCAAAGGAGGCATACAGTGCAGCAAATGAGCGAAACACTGAACTGGGGAGCGTGTTGTGGGAGGGAAGGAGTCAGAGGGAATGGTAGTCAGAATGTTTTTGCCAATATGTTAATCATTACATCTATTTATTTTAAAATATAGTTATTTAAAAGAAATCATTAATAAATCACAGTGGTTGAACCAGGCTTGCACACTCTCTACTACTCTCTACTACTCCACTACTCTCTACTACTCCCTCTCTACTACTCACTCGCTATTACTCTACTACTCCCTACTACTCTCTCTCTACTAGTCACTCTCTACTACTCATTCTCTACTACTCACTCTCTACTACACACTCTCTACTACTTGCTCTCTACTACTCGCTCTCTACTACTCTACTACTCACTCTACTACTCACTCTACTACTTTACAACTCACTCTACTACTCACTCTACTACTCACTCTCTACTATTCCACTACTCTCTACTACTCACTCTCTACTACTGCCTACTACTCTCTCTGTAGTACTCACTCTACTACTCACTCTCTACTACTTTCTACTACTCACTCTCTATTACTCCCTACTACTCACTCTTTACTACTCTTTACTACTCAATCTACTACTCACTCTCTACTACTCTCTACTACTCCCTCTACTACTCACTCTCTACTAATCACTCTCTACTACTCACTCTACTACTCACTACCACTCACTTTTTTGACAATATGTTAATCATTATAATACAGTATGCTTAAATATCTGGCTAACTTTTTCTATTTATTTTAAAAGATAGTTATTTAAAAGAAATCATTAATAAATCACAATGGTTTAGCCATGCTTGCACACTCTCTACTACTCTCTACTACTCACTCTCTACTACTCTACTACTCTCTCTCTACTACTCACTCTCTACTACTCACTCTCTACTACTCCCTACTACTCACTCTTTACTACTCTCTACTACTCAATCTACTACTCACTCTCTACTACTCTCTACTACTCCCTCTACTACTCACTCTCTACTACCCACTCTCTACTACTCACTCTACTACTCACTTTTTTGCAAATATGTTAATCATTATAATACAGTATGCTTAAATATCTGGATAACTTTTTCTATTTATTTTAAAAGATAGTTATTTAAAAGAAATCATTAATAAATCACAATGGTTTAGCCATGTTTGCACACTCTCTACTACTCTCTACTACTCCACTACTCTCTACTACTCACTCTCTACTACTCTACTACTCCCTACTACTCTCTCTCTACTACTCACTCTCTACTACTCACTCTCTACTACACACTCCCTACTACTTGCTCTCTACTACTCGCTCTCTACTACTCTACAACTCACTCTACTACTCACTCTCTACTACTCACTCTACTACTCCACTACTCTCTACTACTCACTCCCTACTACTCTCTCTCTACTACTCTCTACTACCCACTCTCTACTACTCTCTACTACTCACTCTCTACTACTCCCTACTACTCAATCTACTACTCACTCTCTACTACTCTCTACTACTCACTCTCTACTGCTCTACTATTCCCTACTACTCTCTCTCTAGTACTCACTCTCTACTACTCACTCTCTACTACTCTCTCTCTACTACTCTCTACTACTCACTCCCTGCTACCCACTCTACTACTCTCTACTACTCACTCTCTGCTACTCTCTCTACTACTCACTCTCTATTACTCATCCTCTACTCTCTACCTCTCTCTACCTCTCTCTCTACTACTCTCTACCTCTACCTCTCTACCACTACACCTCTACCTCTCTACCTCTCTCTACACGCACACATATGCACATATATATGCATATGCATTTATATATATGTATGTGTATATATATATATATATGTGTATATATATATATATATATAATCTGCATATCTATATAAATACAAATATAAATGCATGCATACATGTACATATATGCATACATATGCATGTTATGTACATGAAAGTTTGAAAAAACTAATAAAAGCAATGCTAAAAAGCCACCTAATTACAAACAGAATTGCTTTAACTTAAACGAGGGCGAGACCTATTGCATTTTCAATGCTTGTTTATTCTAGTGTTCACAGTTTTATTTTTTCATTAAAAAGGCAGCACTGCCCAAACCAAGAACCAAGAGGTCAGACCATGGCAAGCTAGTGTGATGGTTCCATTTTCTTTATTATAAACACATAGAGGATCTGAGGAAGAGGAGGGCCCTAGGTTAGAAGGCGTACTACTCCCTATCTATTGTATAAACTCACAGAAAATACGCTTCATTACAGGGGGAAGGGGGAAGAAAAACAATACCAAACACTAGTATAGTGTGGTTATCAGGGCTAAGTGTCCAACCAAATGAAGGGGAGGAGGAAAGGGGAGAGGAGAAGGAAAAACTCTTCTAGGACAAGAACTCGCAATCACCCAGGGTGATATGCTTCAGCATATTTTCTGTGAGTTTATGGTTTAAATCTTTTATTGGCATTTCAGACAGAACAAAAATGAACAGGACCTCCTGCTCCTTCAGGACAGTGCAATACAGACTTCTCAAGTAAGCGAATATGATTTACCAAGTAATTGCTAGGAGCTGGTCAACCAAGAACAACCCACAGAAACATGCTTAAACAATAAACCTCCCCCCGCCCCCACCCCTCCCCCTGTCCACAAATTATAACAATGATAGTATCAAGGAAGCTAGCGCTGTCTAGAGAACTGAGGGCGCCTGGGGCCGTGCTGTTCGGGGATTGGCGTGTCTGCCAAGCGAAGGAGCCGTAAGTACCGGGGGCAGCTCAGTTCCCGGAATTCCTCTGTGAGAAGGGTCAGGAAGGGTCGCCACAACTCTGGGAATTCGCTACGTCTGCCCCCCTGTGTGAGAGATAGTTTCTCCATACCCAGCACCATTCACAACCTGTGCAGCCAACCCGAGTGAGGAGGGGCCTGAGGGGATCGCCAGTGTGCGAGTATGTTCTGAGTAGCAGCACCGAGGGCGATGGCTATGAGGCGGCCTCTCCTGGATTTCAAGGGGTACATCAGTGCGTTGGGGAACCCTAACAGGATATATGCTGGGAAGCGTGGGAGCTGGGTTTCCATGTGTGAGTCGATATCGTCAAGAATTGTGGCAGTCTATCACAGCTCCAAAGTAGGTGTTCTAGTGTGCCTAGTTCCCCACATCCCAGCCAGCATCTGTCACTGATGTGAGGGTCGAACCTATGGAGGTGTTCCGGCGTATGATATCAATAAGTGGCTACTTTAGTTAGCGTTTCGGTAAGGCCTGCGTGGTAAGCCGAGTGCCGGGCCCTGTAGTATATAACACTCCATTCTTTATGGGAAAGAGTTCTCCCCAGTTCCGGTTCCCAGCGAGCCCTGCTGGCGTTATAGGTATGTGTAGATGCCGCAAGCAGATGCTTATATAAGTCAGAAACCAGTTTCTTGTCGGAGGAGCGGGTGATTAGCCATTGCTCGTATGGAGTTAAATACCGTTGTGCGCTGGGTTTGATCTGAGGCTGGAGTGCCCAGTGTCTAAGTTGTAACTAAGGCAGTCTATCCGACTCTGGAATGTCATAGGCCTCTCTGAGTTGCGAAAAGGAGAGGATGCCCTCGAGATTAAAGAGGTGTCCTAGTGACCGACACGGAGAGGGGCGCCAGTTCGCAAACGCTTTGGGGTTCAGTCCGGGAGTGAATTCAGGGTTATTAAACAGCAGGGTCATTGGGTAAGGAAAGGACGTCAGCTCATGTTTGATCACAGTGCGATCCCATGCCTCCAGGGTGGCCACTAGGAATTGGTAGGCGAGAAAACGGCCCTTGATCTCCGCCTCCCTCTGGACCACTCTACCGCAAAATGATCTGGAGACTAGTATCGCAACCCCTGCAGACTTGGTGGGGAGTGAGGAGAATAACTGTGTAGGGAAGGCGCGGGATATCGACCTGTGCTGGTCCTTACATGGCAGGTGAGTTTCCTGTAAGAGGCAAACGTCTGCGTCAGAATGCTCTAAGAAGGACAGGACTGCCCGCCGCTTGATAGGGTTATTTAGACCCCGGACATTGAGTGTTAAAATCTTAAGCCCTTGGTGTACCATCTAGCATGGAAGGTGTGGCAAGGGCAGCGTGGAAGTCCCATTCGTGGGCAGGAGTACCTGGAAGGGATGATGGCCGCTTCCCAAGAGCTACAAGATTAAGACAAAGGGGAGAAATGTAGACAGGGGGACCCTCCCAACCAACACAAAAATAAAAACCAAAAGAAAACCCTCACAACCTCTCCAAGAACCACCCTAGCCCTACCCAACCCCAAGACAAAACCCACCCCCTGACCCAATCCCACCCACCGACCCACCCCCAACCTCAACAGCCCATGAGCAGAAAGAGTGTTTGAACAAAGTCTGTCGTCCCAGGACGGCCAGAATAAACAACCACTTGGGGGGGCATGGTTTGTCAGCAGAGGGGGATAAACGCCCCACAGCCCGCCACCCACCCAACCCCAGCAAAGATGCATCAGAGGTGGATTAAAGGTGCCCTCCAACTTAACTTTCATTTGACATCCGAGTTCTCGCTTGCTAGGGCCACGGTGGCCGTTGCCAGGGCGTCTTGCAGACTTTGTGCGATTTCTGAAGCCGATGGTTTCCGATGGCGTCGCCTCCTGACTTGTCGCTGCCATCCTGACGGGGAGGCAGCGGGTCGTTGGTGGCGTCCTCTTCACTCGGTGGAGTCAGGTCTAGTAGGCGACAGGCGTCTGTCAGGGAGCGGAGTTGGTGCAATTTATCGTTAAACCGAAAGATGAGCCGGAAGGGGTGCCCTCAGGAATAGGAGATCCCTTGTTGTCGTAGGTTGTCGGTCACGGGACGAAACTGTCTGCATCTCTGCAGCGTAATCAAGGCTAAGTCCTGATAAAGCACCGGTGAGTGGCCCCGGAAGGATATCGGGTGCATGGTTCTCGCTTTAGACAAAATGGTTTCTTTCGTCTACAAGTCCTGCACATACACTAAGATATCGGCAGGCGGTGCTTGGGGTCCTCGGGGTGGCCCACTCTATGGGCCCTGTCCAGAACAACGTCCGCCCCACAGGAGTCACCTAGGATGTGCCGGAAGAGGCTACTGGTGAAGTCAAATAGGTCTTTAGTGTCGTCCGTGTGCCTCAACCCCCGGATGTGAATATTATGTCTGCGAGAGCGGTTCTCGATGTCTTCCAGATGTAGTTGCATATCCATATTCTGGTCCTGCAGTCGGACAACTTCTTGCTGGAGTGTCGCCAGAACTGTTATCGTTGAGTCGCTTGTCCCCTCAAGTGTGGCTACTCGCTCCCCAATGGAATCACCCTCGCGGCAGACATCCTTGAGTTCTGTAGCAAACTCAGCCTTTACCGACTGGATATCCTCGCGCAACGTGCGGAAAAGCGACTCCAGAAAGGCCTTTGTGATGGGCTCGTCTCCATGGCCCTCATGCGGCTTGGGCGGCTCACCCTCAGGGACTGCGGTTGCCATATCCGGATTGGACTGGGCCCGACCAAAGATGTCCTTTAGGGGCTTCACTTTAACGCTCCAGGCTTTTGACATGCTCCTGTAGTAGCCCGTGGTCGCCGCGTGGAGGGCAACGCCCAGTCGGCACAAGGTCAATGGCGGAGGGCCTCCGCCAGTCGAGGGCGCATCACTAATGGAGCGAGCACGAAGGGGGCCCCCGGGATATACTACGGGTTGCAAGAAGCAGGTCCCAGGGCCGTCCCTCAGGGACTGGGCGCAGGGGCACAAATCTCACCGACATGTAAGTCCCGCAGGCTCTCACTGTCTGCGTGGACCCCAGTCAAACCCAGCCCCAAGGTGGCAAAAGTGACGGTAAGGAGCAAGCCGGGCCCCCCCCCCCCGCCAACGCTCACCTCCAACCTCCCCTCTCAGCGCGTCACAGCCAAGTCACGCAGGTTCCAAGGATAGTGGGTGCTGGACAGGTGCGCCACCCCCTGCTTAGAGGTGGGGGCCTGCCAGACCAAAGCTCTCCCCAGGGCACTGCTCGCGTGTCAAGTCGTCGCGATCTGCCCGGGTACTGTCCCGTCCTGGGGGGTAACGCTATGCCCAAGTCAGCCCTCCTTCGCCTGGGCCTTGCCACGGCCCAAATCCATCTCGCCACGTGTCCCTGGAGACGTTGCACCCCGAGCCGGGGATCTGCGCAACACGGCCCACTGGTGTCTGGGGCCGGCCGCAGGCAGCACTCGACCCACGCTCGGGGGGCCCAAGATATAGGCCCTCAGTAATTCGGTGGCGGCGCTAGCTAGGCCCCGCCTGTAGCCGAAGCACTCCCGTGGATTAGCGTGGCAGGGGGTCCCCGAAACTGTCACCAGCCGCTCTGGCTTGCCTGCCGTCCAGCGACCCGCTGCTCCAATATAGGAGGGTGCCCTTTCACCCCCACCAGGCCGGGGATCTGCGCGCCACGTCTCTGCAGTCCAAGACCCGCGCAGCACTCAACACAAGCCCGGTGGGGGGATCCTGCGCGTCCCAGGCGGCAAGCGCCACAGGTGTACCTCCTCTGCTGGCCAAGACCGTATGTCTAGGCTATGGCCACCTCCAGGCTCCTCGATGATCGGGCCCCCGCCTCCACACCAGTAGCGGCCTGTGGGCCTCCCCAGCAGTCACTGCGCCCCCGTGGTCAAGGCCCAGGGGCGCGGGGTGGTCCCACGGGAACGTCGGCGTGCGGTCGGTGCGTCCTTTCACCGGCGTCTCTCCTGGTTGGGCCGTGCGCCACTCCAGAGTCCCCGGTGCTCCCACCAACTGCCGCCGCCTCTATTGCTGCCCCAGCCGGACGGATCCGCCACAAGGCCAGACACCAGTGCGGCCCAGTACGCAGGCCAGGACCTGGATCTCCGCAGCGATATGCCGTTCAGCGCGGCCGGAGCCGCCGGCTTGTGCTCACCGATCAGTCCTTGGGGGTCCCCGCCGGGCGTAGCTCCGCTGTTGGGGCCACCGATGTGACCGGGGGGAGGGGGAACGCAGGCCTCAGTGTCCGTGGCACGGGCACCGCGTTGTCGGGCCGCGCCTCAATGGCGCCGGAGCGTTCCCAGTATTACCCACTCCCAGCACCGTCAGGGGTCCAGCCGGGGCACAGATGGGACCTCGGGCACCAAGTGGGGTTCACCACTTCATTCACCCGCTAAACGGGCCTCCCAGGAGCCTCGCTGTGCTGTAGCAGACGGGCGGCGGGCAGGAGCTTAGAAAGGAGAATCCTGTCTCGCGCCATTTTGGCCACGCCCCCTTTCTATGAGTTTTAAAAAAAATATATATCACATGCATGTGCCTCAAATATAAACAGAAGTAACAAGCATTGGAAATGCAATAGGTCTCGCATTAGAAAAGTTGGAGTTATTGGTCTTGTAAATGACATATTTTATTTATTTGTTGGTTTTTAAAATTGCTAAATTGATGGCTTTGTCATTTACAATGCCAATAGTTATAACTTTCGCGAATGTGACACCTATAGCATTTGGAATGCAACATGTTTTGTATTTACGTCACTTAGATGGCAGCTCTGGTCGTTAGGCCACATCTCTAGAGAGCAGGAGAGTGCAGCAGGGGAGAGAAGCACAGCAATGCAATAGGTCTCGCATTAGGAAAGTTTGAGCTATTGGTATTGTAAAGGACACATTTTTTATTTATGTGCTTGTTTTGAAAATAGCGAAATTAATAGCTTTGTTATTTACAATGCCAATAGTTTTATCTTTCGCAAATGTGACACCTATTGTAACACAATATGTGTTGTGAGGGTGAGTGAGGGTGAGGGGTTGAGGGTGAGTGAGGGTGAGGGGTTGAGGGTGAGTGAGGGTGAGGGGTTGAGGGTGAGTGAGGGTGAGGGTGAGGGTGAGGGTGAGTGAGGGTGAGGGGTTGAGGGTAAGTGAGGGTGAGGGTGAGTGAGGGTGAGGGGTTGAGGGTGAGTGAGGGGTTGAGGGTGAGTGAGGGTGAGTGAGGGTGAGGGGTTGAGGGTGAGTGAGGGTGAGTGAGGGTGAGGGGTTGAGGGTGAGGGGTTGAGGGTGAGTGAGGGTGAGGGTGAGGGGTTGAGGGTGGGTGAGGGTGAGGGTGAGGGTGAGTGAGGGTGAGTGAGGGTGAGGGTGAGGGTGAGTGAGGGTGAGGGTGGGTGAGGGTGAGTGAGGGTGAGTGAGGGTGAGTGAGGGGTTGAGGGTGAGGGGTTGAGGGTGAGTGAGGGTGAGTGAGGGGTTGAGGGTGAGTGAGGGTGAGGGTGAGTGGTTGAGGGTGAGGGGTTGAGGGTGAGGGGTTGAGGGTGAGGGGTTGAGGGTGAGGGGTTGAGGGTGAGTGAGGGTGAGTGAGGGTGAGGGGTTGAGGGTGAGTGAGGGTGAGTGAGGGTGAGGGGTTGAGGGTGAGTGAGGGTGAGTGAGAGTGAGGGTGAGTGAGGGGTTGAGGGTGAGGGGTTGAGGGTGAGTGAGGGTGAGGGGTTGAGGGTGAGTGAGGGTGAGGGTGAGTGAGGGTGAGGGTGAGTGAGGGTGAGTGAGGGTGAGGGAGGGTGAGGGTGAGTGAGGGTGAGTGAGGGTGAGGGTGGGTGAGGGTGGGTGAGGGTGAGTGAGGGTGAGTGAGGGGTTGAGGGTGAGTGAGGGGTTGAGGGTGAGTGAGGGTGAGGGTGAGGGTGAGTGAGGGTGAGTGAGGGTGAGGGTGAGGGGTTGAGGGTGAGGGGTTGAGGGTGAGTGAGGGTGAGGGTGAGTGAGGGTGAGTGTGAGGGGTTGAGGGTGAGGGGTTGAGGGTGAGGGGTTGAGGGTGAGGGGTTGAGGGTGAGGGGTTGAGGGTGTGGGTGAGTGAGGGTGAGGGTGAGTGAGGGTGAGGGTGAGTGAGGGTGAGGGGTTGAGGGTGAGTGAGGGTGAGTGAGGGTGAGGGTGAGTGAGGGTGAGTGAGGGTGAGGGTGAGTGAGGGTGAGTGAGGGTGTGAGGGTGTGAGGGTGAGTGAGGGTTAGGGTGATTGAGGGTGAGGGTGAGTGAGGGTGAGGGTGAGTGAGGGGTTGAGGTTGAGTGAGAGTGAGGGTGAGTGAGGGGTTGAGGGTGAGTGAGGGTGAGGGGTTGAAGGCGAGTGAGGGTGAGGGCGAGTGAGGGTGAGGGTGGGTGAGGGTGAGTGAGGGTGAGGGGTTGAGGGTGAGTGAGGGTGAGGGGTTGAGGGTGAGTGAGGGTGAGGGTGAGTGGTTGAGGGTGAGGGGTTGAGGGTGAGGGGTTGAGGGTGAGGGGTTGAGGGTGGGTGAGGGTGAGTGAGGGTGAGGGGTTGAGGGTGAGTGAGGGTGCGGGTGAGTGAGGGTGAGGGGTTGAGGGTGAGTGAGGGTGAGTGAGAGTGAGGGTGAGTGAGGGGTTGAGGGTGAGGGGTTGAGGGTGAGTGAGGGTGAGGGGTTGAGGGTGAGTGAGGGTGAGGGGTTGAGGGTGAGTGAGGGTGAGGGTGAGTGAGGGTGAGGGGTTGAGGGTGAGTGAGGGTGAGGGTGAGTGAGGGTGAGGGTGAGTGAGGGTGAGGGGTTGAGGGTGAGTGAGGGTGAGGGTGAGTGAGGGAGAGGGTGAGTGAGGGTGAGTGAGGGTGAGTGAGGGTGAGTGAGGGTGAGTGAGGGGTTGAGGGTGAGTGAGGGTGAGGGTGAGTGAGGGTGAGGGGTTGAGGGTGAGTGGGGTTGAGGGTGAGGGGTTGAGGGTGAGGGGTTGAGGGTGAGTGAGGGTGAGTGAGGGTGAGGGGTTGAGGGGTTGAGGGTGAGTGAGGGTGAGGGGTTGAGGGTGAGTGAGGGTGAGGGGTTGGGGGTGGGTGAGGGGTTGAGGGTGAGTGAGGGTGAGGGTGAGTGAGGGTGAGGGGTTGAGGGTGAGTGAGGGTGAGTGAGAGTGAGGGTGAGTGAGGGGTTGAGGGTGAGGGGTTGAGGGTGAGTGAGGGTGAGGGGTTGAGGGTGAGTGAGGGTGAGGGGTTGAGGGTGAGTGAGGGTGAGGGTGGGTGAGGGTGAGGGGTTGAGGGTGAGTGAGGGTGAGGGGTTGAGGGTGAGTGAGGGTGAGGGTGGGTGAGGGTGAGTGAGGGTGAGTGAGGGTGAGTGAGGGTGAGGGTGAGGGTGAGTGAGGGTGAGGGTGAGTGAGGGTGAGTGAGGGTGAGTGAGGGTGAGGGTGAGGGTGAGTGAGGGTGAGTGAGGCTGAGGGTGAGTGAGGGTGAGGGGTTGAGGGTGAGTGAGGGTGAGGGGTTGAGGGTGAGTGAGGGTGAGGGGTTGAGGGTGGGTGAGGGGTTGAGGGTGAGTGAGGGTGAGGGGTTGAGGGTGAGTGAGGGTGAGGGGTTGAGGGTGAGTGAGGGTGAGGGGTTGAGGGTGAGTGAGGGTGAGGGTTTGAGGGTGAGTGAGGGTGAGGGAGGGTGAGGGAGGGTGAGGGGTTGAGGGTGAGTGAGGGTGAGGGGTTGAGGGTGAGTGAGGGTGAGGGTGAGTGAGGGGTTGAGGGTGAGTGAGGGTGAGTGAGGGGTTGAGGGTGAGGGGTTGAGGGTGAGTGAGGGTGAGTGAGGGTGAGTGAGGGTGAGGGGTTGAGGGTGAGTGAGGGTGAGGGTGAGTGAGGGAGAGGGTGAGTGAGGGTGAGTGAGGGTGAGGGTGAGTGAGGGTGAGGGAGGGTGAGTGAGGGTGAGGGTGAGTGAGGGTGAGTGAGGGTGAGGGTGAGTGAGGGTGAGGGTGAGTGAGGGTGAGGGTGAGTGAGGGTGAGTGAGGGTGAGGGGGTGAGGGGTTGAGGGTGAGTGAGGGTGAGGGTGAGTGAGGGTGAGGGGTTGAGGGTGGGTGAGGGGTTGAGGGTGAGTGAGGGTGAGGGGTTGAGGGTGAGTGAGGGTGAGGGGTTGAGGGTGAGTGAGGGTGAGGGGTTGAGGGTGAGGGGTTGAGGGTGAGTGAGGGTGAGGGGTTGAGGGTGAGTGAGGGGTTGAGGGTGAGTGAGGGGTTGAGGGTGAGTGAGGGTGAGTGAGGGTGAGGGTGAGTGAGGGTGAGGGTGAGGGAGGGTGAGGGAGGGTGAGGGGTTGAGGGTGAGTGAGGGTGAGGGGTTGAGGGTGAGTGAGGGTGAGGGGTTGAGGGTGAGTGAGGGTGAGGGGTTGAGGGTGAGTGAGGGTGAGGGGTTGAGGGTGAGTGAGGGGTTGAGGGTGAGGGGTTGAGGGTGAGTGAGGGTGAGGGTGAGGGGTTGAGGGTGAGTGAGGGTGAGGGTGAGGGGTTGAGGGTGAGTGAGGGTGAGGGGTTGAGGGTGAGTGAGGGTGAGGGGTTGAGGGTGAGTGAGGGTGAGGGATTGAGGGTGAGTGAGGGTGGGTGAGGGTGAGTGAGGGTGAGGGGTTGAGGGTGAGTGAGGGTGAGGGTGAGGGTGGGTGAGGGTGAGGGTGAGGGTGAGTGAGGGTGAGGGTGAGGGTGAGTGAGGGTGAGGGTGAGTGAGGGTGAGTGAGGGTGAGGGTGAGTGAGGGTGAGTGAGGGTGAGGGGTTGAGGGTGAGTGAGGGTGAGGGGTTGAGGGTGAGTGAGGGTGAGAGGTTGAGGGTGAGTGAGGGTGAGGGGTTGAGGGTGAGTGAGGGTGAGGGGTAGAGGGTGAGTGAGGGTGAGGGGTTGAGGGTGAGTGAGGGTGAGGGGTTGAGGGTGAGTGAGGGTGAGGGGTTGAGGGTGAGTGAGGGTGGGTGAGGGTGAGGGGTTGAGGGTGAGTGAGGGTGGGTGAGGGTGAGGGTGAGTGAGGGTGAGTGAGGGTGAGTGAGGGTGAGGGGTTGAGGGTGAGTGAGGGTGAGGGGTTGAGGGTGAGGGTGAGGGGTTGAGGGTGAGTGAGGGTGAGTGAGGGTGAGGGTGAGTGAGGGTGAGTGATGGTGAGTGAGGGTGAGGGGTTGAGGGTGAGGGGTTGAGGGGGTGAGGGAGGGTGAGGGGTTGAGGGTGGGTGAGGGTGAGGGTGAGTGAGGGTGAGGGGTTGAGGGTGAGTGAGGGTGAGGGTGAGTGAGGGTGAGGGGTTGAGTGAGAGTGAGGGTGAGTGAGGGGTTGAGGGTGAGGGGTTGAGGGTGAGTGAGGGTGAGGGGTTGAGGGTGAGTGAGGGTGAGGGGTTGAGGGTGAGTGAGGGTGAGGGTGAGTGAGGGTGAGGGTGAGTGAGGGTGAGTGAGGGTGAGGGTGGGTGAGGGGTTGAGGGTGAGTGAGGGTGAGGGTGAGTGAGGGTGATTGAGGGTGGGTGAGGGTGAGTGAGGGTAAGTGAGGGTGAGGGTGTGTGAGGGTGAGTGAGGGTGAGTGAGGGTGAGGGGTTGAGGGTGAGTGAGGGTGAGTGAGGGTGAGGGGTTGAGGGTGAGTGAGGGTGAGGGGTTGAGGGTGAGTGAGGGTGAGGGGTTGAGGGTGAGGGGTTGAGGGTGAGTGAGGGTGAGTGAGGGTGAGGGGTTGAGGGTGAGTGAGGTAACCTGGCATGGTAACCTGAAAAAAATGTGGGTGTGAGCCATGTGAAGGGGTCTGCGGTGAGTGTGAGACCCGAAAAGGCAGAAGTCGGGAAGGAGAGGCTGCGGGTAAGGGTGTGCACGAAAGTGAATGTGCACAAATGGGGCCATGCGGTGGGCGACCAAAGCAGAAGCGGCTGGCAGAATAAGCGGGCTAAGGCCGATAGTCCACTGGGTGCACGCGTCCTACCCGGAAATGACTGGGGGATAGGTGGGGAATGGCATGGTAACCTGAAAAAAAGGTGGGTGTGAGCCATGTGAAGGGGTCTGCGGTGAGCGCGAGACCCGAAAAGGCAGAAGTGGGGAAGGAGAGGCTGCGGGTAAGGGTATGCACGAAAGTAAAATGTGCACAAATAGGGCCATGCGGTGGGCGAACAAAGCAGAAGCGTCTGGCAAGATGGTGGTGCCGGAATAAGCTGTGCACATGTCAGGCCATGCTTCGAGTAACTTATAGAGATGCGGCTGACAGGATAGTAGGGTTGAGAGCAAAAGCGCCGAAGGGGCGCCTGTGTATATGCTGCTAATAATTAAAAAATGCATATGAGAACTGTATTATCGCAAATGATGGAAAAGATATCTCACCTGAAAGAAAAACAAGAAAGGAAACAAGACGGAGGGCATTGCTGTGGGGAAGGGGTGGGAGGAGAAATGCACACGGCGGGCAGGGGAGGGGGCGGAGCGGGGAGAGCGGCATGAGGGTGTGAAGCAGCCGGGGCCTTTGAAGTGAAGCTAAGCTTCACTTCAAAGGTGTGGGAGGAGTGCGGCTGAGGGAACAGACGGCGATTTGGTGATGTGCACGCGCATTTTAGGTCAATGCGCTTGCGCATTGACCTAAAAGCCACGGGCACAGCACCAAATCGTCACAGTTAGGTAAACTTTGTCTAAAGCCCTATAGTCTCGCTTCTCTCAATGCGCATGCGCATTGATAGGTCACGAGACCTAAAAAGCAGACATGCCACTGCCTAAATAAGCTTGCACTAAAAAAAAAAATAACACTGCATTTAATTGCGATGGTTGGATGCTTCCAACAAGTAAAGGTAGGTATGGGAACCCTTTAAGCATTAAAGAACATCACACGGTGAAAAGAAAGTGAACTGCATATTTTTAGTAACTGTAGCTTGAAGGGAGAAGGATGATCACAAAACAAAAACAAAATTGATGGAAAGAAAAAAGAAGTGGCAAAGTAAAATGTTATTCCAACAGGATGGCACTGAATTGCACTTTTTTAGACCAGTGTTGACATGTGAAAAGGATACAAAAGGCCAAGAATTGTATACGATAAACTGAAGGCATACCCATCATGGGATCTAAGGCAACTCTTATTGTATGCCTATACCATATGGGATACTGCTTATTAAGTGGCAAACGCTACTGATAGAGAGTCTAAAGTCTACCTAGGATCAATTGTATCCCCATGAACAGACTGGACACAAAAATATAAAAAAATATATATATACAATTATTAATAACGTAGAAGAGGCCACACCTGGCGCAAACATTTCTTGGTCTTTTGAATCATTTTTTAGGAGACCATACTCTCTTTACTGTATAGGAATGATCTATTTTTTTACCCCTTTATTTTATGCAGAGTAGCTCGAAATTACCCTATATCAACGCTACAGACTTTGTGTTTTATTCTTCTACTTGTTTTCATTTTTAAATTTTTTTTTAATCTAACCATATCAAATTTCTTCACTTAATCATATGTGCGCTTACATTATCAACAAAGGGGTGTTACATAGCACCTGATCATGAATACATATAGGAACAGCGCATCTACAATTATCAACTGTGACTTATAAATACAACCCCTTTCTCCCCGTGTCTGACATCACATACTTTTTACTTCCAGTAACAGCGCATTACAGTAATTTTCTTTGTTATTCATGCATAGAAATGTGGGGGTGATGGGCGTACAATATATTTGAGTGCGTGATACTCGTGGTGTAATTACATAAACATCCGTTTCATACTGCTTTCTCATCATGGCAAACATGGATCATGGTCCACGATTTGTCCACATGCCATTTTTGCATACTCTCAAAAAACTTTTAAACATTTCAGACTTAAACAACACCGCATTCCCGGCTTATTAAATTCAATATCAGTGTTCCCTGGTCTTCTTATATAAACATTGGTCAATTTGTATAGTTGGCATTTCTATACACTTCAGACCTACCAGTTCATATTTTACTGGGTAAGACGCATTATATATATGCTCCCACTATTATATGTCTGAATTCTCCATTCCTAGTCCTGCGCCTGGTCCTCCTCTAAAGTTTTTATTTATTCATTAATTTTCAATAAAAACAGTTAACAATATAACTGAGTCATGCAACATCATTCCTCATGTTATACAGCATATTTTTACACATTTCGTTCCTGACCAAATTGTATGTATCTACGTTAAGATCTTCACCCAGGCAGTTACTTTTTGGTGTAGTTCAAAATGCCTTGATGTTCCAATAGGTACGTTGTTAGTGGTCCCCAAAAGTCTCTTGTCGTGACACAGAAGGTAGTTCTTTCTCATATGTCTTTAATGTATATCTACAATACACCATGTCTTTTATCCATTTCGAAATTGTGTGACTAATTTTGCTGTCCCAGTGCATCGAGACTCTCTGTTTTGCTAACAGCAATGCCATTGCCACCAACTTCCTCTTTGCTGGCGATGTCTCATTTAATAATCCTAATAAACATTCGTACTGAACATTCTAATGAGCTTTTCGTGATCTCTCGTAACAGTTTCATTACTTGTTCCCAATACTCCCTGACTTTCTGGCAGTTCCATGCTAAATGTGCAAAATACGCATCCTGCGCACCACATCTACAACAAACTGCATCTACCCTTAGACCGTATCTACATACTTTCATTGGCGTATAATCTAGTTGATGCAAGCACTTTATAGTGAATGATTCGCAGGTTCCCGTTCGGGGTCAGCATTTTGGGTAATTTCCAACAGAATTGCCATTCGTCCTCCTCTAAAGGTTGACCTGATTGCGAATCTGGCCATGCGATTTCCTGAAGGGAATTAAGAATCGCATTCCAATTTTCAGCTATAGGGACTTACGTAGTCCAAGTGTGTCCAGTTGGATAAAGAGTGATTCCATGCTATCAAAGCTGGTGGGTCTTTGGACTTCCAGCGCTTCGTGATAAGTAGCTTAGCTACAATGAGGCCCAAGTCCAGGAATCTGTTTGTGTCTCCGTGTTTCCGGTCTCTTGCGTACATCGCCAGTATACATGTCTCCCATGCGTTTGGTATGGGTCTGTCTATGCATTCAGAGAGCTGGTGAGTCACTCCCTCCCAATAGTGCCCCAGCATTGGGCATGACAATAGCATATAAACTATGCCCGCATCCGGCTCAGAGCACCTGGAGCAGCCCATGTCATCTCTCTGGAAGTAACAATTACATTTCTCTGGGGTCATGTACGCTCTGTGTATAATATATAATTGGAACATTCCAATCTGACATTGCAGGGAATGGGCGTGAGTCCTTCTAATATATTGCTATATTCCTTAGTTGTGCATGGGCACCCGAGGTCCGCTACCCACTTCCGATGCAGTTGTTCCAAGTCCAGCGCTGTATGCATGTGCAGTGCATCTGCGAACTAGCGAACTAGATGCCGGCCATTCCCCATCACATGAATATATTGGAGTACTAAGTGTATCTGTCCTTCCTTTGATATATCCCCCCAATTGTTACGTAGTGTACCTATCCATGAAGCATGTGTGAGAAACTGACCCACAGGCACACCCTCTTTTTGTGTCAATTCATTATAGGGTATAAGTGTACCATTGTGATAGAGGTCAACAATCGTATACATGCCAGCTGCATGCCACACAGCCAGATCTGCTACAGTTGCTATCCCTTTTCCTCTGGGCATTTCCAGTAGAGGGATTACTTGTGCATGTGGGGTGATGTCTTTTGTGAGATATAGAGATCTGCGGAAGCAGCGAATCGCCACCTGTAGCAATGGAGGCAAGAGGCCAGTCTTGCCATTACAAGGGTGGAATATTGAGAGTATAGTTTGTAATGTGTATGGGGCGTCTGTCCTGGCTCTACCTAATACATTCAAACCCGCCATCCATCGACATACCCACTGTAACTGTGCTGCCAGGTACTAATGTTCTAGATTGGGCACTGTTAAGCCTCCCTGATCATTAGGTAAGTACAACTTCGATAGCGCCACTCTGTGTTAGCTCACGTGACATATGCTCAAATGGCCTAAAATAGGATGGTGGTAGTTATAACGCCAAATTTTTTAAATAATAAAGGAGCCTTGGGAGAACCACCATCTTAACAAGCGATACCCTACCTGCCACAGATAGGACAAGTGTCTTCCAGAAAGTCTTCTGTGCTGATATTGAGGTAACTGCCCTAGTGAGGTTGCGATCCAGTAAGTCTTTGTCTTCATGGTATATCCTAATGCCTAGGTAGCGGAACATGTTTGGTTGCTATTCAACCAGGGCGCCCTTGACTCTTAGCATCGGATTGGGCGCGTAGGCGGTGAAAGGGAAAATACATGATATCTCCCAATTAACCCGTAGCCCTGACAGACTCGCAAATAAAGTGAGTATACTAGTTATGATCTCTGGTATGTTTCCATTGTCTCGCACATAAAGGAGCAGGTCATCTGCGTATAGAGAGATAGCATGTATATCCTCTCCCATTGTAATACCCCATGCATTGGCGGATGATCTCATGGCTTGGCCAATGGCTTGATGGCTAATGAGAAGAGGAGGGGAGACGCGGCATTCTTGTCTAGTGGGCCTTCTCTATTGTATCAAAGGTTTTGCCAAGGTCAAGCACCAAGCAGCCTGAATCGGGCCAGATTTGGGGAGCATACCTCTTGACCCGAAAGAGCCTGCATAAATGAAAGGGTGTTGACCGATTTGGAACAAACCCATTTTGGTCAGTATGTATCAAGTCAGGTACCGAAGGAGCCAGGCGTTCCGCGAGTATACTAGCTAGTATTTTATAATCCACATTGAGTAATGCCAGTGGACGATAAGCTCAGAGATGGGTTGGGTCTCTTTCTGGTTTTGGTATAGTAACCAGCGTAGCTTCAGTCATGGAGTTTGGCAAATGTGATAGCTGTACTGCCTCATTAAATACCTTCTGCAGTTCCGGAGCTAAAATATCTTGGTAAGCCTTGCAGAACAGACCAGAATACTGTCTGGTCCCAGAGCTTTCCCGGAAGCCAGTGGACTAATTGCGCCTTGTATCTCGCTGGGCGTAATAGGTGTATCTAGTTCCAGGCATTGTTCAGGTGTCAGCGTCCGAAACGGAGGGTCAGCCAGGAAGATATTTTGCTCTGAGTCTGAAGTCTGTAGGGTTGTTTGATACATCTAGGTGAAATGCGATACCAGCTCTTCATGTATTTCATGCTGCGTGTATTTCATCCCTCCATCTGCTGATTGTGGCGCTGTTATGGGCACGCAAGAATTATCTTGCCGGATTATCCATGCAAGCAGGGCGCCTGACGGGTCTGCTTTCGCATGCGTTTTGACTAAGTGCACTGTATAGTTCAGGCATCTTAGCCGCTCAATCAATACAGTGTGTTTTATTCTTGCCGCTTCTAGCTCTCTAGAGTTTGTTATTGTAATGTTGGGATGCATTCTAGTAGCTGGGAGTGGGCGGAGCTAGGGGGCCAGAGGAAGGGGAGGAGCGGACACAGGAAAGGGACAGTTAGAGTAGGGACGGGGAACCTAGAGGAAGCTTAATAAAGAGCTCGGAAATATACAATACTGTGTAGCGTCATCTTTGGTAGCACGATGCTACAACTGGCGACGAGGGTGGGATGGTGAAGCCTGCCACCCTGAACCCTTGGAGACCCCGTCCCGAGCAGCACACCGAAAAAGTCGCCGTCGCGACATGTGTGCCGGAAGAAAACCGCCGCCAAAAGGAAGAGGCCAGCGGTGAGGTGAACGCGCTGCATCTTGCGGCGGAACCTGAAGCCGCCAGCCTCGCGTCATTTGCGCCGAAGCTCCGTGGTCAGGAAGCCACGTGGAGCGGATCTGTGAGGGCGCTGTCGAGCGCTGAGAAGCTCTGTGGTCGGGAGGCCACATGGAGCGGAGCTCACCCCCGTGCGGGGGCTGGAACGTGTTATTGCCCGCCCACCGGGAGCCCACCCTGGCGGCGGAAGAACCCGAGCTCGCCCTGCGTGTGGGGCTGGGAGCGCGTTGTCTGCTTGCCGACCGGGAGCTCACCCCGGCGGCGGAATAATCAGGGCTCGCCCCGCGTGTGGGGCTGGGGACGTCTTGCCTGTTACCCACCGGGAGCCCATCCGGCGGCAAAAGAAAGGGAAAGGAAAGGCACACCGAAGAAAATTGCTGCCCTACCTGGAGCGGTGATCAGGAAATTACCACAGGCTACAACCGACGGTGAGTGGAAGCGAGAGCGCCGATGAAGGTAGTGTCTCCGGTGAAAGAATGAGAAAGAATGGCCAAATCTCGTTGAAAACGAGATTTCCATAGCGGCGGCCATTTTGGAGTCAGGCACTATGCTCCCACCCCAATATTAAAGATACTGAGCGGCCATCTTAAAGTCAGGCAACCTCCAGTTGCTATCAAGCACAGGCAAAGGCAAGAGGTGGAGTAAGAAAACAAGCATAAGTGAATGCACGAGACAGACACAAAACAAACACGAGTGAGTGCAAGAGGAGCAACACGAAAACAAGCACGAGTGAACGCAAGAGAAAGACACCAAACAAGCACGAGCACATGCAAGAGGTGCAATAAGAAACACACACGAGTGAATGCACGTTTCACGTGTAAACAAACACGAGCAACCGCAAGTCTTGAAAGAAACAAGCACTGGTGGATGGTAACGAACAAACATTGACAAGTACAAAGTTGCAGCAATTCAACAAGCATTGGTAAATGCAAGAGACAGATAAAGGCAAGAGTAAAGCCACAACAGCACAACAAGCACAAGCAAGTGCAAGGATTCACAATAAATAATCACGAGCAAAGGTAAAGGGAAAACAAGCACGAGCCAATGCAAGAGGCTAAACAAGTAAATAAGCACGAGTAAATGCAAGAAGTGCAATATGTAGACAAGCACAAGCAGATGCCGGAAACACAAATGAAACAAGCACGAGCTAGCACAAATAACAAACAAAGACTACCTTGAGCACAATCTAGCACTGATACAAGCAACAAGGAGCGTGATGAATCGAAGTGATTTTAGCAAACAAGCACTGGTAATGGAAATAAAACAAGCATTAGCAACAGAAATGAAACAAGCATTGATACCTGCAAGTGAACAATAAGGAATCAGCCTTGGCAAATCTAAATGAACAGATATTGGCAAACGTGAAGGAGCAAACATTGATACACGCAAGCGAACAAGCAGTGGCAAACGTAATGAAAGAATACGCGTCAGCCAGATGAAACACGCACCAGCAAATGCCAGAGACAAGCAAAGAAAACTGTGAACACAAGCACGCACTAATACAGGTGACAAGAACGGGAATGAACAAAAGCAACTGTTAGCAACGAGCACTGGCACATACACGATTCACAGCGCGCCAAGCACAAGCCAGTGCCGGAAACAAGCGAAGACTGCACTGAACATAAACAAGCACGGATGACCACAAGCTCCGAAGTCAGCGAGCACAAGCAAATGTAGATCCCGAATGTAACGGGTACGAGCAAAGACAAGCGCCAAAGTAAACTTTCAGCACCACGTGAAGACAAACAATTAAAAGTAACGGGAGCTAAGAAAATAAATGATCCAGAAGCATGAGTGGAGGAATGTCAAGGAAGCCCTCTCTCATTAACAAAGTGATTGGATAACCTACACTAACCCAGAAAAGACACATGAGTGAACGGGATGTCAAATGTGCCACGCACCATCGCGGAAGAGCCACCAACCACCTGCAGCTATCATGCAACTCTAAAGAAAGCGAACCACGAGTCACGCATAGTGTAGCTGAGTGGTGGCCAGTCGGAACTCAAGAAATCCAAGTTTCATTAACTAGCGCCTTTCGAGACAGTTGCGAAGCTTACCAACCTCAGAGGAAACAACCAGACCAAGGATCTCGGCCGAAGGTGGTCAGCAAATAAGACGGGAAGCAAAGTGAACAATCCTGCGACGGTAGCAGACGGAAACTTTCCTCCCTCATGGCGGTGGTTACAGCAACCCATCGGTCCAATCCCTGCATTGAAGTACCGCCCCCAGTGACACAGACTGACAGTCAGAGTTTTGGCCCGAAATGGAACCGGTGGCTGGAATCATTGGACGATTTCCTTGACGCAATCGGTGAACGAAGAGATAGAAAATGTCTGACACTACTCCTCCAGCTGGTAGGGCATGAGGGCCGACGTTTAGTCAGAACATTCCCTGAAAAGGGCACAGAGACCTATGAGAGACTCCAAAAGAAGCTACGTATCCATTTCCATGCACCGGTAGACGTGGATCATGCTCGCATCGCCTTCACCACAGCACGGCAGGAACCAGGAGAACCACTGCCAAAATTCATCGCCCGATTGCAAAGCTTGGTACCCGGCTGCTACTTCAATACCTTTACAAATGAAGAAGCCTTTCGGCTTCGGATAATCGAAGGCTGTTCGAATGCAGACACGAAGTGCAAGATTCTTCAGGGGCAGTGGTCGCTAAGGAGAATCATCAGAGGGGCCGAGGTTGGAGTGCGGGTCGAAGTAAGAGACATATCAAACAAAACCAGAAAAAGGGAGGGTGAAGGCAGATCAGAGCCAAGACAAAAGAAGAGACAAAGTGTCATGAAATACTCCAAGTCAACAACACGAAAGACCAGGATGAGTCAGGATCGCGATAGCGGCACTGATACAACCTTAAGGAGTTATTCAACCTCAAGGAGTCAGTCAACAGATGGTGCAAACGGTTCTGAAGCAGATGAAGTGTCAAGTGGGTCACATCACACCAATGGACCAGATGACAGTCTGTCCAACAAACGCGCAAGAAAGGCAAAACATAGAAGACTGAACCAATCAAGTCAACACTGGAAATCGGTACATGACCACACACCAGCATCTCACTGTTCGAGAGACGAGTCCGAGGAGATGTCAAACAGAAGAACACACCACACTGGTAACACAGATGTCAGCACACCAAACAAGGGTGAAGAGGAAGTGAACCGCATAAGATGGACTGATTCATCCAGACAACGAAAGGGGGAAGACAAACGCGTTCATGACACTCAAAATAGTGAAGGAACGGAGAAGCGGTCATTATCATCATGCGAGAGAGACAGAAATGAAATACCTTGGGACCAAACTCAAGACATGAGAGTACGTGGTCCTCGAGCAACCTCTCCAGTGAATTGACAACGAAGACACCTCGAGAAAGATACCCAGAGAAACACCTCAAAGACAACTCAGGCGCGCAAAGCAACCTGTCACGGACTACCCAGTTCCGAAGTCCACTTGTTAAGACATTCTCAAAGGAACGTTCTCAAAGGAAATTGACAGAGAACTCCTCGGATTCAGAAAGCATGTCGGTCCGATCCTTCGAGTCGACAGAGTCGTGGTCCCAACAACGGCCACGGCATCAATCACCCGAACACACCAGAGAACCAAGGGATACTCTTCCCGTCAAGAGCAACACGTTTCACACCAATGTCCATGTACACTCAATCACTCCACCAGACAACCTGTCATGTCAGTCACAGGTGCATCAAGACACAAATACTATACCGTCACCCCGGATAGGAGCAGCAAGATTGACTCGAAGGTCCTATAAAAGGAATACAGATATGGTAGCCATTAGCACCCAGATAGAAACGGACCAACCAGTCGCTCTGCAAGGGAAGCCAGACGTGTCGATAGAGACAGGTCATCATCAGATGAGAACGAAACATACAAATACCCAGCCGGTCCCAGGGTTCACCTGTCCCCGGCGCGAGCAGGAGTGGGTGAGACAACCAGAGACAGCAAATCAGCCTCCAAGCCATACCAAGATGATCTCCGCAGTTCTTACCCTACCGTCTGGTATCCAGGACTCGGAACAGGAAGACAGTGTTGTTCTCGACCGGACAAGACAAAAGGAAGTAAAAATACATGCAGGCGCTCGGAAGAGAACCAGAACAACATCCCCTCAGAAAGGAGGTCGAGCGTCACTTGAACAAGAGTCACAAAGGAGGACAGACTGCCGATATCAAGCTGAGCTCTCCACAGACGTCTCATACACTGAAGGTGAGCGGATCACTCAGAAGTTGAGTGAAAATCACCATTAATCTGAGCATACGCACATCACACGAGAATTCGTGCAAGTGCAAAGATGCACTCTTGTAATAAAGGATGCTCTCGTCGAGGAGACAGAAGGCCACACAACGCAAGCTGAGATGCGTCTCCATAACTCAAACGAACAGCCCGCGGACTTGTATGGCTGATACAGGAACTCTAAATATGTTGGACGCTAAGTTAATTTCGTTAACAAGGGGGAGATGTAATGTTGGGATGCATTCTAGTAGCTGGGAGTGGGCGGAGCTAGGGGGCCAGAGGAAGGGGAGGAGCGGACACAGGAAAGGGACAGTTAGAGTAGGGACGGGGAACCTAGAGGAAGCTTAATAAAGAGCTCGGAAACATACAATACTGTGTACCGTCATCTTTGGTAGCACGATGCTACAGTTATGTCAGTGGTTGACACTCCTCCAGTGTCAGCATTTCATGTTCTATATCCTTTTTTAAAAAAAACATTTCTTTATTAGGACATTTTTACAACCTAGTCGCCCTCCCTCTATGTCCCCCCCCCACCCCCGGGTCTCCCACCCGATCCGGTCAGCCATTACATATAACAAATGAATAGAAAGATAAGAAAAGAAAGAATGAAAAAACAAGACAAGAAATCAGGAATACATCTCGTTAATACATAGTCATAAGTCCCGAACATAATGCCTCATATTGTAATCATATTAAGACTATTTCAGGTATAGAACAATATATTTTAGCTTCAGAATGTGCCTCCGCTGGGTTTTTTTTTCCCTTTTTTTTGTTTTTGGGGATTCAGTTTCAAGAAGAAATACAGGTCATTGATATATAATCGTGGATCATCGAGATTTTACCTCAGGTTGCAATCGCATTAGCTTCATTTTATGAGTAGGACATTAAATTTAGGATTCTTGATGTTGCATCCCCTGTGTAAGGGGATCCCAGATTTCAAGACCCTTTTTTTTCCTTTTTACTCCCTTCCGCCGTTATCGCAGTCTCTAGACTGTATGAAGCTAGGAGTCTTGCCCGCCACTGTGAGAAGGTCGGGGTTTTGGATCCAGCCAGCTAGATGCTAAGCAGAATCTGTATACCGCCATGGAGACGAAAATGAGCCCCTGTATGCCCTTTGGCCTGATATCCCCATCGATTCCTAGCATTATTTCTCCTGATGTGACTTCTATTTCTGAATTCCATATTCCAGATAAGAATGCAGATATTTCGCGTCTAAGGAGTCCTAGTGTATCACATGTGGCGACTATATGGACAATATCGGCCTCCTGTGATGAGCATCTTGGACACTGGGTCCCTTCGCCTGCGACATTAAATGAGAGGAATCCCTTCCTGATTATTCATTTCTTTTCTTTCTCGGGGTCCACCTAACCTCACCGAACTCCAGAGCAACCACTGCAGGAAGAGGCTGGCACAAGACACGGAGGAGGTTGACCATTAGCCCCATGGAAGCAACCGGACTACATCTCCCCTAAATCCTTTGCCTGGGAAGAAGATAACAGACTCTTTAGTAGCCCGTGTGAGAGAACAGTCCCTATTCTCTTCTGTTTTGTTTTGGTTTTCGGCCCCCAATAAAACTGCCTTAGTGTACAACACCCCTCTTTGTCCTGGTCTCCTTCTCGCCCACGTCACAATAGGTTTTATAGTATTGCACTTGTAGTTTAGGTGACATTAGTAATGATTGCGAGAGCTGGAAGGCCCGCTGTACTGAGTACTCATTCATATCTAGCTTATTTTGCCATTTTAGAGTGTGTTTCTCCATATTGTCTGGCAGTGTGGAAACTAGGTTATTATATATTTCTCCTATTATGAGTGTAGTGTTTCGGTTAAGGATCTCTATTGTCTGTATTTTGGGGAACTCTGCGCTTCCACCCCCTTTTTTCATTAGGAAGTCTCTAATTTGAAGAAATTTGAAGAAGTCTCTGTGTTCTAATCCAAACTCGTTCTTTAATTCTTCAAATGATTTAAAGCCTGTTGGTGTAAACAAAGACCCACATTGAGAGATCCCTATGTTCACCCATCTTTTCATATGAATATCTGTAAAAATATTTGGTAGGTTATTGTTTTGCCAGAGGTTCGTGTAATAGGAATAACTTCCAATTCCAAGGAGCTTGCGTATATGTTTCCATGCATTATATATGCCGGCTAATGTTTTGAAGCGGACCTTTTTGTAGTGGCAATCGTAGGTGAGTCGCCACAGATGTTCGCCCGCCTCAGTTCCGAGAATAAGTTCTTGTGGTGTCGGAACCTCCCCCTCTTGTGCGGGATTCCTAATTGGGGTCAGTAGGATCTTACTATATTTCAGGAGTGTAGCCCACCAGTAGACCTTAAGATTAGGAACAGCGAGAACCCCTCTATCTCTCGGGAGCTAAATATATCTGTAGGCTCTGCGTGATCTTGTATAGCCCCAGATAAATCTAGAAAATATATTATCTATTGCTTTGAATATATGTTGGTCGGTATGGTATGGTAGGCATATAGTTCGGAAAAAATATAAAAATTTGGGAAAGTAAATCATTTTGATAACGTTACATCTGCCTATTAGGGTTAGATGTAAGTTATGTAGTTTACTAAGATTACTCGTTGTTTCTTTCAAGAGTGGGTCTATATTGATTTTAACTAGTTGATCTAGATTGGATGTCATTTTGACGCCCAGGTATAAGGCATTTACCACAATCCTTTCATTTCTGTAATTTGTATTTTTATTAATAATTATCTGGGTCTTGCCCTGATTTAATTTATACCTGGAGATCTCTCCAAAGAGCCTAGCCTCTTCTTCCATCACTTTTACGGCTTCCCGAGGATTACTTGTGGCTATCGCGATGTCTTCCGCGTATACTAGAGTCTTTGTGGGTCCATTTGGGGTGTTGATGGGTAAAATTTTCTGGTTAATCTCAAGTTGGCAGATAAATGAGTTGATAAATATCGCAAACATTAAAGGGGAGCACGGGCACCCCTGCCTTGTCCCTCTAGTCACCTCAATCTTGTTCGACAGTCCCCCATTTATCATAACGACTGCTTCTGGGTTATGATATAAGCTACGTGTAGCATTAATGAATTGTTCCCCAATCCCACTCTTTGTCATAGCAGCCCATAAATATCGCCAGGAGACCCTATCGAAAGCCTTTTCTGCATCCAAAAGTATAAGCGCCATAGGGTCTCCTGTAACTTCCGCTATGTCAAAGAGTGTGATAACCCTTTCTACATGATCCGTAGTGTACCTACCAGGGACAAATCTGTGTTGCCGGACCGAGATGATCTTATGGATAACAGGAGCTAATCGGCTGGCTAATAATTTGGCGTAGATTTTGGAATTGCAATTGATTAATGTGATCGAGCGATAGGATCCCAGTTCTGTTGGGTCCTTGTTTTTCTTTGGAAAGACCACAATTTTGGCCTGCGCCCATGATTTTGGTGGTTTCCCCCCTTGGAAAACTTGTAGCACTAGATCAGTTAAAAGATTTTACAGAGATTTATGAAATTTGACATAGAATTCAGCGGGTATTCCATCCAGACCTGCTGCTTTCCCTGAGGCTAAACTATTGATGGATAGCAAAATTTCCACCCACTGTGGTGTAGCCGCTAGATTATCTTGGTCAATTTGTGGGAGTTGCGTCGTAGTAACCTGATCTAGATATGCGTTGATAAGTTCTTGGTCCTTATTAGTTTTTTTATATAAATCTTGATAATATTTTTGAAATTCTGACCTAACCTCTTCTGGATCTTGCCTGAGAATGTTGTTATGATCTTTGACCTCTTTAATTGTATTTGCAGTGTTTTGTTGTCTAGTGCGGATGGCTAGATGATGGCCTATTTGCTCGCTGAGTTCATATACTTTCTCTTTTTGAATTGTGGCTTTACATATTGCTTTATCCGCAAATATTTTCGTTAGTCTGTTTTTTGTGATGGCCACCGTTCGTGTTGCCATTTCTATATTTATACCCCCTTTAATTGCTCTTACAAGCTCTTCCTCAGCTTCTGTCAGTTTCCCCTGTAGTTCAGTTATCTTTTGTTTAGCAGCTTGATTATTCCTTATTGAGAAGTGTAGTGCTTCACCCCTAATTCCGGCTTTTAATGTGTCCCACACTACATCTAAAGGTTCACTACCCAGGTTGTCTGTCAGAAATTCAGGTATCTACTTCCCTATAAGATGGCAGTATTTCTCATTCAATAGTAGAGCCCTTTCGAATGTCCAGCTGTTTTGATCTTGTTTGATTTTATCGATGTCGATGCTTAGGATTAATGGGTTGTGGTCTTACAGGACTCTAGGTAACTTATCAATGTGGCATTTGGTAATAATGATGTGGGAGACCAGCATATAATCTAATCTGGCAAATTTGAGATGAGGATGGGAGAAGAAGTGAACCCTGATTTATGGGGATATTTAGATTGCCAACAGTCAGACAGCCCATGTATATTGCGTAGCGCTTGAAAGGCCCTAAAGACCTTAGACTTCCTCCCTTGGTATTTAAAATTGGGTCCGGAGGACCAGTCTGAGGGTAGGTTAAGATTGAAATCGCCAGATATTACTATTGGGAGTGGCCAGTGTGCGAGTTCGCTAGATACGAAATCCAGCAAGTCGGGATCATCCGTGATACATCCATAAATGGAACAAATGGTTAATCTCTTACCAGCGCTGTATTGGCATTCAGTAATTGCCCATCTCCCGAGTTTATCTGCTGCGGATCAAGTACATTGGAGCCCCCCACCTATTGCCAAGATAGCCACCCCGCATGTCTTACTTGCTTGTGTTGTGGCTGTAATAAGTTTAAACCCAAGCATTTGCAGGAGATGACGTTGCGATCCCGCCACATGAGTCTCTTGGATGCACACGATGTTGGCCCCCATTGATCTCAATCCTATTGAGACATTCTGTCTTTTTCATGAGTCATTTAGACCACACATATTTATGGAGACTATTTTTAACTTAGCCATATTATTTAAAAAAAAATATTTTTCCTATTTTGGTGATATACCTGATGTAGCGTACTTTTTAAAAAAAAATTATTTTATTTTTTTATTTTTAAAAGACCTTTATTGTTCAAAAAAAGAAGAAAACACATGTGCGTACGGCACAAAGCCCGCAATCCTCAGGGGCTGGCAGCAGATAAGAACAGTCAAAGGAAATACTGGTAAGTTGACACAGCCAATTAGCCGGCAACCCTGGGGTCCAGCGGCGTAGTTCAGGAAAAACATGGAAACTTCGTTCAATACACAGCACGATAACAATTAGGCCTGTAGGTTTTGTCTTTTTCGTTGGTGTGAACACTTCATTGCATTTCTGGCATCTGCACCATATGAGCTTTAATTCAAGTCCACAAGGAAAACAAAGAGCGGTAACAACTACCAGGTAGTGTGTGGACTAGGAGTAGAGGTACCGAAGATCCTGGGCTTGCGATGTCACCATGCTGTGGACAGGTATGTAGTGGTATAGCTCACTAATGCAAAGTAATAGTCACATATATTCGACGACGCCAGGTTGTGGTCACCACAGCGGAGTCTCAGGTGTCTGTTGGCCTAGTGTATATAGAACCCTCCAATGCCTGTGGCGTATGTGCAGATGCCATAGGTGGGGGGTCCGCGTGCAGGTTCGGTCGCCCGGTGTCAGAGGGCAATTATCCCGTGTGTGGCCCGCATCCCGTGTAAGCAGTGGGTCGTGGTATGTCATGGCAACGGAAGTGCAGTGTATCAACCATTACGTGTCATTCCGCGACATTGTCACGGCGTGTAGAGTGTCTCCGTCAGGAACAATAAAGGACTTGGTCAGGGAACGTGACCAGTAAGTAAACAATTACCGGAACCAACACAGTGGTGGGAGATCTCGGGAAGGGAGGGAAAGGAACAATAGCATCCGTCGGCACGTTAGGGGGGAGGTAGTTGCAGCTATGGCAAGGGGTTTTCGGTCCTGGGGTAGGATGTGGCGGGATAGCCGCTGGGGTGCGGGGGAGGTCCGAGTGGAGGCTCACATGCGACGTCTCCAGAGTGAAGCTAGTGGAGGGATCCTCCCCCGAGGGACATGGTTAGGATCTGTCGTGTGGGAGACGCCGCGTGGCGCGACAGAGACGTCGGTCCGTCGTCTGTGACAGGCCTTGTGCTGTAAGCGGGTAGGAACCGGTATATGAGCGTGGGTGTGGCGCTGTGTAAGCATGCGTTATGTGGAAAAAGATAGGAGCGCTAGCAGTCGCTGGGGTAGCGTGTCGGCAAGAGGGGGGAAAAAGGGGGGCGAGTGTGGTGGCCTTCTGTGGTGCCCCCCATTGCTGCGGTGGGAGAGGGTCATGTCAGCTCAGGTTATCCCTTGTTCCTGACAGGCCTGCTGGAAGGACGTAAGGAGATCGTCCCAGAGCTGTGCAATGGGGAATTTCCGGAGCCCCGCTGTTTCCTCTTGAAGGAGCACCGTAGTTTCGGCCCGTGCCCAATTAGTGAAGGATGTGGGCCAATGTCAGGTATGCGGGGGAGTATTGGCCTTCCAGTGTTTGGTAAGTAAGCGCTTAGCCGTGATTAGGCCCATATCCCAGAACCTCGCCTGCACCTTGTTGAGCTTCGTGCGCTTGTATAGCCCTAGAATACAGGCTTCCAACGTCCGCGGTACATGCTCATCCGTGCACTGCATGAGCAATGTTGTGACCTCGTCCCAGTATGTGTGTATGTCAGGATAGTGCCAGAGCATATGTAGGAGATCCGCCCCCACCAAAGAACATCGTTGGCAGGCAGTGTCAGTGGTCGAGAAGTATCTGTTTATTTTGTCGGGTGTGAGGTTGGCTCGGTGTAAAATATAGAATTGGATGATTTTGAAACGGGGGTTGCGGCGGGATATTGGTTGGCCCAACCAGTATCATCGCCCATTCTTTGTCAGTCCAATCCCTCCCTCTGTCAATTGCCCACTTTTCTCTGAGCGGTAGTGTGGAAGGCTGCGTTTGTAGCAGTAAGGCCTGCGCTAGCCAATGTATGATATGTGAGCCGTTGCCCATGACATGCAGATATTGCATAAAACAGTGCATCGGCAGTTCCTCCGACATATCGCCCCAGGAGGCGGTTAGTGTATAGATAAGGGACGAATGTAATAGAAACTGTCCAGCTGGGAGATCCGTGCTAGCGGCGAGCTCCGCAAAAGAAAGTAACGCGCCATCCGCATAGAGGTCGCCCAGTGTTTCCACCCCAGCTCGCGTCCAGCTGGCCAAGAGGGCCTCTGTCAGTGTTCCCGCCGTTCCGGGAGTACCCAGGAGAGGTAGTATCGGGGCATACGGCTTCGTTGCACGGGTAAGCCGTAGGCATCGGAGGAAGCATCTGCGTGCCACCGCTAGGTGTAATTGTGAGGGGCAGGGGGAGCGAGTCATAGGATGGAACAGTGTGCAGACTTGCGTCTGGGTCCAAACAGTAGTATCCGAGGCAGTGTCCCCCAGGTTCTTGCCGCAGAGCCATCCCGACACCCATTGCAACTGCGCCGCTAGGTAGTATAGCTCCATGTTGGGAACGGCCAGGCCCCCCGATTCAGTGGTCATGTACAGTTTAGCCAGCGCCACTCGGGGTCGGCCCGCGTTCCAGACAAGACCACGGAGCAGGACCTCCAGTTCCCGGAATATTTTGTTGGGTACATACGTCGGAATGTTGGCGAAGTAGTACAATAGCCTTGGCAGGACTATCATCTTGGCCAGCGCCACACGACTAGGCACATTTAGGGGCAGGGTCTTCCAGAAGCCGATCTGGGCACGAATGGAGGCAATCGCTCGCAGCAGGTTCCCCTCCAGGACGTCTGCCGGGGCCCGGTAGATATGGATTCCCAGATAACGGAACGTGGTGGGGTACCATTGCAGCCTCTCCCCGCCGATACGGATATCACTTTCAGGCGTATCCGGACTGAAGGAATAGGCTCCCGATTTGGACCAGTTGACCCGCAGTCCCGACATGTCTTCAAAAGTCCGGAAAATGTCCGTGAGAGATTCCGGGACACAGGTCAGATCTTTGTCATACAATAGCAGGTCGTCTGCGTATAGCGAGATCACATGGAGCCCATCTGCCATTGGGATTCCCCATTCCTGTCCCTGGGCCCTGAGGATCGTGGCCAGGGGTTCCATGGCCAATGAAAACAGCAGGGGTGACAGGGGGCAGCCCTGTCTCGTGCCTCTCCGTACGCGGATGGCGCCAGATAGCAATTGACCAGTGCGGACTCGGACTGTAGGCCTGCAGTATAGCAGATTAACCATTGTCTCATAGCCGCCTCCCAGTTTGTATTTCTCTATTATCGCCTTCAGATACGGCCACTCAACAGAATCGAACGCCTTCTCGAGGTCCAACACCAGGCACCCCGCTCGAGGCTAGTGTCGAACAGCATATTCCTGCACACGGAACAGGGGACGGATGTTATAGGAGGTGTGGCGCGCCGGAACAAAGCCGTTCTGGTCATGGTGTACTAGGAGGGGGACCAGGAGGGCAGTCTCCGAGCCAGAGTGGAGGCCAGTATTTTGTAGTCCGTGTTCAGGAGGGCCAGGGGGCGATAAGAACCCGTGTGGCATCCCTGCCGGGCTTAGGGATGGAGATCAGGTTGGCTTCGTTTAGTGTGGGAGGGAGAGAGGAGTCCTCCGCAGCTGCAGTGTACATTTTCCAGAGTTCCGGAATAAGGATGTCCGAGCCAGCCTTGTAAAATTCGTCCGGCAGTCCATCAGGGCCGGGGGATTTACCATTGGATAGGTTAAATATGGCGTCGTGGAGCTCCTCAGGCGCGAGCGAGGCCCCTAGTTCGTCCTGCTGTGTAATGGTCAGTTGCGGCATCTGGAGGGGAGAAAGGTATTCCGTTACGTCGGGGAGGGGATCTCGAAGCCGGGAGCGATAGAGGGCATCGTAGTGAGTCGAGAACGCCTCATGGATGTGGCGCTGCGAGTATATTAGACCCTCCCCGTCAACGCGTAATGCCGCCACCGGAGTCGCACGGTCTTCCTGCGAAATCAACCAGGCCAATAATTTGCCGGGCCTATCGCTTAGGTGGTGCGTCCGCGCCGAGTGTGCAGTGTAGTTGAGATTGCGCAGCCGCTCCAGGAGGCGCACATGTTTCGCGTGGGCCTCTGTCAGCTGGTCAGCAGCGCCATCTACTGATTCCCGTTCCCGATCGAGCAGGTCAGTCTCCAGTCGCGTTAAGTCACCCTCTAGCTGACGCCTCATGTGTCCCTGTGTTCCCAAACAGTGGCCACGAATCACGACTTTAAAGGCATCCCACTCAACCTGGGGAGAGGAGGCCGTGCCAGAGATCTCCTCAAAGTATTGAGCAGTTTGCGTGAGGAGGGAGTCGCGGAAAGCCGCGTCCAGTAGTAGCGCCGGCTGGTGTCGCCAGGTGGGATTGGGCGGGTGTGGGTGCTCCCAGGTAAGAGTCAGGAAGTGTGGGTTGTGGTCCGAGTGAGTGCGCCCCATGTACCGTGTGTCTGTAACAAGTGGGAGAAGCTCGGTGGATACCATGAATCTGTCCAAATGTACGTGTAAGTTTTGTGCGCCCGAATAATAGGAGTACACTCGGGTCGCAGGGTTGTGCGAACACCAAGCGTCATGGAGATCCCACTGTGCGGCCCAGCGAAACAGCGCCTTCATGGCACCATGTGTCGGTGCACCAGCTGGGGGTGGGGAGGAGCGGTCTAGTGTCGTGTCTAATACGCAATTGTAATCACCCCCCAGTATCCATGGGGTTGCATGCCAGGTCGCCATCGTCGCAGAGAGGCGCGTCAGGAAGCCACCCTGATCAGTTTTCGGGGAATAGAGGGAGACCAATACCACCTGTTGCCCATCCAGCCTACCCTGCGCCACCACGAATCTGCCTTCGGGATCTGTATATGTGTCTGTGATCGCCCAGGGGGTCCCAGGATGGACCCATATTAGGGCGCCGCGTGCATATGAGGAGTAGTCCGTGGCATATAGCTGCCCACGCCACCTACGATGTAGCGCTCGCACCTCCATCCTGTTCAAATGTGTCTCCTGGAGCAGCGCTACATTTATCCTATGGCGTTTTAAATAAGAGTAGATCTGATACCGCCTGGTCGGTGTGTGCATGCCCCTGACATTCCAGGTACATATCCAGATTTCAGCCATGGCCACTGCTTATGGAAGTCCTACATTCTTCTGCCAAGTCCAGTCCCGCAATCCCATCCCCGCCCTCAGACCATTTCTAGCCGCTAGCACATTATGCAATGACCCCCCGTGGTGCAAAAGGGTAGGAGAGAAAGGGAACATATAAAGCCAAAAAAAGGCAACATGATAAATAATGCCAAAAGGTCGGCTGTACAACATGTCGCCGTCCAAACACTCAAATGAGCTAAAGTAAACTATACAGTTCTAGGGGGTGGTAAGTGGCTTATGCAACAAGAGTTCGAATGTCAGTATTGTTCATGAGAGAAGTGTCGCCTCTCCCGGGCCAGCAAGGAGTGGCCGTGGCCGTCTGGTAGGCCCATAAGTCCACCCGCCCTGTATGTTGCAAAGAAGGCCCCCGATGCCAGAGAGTGGGGGAAGGGCTCCCATAGGGTCCCCGTCTCCGGAGAGGCCAGTGCAGAGGTCCCTGGTAGGGGTGGGACGATAGCTGAGGTGCCGGACCTGTCAGGGTGGCGGACAGAGTCGTGTGTACATGACAAAATGTTACTCACTGCGTCCTGGTGGTCCTCGACTCCTCAGAGCAGGGGAATCCCCGCACCAGACAGTTCTGCAGGTCGCTCACCTCAGGGCTAGTCAGAGTGACAGCTGCGTAGTCACACCAGCCCTGCGCCGCGAGGGAGAAAGTCCTTCGGGTCTCTTTTAGCCGAGAAGGTCTACTGTCTGTGGTGTGACGTCCGGAGGGTCCGCAGAGCGCTGGGAGTTCGGTAGGCCGTAGATCGCCTCATCGTCACTCGGGAATGTGGTTGGGCTGGCATTCGGGGCACAGGATGGGGCCGGAGAGCTGCTGATTTCTGTGACCCTGTGAAGCGCATCCTGTTGTTCCTGTAGGATCAGGTCCGTGGGTGGAGAGCGGGTCGGCATTTCCTGGGTGCGGGTGGGTGTTGGTGTTCTGCGCCTGCGGCGTCTCTTGATCCGTGTATGCGCGAGGTCGTGGTGGTCCCGTGCGCCCTCCTAGTCGCCTCAGTTACTCCTCCATCTAGCCAGGCCTCCACCTCCTCAGGGCTGGTGAAAAAGTGTGTTTTGTCCTGCGCCACCACCCTCAGCTTTGCAGGGGAGAGCAGCGAGTATTTGAGATTCGCCTGACGCAGTCGTCTCTTCACTGCCAGAAAGGAGTGGCGCTATCTTTGTACCTGTATGGTGTAGTCTGGAAAAAACATCACCGTGGCGTTGTCTATCTGGATGTCACCAAGTTTCCTGGTTTCCCGCAGGATCGTGTCGCTGTCTCTGTAATTCAGGACACGAAAGATGAGAGGTCTGGGGTTGGAGCCAGGGGGGAGGGGTCGTGTGGGCACCCGGTGAGCACGTTCCACCACAAAGTGGGGCGACAGTGTGTCCTCAGGCAGCAGGTCACGTAGCCAGTCCTCTACCCGCCGAGTGGGATCCATCCCTTCCCATTTCTTTGGGATGCCAACAAGCCGGATGTTGTTTCTCCGTGCCCGCCCTTCCGCATTCTCTGCGCGCTCTTCCAAAAATTCCACCCGGTTGAGCAGGTCTCGGATGTGCGTGTCCGCTTGGCTCACCGTGGGTTCCAGCTCTGCCACCGCCCCCTCCAAGGTTGCAGTGCAATCCTGAAGCTTCTTATGGTTGACTTTGAGGTGAGTCAGGTCGATCGCCACACTGTCTATCTTGGTCTCAAGAGAGGTGCGAGTCTGCTGCAGGGGTTCTTCCAGCCGCTCCATGATGGCTAACACATTGTCTAGCTTGGACGTCACCAGCTCTGCATCCATCTTGGACGCCGTCTTGGAGAGTTTCCCCTTTGGTGCTGTGCCTCCAGTTCCGGTCCGTGTCTTCACTCCTCCAGACATGGGCCAAGCGTGGCAGCTGTGCTCGGCTTGCACACGAATGGGACAGCTCAGAGCCTTTCTCCAAGCGGCGAGTACGTAGTGTATCGGGAAGCCAGCGGTCTCCAGTTCAGTCTAAGCTGCAAAGGGGGGGTAGCTGCAGTGGTACCTCTCAGTTTGTAGAGCACTGCGGCTGCGAGGCCGTCGCAAGCGTCAGCAGGCACCTGCAGGCGGTCAGGCGAGTAGGGTAGGTGGCGATGGTGTCCTGCAATGGCCGCGAGGGGCGTCTCAGTGTGTAGCCCCGAAGTTTAGGTGCGCAAACGTGCGGTGGGTCAGAGGGCGCAGATGTGGGCTGGGTGCACCAGGGCGTGTGTACACTGGTGTCAGGCAGCGGCCAGGCAGCAGGTCCAGCAACTAAAGCTACAGCAGGGCGCTCAGCAAGGCAGAGTTGGCGATAAGGGCACCCTACAGATGCGTTCGCAAGTGTGCTGGCTTGTGCGGGAGTTAGTATGAGCAGCCCCTCTCGTAGCGTTCATAGAGCAAGCGTCTGGGCAGTGAGGGGCAGTTGCGTTAGAGGGCAACGGGCGTTTCGTTACGGCGACTCTCAGGGTCTGTGGTAAAAGTGAAGGAGTAAGGTTGCAGAGGGGTGTCTGCCTCCAGGGGGGGGTCCCCGGCTCACCTCTAGGAGTTCCCGTTGGTCAGTATTCAAGTCTTCTCCCTCCTGGGCATCCTGCGGTGTGGCGTCCTCACAGGCGTGGTGGCAGCAATGGCGCCGGCTCCCCACAACTCTATCTGATGATGGCGGATGGTGGGCAGGATCCCCCCTGCCGAATATGGCCCCTCCTGGGGAAACAACCGTTACAACACAACTATTACAATGCACACGGTTACAACGCACACCATTACAACGCAGGATCCTTTACAACGCATGCTTTACAACGCATGACATTACATAGCAGATGCTATTACAACGCATGCCATTACAACGTAAGTATAGGTAAGTATATTATTTTATTTAACCATTTTTTTAATTACAAAAATATTAAAAATAAATAAAATAAATTAATTAAAGTAATTTTATATATATAGTTTGGGTTTTGGGGTACAGGGGTATTTTTAGGGTTCAGGGCTAGGTTTGGATTTTGGGGTACAGGGGTATTTTTAGGGTTCAGGGCTGGGTTTGGGTTTTGGGGTACAGGGGTATTTTTAGGGTTCAGGGCTGGGTTTGGGTTTTGGGGTACAGGGGTATTTTTAGGGTTCAGGGTTGGATTTTGATTTTGGGGTACAGGGGTATTTTTAGGGTTCAGGGCTGGGTTTGGGTTTTGGGGTACAGGGTATTTTTAGGGTTCAGGGTTGGGTTTGGATTTTAGGGTACAGGGGTATTTTAGGGTTCAGGGCTGGGTTTGGGTTTTGGGGTACAGGGGTATTTTTAGGGTTCAGGGCAGGGTTTGGGTTTTGGGGTACAGGGGTATTTTTAGGGTTCAGGGCTGGGTTTAGGTTTTGGGGTACAGGGTATTTTTAGGGTTCAGGGTTGGGTTTTGATTTTGGGGTACAGGGGTATTTTTAGGATTCAGGGCTGGGTTTGGGTTTTGGGGTACAGGGTATTTTTAGGGTTCAGGGTTGGGTTTGGATTTTGGGGTACAGGGGTATTTTAGGGTTCAGGGCTGGGTTTGGGTTTTGGGGTACAGGGGTATTTTTAGGGTTCAGGGCAGGGTTTGGGTTTTGGGGTACAGGGGTATTTTTAGGGTTCAGGGCAGGGTTTGGGTTTTGGGGTACAGGGGTATTTTTAGGGTTCAGGGCTGGGTTTGGGTTTTGGGGTACAGGGTATTTTTAGGGTTCAGGGTTGGGTTTGGATTTTGAGGTACAGGGGTATTTTTAGGGTTCAGGGTTGGATTTTGATTTTGGGGTACAGGGGTATTTTTAGGGTTCAGGGCTGGGTTTGGGTTTTGGGGTACAGGGTATTTTTAGGGTTTAGGGTTGGGTTTGGGTTTTGGGGTACAGGGGTATTTTTAGGGTTCAGGGCTGGGTTTGGGTTTTGGGGTACAGGGGTATTTTTAGGGTTAAGGGCTTGGTTTGGGTTTTGGGGTACAGGGGTATTTTTAGCGTTCAGGGTTACTGGGGTATTTTTAGGGTTCAGTTTTTAAATAAATAATTTAAAATAATTTAAAAAATTAATTTTAATAATGTTTTTATTTATTAATAATAGTTCTTTAATAATAATAGTTCTTTTAAAAATAAAATATTTTTTTAATATATTTATATGTACAAATTAATTATTTAAAAATAATATAATTTTTTTAATTAATTACATTTTAATAAATTTCATTTTTAATAAAATAATATACTTACCTATACTTGCGTTGTAATGGCATGCGTTGTAATAGCATCTGCTATGTAATGTCATGCGTTGTAAAGGCATTCGTTGTAAATGTATCTGCGTTGTAAAAATTGCGTTGTAACGGTGTGCGTTGTTAAAGTTTGCGATGTAACGTCATACATCCCCCTCCTGTGTCCTGTGTCACTGCGCCGTGCGCTGCATTTTGCACAGGACCGTCGTATTGGTCTGGAGGGAGGGAGAAAGGGGCGCGCGGTTCGGTCCTTCTGTTGTGGCGTGGTCCGGACGGCCCTCAACCGTGGGCGCCCACCGTTCCTCTCTCGTGCTGCCGGGTGGTGTTCGCAGTCAAGGTGTAGCACCCACACCGTGTCTCAGGAGGGAGGTGCCGTGGCTGTTGAGGATCAGTGGAGTGGGGGGGGGTATCACATAGTCCCGGCCCCCAGTTTATGCATGGCCCAACGAAGATGTAGGCAGGCTGCGTCCTCAGGTCCAACGCCCCAGCCGAGAGGCGGCCGTTGTATGTGTGGGGGGCCGCCGCCCGTGTCCAGGCTGCACTCCGCCTAAGCCACTCACCGGCGGTGCCCGGGCAGTGTCTCAGTGTCGCCAGGCGTCGCCTCCGAGGGGCCGCCGGTGTAATCGCGCTGGTCTCTGTCTCTCGCTTCGACTCACTGCCCGACACTCCAAGCCGCGGCCCCGCCCGGGGTCTCAGCCTCCCGCGACTCTCCCCCACAGTAGTTGGCAGGGGCTTCAGGCGGGGAGGGCCCAGCAATGTACCAAGGTCCGGCCAGCAGCACAGGCAGCCACGCAATTCCTTCTTTCAGGCCTCACAAGTTCCGGCCTGGCAGCGTGTAGGCCACAAAGTTAGGCCTAGCCACAGCGCCAGAGCCCCGGCCTCGCGTGGTTGGGGATCCCAGGGGCGGAGCAGCAATGCCTGTCACAACATTCTGGTGGGTGTCGGTGCCGCCCCCGGTGTCCGAACCGCCCGCAGTTGGTCAATGGATGGGCGGGGGTCAGGTGCGGGCCCGCCAGCAGTTTTCTCGGGTAGAGCTCAAGCAGGAGCTCTACCCGAGCACGTCTTCCTCCATCGCGCTCCAAGCCACGCCCCTGATGTAGCCTACTTATAGTGTTGCTTCTAATTTTGATTTGTTTTATTTGGCTTCTTGTAGACCGGATTACCCCCGCCCCTCCCCCCCTCCCCTTCCATCCCACCCTGACCCTCCCCTGTGACCCCCACCCCCACCACCCATTGAGACGTCCTGGGTCATAGGGCACCCAGGTGTGGGCGTCCGTGTATTCAGTGCGTTTCAGCTTACCCCGTGGCCTGGCTGTGAGTAAGTACATCGGGGGTAGATAGGATGAAGATGCCCTTTTCTTTTTGTCACTAAGCCATCCCTGATATTAAGATATTCTTCCCCCTCTATTTACCCCCTTCTAGTTGTGCGCCCGAGATCTAGACCACTGGCAGTATTATTCCTCCTTCTGTTTTGTTCTCTCTTTTTCTTTTTCTTTAGTTTTATGCCTTTTGCTATTTTCCTGTGTTTTGCTTGGCGGTCTCTGTGATTTCTTTTAGATAGGATTCAGCCAGGATTTCGCTTGTGAAGCTTTTAGTTGTTCCCTTGTAGATTACTGTCAGACGCGCTGGGTTTTGTAAGAACACAGTTGCTCCAATTTGCTCAAAAGGGGTGATTAATTGCCTCATTCTCCACCTTCGTTCTACCGTGGCATGGGCGAAGTCTGGACGTGCGAAGAAGGTGAAGCCTTTGTATTCTCTCTTATTTGTAGGTCTGGCAATGTCATAGATAGCCTCTCTTAGGATGAAATTCCCGAAATTGACCAGCATGGCTCTAGGGTATTGAGGTGCCCTAAGAGAGCGTTTAGGAAGAGCTAAGAGGAAGCAATGAGCGCGTTGGATTTCACTGTTCATTTCCCAGGTTTGAAGTTCGGGGAAGGCTGTTTTTAGAAGATTGGACATAAACCCTCTTGGATCGGTTCCCTCAGCGCCTTCAGGAATTCCGAGAAAATGCAGGTTGTTTCTCCTGCCTCTGTTTTCTAGATCTTCAACTTTTAGCATTAGGTCTTTAATGATTCCTTCATGCTCTTTTCCTTGAGTTTTGAGCTTAGTGATGTCGGACTCCAGATTTTCTGTGCGTGTTTCCACAGACGCCAATCTGTTGGAGATTTCGGAGCAGGATTGGCCTACTTTTTGAATCGCTCCTTGCAGTTTTTGTATGGCAGCATGGTTCTTTTGGCTGTCCATCTTAATGTCTTTGTGGAAATGCTTGATGGAGCTTAGTACTTTGCTCAGTGATGGCTCTATTGTTTTGGCCAAGCCGCTGAGATCTCCATTTTGCTGTGGGGCACTTTCTTCAGAGTGCCCCATGAAGTGCTTGTTGAATTCAGGTTCTCTTGTAGTTTTTGGGGTTGAGCCTTTTCGTGTGTGCTTAGTTCTTTCTTTTACTTGATCAGTATTGCTCCTAGTATCTGTGGTTTCATCATGTGTTTTTTTGCAGTGCCTTCTGTGCGTTGTCCAAGGTTGCTGTTGCTTGTTGATGGCTTGTGCTTGTTTCACTTGCTTCACCTGCCTCACTTGACACACTTGTCACGCTAGAGATGGAGACCCCTGTCTCATAGATATCTGAATCAGATTCCATGACGGGTATTTCGGTCTCTGGAGGTAGTTTACTTCCCTGGGAGGACGTTTGCGCCATGGGAGAAGAGTGGTCGAGTCTCGGGGGTTCGCTTGGAAGCGTAGACACATATTTGCTTCCAACGGATGTGGTTGTGCCTGAGCTAGTGCTTGTTTTTCCCTGGTTTATGTCTGGGGACAGGGACAGTGACTGGTTTCCTTGAGCGGGATCTGATGCAGTTTTTAGCCCCATGATGGGTTGCCCCCTATCAATAGCGGGGTCAGCCCGGGTGGTTCGGCTTATTTCCTCATTTAGATTATTATCGTCATCCGGTATTGTTCGTTGCTGTTGCTCTTTTTTGGCTGGTTTGCTCAGCCCCTCCTTGGGAATTGGGCTGAATATGTTCGAGATCCTATGCTGCAAATCTGCCAGTTGCCCAGTGTTTTTGGCGGCAGCCTTCAGATTTTTGATAGTTTGCAGTCTCTTTGCCTTTTTAGCCAATAGCTCCAGATTATCGTCATCGTTATCGAGCTCTTCGATAACCTTTTCCTTCTTCCCATTTTAATTCTATTTTCCTTTCACTTTATCTTTATCCGCCTCTTTTTCCAGTTTCTTATCTGGACTCTTATCAGTGTTTTTCTCAGTGTTTTTATTTTTATTTTTGTCCTTGCCTTTAGCTCTCTCGTTACTGTTGCCGCCATTTCTCTCCTCGCTGTTTTCTTTCGCTTTAGACCCTCTGGTTTCCGGTCGCCGCTGCAAGTCCTTTGCTCTCTGCATACTGCTTGAATTTTGCTTTTCTGAGCCTGCTTTTAGAGTTTCTTGGGGTGGTTCTTGATCCGATAACTGCTGGGTTGGCTCAGTTACTTGTTCAGTTATTTGCTCTCTGGGCCCTGCAAGGCCTGCCATCCCCTGTGTCTGTGTCTGTATCTGTATCCGCACCTGTACTTGTACTTGTACGTGTACCCGAGTCTGTGTTAGTTTTTGTTTAACTGCTGTCGCTGTTATTATTGACTCCCTTGACGCTATTGATGCAGTTGTAGTGGGTTTGGTGTCTGTTTGTGGCACAGCATGAGTAATTTGAGTTCCTTTGGCAGTTCTTTTACTCAGCTCTCTGTTGAAGCCGAAGATGGGCTGGGCACTTGCATATGTATCATAGGCATTAGTCGGGGCTGCCCGGAGCTTGATTATTACAGACACCCGAGTACCCGCTGTCGGCCTTCATACTAGTGCCCCCAGTTTCACAGTGATCCTTTTGACATACACCAGTCTACTCCTATGACCTGTCTTATTCTACAGCAATTCACAGCTATTTGCTCAGCTTGTCTCGTGCAGTTCTGTTGCTATTATACTTTTCTGCCAATCTGTATTCCTGCACAGATTATCGCAGTCATGGGCTTTTAATAAACACGGAGTCCTGGAGTGCGCGGATGACGGCAGTGACGCCTAGTGAGGAGCTGGCCGAGTGTCTGATCGGAACGCAGGGCAACACGGAGCAGAGGAGAAAGAATCGCAGATCCCTCTCTCCCAAGCGTTGAGCATTGAACGTCGGCTGCAGCTACAGTTTTGCCGGTTGCCGATTGCCGGTTGTCGTGTGTCAGGTCAGAACTGCGTGGCTAGCACTGTGAGCACTGTGAGGATGTGAAGCAGTTTCGTGAGCTCCCAAGACCGCAAGTCCACAAATCTCTCCGCCAAGGTGCCGATCACAGCTGTCCACAATCCATCGGTAGTCTGCCGGACCGACCCCTCTACCTCCCCTATCAAGGCTTTCCGTGCATAGGTTGGCAAATAAATTGAAAGCAGGCTCCCTGGGTGTTAGTACTCCAAAAGCAGAGGATAGGCGCGAAGTGTGGGTACCAGAGGCGGGATACATGCTGGATATAGGCAGGAAGAAAGGGCAGTGTAGGGTGTCAGGTACAGATGCCGTACTTACGTTTTTTGCGGGGCCTTCAAGGTCAGATGCGTTCCCAGCAGGGTCGCGGAGTTTTTCTGGAGCTTACATCGACACTCCTCGGAAAGCCATGAGGTATAGCCGGGAAGGCACTGGTTTATGGTGTCTTTTTAGGACCCGAGTTTTGCCAACTCCTCGGCTCTGCAAATGTAGCAATGTAACAATGTAGCAATGTTTTGTAGCGATGTAGCTCTTGGGTTGGGTTTGGTCCGGGTTGGTCCGCTGCCGATGCCACTGCCAGTACTTTTGATACCTCCAACCACCACCGCAACAACTTTATAATTCCTTTATAATTCCTTAGACCGTAGTCCTTAATGACGCCAGGCAAAAGACACAGCAAACTCTCCATTAGCACGAAGCACCAGAGTTAGAGCTCTTTGTCTTTGTCCTTTGTCCTTTGATCCCGGCATGATCGGGCGATTTCTAGTCACGACCGCTCACACTGACGCCATCTTGTCTCTTAAGCACCATGTTCTATTTCCTGTAGCTCTGCCTCCACTTGTCTCCTCATCCCATACCCTAACCCCATACATTTCCCCTGTACCGTGACTTTAAGGGCGTCCCACTCTACTAGTGGCGATGATGCTGTGCCCGTGTTATTAGTGAAGTAATTGTCAATTAGCGTGTGTATAGATTCTTGGTACATTGGGTCTTCAAGCAAGGCAGGTTACAGATACCACATAGGGATTGGAGGGCGCCGTGCATCCCATGACAGCGTCAGGAAGACTGGGTTGTGATTCAAATGTGTACGCCCTAAATGTTCAGTTTGTGTCACATAAGGTATTAGGTTGAGTGTGCTAAGGAACCTGTTCGAACGAACATGCAAGGTATGCGTAGCTGAATAGTAAGAGTATACTCTAGTGTTGGGGTTACGATGCCTACACACATCCGTCATTCCCCAGCTTCTTGCCCATGTTTCTAACATCTGAGCCCCTGCAGATGCATTCGTTCCACATAATGATGGGAATGAGTGGTCTAGAGTTATGTCCAGTACGTTATTAAAATCCCCTCCTATAATCCAGGGTATATCACCCCAGCCGGACAGCACTACTGATAGTGAAGTCCAAAAGTGTCCTGGTTTTGTATTAGGTGCATATGCATTGCCTATCACCAGGCATTTCCCATCCAATTTACCTTTAAGGAATATATATCTGCCCCCAGGGTCTATGATCACATCATCCACCAGAAGAAGGGTTTGTGGGCGGACCCAGATTAATACCTCTCGGGCAAATGCCGAGTAGTTTGGAGCAAAGACTTGCCCTCGCCATTTACGTTGTAATTTTCTCGTTTCTGTGTGTGTTAAGTGAGATTCCTGGATGAGGGCTATCTGCGTGTAATGTCGTTTGATATATGCATATACTGCATATCGGGGAGACGGGGTGCATAATCCTCACACGTTCCAAGTAATTATACGATGTGCTGACATTCTATAGGTAAGGCCAGGTTTTTCATTTTGTCTTGGTGAGGTGAGTACCAAATGGTGTGCCAAGAAACGGCGTTCAGTGCTTGTATGTATAATGCACTATAGGGCCCGGGTGATTATATTGAAAACCCTCTGCCAGCGTGGTGATCTTATAATATCAAAAGAGCAGATCTCGCAAATGTGAGAGAATGCCCAAACCATGAGCAAAGCTCAAACTGAACAGTAAACCCCCCCTAGAATGTGTGGAAGCGGGAGTGTGATGCTCACAATGGCCACCTATGTATTGCTGTCACCCAAAGAGTTATTTCTACCTTCTATGGTATCGCATTTATCTGCAAGTGTATACTACACCGCGAGTCTGCTAGCAGCTGGGAAGGCGACCTCCCCTCCCCCCTCCAGCCTCCCTGGACCCTGTCAGATGCCCTCATGTGTTATACATATAAGAACAAATCTTTGCATAAAGCAGCATGCAGTTATTCTAAAAGGATACATTTCCCATCATCATAGAGGCCCTTCCGCTGTTTGCGGGGTAACAGCTTGCATAGTTAATGAATTAGTTTCAGAGTGTTGTTAATAAAAGAGAGAAGACCCCACTTGTTCCAGGGAACAGGGTACCAACGACAATCAAAGTCAAAAGGGAATTTCCCTGGACTATCTTTATGGAAAACACTTTTGTGTCCCAAATAACCTTTAACTATGACACAGACACATTATTCAGAAAGAATGTTAGCTACCAACTAAAATGTAACGTATATATGTTTTCTTTATTAAAAAATCTTTTACCTCACTTGACCGGGTGTAGTCCTTAACATAAGGAACCCACAAAGAAGTTAAAATTTCAGAAAAACCAATTTTATCTGAAAGACAATTAATGCACACCTTTCCTAATACAATTAAAATTTCATAAAACATACATCAATAAAGAAAAACCATTGCAATATACACAAAAGACAGATATCACAAAATAAATACAAATAACTTAATTGAAAAACAGACAAGAAAACCCCTTCTTTTCAACGGAACAACAGATGTTGGTCCCAGAGAAACAGATCCAATAGCCTTGTTATCATGCGTGTGAGCCTTCCAATGTCCAAGATTGGCGTATATATGGAGACCACTCGGCTTTACTTGGATTCTATAGACATAGTGCGTCGACGCGTTTCGGTGTTTAGCCTTGGATATGGTTACACCTTCTTCAGGACAAAAATAATTGGGGTCATCATCACCAAGTTTGGTGGAATCCTTCTAAATATTAAAGAAATATATATATCAGTCAATACATTTGTTTTGTATTTCCTCTCCATTTACATAACCAATTTCTAGACTGACACATCCTCTTTGTATTCTAATTTTCGTATATCAGCCTAACTCAGGGTTCACATAAAGTCTCTTTACATATGTCTTATTTCTGGTCATCTTATACATTACAAAGATCTTCATTGCATATATAACATTTCTGATTCTCTATGGAAATATATATATATATATACTCCCACTAAGCATAGTGATAATAGTAACATTACATTTTAGGTGATGGCTTTCTATCCTTTGGGAGATTGTCATAAAGATAACCTCTACTGACCTTTGTATTATATCGCGTGTAATAAGGGATTGGGGATATATATCCTGTTGTGTCCAAATACGAGCTCATCAGTCGCTCATCACTTTGGTTGCAGTGAAAAAGGGTATCCTTATGGGCACTGGGGGAGGCAAAGATTGTACTTTAGACTCCTTAACTATAGTTTGCACATAAGTGTTGCTGAGAGTGGATAATCTCCTTACCTGTTGTATTCAATATAATCGTTTTAATTGTAATTCTCGAATGCTGGGCTGCTTCCTTCAAATCTTCACAGTATTAATACGAATTTTAGTACAGGATTCTGGATTGGGGACAGAATCATGGGTTTAAACGTTGTGTCTCCCCATTCTGTTCGCTTTTTATTTCTAAAGCTCGCTACACGTTTTCTTACCCGTGATCCATGTGTTTAATCGGTACCCCCCGGTGTCACCTTGGGTATCCACTTTCAGATTAGTTGTTCAAAAAGGTTCTTTGAACTGGATATGTTCTAAGCAAAAAGAACATGCACTGGATTATGATGGTTTCATATAGTAATAGTTTTAGTCATAGCTTTTTAGTTCTTATTCTTAATTCCGTTTCCCTGTTTTAAATTACTTATCCTTATTTAGAGAGCACTTTTGCATCGGAGTCATATATTTTAATTTTATAGGCTAGTCTACCCCTGTATTGAGTGATTTGTTCTCATTTTAAACACACTTCCTTATTGTGCACAGGCACTTTATTTTTACACATAGTTAAACCTATATTTCTATATGTTCACATTTTTATATGTGGATTATTTTTAGTGACCCACATTTACTAGATTTCCTCCTGTATACATATTTAGAATCCCTTACAGCTACTCGATCCGAGTTGAAACAATATGTGATGCATACTCTAAATGTTTGATTTCCGCCCGATTTACAAAGCTCTGATTTAAAGTACGTAGTTACCCATTCCCTTCTACGGCTCCACGTCCCCCCTACCATCTGTACTGAGAACATGTCCTATCCCACACGGTTCCCGGGACTAAATGCAACCGGCTTACCTTTCAGTGCTCTGCCTCGCACTTCTTCTGTGGGTCCGTCTCGTTCTGTTAGCCCGTCGCGTTACCCGTACCTTAAATACCTTTTCCACATTCCTAATTAATCACAGATGATCTTATTGTGACGCTACTCTCTCATCCCGGCGTTTCGTCATTTTATTTGCGCATGCGTATTCGTGCAGTATAACAACTGGAAATGACGCCGCCATCTTAAGACGGTCATTTTCCTATCAAATACACGTAGCGAGTTCTGTTGTTAAACTCTATTGCATATAAGGGAGGTTGAGTCTCTTTTCATTTTTCATTTGCAAGAAAAATTATATAATGTTGGACCAGTATGCGTCCGTTTCTGATTTCGAATCAGTGAGCTAACTCTTGTCTGATTTGTTCATGGCGCCCACAATTAATACATTCTATCTATTTCCATGCTGATAGGTTCTGTGTTAAGGGGCGTATACAGTGTAAGTGACACTCCTTACTTTCTATAGTGTGCCCATCACTCCCTCACACCTACGTATTTGGGTTTGATTGCTCCAGACCATAGCTCTTGTATATAGGGGGTCAGATATGTATTAAGTATATTTCGAGGCAATTGAATTATGTTATGGAACAATTTTATATTGTCCCCAAAGAACTATCTTAGCAATATCATTTTCATACCAATAGTCCGCATATTTGGGTGTAATTTCATTTATGTGAATCTAAAGAACTTACTATATAGGTAAATTAGCTCCCCCATTACTATATATACTATAAAGAGTTTTTTTAAAGTCTCTAAACTTATCCTAAATTATCATAATCATCTTTCCTGAGTGTGAACATCTCTGGTAAAGATTCTACACACATTGGTACACATTAGCATGTAGGACTATTTGCAATGTTTGGGTGGACTCATCTCCATAGCAATTTTTTCATCATATTATGCATGTAGGTCACTGTTAGTTTCCTTTCCTACACTCCTCTTACAGGAGTGTGTCCCAATCCTCCCTAGTGTTAAGTCCACATTTTATAGTGTTAAACTTAATCATGTACCACTGTTCTTGTTGTTTCCGTCTTTTTTTGGTGTTACCTATCCTTGTCTGTTCTTTGATTTTTTCCACCACAACCCATCTTATATCTGACTCCTTGTGATTTCTTGCTTTCTAGTGGTTCACTAACGGGGCATTTTCTTTTCCTAATCTAATTGCAGATTTGTGTTCCCCTATTCTTACCCTAAGCTCCCTGCCTGTTTCCCCTATATAGCCCAACCCGCAGGGACAACAGATTAAATACACCAGATTCTTGCTCCTGCAGTTCGTCAGGGTATTCAGGCTGAGCTTAACAGAATTTAGACAGATTTCTTTTGTTACCAGACAGAGATCACACACACTGCATGTTTCACATTTGTGGTTTCCAACTGCTTTACCTCCTATCAAGGTTTTTTGTGTTTCAACTACGTCATCTCTCTAGGTGTGTACTAGAGATGAACTTATGTTTTTGTTTTTCCTATATGCATATAGTGGTCTAGACAGAGCATTGTCGGAACCATCGTTTAGGATCTTCCAGTTGCGGTTGATCACATTTTTTATCTGGTTGGCCAGCCCAGAGAATTGACTTACCATGACAATTTTCTCCCCATTTGGGGTTCTTTCCCTCTTTTCAAGTAGGCTTTCTCTATTGTAATATCGCGCCCTTTTTAAAGAATGATTTATCAATTTTTTGGGGTAACCCCTCTCCTTAAACTTCTGTTTAGTCATTTCGGCATGTTTATAAAAGTCCTCCAATGAGGTGCAATTCCTCCTTAGTCGGAGGAATTCACCAAAGGGTATGCTGTCCTTCTGGCTATTGGGGTGATAACTTTTATAGTGTAGGACGGTATTTCTGTCTGTTTCCTTTTTAAAAAGTTCTACTGCAAGCTGGTTATTCTCAGTTTTTATACTGATATCTAAAAAGTCCACTTTCCTGTTATTGTACACAGCTGTAAATTTAAGATTGCTGTCTCCAAGGTTAATCCATAGTAAAAACTTTTTAAGAGTATCTTCAGACCCAGACCAGATAAAGAAAATATCATCTATGAATCTGGTCCAGTTTCGGATATTCTCGTAGAAAGGGCTTATGTTATTGTATATATGTTTCTCCTCAAAAACGCTGACATAAATGCATGCTAGACTCGGTGCGCAAGTCGCGCCCATGCTTGTACCTTTACGTTGTATGTACAAGTCTTTTCTGAAGAGAAAGATATTATTTAACAACACCATAGATACACACTGCACTATAAATTCTTTATTTGCACCAATGAATTCTGTATCTTCCAATAGATTCCTTATTACTTCAATTGTGTCTTTCTGTGGAATATTTGTATAGAGCGACTCTACATCGAGAGTCTCTAAATACTCATTTTCCCTATCAAACTGTAGTCCTTCTGTTTTGCTGATCATATCTGCTGTGTCTCTTATATACGATTTTTGTTGCTGGACTAAAGGCTTCAGAAATCTATCGGCATACTTACTAAGTGGTTCTAGCAGAGAGTCAATAGAGGCCACGATTGGTCTTAAAGGTGGATCCTCTAAGCTTTTATGGACTTTGGGGAGTCCGTAGAATGCTGGTGTTTTAGGACTGTCATTATATAAGAATTTAAATTCTTCCTCGCTAATGTCTCCCTTCTCTTTAGCGGTCTGTAGTAAACATTCCACCTCCCTCCTCAGGGCGTCTAAGTTAGTTTGGGAGACCCTGGTGTAATGTTGTTTGTTTGATAAAAGTTTCATAACTCTCTCCTCGTAGTCTGTCGTATTGAGCACCACTACCCCCCTCCCTTATCTGCTGGTTTTATGGTAATTTGGGTATCTTGTGCAAGAGATTCTAGTGCTTCTCTTTGTTCTTTCGAAATATTCTGTGCCTGATATTGTTTCCTTTCTACTAGATTGCTAATTTCTATTTTCACGATACTTTCAAAGATGTCGACATTCTTGTCAACCATCCCTAAGCTAGGGGTAAAATTAGATTTGGCCCTTAGACCTGAATCTGTTGGTGGTTCTCTTTCAGGTCTATTTTCAAAAAACCTGCGGAGTCTAATCTTTCTAAAAAAAACGGAGGTCTTTCTCAAGTTGGAATTTATTTATGCCCGCCGTGGGGACAAAACTAAATCCCATCTTGAGTACCTGTTCTTCTGTCATGGTCAATTCTCTACTGGACAGGTTTATTATTGGTGTAGTCTCTATCTCCAATAGACTTTGTTTCTTGTCCTCTTGTATTCTTGAGGGGCTTGGTTGTTCTGGTAATCCTGGTCCTGTTCTCTCAGGATGGGTTTCCTTGTATAAGATCCCCTTCCCCTGTTTGAGAATCCCCTTTGGGGTCTTTGTGGGCGATGATCTAAAAAATCCTCATACTCTCTATTTGGATGGGTATGTGTTGAATCTTCCCGATGGGGTATTTCTTCCTCACCCCCGCTACTCTCAGAGGAACCAGAGAAGTTCATATGTTTGGGTCTTCTATTCTGGAAACTAACTCTTGGTCCCCTTTCCCAAGTTTGTTCTGATTTCTCTGTATAGTAGTCTTTTTTCAGGAAAGGATATATTACCTCCTGGCTAAACTTGTTTATATCTTTCCTCAGTTTTTGGGGTTTTCTGTTGTTCAAATATTCATAATACCCATTCATGTCCTGATTTATTTCTTCTATCTTTTTTTGGCTTCTTCCACTATATTTGAGTCTATCAGTGTTTTTTCTAATTCCTCTATTTCTCTGTTTTCAATGAGAATGGTGCTTTGTGCTGTTTCTATTATTAAGAGCATCCAATCTCTACTACACCTGTTTGAGATGAATGTCCAGGTCTCTAGGAATTTTGCATTATTTACAAAGAGGCCATGCTCATTATGTATCTGGAGCCCTATAGGGATGGTGCCAGCTCTTGCATATTGGGACATAAATTCAGCATGAAGTTCTGTTCGAATAATTTTCTTTTTTAGATTAACCAACTGATTCCACTTCTCTCCTCTATTGGGGATGACAGTTATAGTGTTACCACTCCTATTTGAGCTCAAGATTTTATTTAATTGTTCTTCACTGAAGCCAAAGGTCTTCAGTTGGTCCATTGTTAAGATTGGACAGAAACGAATTAGTTTTTGAGGAAAACTTAATACTAAAACCTATCTCTCCAGCAAAGAGCTGTGCACATGAGTTAATAAAAGAGAGAAGACCCCACTTGTTCCAGGGAACAGGGTACCAACGACAATCAAAGTCAAAAGGGAATTTCCCTGGACTATCTTTATGGAAAACACTTTTGTGTCCCAAATAACCTTTAACTATGACACAGACACATTATTCAGAAAGAATTTTAGCCACCAACTAAAATGTAACGTATATACGTTTTCTTTATTAAAAAATATTTTACCTCACTTGACCGGGTGTAGTCCTTAACATAAGGAACCCACAAAGAAGTTAAAATTTCAGAAAAACCAATTTTATCTGAAAGACAATTAATGCACACCTTTCCTAATACAATTAAAATTTCATAAAACATACATCAATAAAGAAAAACCATTGCAGTATACACAAAAGACAGATATCACAAAATAAATACAAATAACTTAATTGAAAAACAGACAAGAAAACCCCTTCTTTTCAACGGAACAACAGATGTTGGTCCCAGAGAAACAGATCCAATAGCCTTGTTATCATGCGTGTGAGCCTTCCAATGTCCAAGATTGGCGTATATATGGAGACCACTCGGCTTTACTTGGATTCTATAGACATAGTGCGGCGACACGTTTCGGTGTTTAGCCTTGGATATGGTTACACCTTCTTCAGGACAAAAATAATTGGGGTCATCATCACCAAGTTTGGTGGAATCCTTCTAAATATTAAAGAAATATATATATATATCAGTCAATACATTTGTTTTGTATTTCCTCTCTATTTACATAACCAATTTCTAGACTGACACATCCTCTTTGTATTCTAATTTTCGTATATCAGCCTAACTCAGTGTTCACATAAAGTCTCTTTACATATGTCTTATTTCTGGTCATCTTATACATTACAAAGATCTTCATTGCATATATAACATTTCTGATTCTCTATGGAAATATATATATATACTCCCACTAAGCATAGTGATAATAGTAACATTACATTTTAGGTGATGGCTTTCTACCCTTTGGGAGATTGTCATAAAGATAACCTCTACTGACCTTTGTATTATATCGCGTGTAATAAGGGATAGGGGATATATATCCTGTTGTGTCCAAATACGAGCTCATCAGTCGCTCATCACTTTGGTTGTAGTGAAAAATGGTATCCTTATGGGCACTGGGGGAGGCAAAGAGTGTACTTTAGACTCCTTAACTATAGTTTGCACATAAGTGTTGCTGAGAGTGGATAATCTCCTTACCTGTTGTATTCAAAATAATCGTTTTAATTGTAATTCTCGAATGCTGGGCTGCTTCCCTCAAATCTTCACAGTATTAATACGAATTTTAGTACAGGATTCTGGATTGGGGACAGAATCATGGGTTTAAACGTTGTGTCTCCCCATTCTCTTCGCTTTTTATTTCTAAAGCTCGCTACACGTTTTCTTACCCGTGATCCATGTGTTTAATCGGTACCCCCCGGTGTCACCTTGGGTATCCACTTTCAGATTAGTTGTTCAAAAAGGTTCTTTGAACTGGATATGTTCTAAGCAAAAAGAACATGCACTGGATTATGATGGTTTCATATAGTAATAGTTTTAGACATAGCTTTTTACTTCTTAATTCCGTTTCCCTGTTTTAAATTACTTATCCTTATCTAGAGAGCACTTTTGCATCGGAGTCATATATTTTAATTTTATAGGCTAGTCTACCCCTGTATTGAGTGATTTGTTCTCATTTTAAACACACTTCCTTATTGTGCACAGGTACTTTATTTTTACACATAGTTAAACCTATATTTCTATATGTTCACATTTTTATATGTGGATTATTTTTAGTGACCCACATTTACTAGATTTCCTCCTGTATACATATTTAGAATCCCTTCCAGCTACTCGATCCGAGTTGAAACAATATGTGATGCATACTCTAAATGTTTGATTTCCGCCCGATTTACAAAGCTCTGATTTAAATTACATAGTTACCCATTCCCTTCTACGGCTCCACGTCCCCCCTACCATCTGTACTGAGAACATGTCCTATCCCACACGGTTCCCGGGACTAAATGCAACCGGCTTACCTTTCAGTGCTCCGCCTCGCACTTCACCGTGGGTCCGTCTCGTTCTGTTAGCCCGTCGCGTTACCCGTACCTTAAATACCTTTCCCACATTCCTAATTAATCACAGCTGATCTTATTGTAACGCTACTCTCTCATCCCGGCGTTTCGTCATTTTATTTGCGCATGCGTATTCGTGCAGTATAACAACTGGAAATGACGCCGCCATCTTAAGACGGTCATTTTCCTATCAAATACACGTAGCGAGTTCTGTTGTTAAACTCTATTGCATATAAGGGAGGTTGAGTCTCTTTTCATTTTGCATTTGCAAGAAAAATTATATATTGTTGAATCAGTGAGCTAACTCTTGTCTGATTTGTTCATGGCGCCCACAATTAATACATCCTATCTATTTCCATGCTGATAGGTTCTGTGTTAGGGGCGTATACAGTGTAAGTGACACTCCTTACTTTCTATAGTGTGCCCATCACTCCCTCACACCTACGTATTTGGGCTTGATAGCTCCAGACCATAGCTCTTATATATAGGGGGTCAGATATCTATTAAGTATATTTCGAGGAACAATTTTATATTGTCCCCAAAGAACTATCTTAGCAATATCATTTTCATACCAATCGTCCGCATATTTGGGTATAATTTCATTTATGTGAATCTAAAGAACTTACTATATAGGTAAATTAGCTCCCCCATTACTATATATACTATAAAGAGTTTTTTTAAAGTCTCTAAACTTATCCTAAATTATCATAATCATCTTTCCTGAGTGTGAACATCTCTGGTAAAGATTCTACACACATTGGTACACATTAGCATGTAGGACTATTTGCAATGTTTGGGTGGACTCATCTCCATAGCAATTTTTTCATCATATTATGCATGTAGGTCACTGTTAGTTTCTTTTCCTACACTCCTCTTACAGGAGTGTGTCCCAATCCTCCCTAGTGTTAAGTCCACATTTTATAGTGTTAAACTAAATCATGTACCACTGTTCTTGTTGTTTCTGTCTTTTTTTGGTGTTACCTATCCTTGTCTGTTCTTTGATTTTTTCCACCACAACCCATCTTATATCTGACTCCTTGTGATTTCTGTCTTTCCAGTGGTTCACTAACGGGGCATTTTCTTTTCCTAATCTAATTGCAAATTTATGTTCCCCTATTCTTACCCTAAGCTCCCTGCCTGTTTCCCCTATATAGCCCAACCCGCAGGGACACAAGATTAAATACACCAGATTCTTGCTCCTGCAGTTCGTCAGGGTATTCAGGCTGTGCTTAACAGAATTTAGACAGATTTCTTTTGTTACCAGACAGAGATCACACACACTGCATGTTCCACATTTGTGGTTTCCAACTGCTTTACCTCCTATCAAGGTTTTTTGTGTTTCAACTACGTCATCTCTGTAGGTGTGTACTAGAGATGAACGTATGTTTTTGTTTTTCCTATATGCACATAGTGGTCTAGACAGAGCATTGTCGGAACCATCGTTTAGGATCTTCCAGTTGCGGTTGATCAAATTTTTTATCTGGTTGGCCAGCCCAGAGAATTGACTTACCATGACAATTTTCTCCCCATTTGGGGTTCTTTCCCTCTTTTCAAGTAGGCTTTCTGTATTGTAATATCGCACCCTTTTTGAAGAATGATTTATCAATTTTTTGGGGTAACCCCTCTCCTTAAACTTCTGTTTAGTCATTTCGGCATGTTTATAAAAGTCCTCCAATGAGGTGCAATTCCTCCTTAGTCGCAGGAATTCACCAAAGGGTATGCTGTCCTTCTGGCTATTGGGGTGATAACTTTTATAGTGTAGGACGGTATTTCTGTCTGTTTCCTTTTGAAAAAGTTCTACTGCAAGCTGGTTATTCTCAGTTTTTATACTGATATCTAAAAAGTCCACTTTCCTGTTATTGTACACAGCTGTAAATTTAAGATTGCTGTCTCCAAGGTTAATCCATAGTAAAAACTCTTCAGAACCAGACCAGATAAAGAAAATATCATCTATGAATCTGGTCCAGTTTCGGATATTCTCGTAGAAAGGGCTTATGTTATTGTATATATGTTTCTCCTCAAAAACGCTGACATAAATGCATGCTAGACTCGGTGCGCAAGTCGCGCCCATGCTTGTACCTTTACGTTGTATGTACAAGTCTTTTTTGAAGAGAAATATATTATTTAACAACACCATAGATACACACTGCACTATACATTCTTTATTTGCACCAATGATTTCTGTATCTTCCAATAGATACCTTATTACTTCAATTGTGTCTTTCTGTGGAATATTTGTATAGAGCGACTCTACATCGAGAGTCACTAAATACTCATTTTCCCTATCAAACTGTAGTCCTTCTGTTTTGCTGATCATATATGCTGTGTCTCTTATATACGATTTTTGTTGCTGGACTAAAGGCTTCAGAAATCTATCAAGTGGTTCTAGCAGAGACTCAATAGAGGCCACGATTGGTCTTAAAGGTGGATCCTCTAAGCTTTTATGGACTTTGGGGAGTCCGTAGAACGCTGGTGTTTTAGGACTACCATTATATAAGAATTTAAATTCTTCCTCGCTAATGTCTCCCTTCTCTTTAGCAGTCTGTAGTAAACATTCCACCTCCCTCCTCAGGGCGTCTAAGTTAGTTTGGGAGACCCTGGTGTAATGTTGTTTGTTTGATGAAAGTTTCATAACTCTCTCCTCGTAGTCTGTCGTATTGAGCACCACTACCCCCCTCCCTTATCTGCTGGCTTTATGGTAATTTGGGTATCTTGTGCAAGAGATTCTAGTGCTTCTCTTTGTTCTTTTGAAATATTATGTGCCTGATATTGTTTCCTTTCTACTAGATTGCTAATTTCTATTTTCACGATACTTTCAAAGATGTCGACATTCTTGTCAACCATCCCTAAGCTAGGGGTAAAATTAGATTTGGCCCTTAGACCTGAATCTGTTGGTGGTTCTCTTTCAGGTCTATTTTCAAAAAACCTGCGGAGTCTAAGCTTTCTAAAAAAAGACCAGAGGTCTTTCTCAAGTTGGAATTTATTTATGCCCGCCGGGGGGACAAAACTAAATCCCATCTTGAGTACCTGTTCTTCTGTCATGGTCAATTCTCTACTGGACAGGTTTATTATTGGTGTAGTCTCTATCTCCAATAGACTTTGTTTCTTGTCCTCTTGTATTCTTGAGGGGCCTGGTTGTTCTGGTAATCCTGGTCCTGTTCTCTCGGGATGGGTTTCCTTGTATAAGATCCCCTTCCCCTGTTTGATGATGACCCCAATTATTTTTGTCCTGAAGAAGGTGTAACCATATCCAAGGCTAAACACCGAAACGCGTCGACGCACTATGTCTATAGAATCCAAGTAAAGCCGAGTGGTCTCCATATATACGCCAATCTTGGACATTGGAAGGCTCACACGCATGATAACAAGGCTATTGGATCTGTTTCTCTGGGACCAACATCTGTTGTTCCGTTGAAAAGAAGGGGTTTTCTTGTCTGTTTTTCAATTAAGTTATTTGTATTTATTTTGTGATATCTGTCTTTTGTGTATATTGCAATGGTTTTTCTTTATTGATGTATGTTTTATGAAATTTTAATTGTATTAGGAAAGGTGTGCATTAATTGTCTTTCAGATAAAATTGGTTTTTCTGAAATGTTAACTTCTTTGTGGGTTCCTTATGTTAAGGACTACACCCGGTCAAGTGAGGTAAAAGGTTTTTTAATAAAGAAAACGTATATACGTTACATTTTAGTTGGTGGCTAAAATTCTTTCTGAATAATGTGTCTGTGTCATAGTTAAAGGTTATTTGGGACACAAAAGTGTTTTCCATAAAGATAGTCCAGGGAAATTCCCTTTTGACTTTGTTAGTTTCAGAGTGGCCAGTCAGATGACCGGACTGATTCTCCTTCTCTATCAGAGTATTTGGCCTGGTCCGATATTCGTTCTGCTTCCCGCACAGTCTGTCTGCGTTCCTGAATGATCTGTTTTAAACTGGGCACCCGAGTCAACTTTGGTGTGCGAACCCTTTTCCGTTGCCGTTGCTGTTCCAGCGGTTTCAACATGTCTCTACCTGCACAACCTCTTCCCGCCGGCCTGGGGCCTGAGAACTTCCCCGTCGCCTCCAGCCAGTCCCAAGTGTCCTGTGATGTATCGCAAAAACAAGTTTTTCCATCTGTTATGATACGCAGCCTCTCCGGGAACAACACGAAGTAGTGAATGGCGAGCTGCTGCAAATGTTGCTTTACCGCTATAGAGGAATTACGCTGTTGTTGCATTGCGTAAGTATAGACGGAAAAGAATATCACTTTAGCGTTCTCTATTTGAACTTCTTGCATTTATTGGGTCTCTCGCAAGATGAAGTCTCTGTCTCAATAGTGGAGCACCCTGAAGAGGAATGGGCGCTGGTTCGATCGAGGAGCTGGTTTCTAGAACAGCACTCAGTGTCACTTCAACTGAGAACGAGGACGACAGGGACGCCACTGGTAGGATTTCCCTCTGCCATTTTTCAGTAAATCCCAGTGCGTCTTGGCCTTCCGTGCCCTCTGTTAGTCCAATAAGGTGAACATTATTCTGCCTAGACCGCCCTTCCGCGTCCTCCATCTTGACTTCATAGCCTCTCATCTGTTATGTCTATGGCTGGTTGCTCTTCCACCAAGGTATGTTTCACTGTTGTAACTCGCTCTGCTAGTTTTTTGTGCTCAGCATATAGGATCGTCAAATCCGCTGCTACATTATCAATTTTGGTTCCAGAGAGACCTGAGATCTCTCTATAGCCTGTTATATCGCATCAAACTTGTCTCCCCGCTGCCATAGTCTGCTGGCTCAAACAGTCCTGTTGATCTGCCTTCATGACTGAGGAGGACCTGGATGATGCCCTGGAAGATGTTTCCCTGGTGCGCCCCATTGAGCAGTTTCATATAAATTTTCATTGCTTCTGAAGTGATCACCCAGGGTTATATAGTTCACTCTTGGCGACTGACTTGCTTGTCACTGATTTTCTGTGCGAGGAGGTTCAAGTGGTGAGGGGCTCCGCAGAGAAAGGTATAACTGCGCCCTGCACGATTTTATGGTATTCAGCAGCGCAGCTTCCCTATGTTCTACCGTGACTAGGTCCTACTGTATTCCTATGTCTCCAGAGTGCGTCCGCCATGTGGTGCAGTGATTTTAGATTTTCCGCCTCCTATCAATTGCCAGTGCGGTTGAGCTGCGGTACAAGTATTTTCCCAGGTTTATCCGGACTGTGCGCTCGGTTCCAGTCGCCAGGGCTATGTCTGGTGATCAATGTGCAAATGGGGTCCCCCAGCTGCCCTGAGGTCCGCTGCCGCCACCCTGCTCGGGCCAGTTCCACCCTCGCCTAAGGGAGTAATTTCCAGCCGCGCTGCAGCTGCCCTTCTCACATATCTGCTCTGTGCAGCTTGCTCAGCTTTTAGCCGTTTCCGACCAGTCCTGCAAGCCTTCAGGTGGTCCCCAGCCCCGTAGATCCGTTAAACCCACCTCCAAGTCCCTAAGCAAACATCTTCGGCGCCCTCTTGCATGCGACAACAGTTCAGGACAGGCCGTGGAGGGAGGGGCCAATCAAATGTTTCAGTGCCTATCACAGCGCTGATCTGCCAGCAACAGACAGCCTCCACTCAAGTCCTTTACACATTGTTTTAATATGTTCTAACCCCAAGTGCAGAGGTCCAATGGCATTAATTATACCCAGGACTTCTGTCGCTATTTCCTCAGTTCAGGCAGTCTCGCTGGATCTCTTCTTCTGCTCCTCTCACTACGCTTCTCCCCAGGGGGCCATATGCCTGCCGCGTCTCCGGCCACTCACCCAATCAGTTTGCGGGAGGGTAGGGGGGAAGAAGCGTGTCTCAAGCCCTCCACAATGCAGTATCCCGGCCAGCAAGCGACCCCTTTTCAGGCAAATGGTAGGTACGGGCCTGACCAGTAGGGCCCCGTCATCTCAGTTTGGCGTTTTTGGGCTTCCATAACTCCTCAATCGACTATGCACTCCCCCCTCGGAGGGTCATGGGCAGCCGCTCGCAGTTCACATCTCTTGTACAGGCAGTCTCAGAGAAAGGGAAGGAAGGTGCCTCCGCTCCGCCGCCACTTGAGTCTCCGCCTATAGGCAGCTTCCGTCCGGGCCACAGAGCTCAAGCTGTGCGCCAAATCAGAAGCGCAGCTCCACGTTGTGGCCTCCAGCTCTGTTTTTTCTCAGATCGGTTTCCGCTGCAGGGTATCTGGTGCAGCTTGGGTCATTGGATGGGTGACCCCAGTAATTGGAAATGACGGATAATTCGGGTGTGATGCGGAGCTGTGCTACAATGCGCTCACCGTATTGCCCATGCAAGCCACGCCATATGAGGACAATGCTTTATATCATATAGCTGAACCATTTTTTAGTCACACTTACCTGAAGAAATTGCATTGCCATTCAGATCCATGTATGCCAGCCATCTCTACCCATATGCCATTATTAAGCTTCTTATAAGCTAAACTAGGTATGTAATCTGTGCAGTATTTGACATTTACTTTTTCTCCCTGTCTACTTGGGTGGTCACTGATTAGTTTGATATTCATTCTATTAGCATTCTCTTGACTTAGAGATATTTCTGCCCTCCTGCTTCAATAGCTGTGCTTATTTTTTGGACAAGATGTAAGTTCTTGAATGAGCTGTTACATGGACAGGACATGATGTGTATGCTCCGCGTTTATATTTGGTTGTCTATCACCACCATTTTCAATTCTTGGTTTTCTTCTCATAACTGTACACACTATTGGTGGAGGTTTGTAGGTATGTATCACATTCATGCTCATTTATATCACTATGACACTTGGATGATGGCTTGATTCAGGCTTGATTCAGGTTTGATTCAGGTTTGGTTGGGTTTTTCTGGTTTCCGAGTACACCAGTTCTATTTTAATATGAGTTTAATTTATTTTAGTTAATTGAGCATTATGTATCTCCATATTTTCTACAGGTGGTATTCCCCAACGACTGCCTTCCCTTGCTCCTTTCTGTAATTTCATTTTCACTGCGCCCTGAAGAAGGTGGTTGACCGCAATTGGTTTTACACCGAAATGGACATTGGTGCACATAAAGTGGGGACCGAAAGACTACCCACACCGAAAGAAAATACTAGGGACACCCAGAAGATTCTACCATCTAAGAATTACTATGGAAAGGTTTACATTTTTGCAAATTATCAATCAGAATACATTGACTGCTTATCAAAGGATAGTGCATGATTTTTTGTACAATAATGGAAATATGTATATTCTTGTCTTTATGTCACCAATTCACAATAATGTGAGTACTGTGAGGTGTTCATTTTCTTCTTGCGGTACCTCAACTTATGTTTTTAGCATGTTTTGATGGATCACTGACAGAATATCGAGGAGCAAAATATCGACCTGCCAAAATATCACCGAAAACATAGAATGACAGAATATCGACTGCCTATCTACAAACAGGTAAGTACAAAAATATTGAATCCAAAATATTGTTGTAAATAATAGTTTGTTAAAATATCAACATTTTTAAATGTCTTAAAAGTAATGTAAAATAATGAAATAATAAATATAATGAAGTAAGACATACTAAAAAATACTTAACCCCTTGACCGCGGTGCAAATTCCGCCGCGGTGCTGGGGAAATAGTGAGTGGGCGGGGTTCGGACGGCCGGGGCCGTCTTCTGCACACGCCCACCGTGACACGTGATGGCTCCCGCCCGTCACACGCACGCAAGGGGTTAAATAACCCTAAAATTAATAAAAAATAATTTAATAAAAAATAAAATAAACATGAATTTTTATTTTTAATACATATTTATGTTAACTTAATAATATTTTAAAATATTCAATATTTTTAGTGTTGGGTATCAAGAGGGTAACATTTACTATTCCCACTCCAGTGAGTGCAACAGTAGGAAAAGCGTTGTATAGCGGGAGGGTAAAAATGACTATTCCCACTCCAGTGAGTGCAACAGTAGGGAAAGGGTTGGATAGCGGGAGGGTAACATTTACTATTCCCACTCCAGTGAGTGCAACAGTAGGGAAAGCGTTGGATAGCGGGAGGATAAAAATGAATATTCCCACTCCAGTGAGTGCAACAGTAGGGAAAGCGTTGGATAGCGGGTAGATAAAAATTACTATTCCCACTCCAGTGAGTGCAAAAGTAGGGAAAGTGTTGGATAGCGTAGTAGTACAACTTACTATTCCCACTCCAGAGAGTGCAACAGTAGGGAAATTGTTGGATAGCGTAGGGGTAAAAATTACTATTCCCACTCAGGAGAGTGCAACAGTAGGGAAAGTGTTGGATAGCGGGTAGGTAAAGATTACTATTTCCACTCCAATGAGTGCAACAGTAGGGAAAGTGTTGGATAGCGTAGGGGTCAAAATTACTATTCCCACTCCAGTGAGTGCAACAGTAGGGAAAGTGTTGGATAGCGTAGGTGTAAAAAATTACTATTCCCATTCCAGTGAGTGCAACAGTAGGGAAAGTAATGATTTAATAATTAAATATATATAAATTAATTATCATTACCAATAAAAAATATTTCAAATTAATAACTAATTACAAATTATTTAATAATTAAGTAATGATAATTACCAAGAAATATTCATTATTAAAAATGTACTACCTATTAATAACTAATTAGCAACAAATTCATTTTCAATACCAAACATTAATAAGTAATAAACATTTTTTTACCAATTAGTAATTAATTAACATTACATTAATTATCAATACACAAAAATAATTTCTATAATTACTTAATTACAATTAAATTACTTCCCACCCTATTCCCCTATAAACCCACAACCCGCTCCGAATGATAAATTAATACAATTAATATAATAATCAATTAATCAATTAATAAAAAATAATTACCAATTAATAAAAATTAATTACCAATTAATAATTAACTAACAATAAATTAAATATCAATATCAATAAATACAAATAAATAATTACCTAATTACAATTAAATTACTTCCTACCTAATTCCCCGATAAACCCACAACCCCCTCCAAATAATACATGAATACAATTATTATACATTTTCAATTAATCAATTAATACAAATTAATTACCAATTAATAACAATTAATTACCAATTAATAATTAATAAACAATAAACTATTTATCAATACCAATAAATAAAAATAAATAATGACTTAATTACAATGAAATTACTTCCCACCCTATTCCCCTATAAACCTACAACCCGCTACAGAACTAAAACGCGAAATTAAATTTAAAATAATAATAATTCCTAAGAATTAATATTTAATTTACTATAATTAAATTACTCCCCACCCTATTCCCCTATAAACCCACAACCCTCTACAAAATTTCAATTACTCAAAAATTAAATTACATATAATTCATTACATTAACAAAATGCAAACATACATTACAAAAATAATACATACTTTTAACAGATATACTAACACTATAAAAAAATCGATATTTTAAACAACTATAATGACTGTCAATATTGCTAACTTCCATATTATGAAAATCGATATTTCTTACCTGAATTTCGATATTCTATACCACTATATTTTTGTGACTCGATATTATGTCCACTCGATATTTATAACTCGATATTTTGGCAATTCGATATTCAAAATTCGATATTGTGTCTGGTTTCCGTTTTGATATGTAGGTACAATAGAAGTAGGTTTGAAGAATGATTTCGATATGTATAAAGGTGCGCTGTAGTTTTATCGAGTCTTTGGAGAAGGGTTGGTTTAACCTTGTTAGGTAAGATTTGATTACATTGTCATCAATGAGTATCTGTTTCATCACTTTATACTATTTTCCACAAATGATGAGTACATTTGTGAATAATATGAGAAAAATATATTGAAAAGAAAAAATAACTATAAGAAGAACTTGGAGAAAATGTATACATTATTTTTGTTATCATAATTTTGCCTCATTGATTATGCTGTAAACAATTCAATATCATTGGATGTATAATAATGCAAAGATTATCATATAGGGCTTGTAGTTACTGTTCTTTATTCTGATCTCTCCACAAACAGAGAAAGATAAATGCAGGTAGCAGTGATACACATATGCATACTCACACACACATCTCAAAGGGGAAAAACTAATATTACAAGGTCACAGAATGTGTAGCTCTGTGGTGCAGAGGATAACTATCCCACTCGTACCACTTGTAAGTCCTTATCAAGAGTGTTGGTTCCATTACTACAGACCAGCTCTGGCATATTTGTGTCCTCTCTGGAGACCTAATCTGAAATGAGTACATTTGTGAAAGCCATGTCTGTCATCGTTTTTTCAGTTCTAGAAGGGGTGACCTTGATTATTGTGTGAAGTACTTGAAGACCTATCTGGAGAACGGTGTGTTCTTCTAAATAACGCACCTGGAGTACTAGTAATACATTTAGAGGCCACATTTGGAGTACAGTGTTCATTTCATGGGGGCGCATCTGGAATACTGTTTCAGTTCTGTAGTCAACCTGTAGAGTATTGTATAGAATTCTGGATGCATCAGCTAAAGTAATGTGTGCAGTTTGAAGGTCACTTATGTTGTATTGTATCCAGTTCTAAAAGCCTTCTCTGGAGTTTTGTATTTAGTTCTACAAAGATCATCATCCCGAGTGCTCTTCAGTTTTGAGGATTCATCTGGAGTGTGTAGTCTAATTCTAGAAGTATTTTCTGGAGAAGAGCAATTATTTCTTTAAGGCATTTTATGTCTTTTTTGTCCACTTAGTATAGAGATGTTATATCAGCATTATAGTGTTATATTCATTTCTGGAAATCATCAATAGTTTGTGTCTTGTTCTCAATACTTCACCTGGAGTGCTGTGTATTATAGAGGTCATGTATAACATACATGTGGTAGTCCTATCAGCTGGATTGTATCCAACTCTGGATGCCTTGTCTGGGTGGATTGATGAGCAGATGGACTGGCGAGGGGTTAGATGGAGGGCTGGGGATGAGTGAATGCCAAGAGGTTTCAGAATCATCAGTACAAGTATCTCAGATACAATGTATTAGATTGGAAATTAGTACATCACTATCAGAAATGTAACTCATTTCCTTTACCTCTGTTTTATTTTCTTGGTTTCTCTCTTGCTTTTCTTAGTTTTCAGCATATATTTATCCAGCTTAATTTGAATATTATGAGCACTTTATCTCTTGGTATCCTCATTTGTTTGTGATCATGCTGAAGGTCCTTTCAGTGACAGAGTTTGAACCTCAGAGTTTTATGTCTTAGGCCACAATGTCTTGCTGTTGGTTCAAACAGTACTTTCTCTTCCTCCTTCACCTTCAGTGCTACTACTACTTGGTTTTCTGGATAGGTTGCTTATTTAACTAAGTCACTTATGATCCTTTACGGTAAGGCCTTGGCTGTGAACCAATCCTCCACTTGACGGGATCCCACCATAGTAGTTCACTGCAGGCCACGTTATTGCAGGAACATGTCTTCAGGGAATCTGAAATGCAATCCAGAACAAACTAGGTATTTTTTATTATAATTTAGAAACTATTTACTATCAGGATTGGACTGGCTTTTATTATACACCTTAGTTCAATGCTGTCATTTCTCCTATGAGGTAAAATTGGTGTCCTGTCTGTTACCAGGGCTGCATGCCTGCACTCCCTAACTCTGGGTTTCTTAGTCTCAGTTCTGGTGAGGATTTGTAGTGCTTTCAAGCCTGTCTTTGACCCAGGCGCGCTGACAACAAGGGCTGCTTTTGCCTACTCCCACAAGACCTCCTAAAGTAAGGCTTGCCCCTACACTAGAGGTATTCAAAGTCGGGGACTGGCCCTCATTGGATCTGAGGGCGGCGCTTGGCACTGGATATGAGAAGCATTATGTTGAAAACAGAATGAAAAAACAGAGCGACAGTGAGCCCCTTGTAATGAGCCTTCTGTAATATATGTATTCACTCATATCCAGGGTGGAAGTAGGTGTCACATTGGAAGGGGCTCCAAATAATCCACAAAGTGCCCACCTCGCCCCAATTTTCATAAGAAATCTTACTGTGGATAGTTTTATACTTTAGGAGACCTGACTGCCCTTAGATTGTTGGCACTCGTATTGTTAAAAGGAATAACTGAACATTACTGCAATGTTTGAATTGTTTAATTTGTTAAGAGCTGCCAAATTTATAGAATAATTGTGATAAAATATGTTTTCATTCTGGGGGCGGGGGGCTTTGATTATATGTGTGTACTTGGGGGGCAGCATTATAAAGTTTGAAGACCACTGCTCTAGACAACAATAAAGTGCAAAGGAGACCAGAGTGATAGTAATTATTCAGGCAATCATAGTAGGTCTGTTGAAGAAAAAGTACCAAAGCACATGACCGAGTCCAGTAGGAACAATGGAAAGAACTATGCCTTATCTTCGAAGTAGAATACCAGTACATGTACAACCCCACACCAAAGGAACCTTGCTTATACATCCTGTCCAAATTCATAAGCAGGGGGGCTTTCCGCTGGGTAGGCCTATCATATCAAGTATTGGCTCACCAACAGAGAGATTATCTGAATACACTGATTTGCATTGACACAACCGTTTGTATGTAATCTTTCTTCTTACATCAAAGATACTAAGGATCTTCTTAGTAAGGTATCGGATTTTGAGTGGACTGAAGGGAATATGCTAGTCATATTGGATGTTTATTCACTCTATACGAGCATTCCAAAGGTGGAAGGCATCTCAGTTGTCCAACAATTTCTGTAGACCAGGGACGCTTCTCTAAAGAGCACACTGAAATGTTGATTGACTTTATAAATGCAGCCTTTGAAAAAGTCTTAAGTGACGAAGCGTGTTACCTGCTGTTCTTTGATGTTAAGTCACAGAAGCAAAGATTTTTTTAAACTTGAAGAATAAAATCAACTTCTTCTCACCTTTACTTCTGAAATACATCATTGGGCTTATGCATTTTTCTTATTTGACTCTGGTGCGTGCTCAGTATCTTTTCTTCTGCAAGTTTACCAGTCTGGCACCTCGCTCCAGGCCAAATTCATCAACCTTGGTAGCAGGGTGATTGGACCATGAGAGAAGTAATTTATGGACAGTCATCACAATAACGAAATATTGTATCCCCTTACTTCGGCTGCTTTTGGATGTGCGAACATTGTAGCATAGCCATTATTCTCATTGCATGTGTGTAGTCATAGTAGGTCATTTAACTGTGTGAGTGAATCTTGGTAAAGGGCCATAAGTACACTATCTTTCCTATGTAGGTGCGAGTCACTAATTGGTGGTAGATCGACAGTTTAGCCTACACAGCAGAGGAGCAATGGCCAACATTCTTTCTTCAGAACCATAGTTAACGGTGAGGAAGAGGAAGGTCATTGTCACACTAGATTTGTAGCCCCTGCAGCATCCAATTCACACTGTTGATGTTATTTCCCCCTCCACCAGGCCAAGATAGGTATTTCGAGGATGAGAGCCAGAATTGTCTTGATGAATTAGCATCAGAACTCTAAATAGAGTCAGAGTTTCTGTTCTAGTCCCACTATCAATATCTTTAAGTATGGAGATGCCACAAGGACACTGTGTGTGGGTGTGTGCGCACACACATGACCTCCCAAATGTGTAGTTACATTATGCACTTGATGCTAGACTGGCTCCCGATAGCCTCATTCTTCCCACAGGGATCCCTGTATTTGTTCTTGTTGTAGAGCAGCAGGCAAGCCATTCATGTAAATACCTAATAAAGGAGTTTGGCAGGCAGTACTGGGTGTCTGCTTTATGGGGTATGATATAGAAGTGTCTAGACAGCCAAACTCCGGTTAAAGGTATAACAAGTATATTATATGGTTTAGAACATGAGTCTCCAGACTCACACTCAGCACACAACCATATTCACCCTCAAGCATGCAATGAGCCACTCCTGCTACACCACAGATGTTGTGCCTCTGTTTAACTCCCCATTGGAATATGGAACAAAACAGTCCCCTTCAATAGTTTCAAGTTGGTCTTGTGGCCACCTTGATCTATGCTTTGGCAAGGTTGAGGAAAGGATTCAGACCCTTTTATAGATTTTCCAATAAGTGGATCCATTCCAGCAATTCTTCTGTCCTTTACCAAATTCGCTTTACCCAGTACTCATTGCAGAGAATCTCTGTGCTCACAGCCTCTATAGATAATGAGGCTGATTCACAAAAGCATATATGAGTATGGGAAGGGGTACAGCAGGAATACTTTTTAACATACTCTTACGTGCCTTTATGGATCAGCCCCAAAACTTCAAACTCCATATTAGTAACAGTGTAAAGGAGGTACACTTATTTCTCTTTTTTGTAAACTGTGCACCCTATTTCCTCAATATTCCCATTTTATTTACTTTTAGATGTTTTGGGGACAATTCACAAAGACATGCAAGACTACGTAAAAGTACTACAGGAATACTCCTGAATGCCTCATATGTTTCATTTGCTGCCCATATAACACGATGCCTCTGGTCTTATGGTAAAATGTGTAAAACTTGTGGCTCTATTAGTGTAACTGTTTCCGCACTCCTTATGGACAAATACGGGGACTCGCAGTGCTAGGATCACAACTAGCAAACGATGCGCTATAATGGGATCATTTAGTAAAATACTCTGCAGTCTGGAGAGATCATTTCTAAAGCCGCACTGCAACTGTGGAAGCACAATTAACTCCGAAAAATGCTCTCTGGATAGAAGATTAATTAAGATACATTCTGCTAAGGACAGGCAGGGGGCTCAGGCGGCGCTGTCTGCAGGGACAATGATTAGCAATAATGAACTCGAGAGACAATTCATTACAAGGATGTGCTTTCTACAGGGTCAGTTGATAAGGAGGCAATGCAAGCTGGAGGAGCAATACTATATTATTTTATAACAAGGACGGAGGATCATTGTATGTTGTTCAATCTTGATTTTATTAGATTACCAGAATGCCAGAAACATTGCATTCCTTTGCTGCAATGGGAAAAACAACAAGGAAAATAAATAGTAGGTAGCCAATGGCAAGCCACCAGGGGCGAAACTGTCAATAGCGTTGCATATCCGGTGGCACCCGCCACAGTAATAGTAGGGGCCTTCTGAATTCCTATTATACTACTTTTTAATACCCATCCAATGGTATGTAGGGTAGGTTTCTTGTTCACCAGGTACGATGGCACCTTTGCTACGCCGCTGCCGGCCACCATAACTTAAAACAAAGTTCAATGCAGGTGGCATCTGCTGTGCAGATGCGTCATTTTTAGCTCTTCCTCAAGGCAGTGTTTCCCAGTGTTATTGTTTGTTTCGGGAGTGGGTGTTACACAATCTGGTGTTGATGTAGGTTACTCAGTGCTCAGGACTGCTCTTGCCCAGGCCGCTCACTGTAGTGTTGGATTTATAGAGCACTTCTTGTCCCTGAGGAGACCAGGTAGCACCCCGATTCTCCTATTCCAAAGTTCTTGGTAGCACCCGTTGTGGGTTGCAGTTTGGCTTATGCGGATGCACTGAATAAGGTGCGGGTTCAGAGATGTGCTCCGATGAATATCACTATGCGCAAGCATGATGTTTTGCAGAGAGTGTAAAGATAGACTCAGTGGAGCACGCAAGTATCTACCATAAATGTTATTAGTGGCCTTTATCGTTAGATTAAACTGCCAAGGAGTGTGGGTCACTAGTCTCTGGTGGATGTCCCTGCAGGCACTTTTAACCAGCCAAGGTGAATGCCATAGACTCCACCGGGAAGTGACGGACTCATTGTTCAACTCCTTCCCACCCACTCCAACTGCAAGGCAGTGTCAAGCAGGTATTTTGAATGTTATGAAGAGTCCACATAGGAGTGACATTGATCCATCCACAAAGGCTGCACTATCAAGTAACCAGGATGAATGCTTAATGGAGTCTGTCCAGAAACAAGAGACTGAACAAATTTGAGGGACTGTTAAGCAACCTGGTTAAAATCTGGGTGGATTCAAACAAGGAGCAAAATTAGCAGGACCCACTGGAGATGCAGCCAACATGGAACCACTGCATATACGAGTGCAGTACCCGAGTCTAGAAGTCAGTATTTGATACTATTTCGTGATCATGCCCCTTGAATCTAGTTCTAGTCACATGGGCTTTATTGTATGTATTGATAATGCTTGTCACAGCAGCTATATTGTCTGGTTACATCAATCAATTCCACATAGTTTAGTCTTTCCACCTCTAATAGATGATACTCTTATATGGTTTGAAAGATTTCTAAATATCTTTAATGTACATATCAGATATGATTCTGCAACAATGTTCTCTCAATTGGTTAAAGGGATTGGTAGACGTCATTGGTGAAAAGTCTGAACGGAATTTTATCAAGGTGAAGGTGGAAAGGTAAGTTGGCAGTGTCTTTACTGAGACATCCTTCCATATCTCCAGTAACGTCTTGGAGGGGATAGACTGGGGGTGAGTGTTTGATTTGCTCAAACGCTCCGTCCATCATCCCCTTTAGTATCGCTTTGTTCGCCCTCAGTGTGGCAGGGTATGCTCAGACGTGAGTCCCTTGCTCACTTTGCCACTGGATTCAAGATAGCCTGGCTGATGAGGATTATGAATCCGAAACCGGTCCCAGGATGCTTGTTTCCGGTCCAGGGAAGACATGGCTTGCAGTTCGGGCTGGACTGTTCCCATGAGGCACAGGGTCAGACTGATTTGCATATGGCCATGTCTGAACTGGGGTGGCTGAGTGGGCTAAAGAATGGTGATGGATTAAACCCAGATCAGCTGACTGGGGGTGAGTGTTTGATTTGCTCAAACGCTTCGTCCATCATCCCCTTTTGTATCGCTTTGTTCGCCCTCAGTGTGGCAGGGTATGCTCAGACGTGAGTCCCTTGCTCACTTTGCCACTGGATTCAAGATAGCCTGGCTGATGAGGATTATGAATCCGAAACCAGTCCCAGGATGCTTGTTTCCGGTCCAGGGAAGACATGGCTTGGCAGTTCGGGCTGGACTGTTCCCATGAGGCACAGGGTCAGACTGATTTGCATATGGCCATGTCTGAACTGGGGTGGCTGAGTGGGCTAAAGAATGGTGATGGATTAAACCCAGATCAGTTGACTGGGGGTGAGTGTTTGATTTGCTCAAACGCTCCGTCCATCATCCCCTTTTGTATCGCTTTGTTCGCCCTCAGTGTGGCAGGGTATGCTCAGGCGTGAGTCCCTTGCTCACTTTGCCACTGGATTCAAGATAGCCTGGCTGATGAGGATTATGAATCAGAAACCGGTCCCAGGATGCTTGTTTCCAGTCCAGGGAAGACATGGCTTGGCAGTTCGGGCTGGACTGTTCCCATGAGGCACAGGGTCAGACTGATTTGCATATGGCCATGTCTGAACTGGGGTGGCTGAGTGGGCTAAAGAATGGTGATGGATTAAACCCAGATCAGTTGACTGGGGGTGAGTGTTTGATTTGCTCAAACGCTCCGTATCAATTCCACATAGTTTAGTCTTTCCACCTCTAATAGATGATACTCTTATATGGTTTGAAAGATTTCTAAATATCTTTAATGTACATATCAGATATGATTCTGCAACAGTGTTCTCTCAATTGGTTAAAGGGATTGGTAGGCGTCATTGGTGAAAAGTCTGAACGGAATTTTATCAAGGTGAACGTGGAAATGTAAGTTGGCAGTGTCTGCTTTACAGAGACATCCTTCCATATCTCCAGTAACGTCTTGGAGGGGATAGGCAAGTGTGTGTTCTCTAGCATTAAGTGCCTCGGTAGAATGATAAAGTCCTATATATCCCTTTCCACTGTAGCCTTATTCATCTATGCTTATATTGTATTGTGTTATTATTTTGACTATTCTACCATGAACTTTGAACAGGCTAAATTGACTTGACATTTAAGCTTTTCTAGTCGCGTGGTGGAGCCTTTAGCTATTAATCTAACCATATGCATTTTGTTAAATCGCTTGTAGCTGAATTCGTTTCCCTTGTTATCCGTAGTGGATGGGCTTGGAAAATATACAATGAGTGTGGTAATAAATGCATGTTTTTTACCTCAGCTCTTCCAAACGAAGAGTTCCGTATGCGATACAATTTTGAAGGTTTATTTACATGGAGGTCTGTAATTTGGGGACACTGGACTTCACCGAGTTGAGATTAAGCAAGTCATTTGTAAATCCAAATATGTTCTGTGTTAATTTGCCACTTTATCCAAGTCAAGGAAAGTAAGATGGTCACCATTTTCTGACTTCCCCGTGTTTATTTCAAACCACACAGCTCTATTCTTTAACTAGTGCCATAAGTGTTGGGATCGACCTTTCGAATTCCTCAAGCGTATTCTGAGCATCAACAGCAGTGATTACTAGTTTGAGCTCAGCACCTCCACAGGGAATTACCTTGCTGCATCAGGCGTCCTGACCTTCTGAGTCAATGGGCCTTATTATGATATTAGGTCGGACGAGCGTATGACTGCCATCATTGCAGGATGGATACCGGCCGACATTTAGTCGGCGGTTCCACCCGTCATATTATGATCTGACTGCCCTGCAGTGCAGTCTGAAACATGCTGTTTTCTATTGCGGCTTGTGCAGCAGCCAGGAAAAGGGTAGCAGCACAAGCCACAATATAAAACGGCAAGTTTTAAAGATCCATGCACTGGGTGCCAGACACCATGAGGACCATGGATGCTTGGGGGGGGACCCCATGTGCCTCCCAAGCCCTATTGTGGAGGCCAACGGGGGACAGTGGCCCTGCTAGGGGCCCCCAAAGACTTTTTCCGTCTGCTTGTATATGTCAGTCAGTTTCCAAACCCACATCCAACCGCAATTATAATTAGGCCCTTAGATACTTCCCTTTTTACGAACCAGTGGGAAACCAGAACCGCCTCCAAGTCAAAGAGGTCGTTGTAGAATTACTGGTCGAGACCTTCCTGGACACAGACACTGGACATTGGCCGCTTGGAGGATTCTCACCTTCCGCGATTACCGCAATGGGACCCCACTCTTCAGCAACCCGCTATCGTCAAACCCTGACTTGGATCCAGCTTGCAGCCTGCCTGGCCGACAACACGTCGACGACCACCTTTTCTCTGGGAAAATGTGTAAGTTCAGAGGTAACTCTTTCACCAGAACCTACCAGGGCTTCGTGTCCGACAAAAGCTCCATCGCCATTGACCGCAAACCTTACCCGTGCCCCAGTTTAATCTTACCAGTTGCTCACGTCAGGCGCTTTATGCTTTTTGGCACTGAAATCAAATACAAACTTTAAAAATTCATACCTGTCCACCATTTTGGATTTGTTGTCATTTGGTGTCAGTTTGTTCATTGAACTATTCTCTATTTTCATAAATTAGAGTGGGATTTTTGTTGTGTTTTTGACATTTTCATTGTTTTGGTACTTCTATATGCTTTACCCTATTTCTTAAGTTACGGCTGTCTGCTGTGTGCCAGACCTACAAGGGGTTGAGCTCAAGTTTAAATTACTGAAACCTTTTTTGGACAGAACAAGAACAGTGACACTATAGCTTGTGGTGGACTATCATCCACCCAAACTAATAACCCACTTTCTCACATGGGCAGCAGCAATTGGATCCCAAGTTTTTTTTTAACTCTACCACTCAGCTATTGAGTTGGAAATGAAACATTGAACAAAAAGTAAAAACTGATATAGGTTTTTCTAATTGGCATCAGTTCTTTGATTGGGTAATTTACACATTTTTGAAATTATATTTGATTCAAATTTTTTCACCTTTTAGACATCTTAACTAACATGGAATTGGATCTGGATACTCTGACAGCTCTCGCAGTGGTGAGGATGAAGGCCTTTTGCAGAGAAAAAAGTGAAACCGTGCCACAATGCCAAGAAGACAGATTTTGAGAAGGCCTTCAGGGCCTGGTAGGAAGCACACCAAGCACAGATCCCCTCTGATGAAGAGGCAACTCCAGCTGATGAAGCAGAAGAGAACAATCTGTCTCAACATGGACTTTTTGGTGCATCATTAACGGCTGGAAGTGATGTCGGCTCTTCCAACACACGCCTCTCTGAGCTGGCGTTCCGCCAGTTTGAGCTCAGTGACAGATAATCAGAAAGGGGAGATGCTGGCCAAACTGGCAGACACAGTTCTGGAGTAAAAGAAACTGGCTCTAAAAGAGAAAATAATTTACTGTGGAGGAAAAGAAGGCCAGACTGGGTTTGATGCCCAGTGAAGATGATGGCAGGAATGGTGAGGTGTCTACAGGGGTTCCACACAACCATTACTTGACCAAGAGTATTGTGCCTAGCTTTGTGGTGGGGAACGATATTGGCATATGGTTTGCCTCCTATGAAAAGGCATTGAGAATGCACATGGTGGGTCACAGCACTTGGGCGCATTACTATGGGAGTTAGTACAAACAAAGGGGAGACGTACACACTTAACTGTAGAAGAGCGGGTAGCTAACAACTACACTCACATGAACAATGCCCTTGTGCAGATGTTTGGTCTCACACCTGAAGAGTACCGGAAGAAGTTCCGGGAAACAGATGTCTTGTTAAAGGCACTAGAAGGCTAGGTGAAAGGCAATACAGGCACTACGTATGATGGGCTATATAATCTCATCATAAAGGACATATCTTGAGTAATTGTCATTGAAAGTTACAGGTTGTCTGACCTCAGGCAGTTTGATAAGGCAGCTGATGATATGCACTAGGGTATTAAATAAATCCCAGGGAGGTGAGCCCCAGAGAGGGGGTTCAGCCTCCCCAGAAGGAGGGGAGCAATAAAGATAAATTGAAGAAGTTCTCACAACAGCCCCAAAAGTCTGCTTAAGAGGAGGAGTCCTGTGCTGGTTCCAAAACCCAACTAGTAAATGTACAAGGGGAAAAACCTTTTGATCATGTGAAGGTTGGGGTGTACATGGACTGTCGGTAGCCTAGAAATAAAAAGGTGGATTCAGTCTGTTCCAAGAAGCCCCCTACAATTGAGCAGTCGCAAAGGATTGCTAGTGTAGGAATTGGGGTGGAAGTTTGCCCAGGGGAAACCTACCTACGGCTGAACTGAAGAAACCTTTGTCTTTGTGGGTGGGGTGGATGTTAAAGCCTTGGCTGCCTTACCTCCCAGCATGGTGAAGTACAGGGAATAGCCAATCATCAACGGTACCATGGTAGAGGCTCTGAGGAATACAGAAGCTAGCCTAATCACAATGGCGAACCGGCTGGTTTTCCCAGAACAGATTATCCCAGATGTTCTAAGATGATAAAGTAGACAACACTGACAATGAGGGGAAAGTTCATCCCATGGCAATGGCCACCTATGATTGTAGAGGGTTACTGGCTTGAAGAAAGTGGCAGTGAGCCTTGCCGTTCCAGTGGAATGTTTGATGGGAAATTACCTAGAAACCTCAGCTTGAGTTAAAGTGGAAAGGAAGTCTCATGCAGAACAGCTAAGTCTAAGTCAGGAATAAATTCCCTTTGGGATTTCTCATAAGCCTACCATTATCTTTACAATCAAACAATCACCATTAAATGTAGCATTAGCCAACAAAACCAATATATAAATGTTTATTTGATAGGTCCTTCAATAAGATTGAAAAAGATTAAAATATACAAAATAAACAATGCAAGCAGTACTTGTGACAAATATTAAAAACAAACTCATACCACACTGGATATGAGAAAATGCAAACAATATCGAAAGTGTAGATAAATACACACAAACAACCAAACCAGTGATCATAACAGGTTCGACATATGGTAATTCCTTCTATTGTTTTGTCCATTGAAACCCTTATGGTTTGGTAGTTCTTACAATGAAGAAGCAACGCGTTTCGGTGGCATAAGTAGAAACAACCACCTTCTTCAGGCTTAGTCAAAAGATGTCTCCCAGCACACTCACCTAATATAAAAACATTACAATAAAAACCACATTTCATATTTTATATACAAAAAATTAATGTGATATTAAAAATGTCAATCCTTTTCTCATACATTTTATCTGTCTTCCAGTACATCATACCATGCATATATTTAACAAAACTGCTGGGTCTGCCTGAGTGGTGTGTGGCCACAGGTGCCTAAATAGCGCATCCGAGAAATCATGGTGGGGTCTGGAGTCTGGAACAGAGGCCCAGGTTCCCACAACCAAAAGGAATGGCAAGATGCATGGGAAACAAGCCTCAAAAGTCCTCACTGCCCAGAAGGAATATGACTCCCGTGAGGGAGCAGCCAAATCGTTTTATTGAAGGTCACGCAAGAGTTTGAGATTTTGGTGGCCATTTTGGGCCCATCCATATAAACCACACGTTGTAGGCCATGACTTGAATCATAACTGTCTCTCTTTAGTGTAACAGCTGTCAGCAGGAGCTCCAATACTTACCAGCGAGAGAATACAGCTTCTGGCTCCACACCCCAGGCTTTGTCTGGGTCCTCCTCCAGTTGGATTTCGAATTCTTCTCTGCTTCAGTCATCCTGATGGCCCAGAGATCTGAAACGAAAGAAAAGAAAAACATCAGATGATTGTGAGTATGGCACATAGCGCAATGTTATTGTTTAACGTGTTTGTTTAACACAAGACGTTTTTAAGAAGAAATTAAAAGAGACAGACTTTTGGGAAAAGTGCAAAGCATAGTTCTCTGGAATACAAAAAGAACTATAACTGTGATATAGGTTGATTCTGGATAATAGACAGCCCTCTAGGCTGGCGTAAGTTTATGGTTGGCTAGATAATAAATTCAGACAATTCACGCTTGCAAATTAGAAAGCTCATTAGAGACTTCGCTGACAGTGCAGGGATGAATTTAAAACCGTTAAAGGTGACTATTGCAGTTGTCATAACTGCTAATGAAACATATTGAATATGGTTAAATTGTAAAAGAGGTTTGGAGTTTTTCTGTGTTCATGTACTGTTTGTAGAATATAGAGAAATTACTGAATCCTTAGAAAAATCCCAGTAGAAGCCTGACCGCTTAGAATCAGCGTAAAGAAACATGTCAGGCTCATCCACTGAGACTCATCACAGCAGTTGTTTTCTCTCTTTCTCTTCTCAACTCCACCTTCCCCTTGGTACCTTCTAAGAGTGAGTCTATCTTCATTTACTCGTTCTGGAAAGTGATGAGGGGGATTGGAAGCTTATCATCGTTCATTGCTCCGGCTGGGCCAGTGGTTACAAGATTAGTGGAAACCAATTCTTGTGTAATCTGACATTTGGCACCACTAAAGAGCCATTGCAGATTGGAGGGGGGGGGGGGGCTATCATGATCCCGGTCGGCTTTCCGACAGAGATCATCAGTTTCAGTTCCTTCTGAATTGAAACCGTCCGGTCATTTCAGCTGGATTCCAGCCCGTCTTGCCAGTCAGAGACCGGTCCGTAATCCTAATGGATGGCGTTTCTGCCGTTGGGATTACGATGCTCCGTTTCTGACAGGCTTTCCACGTCGGGCTTTCTGACATGGAATGCCTCTCAGAAAGCAAGTTTGAGGACCTCAGCAGGGCCCCCTTCTCCTTGTGGCTTGGGACTGAGGGGCCCTTTTGATCCCTGCACCGTTTGTCAGGAACCCTGAGGTGCCCCTGCCATGCAGTGCAGGGTAAAACACAACCTTCCATTTCCCTATGGGAGCTTGTGCTACGGCCGGTTTACAGCCGTTGCACAAGCCTCCATAGGGAAATGTGAGTATGCGACCGCACCATATGCAGTCACATCGTAATTAGGCAGTCGGGAGTGCCGACCGGAGGTCGGTCGGTCCCAATTCTACGATGATGTCAATCGGTGGAAACTCCGACCGACATCATAATTGGCCCCTGGGTGTGCAGTTTTAAAAACTGCCAGATCAACTTGACAAAATCAAACTTTTTCCAGGACTAAATGTGGTATGGGTCATAAGGTCGTGGGCATGGTAATGGAATGGGGGCTATCTCATTTGATATGTTACTGTTGGAATGGGTCTTATATCGTTTGGGATGTCACTTGGAATGTGGGGTTAGAAGCAGTTGGATCTTGGAGTTGCTGGACGTGTTGCGCTATTCCTCATCAGTGAGGTTTGGTATTGGCACTTAAATAAACTTTTTTTATTTAATCATCTACGACTCAATCGCTCCTTTACACAAAACCTGCCTATTTAATACTTAGAAGTCACCCATAATATTGGCTCTAAATGGCCATAGGGCAGGGTGGCGTGGTATTTTTTAAAGTAGGATGTGTGTATTTTATGTTTTACATGTCCTGGCAGTGAAAACCTCCAAAGTCGTTTTTCATGGTGGCAAGACCATGCTGTCCCATAGGAAATCACCGGGTTACATTATAACACCGTATAATACTTAACTACAGTTGAGTATTAGCTAGAAAAATTATTCAATACTCATTGTAATAGTAATTTACAATCCAACTTAATAGTCAAGTCTGATTTTATGGTACTTTTTTGAAATTACACAATTAGATTGTAATTTTCCTCCCTGGACCAAATGTGCCTTTCTGCCAGTGTTCACTGTCACCTAGGAGCTGGATGGCTCCTTCATTAAGTGTAAGTGGCTCCCAGAGCTGAGACAAAAGGAAATAGGTTGACCTTCTTCTAGTAGGTTAGCCATCTGGGCTGTGCCCAGGAATTGAATTAGCTTCAAGGCCATTGATGTTGAATCGCCGGTCAGATCCAACTTGCTGGTTTGCCCCGCTGAGGAGATTTCCAGAAGAGTTACTAAGTCCGAACATATACCACTTTACTGAGAGCAATATCGAGCCGAAGCAGATAGGGACTGAGATGTTCTTCGGCACGTATGCTAGACTTCACCATCTTGAAGCTTTGCCACCTTCATCGGTTACCGTACTGAGACCTCGCTCTTCAGCAACCTGCCGTCATTGAACCCCAACTCTGGTCCAGCTTGCAGTTTGACCCGCCAATTACTGCTCAATGACCACCTTTTTTCCTGGAAAATGTGTAAATCCGGAGGCCTCGTTTGAAAACCTTGCTTCATTTAGGTCGGCCTCAAAACTTACCATTGTCCTGGTCTAGCTTGAAATAGAATGTCTTGGTGGCAGTATAATGCCATCGCTCTCGTTTCAGATTTGACTGCTATAAAAAGATTTGCCGGTATGTCCTGCTTTTGAATTTCTCTATCTCTCTGGAAAATAAATGAATCTCCTGCTGGTAGAGCTATCCATGTACATTACCTGAGGTTATGGCAGGATTAATCATAGTATCACGTTTAATACGTTTTAGGTGGAACAGTATCCCCAGTGGAATTCTGACCTCCTGCCTGATTACAAGTTTTACTGGGCGAGGGAAAGCAGCTCATAAATCCAAATGGGGGGGGGGGGGTACTGACCAGAATCATTAATTCAGTTCCTGTTACATCCCACTCTACTTATGATTCATATTGTAATGGGGCCCTTATTGTAGGTAAGGGTATGCGCAATGTGTCAATGATAAGGCATGACAACTGTATATGGGCATTCCAAGTAGTTATAAATAAATGTAACAAACATTTTTTACAGTATTTATTTATTATTATATTTATTGAACAATATTTCAAATACCAAACAAACCCATAGCCCACTTCACATCTCATATTCACTTGATATTAATCAACGATTCTTTACATGTGTTACTGTTTAACATCCAGCCATGTGAGCATTATTCTCTTCTTACCATGATTTAAGGGCAGGTGCCCAATCAAGTCTCCAGTGTTTAGCAACTTGTTTCTTGGCCAGCAATAGTGCTAATACTGTAAATGTTCTCTATGTTTTAGGTATGAACTTTACCCTTGCCACAATCACTATTGTGGCTTCTAAGTTTAAGAGAAATGCCCAAAGTTTCTACAATAGTGTCTCACTTCCTGCTCATATTGGTGTACTTTAAGACCATCTCAGGTAAGGTGTAAGAATCCCGACTCTGGAGCTCCGCATCTCTGGCAGCTGAAATTGTCTCTAAGTTCGCCTTTCCGTAGGCTTGAAGGAGTATTATATATCCTATGGAGACAGCGAAAGGGGATTATACATAGCTTATTGTTGGGCGATACGCTGTGCACCCTAAATATCGCTCCAAAACATCAATTAAAGTAACAAATCCATAACACACACTAGAGCCAGTAATTCTATGTTCTATCTATACCTTGCATCGGACATGCAGACTGGTGCCACCTCTTGTGGAGAACTAGATAGGGCCATCCGTAACCGTCTAAGAACCGTTGCAGATATTAATAGTACTTTAAAAGGGGCAGGCTCCTGAGGGAAAGTAAGTGTAAGTGGCCTACTGGTTACCTGAAGTCGCCATTAAAGTAATGGGGTAACCCGTAAGGTACTGGACCTGGGTATCAATCGATATTAAACAACAATGATCCAAGACCTCTATAACTAAATAAATTGAGTTAATCAATACCGAATACTACGAGTTTGGAGCACATACACATTAATCCGCTCCATCCAATTTATGCATGTATTTATAAAAACATATAAAGGCAACAGCATCCACTTCCAATTCAAGGACAATATTTTAATCTATTGTCTCAGCATCAAACAAAACATTTCATACACAATTCAGTTTGTAAATCAGTACAAAATATTGGTTGCCCCGAACAGAGCGTGCAGCATAGCAAAGGGTGCCATAGAAGTTGTGAAATGATTAGAAAAGAAAAGGAAAAAATTCAAAGAGGTGACATAAAATTCTAATGATTTTTAAAGGGCAGTAACGGACCCACATATAACCGTTCTGCATAACCTAGCCACTTAATTAATGCAAAAAACACTCTCTCATTATTAACTTGGGACAAATTATATGTCATCAATATCTGCACATAATTGTAGAGAGAAATAGATGGTCCAGGTTTTTTAATGGGGTGTCGACGTTTCGACTCGTCTTAGGGCCTTGCGGTTATGCCTGGGCCATGCGAGTCTTCATCAGGACATTAGAAACGGGGCAAACAGGGATCTTTTAGATGACCCCATCTAGGAGTCAAGGTGGTGATAATTCCCACATGAGAGGGATTGTTCAAATCCAATCCTTAAGTTCTCTTCTAATTGCGAAGGCACCAATGTTTGATAGTTAAACAAGACTCTATTCATGAGTCCAATCTCTGAGGGATTCCTCTTCCTCTCTTTTATTGTTTGTAGTTCAACTCATGGAGGTGCACGCAGAACCAATTATTCGTGCACCCAGGAGGCGTGTTATCAGTCGGCACATCAACTCTCCATAACTAACCGCAAGGCCCTAAGACGAGTCGAAACGTCGACACCCCATTAAAAAACCTGGACCATAATTTATTTAGTTATAGAGGTCTTGGATCATTGTTGTTTAATATCGATGGTTACCTGAAGTTGGTAGTTTGGGAATGCTTATAATGTTGACGTGAGGAACTTTGCTTGTGATCTCGCTTAAGTCTAGAAAGGTGCTATCTTAATAGATTTCCCCCATTGTGTAAGTTTAAGTTCAATCACCTGTCTCACCACTTTGCTCTCACAGGTCAGCAGCAAATCAGGATAACATATCAGATGGATGGTGGGAGAGTATATGTCCAGGCCTGTTCTACTTTTCAGTTTGGCTCATGCCAGAGCAGTGCAATCTGCTGTGGCTACCTCAGATAATTGAAGGGGGAGGGGCTGACATATAATTGTCTGTAAGGAGATTGGGTCCTTATTGTTCTGTGGAACCAGTAGGTAATATAATTCCAGAACAGGTGCTGCAAAACCACCATGGTGATATGGAAGTGTTAACATTTCTTATTTTGGGTGCTGCTGCTATCCACCTCACGCCAGTTCTATCATTGGGGACCTTAGAATCTGAAAGAAAGCCCTGGTGAGTGGGATGGGAATATTAACAAAATAGTAAAGCAGTTTCTGGAGAACCAGTATTTTCATGAGTGGAATGCCTCCAAACATGGATAGCGCTGAGGTGGCAACCCTGCAGTTCTTTCTTGACAATGTCTTTGTCCAAGTTAAGCCTTATCTGCACATATTTCATAGAGTTATTGCACCACAAGATTGGAAATTCTGCCACAAACCTCTTTGCGCTAGGTGTGAGTGGAAAAATAACAGATTTGTTCCATTCATCTGTGATGTCTGACAGCCCACTAAATTGAATGAACTCTCCGAGGATTGGACTTAAACTGATTTGCCGATCCCTCATGTATAGCGTCCTGTCATATGCAAAGAGTGAGATTAGGAGATTTTGTGCCCTGTATTGTAGGGCATAGGCTGAATGATGCTTCCGCAGTGTGGCTAGTAATGGCTCTAGTTACAGAGCCAAAAGTGTGGGAGATAACAGGCAACCTTGTCAGAATCCTCTAGCCATGTTTATTAGGGATTAAATGAGGCCGTTCAATTTTGGCCCGTGCAATGGGACTTGTATATAACAGTCTGATCCACATAATAAATATTGGTGGCAGTCCTATACACTGGACTATGGTGATGAAGTAGGTCCATTCAATTTAGGCAAGCACTTCATTAGTGTCAAGGAAGACGGCTGCTGGGTCTATCTGTGGGTTAGTCTGATGGAAGATAGGAAGTCAAGTCTGCAGACTATGCGCCGTGGACCGCCCTGGGATGAAAACTGTTTGATCTAGTACAATCAGATCTGGAAGCAGTGGAATCAATCTTTTCGCTATAATCTTGAATGGAGTCTTTTTTTATTGCAATTTATCAATGAAAGAGGTCTGTGTGAATTATAGCTGTCAAAAGATTTCCTTGTTTGAAGGTGGTGACAGGTAGTGCTTCCCGCATAGCAGGAGGGAGTGTGTGCTTGCTGGCGGATTCTTCAAGGAGTGCCCAATAAGCGTGGGGCCAGTAGGTCTGCGAACTCCTTGTAGAAATCTGCTGGGAGTCCATCGGTGCCCTTAATGACTGTCTTTATTTCTTCAGCTGTGAAAGGTTGTAAATATTCTCCATGTGCATTCCCCAGCCAGCTGATGGATTTATCCTCCAGGTAATCTTTAAAGTGTATTGGCGTGTTGCAGCATTTCGAGGCACATTCAGCATAGAACTTCTCAATCCACTTTAAAAGCTTGGTTAGCTAACCATTTGCATGGGTGTACCCTCACTGAATGCTCTTTGCTGTGGCATGTTTCTCTAGTATTTAAGGTTTCTTTCTGCAATGGTATTATACTCTGGCACATTTGTCCTAATGTCCAGTTGCAGAGAGAAATCCTCGAATCACATTGAACTAGTTACAGGCTTTTCAAAATTGTGTTTCAACGTTTTCATGGGGACTTTAGGGATTTAATCACTTCATCTTATTTTGCTCTGCAGAAGCACCAAACCACTATGCTTCCCAAATTGTTCCCATATTTGCCATAGAGAGCACATTATAGCTAAAGTAGTCTGCAATCCCTTGCTGAAGTTCACCATGGAATACCCTGTCCATGAGTGACCCTGGGCATAGTCTCCACGGTGGAGCTTTTTTTTAAGGACCCAGAATCTTTACTGTTAGTGGAACTGGGGTGTGGTCAGATAGTTTTCTGGCCTTGTGTTGCACATCTAATGCCCAAGAACTGACATTTTGTGACACCAGCCAATACTCTAATCTTGACCACATGTGTGTGGAGGAGATACATGTGTCCTACCTCTGTGCCAGGTTTCTCAAATAACAGATATCAGTCAGCTGGGTGTTTTGAGAAAATATCCCCAAAAAATATCAGGATACAAAAATGTTGTGTCAAGAGTTTCGGATATCAAAAATATTGTTGACAGGAATATCGAAGGTAAGAATATCGTTTTAAGTGTTGTTTCTAATATCAAATAAAAAAATATCGAATTAGAAATATTGTTGTATATAATAACATTTGTAATTGTTATTTTGTATGCATTTTACTGTAGTGTTTTTGATTTTATATGCTTAATAATGTTTATTATGACATTGTTTAATGTGTATTTTTAGTTTTATTATTGTTTAAAAAGAATGTATATATAATTTAAGTGGCTGAATGTTGGGTTTTTAGAGGATAAAAGTAGGGAGATTTATAAAAAAGGGAATATTTTAATTTAAATGTAGTGCCTTATTACAAGTTTGGCGGTCCGACCACCGGAAGACCGCGTTCCTATCGGCCAGTAGCCCACAGCGTGGCAGATTTTTAGACCTCCGTATTACAAATTGACCGCGGGGCCTGTGGTGTGGCTGCGGCGGTGGTGATTACTTCTCCATATGTATTGATGCCTGTGTGTACATTTCGACTGCATATGTGTCGAATGCAGGCATATACATGAGACATGTGGAAAAATACCAACTACCCATTGCCGGAATCGGGTCCATATGTGGCCTGTTGAGGCAACGGGTAGCCAAACAGGGTAGTTCACCCTGTCTTACAGAGGAGTATCCAATGTGTACATCGCGAAACAAACCAAACAGTAACATATGTAAACCTTTGTCTGGCGCTTTCATGTGCAGCTAATCGGAATGGTTGTATTGTGAGTGATAGATAGATAGACAATGCTTTATTCGATTTCACAGTTTTATAAAATCATAAAAGCAGCAATTCATTCGATAATTAATACAGTCGTAGAAGTTGCAGTTCATAACAATTATACACCCATAAAAGTTTAAGAACAAATTAAACATTTCCTTTTCCTCAAGATGCTTTTTAAAAAAACGGTCATAATACCTACACAATACATATCATTTAGTAGTTGTAGAAATAGAAGGGCCGGACGGCATTGTCGCCATGTACCCTGCTTTAAAAAGTGTATAATCCATCTAGCCCTTTCTGGGGAGTAAAATTCACAAAAAAAGATCATGTGTATTGTAGATTGATTTGATAGGTTATCACACGGACATTTATTAAGCTGTCTGGACCAATCATTAGTTTTAGGAAAAGTGACCAAGCGAAAGAAACAATCAAACCTAAATCTGGTCAAGATATATCTATCAATCCCCTCTTGACACCAAACCAAATAAGGTTGAATGGAGGTTGAGACCAAGGTAAGTTGGTGTTGAATCACAGTTTTTTTATTTAACTCCACCCCTAATCTTGAAGAGTCAAAGTGATACGAGCACAGTACCTTTAGGTCTGTTCTAGATATGGTAAGTAAGGAGTCAGGATTGCTATAGAACTCAGGCCCACCCATATCCTTAGTGAGGTTACAAATGTAATGTATTGTGAGTGGTCGGAGCTTACTACAAGGAGGTGGAATATATGGGCAAGCGATCACTCCAGGAGAAGGAAGGGGAGAGGGGCGAACCTCTATGGTGTTGCCACCAGGGAGCATGGGTCCCACGGTGGCATCTGGTGACCATGCATGTGTAGGTGACTGGGTCATCCACTGGTTTAGTCCGGCCAGCCTAGGAGGTGAGTGGATGCAGGCTATCAAACAATTTAAGAACATAAGTGTCGCATATCGTGGTTGCTCCAACTTCCCCCATTTCTCATGGTATGTGATGACGTGTCATGGTGTCTGCTTTGGCCAAAGCCCATTTGTGAGTTACCTGAAGCCAGCACTTGATCTTGGGTGGATGAAGCGCTTAAAAAGGACCAATGCTAGCTCGACCAATTTTAGGTACTGTTTAGCACGTTTAGTGCACTGTGCAATGTCAGGAATTTGCATGCCTCTGCTGGTACAATGACGCGTGTGATTTGCCAACATCCCCGTGGTCTCCACATAAATCATGTTGCAGTATTTTCCCCCGTGGTCCCCACATAAATTATGTTGCAGTATTCTCCCCTCCTAAAACGTTTCCCTTGTTAAGAAGGGTTCATGCCTAATATTTACCAATGGTTGCTGTCACACAATACTTGTTACTGCCAATGCTTGTTTGTATGATTTATTGTGCATTCATCGCTGTCCCTATTAATAAAAAGCTGTCCCTATTTGTGTAATAAAAAGCAAATGGATGCACGCCTGGAACACGCGCACAACTTTGTTTCCTGGTTACCATGACGACACTCCTTCCACGAGACCGAGACCGAACATTATAACAAGCCAGTCACGTGGGAGCATAACGTAATCAAACACGTTGCTAACAACGTGCCTGGCAACGTCCTGCTCATTGGCTATAAATAGCCACTCCCCCGGTATGCGACGCCTGGCTTTGTTTCCCCGTTTCCCTGCTGCGTCGCGTCACAAGCTCAACAGGATTCTCCAGTGGCGGACGTGTCTTACGTTTCAAGAACTCTTCCATGTTTTCCCGCTTCGTCGAGCTGGCTCCCACTCTACATGCGCATAAATGCAGGACTGTGGTAGACGTAACGTGTCAGCTAAGTGAACATTTCCATTTTACAGAAACTATGTGCTTTTGGCATTAGCTTTTCCATGTTTCCATTTCTGTACTGCCATAGTACGTTTTCCCATTTAGTTAAACAGCCTTATTTTTGATGAACCTTATAACTGCTTAAAATGGACATTGGACTCATGTTACCTGGGCATTAGACATTAGACTTTTGATATTACGTGCTGGGCTTTTGATTCTGATTATTGCGCTTGAGAAGTATCAGCAGAACAAAAGTATTATAATAATCCTACAAGTCAATTACAGGTGAGAGAGTTCTGGATGAGTGCATATTAGTGGGCACTGTGGAAAAGTACATGTCTCATATAATATGTTCCGCTCCTTATTTTTGTATAGCACCAGTTGTCAACATTTGTTTTGAGTATCTTTATGATGAGAGAATGCCTGGGGAAAAAGTGACGCTTTACGCATTCCTGATTATGAGAAGTGTCAACCAACATTAGAGGTAATTCTCCAGACCGTGGGGATACTTGATATGTAGATAGCTATACATTCCCTGTTAATTAATTCAGGTTCTTTTTTAAGGTAACGAAGACGAACCGTAGTCCTGCAATTCCAGAACTAGGATCCTGGCTGGCCCAGGTGGCTGAACATAGCAGTGTCCTCTCTTTTCTTTTCTCTCATCCAAACCCCTTCCCCCTTCCCCCTTGGGACACGTGCCAGGGCTCCTGTTCTCCTCAGTAGCGCTGAGAGGTGTTCTGGGAGGGTTGGAGAACTAGTCATCGCCCCTGTAGATGGCCCTGGATTTCAGGTGAGTGCTTGATCGCAACTCCTAAAATCCAGTCCCCAAGGGTCAGAGAAGTGTCGACACATGCGTCATCACCTAGGTCCGTGTGTTCACCAGCAGCGGACATTCCCAGACCATGTGCCAAAACGTATCATCAGCGTGGCCACATCTCAGGCACACCGGGGATACCACTGGAATTATTTTGTTTACAGACGATGCGGTGTAAGGTCAGTTTGATGTAAGTAGTTAAATTGCATGAATTTTAGATGGGCATTGCATGAAACATGCTTCACCTAGCTTCAAGGCCATGGTCTACTGCTTAGCAGTCAATTCTGCACCCAGGCACTCGTCCCATTTGGTCTTACCTTGAATTCAAAATTCTTTTTTAACCCTCCTGCAACGCCACATATAATGCCGATACTGCCTGACGGCTTAGTCAATGTGTTCAGAAGCACTGCAAGCCTAGGTGCAAGGGCGACTCGGCTTGCCTCGGAGTTCAAGTGTCCTCAATCGCTGCCAATGTCCTTCTGTGATAAACACTAATTTAAGATTTATTCATAATGTTTAATAATAATATATTTATATATATATATATATTTAGATTGTTGTTTAAATGTAGTTTATGTAAAAAAATATTTTTGCTTACATTGTTATGCATTTAGTTATATATTATATTGGGGGGAATTATAATTATTTTGGTGATGCAATATATTTTTTTTATTTGTACATCTGTATATACTCTTTAATGTTATCATTTGTTCAATGTAAAAAAGTAGTTTTTCATGTTTATTAATAATAATGTAATTATAGGCAATACTATTGTAGTCAATATTGTGAGAGGTGATATTTTTAACATAGCATATGTTTATTTAAAGGTGACAGTATTTTTCTTTCCGTTATTTGTGTTTTCGATATAGGTAAAAATCGATATTTTTAAACTATGATAAAAAATTATATTTATGTTCTTGATTTTTGTGGTTTTATTAGTTAAGTATAGGAAGGAAATATTTTTGTTAACAATATATTCTACAGATATTTTTGTGTTTTGATACTGTATGCATCAGTATTATTTCAGCGATCCAACCAGCTGGTGGTCTTTTTTATGACATTTATGGTTACTGCTGCCTTTGACTTTTAGCCAGCGGGGTTGTGTAATCTGTGCAGGTGTGTATCCAAAGCAATATTTAAAATCTCCCTCCCCGATGACAGATTTGGAAGCAGTGAGTTTGTAGTATTCCATACTAAGTTGAAGATTTGAAGTTCTTCTGCATTAGGACTATAGTTGTTAATAGTGGTGATCTGCCCCCCCCCTCATATAACCTAGATAATTACTTGTCTGCTTTGATTATCTATGCATGTATGTAGGTGGCAAAACTGGGGTCCTTGTTCAATCAGTGTCTCCACTCCTGTAGCATATGAGGAATGTGACGATATATAGCAGTGTGATGTCCACCTCCTAATCTAAGTGCTCTCCGAAATATGGTGAGGTAAGTATCCTGCAAGAGGACTACATCTACCTTGTGCCTTTTTGAATACACAATCATCTGACAAGTTTTGCAAGGAGTATTTGTACCCCCCTATCGTTCCATGTTAGAAAAGTAAAAGATGTTCCTGACATACTGTATTTTCATGGCGTAGTGTTGCAAGGTAGTCTGAATGTTTGACTAGACCACTCTGAAGTGCAGTCAGTTAAACCGTTTGTGGCATTGTAATTGCAACTCCTATAGAACATCCCGCCCCACCAAACCACACTGGCATTTTCAACCCGCCAGGAAATACTTTACACCCACCCACCCCATTCAGACACATTACACAACATACACCAAAATACCCAGTAAAGACGTTACAGCCAGCATTGCAACAAAATTGGTGGTAACATGGAGAACACCAGCAAGCACCAGCATAGAAGCCTAGAAGTAGCAATGCCTGGGCCTTAAATGCATACAGTGCTCATATGCAGAGCCTGGCAAGGACCATATAAAAAATGAATAACCTGAAAGGTGGTAAAAATGTAGCAAAACAATGCGTATATCAGTGTTGTATAGATTGAATGTCGACATAGCAGCCCGTTCTATTCTTAATCATTGATGGTTGTGGCAGTACAGCCCTTTTTTTTTCAAATGAGGAGCTTACTGGGGACCAGTGCTTTTTAGGTCTTGCCTACGCAGCGCACAGAAAAATACCTTTAGCAATCGATTCCCCTTTTCAGGCAAAAACGTGCACGCATTGCATTGAATGGCACCGCGTGCACGTTTGGCGATTCCCTTGCCGGAGCGAGCTTTGAAACCATCTGTTTGTAATTAACAGATTGTACCTGCTCGTTCCCGCAAGGGAAGCGCAGCCCCCCTCCTCTCTCCCCTCCCCCTGCTACCTCCTCCTCAAACTTGTTTTTTTAACTTTTAGCACGAGGCGTCCACGCTTGTTGAATTAGGCCATGAAATGCGTCTTTTTAACCATGGAAGTATGTTTTAAATATTGGTAGAAAGAACAGCCTATCAGATCCCAAAATGGCTTTGCGAAACTACCCAGGTGATGCCAATCCGTAATTCAAAATGGCAGCCAGGCGCGCGCAGAGCACGTGCTCACTGTAGCCCAGCTGTCAGATGCCGGGCCCGAGCAAAACGCACAATCTGTTCCCCGAGTGCTACAAGCGCAGGGCTGGCTGCAGACGTTAAGCTCGCAGCTCACATCAATCACGCATCCTGGTAAATACATTTAACCCTAGGAAAAACAGAAATCTTGATTTTCGTCGTTTTTTATCATGCAAGTTCATACTAGAGACTGACGAACGTCTGCAAGGAAAATGTGGACTTTCAGTGGTGATATCGTATGCACACTCGGCGTGTTTTCAATTTTGAAGCCTTGTTGACATTGCAGACATTTTGAACGTTCATACACAGTAGCTAATAAAGGGCAGTAAAAGCAGGACACCTGCCCCAAATCCTTATCACTATATAGCACGTTTTCATCGATCTGGCCACTTACAGTGTGCTACCAAATTCTGTGTTATTGGAGTGAGGCGCTGGCAGGAGCAGATATAATGCCACAGTGCAGTGTCTTCACATGAAAAAACATGATTAAGGCCCTCAGTACGAATAGTGGTATTTGACCTGCATAAATATAGGTGAAATTCCGCTTTGCGCAATCCTGAGTCTCTCTGGTCCCAGAGTTAGTGGGCCCTCTGATTCCGGACCTGATCATTCAGGGCTCGGTCGCCTCAGGTCTGGCTGGGCTACAGTACTGGCAGGGGCTGTGGTCAGCTTCACAGCTCGGCCCCAGCTTGACCCTAGCAGCAGTACAGGGGAAGCACATAAAGCCCTCTCGAAATAGGGACATGCCTCTCCCATAAGCCAGCCCCTTCCAACCCACCCTGACCACCCCCCCTCCCCTGCTGCCACTGAGAACTCAGAAAAAGTCAATGGTGTTACCCCCCGAAAATGGGAAACATATTGCACAGAAAGGCACCCAGTATAAGTATAACTGGATACTAGCAGTTATTCCCGATTCTCAGGAAAAAAAGAGGTAACCGTTAGACTTGGCGCAGGGATACTTATCCAAAATCGTAGATTCTGCCACTGGGACCCTGCACCAATTGTGAGATACTCAAAATGAGTGTCTAAGCGTTAAAATAATGTCATGAAGTTGTAGCATCTTTGAATGGGCTAATTTGCACAGTTTTACCACAGAATGAATCAGGGAGGAATTACCACATATGCACATGTATATTAAAATCAGATATTGCAAATTCGGGCCCACTGTTTTCCAATGAATAGTTGACAAACAATTGTCCCTAATATAATGAAACCCTAGTGAGATGCATAATGTTTGCATATTCCAAGTTGAGCATACACACACTCCATCATGAAGACACCCTCACCATGCTAGGAAGGTGTCTTAGCAACAGAGGTAGTACAGGAGACCCACCATCCTACAGCGTGCCAATATATAAGGTTGGAGAAAACCACTAATACAGCCTAACAGACAGAAGCCCGCTTCACAGAGGGATTGGGCCAATGATGAGTAGCCTAGCACACAGTAATTGACTAGCGGCGGACCACTATGTGAACAACAGAGGGGCAACTTTCTATTGTTCAAGAGAATCACACCTAAGCGCTGCTCCCTAAGTGGGTTTGTTGTACCTATGAGGTACTTGCTGAAGTACAGTCTTGATCATAAGAGCAGCTAAAGGGGTACAGCATGATACAAACAGTCCTACACCGTAGGCGCAGTGAACTACAGAAGTTGCAATCCAACATTTAGTAGAAACTATTTTTTCATCACACTGTTGTCACTTCCTGAGTCAGGGAGTTCCATCTACCACATCCGATTCGGGTTTAATTACATTAAATATCATTTGGTGAGATTATGCCTTACTAGTGGTCCCTCATATTTAAGACTCATTTGAAGCCTGTGAGTTCTTTTCCGATTGATAATTGCCATAAATCTGCCACATTTCGCACTGATAAAATTGATGTTGAAAAAGATTGTGCCCTGAAAACCATCATTCTCCATCCAACACAACCATACACACAGGCATCCAGGCAATCACCAGGGCTTTCCTCCCACGCGTGTCAGCATCATCTGAGAGCAGGCAGAGCAAGTATATATTTTCCAATCAGGACCAGATTGTGCTGGCAAAGAATGTACTCAAGGAGGAGATTCAGCTATTCGGACCAAAAATAAGCAAGACCAGCCCAAAGCAAGGTAAAATAATCATTGGCATAGCCAATAGGTCTCTCCTTTGGGACCTTATAAGTGTTTAGTTATCCAGCACAATATCCTTGGTGCAGCACCATCAACTGTTGCATGGTAAACACTTATAAGGTCCCAAAGGCGAGACCTATTGGCTATGCCAATGCTTGTTTCCCTTTCCTTGGTGTTCAATTTGCAGACAGACCATGGCATACACTATCCCAATTTGTGGCACTTGCTCCTTTACCAGCAAGTATTCTCTTTGTGCTGCCTGCACTGGCCATTGTTAAGTAGAACTATATCATTACAGAACTTTCCTTATTGTGTAGATTTGTTTTTGCTTCTATATGGCATGCTGTAACTCTATCACAGAAATTGATGAATCTCATGAATATTGGGCATGCAGGCACCCCAGTCAGGCACTTGGGAGTCAGAGAGTGGTTCCCCTTTCCACTACGAAGAGGTAGGAAAGGTTGTTGTCACCATATATGTCAGTCAACATGATTTCCACAAAATCTTCCATCTTGCATGTGCTCATAGTTTCAGGTATCCCCGAAATGCAGGGGTTGTTGCGCCTGTATCTTGCTTCAAGATCTTCGTTCTTGATTTAATCAGTGACAACATCTAACCCTTGTCCAGCCATTTTTCCTGTTTCCTTTTAATTTGTCCTTGGCATCTGATATTTCACTGTTTTGCCATGATTATTCCAGCTTCCTGCTTATCTATTTTTGTGGCTAAGCTATTGATTCTGTAATTTAGCTTGTCTATTTTACTATAAATGGATGCACTGTTATTCAGCGCCAAGATACCTCCGGGTGAACGTACGCTTTACAAATACACATGTTATGTTAAGACATTGTTGCATAACACTGAAAAAGGCTTTTATATCTAAATCTTCCTCGGGCACCCCTCGGTTGGTCTTTTCTACCAGAGACTGTGTTTACTGTCCAAGCCCATCAATACCAACAAGACAGAGAGGGCATGAGTCGGCACTCCTATACCCCAATCAAATTTGTAAGCAACAACAGAGGAGTGACTAAGTGGAAAATTAAATAAACCAAATGGTGTTCTAAAAATGTTTTATATTGTGATGTCCATTTTCTAACTCCATCCTGTGCATATGGTTGCGTGCATAAAACATCATACACACACCCACAAGCGCATGCCTGAAGTGTTTTCTTTCTATCTCCCCGTGAGTCCCCAAAAGCCCCCTCTTAGGAGGACACCTCCTGAGGGAAATGATCACCCAAGTATATCGTAGGGGGGAAGGGAAAAAATCCTTTCTTTTTATGAAGGACCCTCACTCACCACTAGTTGGTGACATGCTTCATCATTGGGTCCCCGCTGGGGTGACCGAATGTCGCCCCAGCGTGCTACAACGCCTGATTACAGCGGTGCGGGATGTGATGAGTGTAACAGTGCCCAAATTAAAATGTGATTATAACTATGTGTGCAAAATATTAAAAAATGCAAAGGTTGTAGCCTTTACAAAAACCTTTAATAATGGCCAACCTGCATTAGATTAAAAACAAAGTGAACGGACTACCAAGGTTCTGAGCTAAGGAACCGGAGTCCTGTTAGATATCAAAAATGGTCAACATGTTTCTGCTGCTTTGAGTGCAATTTGCTCAGCATTCATCAGGACCTACCAAAAAGTCCTCCGGTGGTGTGCGCGCGCTAAGGCGTACCCTCCCGTGAGGCTCTACGTGTAAAAAATATATCTTATATTCGTGCATTTCATTTCATTTCAATTATCAGTTGCACCCATTTTTGCCACAACACCTTAAATGATGGTACCAGTAAGAATGTATGTCTTTCTTCACCACTGTATCTCTCTTCTGTCCAGCCGGGCTGCAGGTTTCATCAGTAGTTGTCTAGGCTTATGTGTAGATTTAGTAGTCCTCTCTGTCTTTCGTTAACCAGGCGGTGTGTGCCACTATCAGATCCGCCACTGCCATCCTGTTATTATGCCTCCAGGAAACATTTCTCGTGCGCCTCAGATTGGAACCATGCAGAGAAGTCAGTCCTGGTGCATCATGTTTGCACCATGATCCTGACCCCAATATTGCACATCACTATAATCTGATGCTGTGCAATAAGAGTCAGTTTGCAATTGATGCACTTGCCCTCTGTATTCACAATGTGCTCTATCTCATTGTTAGACCTGGCATCCTTGGCGTGGCAAGGTTGCCCCTTACTTTTTTGCCCTCTGACCTCCTGTTTTGCTGACTTCGTTTTTGCTGGCTTTATGATTCTGGGTACTTTACCACTGCTGGGCAGTGCTAAAGTGCATGTGCTCTTTCCCTAAAACAAGGTAACATTGGCTTGTCCACAATTGGCATATTTAATTTACTTATGGGTCCCCAGTAAAGTGCACTTCCTGCACCCAGGGCCTGTAAATTAAATGGTACTAGTGAACCTGCAGCACTGATTGTGCCACCCACTTCAGTAGCCCTTTGTACATGCCTCAGGACTGCTATTGCAGAGCTTATATGTGCAAGTTAAACTGCCATGTCAACCTGGCAAGAAGACCCACTTGCCAGGCCCAACCCTTACTTTTTAATACATATAGTTTACCCCTTAGGTAGACCCTAAACATCTCCAATGGCAGGGTGCAGTGTATTAAAAAAGCTGGATTTGCACTTTTGAGTTTTACAAGTCCAGGTACTGGAAAACTCTTAAATTTGTTTTTCACTACTGCAAGACCTCTCTTATCGTAGGTTAACATTAGGAGTACCTTGTTTCACCTTATAAGTGTAATTTCCAATTTGGGACTAGATAGACATTTTTAGCTTGGTGTCTCTGGATTCTAAATTATATGTCTGAAAATGCCACTGTCAGAAAGTTCTTATTTTCTTACTTCAAACATTCTGTGACTCTGCCTGTCCCTGAATACACATCCGGGATGGGTGAAAGCTGGGCTTTGTGCATTCCCTCTAGATAGTCACACAAAAGGGAGCTTAGGCGTGACATTCACATCTTGATGGCTCATCACTAGGCTGATGGGCCTTCCTGGGCTAGATTGGAGGGAGGAGTTGACACTTGCACCTCAATAGAGCTGTGCCTGTCCCCACACAAAGAGCTGCATACCCCCTGTAGTGAGTCTGGAGCCAGGGCAGGAAAGCAGGAACCTTGTGGACTTCCAAGGCCTCTCTCTGAGGTCTCCCCTACTTCAAAGGCACAACGGGGTATAGGTGCTGGACCCCTGATACCACCAGCTCATTACATTCTGGACGCACAACACTCTACCAGGAAGAAGGAATGCTGTGCTGTTGAAAGGACTGACATGTAGCTGGACTCTGGCTTTTCGCCAGTCGGAACCGACACATTCTCCTTCGATGTAACGCCGCTTTGAGAATATCGTTGCTCGACTTGACAACATGGGACCTGACTGCAAGGCGCAATGAGAACACATCGTCTTCATTGGAAGGGGTTCGATGACGCAAAAAGCCAACTGCGAGGCTCGACGACAACGCATTGACTTCACCACAAAGGGGTCCGACGACGACGCGGGACCGATTGCGTGACTTGGAACCTGCGCATCTCGCTCTTGCCGTCGACTAATCCTCTGGAAAGGTAATGTTTTCAGCGGGGCCTGCGTGGCTTCTGTATGCAACCCATGGTTCTTCGCGGGCAGATTGACTTTTCAGATTTGACCCGATCCAGCATGACCAGATAGCCCCAGTTGGTGCTTTACGTCTCTAGTGTAAGCACTATAATTCAAGATATTCTTTACAAAATCATTAATTTGTTTCTACTTATTGGATTTTTGTTGCTTCTGTCTTGTTTTGTTCATCAAATTAAGCTATATTGTTCTAACGGTGTGGATTATTTTTGTGTGGTGTTTATCACTGTTTTATTGTATTAAGTGTTGCACAAATACCTTACACATTGCCTCTTAAGTTAAGCCTGACTGCTCTGTGCCAAGCTACCAGGGGGTTTGCACAGGTTAATGTAGGGTGTGTTTCTGACTTACCGTGGCTAGAGTGGTGGTCCCTACTTGGACAGTGTGCATACCTTTTCCAACTAGAGACCCCATTTCTAACACTCATATTACATTTTTATTGAGCGTTTGAGTCTATCAGATGGGATTGAATTATAAGGATCCCACCTTACACCCAACTCTGGGGGCATGGACAGACCCTGTTGATGGATGTACCTGACTCAGCATAGCTTCGGAGCCAAACCGCCAGAATAAGTAGGGACCTGGGCCCTCGATCCTTACATGACGTGAATCACCTGAAGCAGATACATATATATACATACACATATATATTTATATACATATACACACACACTCACACATACACCTATAAATATATATCACCAACACAGCTCCCACCTCTGACTCCGATCTCAGGACAGGTGCTATATCCATAGGATGAGGGTGGGACCTCACTTTTTCTACACAGCAATTCGAAACAAAGTGGAGCACTCATGAGATCATTAAAAAGCTTCTTTAATAACAGCAGACTTGTTTCGGCATACATAGCTTATCTCAATGCTGCAAAGCTCAATCAAGGTGCACAGTGTTGGATTGGATGGATTTACCATTTCCGCCTCTGCCATTGCTTGATTCTGTAATAAGAACAAAGGGCATCCCAACTGGTATTATTCATAGGCAATTAATAAGGATATATTCATACAATATTATCCACAAGGAGACAAGGAGACTCTATTTGATTATAGCATGTGCTCATGGCATCATTTATATAAACAGTTTGAGGTAAAATTGGAAAGGAAAAGTAATTTACAGTTGTAACAGCACTGTACTACATAAATAAAAGCCATTATGGCAACCCAAATTGCACATGGTGCTCGTGGTTTGTGAGTGAAAACCGAAGTAGCGACTCAGGTGACAATGTAAACAGCGTGGGCGGCGCAAGGTGACTGGTGAAAAAATATATACAGTGAATGATTGGCACAGTATGGTTCCGGATGGCTAGGAGAGTTAGTTTCTACTTCAATACAATTTACTGTTCGTGAACCACTCTGTGTAAAGCGCCTTTGGCTGCGCTGGTGTGTCGACGGCGTTTCGATCCACATGAATCGGGATCATCATCAGGACTGGGTTGGGTTTGAAGGCAGTGCTGTACATGGGGGTAAAGGAAAGGAGTGAGACAGGGACGCACGGCCAGGAGGTACGCAGGCATGACTCTCTGTTGGCATAGAATTAGAGTGGCACTGGAGGACACTTTCAGTGGTCTTGGTGAGCGGGGTGTAGGTGGCGAACAGGTGGCTTGGGACTGCTGGTTGGGAGGATGCCCAAGGATCTACAGGGCGGGTGCAGTGATGGCGAGGAGGGTGGTGGGAGAGAGGTGACCAGAGCGCTGGGCTGGGCAAGGAGTCTGCAGCAGGATGGGAGACTGCAATATGTGGGGAGTGGTCAACCTAGGTGGACTGTCGGTCACTCAATGAGTATGAGCGTCTAAGAGGTAGCAGGGTGACGCGGCGGCATCTGGCCGTGGGGAAGGTCAGGGGTGCATGAACCCTAGGGCTCGCTATGGAGGTTGCGGTGGTAAGTTAAGCCCGTGGAGGGAGGCTCCTTGTAAACCAATCCTATTAAGTGGTAATGGTTGCTGGAAAGGGAGCGGAGTGGGGCGGCACAAAGCGGAGATGCTGAGGTGTCTGATGCGCGGGACAGATGGAGCAGGCGCGATGTGGAAGGATAGCTACCTGGATCCGAGGCCCTGGGTCATGAATCGCCGTGGTCAGGGACACCTGTGGAGTGGCGGTAGATGCTGGCGGAGGGAGGGGAGAGAAGGGGAGGGTGGTTAAGCGGGGCGGGAAGGGTAGGGTCGCCGGCGAATGGAAAGAAAGGCTTACCGGTATCAGCGAGCGATCAGCTGAAATCAGGCCGTGGAGTAGTCATGCGCGGGACCGGCTGTGGGGGAGAGAAGCGAGCGATGATTTTCCAGATTGGTCGGGGAAGAGATCCGTGGAGGGTAAAAGTGAGGAGTACACTTACCGAGGAGTGCGGAACCGGGCGCTCATTTACGCGGGACGGACAAGGTCCAAGGGGTCCAGGGGGGCGATCCCGTAGTGATCTGTCTTGAGAGACTGAATCTGTAGGGGCAAGGGGCACGTAATGGTTAAAGACTGGGCCGTGGCGTGCCTGGTTGGAATCAAGGGGGTAAAGAGAGTCAGAAGACAAACCTCTGGCAGGCGTGGAGTCGGCACGAAGCTCAAACAAGGCTGGCATTTCCAAGGAGACTCCTCGGACAGTCGAGCCCTACATGCAGATTGAACAAGGGGCGTGGCCACTCGGTGGGTGGAGCCGCTGGATGGAAGTGCGCCTGTGGTTGGAAGGTGCGGTGGAATGGGCGGGGGGTGGGAGGGGCAGGGGGTGGGGTTATGTATGAGTGCGCGGGTACATGAGTCGGTAACTCGATGATAGCAGAGTTATAGAGGCGCTCATGATCAATGCGAAAACAATTACATGAGGGAGACATGTCAACAGAATCAAAGTGATGGTAACATGATGTGGCCTGCGGACAATTAATACTCGATAAGTACAAGCCAAAGCAATTCAAAATTAAGATACAGTAATGGAGAACTAGCAATGTCATTGTCCCAAGGTGATACAGTTCAGTAAACAACAGGCAATTGTTATCAACAGGTAGGCAATTGGTATACAGAGAGTTTGTATATGGGAAGAGGGGTCAATTGCCCGTATTGGGACATAGTGAAGTAAGGCTCAGGAACGGAGGACAGTAGAAAAGAGGTATATATACAGGGAGTAACAGGCAGTTTTAACAGGAAGGTCAAATTGGCCATGATGGGACAGTATGAGGCAAGACTCAGGCCAGGTAAGCAGTGGACGAGAGGAGAGAAGAGGCTGGAGTTAGATCGCAATGGTGCTATTCCACTCGTCAATAGTGTTATGTCCATTGTTAACAGAGTCGCAGAATTTCATCTACTTACACTCACACCCGTTTAGGAGGGATCTGATGTCTCCACCTCTTGGGGGGAGTGTAACTTGTTCAATCACCTGCCACGTAATGTCTGTGTCAAGGTGATTTTTCTCCAGAAAGTGTGAAACCAGAGGCGCCGTTAGGAATTTGCAGTTGAATGATCCTGTTTATGGTTTGGGTCGTCTGACCGATGTAGAGCAAGGAACACGGGCATTGGATGGCATAAATTACGTTGGTTGACCTGCAATTAGTGTGGGTCTTCAAGGTGTATGTTCTGTCTTTGTAGAGAAATGTTTTAGTGTTGGTCGTCAGCTCGCAGACGAAGCAGTTCTGACATTTGAAATGTCCCACTACTGGTGGGAGCCCCCACGCCGCAGTGATGGTGTGTTTGTCTCTTGTTTTCTCTGGCCAGGTGATGGCATGTACCAGATGGGATGCTAAGTTATCTCCGCGCTGGTAGGAGAACAAGGGTTCCTCTTTGAATGGTTCGAAGGGGAGGAGTATGGACCACTTTTTCCTGATAATTTTAGTCACTTTGTTGCTGTTCGGGCTGAATCTGGATACGAACGGAATTCTTTTCAATGGTTTCTTGGTTTGAGTGGTTAGTAGATGTTCCCTGTGGGAGTATCACGCTCTTTTTCGTGCTCTGGATATGAGCCGTTTGGAGTAACCTCTTGCACATAGTTTTTTGGCCAAGACTTAAGCTTCTCGAAAGTAATCTTTCCGCCATTTACAGTTTCTTCTAATTTGAAGAAATTGGCCGTATGGGAGACCATCCCTTAGTGCTCGAGGATGGTAACTGATGTACTGCAGTAGTGTGTTGCTTTCCGTTGGCTTGCGGAAGAGGCAGGTGCCCAACTTGCCCTCTTTGGCTTGTATGGTAACGTCTAGGAAGGGCAAGTCATTGCTTCTACAGTCGCATGTGAAGCGCAACTGTTCTTGGGAATGGTTGAGCCACTCCATGAAAGACATCAGAGTCTCCTCTGTTCCATTCCAGATCAGCAGGATGTCGTCAATGTAGCGATGCCATAAGTTGATATTGTTGAAGAAGGGATTGTTCATGTGTAGGATAGGTGTTTTTTCTAAGTGGTGTATAAAGAGAATGGCGAAATTAGGGGCAAAGCATGCGCCCATACATACTCCTTTAATCTGCAGGTAAAATGTCTCACGGTAAAGGAAGTAATTATTCTGTAGAGCAATTTTTAGTAAGTCCATGATGAAGTCCGTGGGTATCTTGGTTGGCATGGGTCTTTGCCTGAGGAGTAATTTGATCACATGTAATCCTTCAGAATGTGGGATGTTTGTGTAAAGCGATTCGATGTCTAATCCAGCCATGAGGTCGGTCTCGATGTTTTAGGGTTAGTCGTCAATGGTGTTGATTAAGTCAGTGGTGTCCCTGATAAATGTGTCTGGAATGGGCACAAATTCTTTTAGACTAGCGTCAAGGTATTCTGCCAATGGGCTCCAAAATAGATCCACAACCCGACACGATGGGGCATCCGGGGGGGTTGATGTGGTCCTTGTGGATCTTAGGGAGGACGTAGAGGACTGGCGTCCGGGGGTGCGGGTTGATGAGAAACAGAAATTCTTTGTGTGTGATGATGTCTATGGATTCAGCTTCTTGTGTCACAGTTAGTATTTTCTGTCTGATGTCTTGTAGTGGGTCTTTGTTTAGGGCGCTGTAGTGATCGGTATTGTTCAGTTGACGTTTAATTTTCTCATTATATTTTTCTGCTTTCATCACAACAATTCCGCCGCCCTTGTCCGCGGGTTTTATAATGATGTCTGTGTTGTTTTTAAGTTTACGTAGAGCTTGTTTTTCGGAGAGGGAGATATTGTAGGGAATATATTGGAACTGAGATTGTAGTTCGGCTATATCTTGAAGCACCAGGCGCTCAAAGGCCAGGATCTCCGGTGGCATCATGGAAGAAGGAGGGTTAAAGGTGGATGCCGGGTGGAACCTTTGGATAACTGGTTCATTAGGCTCTGGTTCATTTATAAAAAATTGTCTCAGTCTTATTCTGCGGAAGAACTTCAATGTACTTGATTGTAATTCCAATATTTGGTGCGTTCCGTGGAAACGAAGCTGAGTCCGCGGGAGAAAATGTGTGTTTCATCATCACTGAGAATTTGGTCCGATAGGTTGAAGATCGGTATTGTGTCTTTATTGGACAGTGTAGGCATTTCGTTGGTGGGGGAGGAGGATTCAACCTCCGTCACAATCACTGTTGCGGTCCCCATTGATAGAAGCAGTTGTGTGTCTGCCTCTTGCCCGCAAATTGGGGCTGGTATTGGCGGGTTGTGGTAGGTCGTGTTGCTGGTTGGCCACGTCAGCGGGCGTGTCCTAAAAAACCCTGTGGGAGTAAGGGTGGTGGTCTAGATGCCAATCGTGTGGAGCTGGACCCTTCTCCGGGGGCCGATTCTTCGGCCGAAGTGTTTGATGAATCCGAGAAGGTGATCCTCTGGATGTTTCTGAATCTCCCCCAGTTCTTGGATCTGGGTGGGACGTAAGGGGTGTTGTAGAAATCCTCGTTGAGGTATGGGTATGTTTGTTCCACCTTGTAAAATTTGATGTCTTTTTGTATTTTAGTGGCTTTCTTGTTTAGCTTAAAGGTACTAAACGGGTGATAGTGGCGTTGACATTATCCAAGAGGTTTTTGCATCAAGGATAGTGGAACCGGCAAGGATGAGTTGTTCCAATTCTTCAATTTCTTTGAGTACCTGTTTGCTATGTTCCATGGCTGTGTCGATGCCCAACACCATCACCCAGAGAGAAGGGCGCTTTGCTTGGGTGTCTTCCTTTTAAGCGTGTCGGTTGAACACTCTGGGTGCTGTTTGACTGGGCAGTGACTCAAACTGGCAAGTGGGTCGTGTTTGGTGTCCGCCTTTACATGTGCGTGCCTGAGGACTATACAAAAGCTTTTAACTGAATGTCATTTTCAGCTTGTGCATAATTCTGATAGGGCACATCAATGCCCAATCTTTGGCATTTATAACGTTTGAAAATCAATCAGGGTTTGTTAAGCGTGGCTACTCACCTGTGAGGGTCTCAAGGCGCTGGGGGCTGGGGGGGAACCTAATCAGTCTGAGCGCTGGGGTTCAGTGGAAGAGCTAGGTCTTGAGATCCTCCCTGAATTGTGTCAGCAACAGGGATTGTCTGAGTTGGAGAGGCATGGTGTTCAGGTCTTGGCGGCGAGAAGGGAGAAGGATTTTCCTCCGGTTCTAGTCCTGTGGATCAGAGAAACAGTGGAAAGGTGTCTGTGCAGTGTTTTTCTTATTGGGGGAATATTTGTTACTCTTTTTTTGAGCCAACTATTATGGCGTCTTTTTGCTTCCTGTGACAAACTCCTCTACTTTTCATCCTTTTCTGTTTAAGCCCATTTATATATTTTTTTATTTTCCAGCTCTTGTATCTGGTAGCCTGTCTTAGATCTCAGGTAGTTTTATTTTTACTTTTTAATTGCACAGTTTTTTCATCTGAAATACTTTAATATTTCCTAATGCTTCTTCCTTTCATGCTCATGCCTCACTATTACTAAACTGGAGTCGGGAGAGGTTTAGGAGAGAGGTAAACCATATTGCAGCTCGCTAAGTGAATATTTCTTCAAATATTTCCTCAATGACCAGCTATTGACATCCCATTTTCGAGAAACTAGGAGAGCCAACCTATTTTTAAGCAGCCTAGGCTATAGCTTTACATTGCAGCATAATTTTGGCTAATCCTTTAAAGAATCAAATATTACCAGATAGGACAGATTTAAGAAAAAACAGTAGTAAATCAGCACTCACAGATTTAGGTGTCCATGCATGTGCAGAATTCCTTTTTTGTAATCACCATTATTTTCTAGTTTCCAGGCATATTCATGAGAATGTCAGGTGACTCTTCTAGTAGGTTCCTATTCCTGCTGTGCAGAGTTCTCCACAGCAAAGAGGTTCGCCAAGAGGGAACGCAGATTGCTGTGCAAACACTTTCTCCACAGGAAAAATATTCTTTCCTGTGGAGAATGCCCTTACCTATAACCCACCAGATCTGGGAAATCCATTCTCCTACACAGCTTGGAGGAGTAGCTACTCCAAACGTTTCAATACTGAGAAAGGGACTAGGAGGAGTTTGGTTTGATGGTATTCCCAATCTTCCTAGGCAATAGAAGCCTTGGAACACCCTCTTCCCACCCCTTGGATGGAATTTAAGTGAGTGTGTATCTGTCCTCATTTTGGAGAAGTCCAAATTCAAAAGACTATTTACACCGGTCAGGAACAGTTTTAAGGAGAAGGTCTTTGGGGTCAAGGAAACAGATTAACAAGAATAAGACTGGATTGGCTTTGAAAAAATGGTGCTCTGCTGTAAAGAAAGAAGCAGTATTTGAAAACGCTAGTTTTTCTGATGATTTTAGAGATCTCATTTGCTACATAGTGGCTTCTTACCTACTCACAAATTCAAGCAACAAAAAAGGATTTATAACTTCCTCAAATTGACAGAGGATAGGAACTCAGCATGTGATACCAGGGAAGCTTGCCAGAAATAATCAACAGCACTCACAGCAACAAGGCAGCGGTACTGCACTCCTCCAAGGCCTCTATTCTGCAGCCCCCAGAGTGCCTCTTTCACAACTGCTTTTCTTGGTCTCTTTGAGGCAATAAATAAAAAGCAAAGCTTGAGACAAAAATGCAATCAACCAAAGCTTCTGCCATAGCACCCTGACACAACGCCTCAGAAACATCGGAATTCAAGGAAAAGCATTGGACTGGATCATCTCGTTCCTCGCTGGAAGAACTCAGAGAGTCCGCCTCCCCCCTTTTAAGTCAGAGGCCTCCGAAGTCATCTGCGGCATCCCGCAAGGATCATCACTCAGCCCCACCCTCTTCAACGTTTACATGAGCCCCCTCGCAACCATCGCACGTCAACACAACCTCAACATCATCTCCTACGCTGATGACACTCAGCTGATCCTCTCACTCACCAAAGACCCAAACAGCGCCAAAACCAACCTACATGAAGGGATGAAAGAAGTAGCCGAATGGATGAAGCACAGCCGTCTGAAACTGAACTCGGACAAAACTCATCTTAGGTGCATCCCCTTCCGCCTGGGACGACTCCTGGTGGCCAACGGCCCTAGAAAAAGCCCCCATACCGACTGACCACGCAAGGAACCTGGGCATCATCCTGGACTCCTCACTCTCGATGACCAGACAAGTCAATGCCGTCTCATCATCATGCTTCAACATCCTACGCATGCTCAAAAAAACATTTCGCTGGATCCCCACCGAAACAAGAAAAACGGTCACCCACGCACTGATTACTAGCCGGCTAGACTACGGAAACACCCTTTACGCCGGTACCACCGCAAAACTGCAGAAAAAACTCCAACGCATCCAAAATGCTTCAGCCAGACTCATACTAGACATCCCTCGCAAAGACCACATCTACGGTCACCTGAAAGACCTGCACTGGCTCCCCGTCAACAAAAGGATAACGTTCCGTCTCCTCACCCACGCACACAAAGCCCTCTACGAACTTGGACCGGATTGCCTCAACACGCGCCTTTCCTTTTACACCCCCACCCGCCAGCTGCGGTCGCCCAACCAAGCCCTCGCCGCCGTCCCGCGCATCCACAAAGCCACCATGGGGGGGGGGGAAGATCCTTCTCCTACTTAGCGGCCAAAACCTGGAATTCCCTTCCCATCCACCTCCGCCTCACTCAAAACCACCTAGCCTTCAGAAAACAGCTTAAAACCTGGATATTCGATAAGTAAACCTCCCCCCCTTCCTCAAGCGCCTTGAGACCCTCTGGGTATGTAGTGCGCTATATAAATTCTGACTTGACTTGACTTGAAAGCTTAACTGGCATTCCCAACTTACTGGGTTCTACACAGGATGAGTAAACCTTGCAACAGAACAGTAAACCTGACATTCTCTGTTTCATCTGACTAGATGTGTATAGTGCGTTCAGTTCAAGAGCCCAGTTACACAACCGAGGGATTTGCTTAACCACCGTTTTCAAAATGCAACTCGTACACAAAATGGCTACTGAGTCCTATGATACAAGCAGCTGTACATAAGACGGCTCTAAAGTTCAGTGTGGGAAGCCAGGGGAATCATTCAAAGTTTCTGTAGGACTAGAACATATTACAAGATAAGAATGAAATCCAAAATAACAGATTTCAAAAGAAGGCTTTCTGGAACATCTGCATTTCACGTCTTCTACTTCTAGAGTATATGAAAGATCAGGAGAAGAGGACTAGAAGCACAAATACCTCCCTCTTAATAGTTTATTAAGAGAGGATCCCCAGGAGATTATTTTACTCCTCCCAGGTGTAATGAAACTGGAGACAATTTTTCCAATGAAAATGCCTGAGGAAATCACATTTGGAACATTCAATTGATTCAGTTGCCACTATGGCACAGCACGATAAAGCTAGCTGCAATGACAGTGTGACTGAACAGAGAGAAAATTGTTGTGAAGGTGATGCAATGCCAAAAGAAAAGGGAAGGTGCACTGCACCCCTCCCTGATTATCGCCATAAAACCAAGTATGGTGTGTTGTTGGTTTTAATGCAAACAGTAATCCAATGAAGAAGAGGTAGAAATTAATTGATGTAAAAGCGGATAAGCTTGTGGTGATGAAGGCCCCCCAGAGGATGGCCCAAGGCCCCCCAGAGGATGGCCCAAGGCCCCCCAGAGAATGCCCTGAGCCCCCCCCAGAGAATGCCCCAAGGTTCCCCCAGAGGATGCCCCAAGGCCCCCTCAGAGGATGCCCCACGGCCCCCAGAGGATGCCCCAAGGCCTCCAGAGGATGCCCCAAGGTCCAAGGCCCCAGAGGAATGCCCCAAGGCCCCAGAGGATTCCCCAAGGCCTCCAGAGGATGCCCCAAGGTCCAAGGCCCCAGAGGAATGCCCCAGATGAATGCCCCAAGGCCCCAGAGGATGCCACATGGCCCCAGAGGATGTCCCAAAAAGTGCCACAAGGCCCAAGGCCCCAGAGGATGCCCAAAGGCCCAAGAGGATGTCCCAAGGCCCCAGAGGATGTCCCAAGGCCCAAGGCCACAGAGGATGTCCCAAGGCCCCAGAGGATGTCCCAAGGCCCCAGAGGATGTCCCAAGGCCCAGAGGATGTCCCAAGGCCCCAGAAGATGCCCCACGGTCCCAGAGGATGTCCCAAGGCGATGTTCCAAGGCCTAGAGGATGTCCCAAGGCCCCATAGGATGTTTGATGATGTCCCAAGGCCCCGATGAGGCTTCACAGTTGAACTGAGATAGGGCTTGTCACCACAAATCAAGGAATGAAAGCTATGAAAACTTTTTGGGAAGGCTGGTCTGCACAAATTAAAATACTTTTGTTTGCCAACTGTAACTTTCTTTGACCAAGGTTCTGTAGCTCAATCACAAAGATGGGTCAGAGGATGTTGAACTCTCTTTGTATGATAGGCAATAATACCCAACTTACTAAAACTTGCAAGAGTACTTGGTACCACCAGACAGAGATTACTGCCCAACGGTTCAAACAGACTGTTTTGTCAGTGTCATCATACTTTTCAGAAATGGGAATGGGGAGAGGTCTTAATGGCTCCTCAGAAATGCAATCGGAAGGGAACCAACTAGAATTTGATATGTTTTTTTTCTGGAAGAAACTCTTGGCAAGCCAGTCATGTTTGGATAAACATGTATCCCAGTAGACAAAAACACAAAGCAACAACTAAGAGCACTTTCACAAACATTCTTGAGGCAGAGTGGAATTTAACTTTTTCTAAACGCAATCTCAGATATTAAACATTCTCTTTGTTGGTGGCAACCTGGAGATCGACTGTTACCATCCAGCTGCACTGCCTTCAGTATTAGGGAAAATAACCCATGTAGAACAACTCGAAAATCAAGTCACGAAGATCCGATATGGGTTTGATGACAAGGGTTTTTTCAAATGGGAAAACGTGCCTTTAGTAAAAATGTAAGGGCTTTGCAGTTTTCCGGAACCAAACTGATGGTGCTCAGGAGACGTTTGTGGCCTATTTTACTGGTATAGCAAAATTTGATATGCAAAAACAAATGCTGGCATGGTTGGAGTAGGTTGAGTGAATGGTCCCCTTACATAGTAGCAAAAAGGCAGATCTTTTGAGATCAGGCTCATCTGCAGAAAAGAAGGAACATATTGTAAGGTGCTAATTCCTCCCAAAGGGGTATACAGAGGTTCTATAGATCTTGACTGTTTACATTTTTGGGAAATTACATAAAGTAAAACACCCTCTTCATCCGATGTTAAGTAAATTTTCATCTGTAGATGTCAGTGTTGAGAGAAATACAATTATTTTTTTCTTTACTATTACATGCTGTATCAATTTTTTATTTATTTTAATGGGGCGATCACTAAGTTACTGCCAATTTCTTTTTTACTCAACTTTCCTTTACATTCAACTATTTTCATTACGTGTCCCTTACGCGTGTCCATTGAACATTAAGGTTATTTTGTCTCTCAATTTTTTTTATTTTGATACAATTACTTAGGGATTGTATCCCAAGCTAATTAAATCGCAAATAGCACTTGTCCCTTGATATACAACCTTACATACATGCAAGGACATTAGGATTATGCAGTGTTTGGTGTTACAGATTGGGAAAGAAATGAAGGATTCTTATTGCGCAACAGATTTCCTTTTGCAGCATGTCTGGCTTTAAAAACCTTAAAATCTTAGAAAGGCTAGCAAGCACTTAACAAAAAATGCAGAGGAGGAAAAAAGCACCACAGAAAGGTTAAAGGGGAGCGGTAAGGATTCAGCCCTCATCTAGCTATTCAATTATGAACAATGTGATCAATGCTACAACTTGTATATAAATATAAAAATAACCAACAAAAAGTAGGGGGTATGCAAAACACCCACTGCTTGTTTCTCGTCATACAGCCTTAGGCAAAGATGGAGCAGTACATTCATGATGGAATATGGCTATGATAAACATCTTCACTTACAGTATAGTGAGCAAAGGGCATCACAAGTGTGTATGTGAAAGTGGGGGAAACATCACACTGTATACTGAGAATGCATGGAACGTGATACAATTTGAGGATCACACATACATGTGTCAATGGGCAACATGTTTTCCGGCTTACTTGGTTGGGGGTCCCATAAAGGATCCATCAAATTCTTCAGGATCTGCACACAACTTAACACATACAAAGCTAACAAAGGTCGCTCCTACAACTAAGGGATCCCTAATCTAGATTTAGGTCCCCAGTAAAAAAAATAATTCCTAGAAGCTTCTAAAAACATGCAGAAGGGGCGTGGCCAAGATAGCAGCGAGGTAGGACGCGTTCTTCGGAGTTCCTGCCTGCCGTCCGCCGCAAATAGCATCTAATGGCACCTGAGAGAGCAGGGCAGCACTGTCCCTCCCTACCATTAGCGGGACAGGCCCGGTGCGACACAAAATCGCCAGCCACATCGCCAAAACAGAGGCCTGGGCCCAGTGGGGACCGCCTATACTAGCAGTGGAGGTCGGGAGGTGCCACCCTCCAGCGCACCTTACGAGTGTGGTCATCACAGGCCCCCGGCGCCTGGCGCAGATGAACAAGGGCGCCCGTGGGAGCTGACCCGCCTACACTCTACATAGGCAGGCTGCTGGGGACGTTGAGAGCGGTCGCGGCCCGAAGAAACATAGCGGCCAAATCACTGCGAGAGTCAGCGCTATGTAGCAGGGCGGTGACCAGAGTGGCAACTACCGGAGCGGGGACACCGACCTGACCTGACCGGGGAGGATCCCCCTTGTTCTGAGGGCCCAGTGAGCAGATTGATTTACTCGGTGGCAGCGGCCTCCTCCTCAGTAATACATACCCTGCCTTCGAGGCCCACGTCCTGACTACCTGTTGAGGCCTGATAGCATGTCCAAAACCAGAAGCAACAAGGCAAAGGGCCTCAAAGACATCTTAGGCCGCTCGCTCTCCAGCCCCGACATGGCGGCCGCGGCCCCGGAGGCCGAGGCGGGACGGGGCCCTCCATCCACCGGAGACGAATCGATCACGAAAGCCTTCCTGGAATCGCTATTCCTCACCCTCAGAGAGGATATACAATCGGTTAAATCTGAGTTTGCTGCAGAGGTCAAGGAACTACGGCGGGATGTCGATGGAGTTGGAGAGCGGGTGGCCTCCCTGGAGGAGAGACATGACACCACGACATCGGACCCAACTACGCTGCAGCAGGAGGTAATTCGGCTCCAGGATCAAAACGTCGATCTTCAGACCCAGATGGAACACTTAGAGAACCGCCCCCGACAGCACAACATCCGGATTCGAGGGGTTAAGCTCTCCGAGGATACCCGTGACATCTTCACGTTCACTCAGGGCCTTTTCCGCTTCATCCTGGGAGAGACTCAGGACTCCGACATTGTTCTGGACAGAGCACACAGAGTAGGTCCACCTCGAGCCCTTAATGCACCACCGGCGGACATTCTGGTATGTGTACAGGACTTTAAGACCAAAGAGGCCATACTCACTAAAGCAAGGTCCCTTCATCCCATCTTCTATCAGGGACACTCTCCGGTGCTATACCAGGGCTTAGCCCTGATCACGTTGCAGAGGCGTCGTCAGTTTTGCCCAGTCACGGACCATCTCCGGCAACAAGGGATCTCATACCCCTGGGGACACCCGTTTCGCCTCATCTTCCGCCATAATGGAAAACTCCACCAGATCCGCTCATTCACAGAAGCCTACCGCCTACTGGGACTGGCGAGTCTACTGAAGATGATGACGATCGCAGCTCCACATCGAGACCCGAGGTCTCCCCCTCGGGATGGCAACGCGAAGTAGGCGACAGCGCTCTCGACGGCCGCCCCGGGGATTGCCATGGGCCAGCAAGAAGTCCTGTCCGCGGCCACTGAGGCCCTTGCCGGAGGGAACTTGACCGCCAAATGACCGCTTCCGGCCTACTAAACCTGCTTCTGGCTCCCTTGCTGCTCGCAGGGGACACCCCTTTTGGACATCTGGCGGCCCCCCCTTGCTACCTGACCAGTTGCCCTGGGGCGACGGACTACTTTTGTTATTCAGACTTGTTGCTCTGTCCCCCGTTGGGGACAGACTTTGGGGATTTCCTAGCTATGGGTTTTTAGCTTTCCTTTTTCTTTTTTCCTTAGCTACGTTTTGTCCGGGTGGGTCCCACTTGTCCACACTTTCCCTTCCCTTTCCCTTCCTCCGCTAGCGCACGCCGCCTTCGGAGCCGACGCTACTGCCTTCTTCTTACAATACTCCCACACTCTGCCTGCACGGCGCCTATTCAGATACACCCTCTTCCGTCCACTAGATGCCACACGGCCCACTTAAAATTTTGACCATTAATGTCCTAGGTCTGAATTATCCCATCAAACGTCGGGCTATCCTTAACTATCTAGAACACTCAACGGCCGATATCTGCGTCCTACAAGAGACCCACTTATTACACAAAGACAAACAGGCTCAAATGTCGAGCCTTCCCCATACAACTGTTCTCCTCCCACGCCACTAAGTCTGCAGGGGTAGCAATACTGGTTTCCCGCTCCTTCCAGGGCAAGGTACTCCAGAAGAGGCCGAGATCAAGGGTTGCCTACTCGCATACCAATTCCTAGTGGCTGGGGTATCCCTCATAATTGGCTCGGAATACGCTTCCAATGAAGGACAGGACAAATTCCTACACAGCGCACTCACTGAAGCCACAGCCAACTCCGAGAGGCGCCTGCTACTGGGGGGTGACCTGAATCTTGTCTTTGACAACCTCACTGACCGCTCCTGCCAGAGCACCAGTCAAGTAGGGGCCCTCTCACAGTCAGGTTTGGTACACATCCGAGACTTATGGCGACATTTCCACCCGCATGGCCGGACCTTCACCTACTATTTGGGAGCCCGTAAGACCTACGCCAGGCTAGATTACTTCCTGTGCTCCACCCCACTTCTGGCATTAGCCACTGACGCTGATGTTCTCACAGTGTCTCTATCTGACCACTCCCCAGTCATGGCCTCTTTCCTACTCCAGCGCACACAGGTACCACGACAACACTGGTGACTCCGCGACTCGCTTTTGTGCCAGGCCTCCATCACTGACCAAATCAAAACTATTATCTCAAATTATTTAACCCTAAATGCTAACCCCGACACCTCGCTGGTGACGCAGTGGACTGCCCTCAAGGCCGTCTTACGGGGAGAATTTATAGCCATTTTCTCTGCCATTAATAAAGAACGTGGCCAGAAATGGGATGAGCTCACACAGCGAGTTGTGGAGCTGGAACAAATGCACCAGCGCACTGGTGCTGCCAGAGCCTGGCGTCAACTTTGCATGGAGCGGAAGCAACTCGCGGCACTGGACCAGGACAAAGCTGAATACGCAGCCCTTCACCTACGACACGCCTACTACACAGGTGTCGCCGTCCCTTAGCCCATAAGGTACGGGAAGTGAGACAACGGCAAGAGGTGCAGGTCATCAGACCATATGGGGGCGATCTCACCTCTCACGATGTAGCCATAGCAGAAACCTTCGGGGATTTCTACGCCAAGCTGTACTTGGGTGACTCCCTTGACACGCAACACAGCTTCGATTACCTGGAAGCCGCGCAGCTTCCATCCTTGAACTCTGCCCAGGCTGCCCTCCTGGATAGGGGTATTGGGCTGGAGGAGGTCATCGCGGCTATCTCATGCCTCCGGCTAGGGAAGTCACTGTGGTGTTGTGTGTCATGCATGGAATCAGGAACACTGCTGTGCTCCGGATTCCATGGGATGACAGTTACGACCCAGGTTACTTGATAAGATGTGATTTATACTGCTCTTCAATAAATCACTTTAATACAGCTTTCCTGACTCCTGAACCGACATTATTTCACTGGATGTGTGGAACTTGTCCAGGGTTGTTAAGGTTCCAAGGTGGTTGTGGCCCAAGGATGTGTCTCCAGGGTCTAAAGTTTCTTCTGGCTTGAGATCTTCCAATGGGGCAGGTAATTGGAGGAAATTCTCGGATTCTACAACCCTTCACTGTCCTACTGAAGTTAGGTCTTCCTGTTCCTCTGCCGACAATGTGCCAGTCCAACGTGTACAGAGGAAATGTCATGTTCCTGTTTGGTCTAAGGACTATCATCTTTACAGATAATTCAAATTGAGTATTGTATATGATGTTTTCCAGATAATGGTATTTATGTGTTTTATTTCCATAATTCTCAATGTATAATATTTGTTAGTTTTCGTTATTTATCTTTTCATTGTGTTCCTGTAATTATTCCTTCATGAAGGGGGATGTGTGGTATTGTGTGTCATGCATGGAATCAGGAACACTGCTGTGCTCCGGATTCCATGGGATGACAGTTACGACCCAGGTTACTTGATAAGATGTGATTTATACTGCTCTTCAATAAATCACTTTAATACAGCTTTCCTGACTCCTGAACCGACATTATTTCAGTCACCTGGCCCATATGGCTACTCCGCAGCCTTCTATAAAACCTTTTGAAATCAAGTGGCCCTCATGCTACGTGACCTCTTTAACACATTTGCCCAACCCGAAGCGATCCCGGAGGAAATGTTGGAGGCTTCGATTATAGTTATCCCGAAGCCCGGGAAAGACACCACTAGCTGCAGCGCATATAGGTCGATCTCTCTTTTAAACATCGACATTAAGCTCTATATGAGTATTCTCGTGATGAGATTAGCTCCTTATATGCTCCAACTGATGGAGCCGGACCAGGCGGGCTTTATCTCTCAGTGTCAAACAAGCGACAACACGAAGAGAGTGCTCCACCTCATAGAAACAGCGTTTCGTATACAGGGGGAATGTATGTTGTTGGCTATTGACGCTGAGAAAGCCTTCAACAGGGTTCACTGACCCTACTTAGAACAAGTCCTACAACGGGTCGACTTTGGGGATGTCATGAGCACCCGCATTCCCAATTGTTATCGCTCGCCTCATGCCACAGTGCGAGCTAATGGCTAGATGTCCTCCCGTTTCCCCATAGGTAGGGGCACTCGGCAGGGGTGCCCACTCTCCCCCATTCTCTTCGCGCTCTATATGGAGCCACTTACGCAGAGAGTTAGAAACCACCCCCTCATCACCGGGATCAAATTCGGGGGGACGTACACAAGATCAGCCTCTACGCCGACGATATCTTGTTTTCTGTCACTGACCCCACCCAGACTACGCAGACTCTCTTCCTGCTGCTGCATAACTTTGCGCAAGCCTCGGGGTTAAAGATAAATACAGACAAATCGATTGCCCTTAATGTCTCACTGTATGTACCTACGCTAGTCCACTTACAAGAAGAGCACCCTGTCCAGTGGTCCACCACCACGGTTCCTTACTTAGGAGTACAACTGGGCCCCACCATTCCAGCCACCATCACAGCTAACTATGACCGGCTCCGCACTCAAATACGCAGGGAACTAGGTAGATGGAAATATTACCACTTTTCGTGGTTGGGCAGAATAGCAGCCGTCAAAATGACAATTCTCCCCCAGATCCTCTACCTTTTCCAGACACTTCCCTTGCGCCCCCGCCTGCTGGATTCAGCAGACCCAGTCAGAGCTGTCGCACTTCACCTGGCAAGGCCGCAAGCCATGGTTCAAGCTGGCAGTTGCAGTCCTCCCCCCGGAGCAGGGAGGGGTTGGCATACCGGATTTGCAGCTCTACTTTTACGCGGTGCAGCTTCGCTACTTGGTAGAATGGCATCGCCTGGAATCCGAAAAACACTGGCTGTTCCAGGACCAGGCGGTTGCAGGCATGCTCCGACAGGGTATCCCCTTCCTTCGGAAGAAGCACAGAACACCCAATCTCTACGCATCTCACATCACGAGCACAATACTGGAGGCCTGGGACCGCACTGCTACCACACACGAGCTGACGATATTTCCCTCCCCTATGACCCCATTGTTTAATAACCCTCACTTTACTACAGGACTGGATCCTAAAGCCTTTACAAGCTGGCGCCCCTCCCCTTGCCGGTCCCTGGGACATCAATTTGACTTGGAGGGCATCATCCCGTTCACACAACTTAGAGCAGACTATGGCATCCCTGAGACGGACAGAATGCATTATCTACAACTCAGACACTGGGCACTTCAACCGCAAGTTAAACCCAGAGCTCAGCTTCCATCGCTGACTATTAATGTCTGTATCACACTGTCTTAAGGAGCAGGAGGTCCTGTTCTTCTTTCTATGTTTGAAAATTATTAAAAGATTTAAACCATAAAAACATGCAAAATACGGACGCTATTGCTATCTGGACAGTTGAGCTCCAGATACATTTTTATCAAACTAATAACCCACTTAGTGCACATTTCTATTCCAGGAGTGTGTACAGTAAAAACATGTAGATGAGTGCATTTATGTGCCTTACATCTATGTTGTTAAAAACATTTGCTTTATTGAATTGCAAGAAACCTTTTACTTGCCATCACAAAAAAGCAAAAGACGCCTGTATTGTGTTTCTTACCACTGGCTCAACCCACCACAACACTTTCTACTCCAGTTAACAGAATTTAAACATACAAACTAGGTTGTTTTCCGTCACAAATATTTAACAAGCATTAACAGAAGTTACAAATACTCCAAACTGACTTATTTTTTCTGTGCTTAATTATTTTATAAAATAGTTGAAAAACTAAGCAGCTAATTAGGCAAAGGAAATGAAGAACATGATGCTTGGCACAAGTGCACAACATAATTAGGTGTCATTTACTGACAGACAGGTATGGGGTATCTAAAGTAGTTCTCCAAATGTAAGAAGCAAAATTAGGGTTCTAACCATGTTTAAGAGCTTCCTAGGCCTTGTTCCCCTTGCTGTTCCACTCAGACATACTTTATTTTTCTCAAACGGAGCAGTAATATCCAAAACTGTCTCAGTATCCGCCGGGATACTATCTAATACTTCTCTTCCACATGCTTTAACAATGCAGCCCCAAAAGGTTTTCACGTTTGTATCACATAGTGCCTCATGAATGATTAGCCATTCTGCATTCTGGTATTTTTGTTTTATGCCTTACTATAGTCGCATTACATTAATGTCTCATGTCTTCAGGCACAGTTATCCACGTAGAGCCTTGATATGTGTATTTAAGAATTCCCTACAAGGATGCTTTCCTCCACTACACCATGCAGCCCCGTGTTGATCTGAAGTCACTGTTGTTCTTGAGTCACTCCCTACCGGGAAACATCCTTTACAACGCAACGTTTACCACGCAGTGCCTTTACGACGCAACTATTACAACGCATGTCATTACAACGCATTGCGCTGGGGGGTGCTCTAGGATAGGGAATAGATTTAATTTACTATCCAACACTTTCCCTACTATCCACGGGGACTGGAGTTGGAATAGTAAATTAAACTATTCACTATCCAGCACCCCTAAGCGCTATGCGTTGTAACAGCATGCGTTGTAAAAACCGCGTTGTAAAGGCATGCATGGTAAAAGCATGCGTTGTAATGTCATACATCCCTCCCTACCGCTCCCCCACAACTGGTCTAATGCATTCTTTTTTACTCCCCTTAATACTTACATAAAAGTTTCTAAAACCGACAAACTTTGTATGCTTACTTTACAGATGAGCATTATTCCTTTATTAAAATTATAATTATTTATCTGGATCAATTATATTTCACTAGTATACCACCAAATGATTATTTAGACCAATACATACCTTGTCACTTGTTCTGTATAGCAGCTTACCCTGGTTAATGTCAGTCGCCCCATGTGACAGTGGCGGTAAATAATTTCTCGCAGTTGCAAAAATCTATTGGCCTTTGTTAAAGCTGGTTAGGCGATCCACCAGGGCAGCGGAAACTAAGGCCTCCACTGCCCTGGTGAAGAACCACCTGCTTTATTTAGAGATTGCCTGCCTGGAGGGGTCTCTGAAGCCTTCACTGACACTGCTGGCATGGTAGTTGGAGAAATGTAATCTATAGCTGAGGAATCTCCTATAGCCCAGTTAGATCGTTCATATCAACACAGCGTGGCTAGCCTGGTCTTGCTGCCACCACTCCTACCCCGAACACCCACATGATATGGCCTTCATGTTGAGTTACCACTGGGTTCAGATGCTGTGTTATCCACCACCCTAATATGCAACCTCTGTGCTCTCCAACCCTCTGCATATGGTCTTTTTCTGTGCACAGCAAACTCTGGCTCTAACTTGCTAATATTTTGTCATAATAATTTATTGGTAGTTCTATGCAATAATTTTATAATATTTTAATATGTATTTTTCTGTATTGAATGCTTTTTTTTAACTGGTCTTAATTGGGGCATTTATGGAAATCAGTACAAAATACAAGAGAATAATGGAATAATCTGCTGCTATATATAGATGAATACATCTCACTCAATATACAAATGTCAGTCGTACTTGATCAATTTAGCAGCATATGTGTATATCCATGCAACCATGGTACACAAACAATTCAAAGAAAACTTCAATTGGTCAGCTTTCTCAGGCCCTTTTCCATCTCACCACCATTGCATGAACTATATTGAATGCATAGTTTATATAATTTCTGTTCTAAACCAAATGCACTTACTTTTAAACTGAAGCTAGACATTTCCGTAGTCTTCTGCAAACATTCAATTGTTTTTTTATAATTTGATTTAATTTTTAAGGTAATTAAAACCATTATAATAAGTGATTAAATGTTTTAAAAATTGCTATAAAGGCACAAGATATCATAAATATAGTTTATTTCACCTGTTAAACTACATAAAAATATCTGTTCCAACCTTAATACGGAAAGCAAAGAGCATGATTATGTCAGCTCTGTTGCAGTTAAAACATGAAATCATAAAAATAATCTATTTATAACAGATCTATGGCCCTTTACCATTCTTCCTTTACCAACAGTTTAATATGAATCATAATTATGTCTATACATGTTACAGCCCTCCTTATCATCGATATTCAAACCCCTGCAGTGTACGATTCATGGATCCACTGCCTCTCCATACCCCGCAATCTAAAGGAGGAGTGAAGCAAATATCTTAAGTCCGTTAAAAAGGCCCGGGTGCATACACTGAACGAATCAACGTTTCTGGTTTCCAGCAACAAAATCTGCATTCCTCCATTTGAGTCTGCACATTACCGTAACCCAATCCTCTGAATTCCCAATTGTGGGTACATATTAAAGCTGTGGCCTCAGTAATGATTTTCATTTGATTCATTCATTTTCTGTGTCCCAATTTTACGGGGTTCCAAATTAATATAGTAACAAGACTCAAGAGCAAGTGATTATGCCATCTGTTAAAATGAGAATCCCAAATCTTTTCTTTTCATACTGCACCTTTGAAAATCTTTCTTCAAAGGATATAATGAGCCAAATAACAATACAAAAGGTCATTCCCATCATATAACTCCAAAAGCATTCTAATCCTGCAGAATCCTGCATTCTAATTCCTACATTTTTTTGTTAAACTATGTGAAGTGGACTTCCGTTCTTCAGTTTCTACACTCCTTCTCCTTCTGTTCTTGCTGACATACCTCTCTAAACCCCTTCTGTTTTTCCATCATCCCTTGACTAGTTCTATACTTATTTCTTTTTTCTTGTCCTGTACCATATGTTAATTCTTTCACCGTACTCAGGCGTTTCCATATCCAATCTTCTTTACCTCCCCCAGTCAGTTGAAAGGTGTCTTTCATAAACCGCCCTACATACCTGTCAACTTCTTCATTTGGGGTGGTGTCCTCTTTTCAATCATACTCACCCTCCAAACAAAAATAATACGGCCTCACACTTGGAGGGCCATGCCGTGTGCAGGCCTGGATCACCCTTCTAAAATAGCTTATCTCCATTGAGTGCAATTATATCTTTTCTGGCAGCACCTGGTTTCATCCTCAATATAGAGGGACTAGGTTGACAGGTATGTATGTTGCTATTCATAACCAATGCCCTAATGGGGAATTCCAATGATTCACAGTCGGCCTTTTATTTCCTAATGAATGCCTAAGGTTATAAACAATGATGCTTTGAATAATTTTATAAGCCATTCATTCAAGCCGTATCCAACAAGATTTGGTGAAGCATTCGGAGCCTAAAACAGGCCACTGCTCCTCCTTCACAGGCAAACAATTTATTCTTGACTCTCTAAGCCTTACCCATCTTTATACCATCTTGATGTAGGCTCTATTAGCTGGTTATATACTAATGATTGTTGTGTATCAATAATGTTTCCAAAAATATGACTCACTCCTACTCTTGTATTTATATGATCAAAAAGTGCTTATAGGCTACTGCAAGATGGTTTATGCCACTTTCAGAATTCCCACATAAATAAATAGATAAGGATGCTGATCAAAGCACTCTTTTTCTTCAACACCTGCCCCAGTTATCTAGGCTTGAGACCTTTCTGTTCTGTACCTAATCTGATGATGATGAGGTGGCAACAAGACCAGCCATCTACTTCTTCAATGAATAAATAAAGTAGATAAGCAGCATATCAATAACACCAAACCTGCTTCTTGTCTGATTCCTACTCCTTCACACTGCATTCTACAGCGGTCATCCTTTAAACTGATGGCTCTCAAAGACTTTTTCAAGTACCTCAAAGCCACGCCCTACCAATATGATGTCTTAACCTCAAGCTTCTTCAAAGCATTCTGTCGAGACCTTGTCCTTCTTCAAAGCATTCTGTGGAGAAAGTGTGTTGCCCCATTTATCATTGTCAATGCCTCCCTCACTCTAATAATTTTAACTGAAGCTGTCAACAGAGGCCAGCTCCTCCTACTCCTAATGAAACTCGCACTACACCCTGATGACCTTTCCAACTACTAGCTTCTCGCTCATCTACCCGTCTTCGAAAAAGCAATCTATGCACAACTTCAAGATCACATCAATGCTAACCATCTCCTGCATGACTCTCAATTTTGCTTTGTATCACACTGTATTATGGAGGCAGCTATATTACAAACCATAGACAACTCCTTCCTGGCCACAGGTAAAGAAGCCCAGCATTATGATATTACTGGATCTCACAGCTGCTTTCAAACCATCACTACTATAAAGAACAAAGGTCCTAGTAGTAAGGCATATTTTTATAGACTGTAGTCAGTGCTATAAATTTAGTTCGCTCTGTGTGCCCAGCCGGGCCACCGGTGTTTATTTTACAAAAGATAGAGACATAAAAGTACGATATACAAACAAGTGATAGGGCACAGTCCTGTACCTATCATACAAAGCACAAAAATAGAAAAACAAAAGAAATAACAGGCAAAAAGAAGTGGAGCCAACTTCGTGACTTGTAAACCATTAATTATCATAGCAAGCTCACAAATACAGTTACTACACGCATTTAAACACAATGGTCATATATGTAGTACTGTATAAAAAGGTCGACTTTTCGATCCCTAGGCTCCTAATTAAGCGGGATCATCATCAGGACTATTGTAATTAATTACCTGGTTTAGTTCCAACCTGTTAATGAAAGGGGGGAGGAAACAATTGCAAGAAAAGGATCAGAAAATCATCCTTAAGACAGAAGTTTGAGTACAACCATAGAGTAGGGCAGCATGACATTATCGCTTAAACACTAGACTTCAGGTGCATGTAAGAGCGTGTAGAACATAAATAATTTTATATTTGAAAATTACGGTTCTAGGAGTTTATGCATTAACATCATGTGAAAAAGCGAAAATTATTTTTGAGAAATTGCGGCGCAGTGAAGACATTGATTATTGAAAATTGGCTACCGCAGTTGTGACAAATGGTTCTCCTTGAGTGCTGAAAAACATCACTGTAACCCGCATCAGGAAACGGCGATTTCTGTTGTGCACGGGAATTCGCAGTATAAGGTGCAGCCTGGCGGTGCATGTGGTTTAAAAGTGACTTAGCATACCGAAAGTGCATTGCAACATGCAAGGTCCTGGAAAAAACTACTAACCGCGTCTCGATATCAGAGCCTGTCAAAGTTCAAACCATCACTGTCATCCACACCCTAAAATCTTGAATAGGATTCACTGGAAATGTCCTTCACTGGTTCTCCTCCTGAATACCCAATTAACATTAGTTCATTCATATGGGTTCTTCCAGCCCCAGTAAATCTCAGCCGGCAGAGCTCCATAAGGTTTCATTTTGTCCTGTCATCATTACCCTCTACATGGAGCCCCATAGGACTCTACTCACAAGTAACAAAATCAAAAGTCACCAATATGCAAACACACAATTATATTTAAGCCATCTCTGCTTCAGGCATCCAATGCCTCAAAACAGCCTACACCTCATCCAGACCAGGATGTCCTGGACCTACCCGAAGCATAACCCCACATGAACCTGGAAGGATTTGTACCCCAACTTTCAAGCAATGCCAAGTCACTTGGATTCACCGTGGACATTGGTCGCATCCCCACGTCTCGTTGCCAACAAAACTAAGATAGCATGGTACTAACGCTCTTAACTTAAAAAATTGCAACTTCAGAATAGTTGTTCAAGTCCTAATACTCTCAATACCTAAATGGTGGCAGTGCCCAGCTCCAGGAATTTCCAAACTCCAAACTGGCCCGCCTTAAGCGCCTTCTAGATGCTACAAAAACGCCTCATTAAGGGTTTGAAGAAAGATAACATCATCATGGAACTCCACTGCCTCTCCCTGTTGACCCACACCATCTTCAAAACCAGCTGCATCATCTGCAAAACCACATGTTCTGCACCCTGCCTACCTGGCTGACAAGTTCACCATCTCTGGTGGATCTAAGCACACAAGCAGCCAGTACAGCAACAGACCTGTTGCATATAATAATAAAACTTTATGATTTTAAGTTGTCTTTATTGCAGCACGGGTAAACAGGTCCCATCCATGCAGCTAACAGTCTTCTCTGAATGCTGTGGATTCTATGCTTATGTCTAACAAACTCCACTGGAATGTGGAACATGTTCAAAGCACAACATGCCTCATGCTGTAGCTCACGCAGGAGCTCATGCAAGAGCATGTGGACAGAACTGCTCGTTAAAGAAACAACACCAAAATAAAATAATGGAAGATGTAACACATCTCCCTATTAACAAAAACAAGGGATATCTAAAATACAAAATGGAAATTGTACAAGAAAACAAATGTGTGAGAATAATACATAAACCAAATAGATGTGAATCACATAACATCTGTAAGCCTAGATGTGAATTACATAACATCTGTAAACCTTTTAGGTACAATGGAATCATTTTTCCCAACCTGTACATATTTGTTACCACATTTTTATCCAAAACATTGGGTACTTGACATTTTGCTAATCTTCCAAAATTCCATACTCTTCCATCTTGTGTCATGGCACTATTGGTAAACACCTTTTTTAACTGTATAGGCTCACTATATTTATCAGAACCTTTACTCAACAAACCATGTTTTAGTATTCTTATCCATTCTCCTACATGGAAAATTTGTGTCTTGACCTTCCATTTATTATCATACCATTTTTTTGCTTTGAGTTGTTTGTTTTCCACCCTTGCTAACAACTTCATCAACACAACCTTTATCACCTATGAAATGATGAGATTTTTCTCTCAACCACCATGGTAAAACTTTGGATGCTGGATTTCTACCCTTAAATAACTTAGAAGGACTTACTTGAGTAGTTGAATGTGGTGTTTTGCTGTAATTCCACAACCGTTCTCTCAACGCACTCACCCAATTTACACCGTACTTGACCGATTCCATAATGAAACTTTTCAGAACGCGATTGAACCTTTCCACCTGACCGTTTTCATGTGGTTCGTAAACAGATGTAAGCCTGTGGACAATATTACATTCCTTAAGAGAGTTATTCATTTCCATCGAAGTCAACTGGACTCCATTATCAGTCACTAAAAACAGTGGACAACCTTCTCTAGTGAAAATATCTTTCACTAGGCTATTCGTGGCTTGGACGGCAATGTGGACGGTTGTCTGAGTCCACTCGCTCCGCAACCCTGAGGCGAACTAAGGCCAAAACGACAAGCCAAACAAGTTTGTTCTGATCACAAGAACAAGTTTCATGCATGGGAAATGTATGCCCACAAGCTGATCGAGGAAGCGCAAGAAAAGGATCGGCGCTAACGGAGATTTTTTGACCCTGAAGACCCTGAAGACCCCGCAACACGAACAGACAAAATGGCGGCCAGGGAGTAAGACAAAGAACACCGCTGCAAACGCCGAGCAGCAACAAGAAGTGAGAGAAGCAGGAAGCCACCGCAGAACGCACCCCTCAACGTGCCCCCACAAAAGACAAAACCTGCAAGCACAAGCGTGAGTACAAGCGTGAGTGACGAGTGGAGCAGAAGGAGAGAGCGCGACTCGTAGCAGGGGAGCAGCGGGGGTCGGCGGAGAGCGGAGAACTCACCGGAGGGCTCTGGGGGCAGCTCGCTAAGGAGAAAAGAGCGGAACGAGCAGCGGGTCCAGATCCACCGGCGCATCAAGCAAAGTCTGGCGAAAGCAAAACCAGCGCTGCCTGGGAGCCGCCATTACCGGAAATAAAGCAGAGTAAACAACGAGCACCGGATGTGGTGAACGCCCTAGGGAGCGCAGAAGAGAAGCTCCCTCCACCACCGCCTCTGTGCCCATATGCCTGGATGAACAGCAAGGCCAAGCTAGGCGGGAGAAGGGGGCAAGACGGCGCAAAGGAAGGCGGAAAGCGAAACCAACCCATGCAGGGGCGACGCCACAACGAGGAACGAGGTAACGAATAAGGCGAGAGGAGGCAGAGCTACCGCTGCGTGAGCACGCCAAACAGGCACGAAAGACCGCGCCACCCTTGAGCCCAGCCACTCGGCAACAAGCAACCCAGCACCCGACCCCGAAGGTGGGCCAAGCCAGGGTCAAAGAGGGACAGAGCGAAGGGGGGCGCCGCACAGGCACGCCAAACAGGCCAAGTAAGCCAGACTGGACAGCGAAGGAAGGGGGAGAAAGGGCAAGAGGAAGCACGAAGGGAGAGTGCCAAAAGGCCAAGACAAGCGAACTTTTGATTAGGCGCCTGCAGGCACACACCGCACTAGACATACTAGTAACAGACCCCGAGAGCAAGCGGTCAAGCAGCCAGGAGCCGCAGTAGCCCGCAGAGACACGTGTAGGTGGACCAGACTCAGCAAGGGCAGCCGAAACCGGCCGCGGACGAGACAAAGCACACGCTGGCAGGACCTAAGGCTAAGACACGAACAAGGCAAGTAAGAGAACCGAGTAGGTATAGAACCTACGCAGGGGACCACCCACCCAGGGCACCCCCGACGAGCAACCCTACCTACGCTCAGAAAGAAGGACGCCTGGGTAGTATCCTGTCAAGGAGAGGGATCGGAGCAATGGCTAACAATGATGGGAAAACAGCAGGGGACCCTAAAAAAGCAAAGAAAGAGACACCGGACTCTCCTTTGAAGACAAAAGGCGAAACAGCAACCCTGGAGACAATCCTCAGGAAGATTAATGAAGGCAACGCAGTGGCTAAGGAAACACACGGGGGGCAGGGGGGGTTGGGAGCACACACATGGGGTCACTTTTCTTTTCTATCTCTACTACTCTACTTTTCACTCTTCCACACCGTCAACGAGGAGCAACAAGCACAGACACAAACAAAACAACACAAAAGCTAGCGAAGGACTAAGGAAAGGGAGCCACCGTGCCTCGCAGTCTAACAGACAGGCCACACAGATCGCCAAACACAAGACATCACAGATGACACACAATGCGCACACCAACCTCTCTACTGATCTCAAGATAGTATCCTTAAACGTCAAAGGCCTCAATAGTCCAGTGAAAAGAAGGAAAGTACTAGAGCACCTGAGGAAACTCAAAGGCGATATCTACGTACTGCAAGAAACCAGACTAGAATCGGAGGATATTCCACGCCTCAAGACTAGCTGGATAGGCGACATATGGGGGTCAGCTGCACAGAACAAAAAGAACGGGGTGGTCACCTTCACAAGTAAGAAATCAAAACTAACGCTGGTGAACACGCAGGCAGACACAGAAGGGAGCATCTTAGTAACAAGCCTAGGCAGAGCAGGAGAAACGATACATGTGGCCAACATATACGGCCCCAGCACCGATGACAGAGACTTCTGGGACAAGGTGGAAACACAGCTACACACCCTCCCGCTAGGAGAACTCCTGGTGGTTGCGGGAGATATGAACCAGGTCCTAGACCCAGCCATTGACAAACACCCACACAGGCAGGGCCATAAGTCAAACAAGGGGAACATCCTGAAAAACCTCTGCGCCAAACTCAACCTCAGAGACCCATGGCGTCTCCAAAACCCAGATGCTAGAGAGTACACTTTCTATTCAAACCCCCACAACTCCTACAGCAGGATAGACCACATCCTCATATCCGACACGCACACCCACCTCATAGACCACACCAAAATTGGCCCTAGGAGTATCTCAGATCACTCACACATAAGCACCACCCTTTCAGGGAAACATAATGGGAGGCCTACCCGCAGATGACGCTTTGACGACAGTCTGCTGGGTGAGACCTCAACCAGGGCAGAGATCGAAACATCGATCAAAGAATACCTGAGGATTAACGACACCCCCGAGACAGATAGGGACCTGCTATGGGATGCTTTAAAGGCCACTGTCAGAGGGACAGTAATGAGCATAAAAGGGAGGATAAACAAAGACAGGAACAAAAAAATTACTGAACTGGAAACAGAAATCAAAAGCCTAGAGAGGGGACACATAGCTAATCTGGAAGATAAGAACACCCTCACAACCCTAACCAAACGCAAATACGAACTAAACAGAATCCTAAGTGAAAGGGCGGGCACCTGGATTAATAAATACAAAGGCATCAACCTATGCACAGCCAACAAAGCGGGGAAAAACCTAGCATCATACCTCAAAGGGAAACAGAAACAGCATTCAATAGGGGCCATCAAAGACAAGAACAACAAATCCCAAACTGCAAACAAAGAGATCCTGGAAGTGTTCAAAAACTTCTACGAGGAACTCTATACAAAAGACGACACCCTTCAGAGGGACAGGGGGGAAAAACTCCTAGCAAGCCTTGCCACACCAACGCTATCAGATAAAGAAAGAGACACCCTAGAAATGAACATAACAGAGGATGAGATAGGGAAAGCCACCGCGAGCCTCAAGGACAACAAAGCACCAGGACAGGACGGCTTCACGGCCGGCTTCTACAAGCATTACCTACACATCCTAAGACCCACAATGAAAGAGGTCTACACGAAATGTGTTCAGCAAGGACGCATGACTCCGACTATGGCAGAAGCCAATATAATAGTGATACCGAAAGAGGGCAAAGACACAACTGAGGCAAAGAATTTCAGACCAATATCACTTATCAACGTAGACTGTAAAATATACGCCAAAATTCTAGCCACCAGACTGAACGCCTACCTACCCAAGCTCATACACTGCTCACAAGTAGGGTACCTCAGGAACAGAATGTCCCACGATAACACAAGACTGCTATGCCATATAATAAATCACTCCTCCAAGAGCACCGACGCAGCGGTCATGATAGCCCTTGACGCTGAGAAGGCGTTCAAAAGAGTATCCTGGCCCTTCCTGAACCAGTGCATGCTGAAATTCGGGTTCGGCCCGCAATACAGGAAGATGGTGATGGCACTCTACAATGCCCCCAAAGCACGAGTTGTATTAAATGGTGGGACCTCACAAATACTACACCTAGAAAGGGGGACCAGGCAAGGATGCCCAGTGTCGCCAGCCCTGTTCCTGTTAGCGATAGAGCCCCTCCTAAACATGATCAGGACCAACACAGACATAAAGGGCATACCAGTAGAGGGAGAAACATTCAAGCTAGCGGCATATGCAGACGATGTGCTAATAATCACAGAGGAACCAGAGAGATCAATAAAAGCACTGATGGAGACAATAGAGAAGTACGCCCAGGTCTTGGGATATAAACTAAATAGGGACAAATCGGAGTGCAAACCTCTGAACGTCCACACCACTAAGACGGTACTAGGCCAGTCCGGCTTAACCTGGCAACAGAAACCCATAAAATACCTGGGACTCCTCTTCGAAAGAGACCTCAGAGCAACACTAGAACATAATGAACAAGCCGTACTACACAAAATAAAGGAGAGAGTAGAGAGCTGGTCTCCCAAATTCACCACGTGGTGGGGTAGAGTAGAGACGATTAAAATGATGCTCACACCAATGGTGAACTACATGCTGAATATGTTACCATTGATAAATACAGAAGACTTCCACAAGAGACTAGACAAAATGCTGAACAGCTTTCTGTGGAGGGGGAAAAAGCCCCGAATAAGCCTAAACAAACTCAGGCTGACAAAAGACCAGGGAGGCCTAAACGTACCTAACTTCAGAAGATTCCAGACAGCATGCATAGCAAGACAGGGATTATACTGGCTCACACCTAGCACAGCGTACACCCCGGCGTGGTTAACACTAGAGAGAGAACTACTGAAAGGAATGAACCCCATCGCCTTACTTACAGCCACCCGCCACCCAGCAATAAAAGAAAATGCCATTCTAAGCAGCACGAGGAAAGCGCTCCTGGGCATAGATAAGATAATGAGCACAAGCATAAAAAAAACACGGTTTGAATCCATATGGCACAACCCCACAATAAAATATAGAGACAAGACCTTAAACATGCACACATGGTATAAACACGGAATCACAACGACTAGCGACCTACTCAAACAGGGCACAAATGCAACTTTCGACATATTCAAAGCCGAACACAATCTAGGAAACATAGAGCTATACAACTTCCTGAAGATTAAGGTAGCGATAAGGAAGGCAACCCTGAACGGACTAACACCCTCTCTCATACAATACGCCATCAACCTCAACAAATTAGGACACCAGGTGGCACACCTCTACAAAGCCTTAGGACCAAAAACCACAAAACTGAATGACAAGGTGAACACCTACTGGGGCACACTAGCGGGCAGAGCACTGAGCGAGAAGGAAAAGGCGGAGCTATGGAGGTCCACATCGAGGGGGAAGGTTACCTCAACTTTAAACCAGACAAAATTCTGGCTCATACACAAGGCATACTGGACCCCTGCCCGCTTGTCAGCCATGGGAATCCGCAATAGTGATAGGTGCTGGAACTGCAACAAAGATAAGGGGTCCTGGCACACCTACTCTTCCAATGCTCCAAAGTCAGAACCTTCTGGGACACAATAGAAACACTGATAAACGAGATCACGGGGGCCACCCTACAACTAGACTTCCACAGCCTGGCTCTAGGGTTCACATCCCCCTCAATAGCAACCAAAGAAGACAGAGACCTTACAGATCTTCTGCTGACAGCGGCAGTCAAAACGGTCCTGTATAATTGGAAAGACACAGGGAAAGCCACACCTAAGACATGGCTCAACTGGGTCACCTTCCTAAGGGGGGCGGACACCATCACTGCGAGACACTCACCCAAAACACACAGACAGTCAAGCATGTGGGAGTCCCTAGACAGGTACCTCTCATCATACAAACCGCCATAGGCAGCAGGCCACCAACAGTAGCAGGGCAACAGACCTCCAAATAGACACGCACCAGGGAAACGCAATACTGCCACTCCTCCTCGCCTATCTCCTCTATGTCTTCCGCTTGTGGCCGGGGGCGGGACAGAGAAGGACAACCAACGCAACCCCGAGACGGGGAACCGAGGGACAAACAGCGCTCGCACGACGAGAAATGGACTAACGTCATAGAACTGGAGCAGGAAATGAACAATTGGACAAACACCCTCCCCCCCGCCCCCCCCGGGGGGTTTTCTCTCCTCCTTTCTTTCCTCCTCTTTTCTCTCTCTTTTTCTCTTACACCCATGTATGTTATGCTCCATGTAAATATATATTTTTTCTACAATAAAAAATTACAGAAATAAAAAAAAAAGAAAATATCTTTGAAAAAATGTATGACAGCCTCAGTGGTGGCCTTGGAGACAAACTTAACTTAAGGCCACTTAGAATGATAGTCAATAATAACTAAAGCATAGCGTGATGCTTCAGGCAACATGTGAAAAGGACCTGATATGTCAAACGCTATCTTTTCCCACGGTTGAGATGGCCACTTGACTATCTTCAAAGGTGGGGTGTGTACTCTAAGCATTCTTTCACTTGAACAACACTCTGTGCATTCCCTGCAAGAGCATGTGGACAGAACTGCTCCTTAAAGAAACAACACCAAAATAAAATAATGGAAGATGTAACAAGACCAGAGACTAAGAAGTGCAAAAATATTAAAAATACATCAGCCTCTCTATTATGCACCTACATTCTGGAACAGTATTCCCATAATAATCAAGGCTACCCTAACTTTGTTACAATTTAGAAAAGAGTTGAAGACTCATCTCTTTACATCACGCATTAGCCTTGTCTTTGCTTTGATCAAGTAGTTTCCGCCGCCTTTCGGCTAGGTTCACACAATAAATATACTACATAGATACATGCATACCCTCAGAGTACACCCCTTAGAACAGAAACAATGACTTACCCCGTTTCCCTGTAAGGTAAATGGGCTGCATTAAAACAAAAAAAAACTGCTTTATTTAAAAAGCATGCAACCAAAAAGGGGTCCGTTCCGTTTTAGAGGTTAACAAGAATAGAAAATCACCCTTGCAGGAACTTAAAGAAAAAAAACATTTTTCTTTCAAAAATCCCTCACCCACCCGGGTTTCCCCTTGGTGGCATGCTTCATCATAGGGTCTATCCCTGCCCTCTACGGACAGGGGCATGCTGCTACCAACGGATGCGCTGGCGCACTTGATTGAGAAATACAGGGGTGTCCCTATACACCTAACCACCTATGCTGTCTTTGAAACAAGTAGGTTTATTGAAGTAAGAAAAAAGGTTAAAAATACCAGATAAGTGGGTCCAGAAACAATTTTATTTCTAGTAGTACATTAAAATCTGGGGATGTGCGGGAAAACCCTAAGCGTGAATACCTATTGTTTCCCTTTATTTTTTTTAATTACTTTTAAATAGTAACTTTTTATGTTGGTTGCCCTTTGGGAGCCCAAATAAATGGAGATTTATTTTCAGGATGGTATGAAGTGTTTAGGTGGCATGGTAACATGCAGCAGTTTGAGTTCTTGGTTTGCTGCTGATTTATTCTTCTCTCCATCACAAATAACTACAAAATGCATGGCACAACTGAAAAGGTTTTATATTTTTTTTAAAACACCAGTAAAACGGCCACAAAATCGTTTAATGCAAGCATTAGGCAGCCAAGTCTAAGTGGCCACGTTTTCTTATTTCCATTTATTTTTTGTAGCACATTCGTGCAATACAAAAAGAAAAGAAAAGAACGATCGCACAAGCCTGCCATGGCCAGAGCTCTTATGCTTCTTAACTCAAGTATTTGCCAAGAAAAAGAATGATCTGTTGTCATCTGTAGATCATTAGGACGGACAGGCTCTACCAGCCCCGTTCTAATTTTCACATATTTCTTTCCACTTTTCACCTGCTTCCTCGAGGTTCCTTTAAAGAAAAAAAATGCACTCACACAGCGGTAGGCCTCTGCAGTGCACTGCACGATCTGGCTCGTCCTGTTCCTATCCCGGGCCCCCGCCCAGCTCAGTGACCTGGTGTCATCTGATAAAGCTGGTACAATCAAAAGGGCCCTGTTGGTGACAAGCGGCCTGCAGCTGGCAGGGGAAGTGCTAATCCCACAGTTTGTGATCAGGAGAGGGTGTTGCCCAACTCCGCGCGGCCATGAGAGAGAGAGTCCCCGCTATCTCGATTCGTGTCTGAAGGCTGGAAGCAAAGATCACCGAAAGCATGTGATGCAGAAAATAGAAGTCTGTCAATGAACAGTCAGGGCTGACGGCGTAGGCTGGTCTCGGAAAGGAGCTCTCAAGAGACCTACTAGGTGTGAGGTTGCAATTTATTCCTCTGGGTTTTATCACCCGGGCCAACCTCTGGTACAGGACTGCAAATATCAGCGCGAACAAACACTCCAAGTACCAGAATGCATTGCAGTAGAGTTTGAAATCCAGGGCCGGGTTACAGAGCTTTCATAATTAAGTCATTTGATAATAGTCTTAAGAGGGATGGATCCCTTGTGCTCCTATAATACACAGGTTAAAACTGAAAAGAATATCACTGTCACCTCAACCTTGTCACAGTTCAGACATACACAAGGATCCTGCTAAAAGGTCTATGCATAACTTGTATTTGCATGTATATATAATACTCTTCCACACTCATGTTGCTTCCAAATTGTTAAAAATGGTGTGTTTGGTTGATTATGGTATGAGCCCTAGCCAAGCAGCAATCACAATCCTAGTCAGTATAAGAGACAGGCAAACCTTAAATTAACTTGTGTTCAACCCGCTGGCAGTTTGGCAAATAGCAGTCGGGCTAAACTTAGAGGCAATGTGTAAAGCATTTGTGCAAAACTTCAGACAGTAAAACAGATAAAACACTACACAAAAAGATCCCGCACCAGATTTAGAAAATAGAGTAAACTTTAATAAATAAAACAAGGCCAAAATGACAAAAATCCAATTAGTAGAATCGGAGATATTGATTTTTAAAGTTTATAGTGAAAAATAGCATCTAAAAGCACAAAGCGCTATTGAGAGATATCTGGTCGCACCAGACTGGGACAAAGTCACAAGTTCAGGCCGACCGTGATGGTGCACGGGCCGGCTACAGGGACCTACTTAGGCCTGCTGAACTTAGGGCCAGATGTAGGTGGGCAAATATCGTTAAATTTCACCGTTACCGACCGGTATTTAGCCATGTGGGATGTAGGGAAGGAATCGGTAATAAGGAATCGGTAAATACCAATTCCTTGATAACGATTCCTTATTGGCCTTGCATTTGAGGAATCGGTAATACCGATTCCTTAAATGCAATGTAGGTAGCACTTAAAACAGTGCACCTCAGCCTTAAGGAACCGCTATTTACCACCAACTTCAAGTTGGTGGTAAGTAGCGATTTCCTTTCAAAAATAACTTTTTTACTTTTTGAAATGTGCAATGTGGCACACAACCATGCCCTTAGGGCATGCATGTGTGCCACATGTGCACACATGCACATTTCAGGGGTGCAACAGGGTGTCCTTTGGACACCCTGACACCGTTGAAATACCTCCCTGATTACCGATTCGGTATTACCCAATGTCTTCACCTTCATTCCTATGGGCCTACAAGCCCATAGGAATGAATGGGTAGGTATTCATTATTACCGAATCTCAATTACCGATTCGGTAATAACGAATATTAAGAATTTGATATTTTTTACCGAATTCTTACTTACATCTGAATTACCGATTTCTAAATACCGAGTAGGTAAAATTCGGTATTTAGGAATTGGTATTTCCCTATTACTTACATCGGGCCCTAAGTACCTTAAATCCTGATTGCAGGGCGTTGCTTGGATCTGTGTCGAAAATGAGTCCCGTAGCAGAGGTGATGTGTCAGTCCCGAGATGTGGCGTGGCTGTGGTACAAGGTCCTGATTCATCAATGTTGAGGATCCTGTTGATGGAGCTTGCGATGTGAAGTCCGGTGTCGAGGATAAGGGGCACACCCGAGGTGATGCACCGGTTCCGATAAGCGGTCAAGCTGCAATGCAGAGTTTCTACGTCGTTGAGGCTGTCGTCGACAAGGGGTGCAAGGAGCTTGCCCTAGGAAAAGTGTTGCACAGTGGTGGTTCTGAAGGCGATGTGTCGGTCCCAAGATGAGGGAAGTGGCGGCCATGTGAGTCTTTTGCAATGGGCCCAATCCACACAGCAGAGATAATGATGCATCTGTCCTGCTCGGGGATGCGCCCCTCAGCCGAGGAGATGCGTTGATTCTGCTTGGGGATGCGTGGCTCAGCAGAGAACATGCTTTGGTTCTACTGTCACTCACATTAGGCCCACTTTCAAGGTTTCAGGGCTAAGGTGGCACCACTTGACAAACAGATGGCAGAGTCCAGGTGCAGGAGTTGAAAGCGTGTTATGTCCCTAGGTCTACAGATGAGGACTGTAGCCAAATAGCCCTTGGAATCACTCCGGGTTCTGGGGTCAAGTGATTCAGGGCCAGTCCTTCTCACACAAGCAGGTGGGCAGCAGGCCAGCAGAGAAAACCATGACTCCAGCTGTGCAGCAGTCCAGCAGATTGGCAGCCCTTCAGTAGCACAGCAGTCTTTCTTCCTGGCAGAGTATACACAGTTCCAGAAGTGTACTGTTTTGTAGGTGTCTGAGGTCATGTACTTACACCCAGTGTTGCCTTTGAAGTGGGAGGGGAACGTCAAAGACATGCCTTTGCAGTGCACAGAGGTCCTCCCTTCCTTCCCTGGCTCCAAACTCACTATAGGGCGGTATTTTATATGTCATAAATATCTATTGTAAGGCTGCCTCTAAGGCGTTCCAGCAGAAGTCACCTTTGTTCGATAGCTGACCGCTAGCTAAGGTGAATATAGTGTAATAATGTGTATAGCCCTTGATAACTTCTAGGATGCTGACTTTTGTGACATAGCTATCCTGATTGAGCGGAATTGACACCTCAGTCAGTGGAAGGAGTGTGGGAGGTGTATCTAGCTTGACCCTGGGCGTTACAGGGCGGAATTCATACAGGGAATACTTAGACCCAGGAAACTGGGCGTAACTTGTGTGTGGCCAAGAGGGGCCGGTGATTCCGGAGTTATTACTAAATGGTTTCTATGGTTACCACTTTTGTCTAGGAGCGGATAGTGGCAGAATATCCAGTTCACTTTGGAACATATTCCACACTAGTCTTCTCTTGCTAGAGGATAATATGTGTTGGACGTACAAAATATTTTTTTTACTAATTTTTTTTGTCAACCGTTATTGAAATATATTATTGTATATGACAGTATTGCATTGATTATCTTAGACAACTGTATTGTGTGAAAATTTGATATCATGTAGATTCTATTCTAACATATCACATATTTGCCCTGTGTTACTACACTACATATGCAGTCTTATCTTATCTTATTGAAATGTTTGTTCAAACTGTTTAATGTAAAAATTGTACGCGCTGAGCTCATAGTACGTAATTTGTAAGAATGCACCATGTACGAATTGCCCCTACAATTTGACAAACAAAACGAGGAATAAATCTATTGAATTGTATTATCCAAATTACTAAAATTGCCATGGATTGCCCACTAAAGAACATGGAGACTGGGTACCCCAAACAGATAAAAAAGACTTAATAAGTTTTGCCTGAAGTGGCATTTGCACTCTAAGACACACACGTTTTCCTGGCCTAAGCAGGAAACAGGAAACATTTGAAACAAATATAATTGAGCACACTAAAACACATATAAAAACTAAATATGCAGGACAAAAGGGAGTCAGTGTTAGAATTGTGGGCTAATTTTGAAGAGGTTCAATCTGATAACCCAGATGAGCAAGACATCAGCACCTTCCCCACCATATGCAGGGATGGATGTACTTACCTCAGCTCCCCCTCATTAGGATATTCAAACCCAATAATAGCAGAAGCTGACAAGCCCCCCACCGAAAGAAGGTCAGTCAGGTCTAAGTCCGAGAAATCTAAAAGCAAGCAAGCCCAGACACCTCCACCACAGCCCAAGTTCCTAGGGAAGGTCCCCAAAAGCTCAACTCCCCGTCCACCACACTCGACCTATGACACCTCAAAGGTGGGTAAAATACACATTCCCACTGGGTCAGGCGAGCACAAATGTGTGTCAGAGAAGTTCGTGGCAGTTGTCTATAGAAATTCAGCAAGCTCAGGAGATGAAGGAAGCTCCAGTCCCCCAGGAACCAATGACGAGGGTGGGGTGGCAAAAGGTCCAGGCCAGATGGCGTGAAGCAGAGAGGCATGAACGGAGGTTTGAGAGAGGAAAGGCGCCAACTGGGAATTAGAACAAGAGTAGAGGACAGCGCACTCTTCTCATGTGGAAAGCAAAGCCAGGTACAGGGTGCTGCGCTGGGAAGAGTCAGAGATCAATCAAAACACAATGTTCGGTTAACATAAGAGAGAGGCTGACCAAGAGAGCAAGGCAGCCTGGTACTTACCCACCCGCGACACAGGAAAAACAAAATGGCTCCTGTGCACACACACGAGGAAAGCAGCAACAAGGATACCCGTTGCTTCTCACGGGGTAATGACAAAGACAGGGAGATAATAGCTTAAAGGGAAGGCAAGACCTTTGTATACCTGTTTTCCGACCTACTAGCAGATTGGACTGAGGAGAGGGACCAATATGACAGGCCTTGTGTGAGGGAAGGATCTTAGAGGCAGGAGACATGGCAGTAGCAGATGTCTGCATCAGAAACGACGAGGAAACTCTAAGTGGGCCCTCCTCTACATGCAGCGATGCCTCTCGAGATGGGAACGCTATGTTGTGGGGAAACCCGTAGAGTAATCTAGCGTGAGAATGTGCCAAATACTACAGAAGGGTGTGGCTGGGATTATATAAGTGCCATGTGCCCAGATGGACAAAGGGGGGTTGAGAATAAAGACACCATCATTGCTGGATAAGGCAGGGAAATGGATTTCAAGCTTCGAGAAAAACACCACAGGTATCAATGAAAGGAGACGTTAAGATTTTGCTAAGCAGTCTAATTGGGGGAAAGACTAACATTGTATTTGTCCAAGCTAGCATACCAGCTATCCCACTAACAGATACTCAGCATGACGGGCCACACTTAATAAGCACAGGCACTAGATTTGGACCACCCTGAGAGAAATATTCCCTGACTGCCCAGATATAGGAGGGCTAATGGCAGAGACCATGAAGCCAGAGGAAAGCATACAAGATTTCCTAAATAAAATGAGGGAAAGATAGGGACAAGAAACCGGACAGCCATGCACCGATACCAGCCCACAAGTCACATTTTATTACAATATTCTTAAGAAAGGGTTACCTACCGAGATACAGAGTGGGCTGGACAGCGTAGTTGGTTTAGATACAAAACCCCGGCGGGAGATGCAAGCTCATATATTCCACTACCATATGTAAAAGCAAGAGAAGGATAGAGAGAAGCAGGCACAGGCCCAAAGAGACATAGCAAAGCTAGTTCAACACAAGTTGCCCTCTCGAGGGGGCAGCGATGGCCACACCCATGCAGATGGCACCAGTCACAATGGGGGCTCCACTTCAAAACTTTGGAGGGTTCCAAACAGGCAGTCCAGGAGCACAACCAGGTTGTGGTAGTGTAGGCCGGGAAGGCTGGTCGCAATCAGACCCTAGAGTGTGCTACTATTGCCATTGGCTGGGCCACCAGGTAGAGAGGTGCTGCATAAAGGCATACCATGAGCAGCAAAAGCAGCAGAGGTTAGTGAACCATGGCCAGCCACCTCAAATGCCCCACAAACGTCCCTCCTCATTACCAAGCAGAAGGTAATCAAACCGCACCATACCCTCAGTTGCAGGGAGGTCTGCCAGTCGCCACACAACGGCAGCAGAGATCCAGCAAGTGGGCGAGCACATGGCAAAAGCAGCCACACGCAGGGAACCCAGCGCAAAAGGGACTGGGGCCCCAATCCCAGCACGGAGTGGTGACAGTGTGGGGAGGTAGTGCCTTCATGCAATCACAGAGTTGAAATACACAGTAAAATAGGCTGCCCTTACAGTAAATAAAGACAGGAAATAATAATAATACCAACGGTGTAACCCCCAGTACTTCAACTCCGATAGTAAAGACAAAAAGCATCCTCCTTCCCCCTTTTTCAAAACAGGAAGTACTACAAACAGCAATGGCTCAAAAGTTTTTACTTGCTTCCAGGAATTTAGGGCTACTGTGGGCTGTATCATCAGGTGTCCACATTAGGTGCGGCATCGATGATGAGTCCATGGGAGCACAGAATAATCTGGTTGCCTAAATCTCTTACTGAAACCGGCCCCACTCTGCTGCTGATCTCCCAGGGAGGGGTTTGCTGGCCATCCCCCAAGAGCAGGGCAGTCTGATGAGGGGGCGAAGGAGAAAAAAAAAACCCGGATCAAGAGTCAAAAGGTCCCCATTCCCGGGCATCATGCTCACCCTTGAAGATTCCTTCACAGTGTGTAGTCCCAACAGTGCCCCAAATGCTCAAAAAGCCTATGGGCCAATGGAGGCTTCCGTATCAGTTATGAGCGAAGCCATCCTCTGTGACGGGAACTAATGTTCTTCTGACTCCTAGGATGGTAAGACCTTAAAACTCCACAGAGCCCCACACACACAGGAGTCAATAAGCCTATAAGCCTCGGTGTGGGATGACCAGTCATCTCAGATTTGCCCGGACAGTCCTAGTTCTTTCTCTTTTGGTCATCGGTCCCAGCAGATTTTAAGGGGTTTTTAGGAGGCACCACCACACTAGCCTTTTGAGCCAGTAGGTGATCTATGTCCCCTAGCAACTGGGGGTCTGTGTTGGTGAGCGCTGTCTTCCAGGCATTCTGCACCCTTTAGCGAAGCAAAATTGTAGTCCTACTCCCTTTTTTGTGAAATGTCGCAATTTTTTGTGCTTGGGAAATTTGATCACCCAGCCTCAGCTTAATGATGAACTTGAGACTCCAGTCGGGGGCTCATTGAGCCTTTCAAGGTGGGGTCTGGCCCAAGGGAGAGGGGAGGGCCAAGGACTGAGGCTTCCAAGTCTCCACCTCCGCTCCAGATAGATCGCAGGGCACTGGAGAACCCCCTTCCAGGTTCAACCCCCTTCCAAACACAGTTCTCTCATGTTGCTACAACCTTGCAGGAACCATCCAGGAGACAGTCGCCCTAACTGTGACCCCATAGGGGGCAGTATAAGGTGGGGGCAAGAGCCACAAAGCAGTCTCGGACCCCTTCACGCTGGGCGAGGGAAACAATGAATGGTGCAGCCCAAGGAAAACACCCAAAACTAAAAGTAAAACTGACCAAAATCAGTCCAAAAAGAAGATTCCAGATATAAGATCAAGATCAGCAAAATTAGGTATATGAGGCCAAGGGAAGGACCATGTTACACACCATATGCCGGGGACAAGGAAAGCATGTGTCAGACACCAGTAACACCAAACGGCAACACACCCCCTCTTTCCACATTTCCAAGCACATAAAGTGATACTGAAGTACGCAACGCATAGCAAGTGCAACTGGGTGTAATATCAAAAAATAGGTAGCCCGCAAGACAATAGCCTCGGGAAGGGGCCGCACAGCAACCACACTCTAAGGCACGTACCCAGTGAGACACCTATGGCAAGACTTGCGTCACTCATAGGACCTACTCATAGGACCTACTAAAAGCCACAATTCTATCCCGCCCTGCACTCAGGAGACCATCTCACAATAAACCTAACACTGATTTGATCAATCAGAATCGAAATGTCCAAGGTCCGCTAATCACCCAAGTCGGATTGGGGGGAGTGGCTCAACCGCTTATAAAAATGAGATCAGCCTAGAGAATATTATGCACTCGCACTCCCTAAATCCCCAAAAGACTTTTGTAACAGGGGTTGCCCTATGTTACCTCACTAGATCGTGACTAGTAGGTTGACAGGATCACACCCCGTGGTAAAATACAGGGTCTGCAAAACCAATAATAACACAGCATATTGGACTAGCTGATTTAATAAACAATAAAGTTATTTCAAAACAGGTAACAACAAAAACAACAAGTGCACCAATGCCAATTTTTCAATAACCTCAACGACCCAAAGGGGAAAAGGATATTTTCGAACTTGTGCCAGTGGAAGGAGGAAAACCCCAAACACCTGCATGGGTGCACCGTCCCAACGTTCAGTCAAACCATTTCATGGCAATGACACCTTTGGACTAAATACTGCACACATCTTTGAAATAATCAGAAGAGGTACAGCCACGGGAGGGGTACAGATGACTCTCCGGGGACACGTACCTCGAACTGTAATATCACAACAAAAGTTATGTATATTTGTGTGGATATGTACGCTCTGCCTCATAATGGTAGTCCCAAACTGGAGTACTAGCGAGAAACTGCAGGGTCAAAAGAGATCCACTAATGGGGAGCTACAGCACCTGTGTAGGGACCTTTCATATGTTACCTACAATTACACTAAACAAAACACTAGCATCCCACACTCACTGCACTAAGACCTTTTACATAACACCTGGTACCAGCACATGAGCACAGTTGGTTCCCAAGCATCAGCCAGGTCATGTTATGTCTGCTTATTGATCCCACATGCGGTAGGCGCAGATAGACTTTACCTGACCCAAGAGGTAGCCCCCCCATAAAACAAAATGCGAATTAATCTCTACCTGTGTAGGATAAAGGCCAAGATTCAACCCAACCTTATACAACACCAATCCAACAGCGCTATACATCTTCACTGAAACCACTGATAGCCAAATCAAGCTGAACAGAATGCTTAAGAAGGGTACCATAGGGGAGGAGACAACCTGGCCCTGAGATTTCCCAAAGAAGAAATTTTTGGAGGTAGCCAAACCCCCAACTCAGTGCACAAATACATCCTCTCCAGCATCCACCTGTGCACCGAGAGTGGCTCTTAGAGTGACAGTGGCGGTCTTTTTAAACAACAAGTGGTCTCCCGACATGGAATTCCTGTGTAGGGCCGTCCAGCTCGGAGATAAAAAGGGAAATGGGTCGCATGGGGAAAGTTTAATGAAAGTATGGCTAACCCCATGGCCAAGAAATTGCGGAAATTCACAATTTACTCCTCTTGCGTTACTTAAAAAAAAGTATGGCTAGACACCAAGGTGGGTGGATACACTTGGTTAGAAGGGAACGGTCAACCCCTGATTATATGGAAACGTATCCTGTATTCCTTATGTTTCAGAGGAAAAGGAACTTTTGTGATGGGCATGAATGCTAACTGCGGAGGGATTTTATATATACCGGATATGCAATGGGGCACCTCTATGATTATGGACTTTTATTGGCAGTGCGGCGAGTATGCCTATACTCAGCCTATTCTCAGCTGGTTCCTGGGTAGAGAGGTTTGTGTTCCCTGGTAACCATGCGCACCCCAACCTTGGTCATCCCAGACATATTTGTACCAGCACATGTTAAAGAAAAAGACCACCTTGCTGCACCAAGCTTGTGAAAGGAGAGGGGTGGACTATTTGGGCTGTGCTCAGTTCAAAGACATTCCAGAAGAATTTAGGCTGTTCACAGAAGTACAGCTGGGGGCAGGGGGATTGATATTTAAATTCTTTGTACGTTACAGCTTTAAAAAAGACTCAGCAGTAAAAAGAACACCCCCTTAAAAGTCAGAGCTGTGTCTATACTATACTATTACACTCTACCCCACTCACCTATATTCTATTACGCTCTACCCTGCTCCACTGTACCCCACTCCAGTCTTTGGTACTCCACTGTATGCCAATCCACTGTATGCTACTCAACTATACACCACTGCACTCTATGATATTCTACTGTATTCCACTCCACTCTGCGACAATCCAGTGTATGCTATTCCAGTGTATGCCACTCCACTGTATGCTACTCACTCTGTGGCACGCTAATGTATTCTCCTCAATTCTATAGAACTCCTCTCTATAAAACTCCACTAAACTCTATGCCAACCTACTAGACTCTACTCCACTCTAGCACCGTACGCTTTACTGTCCAAATTTGTACTACTCCAAGTCTGTACACTATTGTAAAACATGCTACGCCACTCTACAGCAGTTTCAATCACTATACAACACAGCATACCATTCTACTGAATGAGACGCAACTCAAATTTCTAACAGTTTTCTTGACACTACACTACTCTACTTCAGTGTAAGCCACTCCACCGTACAGTGTTCGGCTATTCCTTACTCCACTGTATACTACTCAACTCTGCGCTATTCCACTCTGTGCCACTCCACTGTATGGTATTCCACTGTACGCTATTCTGTATACTACCCCACCTGTACGGTAATCCACTCCACACAACTACAGTGTATGCCACTCCACTGTATGCCACTCCTCTGTATGACACTATCCCATTCTATGTAACTCAACTCTATAAGTGTCTATTACACTTTGTCACTCTACGACGCTCTACTCCACTCTATTCCTGTACATTCCACTGTCCAACTCTAAAATCCACTCTGCGCCCGTATACTCCATTGTACAACACTCTATTCCACTATACAGCACTTGCCTAAACGTTATGACACAGCACACCGCTCTACTGTATGATACCCCACTCCAATTTATAACAGTTTACTACCTATGCTGCGCCACTACACACCACTTCATGCCACACTACTCTACGACATGCCAATACACTATATTATTCTTTACTCCACAGTATATTACACCACTCCTCCCAAATGCTCCATTGTACAAGACTTTACCTCACTCTATGCTACTGTTCAATGATCCACTCTACGCAGGTCAACTGTTTGACACACTTGATTTCTACAGGATCCTAAAATCAGGCCCAGATCTGGTCCAAGTGGTCGCAACATCAAAATTTTTGCTCTCTATGTGGTTTATGCAAAGGAAAAGGTGAATAATGGACCAGCCCAGAAGTAACCAATAATATTCTATACTTTGTGGCTCCTTTCCGACCCAGGAAATTATACCCCTAGATGAACAGGCTCACAGGTTTAGCTGACTGAGGTCTAGTGGTACTACCCTGTGTTTGGTTGTTGACCTAGGAAATGTACTGTGGATTTTATGATAGTTTCATACTTAAATTATATTTATGTGGCTGTTTTATGATAATGAAATTCCCACAATGACGATTTTTATATTTTAAATGTATTTATTTATTTGTATCTTACGCCTAGATGCCTTGTATGACCAGATTTATTGTCATAACTCAGTTTGGATTTGTAAGACGCTGTCAATTTTTAAATGTGCTTTTATGGCCATAAACGGCCGCAAAAAAGTTTTCTTTGATTGATTGACACACTACTGTACTCTGTGCAACTCCACTCTATCACACTACTACACTGTACGCCACTCTCAACACTTTAGTCTTTACCCCTATACTCCACTGTACAACACTGTACAACACTCTACTCCACTCTATGCCGGTCTTCGATACTCTAGTCCTCTATACGACACTGTACACAACTCTTTAAATGCCACTGCACCCCACTTTACCCCACTCTACTCTATGACATGGTACTGCACTCTACTCCACTACTCTGCTCTACACCACTCCATTCTATGCCGCTCTATGCCATTGTACTCTATAACATTGTATGCCAATCCACTCTACCACACTCTATGACACTGTCCTGTACTGTACTCCACTCCACTCCAACAATCTCTATTAGACTTCATGCCACTCTGCTCTACTATCACCTACAAACCTTTCCAATACTGCACGACACGCCACTACACTCTACCACACAAGACGGGACTCCACAATACTCCGCTCTAAGACAATAGACTTTACAGAACTCTCCTCCACTGTACTGTATGACACTCCAGTCAACGAAACTGGACTCTTTCATTTCAAACACATTTTTATTAAAAAAGTAAAAAAATACATTGAAATTCAATGCAAAAACCAACAGTTAAAGCTTAGTTATAGTTAGGAATGAATTTTTCCCCCTATAAAACCCAAACTTAAACCACACAAACTTTAGAAATTGTAAAGTAATGGTTATGACTTTAATTTACAATTTATCCACCACCTTCAAATTATTATAATTAGCACACCTCCATACACACTCTTTTCAGTTTGCTAACAAGGTAATTCTAATTATAACTTGTCACTATAAGAGATACACCGTGTTGTGACAAAATATGTTGTTTGACATGTTTTAAATGTTATGAATGCTATGATTTCACGTGCTATAAATGATGTAGGATGCATGGATATAACCAGTGCATGGAAAAGCCATGAAACAGTTTAACAGGAAAACGAGTTAACTATTATGGAATGATACATACCATCATATATTACACGTGCAGAGACAAGGTAAACTCATGCTTGTACAATCAGACCCCATCATCATCGACAATTCATTTGTACTCTATAATAAAAGTGAAAGGCAACCATGTAAATGCATTGGGGAACCATATTAAAACTTTCAAAGCTCAAGGTAACAATGCGCTCAATGAAGTAGTGCTCCCACGTGAGCGTCACATTTCAAAACTCTTTAGGTGACTACGTAATACATGTTCCCCAAAATATATGCACCAGACTTAGAGTATTGAAACTCATCAATGTTGCATGGCAAAGAATAACACTTTGTCATGCAGGAGAGGCAGGGAAACAGCAATCAGCCCCAATGGCATAATCATCACATTCTTAAACCAGACTAGGTACAGAGGGCCCATTGATCCCCAAGGGAAGAAAACCTCCCCATCTGGTGATCAGCTGTAAGACCACTAGATCGCATGGCTAGAGAAAAATGATTCTATATTAATATGCCATACAGGTGTGGCAATGGGATTCATTCAGCGCCAGTGGGCACATACATCTAATTGCAAGACTGGACTTGGTGCAACAGGCATATTAATTTCCAGTTAGCATAGACCAGCATGTCATGAACTCAAACAAATGGAATGCTGAAAGGTGGGGGAGCCCCCCTCACCCACGAAGTCACAGCAGTGAAAAAACATAATAAACAACCTAATTAGGCACTGATCATCAGACCCATAATGTGCATCAGTCAATATGGTTATAAAAAGGTGAGATTGAGAAACAAATGTAGACATGAAATAAGAATGTCTTATCAGTTCCAATTGGCAGCAGGAGAAGAGGAGAAGGCATATTGGCCACAAAAAGAGATGCAGTGCAACATGGATCCTGCATGGAGCGATCCCCAGACCTGTGAAGCATACAAAATATATAGACATAAAGAACAGTTAATTAATTAAAATCTCACATAACTGAAGTGGAACATAAGAGAAAACTTGATCACAGTAAGCTACACGGTTAAACAATATAAACCGCTGAATGAGTACTAGTGAAGTACACACTCCTCAGGCCCGTGGTCTAATAATCTAATCACCCAAATGAACATATAGCTCCTCATCTGTTTTGGGACCATTCTGAATGTTGGTATTTAATTCCAATATCTATCTGGACTCCAACCGTCTCAACTGACAGGTGCAATCACCTCCCCCCGGGGGACACTATCCAAGGCAAAGACTTTAAGCCCATCCTGATTGCTCTTATGGAAGATGGCAAAACGACTGGCCACAGGATATTGTCTATTCAGATTTCTAATGACCCGCATGTCTTCCAACATTCAATGGCTGCCAACGGAGACCAAAATGTCTGCACATTCTGACTCTATCTGCGGGCCTTGCACTTGGTGCAAGTGTAAAAACCATTGGGGAGTGTGTCCAGTTGGCACAGTTGGCAGTCACATCATTCCTGCTAAGTTTTTTCTTCAAAGAAACCCCCCTTCTAAATGTAATGTTGGGTCTCTTAGTGATTAAATCCTGCAGAGTAGTTTTAGTTGAAAGTTTGTGGAGAAGTGTGGCTCACTGGTTAGAGGCGGCAGACCCGTAAGCAAAGAACGGCCCGGGACCAGGGTTCGATTCCCGGCGCGGCAGGGTCGTGGACCAGGGTCAGCGGACTCGATAATTCTCGCCTCGGTGCCTACTCTAGTCAGAAACCACACTCGGCAACTCTGGGCATCAGCTTGCCTCATCTTCACAACGGCCCCCCCAGACCGCCGGGGATGCTTGGTCGCACCTTAGAGATACCCATCAGGGACCATCTCTCAGGGTGAGCCAGGACGGGTTCCCCAGCAGTCGAAGCGTGGAGATACTCCTCCGGGAGTCGATTCCTAGCGCTATATAAACCCGCAATTAAATTAAATTAAATTAAAGGACATCCCAATGCTAGTTCTATATGTTCCTAAATGCCCTAGCCTTATGATTGAAAGTAATGATAAAACTGGCCTGTTTGTTATTCATGCTCATTGATTTCAAGTTCACCGCTAAGAGTGTTTCTCTATTTGCATTGTGGGCCTTCGTGAGGACAGGTTTAGGTATTTTATCCTTACAGCCCCTTTTCTCAAAGCGAGCCATCATGGTTTCGTATTCAGCTTGGGAAGCAGCATCAGTACTGCAATTCCTGCGGGCCCGCAGTAATTCCCCATACGGAATGCTGTTGATCAGAGGTGGGGTGACTGCTGTGTGCATGGAGAAGAGTATTCCCAGCAGTGTCCATTCTAAACAGTTTGGATGTCAGTTTGTTGCCTTCCACTGTCACTCTGACATCCAAAAAGTCTATACTGGTGTTACTCATGGTCCCCTTAAATCTGAGATTGATGTCATTCTCATTGAGTTTGGTGATAAATTCTACCTCGCTACCCTTCCAAACTAGTAAAAGGATGTCAATATACCTGGTACAGAGTGTGTATTAAAGTTGTCAATGGTGTATATATATATGTGTGTGTGTATATATATATATATATTCACAGAAAAAAACCATAGGTTATAGACCATATATAGTTAGGAATTAGCATTTACAAAACCTTGAAAATTCACTGAAAAAACCATAGGTTATAGACCATATATAGTTAGGAATTAGCATTTAGAAAACCTTATTTTACTCACACAAAACCATTGAAATTCCATATATAGTTAGTTGCACTAACTATATATCGCGCACCCGCAATCCACTGCTGATGATGTCACATATTACATCATTCATGACATGGTCAGTGACATCACTGATGACATCACTGATGACATCTCAAATGACATCACTGATGACATCACTGATGACATCTCATTTGACATTACTGATCACATCACTGATGACATCATTCATGTGATGATACAATGAACCTCTTCAGACTCTAATATAACCTTAGATACACTCAGTGTAAACAGACACTCACAGACTGTCACTCATCCATGGAGTTACTCACACACCTAGTCAGTCTTGCAAAGAATCAATCACACCTCGATTTCCTCAACTATATAGTTATACACACCTTACTTATTGGAACATATAATAACACATATTTACTCTGTTATACAATCCCTGATACAAGTTCACAATAATCCATACAGCCACTCACACATTCACTGGCTCTTATGCACAGTTATTTATATATGTCAACTATCACATGTACTGTGTTTTACATATGTACTTACTTTGACATGTAGCACTGAGATATCCATTCACTCACCAATACACTCATGCACACAGTCAACCGCCCATACAGATGTTTCCACATGCACTTTTGAACCCATACATCTAGTGAATCAACTGCTCACACATCTATGCACAGAGTCATACACCTCCCAGACACCCACACACACACTCAGTCTCCCATACAAATACTTGGGCAACTAATCAATAACCCATATAGTTAGTCATATAGCTAATGATCAACACATGCATCAGATTACAAAACAACAGACACAATGATGCACAATTTAAAACAGTTTAGTCACTAACCCATGCACTCAGTGAGACACATTTAATCACTCACTTATACAGTCAGTCATGCACCTACTAAATCCTTCATCCAGACACTTATACATCCACTCATTCTTCAATATGTAAGACATATTTTAACTTTACAGAAGCATACAGTCACTGGATGTTGTCATCAGTGATGTCATCAGTGATGTCATTTGAGATGTCATCAGTGATGTCATCAGTGATGTCACTGACCATGTCATGAATGATGTAATATGTGACATCATCAGCAGTGGATTGCGGGTGCGCGATATATAGTTAGTGCAACTAACTATATATGGAATTTCAATGGTTTTGTGTGAGTAAAATAAGGTTTTCTAAATGCTAATTCCTAACTATATATGGTCTATAACCTATGGTTTTTTCAGTGAATTTTCAAGGTTTTGTAAATGCTAATTCCTAACTATATATGGTCTATAACCTATGGTTTTTTCTGTGAATTTCATTGGTTTTTTAACAGCTAATATCTGTAGCTGTAAAATGTATTCTTCTTTAAATCCAAAAATATATTTTATATGTTTATGAATAATTTTTTTTTTAAATATTTTTTTTTCTTCGTTCCCGCTTCGCGAATCGGAAAGCTTCCCGTTAGCTGACCTTGATGCCGCGAAATAGACCGCGAGCCGGTAAACGTTTCTTTACCGCAAGTGCCGCGTTAGAAAACAACATCGTGACGCCTCCCGTCCGCATGACGTTCCACGTTGTCGCGTGATACGTCATATGACGTGCTACGTTAGCGAACTGGTACGCGAAGCGAGTGCCAAAGCGCAGGTTTCTGGAAGCAAACCGGGAGGCCCTGCAAAGCGCTTAACGTAAACACAGCAAGTCATGTGACTTGGTAATAACACTTTTCATTGGTTCATTTCACTTTTGGTTTCCTAATGATGTAAGACTAGGTCATATAATCTAAAATGAACACTTTTGATTGGTTGAGAACTCTTGTTTTTCCCAAATGATGAAAATCCCTCCTTCTTTCCTCACTCTGACTTTCATCATTGTGAGAGAAAGACCCTTTGTGATCACTGAGCAATGGCTTCTTTAGTAGCTTCAGCTGGTGCTTCCCCACCACCTCCACCACATCCAAGGAAGAGTGGACCACCTGCTCAAGTTGTAATTCAACAAGAAGAAGAAGAAGAGGAACAGGAGGACGAGCACGAAGAGAGGCAGTTTTTGCCTGAGCAGCCCAAGACGTCTCACCGGAAAGAAAACTTCATTTGGCAATTTTTTAAAATTCCCAAAGGTCAGAAAAAAGTAAATGCAAGATACGTAACTTGCCTTATATGTCAAGATAGACTGTCCAGAGGGACCGACAAAAAATACAGTTTCGGAAACTACACAATGCATCGCCATATGACTAGGTGGCATCCTAACAACTACAGTGCTGCACAGTTTCGGAACGACCTAGATAATCTCCCTATTATGGCCAGAAGATCTGTTGTACCGGAAGTAACGGGACCAGAGGGCAGGGAGATGGTGCCAAATATACAAATGAGATTTGGTGAAGTAAAACACACCTGCGTATTTTGCGATGGATGCATTTCCTACGGAGAAAGAAGCATCACTCTGATCAACAGAGCTATTGACTATCATATGCAAGTTTGTCCGAAACGCCCAAAATAATAAATACTTCTTTTTTTTGTTTTGTTGCTCCTGTTGAGCCCTTTACAATGAATCGTTTTCATTGCCCCCTCCAAAAAAAACCCAAAAAAATATAAAACTGTTCCGAAAAATTCAAAAACAGTAAAAAAATGTTCAGAAAAATAAAAATAAAAGTTCTTTTCAGAACTACCTCCCCGTTATTAAAAAATTGGTACAATATTTGGAACTGTGCCAACCTCTATTTCTCTTAGTTCGCTTCCTAGTTCGCTCGCTGGTACGCGAACTGGAAGCGAACCAAAAACAGTAAGTATAAGGGAAGGAAACACACACTTATGTTAAAAGAAAGACAGCTATAGGGGAGTAAACTAGAGATACTATTACCCATAATCCACTACTGATGATGTCACATATTACATCATTCATGACATGCTCAGTGACATCATCAGCAGAGGATTGCGGGTTTTTTGGCAACATGCCTTATCCACGGTTTAATAACGCTGCCTTTTGCTTTATATAAGTTTTCAAATTGTATGAAATATATACCAATAGGTCTTTATGAACCTTTAGGTAGTGCTTTTGTTCATGAGGTCTGGTCGCTTCCATACACATACAGATGCTTCAAAGATGATCAAGAAGTTTATCTGAATGGAGAGGAATGCACTGAGACGCCAGATCATTCACTAATGTGTAGGCACATACAGTTACACGATTCATGCAACAAACACCGACCAAATATGGCTTGCGTGTTGCAAGGCACGCCAGTTCCTGCTATCATCCCCACGTTCAAGTTGTTGGAAAATGGTAGTTATTTGATGCTCAATAATGAAGATTGTTCTGAGTTAATTAAAAGTATTCCTTTTATCGTAACAGTAAGTGAACGGGTTATTTGCTGCAGAAATGTTCTATTTCCTCCCACACATGAACATAGGGAGTTTTCAATCTGGCCACAAATACCAACCTTGGGACACGTTTCAACGGCATGACAAGAATAAGAGCTCTTTTGTCTCAGAGAGAGGTGGCCTTGAGTTCGGCCCGTGAAACTTTCGTACTTCACATAGCGAACACCCGTACACAGGTTTGCCTTTCAATTTCAGCAACATGTTTCCGACTATCTTTAACGCATCCTCCACAAAATCCCTGGCACACTTTTTTAAAGTTGTTACCAGTGGTCTCGTGACTTCATTTGAGAAAATCTTTGGAGTCATCCCTGCTCCCTTTCATTGTATTTTCTGCACTCTGGTTCGTGGATTGGCATTTTTACTTGCATTACCAGCGGACGCTCTTGTGCTTTTTTACATTTTTAAATATGGATGTCCCTCCTATGCAACCTCCGACCCTGCAGCTGCTGACACTGTTCCGCAATCGCATGCTAGAATATTATGGCACAATGCCGTTGGCGATATTAAGCACGGCATATGGATTATCTTTTCGGTTCTCCTACTTCACCTGTGTCCAGCCTGTATTTTACTGCCTGACCTGTGATTTCGATTGGGCCATTGATTTGTGTCTCTGCGGACCGGTTTCTCCTGACGTCGACTTTAATCAGCTGATGACTCCTATCATTACTCACGAGTTGATTTGTCCTGGCGAAAGGATTATGGCTGTGGCATTGATGCATGGACTACTTGGTCCCTGGAATTTACTGGCGGCAGCACAGTCTTTCTTGGAACACAGCTTTCTTGAAAACCCACCGAGCTGTCCTCTGATGGTGATAGAGGATCCGGTGCTGGGAGAGCACGTATGTTCTTTTCCGCTTTTAAATTGGATGGCTGAACTGTTTTCGGATGAAGACGGTGACTTCCTATTGGAGGCTGTTGCAGCTTATTTTGCATACACAGTTATGTCATAGACCTTTTTCATGTTTGATATGCTGAGTACTAGCATTTCATTGACAATTCATTGACTTATTTGTCAAGTTTTTATTATTTACCTTGCCTATTGGCTTAAGACTCGATAAAGTACTTGGCTGTTTTATTTTTCTTTAGCATTGAATTTTCCTAGTTTTTAATGCTTTACCTTGCGGACCGTCCACATATAAACTTGCAATCTGCTCTCATGAGATGGCACTTCTATTATCTTATTCAGTTCGTTTCCGGATCATGAGGAGGTGTCATCTAGGTCCTGGATATCTTTACACCGTGTTAAGTTAGCATGGGCTCATTACCGGTTTAAACGCCATTTTTCCTTTTTTGCAACTTCTGCACACGACACTTAGTTGTTGCTTTAGCTTTCCACCTAGTAGTTCATCGTGGTTTACATGAGAATAATATGTTATTGGTCTACTATCTGCTTTACTTGTTAAACTATATCTGTACAGCGAGTGCTAAAGTTTCAAGAACAACACGATACAGAATTTTTATGAGGTCTGATCTCCACGACTTCATACTCATAACATAAGTGCAACTTCTGCCAATTCTGGGCATGAGGCGGGTTTTATATTGCTTTGCCGAACACACATACACAACAGTTGATGCGGTTCACATGAAGAGAGAGCTGGTGTATGCTGATGTGATTTCTTCAAATCTAAGACACTAAAGTATGGACACGCCCTAAACCAACACAAAGAGACCTTCTTAGCAAATAATATAATATGTGTATTAGGGAGGGTGAGATATAAGCAGCCGCGGGCCGTGGAGGGAGTTACGATGGGGCAGGGAGGCGGGGAGGGGGAGAAGCAGGGTGGAGCCCTCTCTACCTTGCCCCTCCCCCTCCCCGCCTCCCTGCCCCACCGTAACTCCCTCCACGGCCCGCGGCTGCTTATAAGTGTTGCTAACTCTTATTCATTTACAGCATGTTAACATACTATCACCATTCACTTTTTATGTACTAGTAACTATGCTGGTAATTTTGCTACTGATAATATGTGTACTTTTATTATCTAAGGTACTACGCCTGAGAAGACGGCATTAGTAAATAAACATTTCAAATACACATCTGTTCTTCTTAACTCCATGTTCTGGTTTCTAAGAAATCTATAACGACCGACTGTTCATGAGTTCCACGTATCCTGAGGTACTATAAGTTCATATTCTGGATTGTCTAAACATTGAGAGTTTGTTATATCCAATGTGACACTGTACCTAGCTTGCTAAATAGTTTTTGATTACTAACGTGAGTTTTGGGACACCCTAATTCGCCGAGGTTCCAATCCTCTGTCCACAGTTCTGTGTGAGAACAGAAACCCTGCGACAGGGGCACCCCCGACCCTTGCTGGAGCTTCATCACACTTGCGATACAACTCCAGCAATGCGCCACCTTTACGGCACAGATACATCACGCATCTGTGCTGTTTTTGCCCCATGATGCGCCGCATTGTAAATGCAGCACACCATAGGTGACGGAACAGCGGCACAGAATGACTAACACATCCCTGGTGATGCGCCAGTCATCATAAATCTATCCCTATGCTTCTTATCTTGTTAGAGATGAACCGCCATATGTATCATCAAAGTTATTTGCATTTCCTAAATAGCGAACTTTAAGGAATAAATAGCGATTCTTTACCATTCCTAGTTTGCGATGAGCTATTTGCTAATTAGCCGAATGTAGCCCAATGAAGCCCAATGTAGCCCAATGTAGCCCAAAGATGGCCGCCAGACACACAAAAAAACAAATGTAGCCCAAATATCAGCCAGATGTAGCCCAACTATAGCCCAGTGACAGAATGACCAATCAGCTTCGCAAACCTCCGTTACGCGAAGCGGAGCGCTGTTACAGATATATATCTTTTTTTGAACGTTAATTTCTCAAAATCCACTGGAGCACATATATTGAGACCTAGCAAAGGCACATCGGGCTACCAGTCCCTAATATTTTGCCAAGTTTCGTGCAAATCCATTCAGCCGTTCAATTATTATTTTTATTATTTTTTTTTGCCCCGCGGGGCCCTTTTAAAACCTCCACATCAAACCTAGGGGGTCAGCGAGGATCTACTATGCCCCCTTATAGTTATTTCCCCCTTTGTTTTGACCTCCTCTTGTCTCTCGATCCTACCGAGAGACAAGATGGCGGCCGCTACGGACTGTTTGGAATGTTGACAGACGCCGGAGAACCAATCAGCTTCGCTTCACAAAGCTCCGTTGCGCGAAAAGTCCGCGAACCAGAGCGCTAACCGGTCCGCTGTTACAGATATATATCTTTTTTTAAACGTTAATTTCTCAAAATCCACTGGAGCACATATATTGAGACCTACAAAAGGCACATCGGGCTACCAGTCCCTACAATTTTGCCAAGTTTCGTGCAAATCCATTCAGCCGTTCGGGCTAAAAGTGAGGCCAACCGCCCTATGGAAAACTCAATGTTAAAAACACGTTTTGGGACCCCCCTTTTTTCTCGGCCCCCACTGGACGAACCCCCCCCAAATTTTCAAGGGCTGCTCAGAAACAAAATGTGCCATTTTCCTGAAAATTTCAGCCAATTCCGTCCACAAACGCCAAAGTTATTAGACATAGAATTTTCAAAAAACCCATAGAGAAAAAATCCTAACTATATATACCTACTGGCGACCGCCAGTAGGTAATATATATATATATATATATATATATACATTTATATATATTTATATATATATATATATATATTATGCTCAAATCCAAGTTTGCACTTGACGTGCAGAAAGAAAACCGCACTCCGGGCAGCTTGAAATGCAAGGTCTTTATTTTGTTTACAGCAACAGACGCGTTTCGGCGGAAGTGCCTTTTTTCGATGTTACCGGCACTAATGTCAAACACCATGTTTTATTTGCATTCACATTGTGAAAGTTGAGGAAGGACTCGCGTTCCACTTCTAACGTGGGCGCCATTTTGTAACATGTTATAATATATGTACAAATTAACAATGATTTGATAATTGATCATCTAAACGGTGTTTCATTATTCATTATTTAGTTAAATAACATTTATGAATCAGAAATAAGCAGCAATAGTTGACTACATCACTTTATGCCATATATTGCTATATTTCACCTTAGATGAAAACTTTGCTAATAGAGCCGTGGATCGGCTAATATCCTTCCATATACCATCCTAATCACACCATGCACCAGTCTAAGCTGCGCAGTGGTTTGTTATAGGTTTTCTGGCGCCTCTTAGAAAGTGACACAATATATTTGATGTGAGTTTATCTTACGGTGCTAAAAGGTAAAAGGAACCACTCTTCCTTTAAATTTTAGCTAAAGCTTGCAATTCACAACTCTCCCTAGCACACGTATAATTACAATACAGTTCGTATATATCAGTGTTTCCACAGGTTAATTTTGAAAAGTAGAAAAGTCTTCTTGTTCTTGTAAATCAGATCCAAGTTTTATTCTTGATAACTGGATAACGTTTCTTACAGCCAACACGTGTTTCGTCGTAATTGGGAATGTAACCCACGACTTTTTCAAGGCTGTACAGAGCAAAAAACAAAAAACAAAAAACATCTGCTATATATCGTAAAGTGTATACAAAGATTCTTCTTTCTATTTGGTTTCAACACCTTATACCCATCTCTAAACAACTTTTAGAGATGCCCCTCACCGTGAGTTTGAAAACATTATAAAGGTGCTTGTACTACGCGGCGGTGATACAGAATTAAGTTATTACATTCACATTTATGCACTTAAAATAACACAGAATGTACCTCTGAAAGGTTTCAGAAAGGTCTATGAGCCTAATTTATGGTGGAGAGACTACGTGCATATTTATTAGTTAATCTTTAAGTTCTTTGCAAGTGTGAGGTGACGTCCAAGTAAGTTATGAGTGAATTGTTTGGAAAAACATGCACAAAACGTGTAGGTGTTGTCGCAATAAAATTGGTACCTAGATCCAGATCTGTATTTTCATATCTGTAAAATAGGTATATCGGATACAATAGTTGGTATTACATACTCTATTTAGTTATCTGTTTAGGGTGAATCATTGATATTAAGTTTCACTTACGTTCCATGCGGTGATAATTCCAACCCGCATATGGGGTTCTACGAGGGATTTCAAATGTCTTTTAAGAGTCTTCTTATTATTATCCAAAACGATTAAGTGGCTGTAAGGGTGTAAAAATCCGTATTTTACTTGTTGCACTGATAAAATTCTGCTAAAAGCTGTATAGGTTCGTAAATTAACATAAAAAAGGGCGTGGTAGGTACTGTTTTAGGGCAAGTGCGCTCAACCCTAAATTGTTCATATTGTTATATCACCAGATTATATTAAGCTAACGGTCTCTATCAGATGATAATAACGGGAAGGATGTTCCTTTAGAATCCGTATTACGGTTACTAAAGTCAAAGACGATATTCATAAAGGTATATTGAAATTGTCAACACGCTACGTTGTTAAAAGACTATCTATGGCATATGACAAGTAAGTTCTATTTAAGACTCCTTGTAACCAGCCAATGCCTAGTTATTTTTTCTGACGTCTTACCTTTCGCCTTTGATCTGCTAACGGTTCTCACTTTATCTGCCACCGTTCATCCGAAACGTATTTGTTCGAGTACGCCTAGCTCTGCTTGCTGCGAGGTTTTGTAATTTCATTTCCGATTACATATTGGAAGGCGATTGGCCAATCCGCTTCCAGTTCCGCCTCGTGGGATGTGACGTAAAATTAACCCGGATAAGTTTTGGGTTTATGTGGCGGCCATTTTTAAAGAGTTACTGCGGCAACAATTCTTAATGTTGTTGTTGTTTTTAAACAGTAAAAGATCACGTATTCTTTTTATCAAAGGAGAATAAATGAACAAATATTTATTCAATATTAGTAAAACGTTCTAAAATTATCTCGACCGATTTATAACCTCAACTGAAGTAAATGTTAGTGGTGTAAAAATTGAATTGATTGAACGAAAAATTCACCAAAATCTAAAACTAACGGGGTACCTAAGATTTCTCCAATATTCTTGTCCTACATCACTAGACCGAAAGAATTAATTTAAGTGGTTATGTGTAACTATAACTCTGCCATCTTGTATGATCAAGCTGCGGGAAATCTTCTATTATAGATATATTAGCTGCAACGATGGAACATTAAGAGTACATATTGGCATATTAAATGTAAAAGAATAACGTAGTTTAAAAAGGGATTCGACTAGTGATAAGGATATTTTAAACAAAGGGATACTATAGGTCATGTGTTAATTCAATGGGTGACATAGTCATTTCAAAGTGATGGTGAACTAATCGGATTTATAATTGGAAATCAGCAAACATAAAGTGGTATTGTATATTTCAGAGTGTGGAAAAAAATGTGACACGATCTAACCGGTGATCTAATAGTCTCTCCATCTAATAAGGATCAGTACATGGTTATGTTACTGACATTTGAGTATGTAAAAAACTGTCAGATTTGTTATATCTGACTTACATTCTTGGTAGTGTACTTCCTATATTAATATTGAAGAATATTCAAAATGCATCATACATACTTTACATTGCATTTTAAGAAAGGGATCCTGTTGTTAAGTAATTCGTTTACCCCTATATGCAAGTAATTGTCATGTGTTGTGGGTTATGTTGTGCTTATCTTCCTAGGAAGTAGTGTAGCTCATGGTCAATGTTTAGGCCCAGTTCTACACTTCGCATTTTCATAATCCATTGGGCCTCTGTGCGTCTCAATGTTAACTCTCTGTTGCCACCCCTTGGGTGTCTAGGTGTGTGTTCTATTCCAAAGAATTCAAATGATCGGTTTGTCGTTTGTGCGGGACACATTGACATATGTGCAGCCACTGGGTATCTCATGTCTCCTTGTTTTACAGCTCTTATATGCTCGTTAATTCTTTCCCTCAATGTTCCTATGGTGCTGCCTATGTATCATTTCCCACATTTGCAGTCTAGAGCATAAATTATGTATTTGGACAGACAGTTTATGTTGGTATAAATTTGATATTGTTTTTTGTCCGGTCCTTCAAATTCAGTTTTCTTTTTGCATGCCCATTTACAGGCACTGCAGTTACTACAACTGTAAAACCCTAATGTGTGTTTGTTGAACCATGTTTCATTAGTTCTCTTTGTTGGGTACGTAGGGCTTAGTATGTTTCTCAGTGTCCTACCTTTCCTGTAGGTCAAGATCGGTGTTGTGGATATATGTTTTGTAAGTGATGTGTCCATTTTTAGAAGGTGCCAATGTTTGTTAAGGCTTTTCTTTAGAATTCCTGACCAGTTATTAAAACCAGTCACTATTCTGATTTTGTCTTCCTTGTTTTTTTCTTTAGGCGTTTCCTTCAGTGTATCTCTACGTTTGACTTTGTCTATTCTTTGTTCTGCCACCTTCAGTAGTTTTTTGTTATAACCACGATTTACAAATCTGTTAAGAATTGCTTTCTTGTTGGTTACAAATTCCTCATCCCTACTACAGTTGCGGCGAGTTCTTATAAGTTCCCCATATGGTATAGCTCTAATCTGATGCGAGGGGTGTGCACTTGATGCATGGAGTAATGAGTTGCAGGCTGTAGGTTTACGATATAGTCTGCTGTGGATTTTGTCATCGTGTATATAGAACTCCACGTCAAGAAAAGGTATTTTGATATTGCTATATTCCATGGTAAATTTAATATTAAGATCAGTGCTGTTCAGATATGTAAGGAAATTGTATAGTTTGTCAGTTGTGCCTGTCCAAATCATGATACAGTCATCTATATACCTTTCCCAAAATAAAATCGAATCATTCCATTTTGTGCCTGAATGACCCCAGATTCTCGTCTCCTCAAACCAACCCATTACTAGGTTGGCATACGAAGGCGAGAACCTGGAGCCCATGGCAACTCCTTGTTTTTGTCTGTACCATTGATCTTTGTAGATAAAGACATTATTATCCAATATTATCTCTATCATTTCCAGGATCATTTCTGTGTGTAGCCATGAGCTAGCTGTTCTTCTGCTAAGCATTTTCTTAACTGCACTTAGGCCAATATCTCTTTTGATACTGGTATAGAGCGATATTACATCGAGGGTAACCATAAGCATGTTCTCTTCCCAGCCTATGTCTGCCATAATGCCCAGGATGTGTTTTGTGTCTCTTATAAATGATGGGAGATTTGTCACCAGTGGTTTAAGGAATATGTCCACATATTCCGAAATTCTCTCAGTCTGACCTTCTATGCCTGATATAATAGGTCTTCCTGGGGGGAATGTGCTCTTCTTGTGTACTTTAGGTACTGTGTAGATGCATGGATATGTTGGACGGTCCACTCTCAGATATGTGAGTTCATTATCATCCAGTAAACTCATTCCGTGCCATCTTTTTAGGTGTTGGTTAATGTAATCCGTCAGTTTCCATATAGGGTTATAGTGTAATGTTTCATAGCATTCACTGTCACCTAATTGTGTTAATATTTCCTGGTCATAGTCGATGGTTCTCATAATCACCATGTTTCCTCCCTTATCTGCTTCTCTAATAGTTAATTCACTATTATTACTTAGTATCTTAAGGGCTGTTCTTTCATTAAGTGTCAGATTGTCTTTATGGGTATGTGTTGCTGTTTTCTTGTTTTCATGTTTGTCAAGATCTGCACATACTAGTTTGTAAAACAAATCTATGTTATTGCCTGCTGTCAGTGTTGGTGTCCATTTGGATTTGTCTTTGAGATTACTTGTGATGTTAAAATCTGTAATGATACCCAAATCCCTCATGATCATGTCTGTCGTTATTACCTCATCCTCACAATCTGTTATGGGCATCAATAATCTAGTATTTTGTATATCCTCTATGGATTGTTCATCACATATCAACAAACCAAGGTTTGACTGCAATTCTTTATTTGCTGTTGTGTTCATTTCAAAATGTTTTTTGAGCTTAACTCTACGCACAAATTTGAAAAGATCCACTTTAGTGGTACATAAATCACCAACATCATTGGGACAGAAGCTCATACCTTTTTGTAATACAGATATCATGTCATCATTTAAATCAAAGTCACTCAAATTCATCACAGATACATTGTTTACTTTTTCTGGTTCTGATTCCAGGATCTTGTTCTCATTCCTGGACGATTTGTGTTGTTTCCCCCCTCGTTTGCCTCTCCTGGTCTTTCGGGTGGGGCCTGTCTGCGACTCTCTCTGTTGCCAGTTTTTATTCTTTTGATTTCCAATAAAAAACTATTCTCACTGTTTGAGACGTTACTAGCTTCACTCGATTTGTCTGGATCACTTTCATTTGAGTTCATTGTATCTAGGGACGTAGTACTAGAGCTAGTTGATTTGGCCCCCCCTGTTTTATCAGAGAAATTTTTTGGTATCAGATGGTCATACTTTTTAGCAAAGGTAAATACCCTGCCACTGGTGTAGTCTCTCTCATCTCTTCTTAATTTTCTGCTCTTACGCTCTTTTATTGAATAAAAATTTGTTCAGTTATTCTCCTTTGATAAAAAGAATACGTGATCTTTTACTGTTTAAAAACAACAACAACATTAAGAATTGTTGCCGCAGTAACTCTTTAAAAATGGCCGCCACATAAACCCAAAACTTATCCGGGTTAATTTTACGTCACATCCCACGAGGCGGAACTGGAAGCGGATTGGCCAATCGCCTTCCAATACGTGCTCGGAAATGAAATTATAAAACCTCGCAGCAAGCAGAGCTAGGCGTACTCGAACAAATACGTTTCGGATGAACGGTGGCAGATAAAGTGAGAACCGTTAGCAGATCAAAGGCGAAAGGTAAGACGTCAGAAAAAATAACTAGGCATTGGCTGGTTACAAGGAGTCTTAAATAGAACTTACTTGTCATATGCCATAGATAGTCTTTTAACAACGTAGCGTGTTGACAATTTCAATATACCTTTATGAATATCGTCTTTGACTTTAGTAACCGTAATACGGATTCTAAAGGAACATCCTTCTCGTTATTATCATCTGATAGAGACCGTTAGCTTAATATAATCTGGTGATATAACAATATGAACAATTTAGGGTTGAGCGCACTTGCCCTAAAACAGTACCTACCACGCCCTTTTTTATGTTAATTTACGAACCTATACAGCTTCTAGCAGAATTTTATCAGTGCAACAAGTAAAATACGGATTTTTACATCCTTACAGCCACTTAATCGTTTTGGATAATAATAATAAGACTCTTAAAAGACATTTGAAATCCCTCGTAGAACCCCATATGCGGGTTGGAATTATCACCGCATGGAACGTAAGTGAAACTTAATATCAATGATTCACCCTAAACAGATAACTAAATAGAGTATGTAATACCAACTATTGTATCCGATATACCTATTTTACAGATATGAAAATACAGATCTGGATCTAGGTACCAATTTTATTGCGACAACACCTACACGTTTTGTGCATGTTTTTCCAAACAATTCACTCATAACTTACTTGGACGTCACCTCACACTTGCAAAGAACTTAAAGATTAACTAATAAATATGCACGTAGTCTCTCCACCATAAATTAGGCTCATAGACCTTTCTGAAACCTTTCAGAGGTACATTCTGTGTTATTTTAAGTGCAAAAATTTGAATGTAATACCTTAATTCTGTATCACCGCCGCGTAGTACAAGCACCTTTATAATGTTTTCAAACTCACGGTGAGGGGCATCTCTAAACGTTGTTTAGGTATGGGTATAAGGTGTTGAAACCAAATAGAAAGAAGAATCTTTGTATACACTTTACGATATATAGCAGATGTTTTTTGTTTTTTGTTTTTTGCTCTGTAAAGCCTTGAAAAAGTCGTGGGTTACATTCCCAATTACGATGAAACACGTGTTGGCTGTAACACACCATGGATCAGGATAGGTTGTAACTAATCATGAACAATTAGAATGCGTGAACATATTGCTGTATAATTATATAAAGAATTCATCTAGGTGCATGTCAAAACAAGGCAAACCATGACATTACAAATATCCAATATTGGTACATTAGTATATTTCTCAGTTCATTGCTACTATATACACATCAGGACCCTTAGGACCCTTACAAACCTTAGAAAATGGACCCACAGACAATAATTTATTCATCTAAGATGCTCTAGTCAAAACCTATCTTTGAAAATCCCATTTACATGTTTCATAATTCCATTATGAAGCAAGGTATAAGGCCAATGATGAAAGTTCAAAATGAGACATCCATTGTCCACAGCCCCCTATACTGTGAGTTTACCTCAGTTTTTAGCCTATGTGGACTGTCAGTTCCTCCCCACAATTTAAACCATACGGGTGTTTGGTGTGCAGGTCGATGATGTAACGTGATTCTAACCTGCGCAACTTCTTCAGTCTATCTCCACCCCTTGGACTCTGAGCTACACAGTATATATATATATATAATTGCCAATCCTGGTTTGAACAATGAAAATACAGGCGCTGACTCCGTGGGTTGCGGTGCTCTCAAGGATAAGTGTGTATTCCTTTCGTAATGGACGACGCGTTTCGGCGGACGCGTCCGCCTTGCTCACAACATCGCTACTCACTACTGTCAAGTGCAATATAGACAAAGTGGTGTAAACAAAAGGTAATTGTCATGGTTAATGACTTCGCGACCAAGGCAATGGAAGAAATACATACAATCGAAAAATGCTGGTCATGGTGAGTTTGTGTAGTGTTTCTTCCAATTCAAAGGATATTGTTGAGAGAAACCAAATTAGAATGTAAATGTACACACATCTGTTAAAGGCACAAACCTGTATACACATTTAAACTGTGACTAAGTATTCTTGTTTAACAAATAATTAAATACATATATGACATACCACATGCCAACTCGATTATATTTATAGGTAACATTTCATTGCTCATATGTTTGTTTATTTACACAAGCTCACAGGTGTCGTGTCTCTCACTAGAATGGTATTCCTGGATTGTACTGACATGTTGCTGAAAGATTCCAAACTCAGTGGGGGATTGTGCCCAAGTGGGCAATAGACTTTACAGCAAAAATGGCACACGGGTCTGTGATGCCATTAGGGACGCCCAATGATAATGCTCGTGGTTGTGAAGTTGCGGTCTCTGGTAGTCGGTATGTAATGTGCATGAGTATCCAAAATTTTTCAAAAGTGAAAATATATATATATATATATATGATCAAGGGCACTTGATGCCCGAAACGCGTCATGGAGATGAAGAGTGAGAAATAAAGACAACTTTGCCATTTAATTGCCCTGGTGGTTCGTTTACTTGCAGTTCGCCGAAAGGAAGTGCTGGGAGTTGTGTTGAATGCATATATAAATATATATATATATATATTATCTACTGGCGGTCGTCAGTAGGTAGTTCTAGTTAGGACCTGTTATGCATAGGAAATCCGCAACATTCTATTGCCCGTAACTTTGGCACCGATTGATGAATCTTCTCGAAATTATCCAAACTTTTGGCCAGCTCAGTTCCGCTCCTTCCCCGAAAGTTTGGGGGTGATTCGTCAAGCGGGGGCCGAGAAAAAAGGGGGGTCCTAAAACATGTTTTCCCCATGCAAATTCCCATAGGACCTTTAGCCATGGCTACAGCCCGACCGGCTGAACGGAATTACACCAAATTTGGCAAAGAGGTAGCCCTCAGTTCAGACTTGTGCCTTTTGCTTAAATGGTGTTAATCTGTTCAGTAGTTCCTTTGAAAATTACGGTTAAAGTCATTTATATGTCTATGGGTGCTGTGGATCCGCGGATTGTGCGAGGATTGTCATGGTATCATAAGTGCACCGTCCCGATCACGTGCTCAATGCTAATTGGCTTTGAAGCGGTTGTAAACATTCGAAACCAGGAACTGTGTGCAGCCATTTTGTGCCTCGGTAGAAGCGAGGCTGAGGAAGTCAGTGGAATATGTGTTTACCCTCTAGACCTGCTTAGGGGGTCCCAGAAGGACCCCCAGTGCCCACATTTAAAAAAAAAAAAACCGGCAGGTGCGTGTAGGGTGCGTGGACTGTGCCGTAAAATAAATAAAATAATTTTTTTTTTTTTTTAATTATTCGCCTCCGGGGTGTTAAATACCGGGGGCAAAAATATTAAATTTTATGTAGGGCCCAGAGGTGCCCCCCAGCCTCGGGGATCGTCAGCCCCCGGGGCTTAAAAAAAAATGGTGGGGGGAAGGTCTTCAAAGCCTCGGGGACCATCACCCCCGGGACTTTATGTATTGTGGGAAGGGGACTTCGTGGCCCCCTTCCTGGAGCTCTCGTGGGCCCCATTAGCCCCCCGGGGCTACAAAAAAAATCATGGCTGGGTAGGGGGGGTCTGTAAGTTCTCCAAAGCCCCCGTGACCACCACTCCCCGGGGCTTTATGTATTGTGGGAGGGCCGGCTTTTGCAGTGTCCCGGGGTGCTCATAGCAAGGAAATCTGTTCTCTCTTTCAAAATCTAAATCAGATTGCTTTTCCACATGGGAAGCTGCATGTTGGTAGCTCGTGATGTGGAAAAGTAATGCCGGCTCATACGGGTAGAAGTTGTGCGTCAAAGGCGCTGGAGTCACGCACCCTACAGATTATGAGTCGTGCATCCAGGGCGTGCACACCAGGGGGATGCCCTGAGTGCTGCCCTGGGAACGCAGCTTTTACTTTTTCCGTTAAAAAATAGCCCCTATCAGTACTTTCTAATATTCCCGGGGATCGTATCCCCCGGGTCTTATAAAAAATGTTGGGGAGCCACTATGCCTCCACGGTCCCGCCAGCTTCCCGCGTTCTTCGGGAGCCGGCATTGTTTTTCCGCAAGGGGAGATGCTAACTTGCATGTGGAAAACCAATCTGCTTTGGATTGTGAAAGTGAGAACACATTTCACTGCTCTGTCTTTCAAAATGCAAACTAAGTTTGCTATGGGAGGGTGGGAGCCGTGAGAGTCCCACCCTTTCAAAGCAAACAGCAGTGTCCCGGGGATACGCACCCCGGGACACTGCGGGAGCTGGCCCTCGGGCGTGGTGGTCCCCATGGCCCTCGTGGGCACCAGGCAGAGGGCCACGCAGCCTGCCTCCCAGAATACACAAATTCCCGGGGGTAGTGGTTCCCGGGGCTTGAGGGGCATCGTTGAGGCCCACACACTTCTAATTTTGTAGGGGGGGCCTTGGATGTGAAAGTGGTGCAAGGGGTTTGTAAATCTGGTACACAGTGTTTTGTTTTACTTTGCTTTTCTTTTTGTCTTGTAGAGGATCCAGGGTTAATATAACGGTTTTTGTACAGCCAGTACCATTAACCCACCCCCAAATGGCTTTCTGACTGTTACTATAGTAACAGTTTATGGAACACTTACGTGAGCACAGAGGTTAGAAGTTCACCACACTATGTTGCTAATGGAAAAAGTTACTGTGCTGGAGTTTTAAACCTTTTCCATAGGAACCGTTAGTCGTAGCTATAGACTCTGGTAAAGATCTGGTAAAGAGTTAGCCTCAGAATTATACTTCAAATTATAAATATTATTTCTATTCGGAACTGCTACCCCCCCCAAAAAAAGACGTATATACTTTTTAAAATTAACTTTTATAGAAACAACAATAAATACCTGGAAATGTAACTTAAAGATAACAATGTAATAGTTAACTAGAAACATAACTTTAAAAAAACAATTAAACAAAATCTGCAAAACAAAAATGAAAATAAGTGTTCAAAATTAGATCGATGTGACTAATTTGAGGTCAAATATTACAAGTTAAGGTAATACTTGTCAATAATTTTTAATTTGCACGTCTGCAGTGTGCCTGATACATTCCACCTCTCTTATAGGCCTGCGTTCAAGAGGTGTCTGTACGGAAGTGCCTACTGCGTCAGATTTACAGTATGAACCAACAGGTCTTTAAAATGATTCAGAGATGAGACAGAATTAGGTGAGAGATCAAGTCATTATGCAGGACAATATTCTTTAGGGCTTATTTACAAGCCTCTTGCGCCACTTTTGTGTTACTTTTCCCATGTTAAAAGTGACGCAAAAGTGGCGCAAGGGGCTTGTAAATAAGCTCTTTTATTTCTAATGCATTTAATCGGAGGCATTGTATATCTAGGCCACTCTGCTTACCTTGTGTAAACACTGTGACCAACAGAGTTCACAACTTGAACTCAGCTTTGGTTGTACACGGCAGAGTGGACAGCAGCGTCCATAACTTTAAAAAAGGAAAGAGAAACAATGTGAGAGAGAGTGAGACAGAGAAAGAGAGTAAAAACAGCATTAAAAGTGTGGGAGAGAGAAAGTTATAGATAGAGCAGTTAATACTGGGGAAAATACTCGTAGCTCACCTTTTGACTCCTTTGTTTGTTGAACCAGGTGCTGGTTTATAGTGCACCCTCCAGTTTAGTGATCTGAAAGATAGTATATATAGTTAGTAATAGCATAGTACATACAAATGCACACATATATTTTTGGTTTATTTTTTTGTACACTCCGGATGTTATATTACAACAAGTTCCACTGTAAGGAGGTGTCTGTGCGCTGTTTTCTTCCAAAGTACTATATCCCATGCATTCCCACCGCAGAGCGATGAGTTCTCAATATTAGGTATCTAGACTGTTGCACCCCATCGACTCGCCGAGTCCGGAGGTGAGTGTTTTCTTGGGAAGTCAGAGGCAGATTTAGAAGCTCCTTGCGCCACTTTTCCCATGTTAAAAGTGACACAAAAGTGGCGCAAGGGGCTTGCAAATCTGCCCCTCAGACTGTTGTAACCTATCTATTCTCACTGCTCGGAGGTAATTGTACATTCCTACGCAGTGAAGCTGCTGCACACTACCAGCTTTCTCCTTTTACTGATGACTTGTGGTTGTTTCGGAAACAAGCTTTTTTGCTCACCTTGTACCATTGGTCTGATTCAAAGAGGGTGCACTACGTGTCGAAGCAGCTTTCTCAGAAGTTGTTACGATGGCCACGCATCATCGCAGAATCCTCGTACGTTGAGTTTTAGAGGTGTTGGGGGGATGGAAGCCAATTTGTGAAACACAACCTGTAAGTTAAAAAGGAAGTTAACATTGTGTGTAATTTTTTTATCAAAGGCGAGAGGAAGTGAGAGAGTGACTGCAAAGAATATTCGCAGCTCAACTTTCTGTCACCAGTGTTTTTTTCACCACGTACTGGGACATAATGCACCCTGAAGCTCTACATCTAAAAGATAGTAAAAGAAAGATGTTATGATTGGTAATTGTTACTATCTTAATGTGAAGTTGAATAACATTGCCCTTTCACACACGTTCCCTCTCATATTTAAAATAACTATTTGTATAGTTTATATTCTGGACGTTTGAGCAATTATAAAATCATTCCTGCTATTGGGAAAAAAATATAGACATGTAATTTGATACACTATATAGGACTGCGTTCGTCTAAATCGCTGCGTCGCTTTTTTGTATTCAGTCTGCTACAGCCCTTCGACTCCCTCTGATGCGCACCCAGGGCTCACTGCCCACCTTTTCGTGGATAGGACACTTTCTACATCATGTAGTCACGATCTGCCACTAAGAAGTCTCAAATATGGTGCCGAGTCTTGATATCGGTATGGCTAACGACATACTCGTGCTCCATCATCATCATCGCAGGTTCTTCACCCACTCAGTCCTTCCGTTACCACTAACTCAGTGACCAAAGAGGCCACGCACATAGTGGTGGGCCCACTGTTCGGTGGTTCGGGTCTACATGAGGCGCCCAAACCACAAGAGTTGCTCCCATCACAACGCTTGCGATGGGAGCAACTCTAAAATGGCGTACACCACGTGCGCCCCGTCTTTTTTATTGGTAGGGTCACGTGTGTAGTAACGCATGTGCTGGATGGGTGTGGTGTGGGTGTATATCAGCTATGAGGGAGTGTGTGTGTGCTGTTTTGACAACTAGACCTGGAACTAAGAAATCACTACAATGGAAATCTGGGCAATGTTGCGTTTTTGTTTGTTCCTGGTAGCGTAAGTGGAGTGAGCTGGCCTGACGTATGCCAGTGCTGCGCGAGGCTCCGAACCATGATTCCGGAGCTATGGGCTTGGTCCGGTCGTGAGTTATATGAGAAATCAAGTGATTCGGGTGTCCGTTTTGAAATGCTGACGTCACCCGGGTCTTAAAAGCAAATGTGTCATTATATCTGTAAAGTTCCACAACTTGGCCAACATGGAAGGTTTGGGGTATCACTGACTCTATTATTATTATTATTAGGGAGTTTTCTAAAGCGCCTGGTTACGCTCAGATGGCGTGTCCCCGCGCTATGGCAAGTGGAAAAGGCAATGCTGGGCCGCACGGTCAGGTGAATTACCGTGTATATAGGTAGGTTTTAAGCTTCTTCCTGAAGCCGAGTTCAGACGGCTCCAGTTGAAGGTCCAAGGGCAGGGCATTCCAGCTTTTCGCCGCCAGATAACGAAAAGATCTGCCTCCCATGCGAGCCTTTCTTATCCTGGGGACCTTTAGTAGGCCACCATGGGAGGAGCGCAGGGCGCAAGTAGGTGCGTATCGAGTAACCAGACTCAGAAGCGGTACTGGAGCCTTCCCAGTGAGGATGCGGTGGCAAGTGCAGAGGGCCTTAAATTCGACCCTACTCCTCACTGGGAGCCAGTGAAGGGTCTGAAGGGCTACTTTGGAAGCAGATCTCTTGGGGAATTTGAGAATCAGGTGGGCTGCCACATTCTGCAGCACCTGGAGGCGGTTTATTGCCTTACTGGTGGCTCCCAGGTGCAGCAGATTGCCGTAGTCCAGGCGCGATGTGACGAGAGCATGCACCAGTGTCCTACGGGCCGACGTAGGAAGGAGATCTAAAACCTTCCGCAGACTTTTTAGGACACTGAAGCAGATACCCACCACACGGTCTATCTGAGGGCCAAAGGACAGGTCCGTGTCGAACCAAACTCCAAGGTTCCTAGCTTCCTGACAGGGAGTTGGAACTTCGCCTAAGCATGAGGGCCACCACGCCGACGACCAAACAGATGGATTCCCCCCCACCACGAGCACCTCGGTCTTGCTGCCATTTAACTTGAGACAGTTGGTGGACATCCAGGCTTCAAGTTCTTGCATGCAAGCTTTGAAACTGTCAACCGCAAGACCGGGTGCACGCGAAAGGGAGATAACCAACTGCGTGTCGTCAGCATAGGACACTATGCGTAGACCATGGCTTTCGACAATAGGTGCCACCGGGGAGACGTAAAGATTAAATAGGGTGGGGCTCAGGGACGAGCCCTGGGGCACGCCCTGTCCCAACCCGATTTCCCTGGAATAGCATTCCCCCTGGCGAACCTGAAAGCCTCTCCCTGTCAGGAAGGATTGGATCCATTCGAGTGCAGCGCCAGATATCCCGCCACTGTTCAGACACTGTAGCAAGGTGGTATGAGCTACAGTGTCGAACGCTGCACTCAGGTCCAATAGGATGAGGGCCATGGTCTGGCCCTCATCCACCCCCTGGCGTAAGGTCTCCACAGCCAACAGAAGTGCTGATTCGGTTGAGTGGCGGGGACGGAAACCAAACTGGGTGTCGTGCAGGAGGGCAGCCTCCTCCACGAAGTCCATCAGTTGCATGTTTACCGTTCTTTCTGCCCCTTTGGCCAGGTATGGCAGAAGGGAAATGGGTCGGAGGTTCTCCAACTTTTCGAAGCTGATGTTGGGCTTCTTTCTAAGAGGTAGAACCACTGCCTGTTTCTCTGGGCACGGTCCTAGTACGAAATGACACGTCCAGCAAGTGTCTGATATAAGGTTCTAGCACTATCAGGCTTTCCGCTAGCCGTTTCGGCGTGGTTGGGTCCCGTGGGGAGCCGGACTTAACGGACCTACAGATCTTTAAAAGGGCCTCCGGGGCCGGGGTGGCAAAGTTGACCAGAGTGTGTCTATCCCCCCATTCCCTCGGGACTTCCACAAACTCCGCCCCTGCGGTGGAATGACTGGGGAAGGCTGAGTAGATCTTCGCTACTTTCTCGGCAAAGGAGTCTGCAATCCTATCGCAGGATTCCACCGAGCAATCGTCGGGGTGATGGCTGGATTCCCCCCGGAGAGAGTTTTATAGAGCAGAAACAATTCCTTTGCCGAATTCCCAGCTTCACTAATCCTGATGGCATAATATGCTGCTTTGGACTTCCTGATTAGCCATGATAGGTTTGCCTCTCATTTAGGAAGATCTCCTTAGCATCTGCGCTAAAAAGCCCCTGGCCACTTTCTTTCAGCGCGCTTCAGTGCTGCTTTCACAGCACGAAGCTCATCACTATACCACGGGGCTGTTTTTTGTGTGCGGCCGCCTGATTTAACGTGGGAGAGTGGGGCCGTGCAATCAAGTGCCTCGGTGATGCGATTACAGAGGTTGATATTTGCAGTATCCGCATCATCCCCCCTAGGGCTCCCCCCTCCGGTCAATGCTGCACAAAATTTAGCCTGGGAGAAGGTAGCCCATCTCCGCCTAGGATGGTGCAATAGTGCGGGCTCCGGCAATCTTGCCCCTGGGATGCGTATAGAGAATGGTACCAGATGATGATCCGACCAGTGGATAGGAATAGGAGTCATAGCTTCTAGTTCTCCCAAGTTGACAAATATGGGATCTAGCAAGTGGCCCAGCTGATGAGTAGGACCCCCTACTATCTGGTTTAACTGGAGGGCTCCCAACGTCTGACAGAAGTCCCTGGCAGCGTTGTCCATGGGGTCATTCAGATGTAAATTAAGATCCCCTAATACCAGGAACTTGTCTCTGCGCAACGCGGCCTCCATAATGCCTTCTACCAGACTCTCCCCAAATCTGGCCATAGGGCCTGGAGGTCTATAGATCAGAAGACCCTTCAGCGTGTATCCTTCCTTAACTTTAATGGTGAAACTCCCTGCCTCACTATCCAGGATGGGGGAGCGGTCTAGCTGACATCGTAGGTTTTGCTTGGCTACAATAGGGATGCCCCCTCCTCTACCATTAGGTCTATCCAGCCTAAGCATTGTATAGCCCTCTGGTAGCGCCTCTAAGGCATCAGGGGTTGAGCATTCATCTAACCACGTCTCTGTGAGAAACACAAGATCCCACTGTTTTTCAGTGTGGAGATCATAGAGATCTAGATTATGTTTCCGCAGGGAGAGTGCGTTGAGCAGGCCGCAGGCCAGGTTGTGGCCCCTCGAGGCCACCACCCTGGCAGAGTCATAGGAGAAGTGGCAGTGCTCACAGACCCTGGTGTCCTCCACTCGCATGTTATGCAGACATGAATTGGAAAAGGTACTGCGGAGAGCCAACAACTCCTGCCTGCTCCTCCATCATAGTTGCACACATAAAAGATGGTGGACATGACGTATTTCTGCGATTGTGAATGTTTGTTGTACATTCAGTGGAGTGTTGTAGCTGTAGTAATACAGGGCTGTGAAAGGTTTAATGCAGTTTTGGGCACATGAAGGGCAGCTAATATATATACCTATGTGGTCATTCAGGTAGAGTGAAGAATTTGATGCTGGAAATCAGTGTTCGAGTCTTGGAGTTGCGTCCACATCCTGTTATTGTAGAGAAATGATGTAATCTACGCGTGCCTGAAAATGTACAGTAAATACGGTGCTTATGTAAATTGCTGATATACTTTTGGGTTGATTTTGCGCTTTATAAATATGCTTTAAAAAAGCCCACACTGACTGTCACAGGAAAGATGGTTGCATACGCTATTTATAGTACAATATAATGTGGTAGGACCCTGGGGCAGCATTTTAGAAACATAATAAATACACAGACACAGATAGATAGTTGAAGTGGGTACGGGCACGTGTGCTCAACTCCATTTTATTACGTTGTTGTTGGTAACAAGTAGAATAGTAATCATGATATCATTACACAGATATTTAATCATAAACGGTTTATGACTTCTGTTGTACAAATGTAGGTGCATTGTATGTGAAATAATACACAGAACATTCTATCGTAAAGGATTTATGAGTTGTGGTGCATTGTGGTAGGGGCGGTTTGTGTGCAGCCTGCGATGATGCGTGGTCCAGGCAGACAGCACTGGTAAAAATGTGTTTTGACTATTGAATTTTGCCTTAACAAGGGCACGTGGCGATTATTTATGGTGTACTGAGTTAGTGGTCCGTTTGGCGTTTATCGTGTGCTCACCCTGCGATGATGCGTGGTCTGAGCGGGCTGTACTGAAATCATTCATTGTTGTATACTGGACTATATGAACTTTGAATGGGACAAAAAAAGTACTATCAATTGCTCTGCAAACTAGTTCTACTGTTTGCTCCCCATAACAAATTAAACGATTGCACTTCACTCTGTGCATTCTAACTTTCTCAAATTGTGGACGTATGTCTGGTGGCGATGTTGAAGGTGATACCCCAGAGGTACTTGGTATTGCTGGTGGTGGAGGTACATTTTGGCACAATCCTCTACATTCTTTTTTATCATAGTTCACAGAATGCAACGATTGAAGGTGGTAGCGCATACTAGCAGTGCAACAGCACTATTTTTTTCTCTGCTTTAAATAAATCGAGGCTGAATTTAATACTGTCTATAGTGTAGATGAAAAGGTAAATTCAAGTTGTGAACCCTACTGTGCACAGTATACATGGAAGCTAGTAGTCAGTACAATTATAGAACAGTGCTTTTGTTCACTTTTTTTAAACAAAATCTGAATACATACAGTATAATTGACTGCATTAAATAATTCAAGGTTGAATTTCCTACTGTCTGTAGTGTATATGCAAAGGTGAATTCAAGTTGTAAACCCTTCTGTCCGCAGTGTACATCTTAGGTTGGAGTGCATCATCTGCAATTATGATTGACGTGGAAGATAGAATATGTATGCAGCGTGCATTTCATTATTGAACTAAATTTATAAGTGATATCAAATAAGTTTTTCTAGGAAGCATAATAAAGGGATATTGTGTAGGGTTTGATAGGTGTTATACTTACTTTGGTTTACACTGAGATAGTGATATGTAAAACAAGAAGGTTCTGCGGAGCCTGCGAGGATGCGTGGTCCAAGCAGGCTGTATTGATAGTAATGTTTTTTGTGTTGTGAATGGTGCCTTAGTAAGGCCACGTGATAATCATTTTAGGTGCACTGAGCTACTAGTACCTTTGGTGCTTAGCATGTACATGTCCTGCGATGATGCATGGTCTGGGGGGGAGGCGGAGGGAAAGTAATTGAAGTAATGTGTTTTGTCGATTGGATTCTGCATAAATTCCACTTAAAAGTGATAGTATGCCTCATTGCTGACATAAAACTGACAACACAGTAGTATTTTTCTCCCTTAAGTAAATCGAGAGTAAATTTTATGTTGTTTGTAGTGCTTATGCGGCACTGGTATGAAGCCGTAAGTTCTTTTGATAGCAGTGTACGTTTGAAAACAGAACTCACTGTTTTTTGTGGCATTCTATTACAAAATAGTCTTTGCCTTACATAAATCAAGGATATCTTGAATGCTGTCCGTAGTGTTGATGGAAAGCTGAATTCAAGTTGTGAACCCTGCTGTCCGCAGAGTACATATATGGCAGTAGTCCACAGAAACATTGACAAATGCTTTTTTTCACTGAAAAAAACATAGGTTTCAAGCAGGTTATAGTTAGGAATTAGCATATAAAAAAACCTTAGAAATTCACTGAAAAAAACATAGGTTTTAGGGTTGTTATAGTTAGCTGGACATTTCACTCATACAAAACCATTTAAATTCCTCTGTTATAGTTAGTTGTACTAACTGTAATTCTTGCGCCCGCAATCCACTGGTGATGTTGTCACATATTACATCATTCATTACATGGTCAGTGACATCACTGATGCCATCTCAAACGACATCACTGATGACAACTAACTATAATAGAGGAATTTCAATGGTTTTGTATGAGTGAAATGTTCAGCTAACTATAACACCCCTAAAACCTATGGTGAATTTTAAGGGTGGGCGTAAAATCCGTTTCGCGGCCGAATTTGTGGATTTTCCGCGATTTCTCGATCCGCGAATCTCGCGAAATCGCGGTAAAATCCGCGAATCAGCGGGGACGAACTTTCAGCCAAGCAAGGGTTACAGCAGCAGGTGCAAAAGTTGAACCTAATTTCTTTGTAACCTTTTACAAAAGGGTTACAAAGAAATTAACTTCAACTTGGGCACCTGTTCCTAAGTGCTTCCTTGGGCCTCGTTGCCTACTTGCAACTATTCTCTGACCCTGCTCTGACCCTTGAAGCAGGGTCAGAGAATAGTTACAAGTAGGCAACAAGGCACCTGTCCCAGGAATTAAACCTCATCAGGAAGCACTTACAGATATAAAAAAAAACAGGAAGAAGGGAGAGGATGGCAAATACACCCATTTTGAGTTGTCAGGAGGGGTTAAACTAAAAGAGACCTTTACAGCACAATTTTCATATGCATTTTGCTAAAAATAAAAAGCTGTATGTTCTGTAGGGGCAACTCAGGAATCTGGCCCGTCAGAGATCCGGCCTCTCTTTCTTTCTCTCGTTCTCTCTCTCCCTCTCTTTCTCTCTCTCTCTTTCTCTCTATCTATCTCTCTCTTCCTCTCCTTTCTTGCTCTATTTATCTCTTTCTCTCTCTCTTTCAAGTTCTTCCTCTTTCTCTGCTTATCTCTTTCTTTCTCCGTTGTTCTCTCTCTCTTTCTCTCTATCTCCCTCTCTTTCTTTCTCTCTCTCACATCCTATCTTTCTCGCTCTCTCTTTCTCTTTCTTTCATACTCACTCTCCCTCTTTCTCTCTCTCTTTCTCTTTCTCTCTCTCATCCTCTCTCTCTTCCTCTCTGTGTGTCTTTCTCTCTTTCTCTCTCTCTTTCCATGTCTCTCTCTCTCTTTTACTTTCTTGCTCTTTCTCTGTCTCTTTCTTTCTTTCTCTCTCGTTCTCTCGTTCTCTCTCACTCTCTTTCTCTCTCTCGATCCCTCTCTCCTCTTCTCTCTCCCTCTCTTTCTCTCCCTTTCTCTCTCTCACATCCTCTCTTTCTCGCTCTCTCTTTCTCTCTCTTTCTTTCTCTCTCACTCTCCCTCTTTCTCTCTCTCTTTCTCTTTCTCTCTCTCATCCTCTCTCTCTCTCTCTCTGTGTGTCTTTCTCTCTTTCTCTCTCTCTTTCCATGTCTCTCTCTCTCTTTCTCTCTCTCTTTCACTTTCTTGCTCTTTTGCTGTCTCTCTCTTTCTTTCTCTCTCATTCTCTCTCTCCCTGTTTCTTTCTTTCTTTCTTTCTTTCTTACTTTCTTTCTCTTCCCTCTCTCTCTTACTCTCTCTTTCTCTTTCTCTCCCTCTCTTTCCCTCTCTCCCTTTCACTTTCACTTTCTTGCTCTTTCTCTGTCTGTCTCTTTCTTTCTTTCTCTCTCTCTTTTCTTTCTTCTTTCTTTCTTTTGTTCTTTCTTTCTTTCTTTCACTCACTCTCTCTCTCCCTCCCTCTCTCTCTCTATCTCTCTCTCTTTCTCTCTTTTGAAACATTGCAAAGATCTCGTAGATAACAAAGTACAAACAAGCATTTGCAATGCAATAGGTCTCGCATGTTTTGTATTTACGTGACTTAGCTGTATTGATATTACAAATTACAATGGCTTTTAATTTTTAAATAATTAATACTTAAATAAAAGTGATTTTAATTTATAATGGCAATAGCTTAAACTTTTGTAAATACCTTTTGTGAAGATTATGTTCAGTGTATTTTATTGTGACGAAAATCCAAGAACAGAAGTGAAATATTAACATATTTTTGTGACATTTGTAATAAGGTTTGAAACATTGAGAGAACATATTTGAACCAGTTGTTGTTGAATGGTTGCGCAGATTGATGTTGGGGTGTTGCTGAGTGGTGCTGTGGTGGTGCTGAGTGGTGCTGTGGTGATGCTGAGTGGTGCTGTGGTGGTGCTGAGTGATACTGGGATGGTGTTGGGTGTTGCTGGGGTGGTGCTGAGTGGTGCTGTGGGGGTGTTGAGTGATGCTGTGGTGGTGCTGAGTGATGCTGTGGTGGTGCTGAGTGGTGCTGTGGTGGAGCTGAGTGATAATGTGGTGGTGCTGAGTGATGCTGTGGTGGTGCTGAGTGATGCTGTGGTGGCACTGAGTGGTGCTGTGGTGGTGCTGATTGCTGCTGTGGTGGTGCTGAGTGATGCGGTGGTAGTGCTGAGTGATGCTGTTGTGGTGCTGAGTGGTGCTGTGGTGGTGCTGAGTGATAATGTGGTGGCGCTGAGTGATGCTGTGGTGGCGCTGAGTGATGCTGTGGTGGCACTGGGTGGTGCTGAGTGGTGCTGTGGTGGTGCTGGGTGATGCTGTGGTAGTGCTGAGTGATGCTATGGTGGTGCTGAGTGATGCTGTGGTGGTGCTGAGTGATGATGTGGTGGTGCTGAGTGATGCTGTGGTGGTGCTGAGTGGTGCTGTGGTGGTGCTGAGTGATGCTGTGGTGGTGCTGAGTGATGCTGTGGTGGTGCTGAGTGGTGCTGTGGTGGTGCTGAGTGTTAATGTGGTGGTGCTGAGTGATAATGTGGTGGAGCTGAGTGATGCTGGGGTAGCGCTGAGTGATAATGTGGTGATGCAGAGGGCAGAAAGGCACAAAAAGCAGTCTAACAAAGGGCAGGAGGGCAGAAAAACAAGGGAAAAACGAGTCTAACAGAGGGCAGAAGGGCACAAAAAAACAGTCTAACAGAGGACAGAAGGGCAGAAAAACAAGGGAAAAACGAGTCTAACAGAGGGCAGAAGGGCACAAAAAACGAGTCTAATGGGGCAGAAAGGCACAAGAACGAGTCTAACATGGGGCAGAATGAATCCCGCCCTGCATGTTTGTCCACGAAGATGCCACCTTTTTGTGCAATACCTCTACTCAACTGGGTTACTTTCTACTGTCTAATCAGTAAGTGCTCCCTCGTTGGCTAAATGTATAGGGGCAGATTTACAATAACTGGCGCATCCCCAGGGATGCGCCAGTTATTGTGCGCCGCAGCTCCGCCACCCATGGTGCGCCGCATTTACAATGCGACGCACCATGTGGCAAAAACGGCACAGATGCGTCACGCATCTGTGCCGTAACAACAACGCATTGCTGGAGATGCGTCGCGCTTGCGACGCAGCTCCAGCAATGCTCTGGGGGGGCCCTATCCCCCCAATGCTGCATCAAGCCATGCGCCTGCTTCAAGCAGGCGCAGGGTTTTGACGCAGCATTGGCCTAAAAGTGACTGAGTGAAATCTTGTAGATTTCACTCAGCCACTTTTAGGAGGCTGAGTCGGAACGCCTCCTGATGGCGCAGGGCTTTACAACGTGACGCATCTCACAGAGAGATGCGTCACGTTGTTAATACCCAGCACCATGGCACATCTTTTGTGCTGCCGCTGCGTCACAAAAGGTCTCGGTAGAGGGTGGCAGTGGTGAACCAGAGGGTGGCAGTGATGAACCAGAGGTTGACAGTGATGAACCATAGGGTGACAGTGATGAACCAGAGGTTGACAGTGATGAACCATAGGGTGACAGTGATGAACCAGAGGGTGGCAGGGGTAAACCAGAGGGTGACAGTGCTGAACCAGAGGGTGGCAGTGCTGAACCAGAGGGTGGAAGGGGTGAACCAGAGGGTGGCAGCGGTGAATCAGAGGGTGACAGTGCTGAACCAGAGGGTGGCAGTGCTGAACCAGAGGGTGGCAGGGATGAACCAGAAGGTGGCAGGGGTGAACCAGAAGGTGGCAGTGATGAACCAGATGGTGACAGGGGTGAACCAGAGGGTGGCAGTGGGGAACCAGAGGGTGGCATGGGTGAACCAGAGGGTGGCAGTGGTGAACCAGAGAGTGGCAGTGGTGAACCAGAGGGTGGCAGTGCTGAACCAGAGGGTGACAGAGGTTAACCAGAGGGTGGCAGTGGTGAACCAGAGGTGCTGTGATGAACCAGAGGGTGGCAGTCGTGAACCAGAGGGTGACAGTGGTGAACCAGAGGGTGACAGTGCTGAACCAGAGGGTGGCAGGGGTGAACCAGAGGGTGCTGTGAAGAACCAGAGGGTGGCAGTGGTGAACCAGAGGATGGCAGGGGTGAACAAGAGGGTGGCAGTGGCGAACCAGAGGGTGGCAGTGCTGAACCAGAGGGTGACAGTGGTTAATCAGAGGGTGGTAGTGGTGAACCAGAGGTGCTGTGATGAACCAGAGGGTGGCAGTCGTGAACCAGAGGGTGGCAGTGGTGAACCAGAGGGTGGCAGTGGTGAACCAGAGGGTGACAGTGCTGAACCAGAGGGTGGCAGTGGTGAACCAGAGGGTGACAGTGCTGAACCCGAGGGTGGCAGGGGTGAACCAGAGAGTGGCAGTGCTGAACCAGAGGGTGGCAGTGGTGAACCAGAGGGTGGCAGGGGTGAACCAGAGGGTGGCAGGGGTGAATCAGAGGGTGGCAGTGGTGAACCAGAGGGTGGCAGTGCTGAACCAGAGGGTGGCAGTGGTGAACCAGAGGGTGGCAGGGGTGAACCAGAGGGTGGCAGGGGTGAACCAGAGGGTGGCAGTGGGGAACCAGAGCGTGGCATGGGTGAACCAGAGGGTGGCAGTGGTGAACCAGAGAATGGCAGTGGTGAACCAGAGGGTGGCAGTGCTGAACCAGAGGGTGACAGTGGTGAACCAGAGGGTGGCAGTGCTGAACCAGAGGGTGACAGTGGTTAACCAGAGGGTGGCAGTGGTGAACCAGAGGTGCTGTGATGAACCAGAGGGTGGCAGTCGTGAACCAGAGGGTGACAGTGGTGAACCAGAGGGTGACAGTGCTGAACCAGAGGGTGGCAGGGGTGAACCAGAGGGTGCTGTGATGAACCAGAGGGTGGCAGTGGTGAACCAGAGGATGGCAGGGGTGAACAAGAGGGTGGCAGTGGCGAACCAGAGGGTGGCAGTGCTGAACCAGAGGGTGACAGTGGTTAATCAGAGGGTGGTAGTGGTGAACCAGAGGTGCTGTGATGAACCAGAGGGTGGCAGTCGTGAACCAGAGGGTGGCAGTGGTGAACCAGAGGGTGACAGTGCTGAACCAGAGGGTAGCAGGGGTGAACCAGAGAGTGGCAGGGGTGAACCAGAGGGTGGCAGGGGTGAATCAGCGGGTGGCAGTGGTGAACCAGAGGGTGGCAGTGGTGAACCAGAGGGTGGCAGTGGTGAACCAGAGGGTGGCAGGGGTGAACCAGAGGGTGGCAGGGGTGAACCAGAGGGTGGCATGGGTAAACTAGAGTGTGGCAGTGGTGTACCAGAGAATGGCAGTGGTGAACCAGAGGGTGGCAGTGCTGAACCAGAGGGCGACAGTGGTTAACCAGAGGGTGGCAGTGGTGAACCAGAGGTGCTGTGATGAACCAGAGGGTGGCAGTCGTGTACCAGAGGGTGGCAGTGGTGAACCAGAGGGTGACAGTGCTGAACCAGAGGGTGCTGTGATGAACCAGAGGGTGGCAGTGGTGAACCAGAGGGTGGCAGTGGTGAACCAGCGGGTGGCAGTGGTGAACCAGAGGGTGGCAGTGCTGAACCTTAGGGTGACAGTGGTTAACCAGAGGGTGGCAGTGGTGAACCAGAGGTGCTGTGATGAACCAGAGGGTGGCAGTCGTGAACCAGAGGGTGGCAGTGGTGAACCAGAGGGTGACAGTGCTGAACCAGAGGGTGGCAGGGGTGAACCAGAGAGTGGCAGTGCTGAACCAGAGGGTGGCAGTGGTGAACCAGAGGGTGACAGTGCTGAACCTTAGGGTGACAGTGGTTAACCAGTGGGTGGCAGTGGTAAACCAGAGGTGCTGTGATGAACCAGAGGGTGGCAGTCATGAACCAGAGGGTGGCAGTGGTGAACCAGAGGGTGACAGTGCTGAACCAGAGGGTGGCAGCGGTGAACCAGACAGTGGCAGTGCTGAACCAGAGGGTGGCAGCGGTGAACAGGAGGGTGGCAGGGGTGAACCAGAGGGTGGCAGGGGTGAACCAGAGGGTGGCAGTGATGAACCAGAGGGTGGCAGTGGTGAACCAGAGGGTGCTGTGCCCATACACGACTGCATGGGTAACTTCGCCAGGCAAGCGGCCCGCGAACACGCAAAAAGACCCGCGAACACGAAAAAAAACCCGCGAACACGCAAAAAACCCCGCGAACACGCAAAAAACCAAAAATCCGCAAATTCGTACGAATTCGCGGATTTTGCAGATTGCGAATTCGTTTTCGCGTGAATTCGCGGAACGCGAATTCGCAAATTTCGTCCATACTTAGTGAATTTCTAAGGTTTTTTGAATGCTAATTCCTAACTATAACCTGCGTGAAACCTATGTTTTTTTCAGTGAATTATATATATATACACATATATATATATATATATATATATATTCACTGAAAAAAACATAGGTTATAGACCATATATAGTTAGGAATTAGCATTTACAAAACCTTGAAAATTCACTGAAAAAACCATAGGTTATAGACCATATATAGTTAGGAATTAGCATTTAAAAAACCTTATTTTACTCACACAAAACCATTGAAATTCCATATATAGTTAGTTGCACTAACTATATATCGCGCACCCGCAATCCACTGCTGATGATGTCACATATTACATCATTCATGACATGGTCAGTGACATCACTGATGACATCACTGATGACATCTCAAATGACATCACTGATGACATCACTGATGACATCATCCAGTGATTATGTGTTTCTGTAAAGTTTAAATATGTTTTACATATTGAAGAATGAGTGGATGTATAAGTGTCTGAATGAAGGTTTTAGTAGGTGCGTGATTGACTGTATGAGTGACTGATTAAATGCGTCCTACTGAATGCACGGGTTAGTGACTAAACTGTCTGAAAGTGTGCATCAGTATGTCTGTTGTTGTGCAAGCTGCTGCATGTGTTGATCAGTAGCTATATGAGTGGCTATATGGGTTATTGATTGGTTGCACAAGTATTTGTATGGGAGACTGAGTGTGTGTATGGCTGGCTGGGAGGTGTGTGACTCTGTGCAGATCAATGTGTACTTGTATCAGTGATTGTATAAGAGAGTAAGTATGTGTTAGTATATGTTTCAAAAATGTAAGGTGTTCTGTGTTTAACTGTATAGATGAGAAAATGGAAGTGTGATTGATTCTTTTCAGGACTGACTAGGTGTGTGAGTAACTCCATGGATGAGTGGCAGAGTGTGAGTGTCTGTATAGGTGTATGAGTGCATATGATAGTGTTTTAAAGATGAGTGATTGTATGTATGAATGATTGTATGGGTGAATGAGTGAATGTGTGTGTAGACATAGGAATCAGTGAGTGCGTATGTAGTAACTAGTATTGGTGTGTCAATGGTTTCAAAAATTATACTCTGTATTTAACACTGGGTGTAACGGAGGTTATATTAGAGTGTGAGGAGATGCATTGTATTATCACATGAATGATATCATCAGTGATGTGATCATTGATGTCAAATGAGATGTCATCAGTGATGTCATCAGTGATGTCATTTGAGATGTCATCAGTGATGTCATCAGTGATGTCACTGACCATGTCATGAATGATGTAATATGTGACATCATCAGCAGTGGATTGCGGGTGCGCGATATATAGTTAGTGCAACTAACTATATATGGAATTTCAATGGTTTTGTGTGAGTAAAATAAGGTTTTTTAAATGCTAATTCCTAACTATATATGGTCTATAACCTATGGTTTTTTCAGTGAATTTTCAAGGTTTTGTAAATGCTAATTCCTAACTATATATGGTCTATAACCTATGGTTTTTTCTGTGAATTTCATTGGTTTTTTAACAGCTAATATCTGTAGCTGTAAAATGTATTCTTCTTTAAATCCAAAAATATATTTTATATGTTTATGAATAATTTTTTTTTTTAAATATTTTTTTTTCTTCGTTCCCGCTTCGCGAATCGGGAAGCTTCCCGTTAGCTGACCTTGATGCCGCGAAATAGACCGCGAGCCGGTAAACGTTTCTTTACCGCAACTGCCGCGTTAGAAAACAACATCGTGACGCCTCCCGTCCGCATGACGTTTCGCGTTGTCGCGTGATACGTCATATGACGTGCTACGTTAGCGAACTCGTACGCTTACCGAGTCGCAAAGCACAGGTTTCTGGAAGCAAACCGGGAGGCCCTGCAAAGCGCGTAACGTAAACACAGCAGGTCATGTGACTTGGTAATAACACTTTTCATTGGTTCATTTCACTTTCGGTTTCCTAATGATGTAAGACTAGGTCATATGATCTAAAATGAACACTTTTCATTGGTTGAGAACTATTTTTTTTTCCCAAATGGTGAAAATCCCTCCTTCTTTCCTCACTCTGACTTTCATCATTGTGAGAGAAAGACCCTTTGTTACCAGTGAGCAATGGCTTCTTTACTAGCTTCAGCTGGTGCTTCCCCACCACCTCCACCACATCCAAGGAAGAGTGGACCACCTGCTAAAGTTATAATTCAGCAAGAAGAGGAAGAAGAGGAACAGGACGACCTAGATAATCTCCCTATTATGGCCAGAAGATCTGTTGTACCGGAAGTAACGGGACCAGAGGGCAGGGAGATGGTGCCAAATATACAAACGAGATTTCGTGAAGTAAAACAAGTCTGCGTACATTGCAGTGGAATCATTTGCTACGCAGAAAGTAGCATCACTCTGATCAACAGAGCTATTAACAATCATGCTCATGTTTGTCCGAAACTCCCCAAACAATAAATTCTTTTTTTTGTTTTCTTCCTCCTGTTGAGCCCTTTACAATGAATCGTTTTCGTTGCCCCCTCCGAAAAAAAAACAAAAAAAATATAAAACTGTTCAGAAAAATTCAAAAAAAGTAAAAAAATGTTCAGAAAAATAATAAAAAAAATATAAAACAACAAAAACAATTTAAAAAAAAGTTCTTTTCAGAACTACCTCCCCGTTATAAAAAAATTGGTTCAATATTTGCAACTGTGCCAACCTCTATTTCTCTTAGTTCGCTTCCCAGTTCGCTCCCCGGTACGCGAACCGGAAGCGAACCAAAACATTTTTTTTATAAAAAAGAACAGTAAGTATAAGGGAAGGAAACAGACAGTTATGTTAAAAGAAAGACAGCTATAGGGGAGTAAACTAGAGATACTATTACCCGTAATCCACTGCTGATGATGTCACATATTACATCATTCATGACATGCTCAGTGACATCATCAGCAGAGGATTGCGGGTAACAGTATCCCTAGTTTATTCCCTATAGCTGTGTTTCTTTTAACATAACTGTCTGTTTCCTTCCCTTATACTTACTGTTCTTTTAAAAAAAAAAAAATTTGATCTGTCAGAAACAGTGAAAGTAATGAAATATAAAAGACTACGTAGAATATGAGCACTGTATGCAACAACTTTGACACTGACAGAAGCCTCACCTTCTCCATGCCTCCTACACAGTTCTACATGTACATCATAAATGCAAACAGAACAGAATTAATTATACATGTTAAATGGTTTATTTTTGCTGTTCTCAGAATGTATCAAATTTCACTAAAACAGTGACTTGAAGGTATTCATCATATAACAGCGGGGAAAAAAAAACACAATCAAAATGATTGTGTTTAAAAAACCCATACATTACAAATCAGAATTCAGAACTCCTTAAAGTTAACTTACTTTCCATGACGGCCAAGGATGTCCTATGAACAGCTTACACTCTATTGTGCTGTTATTACTTTCAACCCGCCACTTTCTGAAAGAAAACCTCCATCGTTTTCAAAAACATGTTACATACAATAAATGACTTCTCGCTCTCTACCACACGATTCCACAAGGCCAAATCGTGTCAGAGCCATGTATAACTCTTGGATTTCTTGTAAGCCAATCCCGTCTTTTCGCATTTCCGCAACTTTCAGAATTAAAATGTTGAAGATCATTTACACAATCCTGGACTAGTAATATCTTCCCCTTCTTGCTCAATCATGTTCTACATTTCCTATCACACTGATACTGCTTACTATGAAGCAGACTTACACTACCTTTATGACTAGTACAATTATTTAATTCTCTACATCACTTTTAATCACAAAGCAATGTAAAACAGTAGACAGCATTGCAGACTTACATTCCCTCTACTCCATGTTTTGATTCGCTGCTTCAATTAGCTTATAAAAAGAAATAGTTTTTCTGAACTCATTCAAAGTGCACGTATTTCTCAATAACGTCCAGTGTTATGGTAAAAAGTTATGTCTCTGTACTACACTTATCCTCAAGGCCAAATAGTGTAGGAGCCATGAGAACTTCTTGAAATTCCTCAGAGCACATCCCGAGATTCTTTCCCTAAAATTTGGGTTTTAAAAACACCAGGTAAGAGTTTTTAAGGTCATATGGCAATTTTTTTTTGAAAATTAAAACAGAATCATTGCAGAATGACCAGCCATTTCTACACTTTAAATAAGCTGTATAATGTCCTGATGTTATTGAAGGACCATCATGATATATAATTGCTACAGTTACAAAAGTCCTTCCTGATATTGACAACTGTGAAGCCACAACATTTTTAATTAAAGTTGTCAATTTTGTTCCATCAGGCCTACATCGTTGGAACATTAAAATGACATACTGGCCATATGTTCGTATAAATAAAGTGGACATCATTTCAGATTTACATTGGCTACACTCCATGTTGTGATCAGCTGCTTTTACTAGCTTATTAAAAGAGACTGATTTACTGTCTGGCAAAGTTAAATATATAAATCTTTCTGAGTCTACACTAGTAGTAGCTGATACCCTACAGTTCTCGCAGTCATGCTGCCATTGATAAGAAAGCCCAAACAGGTGATCTACATCTACACCTTCATCATGCAATACATCAAGCATATACATTAAAAACTCCTGACAATCTTGCTGACTATTTTGAGAGAATTGTGTTTGGCCTGAACATCTGTCTAACAGATTTCGAATTTCAGACACACTTTCTATGTTTGTTCTATCAGTGCTACATTTCTCTAACACAGAATTTAACAAACTGCAAAATCTTTGATCCGAATTGACCACAATCTGTTCTTTTAAAGTTTCTAGAGAAAAGACAACATTAACCACTACATTAGCATAGCAGTTGACACCAGAACTGTTTTCAAATTGAAAACCAACAACATCTTCAACAGAATCCTTTTTGTTTCTGCTTATAATTTCAGGTTCATCAACTTTTCGTCTTTTTGCTACAACCTCCCCAGTATTGGTCACATTTCTTCGTTTCCGGCCTACCACACGTTTCTCAAACAAAGGATACTCAGGCAAATGTGACGCATACTCTCTTCTCAACCTATTGCATTCCTTAACACAATCTAGATCCGCACAAATGTTTGTGACATCACACTCAATCAAGTACAATCCCGATAAAGTTCTAACTCGTGACAATGCCACATATGCCATACCCTCCTTGAACACAGAACTGCCAATATTCACCAATGCACAGTCTACACTTAAACCTTGCGATTTATGGATTGTCACCGCATATGCCAAGCAAACAGGAAACTGCTTACGACGAACATATAAGTCTTTTACAAGCAAAAATCTAGCAGAACAACGAGCAATTAGCTGTACTTCCTCAATGCCATCAAATTTAATTTTTAAAAATTCAATTCCATCTCTATTTCTGTATTTCACAAAATCAACAACATTACCCATTGATCCATTTACCAGACCTCTTTCAACATGTAAATTCCTTCTTAAAATTATACGGCAGTTCAAGCACACATTCAGAGTCTTTTCAAAACCCGCAGTTTTAGATATACTCTTCTCTAATGAATCCAATTTTGTTTTCAGATTCTCAGACAAAATAATTGTTGATCCCATATGCTCTACTCTGTCAATAGCTTCCAATTTCACAATCTCTTGCTTTTCTAAATGCAACATTTTGTTGTTGAATTTGGCACATTCTGCAAGAGTTGGCATCAAACATATTCCAGATTTTTTCTCAGTAACTTTCTGAAAAATATTCTCAGGCACAACATCTTCGTCTGGATATAAATTTGTCAGTAATCGTGCATGTAAAGCTTCTTTCCCATGCTCGGTCACTTTTCCAATTCTAACATCTTGTAGAATAGTCTTGTAAACTTCATCCTTTGCCTGACGCATATTTTCATGCAGTTCAGCATAATTGAAGTTTAACCATATATTGACGTTGCCAATACTCCCTAAGCACTTCCTGGTATCTTCATGCGTGAGCATTTTGAACACAGGTTGCCCTTTCACTGGTGTCAGCTGCAGAAGATCTCCAAAAACAATGATGTGTTTGCCACCAAATAACACATCATACTCTGTTTTGAGAACTTCTTGCATTCTCAAATGCACAAAGGCAAGCATGACATTGGAAACCATGCTTACTTCGTCAATGATAAGAAGTTTCATTTTCCTCAAGACTCTTGAAACTTCAAAACAAGCATCTCCAGATAGCTTGTGATATTCTAATTTGTTGTCATGCTCCACTGGCAGCATCAGTAAACGATGTAAAGTAATCCCTTTAATGTTATGTGCTGCCAGTCCAGTTGGAGCGGTGACAACACAAGACAGCGATGACTCTGTCCTTTCCTGCAAATAACATGAAATTGCTTTAATAAGGAAACTTTTTCCAGTTCCCGCTTCTCCACTCACGTACAGTCGGACAGGCTTCAACGACGTACATGAGCACTCTTTCTTATCATGACTTAATCCATGATCAATTTGCATGGTAAGTTCGTCATATATTTTCCTCTGCTCAACGTTGAGTTGTCTTTCCAACTCTTCTAAGTTAACCGCATCCTCCTGAGCATGTGCCATGGCTCTTTCCACTTCATTCATAGCAGTGGCAGCTTCATTTTCGATAAGAGGTCCTCCTAGTGGATCCTGACTCAATGAAGCAGAACTCTGACTGTCCTGAGAACTGTCTCTGGCAATCTCGGCTGCAATCGTTGCTTCCTGCTCAATTTCCACATTCAACATTTCTACATATTTGGGAAAAGCAGGACATTCTATGGTCTCCTTGGCAGCATTGAAAGAGTCTTCGTAACAGAGGAAATCTCCAAGCAGTTCCTCTTCTGCACGCCAAGGCTTAAAAAGTTGCAAAAGTGCTAAATAGAAAAACTCCTTTTTTTCAGGAGATTCGCCACTCAATTTTCGATGGTTTATCAAGTGGCATTTTCTTTGCTTGACCAGACATCCCTCACTTCCTATTACAGCATACACTCCTTTCTCAGTATCTTCTTTGATGTTCCTCTTGAATATGTAATTTTGCAGAACCTCATACAGACAAACATTCTCGAGGTGACTGCTTCGATTTGGATAATATGTATCCAACATGTTGCTCTTCAAAATGTCGGTACTGTTTGGCTCCTTTTCCGCCAAATACTCAATTTCCCGCACAGGTTTCAGAACTCGATTACGCGTTGCAGCAAGACCAACACTCGCCCAAACGATACTCCTGGACTTGGCATAGAGACTTGCTGAAGACAACCGGTCAGAACATTCGTAAGCTCCGATTTCTCGATGCGACAACATCTTCAGACTGAAACTGTACAACTTCTTGCTGAGGCTCTTTTCATGGGAAATGTCCTCCCACATATCCTTCAATTCTGTCTTCTCTTTTTTGGTGATGTAAGATGTCACATACCTAGCCACAGCCATACAGTTATCAGCCACAAACTGTATATCCATGTTAGCATTCCACATGGACAAAATCACCGGGTTGTAGTCGTTGATGTACTTAGACTCTTCGTTCCTCTTCAAATTGTATGTGTTTTTAGGTGATTTCTTCATCACATTATGTCGCAGCGAAGACATCAAACTGTTCACTCTTCCTTTAGAAATCACCGATCGTGGAAAGCCGAAACGACATTTGGTGTAGAACTTGTCTTTTTTCCGGAATTTACGACGACAGTACTTTCCACATCGATGGCTTTGGAAACGTAGAACTTTTTCTCTTAGGCTTTTTTTCTCCTTTGCGTTTGGAACAGCACACGTAGAATACTGTTCTATGAAACTCATCACTGAGTCGTCTGCATCCGTTCCAAATTTAGGTGCATCCTTGATCCACAGCAACATATGTATATGAGGAGCACCTCTTGCTTGGTACTCCTTTCTCCAGAAGAAATCCAACACCTCTCCAAGAGGTGGATTCTTCTTATTCATGATGAAAGACATCATAGCTTCAAATCTATGATTGAAGTACCTGCATACATTCACTGGATCCAAAGAGCACAGTTCTCCGGGTGTCTTGAATTCGATATTTTCAATGTTTCCATTTGCCTCTCGTAGAAATTCAAGTAAGTCTTCCCAGCCATACTCGGCACAGCTCAGAGTGAGGAACCATGTGGGAGTACCTAAGTTCCTCAGCATACATTTTAAATCACCATGACGACGGTACCAGTACTCATTAGTACCACGCTGACACGCCATGAGATTAATCAGGTGAGAATCCAAAATACTGTCTTGGACATTGACTTTATCCATAAAGTCACTTGCCGAGATGTTTTGCATGTGTATACCACTTTTCAAGATGTGGTTCACTGCATATGACAGTCCAGACAGATCGCTTTCAAACAGGAGATGAAACAAATAGGGAATGCATTGTCGAAACCTAGCATCTCCTGCATACAATCGCAAAGTCCGGTATTCAGAAGCAGGAATTTGATGAGGTCGCTCATCATATCTTCCTCCCTGACCTGTTGGAAAAAGCTGTGGGAAACACCGAGCTTCCAAACTTTCCTCCCAAACACTAATGGGACTCCCTTTGGCTTGTTTCATTTGAAACAACTCAATAGCATTCCCCATGACTTCCTTGGAATGCAAAGGATGAACACTATAATGTTCATATATTTCTTCACTAGTACAGGGTTCTACTTTCTCAATTTGACCAGCACACAAATCGCTATCCTCTTCCTCACTTACTTCCTCTTCTGCAACATATACATTTTTATAGTATTTATTATATTTTTTCAAATACAATGTTGCCCTTTTGACTTTCCTAACATCTACTAAATCTTGCCATATTTTCTTATTCTTTGTCGGAACCCCATTAACTAAGATAACCAGAGGTTCCTCTTCCACTTTTTCTACTCCAATTGTGTTAATGTTTTTCTTCAAATCTAGAGGCAAATAAACAACTCTTCCCTTTAATCCTCTCTGTAAATCTGATGGAGGCAATTTCCCTGTCTTTGGCTCCATTCTTACAATAGCCTGAAAGGGATGGATACTTTGAATCAAAATAGATTCATAAGTATTTAAATCCTTCAATTCAGAAGGAATTTCAACCAATTCCAGATTATTATGAACTGCTCTAGCAGGCATCTGGTTTTCATTTAATTTGTTACAACAATAAGTACACACACGTTGATCCAATCCCAAATCAAAACAATTTTCTACCATCAAGTATGTTGTAAAATCCTTCCATTCACTATTATTTTCCCTTTCACTTTTTCCATATAAATCCACTAACTTAGTCTGATTCTTATAATAAGTGCGTCGACAACACACACAAGTGAAATTTGGCCTCTCACTTGATTTCACCTCAAACGTCGCAATTTCCCTCTGGAAATTATCTGTACTGGAAACCTGTACACTATCTTCCACATTACTCTCTTCTTCTTGGTCAATTTCAACATTCTCCTCTTTACTTCCAAAGTAACAAAACTCAATTTCTTCACATATATTCTTCACATCTATTTCAGAACCATGCAAAAGAGCAGCGCATAATTGTTTTAGAATAATTGCTGGACTCTTAGCATAATACAACATTCTAACTAATTTCCTCACTTTATTATGATGCACTGCTAGCATCCTGAAATGATGAAAAACACTCTGGCATACTCTCCTGGAAAGACAAGCCAGTGAATGACCATGCAAACCTATCACTTCTCTCACTCTGCAAGGATCTAATTCTTGCAACAACTTCATTTTCTGCTTCAAACTTTTCTTACTAAATGACCGTATAAAATCACAAAGCAAATTGATGGAATCCTGTCGTACACTGCAAATACTACTACACTTCCAGGTGTACACAGGACCCTTAGGACGTCTCCCTAAAACCTCATTACCTAACACCTCTTCTATCTCTGTTCTCACAAGTTTTTCTTTTTCAACTGGACAACCATCTTTCACTTCATAAGCTCGACCACTGGTGTCAACTGCATGCACCAAATCATTATCCTGGAAATAACTCTCCTCATTAAAAAATGCCTCAGAGCTTGAACTATGCATCCATTCTCCAGAAAAAACTTCACAAAAATTACTACGATTAACTATTCTCTTCCATCTACTATTTCTTTTGAAATCATAAATTACCTTGTTTAGCTTCCTAATTCTATTGATTGTCAAAATAAATAACTTACGTTTAATTTCAAATGCCTGATCAATAACTTTCTCAACTATTTTTTTTCTCTTATAAAAAACCACTTTCTGCTGACCTTTCTTAATATTTTTTAACAAATTCCCAATTATCCTGTTGCGGAACATTCGTTTACGAATATCCCTAAACTGTTGTTTCCTTCTACTTTCATGCATAGAGTTATCTCTTACTCTAGCAGTAACATTTCTCATTGGCCTTTCCTTACCATTTGAATTCTGTCTCCTTTTCTGGAGTGAAACATTTTCTGTAGTAATATTTTTTTTACTACACATATTTCTTATGACTGTTTTTCGACTCTTACCCGGTGCTTTCTTGGTGACTTGACAAATCTTTTTGTTAGAGGACTGCTGCAATATTCCATGCTCCTGCTGTCTTTGACGTTTTCCAGCCTTTCTTACTCTTTCTTTGCTAGGCATCCTAAAATCTTGAAATAATCTGCAGTTGAATCTGTGGTAAAATATAATAAAAAATGTTATTAACCACTATTACCCAACAGTAAATTAATAACAGTCATCAAAAACTTAACACACTACTTAAGTATATAATATACTGAAGCCTATCTCCAATTTTTCACTGAACAGGACTCATCTCTTCTTAACCTTGGATAAACCTCACCTACTCTGTGTCCCCTGCACATAATTAAATGTAAAGGGGCAGATTTATATTAACTAGCACATCCCCAGGGATGCACCAGTTAACGTGCACCGCTGCTCTGCCACCCACGGTGTGCCGCATTTACAATCAGATAGGACAAAGCTACATCAAAACCCTGCGCCTGCTTGAAGCAGGCATAGATCTTGACGCAGGTAGGCTGAAAGCTAAAGCAACAACTAAGTGTCGTGTGCAGAAGTTACAAAAAAGGAAAAATGGCGTTTAAACCAGTAATGAGACCATGCTAACGTAATACAGAGTAAAAATATCCAGGATCTACATCAGTTTGGGGTTCACGAACCTGGCAGGTACAAGGCACTGAGGCTTTCCACCGTGCATGTCTCATCCCAAAACATATGTTGTTTGTGAATGAAACAATTTCCCAGACCAAATGCTTTGGATTGGCTACTTCTAAAAAATTAAACACCCCTACTATCCCGGAGTTAGAGGAATACGATGGTTGGAGTAATTTTACTCGTTGTCTATTAAAGATTTACAGGCCCTACTCCGTAATTCTTCCTTTAACATTTCCAGTATAAATCCAAAAGGTTGACTGCTTTGGCAACGTGCCTTATCCACGGTTTAATAACGCTGCCTTTTGCTTTATATAAGTTTTCAAATTGTATGAAATATATACCAATAGGTCGTTATTAACCTTTAGGTAGTGGTTTTCTTCATCAAGTCTGGTCGCTTCCATACACATACAGATTTTCAAAGATGATCAAGAACTTTATCTGAATGGAGAGGAATGCACTGAGACGCCAGATCATTCACTAATGTGTAGGCACAGACAGTTACACGGTTCATGCAACAAACACCGACCAAATATGGCTTGCGTGTTGCAAGGCACGCCAGTTCCTGCTATCATCCCCACGTTCAAGTTCTTCGAAAATGGTAGTTATTTGATGCTCAATAATGAAGATTGTTCTGGGTTAATTAAAAGTATTCATTTTATCGTAACAGTAAATGAACGGGTTATTTGCTGCAGAAATGTTCTATTTCCTCCCACACATGAACATAGGGAGTTTTCAATCTGGCCACAAATACCAACCTTGGGAGCACATTTCAACAGCATGGCAAGAATAAGAGCTCTTTTGTCTCAGAGAGAGGTGGCCTTGAGTTCGGCCCGTGAAACTTTCGTGCTTCACATAGCGAACACCCGTACAGAGGTGCAGACCCTTTTAAATACAGATTCGACTTTGCATTTCAGCAAGATTACCCATTCATTTCCATGCAGCAGGAGGGCCATAGGAATGAAGGTGCAATTTGCGATTAGCAATTACCTCATCGCAAATTACGAATTTTTCCGACGGTGCAGGGGTATCTCAAGAACACCCTGCTGCACCCCTGAAAAAAAAATTTGGGGTCATATGGCGCACATAAATTTTGAAAACATTCCTTTACCTCAAAAACGATTTTCAACTCATAATTTGAAAACACTGCACATGGGGAAATGACTTAAAATGTCCTTAAGACACATAAAAGCATTTTTTGATTGCCTTTGCAGCATGTTTCAGTCACCTTTAACATGCCTATGTAACGGAAACATTCAAAATCTAAATTTGCCATGCACAGGTGGGAGCATATTTACAAGCAATTTGCTCCACAGACAAACTTCTTACATTGAAATGGGAAAAATAACATCAGAGACTCTCAATTACCTTATAAAGAAGCAGACACCATTATGTCCTTCTCATCAATATTAAAACCATTGCTTTTTCTCAAAAACGATTTACAAGTCATAATTTGAAAACACTCCACAGCTCCTATGCACATAAAAGCCCTGTCAGTACTAATACTTCACATTTTCTCCAATTACAATTTCTCAAAGAAACAAAATCTATTTGTGAAACACTTGAGACAAAGCAACATTTGAAAAACACAACTTTCTTCATAATTTTCTCCTTAAAGCACACTATTTTCTATCTAAATTAAAGAAATTTTTTCTCACCTTAGCAAATACTTTGAGTTTCAAAACAGTCTCAGAAACACACCAATTTGTCTTCAGCAGAGCAAAAGGTATGCACTCCAGAGTCTGCAGCTATCAAAAGCACAGAAATGCTGTAATTCCTCACACAGATCTCTCATGTCACCCAATCAAAACTCTTCCCTCACTTTTTTTCAAAGCAAAACCCTTCCCCCCTCTGCCCCCTCTCTGCTTTTTCTGCATAGCAACCACCTCTTGCAAGACCTCTCACACAACAATGTTGCAATTGAACTCTGAACTCTCAGTGCACCTGCATATCCAAAGCATTCTTTCATTTAATGATTTTTTCTTCGCCACTCAAAATACATCTTTCAACGAACTCATCCATGCACACTAACTTTCTGTTTTCAGCAATCAAAATCCACCAATCACTCTTACTGCTTCATTAACACAGAAACTCCTCAGTTTTTTTCATTTTACACTCTCATTTTTTCAACTGCCATTTCATTGCCACACTTCATCTGACTGCAGGAGAACCTTCTCTCGCCATGTTTTCTGTCTGGATTGTTGGACATAGCTACATCTATTGGGCTCAAAGGTACGCTGAAAACAGGAATTTACCTAACCTCAATTTACAAGATGTGGAAATTAAGTGGTTTGGCCACAGAGGATTAAAATGTCACCAATTGATACCATTGGTGAAAACCTTTATGCATTTGCCAAAACCTGACCTGTTAATTGTGCACTGTGGAGGTAATGATTTGGGCACTTTGACTGGGGTAGGTCTGGAAATGCTTTTAAAGGACACCTTTGAGCAATTGATGGCACTTTTTCCTCAGACTGCCTTGGTATATTCAAATATATGCCAAAGACAGAAATGGAGGTGGTCGAACCAATTTTGTCCACAAATTGAGAAATCGAGGAAGCATGTAAACAAATCTGTTTCAGCTTACATGAGAGACCATGGAATGGGCTCCCTGTACAACAATAACTTGCGTTACTACATGCAAGATATCTACAGAGGAGATGGAGTTCACTTCTCAGATGAGGGCAACAGAGTTTTCACTCTGAATTTAAGAATGTGCATTGGTACCTACTTATAAGTACCTAAATGTACCATAAACCCAAAAGCTCTTCTCAGAGCTACCCTACATCTGATCACTCACAATTATTATTGTACTCTAACTTTTTTCACTAATTTTCAAGAAAGTACGCTCCCCAGAACGCTTCCCGGTTCGCGAACCGAGCGCACTCCACGCAAAAAAACTAAAAAAACGGTATATATTTTTTTGCCCTGCGAGAACCTTTCAAAGCCTCCACATCAAACCTAGGGGGTCAGGGACGATCTACTATGCCCCCTTATGGTCATTTGCCCCTTCGCTTTGGCCTCCTCTTGTCTCTCGATCCTACCGAGAGACAAGATGGCGGCCGCTACGGACTGTTTGGAATGTTTACAGACGCCGAAAAACCAATCAGCTTCGCAAACCTCCGTAACGCGAAAAGTACGCGAAGCGGAGCGCTGTTACAGATATATATCTTTTTTTGAACGTTAATTTCTCAAAATCCACTGGAGCACATATATTGAGACCTAGCAAAGGCACATCGGGCTACCAGTCCCTACAATTTTGCCAAGTTTCGTGCAAATCCATTCAGCCGTTCGATTATTATTATTATTTTTTTTTTTGCCCCGCGGGGCCCTTTTAAAACCTCCACATCAAACCTAGGGGGTCAGCGAGGATCTACTATTCCCCCTTATGGTCATTTGCCCCTTCGCTTTCGCCTCCTCTTGTCTCTCGATCCTACCGAGAGACAAGATGGCGGCCGCTACGGACTGTTTGGAATGTTGACAGACGCCGGAGAACCAATCAGCTTCGCTTCACAAAGCTCCGTTGCGCGAAAAGTCCGCGAACCAGAGCGCTAACCGGTCCGCTGTTACAGATATATATCTTTTTTTAAACGTTAATTTCTCCAAATCCACTGGAGCACATATATTGAGACCTACAAAAGGCACATCGGGCTACCAGTCCCTACAATTTTGCCAAGTTTCGTGCAAATCCATTCAGCCGTTCGGGCTAAAAGTGAGGCCAACCGCCCTATGGAAATTAACATGGGAAAAACGCGTTTTGGGACCCCCCTTTTTTCTCGGCCCCCCCTTGACGAACCCCCCCCAAATTTTCAAAGGCTGCTCAGAAACAAAATGTGCCATTTTCCAGAAAATTTCAGCCAATTCCGTCCACAAACGGCAAAGTTATTAGACATAGAATTTTCAAAAAACCCATAGAGAAAAAATCCTAACTATATATACCTACTGGCGACCGCCAGTAGGTAATATATATCACCTACTGTCGGTTGCCAGTAGGTAGTTATAGTTAGAACCTATTTTCCATAGGAAATCCGCAACATTCTATTTTTATATATATATATCTATATAACTCGGGCGCCGGTTGATGAATCTTCGCAAATTTTTTAAAACTGGTGGGGTGCTCCGGTCCGCTATCCTGAAAGTCTTGGGGTGATTCGTGAAGCGGGTGCTGAGAAAAAAGGGAGGTCCCAAAACGTGTTTTCCCCATGCAATTTTCCATAGGTACTGTTCATCGCGGCTACAGCCCAAATGGCTGAACGGAACTACACCAAATTTGGCAAAGTTGTAGTCCTTGGTTCAGACTCATGCCTTTTGCTTAAATGGTGTAAATCTGTTCAGTAGTTCCTGAGAAAATTACAATTAAAAGTACATATATATCTATGGCCTTGGTGGATGCACGGATTATAAGAGCACCGTCCCGATCACGCGCATAATGCTGATTGACTGTCAAGTGGTGGTCAACTTTCGAAACCAGGAAGTGTTGGCAGCCATTTTGTGCCTCGGTAGAAGCGAGAATCGAGAAATTAGTGGAACAAGTGTTTAAAACGTATGAAGGGGGCAGGTAAGAAATATTTTGACCCTCTAGACCTGTTTAGGGGGTCCCACAAGAACCCCTAGGGCCCAAAAAAGATATTTTGTTTTACCAAACGGAGAAAAGTGCGCTGGGTGCATGGATCCTCCATACAAAAAATAACAAGCATTTACAATGCAATGGTTTTGCCTTTGTTAAAGTTAGAGCTATTGGCATTGCTCTTGACATTATTTTTATTTATGTTTTTTTTAACATAAATAAATGGCATTGTCATTTACAATAGCAGGGCACAGGTAAGGGGGGCGAGGAGAGACTAAGGAGAGCTGCGGGCTCAGGGAAGGGGGGGCGAGGAGAGACGAAGGAGAGCTGCGGGCTCAGGGAAGGGGGGGGCGAGGAGAGACGAAGGAGAGCTGTGGGCTGTTGTTGGAATGCTTGCATGGATGAGTTGGTGGATGCATGGATGGGTGCATGCATGGATAGGTGTATGGATGGGTGTATGGATAGATGCATGGATGGGTGGATGGATAGATGCATATATACAGCCAATCCCTCAACAATTTATGCAATCCACCAACCCATCCAACCAACAACCCATCCATGCATCCACCCATACATCCATGCATCATGCATACATCCATCCATCATGCATCCATCCACCCACTGCGTCCCACTCCGACCCCTCTAAATATAACTCATTTTTTCTGTATATAGAGATGACTGTATTCACTAGTATATGCAGTAGACCGTTCTACTCTAACATTCCTATGTGAATCTTGCAGTACATCTATTCATATCCCTTCCCTATGTATATAGAAATATAACGAGAATCAACAGTCTTTTCTTTGTGTGACTACATCTAGTACATTTCAATTGTTTTCCTGTTTGTATCTTTTACTTAACGCATGTAAATCAAAGTCCTTAGGTTTGGCAACTGGTTCTTATGTAAAGCGCTCTGACACCTTCGGGTAAAGTTTGCGCTACATAAAATCACATTAAATAAAACTTTACCCCACAAATCCAACCATCCATTTGTGCCTAGGCTTACATTTTACGGCCTCGAAGCACACAGAGAAGGGACAGTTTACTAAGTCGAGGCTTTGTAGGGTGCATGGCAGGGGACAGTTTTAGGCGCCAAGGGAGGGTAGGGAGCAGAGTCAGAGTACTTCACGGAGGTAGGGGGCAGTTTTTTATGGTTCAGGGCAGGGGGCTGCGGTACTTTTTGGAGCATGGCCTTATTTTAAAGGGCTCAGTTCAGGTGGAGGAACGGCACAAAACACCAGGCATACAGAGGGAAGAAGGACACAAAAACGAGGGGAAACAATTATAACTGAGGGCAGATTGGCACAAAAAACTAGGCAGACAGAGGGAAGAAGGACACAAAAACGAGGGGAAACAATTATAACTGAGGGCACATTGGCACAAAAAACTAGGCAGACAGAGGGAAGAAGGACACAAAAACGAGGGGGGGATGATTCTAATGGAGGGCAGAACGGCACAAATCACGAGGCAGACAGAGGGCAGAAGGACACAAAAACGAGGGGGGGTGATTGTAACAGAGGGCAGAACGGCACAAAACACGAAAAAGTGCAAGCAATACCTTTACAATAGCACTTCACCAAATACCACCTAGTCGTCACACAAATCCACATAAGGGGGAAAAAAACTCATTGCAATACCTGAAGTAAAGCACCTGTTGAAGGTCATAGATTGATTATAAAAATTATATATTCTTGGTGCTCAAAAACGCTGGTGCCCATCACCCGCAACCACAAATTAAAACCTTTTGCCAGAAAAATCTCTTGGCGAGTCTCCATTGATAATACTGAACATGTAATGCCTTTAGCAGCAGTGCTTGCACCACCTTGTAATACTGTCATAAACATGCCAAGTCACTCATTCGCTCAAAAAAAAAAGGGCGCAGATGAGAATGCGTCAGAGCAATACCAATAAATACAGTATCCACGAAGCAGGTGGTCTTTTTATGCAATACAAAAGGGGGTGGTGATGGACGGAGCATCTGAACCAATCAAACACTCACACCCAGTCAAAAGATCTGGGTTTGATCCATCACCGTTCTTTAGCCCACTCTGCCACCCCAGTTCAGAAATGGCTATATGCAAATCAGTCTGACCCTGTGCCTCATGGGAACAGTCCAGCCCGAATTGCCAAGCCATGCCTTCCCTGGACCGGAAACAAGCTTCCGAGGACCGGTTTCCGGCATTACAGCCGTCTTCAGCCCGGCTTGCTTGAATCCAGTGACAAAGTGAGCAAGGGACTCACGTCTGAGCATACCCTGCCACACTTATGGCGGCCAAAAGCAGTACAAAAGAGGGTGGTGATGGACGGAGCATCTGAACCAATCAAACACTCACACCCAGTCAAAAGATCTGGGTTTGATCTATCACCGTTCTTTAGCCCACTCTGCCACCCCAGTTCAGACATGGCTATATGCAAATCAGTCTGACCCTGTGCCTCATGGGAACAGTCCAGCCCGAATTGCCAAGCCATGCCTTCCCTGGACCGGAAACAAGCTTCCGAGGACTGGTTTCTGGCATTACCGCCGTCTTCAGCCCGGCTTGCTTGAATCCAGTGGCAAAGTGAGCAAGGGACTCACGTCTGAGCATACCCTGCCACACTTATGGCGGCCAAAAGCAGTACAAAAGGGGGTGGTGATGGACGGAGCATCTGAACCAATCAAACACTCACACCCAGTCAAAAGATCTGGGTTTGATCCATCACCGTTCTTTAGCCCACTCTGCCACCCCAGTTCAGACATGGCTATATGCAAATCAGTCTGACCCTGTGCCTCATGGGAACAGTCCAGCCCGAATTGCCAAGCCATGCCTTCCCTGGACCGGAAACAAGCTTCCGAGGACCGGTTTCTGGCATTACAGCCGTCTTCAGCCCGGCTTGCTTGAATCCAGTGGCAAAGTGAGCAAGGGACTTACGTCTGAGCATACCCTGCCACACTTATGGCGGCCAAAAGCAGTACAAAAGGGGGTGGTGATGGACGGAGCATCTGAACCAATCAAACACTCACACCCAGTCAAAAGATCTGGGTTTGATCCATCACCGTTCTTTAGCCCACTCTGCCACCCCAGTTCAGACATGGCTATATGCAAATCAGTCTGACCCTGTGCCTCATGGGAACAGTCCAGCCCGAATTGCCAAGCCATGCCTTCCCTGGACCGAAACAAGCTTCCGAGGACCGGTTTCTGGCATTACAGCCGTCTTCAGCCCAGCTTGCTTGAATCCAGTGGCAAAGTGAGCAAGGGACTCACGTCTGAGCATACCCTGCCACACTTATGGCGGCCAAAAGCAGTACAAAAGGGGGTGGTGATGGACGGAGCATCTGAACCAATCAAACACTCACACCCAGTCAAAAGATCTGGGTTTGATCCGTCACCGTTCTTTAGCCCACTCTGCCACCCCAGTTCAGACATGGCTATATGCAAATCAGTCTGACCCTGTGCCTCATGGGAACAGTCCAGCCCAAATTGCCAAGCCATGCCTTCCCTGGACCGGAAACAAGCTTCCGAGGACCGGTTTCTGGCATTACAGCCGTCTACAGCCCGGCTTGCTGGAATCCAGTGGCAAAGTGAGCAAGGGACTCATGTCTGAGCATACCCTGCCACACTTATGGCGGCCAAAAGCAGTGCAAAAGGGGGTGGTGATGGACGGAGCATCTGAACCAATCAAACACTCACACCCAGTCAAAAGATCTGGGTTTGATCCATCCCCGTTCTTTAGCCCACTCTGCCACCCCAGTTCAGACATGGCTATATGCAAATCAGTCTGACCCTGTGCCTCATGGGAACAGTCCAGCCCGAATTGCCAAGCCATGCCTTCCCTGGACCGGAAAGAAGCTTCCGAGGACCGGTTTCTGGCATTACAGCCGTCTTCAGCCCGGCTTGCTTGAATCCAGTGGCAAAGTGAGCAAGGGACTCACGTCTGAGCATACCCTGCCACAGTTATGGCGGCCAAAAGCAGTACAAAAGGGGGTGGTGATGGACGGAGCATCTGAACCAATCAAACACTCACACCCAGTCAAAAGATCTGGGTTTGATCCATCACCGTTCTTTAGCCCACTCCGCCACCCCAGTTCAGACATGGCTATATGCAAATCAGTCTGACCCTGTGCCTCATGGGAACAGTCCAGCCCGAATTGCCAAGCCATGCCTTCCCTGGACCGGAAACAAGCTTCCGAGGACCGGTTTCTGGCATTACAGCCGTCTTCAGCCCGGCTTGCTTGAATCCAGTGGCAAAGTGAGCAAGGGACTCACGTCTGAGCATACCCTGCCACACTTATGGCGGCCAAAAGCAGTACAAAAGGGGGTGGTGATGGACGGAGCATCTGAACCAATCAAACACTCACACCCAGTCAAAAGATCTGGGTTTGATCCATCACCGTTCTTTAGCCCACTCTGCCACCCCAGTTCAGACATGGCTATATGCAAATCAGTCTGACCCTGTGCCTCATGGGAACAGTCCAGCCCGAATTGCCAAGCCATGCCTTCCCTGGACCGGAAACAAGCTTCCGAGGACTGGTTGCTGGCATTACAGCCGTCGTCAGCCCGGCTTGCTTGAATCCAGTGGCAAAGTGAGCAAGGGACTCACGTCTGAGCATACCCTGCCACACTTATGGCGGCCAAAAGCAGTACAAAAGGGGGTGGTGATGGACGGAGCATCTGAACCAATCAAACACTCACACCCAGTCAAAAGATCTGGGTTTGATCCATCATCGTTCTTTAGCCCACTCTGCCACCCCAGTTCAGACATGGCTATATGCAAATCAGTCTGACCCTGTGCCTCATGGGAACAGTCCAGCCCGAATTGCCAAGCCATGCCTTCCCTGGACCGGAAACAAGCTTCCGAGGACCGGTTTCTGGCATTACAGCCGTCTTCAGCCCGGCTTGCTTGAATCCAATGGCAAAGTGAGCAAGGGACTCACGTCTGAGCATACCCTGCCACACTTGTGGCGGCCAAAAGCAGTACAAAAGGGGGTGGTGATGGACGGAGCATCTGAACCAATCAAACACTCACACCCAGTCAAAAGATCTGGGTTTGATCCATTACCGTTCTTTAGCCCACTCTGCCACCCCAGTTCAGACATGGCTATATGCAAATCAGTCTGACCCTGTGCCTCATGGGAACAGTCCAGCCCGAATTGCCAAGCCATGCCTTCCCTGGACCGGAAACAAGCTTCCGAGGACCGGTTTCTGGCATTACAGCCGTCTTCAGCCCGGCTTGCTTGAATCCAGTGGCAAAGTGAGCAAGGGACTCACGTCTGAGCATACCCTGCCACACTAATGGCGGCCAAAAGCAGTACAAAAGGGGGTGGTGATGGACGGAGCATCTGAACCAATCAAACACTCACACCCAGTCAAAAGATCTGGGTTTGATCCATCACCGTCCTTTAGCCCACTCTGCCACCCCAGTTCAGACATGGCTATATGCAAATCAGTATGACCCTGTGCCTCATGGGAACAGTCCAGCCCGAATTGCCAAGCCATGCCTTCCCTGGACCGGAAACAAGCTTCCGAGGACCGGTTTCTGGCATTACAGCCGTCTTCAGCCCGGCTTGCTTGAATCCAGTGGCAAAGTGAGCAAGGGACTCACGTCTGAGCATACCCTGCCACACTTAGGCGGCCAAAAGCAGTACAAAAGGGGGTGGTGATGGACGGAGCATCTGAACCAATCAAACACTCACACGCAGTCAAAAGATCTGGGTTTGATCCATCACCGTTCTTTAGCCCACTCTGCCACCCCAGTTCAGACATGGCTATATGCAAATCAGTCTGACCCTGTGCCTCATGGGAACAGTCCAGCCCGAATTGCCAAGCCATGCCTTCCCTGGACCGGAAACAAGCTTCCGAGGACCGGTTTCTGGCATTACAGCCGTCTTCAGCCCGGCTTGCTTGAATCCAGTGGCAAAGTGAGCAAGGGACTCACGTCTGAGCATACCCTGCCACACTAATGGCGGCCAAAAGCAGTACAAAAGGGGGTGGTGATGGACGGAGCATCTGAACCAATCAAACACTCACACCCAGTCAAAAGATCTGGGTTTGATCCATCACCGTCCTTTAGCCCACTCTGCCACCCCAGTTCAGACATGGCTATATGCAAATCAGTATGACCCTGTGCCTCATGGGAACAGTCCAGCCCGAATTGCCAAGCCATGCCTTCCCTGGACCGGAAACAAGCTTCCGAGGACCGGTTTCTGGCATTACAGCCGTCTTCAGCCCGGCTTGCTTGAATCCAGTGGCAAAGTGAGCAAGGGACTCACGTCTGAGCATACCCTGCCACACTTAGGCGGCCAAAAGCAGTACAAAAGGGGGTGGTGATGGACGGAGCATCTGAACCAATCAAACACTCACACGCAGTCAAAAGATCTGGGTTTGATCCATCACCGTTCTTTAGCCCACTCTGCCACCCCAGTTCAGACATGGCTATATGCAAATCAGTCTGACCCTGTGCCTCATGGGAACAGTCCAGCCCGAATTGCCAAGCCATGCCTTCCCTGGACCGGAAACAAGCTTCCGAGGACCGGTTTCTGGCATTACAGCCGTCTTCAGCCCGGCTTGCTTGAATCCAGTGGCAAAGTGAGCAAGGGACTCACGTCTGAGCATACCCTGCCACACATATGGCGGCCAAAAGCAGTACAAAAGGGGGTGGTGATGGACGGAGCATCTGAACCAATCAAACACTCACACACAGTCAAAAGATCTGGGTTTGATCCATCACCGTTCTTTAGCCCACTCTGCCACCCCAGTTCAGACATGGCTATATGCAAATCAGTCTGACCCTGTGCCTCATGGGAACAGTCCAGCCCGAATTGCCAAGCGTTGCCTTCCCTGACATTGTTCTACATTCTGTCCATCAACTGTGTTTTTTGCAATTTTCACCCCGAGTGGGCTGGGTATGCTCAGACGTGAGTCCCAGGCTCTCCACACCACTGGAGTCAAGCTATCCAGGCTGAATGAAGGCTGATAGCCAGAAACCGGTCCTTGGATGCTTGATTCCGGTCTGGGAAAGACATGGCTTGGTAGTTCGGACTGGACTGTTCCCATGAGGCATGGGGGGGGCGCTTGAACATCATTTTTAAGGTACATAGACCTCGTGGAGGCATCCATAGTGTAGTGGGTGTGCTGTGGAGGTGCCTGTCCAATTGGACATATAACATCAGATTGCACGCCCTCACAGATATCTGATTAGGGGCACATGGTGGATAGAAGAGTGTGATATTGGTGAGTGGGTGTATATACTTTGTGTATTCTGTTCACCCTTTGGATGATTTGTTTTTTCTTTTTTTAAGTGATAACTTTCTGGGCTTTGGAGTAATTTTTCTAGTTTCACGTTCCTTCACTTCTGGTGGAGATTGCATTGTCACAAACGGGTGAGAGGGTTTTGCAGCATAGTGTGTTTTTAGGAATTGTTCAAATTGTATTATGTGTATATCTTTTCAGTACCCTTGTCCTGATGAAGCCACAAGATACTACTGGCGGAAACGAGACCGCGACTGCGTCGACAGATAATTGATTGTGTTTTTTTCTCCCCCCTTTTTTCTTTTTGTTTAGGCTACACAGTTGTATATATAATGTATATATTGTAATTACAAGCTTTGTTTATTGTATTTATTCTGGCCACCTTTTTTTGTGATTCACAATATTGTCCTTCTTTAAACCATATCATTTATTGCTGAGAAAAATATTGTAGAAAACAGGATAATAAACTGTATCCTGTTTTGAAGTAGCTTTTGCTTTATTTGTCCCTCAGTACCATTCTTTCTACTTTTTCATCCTTGTGATGCTCCTTGCCCAGGTATGGGAGGGTAATTTGGGCAGAACCCCTGTTCATTACGTAGGACTGTTCCCATGAGGCACAGGGTCAGAGCTGATTTGCATATAGCCAGTGTCTAACCCAGGGTGGTGTGGAGTGCAAAAAAACGATGTATTTAGGCCCAGATCCTTGTACTGGGGTGAATGTATGACATTGTTCTTCATTCTGTCCATCAACTGTGTTTTTTGCAATTTTCACCCCGAGTGGGCTGGGTATGCTCAGACGTGAGTCCCAGGCTCTCCACACCACTGGAGTCAAGCTATCCAGGCTGAATGAAGGCTGATAGCCAGAAACCGGTCCTTGGATGCTTGATTCCGGTCTGGGAAAGACATGGCTTGGTAGTTCGGACTGGACTGTTCCCATGAGGCACAGGGTCAGAGCTGATTTTCATATAGCCAGTGTCTAACCCAGGGTGGTGTGGAGTGCAAAAAAACGATGGATTTAGGCCGAGATCCTTGTACTGGGGTGAATGTATGACATTGTTCTACATTCTGTCCATCAACTGTGTTTTTTGCAATTTTTACCCCAAGTGGGCTGGGTATGCTCAGACGTGAGTCCCAGGCTCTCCACACCACTGGAGTCAAGCTATCCAGGCTGAATGAAGGCTGATAGCCAGAAACCGGTCCTTGGATGCTTGATTCCGGTCTGGGAAAGACATGGCTTGGTAGTTCGGACTGGACTGTTCCCATGAGGCACAGGGTCAGAGCTGATTTGCATATAGCCAGTGTCTAACCCAGGGTGGTGTGGAGTGCAAAAAAACGATGGATTTAGGCCCAGATCCTTGCACTGGGGTGAATGTATGACATTGTTCTACATTCTGTCCATCAACTGTGTTTTTTGCAATTTTCACCCCGAGTGGGCTGGGTATGCTCAGACGTGAGTCCCAGCCTCTCCACACCACTGGAGTCAAGCTATCCAGGCTGAATGAAGGCTAATAGCCAGAAACCGGTCCTTGGATGCTTGATTCCGGTCTGGGAAAGACATGGCTTGGTAGTTCGGACTGGACTGTTCCCATGAGGCACAGGGTCAGAGTTGATTTGCATATAGCCAGTGTCTAACCCAGGGTGGTGTGGAGTGCAAAACAACGATGGATTTAGGCCCAGATCCTTGTACTGGGGTGAATGTATGACATTGTTCTACATTCTGTCCATCAACTGTGTTTTTTGCAATTTTCACCCCGAGTGGGCTGGGTATGCTCAGACGTGAGTCCCAGGCTCTCCACACCACTGGAGTCAAGCTATCCAGGCTGAATGAAGGCTGATAGCCAGAAACCGGTCCTTGGATGCTTGATTCCGGTCTGGGAAAGACATGGCTTGGTAGTTCGGACTGGACTGTTCCCATGAGGCACAGGGTCAGAGCTGATTTTCATATAGCCAGTGTCTAACCCAGGGTGGTGTGGAGTGCAAAAAAACGATGGATTTAGGCCGAGATCCTTGTACTGGGGTGAATGTATGACATTGTTCTACATTCTGTCCATCAACTGTGTTTTTTGCAATTTTTACCCCAAGTGGGCTGGGTATGCTCAGACGTGAGTCCCAGGCTCTCCACACCACTGGAGTCAAGCTATCCAGGCTGAATGAAGGCTGATAGCCAGAAACCGGTCCTTGGATGCTTGATTCCGGTCTGGGAAAGACATGGCTTGGTAGTTCGGACTGGACTGTTCCCATGAGGCACAGGGTCAGAGCTGATTTGCATATAGCCAGTGTCTAACCCAGGGTGGTGTGGAGTGCAAAAAAACGATGGATTTAGGCCCAGATCCTTGCACTGGGGTGAATGTATGACATTGTTCTACATTCTGTCCATCAACTGTGTTTTTTGCAATTTTCACCCCGAGTGGGCTGGGTATGCTCAGACGTGAGTCCCAGCCTCTCCACACCACTGGAGTCAAGCTATCCAGGCTGAATGAAGGCTAATAGCCAGAAACCGGTCCTTGGATGCTTGATTCCGGTCTGGGAAAGACATGGCTTGGTAGTTCGGACTGGACTGTTCCCATGAGGCACAGGGTCAGAGTTGATTTGCATATAGCCAGTGTCTAACCCAGGGTGGTGTGGAGTGCAAAACAACGATGGATTTAGGCCCAGATCCTTGTTCTGGGGTGAATGTATGACATTGTTCTACATTCTGTCCATCAACTGTGTTTTTTGCAATTTTCACCCGAGTGGGCTGGGTATGCTCAGACTTAAGTCCCAGGCTCTCCACACCACTGGAGTCAAGCTATCCAGGCTGAATGAAGGCTGATAGCCAGAAACCGGTCCTTGGATGCTTGATTCCGGTCTGGGAAAGATATGGCTTGGTAGTTCGGACTGGACTGTTCCCATGAGGCACAGGGTCAAAGCTGATTTGCATATAGCCAGTGTCTAACCCAGGGTGGTGTGGAGTGCAAAAAAACGATGGATTTAGGCCCAGATCCTTGTACTGGGGTGAATGTATGACATTGTTCTACATTCTGTCCATCAACTGTGTTTTTTGCAATTTTCACCCCGAGTGGGCTGGGTATGCTCAGACGTGAGTCCCAGGCTCTCCACACCACTGGAGTCAAGCTATCCAGGCTGAATGAAGGCTGATAGCCAGAAACCGGTCCTTGGATGCTTGATTCCGGTCTGGGAAAGACATGGCTTGGTAGTTCGGACTGGACTGTTCCCATGAGGCACAGGGTCAGAGCTGATTTGCATATAGCCAGTGTCTAACCCAGGGTGGTGTGGAGTGCAAAAAAACGATGGATTTAGGCCCAGATCCTTGTACTGGGGTGAATGTATGACATTGTTCTACATTCTGTCCATCAACTGTGTTTTTTGCAATTTTCACCCCGAGTGGGCTGGGTATGCTCAGACGTGAGTCCCAGGCTCTCCACACCACTGGAGTCAAGCTATCCAGGCTGAATGAAGGCTGATAGCCAGAAACCGGTCCTTGGATGCTTGATTCCGGTCTGGGAAAGACATGGCTTGGTAGTTCGGACTGGACTGTTCCCATGAGGCACAGGGTCAGAGCTGATTTGCATATAGCCAGTGTCTAACCCAGGGTGGTGTGGAGTGCAAAAAACGATGGATTTAGGCCCAGATCCTTGTACTGGGGTGAATGTATGACATTGTTCTACATTCTGTCCATCAACTGTGTTTTTTGCAATTTTTACCCCGAGTGGGCTGGGTATGCTCAGACGTGAGTCCCAGGCTCTCCACACCACTGGAGTCAAGCTATCCAGGCTGAATGAAGGCTGATAGCCAGAAACCGGTCCTTGGATGCTTGATTCCGGTCTGGGAAACACATGGCTTGGTAGTTCGGACTGGACTGTTCCCATGAGGCACAGGGTCAGAGCTGATTTGCATATAGCCAGTGTCTAACCCAGGGTGGTGTGGAGTGCAAAAAAACGATGGATTTAGGCCCAGATCCTTGTACTGGGGTGAATGTATGACATTGTTCTACATTCTGTCCATCAACTGTGTTTTTTGCAATTTTCACCCCGAGTGGGCTGGGTATGCTCAGACGTGAGTCCCAGGCTCTCCACACCACTGGAGTCAAGCTATCCAGGCTGAATGAAGGCTGATAGCCAGAAACCGGTCCTTGGATGCTTGACTCCGGTCTGGGAAAGACATGGCTTGGTAGTTCGGACTGGACTGTTCCCATGAGGCACAGGGTCAGAGCTGATTTGCATATAGCCAGTGTCTAACCCAGGGTGGTGTGGAGTGCAAAAAAAACGATGGATTTAGGCCCAGATCCTTGTACTGGGGTGAATGTATGACATTGTTCTACATTCTGTCCATCAACTGTGTTTTTTGCAATTTTCACCCCGAGTGGGCTGGGTATGCTCAGACGTGAGTCCCAGGCTCTCCACACCACTGGAGTCACGCTATCCAGGCTGAATGAAGGCTGATAGCCAGAAACCGGTCCTTGGATGCTTGATTCCGGTCTGGGAAAGACATGGCTTGGTAGTTCGGACTGGACTGTTCCCATGAGGCACAGGGTCACAGCTGATTTGCATATAGCCAGTGTCTAACCCAGGGTGGTGTGGAGTGCAAAAAAACGATGAATTTAGGCCCAGATCCTTGTACTGGGGTGAATGTATGACATTGTTCTACATTCTGTCCATCAGCTGTGTTTTTTGCAATTTTCACCCCGAGTGGGCTGGGTATGCTCAGACGTGAGTCCCAGGCTCTCCACACCACTGGAGTCAAGCTATCCAGGCTGAATGAAGGCTGATAGCCAGAAACCGGTCCTTGGATGCTTGATTCCGGTCTGGGAAAGACATGGCTTGGTAGTTCGGACTGGACTGTTCCCATGAGGCACAGGGTCAGAGCTGATTTGCATATAGCCAGTGTCTAACCCAGGGTGGTGTGGAGTGCAAAAAAAACGATGGATTTAGGCCCAGATCCTTGTACTGGGGTGAATGTATGACATTGTTCTACATTCTGTCCATCAACTGTGTTTTTTGCAATTTTCACCCCGAGTGGGCTGGGTATGCTCAGACGTGAGTCCCAGGCTCTCCACACCACTGGAGTCAAGCTATCCAGGCTGAATGAAGGCTGATAGCCAGAAACCGGTCCTTGGATGCTTGATTCCGGTCTGGGAAAGACATGGCTTGGTAGTTCGGACTGGACTGTTCCCATGAGGCACAGGGTCACAGCTGATTTGCATATAGCCAGTGTCTAACCCAGGGTGGTGTGGAGTGCAAAAAAACGATGAATTTAGGCCCAGATCCTTGTACTGGGGTGAATGTATGACATTGTTCTACATTCTGTCCATCAGCTGTGTTTTTTGCAATTTTCACCCCGAGTGGGCTGGGTATGCTCAGACGTGAGTCCCAGGCTCTCCACACCACTGGAGTCAAGCTATCCAGGCTGAATGAAGGCTGATAGCCAGAAACCGGTCCTTGGATGCTTGATTCCGGTCTGGGAAAGACATGGCTTGGTAGTTCGGACTGGACTGTTCCCATGAGGCACAGGGTCAGAGCTGATTTGCATATAGCCAGTGTCTAACCCAGGGTGGTGTGGAGTGCAAAAAAACGATGGATTTAGGCCCAGATCCTTGTACTGGGGTGAATGTATGACATTGTTCTACATTCTGTCCATCAACTGTGTTTTTTGCAATTTTCACCCCGAGTGGGCTGGGTATGCTCAGACGTGAGTCCCAGGCTCTCCACACCACTGGAGTCAAGCTATCCAGGCTGAATGAAGGCTGATAGCCAGAAACCGGTCCTTGGATGCTTGATTCCGGTCTGGGAAAGACATGGCTTGGTAGTTCGGACTGGACTGTTCCCATGAGGCACAGGGTCAGAGCTGATTTGCATATAGCCAGTGTCTAACCCAGGGTGGTGTGGAGTGCAAAAAAACGATGGATTTAGGCCCAGATCCTTGTACTGGGGTGAATGTATGACATTGTTCTACATTCTGTCCATCAACTGTGTTTTTTGCAATTTTCGGCCCGAGTGGGCTGGGTATGCTCAGACGTGAGTCCCAGGCTCTCCACACCACTGGAGTCAAGCTATCCAGGCTGAATGAAGGCTGATAGCCAGAAACCGGTCCTTGGATGCTTGATTCCGGTCTGGGAAAGACATGGCTTGGTAGTTCGGACTGGACTGTTCCCATGAGGCACAGGGTCAGAGCTGATTTGCATATAGCCAGTGTCTAACCCAGGGTGGTGTGGAGTGCAAAAAAACGATGGATTTAGGCCCAGATCCTTGCACTGGGGTGAATGTATGACATTGTTCTACATTCTGTCCATCAACTGTGTTTTTTGCAATTTTCACCCCGAGTGGGCTGGGTATGCTCAGACGTGAGTCCCAGCCTCTCCACACCACTGGAGTCAAGCTATCCAGGCTGAATGAAGGCTAATAGCCAGAAATCGGTCCTTGGATGCTTGATTCCGGTCTGGGAAAGACATGGCTTGGTAGTTCGGACTGGACTGTTCCCATGAGGCACAGGGTCACAGCTGATTTGCATATAGCCAGTGTCTAACCCAGGGTGGTGTGGAGTGCAAAAAAACGATGGATTTAGGCCCAGATCCTTGTACTGGGGTGAATGTATGACATTGTTCTACATTCTGTCCATCAACTGTGTTTTTTGCAATTTTCACCCCGAGTGGGCTGGGTATGCTCAGACGTGAGTCCCAGGCTCTCCACACCACTGGAGTCAAGCTATCCAGGCTGAATGAAGGCTGATGGCCAGAAACCGGTCCTTGGATGCTTGATTCCGGTCTGGGAAAGACATGGCTTGGTAGTTCGGACTGGACTGTTCCCATGAGGCACAGGGTCAGAGCTGATTTGCATATAGCCAGTGTCTAACCCAGGGTGGTGTGGAGTGCAAAAAAACGATGGATTTAGGCCCAGATCCTTGTACTGGGGTGAATGTATGACATTGTTCTACATTCTGTCCATCAACTGTGTTTTTTGCAATTTTCACCCCGAGTGGGCTGGGTATGCTCAGACGTGAGTCCCAGGCTCTCCACACCACTGGAGTCAAGCTATCCAGGCTGAATGAAGGCTGATAGCCAGAAACCGGTCCTTGGATGCTTGATTCCGGTCTGGGAAAGACATGGCTTGGTAGTTCGGACTGGACTGTTCCCATGAGGCACAGGGTCAGAGCTGATTTGCATATAGCCAGTGTCTAACCCAGGGTGGTGTGGAGTGCAAAAAAACGATGGATTTAGGCCCAGATCCTTGTACTGGGGTGAATGTATGACATTGTTCTACATTCTGTCCATCAACTGTGTTTTTTGCAATTTTCACCCCGAGTGGGCTGGGTATGCTCAGACGTGAGTCCCAGGCTCTCCACACCACTGGAGTCAAGCTATCCAGGCTGAATGAAGGCTGATAGCCAGAAACCGGTCCTTGGATGCTTGATTCCGGTCTGGGAAACACATGGCTTGGTAGTTCGGACTGGACTGTTCCCATGAGGCACAGGGTCAGAGCTGATTTGCATATAGCCAGTGTCTAACCCAGGGTGGTGTGGAGTGCAAAAAAACGATGGATTTAGGCCCAGATCCTTGTACTGGGGTGAATGTATGACATTGTTCTACATTCTGTCCATCAACTGTGTTTTTTGCAATTTTCACCCCGAGTGGGCTGGGTATGCTCAGACGTGAGTCCCAGGCTCTCCACACCACTGGAGTCAAGCTATCCAGGCTGAATGAAGGCTGATAGCCAGAAACCGGTCCTTGGATGCTTGACTCCGGTCTGGGAAAGACATGGCTTGGTAGTTCGGACTGGACTGTTCCCATGAGGCACAGGGTCAGAGCTGATTTGCATATAGCCAGTGTCTAACCCAGGGTGGTGTGGAGTGCAAAAAAAACGATGGATTTAGGCCCAGATCCTTGTACTGGGGTGAATGTATGACATTGTTCTACATTCTGTCCATCAACTGTGTTTTTTGCAATTTTCACCCCGAGTGGGCTGGGTATGCTCAGACGTGAGTCCCAGGCTCTCCACACCACTGGAGTCAAGCTATCCAGGCTGAATGAAGGCTGATAGCCAGAAACCGGTCCTTGGATGCTTGATTCCGGTCTGGGAAAGACATGGCTTGGTAGTTTGGACTGGACTGTTCCCATGAGGCACAGGGTCACAGCTGATTTGCATATAGCCAGTGTCTAACCCAGGGTGGTGTGGAGTGCAAAAAAACGATGAATTTAGGCCCAGATCCTTGTACTGGGGTGAATGTATGACATTGTTCTACATTCTGTCCATCAGCTGTGTTTTTTGCAATTTTCACCCCGAGTGGGCTGGGTATGCTCAGACGTGAGTCCCAGGCTCTCCACACCACTGGAGTCAAGCTATCCAGGCTGAATGAAGGCTGATAGCCAGAAACCGGTCCTTGGATGCTTGATTCCGGTCTGGGAAAGACATGGCTTGGTAGTTCGGACTGGACTGTTCCCATGAGGCACAGGGTCAGAGCTGATTTGCATATAGCCAGTGTCTAACCCAGGGTGGTGTGGAGTGCAAAAAAACGATGGATTTAGGCCCAGATCCTTGTACTGGGGTGAATGTATGACATTGTTCTACATTCTGTCCATCAACTGTGTTTTTTGCAATTTTCACCCCGAGTGGGCTGGGTATGCTCAGACGTGAGTCCCAGGCTCTCCACACCACTGGAGTCAAGCTATCCAGGCTGAATGAAGGCTGATAGCCAGAAACCGGTCCTTGGATGCTTGATTCCGGTCTGGGAAAGACATGGCTTGGTAGTTCGGACAGGACTGTTCCCATGAGGCACAGGGTCAGAGCTGATTTGCATATAGCCAGTGTCTAACCCAGGGTGGTGTGGAGTGCAAAAAACCGATGGATTTAGGCCCAGATCCTTGTACTGGGGTGAATGTATGACATTGTTCTACATTCTGTCCATCAACTGTGTTTTTTGCAATTTTCGGCCCGAGTGGGCTGGGTATGCTCAGACGTGAGTCCCAGGCTCTCTACACCACTGGAGTCAAGCTATCCAGGCTGAATGAAGGCTGATAGCCAGAAACCGGTCCTTGGATGCTTGATTCCGGTCTGGGAAAGACATGGCTTGGTAGTTTGGACTGGACTGTTCCCATGAGGCACAGGGTCAGAGCTGATTTGCATATAGCCAGTGTCTAACCCAGGGTGGTGTGGAGTGCAAAAAAATGATGGATTTAGGCCCAGATCCTTGTACTGGGGTGAATGTTTGACATTGTTCTACATTCTGTCCATCAAGTGTGTTTTTTGCAATTTTCACCCCGAGTGGGCTGGGTATGCTCAGACGTGAGTCCCAGGCTCTCCACACCACTGGAGTCAAGCTATCCAGACTGAATGAAGGCTGATAGCCAGAAACCGGTCCTTGGATGCTTGATTCCGGTCTGGGAAAGACATGGCTTGGTAGTTCGGACTGGACTGTTCCCATGAGGCACAGGGTCAGAGCTGATTTGCATATAGCCAGTGTGTAACCCAGGGTGGTGTGGAGTGCAAAAAAACGATGTATTTAGGCCCAGATCCTTGTACTGGGGTGAATGTATGACATTGTTCTACATTCTGTCCATCAACTGTGTTTTTTGCGGTCTTTTTATGCAATACATTTTCAAATTGTCTGAGAAGAAGCAGGAGTGTGTGCTATAAAAGCCGAAGAACAAATGTTGTTGTTTCCCCCTGTGAGCATGTTGTGCATTGCTGGCTCTGCAATGAAAATACAAGCAGCTGCTGGTGATGGCAGAGGTCTCCAGTCTGCCCTTTCCGAAAGAACTTGAGGCTTCCTTGCATCCACAGTCCTTAATTATGCGTGGGAAGAAAATGCAAATGGAGATGGCCTCCAGCAAGGAGGGGTAATGTGTGCGCCCCAAAATCAGCAAGAAAGGGTGAGAATTTGGCAATGAACAATAAATGAAATGGGCACAATTCATTAAAAAGAAAATAACAGGAACAGTCGGGGATCGAACCCCGTGCCGTCTGATTGCATGACCAGATAACCAACCATGTGAGCCGTCCTAGACTTAAAGATGAAGCAGCCACACTTTCCAGAAGTAGGGTTATAAAGGGGCTGCAAAGTGCACTAACAGTAGTTAACTGTGAAGTCCTTCTGTATGCGTTGATAGAAAATGTATGTGGAGGCTCCTGATGTGAGCAGGCTGGTATTGTTAATTACAACAGAAGTGAATTCCTGCTCAGAGAATCGCTCAGAGGATGGTCCCGCTCGTCAGAGTGTGGTAAGTTAATGATGAGGTACCCAGGTAGAGCGGCGCCCTCGAGTAGGATGTGAGCTGGTGGGTATGGTAGTAGGAGCACGCGTATGGCTCTGTGTATTGCGCGGGACCCGAACGGCCTCCAGTAGAGGGCTAAACTGTGTGCAGCCCTAAAATCATCACAAAAGGGTACAAATTTTACAACGAAAAATCAATAAAACAGAGAAAATTAGTTAAAAAGAAAATAACTGGAACAATCGGGGATCGAACCTGGCACCTGTTGGTTGAATGCTCAGATAACCAACCGTGTGAGCCACCTTCCTAATTAACAGTATTACGGAGAGCGGGAGGGGGGGGAGGCGGGAACGGGCACCGGGAGAGGCTGCAGAGCAGCACCGCCAACACCCAGAGATGCAGGCCGGGCCACGGGATTGCCAGCAGCCGCCGCTGCCCCCAGGACAGAACCACATCGCTGCCGGCGGCTGAGATCCCCGGGGCTCCTGTACTCCCGAGCCTCCTGCACGCACAGGTCCTCCCACTGGACACGGCAGAGTGAGCTCCGCTCCGAGGGGAGCCGACCCTTGCTGCCCCTCCGAGAGGTCCAAAGGGAGAACTCTCCGACCGCCTCCAAGACGAACGGAACCACGCCCAGGGAAAAGAACGCGGGAACGCCCCCGAATCTGGTCCAGCCTTGACGGACAGATCCGGCTCCCAATGGCTAGCCTCCATTTATGGAGCTAGCCAATGGGAGCCGGGGGCGGGTCATCGATCCCACATAGACTCATAAGGTTTTTTAGCGCATGCGCACTACGTGCGCACTTGCAGGCAAAACCTAAAAACAAAGCGCGGGCTCCTGTGCTTGTTTAAAAATTAGCTACCTGGGAAGGACCAATCCTGTGGTCTAAAATATTGCATTTGAAGTGGGGCAGAGAAAAAAGGGGGGTCGCAAAACGTGTTTTCCTAATGCAATTTTCCAGAGGAACCGTTCATTGCGGCTACAGCCTGAATGGTTGAACGGAATTATACCAAATTTGGCAAAGAGGTAGTCCTCGGTTCAGACTTGTGCCTTTTGCTTAAATGGTGTAAATAGGTTCAGTAGTTTCTGAGAAAATTAGAAGTAAAAGTACATATATATGTATGGCCTCGGTGGATGCGCGTAACTTGCACCACACTAAGCGCACCGTCCCGATCATGCGCTGAATGCTAATTAGCTGTCAAGTGGTTGTCAACATTCGAAACCAGGAAGTGTTGGCAGCCATTTTGTGCCTCGGTAGAAGCGAGGGTCTAGAAATTAGTGGAACAAGTGTTCAAAATGTATAAAGGGGCAGGTAAGAAATATTTTGACCCTCTAGACCTTCTCAGGGGGTCCCACAGGGATTCCTAGAGCCCCCCAAAAATGTTTTTTTTTTTTAAACGGAGAAATGTGCGCTGGGTGCATGGGCTCCTGTGCTTGTTTAAAAATAAGCTACCTGGGATGGTCAAATCTCAGGGTCTAAAATATTACATTTGATGGTGGTCCAGAGGGGCTGTAGTGTGCGGCTCAGCCAGAATGTGTGTAGTTTAGAATGTTGAATACTACAGGGGCCCTGTAGCCCGGGGACCGCCATTCCTCGTTGCTACAAAATAACTGGGTGAGGGAGCTCAAAGGTCCGTCTAAGCCCCGGGGATTACCACCTCCGGAGCTTTTTATATTTTGGGAGGGGGGCCGTGTGGTCTCCATTCTGGAGCAGTGGAAAGCCTTGGGGAACACCACCCCACAGGAGCGGGACACTGCTGTTTGCTATGGCAGGGCGGGAGTCGAAGTTCTCGCTGTCATAGCAAACTTGAGGGCGTATTAATAAGTGCTATTTCGCCGCAATTAAAAAAAAATGCGGTGAAAATTATATTGCCCTTTTTACTAGGTGACGCAAAGATGCATTAATGCATGTTAGCAGCCGATTTGCTAAGGGGTCGCCTCGTATCTCCAATGAGTTGCAATGTAGGTGTTCTCAGTGGGAAGGTAGGTGTTTCTATGAGAATATAAAAAGGAAGAGGGAGGTATGACAACAGCGTTGTATTTACAAGGCGGCCCTGGATTTGAGGACCGATAGTAGAACTCTTGCAAATTGCGGTTTGTGTTGGATCCTTACATGTGTTCTGAAGTAGAATTAAACATGTTTAATCTGCGAGGTAGATTGATATGTTAAGTGCACAGTCTTATATTAACAAGGTTTTCACTTGCGAACATGAATTTTCGCTGTATTTCTCGCGATATTAGGGGCATATTTACAAGGACATCATTAAAATTATCGTCGCTTTAGCGTTAGGAAAGTGTTGTTAAATTTGTTGTGGTTTCCTGGAAGCGTAAGCGGAGTGGGCTGGACTAACATATGCCAGTGCTGCACAAGGCTGTGAACCATCATTCCGGAGCTAAGGGCGTAGTTCCGTCGTGAGCTATATGAGAAATCAACTGATTCGGGTGTCTTTGTTGTAGTGCTGACGTCACCCGGGTCTTAAGCGCAAATGTGTCATTATATCTGTAAAGTACCACAGCATGGCCAACACGGAAGGTACAGGGTATCACTGACCCTACATTCATCCTTAGTTGCACACATAAAAGATGGTGGACATGACGTATTTCTGCAAATATGAATGTTTGTTGTACATTCAGTGGAGTGTTGTAGCTGTAGTAATAAAGGGCTATGAAAGCTTTAGGATGTAGTTTTTGGCACATGAAGGGCAACTAATATATATACATATGTGGTCATTCAGGTACACTGTCGAACTTGGTGCTGGAATTCAGTGTTCGAGCCTCTGAGTCGCGTCCACATCCTGTTATTGAAGAGAAATGACGTAATCTACGCGTGCCTGAAAATTTACTGTAAATACGGTGCTCATGTAAATTGCTGATATAGTTTTAGGTCGACTTTGCGCTATATAAATATGCACACACTCCCTATTTTCTCAGCAAACACCGTTTTCTATTCAAATCTTTTTTAACCCCTTTGGTGCTCATGACAGAACGGTTCCGTCATGAGCGTCGGTTGGCCTGTGCTCATGACGGAACCATTCCGTCATGAGTCCATAGGTTCTTTAGAACCTTCAGCACCGCAGAGGAATTCGCGCAGCACTGAAGGGGTTAAAGTGTTGCCCCAAATTCTTATTAATATAAGAGGGCATGATTTACTTTCAGATAAAGTAGAATAGAAGTGCTACTACAAACACTCCCTCACTACTTCATCTTTCTTTTTTGTTTTTTGTACATTTCTTTTCAATTACTCTATGAAAACATTGACATTAATATTTTTTTACATGTTTACTGCTTGCAACGATAAACCTCCAGTTCTTCATGAGTGAAAATAGGTCACAATACTACACAATATACATACTGATAAACCCATTTTCACTCTAGAAGAAAAAGAGAATTACCTGATAATTATTTTTTGATTTGTACGTATTTCAAACCTTCTTTTTTCTGCGTCTTTGTAGTATTTTCAATTCGCGACGATAATACATGAACTGTTCTTACGTCATTTTGTTTCTAAAGTACAATTATACTTTTACACACTACAATTAGTAATTACAATAATATACTTGCATTAGAAAAATATATAAAGCATAAATTTATACTAATAATTTACCTCTCTTTAAAATTCTTCCCTCCTTCTGTCGACATACATCCAACTCCTCTGGTGGGAGCATAATGTTTTATATATTACAATATATACATTAACTTTATGTTCCCTCTGAGGAAATGGACGATAAACTGAAGATGAATCCGACGATCGTAAACTTTATCTTGCTCGTAGTTTGGTCACCCGTAATTAAATCAGAGAAACGAAAGTAATCATCCTACGGGTGTGGTTTATATATGTTTTGGTTATTTGAGTCACTATGGAACCAATTTAGTGCTCCTCCCAATTTTTTGTCACGTTTTTCAGTTGACACGTGCTCACATTTCCACTGTTTAACTTGCGCACTTGTTTTTGTAAAAGTGAAACTTGTTAAACAGTTTTAGTTTCATTTTATATCCTCATATGTATTCGCTCTTTCTTTTTCTTTTAATTCTTTCTCTCTTTTATTATACGAGTATTAAAATAAATATCTTTGTATTTATTTTTTAAAACAAGTATATTTATTGGTTACTGTGTACAGTTTCTGTCCACAATTTTAATACACTTCCCCATCCAAAACCCCTATTATTATTTTTTTTTAAAGGTGCTATTTGTTTTTTTTATTTATTCGAGTATTAAAATAAATACATTATTGTTGATGTGCGAGTTCCTTTCCTTATACACAGTTGATTGCCACATCTCTGAACATCTAGAGGTACCTGGTGGGCTAGTTGGCCCCCAGGGACCCACAGGATTGAGGAGGAATTAATTATCTTACTTGAAACGCGCCACTGGGCGTTTTTGCAGACATGTCACCTCAGGCCACGTCCCCTTCTTTCACCACTGTACCCCGTTGCGGGTTTTAAGTTGGGGAATTAATTCTCTTTCAGTACTGAGGGTCCCTGAGAGCCAAATAGCCCAATAGGTATCTCCACTATGCGCCAGGGAGCTGCGTTGCAGATAGGTGTTCAGAGGCAATGTCCCTTTTTAAACCTCTCTGCAACACAGCTCTGTGGGGCTTATTGGAGGTACCTGGTGGGCTACTTTAGGGACCCTCTAAAATCAGCCAAACTACGAATTCTGATGTACTCACCTGTTATCAGGAGATACCTCAGTGCTGCATCTTTGAGCCCAGTACTGATCCTGAAAAGTAATTCTAACCGTACTTACCAGTAACTTGAATTTCCTTCCATAGGCTAACATTGACTGGTTTCACTTGGAAATTCTTCTAAGTGTGGAGTTTTCGAACTTTAAAATATTCACCTAAAATCATTCGAACAACGAATTCAAATTTACTCACCTGTTATCAGGAGAGAACCCAGTGCTGCATCTTTTAGCCCAGCACTTACCCTGAAAAGTAATTCTAAGTGTACTTACTAGTAACTTGTATTTCTTTCCATAGGAATCCATTATCTGGTTTTCACAAGAAAAGTTTCTAAGCGTTAATTTTCTAAAACTACAAATATTCCTTAAAAATCGCCTGTATAACTTAAACGCATTCTTTAATTGTTTACAGGAGATGCACCAGTGGTAGATCCAGGATCCAACACTGACTAAGAAAAAGTAATGATAAAACTACTTACTTGCTAAGTGAATTTCCTCCCATAGGATAACATTGGTGATTCTATGTGAAAAAAGTTTCTAAGTGTAAACTTTTAAAATACAATAATATTCCTTAAAAATCACTACTGTAACCAAAACGATTTTACTCAACTGTTTACAGGAGATGTCCCAGGACTGAATCTAGGATCCAGTCCTGTGGTTACAAAAGTAATCCATAAAGTAACTAATTGCATTTAACTAGAAATTCCCATTGAGCTCAATGTTGCATTGTGTTTGAAATTGTGTTGCCCATTGCAACAACTGTAACTACTGTACTTAAAAGTCTTTTGCCTATTTGCAAAGTATTTAAACTAAAGTAATTCGTTCTGAGAAAGTATATTTTGTAATGTAATGTATAATGTAATTATAATGTAATTTAAAAATAAAATATGTAAAAATAAATAGTTTCAAAAAGTGTAGTAAATCAGTATATAAAAAATAAATATAACAATTCATACATTTAAAAATTGTCATTTACAAAACCTCTGAAGTTCACTGAAAAAAACATAGGTTTCAGACATGTTATAGTTAGGAATTAGCATTTAAAAAACCTTAGAAATTCTTTCAAAAAACCATAGGTTTTAGGGGTGTTATAGTTAGCTGGACATTTCACTCGTACAAAACCATTGAAATTCCTTCGCTATAGTTAGTTCTGTTAACTATAACTTGCGCGCCCTGAATCCACTCCTGATGATGTCACATAAAACATCATTTATGACATGGTCAGTGACATCACTGATGACATCACTGATGACATCTCAAATGACATCATCCACGTGACAATTAGATACACCTCATCATACACTAGGATAACCTTTCATCACTCACTGTAAAATAAAGAGTACCATATTTGAATCCATTGACACAGCAATACAAGTATCTAAAAACCCACTCAGTGATTCCTATATATGTAAATATTTTTTTTTGCACAGTTTTATATAGCGCCAACTAGACCCGAACTGAATCAGGTATCAGAGCGCTTTACATAGCACCAGTTACGTTACATGAGGACACGCATTCATTTTAGGCACGGGGAGATTAAGTGATTTGCCCAGAATCACAGGAGGTTTTTGGCGTCGTTACCGAGACTCGAACCCAGATCCCCAGGTCCGAGGTCGAGCGCCCTAGCCGTTAGGCCAACACACACATCTAATCAGTTACCTATAGATTCACTCATACATGCTAACAAAGATCAATAGAACACTATCAAATATACTTATACATCTATATCGACAGAACACACTAGCACACATCCTATTCACTTATGCAGTCATCCTACTCACTTTTGCAAACAATGTGTCATATTTCCATTTACTCAGCTACACACTTATATAAATAGCACTTTATTTATTCACTAGCTGTACCCGGCCACGCGTTGCTGTGGCTCAGTCTGGTTAAATGGAAGAGAAAGAAAAGAGTAAGCGCACATTTCTAATATGTTTAATTTCACAATGCTTGTGGGTATACAATATGTTTTTATGACTATTGTCTCTATGCGTCCCTTGTAGTTGTTGCGCAGCAAGCAAATCGATAGGGTCTGTTCGGCCTTTCGATTAAAAATACGCGCGTATTGTACACGCGCATATTTGAATCCAACGTTGTGTATCGATAAACACGCGCTAATGTTGCAAAGTGAACCAACTCCTCCCCCCTCCCTCCACCCACTTCCCGGTCTGCCATCCTGACACCAACTGTCCATCCTAATATTGTAGTGTAGTTCCTATATTCCCAATAGGCTCTGGCCATTGGAATAATATATCCTATAGTTTAGACATAGGACTGAGGTCGACTAGGTCTCTATCGAATACATTAGACTTAATTGTGAGTGCCAGCTAGCTCAGAGGTCACTAGAAACTTTCTCGAATAAACAAGAATGGATTAGTTTGTGACAACCGCATAAACATGACAACTTTGTTTCCCCAAGATAAAACTGATCATCAGAGTCGTGGAAACAATAGATAGATATTTCACTCAGTCAATTGTGCATTCTTCGTTTCACCAGAGGTGCAGAGAAATAGATAGACGGGTGTTTTCAATAAAAAGGTTTTATTGAACAGAATTCTTTCTCAAGCATAAGAAATGAACTGCTACAATCGTAAAACTGTTTGTAAAATATAATGCATACAGTATAAATAGTAGAATAAAATAATACTGTAGGAGCATTGTATGGTTCCTAAACCATAGATAAATACATACATAAATAACAGAGGCTCAAAGTACTCAACTGGTGCTTCTAAAATACGCCTACCCCAATGTACCTAACCTAAGCTTAGTACAAGGGAGGAAGTAAGTGAGGTGTAGCATAAATGTAGTATTCTTTTGCAAAGAATCTGTCCAAGATTTCTCTTAGGGTCTAATCAGCTCCGTAGCTTAGTTTAGAATGAAGAAGGTCAGTCTCGGGACTCGATTTCCCAACAACCCGCAAGGGTAGCTTGGAAACACTGGAGCTGGATTTCTCGGCAGGAGAAAAGACAGCGTCTCTCTCATTGCGTCTGCTGGAGGGTCGGCTTCCTTCGGCACTTGCTGTAGCAGGATGCGTCGGGCAAGTAGATAGTCGAACTGCTCCAAACCACCGTGTGTTTGTTAAGGCAAGTGTGGGCATATTTATACCTTGAAGTTGCCGAGTTTGACGTAAAGGTGGACATAATAAGGTCATTAAAGACTCTCAGCTCTTTGGACAAGTCTTTGGACAAGTCAGTTCTCGAGCAAGGGAAAGTCCCTAGCTGCTGAAGCTGAGTTTTCCAAGAAATCGTTCTAGATTTTTGGTTCTAGTGGAAGTAGCCCTGCCGTATTTGGACTGCATGAGCTATGTCTAAATATGGTTATGATTCCTATGCCTATATAAGGACGTAGTGATTTATACCTATATAAGGACATGAATCGAGAAATTTACAATAGTGTCCTAAAATGGTTTATAACACCGACTCCACACTATTATGTTCATCTAAGAGTAAATACTAAAACATAGAAGCTAGAGCATGTGTTTTTACAATCCCACCCAAAATTACATGAAATTTATTTTAGAAATGGTCGTACACAACATGAGCATGCGTACAGTATGCCTCGAAAAGCAATGATTTCATTGTAAGCATATGATATGATATTTAGCAATGCTAACCAAATGAATCACAAAATTTACATTTTTGAAATCACTCTAGATACAGAAAAAAGAGTCAAGACCATCCCATAGCAGAATATACAAGCTAGTTTGAATTGTGCATTAGGTCAATATTGTTTCTAGGAAGTAGTCAAAGAATTCTTATTCTCTAAGAATAGTTCTACTTTAAGCAGATTACTTTGTGCTAAAGTTCAGTTTGTTTTGGAAAAAAGTCAAATAAATCTGTAGTGAAATAGAGTTCCAAACTTGGAAGTTTTTGTTTTGAAAAAAGTGAAGGTCGAATTTCAGAGTTCGAAAGAACGCTGTGTGCTAATTTTAAAAGTTATTCTCGGTGTCAGGAGAAAACATTAGGTCATCAAGGCTGGTAAAGAAATTGTCTACCTCAGTAGATGAAAGTTTAACCACTTCATTAAGAAGGTCAATTGTACACAGATTTGAAGCATCGCCGTCAGCCGCATTAGCAATGTTCATAGCAGATAGTACCTGTGTGCCTGTTGGTCCGCGTATCTTACCTCCAGTTGGATTTGCCGGTGATATCTCAATGAATGCCTTCATCAGGATTGGTAGCCGTTGGGGGCAACACAGCACATGAGCCGTTACCGGACCCAGTAATGTGTCAGCATCCGTTGGCATAACCAATGGTAGTGTTAGACAGATATCTAACACGCATTCCTCTCCACAAAGCAGGCATCGTAGAACAGGTAAGATGCAATCTTGCCAGATTGGTCTGAATGACAGGAACCATGTTGTATTCAGATCTCTCAAACCAGCCAAGCCAAGGATCTGTGTTATTCTCTCACGATACCTCATGGCCTGGAGCGCATTCTCCATGCTGACTTGGGTATCGCTGGTGGCCGGGTTTGCCATAACGGAGCAGGAGGAATAAAAATAAAATCCCTGCTACGAGTCCCAAAATGAGAGGCAGGCCGCCCAACACAGAGTGTACAAAGTTAGGAAAAATGCCCAGGACTGCTTCAAAGGGGGCTAACAGTCCCGAAAAAATCCTCTTACATATATGTGCAATACCCCTGGTATCAGACATGTTAAAGATACGACCTAACCTTTCTCCGAAATGTATTGGGCAGTTTGTTGATAATAATGCATGTATCTCTGCAGAGGACCTTGCAACTTGCAGATCATACGTCTCTCTGGACGAGGTCAGTGGCACAGTTTTTTGCAAAACAATGGCTTTCATTCTGCTTAAAGTATCATTTCGTATAGAAGAGATGTTCAGTGAAGGCCATAGTGGCGACTCCCCGTCTGTCTTGGTTTTAGGAAACAATACTTGCATATAACAAGTGACCCTGGCTGACACAGTAACGAGATAGCCTATTCCTGGCATCATTCCTCAACAGCTGTGATCATTTAACATAATGTAGCTACCATTGGAAAGCTGCCTACAAATTGGATCTATCACCGCTGTGGGCGAACCCTGCAGGTGGCAAGAAAGGTTATTGGAAGAACCCTCGCAGGCTCCGTGTAAATTAATACCTTGACACAATAGTGTACCGCTTAGTGAGTTTTCACAATTTTTACCACTAAGAAGTACTTCCTTTTCCCCACTCCAACATTTGTGTGTGTACGGTAAATCCCAGGTCGACTTAATGTATTATTTACCCAACCTTTCATACAGGCCTGCTGGTTTGTGTTTTAAGCAATACTGAAACTGGAAAGTCGTCACTGGTATCGTGATGGTGCCATGTATTATCCATTCAACTGATGGTTTCTCAGAATCGGTCAATGGTAATCTCTCCAGTTTTTCTATGCTCAGCACCGTATAGTCTGCTCCCCTCTGTGCCAACGAGATTTTTTTATCTGTAAGGTTAAATACAGTAAACAATGACGTAGTGTTGATTAGACGCCAAGGCACATAGACAGAACGAAGGTTTCACAACGTCCAGCCTAACAGCGTTATAGAACGTAATTGAGACTGGCCATGTTGTAACATCAGCAAGTCCTGTTCCATTATGTCTATAGCAGAGGATACAATGCTGTCCAAAGAATATATTCTGGACGACAGAGTTGTTAACCCATTGTCAACTACAGAGAGTGATTTCTCTAAATTAATACAATCAATTTGTCGTATTCTTTCAGCTGTTTCTATTTGCATGACTTTCCATGCTTCATTGCCTGCAGCCTATATACTGGCGTATATGAAACATTTATGACGTAGATTACGAGGTCCCAGTAAGAATTCTCTTAAATCAACGCCATCTTTAAGCAAAGATAAGTGTTGTTGTATTTCTGGAAGTGTGGATTTTTGCAGCCACTCAAGCCATAGTTTTCCTACACTATAAGTTGTTATTATCCCTGGATGTTTTCTTTGAATATATCTTGGATCTAGCCGAGTTACTGTGAACCCTTGTGTCTTGTTAAGGAATCTATCTTGACAGTTATTCGCGTCTGTGGGCCAGATTAACCATTTCTTCCATTCAGGATTTGTTCTATTTTGTAGTAAAATATAATTTACGTCTACCTCCTCACCTGAAGTTAAATTACTATCAGGTGTGGGCTTAGGTATGGACGGTTTGTTTAAATCTTTTATCTAGCCATGCCAAGACAAGATGTCTGTTGAACAGTGTCATTTAAGAACATCATTTGTTCTGGGATGATGCAGGTTCTGAACAATGCTTCTAAACCTTGTACCTGCCAGTCTTTTGTGCTCCAAACAGTTTTTGTCTCAATGTTGTCTTTCCAAAAGTCAAAGCCTAAGGTGGACAATTGAGCATTAAAGGCCGCAGAATACATTTGTTTAGAAGTTGTCAACATACTTTTCATGCCTGCCTTATTAATATTTTTAAAGTAAAAACTTTCTGGGTTTGTAACATTAAAACCTGTAAAATATGGAAATTTTCTAGGAAAGGTTTTAGAACTACCTTTTGGAGGTGTTGGACAATGTTCCCATTGATTATAAGTTAAACCAGTTCTAGGGTTTGCAGATTTGTGCAAGTAATGATGACCAAAATGATTAAAACAATACATTTCTTCATAATTTTATGAACCTTTTAAGTATTCATGTTTTGTAAATTTTGTTGACATTTCTAAGTCTGTCATCATGTTATTAACAGTTTCAAAGTCCCAATCATCAGAAATTGTGCTGGGTGAAACGAAATCACTCAAGGAAACCTTAAATTGATGTGGAATTTTTAGCAGCTCGACAGGGCCATAAATGTCATAATCAGTTGTATCCCAAGCTATCCCACCAGGTAGTGGAACCGCTGTGATGTTCACTGATGACAGGTCTCGTTGTTCACGATGAGTTGATTTGTGTGGCTTCAGGAGCAAGTTGATGTTCTTACTTGCTGTGTCCATTTTAATGTGTTTTCCATCTATCAGCTTTCCCAGACTTAAAACAAGAATGAGCCATAGCAGGAGATAAAATACACCTAACCCAATCCAAAATTCAACCCATGGTGAAACCAGATATGTTTTTGCAAGCTCTTGACCAAGTTCCATAAATTTTTCCTTGAAAGTTGTATTTGCTGGCGTAGTTGCAGGTTCACTGGGATCCTCAGAAAAGTTATCCAAGTTGATAAAATAGCCAGAGGCACTTCTGCCAATAGTTGGTATTGCATCCGTATTCTTTGAAATCGCTGGAGCAGCTTGATCCCTTGACATGTCTGTATAGTCAGATGCTACATCATTGTAGACAGGAGTTTTTGACAAACTGTTATTTGGGTTTCAAGAGGCACAAGTTCTAGGGCTTTGTTGCATAGTCCTTCTTTTCTCACTTTAGAATCTTCAAAGGTGATGAGTCTTTCAGTTTGAACCTCTTGGACAGTAGCAAGATTTGGTCGTCTGCTACATCTTAGGAGCCCACTGGGCCTACTACTTATTATCGGCCACATGGTGTGGTTTTACCAGGTCAATTGATATAGACTGATTCTCCTTTCTTCCAGCAAGGGGCGGCAGTAGCACTGTTCTTGATCCGTAGATTGCTAGTACAGGTACTGGTGTTCTGTAAGAAGGCCCAAATTCCTTTTTGTCTGCTATTTTCTCCCTGACCAGATCCCCAATCTTTGGAATCCAGACAGGTCTTGCTGGGACAGGTGGTTTTTCTTCAGTGGTCGTCGGCTTTTCGCTGGTATTGCTTAGACTCAACGGGTTTTTGGTCGACCACTGTAGTGTGACGAATCGAGATCTTCAACCAACATTCTAGTACCAAAAAGGATTTCATATGGAGTGATTCCACCCAGAGAATTTCTTGGCAGGTTATTAAGACTACGTTGGACATTTATTAGATGTTGGACCCACCCATCACGCGAATCTAATACCCTAGTTGTTATAGATTGCTTTATGTCACGGTTTTTTCTCTCCACAAACGAATTTCCCTCAGGATGGAATGGTCTCGAAAATCGCAATGCAACGCCCAAGCTGGCCATGGCCTCCTTGTAAGCCCTAGAGCTAAAAGCAGGACCCTGGTCAGAATGTAGCGTGCCGATTGCGTATGCGCCGATAAAGACTCGCAAATCTTTTATAACAGTTGGGGCGTCAGCCGAGCGCTGAGGCCACATCCAAATGAATCTTGAGCATGAATCCACTGCGACCATGATATATTTATAGTTGCCATCCCTTTGTAAGGGACCACAGTGGTCCAGGTAAACACACGCTAGTGGTTTATCTGAAATCAGAAGGGGCGTCTGCGCCTGGCGTTTCACTGTTGAAACTTTCATTTTCTGGCGGTTTTCACATTACAAAACATAGTTTCTGGTTTGTTTCCTCATGCGTGGCCACCAGTATCATTGTTTTAATAATGAAACTGTGGCAGAAACACCTGCATGTGCAGAGGCAAGCCTTTCATGTGCTGCTAAGATTAATCCTAACCTGTGTTCCATGTTAGGGATTGCTCTATCCCCCACTCCAGGGATGATTCAAGCAAACTGAACATTATTTGCATCAGTTATATATGAGTACTTGAGTGGAAAGCCTTTTGGTAGTGTTTTACCACTGTCTTTTATTGAAGCAGTGACTGCTTGCATTATTTTGCTGTCTATCTTGTTTTTGAACGAGTAATTGCAGCTACGGAAGCCGTTTGCACAGCTGCCTTTGCGGCTTCATCAGCCAATGAATTTCCTTCAACGTGAACGCCATCACGCTGATGACTCAGTGTATGGATCATGTGAGTCTTTTGTAGTTCTTTCTGCAAAAGAACTACTTGTTCCCAAAGCATTTTATGCTTGATTGTGCCACCTTTTGCGTCTTTAAAACCTTTTTGAACCCAGTTCTGCAGATATTCATTGTAAGACTGGACGCAGTCATACGATTCGCACACTATGAGTGTGGGGAATTCATGATCGGTATTTTCAAGCGCCATCTTGAAAGCTTGGATTTCAGCTCGCTGAGCTGTGCAGTCTCCGAGAGATTGAGTTTTTGATACCATAGGTCTGAATTTACCATCGCGCCAGCGACCTTTAACAATCGCGCACGCAGCACTATAAGCTTGTTTACCCCGAATCGGGGGCTGTGCTGATTCGTCTGTATATATTATACAGCCGTAATGTTCTAGAGGTAGAATTTCAGTAAGCAGAGGACATTCTTGTTCGTATTGGAGAAATTCTTGTGTCTTCAAGTAAGGGTCAAAAACGTATTCAACGTCTGTTGCAGCAAGAGAATTGACCCATTGTATCCTAATTGGATGTAGAGCTTTTGCATTTGGAATTCTTGCCTTTTGTCACTGCCTCTAAGGCAGGTACAGGTGTAACGGCTTTAATGCGTTTACCCGGTGCGAGGGCACTCTCCTTTGCTACTGCAGTTTGAACCGCTGTCAGAATTTTTTCTGTTGAAGTGAATTTCATTTCAGCTTGTGTGTACAAGTGTGATTTGTAATCTATTGGTACCTTTTCACCTTCATCAAAGGTTAGGTATGTGAATCCGCATTTCCCTGGGATGATTCGGATTACAAGGTTGCGTACATTGTCGCGTGTTTGTAAGTGTGTTGTTGCCAACATGTCTGTTGGTACTGAATGCAAAATCTCTGTGTGTTTTTGAGTCCAATTAGTTGGTTTAAATCAGGTTTGATTAGTTTGTAGAGAGGTTTAACCCTTTCTGCGTAATTTACAATGTAAGTTCTTCTGAAGTTTAGGAATCCTAGAATGACTGTAAGTTTTTCAACGTTTTTGGAGGTTTGAGCAGCGCACATTTTTCTAAAAGGTTTGCTGCCAGGCTATTGCCTTCACTTGAAAGTTCGTATCCCAAGAATAGGACTTTGAGGTGGGCAATTCTTGATTTTTTAAAGTTGAATTCAAACCCTTCTGAGGCGAATCCAAGTATTATGGTGTTCACCCTTGTCAAGTGCCTGTCCAAATCATCATCTGTAAGATAGATGTCTTCGACATAAGATAATGCCTCATCATCATACGTTTGTAGTAACTCTGTTACTCTGACTGAAAATAATCCAGGACTGTTTTTGAATCCCTGGGGAGACGACAAAAGTGTCTTTTTGTCCCCATTATTGAGAAAGTGGTCAAGTACCTGCTTTCAGGTGCAAAGTTTTGACAGAAGAAACCATTTGAAATGTCTAATGTCGTTTTGTATTTATTGCAAATGATGTTATTCATCAGTGCTGCACTGTGTGAATTTTGTACTGCAAACGTTTTGCAACAAGAGTTTAAATGTCTGTAATCCAAAACTAGACGATATGTTTTGTCTGGTTTGGAGACAGGAAACAAAGGATTGTTCATGGACGAGGTGCATGTTTCAATCACCCCTTGGTATTCAAGTTGATCTAAGATCTCCCTGACTTGTTTTTTAGCTTCCTGCTTTACTGGATACTGCCTCTGAGCAGTAGGTTGTTTTTTTAACTGGATTTTATGGTCAGGAGAGTCCTCATCCCATCCCACATGATTTTTATATAATGTTGGAGCTTGGGCCACAGCCCATTTTCTGGCATAGGTGTATTTTTTATGAATAGGAATATGATTAGAGAAGGCTGGCATAATGATTTCTTCGCCATGTGGGAACTCCCTGACAAATTCAGGTGGCCAGTCTTTTTCAGCCAAATATCATAACCCATGGATAGTTTTTCCCAACAGAGTGCTTTTATTTTCCTAGTTATTTCCCCCTCTATTCGGAGTGTTACTTCATATAACTTATGTGGTACACTAACGCTGGTGTTGACAGTTTCAACCTGAATGCATTCATTCAGATCCACTGTCTCCAGATGATCTTTCAGGATCCTGTCCCCGTTCTTGAGTTGTGTCCTCAAGATCCTCGGCATGTCTGATTTTAATACTTGCTACCTTCTTTTTGGAGAATTGAGTTTTCTTATTTTTTGGAACGTGTTGATCGTCTTTGGACTTCACGCATTCTTCTTTGTGTTCTGATCGTCCTCTTCTTTCGGATTTCTGCGAGGAAGTCTGAAAGGTACAAGAGGGTCGTGTATCAGTATCTTGATATCTATCAGGTTTTCTTAAATTATCCCTATTTCTAAGGTTATACTACTTTTCAGAGTGCTTCCTTTGAGGAGATCTACCTCTGGACTGAGAGCGCTTCTCTTTAGGAAGTAACTGTCTACTATTTTCCCATTTCTTTTTAGGAGTAGTTAGATTATTTTTGATAAAAACCTTTTCAGGATTTTCTGTTAGTTCGGGCTTTACAGGTTTCCCTCCCAAACTATCTCTTCCTAGTTCTTCATAGGATTTTTCAATAATTCTGGCAAGTTCATACGGTTGCTCAGTAATATCAAGTTCCTTTAATTTTTGACGGATTGCCACGGATGCTGCTTCACCTTTAATGTTAGCTAATAAAATAGCTGAGACCTGTTTGAAAGCTTTCAGTAATTTCATACCAAGATTCATGGCTGGTTCTGGTCCGTATTTATTTTGAATCTGTCTGAGAACGTCTGGTATTACCGCCATAGACGGGACACCATGTGATTTTGTGTAGATTGAAGCAAAGACTGTACCCCAAGTGTCACAGTCCTCCACATGTGGTGCAATCCCCATTGGTAAACAGTTTGTTAGAATCCTGTGTTTCTCATGAGGTGTACTATCGGGAAATACTGCCTCTATTTGAGTAATTTTCTGGGCTAAACAGAATTGAATTTGTTCCCTTTTTGCGGGCAACTTACCGATTACTGACTGTATAGTCTGTGGTGTGATTTTGTTTGTGTTTCCCTGGTGAGGGGTGTGCTGTGGAATTCTTATAGCAGGTTGGACTGTTAAGGTCCGCATGACATATTGTACCAATTGTCTATGTATTTTAATTAATTGTTTTAGCTGAGCTAACAGTTCTGGTCCTGTCATTTCTTCAATGTCAGGATGTGGTGTATAGCTGGCTAGTACCGGCCATGTAGCTCCTGGTCTACCTAGTGGACCTTGCATGGTAATATGATTTTGATGTTGTAGGGCGCCTTTAAACCAGAGCTGATGCTCTTGGTAAGTTAGTGGAATTTCAACGTCTTTGAAAGGAACGTATTCCGCTGGATGTTCCTCCATCTTGTAGAAGTGGAACACATCTGTTGTTGGATTTGCTTGTGGAAAGACAATCCATGAATAGAATACCTCTATCTGCCGATATTCATGTGCCTCTATGACAAATATAACCGTAACACCACTCGGTGAAAGGCCATTTTCTATAAGCTCTATAGCTAAGGCTTTTCTTACGTTTTCCGGGATGATTATAGCATCAGGGTCATTTTGTTGGAAACCTGTAACGTCTAAAACCGGTTGGGCTGCAGTCCTTGCAGCTCCACTGCCCCCAGGATTGTCATCGTCTAACATTTTGTTAGGAAGTTTTGCAGAGCAGTTTCAAGGAAATAAATATAAGGTGCACAATATTTTGGAACACTGTATCCTTCAACGTTGATCAAACCACAAACTAATACATAGGATTTTTCGTCCCACTCAGTTTAAGGCAGATATTTTATCCTTTAACCCACTCCAGACGTCTATTGGAGTTTTTACGGGATAAAGGGGTCTCTGTGAAAAGCACGACTGAGTTACTCTAGTATCTAGCGTTAAATTAGTGCCTTACCAAACATTGGCCGCCATGTAGTGTAGTTCCTATATTCCCAATAGGCTCTGCGCATTGGAATAATATATCCTATAGTTTAGACGTAGGACTGAGGTTGACTAGGTCTCTATCGAATACATTAGACTTAATTGTGAGTGCCAGCTAGCTCAGAGGTCACTAGAAACTTTCTTGAATAAACAAGAAGGGATTCGTTTCTGACAACCGCATAAACATGACAACTTTGTTTTCCCAAGATAAAACTGATCATCAGAGTCGTGGAAACAATAGATAGATATTTCACTCAGTCAATCGTGCATGCTTTGTTTCACCAGAGGTGCAGAGAAATAGATAGACGGGCGTTTTCAATAAAAAGGTTTTATTGAACAGTTTTTTTTTTCAAGCATAAGAAATGAACTGCTACAATCGTAAAACTGTTTGTAAAATATAATGCATACATTATAAATAGTAGAATAAAATAATACTGTAGGAGCGTGGTATGGTTCCTAAACCATAGATAAATACATACATAAATAGCAGGGGCTAAAAGTACTCAACTGGTGCTTCTAAATACACCTACCCCAATGTACCTAACCTAAGCTTAGTACGAGGGAGGAAGTAAGTGAGGTGTAGCATAAATGAAGTATTCTTTTGCCAAGAATCTGTCCAAGATTTCCCTTAGGGTCTAATCAGCTCCATACCTTAGTTTAGAATGAAGGAGGTCAGTCTCCGGACTCGATTTCCCAACAACCCGCAAGGGTAGCTTGGAAACACTGGAGCTGGATTTCTTGGCAGGAGAAAAGACAGCGTCTCTCTCAGTGCGTCTGCTGGAGGGTTGGCTTCCTTCGGCACTTGCTGTAGCAGGATGCGTCGGGCAAGTAGATAGTCAAACTGCTCCAAACCACCGTGTGTTTGCTAAGGCAAGTGTGGGCATATTTATACCATGAAGTTGCAGAGTTTGGCGTAAAGGTGGACATAATAACGTCACTGAAGACTCTCAGTTCTTTGAAAACTCCATGAGTTCTTGGACAAGTCAGTTCTCGAGCGAGGGAAAGTCCCTAGCTGCTGAAGGCGAGTTTTCCAAGAAACCATTGTAGATTTTCAGAGCTAGTGGAAGTAGCCCTACCGTATTTGGACTGCATGAGCTATGTCTAAATATGGTTATGATTCTTATGCCTATATAAGGACGTAGTGATTTATACCTACATAAGGGCATGAATCTGGAAATTTACAATAGTGTCCTAAAATGGTTTATAACAATATATGTAGACTATTGTCTCTATGCGTCCTTTCTTAATGTTGCAAAGTGAACCAACTCCTCCCCCCTCCCTCCACCCACTTCCTGGTCTGCCATCCTGAGACCAAACTGTCCATCCTAATATATGTAGACTATTGTCTCTATGCGTCCCTTATAGTTGTTGCGCAGCAACCAAATCGATAGGGTCTATTTTGCCTTTCGATTAAAAACACGCTCTTATTGGACACGCGTGTATCCGAATCCAACATTGTTTTTATATAAACACGTGCTTAATCGAATCCAACGTTGTGTTAAAATTTCAAGGTATCTGTGAACAACTTTCGGAGATTTAAGATTTTGAACAAACGAACATTGACATTTTTATGTGTCTGTTCGGGCGTTAGATTAAAAACACGCGTATTCGACACGAACATATTGGAATCCAACGTTGTGTATATAAAAACACATGCGTATTCGAATCCAATGTTGTGTCAAAATTGCAAAGCAATCGGTGAAGTACTTTTGGAGATTTGCGATTTTGAACAAACGAACATTTACATTTTTATTTATTTAGATAGATATAGATAGTAACTCATACTAAGGGGCCCATTATTATGTCGGGCGGATTGCCCCCGCCAGGCTGGTGGTAGCCACCGCCAGCCTGGCGGGGCAATCCGCCCGACATCTACACTCGTTTTCCCCCCTGCCATATTAGTATGGCGGGGGGGGGGACCTCGGCGGACGGAAAGACCGTCCGCCGCTTTTCCGCCCTGGTCGCCTTGCGGCGAGGGCGGAAAAGGAATACTATGGTGGCGGTGTCTATCAGACACCGCCAGCCATATTATGATGGGCAGTTTTCAATGCCGCCACGGAAAGGCATGCGGTCTTCACTTTGGGGGCCCCCTGCTGGCCCCCAAAGTGAAGGAGGGGTGGGGGGTGCACACGGGGGGTACCTGTGGTACCCCCCTGCATTTAAATATACAATGGGGTAGGCTCCGCGCGGTGCCTGCTGCATTGTGTATGCAAATGCATGCATGGATTTATGGCATTGTGGCGGGCGGTGCAGAGAGCACCGCCCACCACAATGTTATAAATGCAGGATGCGGCCGCCACTGTGGCGGCCGCATCCTAATACCACCCACGGGACCCCCGCCCTTATGGCGGGCGGTCCCTAGTCCCGATAGGATGGCGGGCGGACTAAGGATGGCGGGCGGACTAAGTCCGTCCGTCATCCAATGACCCCCTTAGTGTGTTATGAAATCACTATTACAAGTATACAGTTATCTGTACAGTCGCTCATGCAATCAATGAGTCTTATGTATACTTATTTATATACAACAACTGTCACATACACTTCCTTTTATTTTTCTAGTTTGTTGGACATGTACCATTGAGAGATATATTTGCTCATCACCACACCCATAAAGATATTCACTCACCCAAACAACTGTTTCCACATGCAGTCTTAACCTCATATACCCACTGAATCAACTATTCTGGGCAGTCACACACACATTCACTCTTCCATACAAATACTCAGTTAACTAATCAATAACTAAAATAGACTTTCACATAGCTAGTAACCAACTGGTGCAGCAGTTTACACAACAACTGACAAAGTTACACAGATATTCACAGTTTAGTCACTATCCAATATATTTAGTGAGACACTATAAATTAGTAAAGTAAACAGTCAATCACACTGCTACTAAATCCTCCATTCAGATATTTATATTTATGTAATCACTCATTCTTCAATGCAGATTGCTATATATATGACATATTTAAATAACAAACCAAATCACTTTCACTGGATGATGTCATTAGTGATGTCATTTGAGATGTCATCAGTGATGTCACTGACCATGTCATGAATGATGTAATATGTGACATCATCAGCAGAGGATTGCGGGCGCGCGAGTTATAGTTAGCAGAACTAACTATAACAAAGGAATTTCTTTTTTTTTTTTGCAGAGTTTTATATAGCACGAACTAGACCCGAACTGAATCAGGTATCAGAGCGCTTTACAGAGCACCAGTTACGTTACAGGAGGACACGCATTCATTTTAGGCACGGGGAGATTAAGTGATTTGCCCAGAATCACAGGAGGTTTTTGGCGTCGTTACCGAGACTCGAATCCAGATCCCCAGGTCCGAGGTCGAGCGCCCTAGCCGTTAGGCCAACTCCTCTCCCCAATTTCAATGGTTTTGTACGAGTGAAATGTCCAGCTAACTATAACGCCCCTGAAACCTATGTTTTTTTCAGTGAATATATATATATATATATATATGTATATATATGCGTGTGTGTGTGTATATATATATATATGCTTTCTGTAGCTGTCTTGCGGAAGCTGTGGAGGGGGTGAAATCAGCCCCCATTCACTTTCAGCTGACCTGCCGGAGCCACCACATCTTCGACGGGCCACGGGGCCGCGGATCTCGGCGCGACTTACACTGACCTCCCCTTCCAGCTGGCAGAGGCGCCGGTGGGGATAACAATGTGGGCACTCGCTGTCTGCATCTAGAGAACCTGCACCACCGCTGCTATGGACCTGGAGGTCTCTTGGACCACCATGACCCTATCACACATCGGGGCCAGTGGCTGCTTGATTATATTGACTTGTCTTTAGCCCAACAGTACTTTATCGCTATGTCTGTGGCACATGTCTTTGCTTGGATGATAGTGTGTGGTTCGGAGTTGATTTTCAGTATGCACAAGGTGGAGGCTGCGAGGCACACTATGGGCTTGTGCGGACTTCTCTGGTGAACAGTATCGTTACAGTTGCAACGGAGGTGGCCCTCATATGGGAGAATATGCGAAAAATGGCTGACCGAGTGACTACCGTCTAGAGCACCACAACAGAGCTGGTAACTGATACCGCCCTCCTTAAGAAGCTGGTGACTGAGGTGCGTTCTTCTCACAAGGCGATGGCAGTTCAGCTAGATGAGTATGAGGGTAGGATGCGAAGCAACAACATCTGAATTCTTGGCGTTCCGGTGCGGGCAGAGGGGCCGACTCTTGATCTACATATTGAGGAGCTGATCCTGCAGCGTCTACAACCAAGGGGCCTATCCAAATGCTTCTCTATCGAACAAGCTCATCGTGTGCCTGGTGGTAGGCCCAAGCTGGGGGCCCCCATCGCCCACTCCTTGCCCGGGTGTTTAACTATCGCGATCGTGATCTGATCCTACAAACGGCAAGGGTGGCACCCCCACTGACTGTTGAAAACAGTAGAGTATCGTTCTTCCCGGACTTCACCTTGAGAGTCCAGAAACAACGCCGGAGCTTCCTGGAGGTGAAACGGGCTCTCAGGGATCAAGGGATTGAATATGCCATGTTATTCCCAGCGAAACTTAGAATTGAGTCAGATGGCAAACTGTGTTTTTTTGCTAGTCCTGAGAACGCCTGGGACTGGCTTGACAGCTGGCATACGGTTGACGAGAAACACCACAAGCCGCCACCAAATGCCGAGGAACTCACGGCTCGATCCCCACCTCCTTCTGAAGCAAGATCCCAAATGCCCCAAGGGTTATCACGTAAGACTGTCCTCTCGGAGGCCTATTTGCTGTTTCCTCTGTCTGTAACGACCTACCGGGCCACTGTTTGACTTTTTGGCTAGGAACTTCTTTAGGCCCAGGGGTTGTTCAATGTTCTCTTGGGTGGGGGCTGCTTGCCTTGAAGTTCACCAAGATTCTAATGCTTAGGTCTCTGTAGTCATTTATCTTTTCTGTGTCAAATTTGGTTGAGGTTTGTTGTATTCTCGGGGTGTTGAGGCCGAGGATTGTGATAAGTTTTGCTGACTAGTGCTTTAGGGAGTGGGGTTGTACACGTCCCTGAATTTGTTGAGGGTGGGCGACAGGCACTCTGCAAGTTAGGGGGCCGGCTGGTTCTAGGCCCGTTCAGCAGGGAGGCAGGGAGAAGGTGGGGTCCTATTGGGATGATAGGGGTTTGTTTATTATGTTTTTTCCGTGTTGGGTGCTGGCACTTTCTAATGCTGATCTCACCAACCTCATAATTTATGTAATTATTAATGGCGCATGTGACATCCACCTTGGTCGCCTTCGGCCACGCTTGATATCCTGGAACTCTTTGATGTTTATGGACTTGACATGATGACCCAAGGGGTAACACTTAAAGTGGCCACGTGGAACGTTAACGGTTTGGGTGACGAAATTAAGTGGGGTGTTATGTTGTAGTATATCAAGCGGGTTGAGCTTGATCTTGTGTTGCTTCAGGAGACGCACCTAGTGGGGAACTCATGGAGGGCCCTGAATAGGAAAGGCTATAGACTAGTGGTTCATCCGGCTTCACCTCGGGCTCTAGAGGGGTGGGGATCTGGCTCAGGAGGGGTTGTCCCTATATCACCCATACCACCTGGACCGACCCTCAGGGCAGATATGCTGCAGTGACGGGCTCCTGGGAGGGCTGAATCATCAATGTTGTTTCTGTCTATGCCCCCCCGGATTGCAGCATCAGACGCTGCGCGACATAGGCTCCCTACTGCTTGAACTGCCTTTGGGGGTGTCAATATTGGGAGGGGACTTCAATCTTACGATAGATGGTTCTCTGGACCATCTCCCGCAACGGGGGGACCCGCCTAGAGGCTCACAATTGTTGGAGTTCGTGAATGCCTTGGGGGTTGTCGACATTTAGAGGTGGTTCAATCCGCTGAACACATGCTTCACGTTACAATCGGGAGTACACGGTAGCAAATCGCGGATTGATTATATGTTCACACATGCCCAAGATGTTCATGTTTTCACGGGCTCCAGTTGTCTGGCCCGTGGGATTTCCGACCATTCTCCGGTTCTGGCCACCTTGGGCTTCCACAGTACGGGTCGCTCTTATTCCATTACCATACAGCCCTGGGAACTCAAAATTCCGCATATCAAAGAGACCCTCTGTAAGGACATGGAATATTACTTTGATGAGAATGTGGGCTCTGTTGACTCAGCAGTGACACTTTGGGGCGGTCATAAAGGTAGGGCATTGTCATTAGCTGTGGGGCACAGAGCGGAACGGTCTAGAAGGGTGATTGAATTAGAGGCGGATATTTCTGTTCTGGAGGAGTCGATTGCGCAAGATCCCAACCACACATCCCAAGACAGCCTCGTGCTCAAGAGACAGGATTATAGTCTGCTCCTTTTTGAGGCTGCCATGGCGAACTACCTGGCTTCCCGCAATAGGATTTATGAAATGGGCGAGCGAACAGGCAAGCTTTTGGCATGGTTGAACGGAGGGAGGAAGCTGCTAGATGGGTACACGCAATAACCGACCCGGCGGGCACGCTGCTAACTGATCCTCAACTGATAGCTAAAGCCTTTGCAATCCATTATGAGGAGATCTATACCAGTTCGCCCACATCCCAGGCCCCGCTCTCGGCTGACCTCCTAGTCACCATTTTTTATTTTTAAACTCTTTATTAGTGACCGTAGTAAGAACTTACATTTGTATCAGGACATATACTTAGCACAGTCAATTTTTCCCTCTTTTGTTTTTGTGATCACATGTAAACTCCTGTATCATAGTATATACATACAGTCTCTTAATAGAGTTCGTAAAGGCAAAAATGAACAGGTCTAGTTCCACCATCAGCTACTGTCAGTTCCTCACACTGACTACAGCTTACAAGATCACTCATACAGGAATAGTATTATTCTCAATGCAATAAACAACCAACGCCAACACTCCCTCCTCCCTCTGACCCACCCACTCCTGGTCGCTTCAGACTTATTCAGGTGATTCTCTTAGGGTAAACAAAAATGACCAACCAACTGCAGTCTCTGGATATAATTTTTCTGTGCACCTTCCTACGGAGGGGGGGGGGGGCAACCTCTCAGCCAACGTCTCCTCTACTAAGCAAGCTATTGTGAACCAGCTTCCTGAGGAATGACTGGATCTATTCCTTCCAATTTCACCACCATTGCGTCCCATTCCATCGTTATGGGTTGCTTTCTATGACCTCTCTCCTTAAAGCCACGCCCTCTGCCCGACTCCACTGTACCAGATCCGAATGCCATGTAGTCAACCTAGGAGGCCTTGGGGACTTCCATCTCATCGTTATGCATCTAATCGCCAGAATAAGGGCCAGGTCTAGGAATTTTAGCTGAACCTTCAATGACTAAGATCTCTTACGCACTCCTATTAAACAATACAGAGCTTCCGTTGGAACAGGTAATTGTGTAACAGTATGAAGCGTCTGGCATAGTTCTGCCCAATAGTTCAATAAACGCGGGCAGGACCACAACATGTGAATGAAATCAGCCTCTTAGCCTTGGCACCGGGGGCAGCAATGTGGGGAGTCTGGGAACATACGATGTATGCGCTTGGGCGTTAGATATGCTCTGTGGAGCACCATTGTCTGAATGAACCTGAATTTAGCATTACGTGATACCCTTTTCGGGTGCTCCAGTATAAGCTGCCATGTCCTGTCTGTGAGTTCCACACCAGAATCCTGAGCCCAGGTCGTTCTAAGTATCGTAAGCAGATTTCAGCGTGTTGCCTGATCCCGGTGTAGAGCCAACGTACAAGATGTCCCCCCTCCCCCATTTAATACATCAAATAGACCAGTTCATGTTGTTTGGGTTTTAGTCGTAAAGGGGCCCATGTGTCCCTAATATAATGAGATACCATGGCATGTAATAGGTATAGTCTTGGAGGGGCTCCCATGACCTGCATGAAGGAGCAGTGAACTAATATCGTTTCGTCACCGAAAAAGGCTCCTACGTCTTCAACCCCGTTGTCCGTCCAAAGTCGCAACGCATTTCGCGTAAGTCTACCTTGCGGTGTCGGAATGCCCAATAATGGGATGTTCGACGCGTAAGGTGGTATTGTAGATGTGTATGACAGGGCTATCTTCCAGCATGTTAATGCTGTGTGTAGGAGGGGAGGACAGTTCGGGGATCCGGGCTTTCGGCAATAATAGGGAATGAAGTTCCCCACGGTCCAGGTGCTCCCTCGTAAAGGCAATCTCATGCAGATTCTTGACCGCACTCGAATATGACAACCAATGCAGCTGGCTGGCATAATAATAGCCCCTGAAGTCCGGCACCCCAAGTCCTCCCAGCTTGGTTCCCAATTGGAGTTTACGCAGACTGATGCGTCTCCGACCAGTGCCCCAAATAAGGTTGATCAAGAGCGTGTTGATTGAATTAAATATGTGTTGGGGAAGAATCACAGGTATATTCACGAAGTAATACAACAAGCGGGGAAGCATAATCATTTTAGAAATAGCAACTCTGCCCATTACGGACAGTGGTAGTGAAGTCCAGAATCCCACACTGCCACGGTGTTGTGTAATGGCGCGTTTGATGTTTCCATCTATTTGGTCCTCAGGCTTCCTTTATATTTGTATGCCTAAATATTTAAAGGAAACAGGGGCCACCGGAATCGAGCACGTTCCAAATAGGATATGAGAGGATTGCAGTCCTTCCCTAAAGAAGAACCCACCTCCTAGTCACCATTGATGTTCCTACCATCTCCCCGCAAGATCAGGATACCCTGGAGGCGGACATTACAGTAGCGGAGGTTCAGAGGGCCATACAAGATGTCTGACCCGGTAAGGCCATGGGTCCCAATGGGCTCCCCATCGAGCTTTTTAAACCCATGTCTACGCTCATAATGTTTCGAGTCGGGTCTCCTCCCCACAGATGTCCGAACCGCAGTCATTGTGGTCATTCACAAACCAAACAAGCCTGTTGAGGAGTGTACATCATACCGCCCCATCTCGGTTTAAGCCAAAATCCTGGCTAAACTCCTGGCGAATTGACTTCTCCCTTATGTCACAGACTTGGTCCATCCGGATCAGTCTGGATTAATGCCGGGGCGAAATATGGCTCTAAATCTGTGACGGATGCATGGAGTTCTTGGCAGGATTCCCACTTTAGAAGAAGACACAATCCTGTTATCAACAGATGCCTCTATGGCATTTGACACAATAGAAAGGGATTTTCTCTTTGCCGTCTTGGTCCGCAAGGCGTTCTGTCCCAAATTGATTCACTGTATCCGACTATTGTATAACCAACCCACTGCACATGTCGTCGTCAATAATCATTGCTCTGCCACTTTTACACTTCATCGGGACACGAGACAGTGGTGCCCCCTGTCTCCATTACTCTTTGCGTTAGTATTGGAACCGCTTACAGTGTGGGTTCGGGGTGACCCAGGCACACAAGGGCTTAAATGGACGACATCTCACGAAAATCGGATCTCGCTCTACGCATTGTATCTGGCTTCCCCCACGCGCTCACTGCGACGGGTGCTCCATATCTTCCACATCATAGGTGCCCACTCTGGATATCGTATAAACTGGTCTAAATCCCAGATGTATGCATTATGGGGGTTCCCCCGGCGAGTCCTCTTGGCTACGAGATTTCAGTGGCCCCCTGGGGTTTTCAGTATCTAGGCATTTTCGTCACTCCAGAGGTCGATCTCTCTGTTGAAAAAAACCCACTTGGACCTCTTCAGCGTTTCAGGTCGGATGCCCTCCATTGTCGTTCTCTCCCTCTGACTCTCCTGGGCGAGCATCCTTATTCAAAATGCTTGCTCTTCTGCAATTCCTTAACGCCTAGCACAATACCCCGAACCCGGTTCCAGATTCCTATTTTTCCCAAATAGACAGTGTATTACGGGGCTTGTTGTGGGAGGACCGCACGCCGCGAATAGCGATGAACAAGATTACCATGGGATGGTATGACAGGGGCATCGGTTTACCGGACCTAAGACTCTATTATCAAGCGTCCCAATTGATCGCTATCAATAGATTGGGTTTGGCTCCCACGATGACCCTATTTTCCTAACAGACCATTGGCTAATGGGTCGGGCGGCTATAACAGAGCGCTATATTCCAATCCTCCCAAACTTAACCACGGCACGAACGGTTGAGACTTGGCACAGCGTCACCAAAAAGTTGGGATGGCTTAACCGTCTGACGAAAGCTAGTCCTTTATGGGAACCCGATATTCTCGGTCACTCGAATTCAGGGTTATTGGGGAAAGATTGCCTGGTAACTTGCGAGGGCGAGTGGAAGGTCTATTGAGCTATCTCCCCAATTATGCCTGCTTAATATCTGGGGGGCAGCTGACCTATCACAAGCCGAACAGACTTGGGCCTCGATGGGCTTTGTCACTGCGAAATGAAACATTGCGCAAAAATGGGGGGTGGAGGCAGTCCTGCTGTTGGTTGATTGGGTAAGGATATGGACACCGCAATGATTGCCAAAAAAGCTGTGTTTAAGGGTCGGGTTTCCCCAAGAAGTGGGATCGAAAATGGGGATAATGGAACAAATATAGGGGGGACATTTGCATCTCCCTGATGGTGGGACAGGCGAACATTAATGGCCCAGCTGACGGCAGAGGGGATGGCTTCTCCCCCCTAGACGTATTGTCTTCGCCATTTCTTAGCCCCTGCTGCCTACCACACTATGAGCTGAGCTCGCTGGATTGTGTTGTCTCTTTTGGGGGTTAGATCCTGTATGGATGTAAAAACCTGTAATGATTTACATTTTGTCTATATGTGGATGTCTAAAATGATGATATTAGTATTGGAAGAGGAAAGACCTATTGCAAATTTGTACTGCTCGTGCCGGCACCAGGTTCTTGTTGTAAATCAATAAAAAGCTAAAAAAAAATTTAAAAAGGCAGCTTGCTCTCTCTCTGGAAATCTATAACAGAAAGGTAATAGGAGGTGCCCTCTGTGGAGCGGAATTATGAGATACTGGAATGACAAACTGTTTATCCACAACTGAGAATCGTAGACTTTATGTCTAGTGTCAAAAATCTTGGAACCCTGCAGGGTGGCACTTCAGTCTAGTCTGCTTGCATCCTATTCCAGGACCACATCTGAAGTATGGAAGATAGCTGGCCATTTCACACTTCCTCGTTGTTCAACGAACATTGTAATTCCTTCAAGCAATCCTGGTCTACAGTTCCACAAGGTCAAAAAAGGAGTTGCAATTGAGGTCCAGAAATGAAGTACACAGCTAGAGCTCAATCAAAATGTGTGTGATTGAAGGATGCACCAAACCTAGTTGACAATTTGAAATTCTTGACAGGTGGCATGCCAGCAGGTGTTGAGGAGTCTCTTTCAGTATCCCAGCTCCGTTGTAGATGCAAAAAATGACTCAGGTACTGACCAATGTGCTGGGAACATTGGCTGAGTCAAAGCAGCCTTTGACTCAATCCACTTAAGACTCTTGTAGAACATTAGAATGTTTATGGATATTTTCGGGGATCAGCAACAACATAATGATTTTCTTGAAGTCAACGGAGGGGAGGGAGAGGCACTGCAAGTGGTGATTTTTTTTGTTTAAATCTTTTTATTAGGGTTTTACTTTTCAGATTCCCATGTGGGACATCAGACAGATAACAGGCCAATCATCACATATGTAATTGTTACACATCATCTACAGTTATAATACATTATTATCGTTCAGGTTCTATTCCTCCAAGTATGGTTACACAGCATCTCTCATGGATCTGTTACTAGGTCGTCTCGTTACATGATGCTGTGCCGTGTTGCGTCCAGTCCCTTGGGCTTTATAATGGCGAGGACTGGTGTAACTTCCTCCCCTCTATCTGTGTATGATCACCCTTTACTGCGTGTCCAATCATTAGTACTCTGTGAATAAGTTGGCTTCCGAATCGCCGCCTGGAACTTAACTGGAAACTGTGGGAAGAAATGTCTCCCAAAAGAGAGGGGAGGGGGAGTACAAGGGGCGGGTGAGGACAAGTGGCTGTGGCAGGCGGCATGTGAGCCGGTTACTGGCCTGAGGGGCGGGGTCGCGTGCAACCCGGGAGGGGGAATGAGTGATCTGTCATGGGAGTAGACGATAGTCTCAGTGGTATTGACTGCCTGTCCTATTCCATCCCCTCACCGGGGTAATCACTCGGCTGGCATTGAGGCCTGTGACCTGGGGTGTTGGGAAGGGTTGCGGGGCGGGGGTTGTGTCGGCTCCGGTGCCTCCTCTGCTGTTGTCTCTTGTTTAAATTGTATTAATAGTTGCGCCCATTCAATAGAGATTGGGTGTTTGCGTGTGCCTTTCACCTCTTCCTCTCTCAAGGTCACTTCCTCCGCTGCCCCCATTTGTTTACCGCTCCCACCCAAGCTGCTTCTGTGGGTCCTGTAGGGGCTCTCCAGTGCATGGCTATGTTTCTTTTTGCCACAGCAAGTGGTGATAATGAGAAAAAGCATACAAATAGGGTAAACTATACTCCTATTATTTCATAATTAGAACTCTCACCCTCTTGGCAGTAAGTGTGAACAGGTCCAAATAAGTAAATAGTGGTTAAGGAGCTTGGGATTCCGGTACGGCTCAGGATCTAGCACTGTGGGAAGGGCCATATCTTTAACCAACCAGGGTCTGTCAGTTCGATTCGAAAAAACATGAAAGCTGATGTAGAACTGGTCAGTAGGAGGAAAGTGGACAGTGAGCCTGGCAGAGAAACTATATTTCCACAAATAAAGGGGAGATAGGATGCAAGCCAGCAAATGGGATAAAGGGGCTGGAGAGGATGAAAAAAGAGCCCAATAGGAGAGGGTGGTGGAGACAAATCAGGGAGGGTTGTGCTGTTTACAGGGTTGGGCGTGTCTTTGAGTATACAGTGTATTAGTCTGATATGAGAATATAACAGTGCAAGCACTCAATATAGCCATCGTGCCTGGTTGCTCCTAAGAAGTTCATGTACTCTTCCATTAAAATATTGTATCCCTGTTGAAAAGTGTTGGCACTCTCCCTTCCAGATTGAAAAAGTGCAGATATTCAGTACCTGTGACTACTTTCCCATCTCAAGCACCGTCTTACATCGAGGGTCATATTAGCTTGTATGGCTTCAGACATTGTGAGACGATGAGCTTATCAAGTCACAATAAAAAGCAACATTTTTACTACTCTAAAGAGAGCCTGTGTTAACTTTGTCAGTCCACAAAACAGCCTGTTCTAGACCATCTGTTACTATAAGAAGTCCGGTATAAGCTGAGCTGGATAACGAGGCCTACGACCAGAGCTGCTGCCCTTAGACCTGGGGTTCCAGGTTTGAGTCCCCGCCTCGCCTCTATTCACTATCCTGTGATTAGGGGCAAATCACTTAGGGGCTGATTTGGAGCATAGAGGATGGTTTATACTCAATTAGGTGACAGAGTAAAATACTCTGTCACCCTGACAGAGTACCGGTCCTCCGAATTAAGAGATGTCTGCCTGCCCAGCACACATCCCTACATTGGCAGGAACAGCTATTAGAGCCATTCTTCTCAATGTATTGAAAGTTTGATGGACTACTCCGTCAACATGATAGTAACTTCTTTCAAAGTTTTACAAGTTGTTTATTTTCAAAACAAAATCCCAAAGTAGGATTTTGTTTTGGAGAATAAAAAACAAAACGAATGACTCACACCATGAGAGTTGTTTCCCATGGGGGGGGGGAGGGGTGGCGGGTCATGTTGCTGTTGTCTCTCCCTATTACCTCCAGGTTTTACCTGGCAGTAGTGACACACAGTGAAAACTGCCCATTTGACCACTGACTATAAATCAGGTGGGCGGGACTGCTCACTCTAAATTAGGTGAGCGGTCAAATAGCCAAGCCTCCAATGGCCCTTACTCCGTCGGGCTGTCGGAGGTCTAGGTCAGCACCAGAGACTGAACAGTCTCTAAATGAGGCAGGCGGAACTTCAGTTTGTCTGAGATGAGAGTGTACTCCGACGCTAGCCCCTCCACCAAACTCTAAATCAGGGCCTTCATTTCCTCATGCTTACAAAATGAGTACTGTAATCTAGTGCTCTAATTTTCTTGAGCTACTACTTACCCTCTCTTTAACCGGTTCCGTGCTGATGACGGAACTGCTCCGTCATCAGCCGCGGTGGCGCTGTGCTGATGACGGAGCGGTTCCGTCATGGCCCGCCCGACGCGCCTGCGCGGCGCTGATTTTCGCGCCTGCGCGGCGCGTTCTATTAAGCGGGCGGGGCCATGACGGAACCGCTCCATCATGAGCACAGCTCAACCGCGGCTGGTGACAGAGTGGTTCCGTCACCAGCATGGGCCTGCCGAGCGGCCCCCCGCCCGCTTAGCGCTGCGGCGGAATACCCGCCGCAGCGAAGTGGATAAAAGTGCAAAAAATAAAACACAAACTCCAGCACATCATTAGTAGTGAAACAGCTGCTTTTCTTTTCAGACGCGCTTCATGTTGGATTAAGGTGGGCGAGTCACTGAAAGCTCGAGCCAGGCCTGAAGCCTGGCAACACTCGAGTTCCTGTTGGAACCTCAAGTCCATAACGAACTGGCCTTTCATGAGCCTTCTGCCTGCTAACTTCCCTCTACCTAGGATGTGGTGTTATGCTCAGAGCTGCCGATTGTGGTACTGAGGAACTAGTTTTGAGTCCTGCCATTGGCTCAACATTCTGTGATTGTGAGCAAATCACTTAATCTCCCCATGCTTAAAGACAATGCACGTGATCTTTTGCAATGTAACTTGTGCTCATGTAAAGCGATCCTCCCTCCGGTCAAATTTGTGTTATATTTGAAAAATGTAGTAAGAGGTCAAAACAAAGGCTTACCGTAAGGAAAACGAAATAGATACCCATTTACTGGCTGATTTGTAAAAAGTGAAACCAGAAAACCTGGATAAATCGCGGTTTTCCAGCTTAAACTGTGTGATCTTAGGCAAATATTTTATTTCACCAAATGTCTTTTTTCTTTATTATGGAGTAGGAAAACACTTTCAAATATGTGAGTTTAAACTAACAGTTGTACCAACTATCACTTTCAATAAGTACTTCTCAGTGCAGACACTACACTATGAACACGCTCCCCTATCAAACTGTTTTTAAAGTTTTCTTGTTTTTTAAAAAAATTCTTATAATCTTTTACCTGATGATATGAGCTATCAATGTATTTTTTGTAATGGTTTTAATTAACCTAAGACAATAAAAATGTACTTACTTACAGTGCAGTGCTATAATGTTCCCTGTTAACGTTGTCAAAGCTTCCAAATGTTAAAGAAATATCCTTTTTTTTTTAATTGATGAGACTACCATATTGTGCGTGATGTGTGTTGTATGATTACATAGCAAATCTTTTCAGGGCTCGGATCGAGCACGGGCTCTAAGATCATAGCCAGACCCTTGGCTCGGCTCGTTCTCACTCGTCCCCTTACACACGTGTTACTCTAACATGGCTACCAGTCGGTCATCGTGCCTTTTCGTTTCGCCCGGACTTCCTCCTGCCTTGTCTTCCTTCACTGGCAACATGTTGAATGAAGAAAATAGATTTCCCATTGCAGCCAACGGTGGGTATCATCAGGCGGCTGCCTCATAAATGGACAATGAAATGATTCATTTGGGTATTAACGGGGAGGAGCCGCCAGAGAGCTGAGGACTTCCAGTCAGAGGGATGTGCACGCGGCCGCGCCCCTCCTCCATGACAGGAAGAGGAGAGCAGGACGTATATCAACGCCAGCAACAGCTGGTCCAGACAGCGGCGCGCGCGCTCTCCAATCGCTGCTAACCGGGTGCCTTGCGCCCAAATGTTCGATGACTGGGAGTGCACTCGCTCAGTCACCGAGCCTTGATGCTGATGGACAGACCGACGAACTGCGCCTCCTCGAGAACTATTCCTTATCTATAGCAAACAAACACTGCTCTTAGAAGGGGGGCAAGGGGGCTTTGCACGCTTCAGCACGTTTCTTCACTAATCATCACATTTTTACATCCCAATTCTATCCTTTAGTGGATTTATCTAATTCTTTTTTTTAAAATAAGGTTTTGTTAAATATGTCACATACACAATCCGTTAACGATTGCTCTGTATAAAGAAGCAGGAAACATAACAGCTTCGGGTGGCTTATATATACAATGACAGATGTTTAAAAACAAACATAAGCGTACGCCCATTCTGACTGCCAGGAGAAAATTACTCTCAATTGTGAAAGTTTATAGTTGATGTATGTGTACATATGTGATTGAGGTCTGTGCCAGTGCAACATTATAAGAGAGAGTAAATTGCTCATCGGTTCCAACTTGCTCCCACAAAAATCCTCAACAACATAAACACGGATTGGCAAACCAAATGGGTCTAGCTTTTTATTTCTATATGGATCTTGCTTATAATAAATTTATGGAGAAGATTGGCATATGGAGTGACACAGGTGGGCACTGTAACATTTTTATTTGTAATGAAAGAAAGGGAAAAGCACATTTACACATAAACTGAGTCAAATATAATTAAAACGTGTCAACATTATTTATTTTGGTGTTTCAGGGTCCTCCACTAAAGTTAGGTATATGATTTCCCTGAAATATTTATGTACAAGTGCATGTGGAGTTTTTTTAAATTTATTGTGAAAATAGTATTTTTTTGTAGATATTGTATAGAGGTTTACAAACTGAGTAAATCACAGATAAAGCAGCATATGGCTAATAGTAACCCTTAGATTTTTCCCCTCACACAGAGAAGCTTTCACTGCCACTGCCCATGTTGCACCTGTTCTCTGAGTGTGTGAGTGAGCATATGCTGCTTCTGTTCACCCTGCGACTGTTCTTTGCGTTAGCAATGCTAGCAGTGCCCATGCCCTGCCTGAATGTGTTGCCTGTTAGTGAAGCTTGTAAAACAGCTTTTCACCACACAAAAGCCGAAACGGTTGCACCATCGAGGTTGAGTGTCATGTACAAAATGGGGAGCACAGAAGGCAAGAGGGAACTCAAAGTGCAAGGGTAGCGTTTTGGTAGGAGGCGAGCAGGTTGACAGGAAGTGGAGGACCCAAGGAGGGCATGCTTCGTTTGAACACCAAGAACATGTATAGCACAGGCTGCAACAGCGCATGCTTCCCTCCACATAGAAAATGTTTAGGGTAGGCAACAGCAGTGCAAGTATCAAAGCTACCCGAATAAATATTAGCAACACACTGCCACACACGAGGGGCATGGTTGTCTGTATGTGTATTGTTTATTTGTTGACTGAATGCATTGGAGTTTGGGTGTGTGGTGGCCTGCATGTGCACATGGAAGTCTGTAACCATCCTGCTCTACCTACATATTTGCAGGTAGCTCTTCCTTTCTCTCTGTCTCCACTATACATAATACATAATCTAACCTAATTGCCTTTGCCAATGCTTATTTAGAGATGTCAGTCTAGAAGGATATGCCCTTAGGAACATCATGTAATACCTTGACAGCCCTGCTTACCTTTCAGAGGTGCACACCGCATCTAACATGTGACTGCTTGCTTCATCAGTGCTCCTTATTAGAGAGGCGACTAAGTATGACTGACATCGCTAGCTGTATCGAACTTTCAGGGGTTTATCAAGCTTATGACTGGCCCTTCCCCAGCCTTACTGACTGAATGAGAAATGCATCCAACATGTGACTGACAGTGCTCAGCACGTCTGGACTCTCAGAAGTGCCCTTTACATGTGACTAGCTCTGCTGCAGCCCCTACTGCCTTGTCAGAGGTACCTCTCACACCTCGTTACTGACTGCCAGAGCAATATTGGCCACTTAGGCCTATTAGGCTCAGTCCTGGCATGTGACTGGCTCTGCTCGGCCTGTTGCCTTTTCAGAGGCACTCGCCTGTCTGAAATTTACCTAGTTACCTTTCTCGTTTTTAGGTCTCGACTAGCATAGGCTGCGCTTGAGCAGTCTCGCTGGCGAGAATTTATGTCAGCAGTAGTGATGCTTACACCCGCCCCTCTTCTCCATTGGCTGTCTTTGTAAATGGCGGGCAGCCATTGGAGAAGAGGGTTGTCTGTTAATTTAAGGCCTGTCTTTTTGGGATAGAGGGGTGTGTTTTTTCATTTCTTTCTCCTTTTTTAGCCCCGTCCCTTTTACTGTGGTGGGCGTGTTTTTTTTTACACGGACGTTCTCGTGTTTTGATGTGTTTGTTGCTGGGATGGACGGAGCCATTTCTTGTACGGAGCGTATTTTCATCTTTGTTTTCCAGGTCAAGGCCGTTCGTGTTTCAGGTAAGCCATCTGTTTTATCTTGCTTATTTAATGTATTTTTTGTGTTTGTTTTCCAGGTCCAGCCCATCCCGTGTGTGTGCCGCGGTGTGCACGAAGTTGTTCCGACGGTATGTATGCTGCTGTTTCTCTTCTTTGAGGTAAGCCATCTGTTTTATCTTGCTTATCTAATGTATTTTTGTGTTTGTTTTCCAGGTCCAGCCCGTCCCGTGTCCTCTGTGTGCAGCGGTGTGCACGAAGTGTGTTCGACGGTATGTATGCTGCTATTTCCCTTCTTTGAGGTAAGCCATCTGTTTTATCTTGCTTATCTAATGTATTTGTGTGTTTGTTTTCCAGGTCCAGCCCGTCCCGTGTCCTCTGTGTTAGCGGTGTGCACGAAGTGTGTTCGACGGTATGTATGCTGCTGTTTCCCTTCTTTGAGGTAAGCCATCTGTTTTATCTTGCTTATCTAATGTATTTGTGTGTTTGTTTTCCAGGTCCATCCCGTCCCGTGTCCTCTGTCTGCAGCGGTGTGCACGAATTGTGTTCGATGGTATGCATGCTGCTGTTTCCCTTCTTTGAGGTAAGCCATCTGTTTTATCTTGCTTATTTAAATATTTTTTTGTGTTTGTTTTTCAGGTCCAGCCCGTCCCGTGTGTGTGCAGCGGTGTGCACAAAGTTGTTCCGACGGTATGTATGCTGCTGTTTCTCTTCTTTGAGGTAAGCCATCTGTTTTATCTTGCTTATCTAATGTATTTTTGTGTTTGTTTTCCAGGTCCAGCCCGTCCTGTGTCGTCTGTGTGCAGAGGTGTGCACAAAGTTGTTCCGACTGTATGTATGCTGCTGTTTCCCTTCTTTGAGGTAAGCCATCTGTTTTATCTTGCTTATCTAATGTATTTTTGTGTTTGTTTTCCAGGTCCAGCCCGTCCCGTGTCGACTGTGTGCAACGGTGTGCACGAAGTGTGTTAGACGGTATGTATGCTGCTGTTTCCCTTCTTTGAGGTAATCCATCTGTTCTATCGTGCTTATCTAATGTTTTTTTGTGTTTGTTTTCCATGTCCAGCCCGTCCTTTTTGTCTGTGTGCAGCGGTGTGCACGAAGTTGTTCCGACGGTGTGTATGCTGCTGTTTCCCTTCTTTGAGGTAAGCCATCTGTTTTATCTTGCTTATCTAATGTATTTGTGTGTTTGTTTTCCAGGTCCAGCTCGTCCCATGTCCTCTGTGTGCAGCGGTGTGCACGAAGTTGTTCCGACGGTATGTATGCTGCTGTTTTCGTGTTTCTCTTCTTTGAGGTAAGCCATCTTGTTTTTTTTGCTTATCTATTGTATTTTTGTCTTTTTTTCTAGGTCCAGCCCGTCTCGTGTCGTGTTTGTGCAGCGGTGTGCACAAAGTGGTTTCGACGGTATGTATGCTGCTGTTTTCGTGTTTCAGGTAAGCCATTTGTTCTATCTTGCTTATGTAATGTATTTTTGCCTTTGTTTTCCAGGTCCAGCCCGTCTCTTGTCGTGTTTGTGCAGCGGTGTGCACGAAGTGGTTTCGATGGTATGTATGTCGCTGTTTTGGTGTTTCAGGTAAGCCATTTGTTTTATTTACCTTATCTCATGTATGTTTGTCTTTGTTTTCTAAGTCTAGCTCGTCCGTGTCTTCTTTGTGCGAGATTAAGGTAAGTGCAATGTTTCTATACTTTTTTCGTGTTCTTTAAAGTAAGTGTAATTTGTTATGTGTTTCTATGACAGCTTAGTATTTTTTGTTTTGAAATGTGTTTGTGTGTATTAATTAATATTGTGCCTAATATTTACTTTGTATTTTTGTCATTGTTATTAGTTTTGTTGTAATGTATAGATTCTGTTTGGCAATTTTGGTAATTTATGTTTTTATGTCGAAAGTGCTGTTAATCTTATTTTGTTGAAAGTCCGTCATTTGACTACGTCAGGGTGGGGCACGTTTTTTGTTTATTGAATCAGCGGTAGGCGATATCTTCGGGAGACTTCTCCAATCAACGGTACGGGACACAGCGACATTAAGGTAAGTGAAAATATTTTATAATGTTTTTATAATCGTAATAATAGTAGATGTATTTGTTTTGCAAGCTTTTTTTCCTTTTACTTTATAGATCACTGCCCAGGCGTCGTGATAACGTTACTTCAAGGTAAGTGTAATTATGTTTACTTTTGCTTGTGTCTGCCCCATGTTGTTTCTGTGAAAGCCATGTTGTGTTTGGTGCTACTGTTATGTTTTTTTTTTTTGTGCTCCTATAATGTATTTTCCTTTTTTTTGTAGGTGTACCTTGTTCGATGGTATGTATGCTGCTGTTTTGGTGTTTCAGGTAAGCCATTTGTTTTATTTAGCTTATGTCATGTATGTTTGTCTTTGTATTAGGTCTAGCTCGTCCGTGTCTTCTTTGTGCGAGATTAAGGTAAGTGTAATGTTTGTGTACTTTTTTTGGATTCTTTAAAGTAAGTGTAATTTGCTATTTGTTTTTATGACAGCTTAGTATTTTTTGTATTGAAATGTGTTTGTGTTTTGTAATTAATATTGTGACTAATATTAACCTTGTAGTGTGGTCATAGTTATTAGTTTTGTTGTAATGTATAGGTTTTGTTTGGCAATTTTGGTAATTTACGTTTTTATGTCGAAAGTGCTGTTAATCTGATTTTGTTGGAAGTCCGTCATTTGACTACGTCAGGGTGGGGCACGTTTTTTTTTAAATTGAATCAGTGGTCGGTCGGCGATATATTCGAGAGACTTCTCTAATCAACGGTACGTGACGCAGCGACATTAAGGTAAGTGCAATTATCTTATAATGTTTTTATAATCGTAATAATAATAGATGTATTTGTTTAGCAAGCTTTTTTTCCTTTTACTTTACTGTTGCCTTGTTGTGTTCGCTTTTCTGCCCCCCAACCCCCTGTACCTCGTTGTGCTCGCTTTTCTGCCCCCCCAACCCCCTGTTGCCTCATTGTGCTCGCTTTTCTGCCCCCCCGTTCCTCGTTGTTCTTGCTTTTCTGCCCCCTGTTCCTCGTTGTGTGTGTGGCTCTGTGTGTGTGTGTGTGGGGGGGGGGTTGTGTGTGTGTGGGGGGGGCATTGTGTGTGTGTGTGGGGGACGTTGTGTGTGTATGGGGGTGTTTTGTGTGGGGGGCGTTGTCTGTGTGTGGGGCTCTGTGTGTGTGTGTGGCTCTGTGTGTGTGTGTGGCTCTGTGTGTGGGGGGGGGCTCTGTGTTTGTGTGTGTGTGTGTGTAGGGCTCTGTGTGTGTGTGTGTGGCTCTGTGTGTGTATGTGGGGCTCTGTGTGTGTATGGCTCTGTGTGTGTGTGGGGGGCTCTGTGTGTGTGGGGGGGCTCTTTGTGTGTGTGTGGGGCTCTGTGTGTGTGTGTGGCTCTGTGTGTGGGGGGCTCTGTGTGTGGGGGGGGCTCTGTGTGTGTGGCTCTGTGTGTGTGCCTGTGTGTGTGTGTGTGGCTCTGTGTGTGTGTGTGTGTGAGGCTCTCTGTGTGTGTGTGTGTGTGGGGCTCCCTGTCTGTGTGTGTGTGGGGCTGTGTGTGGGGCTCTCTGTCTGTGTGTGTGTGTGTGGAGCTCTGTGTGTGTGTGGGGGGGCTCTCTGTGTGTGTGTGTGGGGGGGGCTGCGTGTGTGTGGGGGGGGCTCTGTGTGTGTGTGTAGTGGGGGGCTCTGTGTGTGTGTGGGGCTCTGTGTGTGTGTGTGTGTGTGGGGGGGGCTCTCTGTGGGTGCAAATGCAATAGGTCTCGCGATTGCAAGAGATTAAGCTATTGCCATTGTAAATGACAATGCCATTTATTTATCTGTTTTCAAAACCAACACATAAATAAAAATGTTGTCCTTTACAATGCCAATAGCTCTAACTTTGGCAAAGGCGAGACCGTTGCATTGTAAATGCTTGTTATCTTTGGCTCCCAAGCTCTCTGATCCCCAAGCACTCTTGAACATTTTGCAATTAGCAATAAAGGCTCATGTTTTGTTAAAACCAGAATGGTTATAATCAACAGTTCTACAGTCTGCTGAGCAACCTCTGCATGTGCGTTAAATAGAATCATACCTTGATTTGTAATATTGTTGTCAAAGTAAAACTAATTCCTGAAAATGGTTTCAGCAAGCAACAAGCACTGGCAATACCATGTGCTGGGGGTTTTGAGCAGTGAAAACCAACCTTTATTAACGCACAGCATAACTGCAAGATTAACTACCGCACAGCATAACTGCAAGATTCACTACCGCACAGAACAGATACAGAACAGACAGCAGCAGCAGTGCAAGCTTCCACCAGACACACACACCAGGTACAGCATGTGCAGCAACACTGCAAGCTTCGCTTACATTCCCTTAGCAGTTACATTATAGGCAGCAGCTAAATGGGACACAGGACAGGGAAGATTATAGGACTGCTGAATGGGACTTAGGCTAGAAAGGAAAAGGCGGTATAGAACTGGTAGAGGATGCATATTAGGACAAAGGCTCAGAAGGTTGGGACTCAAGGGACATGTAGTGGAGCAGAGGAAGAGTGATGGGATGAGGAAGAGATGTGGCGCAGCGGCCAGGAAGGCTGACTCTGGAACACAGGGGCTCGCGGTTCAAACGCCGGCACCAGCGGCAGGGTAGCCCAGCACCAAGTGACTCTGGGCAATAGCTCGCTTAATCTTCCCGACAACCCCCCAGCGCCTTCAAACCCTCAGGTAATTGTTCATGCTTTACAAATACTGGTGTTATTATTACAAAATACTGGTATTATTATGGGAGCCAGCACATTTCACCAATCCCTCTGCCACAAAAAAAATTTTTTAAAACATATTTTATTGCATTTTACCATCATCACACCATAAACGACATTCAGCGCATCATCTACTGCTGTCAAACATGTCTTCACATTAATAATCAACAGTCCCCTGATATCCCCCCCCCTGCATTATCGGTGGTGTGGGCAACTACAAATTTTCATGATCCATTATACCAGTTGTTGCACAGAAAGCATCGTACATTACTGTTTAGTATTGATGATCACAATCACGAACAGCCCTCTGCCACCTCATAGCACATCCTTCAACAAAGCTGCCATAAATCTCAAGTGACACTAAATATGCAAGCATCTGCAAAAAAAAAAAAAGAAGCTTGATCCCTATGTGGACTGACCTGTTTGCTTCACCAATGAACTGATCACATGCCTTAGTCCAGTGGCAAAAACTCCCTATGTTATGTGTAATATTTACAATTAGCCAATGGCTGATGTAATGGCTAAAGAATGGCGCAATATACAACAGCTGCGAGGAAGTGAGCTCAGTGCAGTTCTCTGTGTAGATTACACTAGGCCTTGAGACAGCTAGCCTAAAGTTGCCTTTAGCTAGACCCAAAATAGCTGTATTCAACACATTAACTTTTTTTGCCATCATGTGATGGTTTGATTTCAAATACAGGAGCAAGCCCGATGATGAAGCATGACACCCATTTGCATGTGTGAGTGCCTAGGTTCCAAAAAGGAACTATCCCCCACTTTTGGATCCCATATATCTGACCTGATACCTCCCTTCTTAGGAACTGCATACTGTTTCTTGTTACGATTTTTCCCTTAGCATGTATGCTGGACCTTAAAGCACTCCTGGTCTCCCTCTTCTGTGATTGATTGATTTCAAATTTGACAGCTCATGCTGCCCTTGTGTAGCCTGGGGACAGTGTGAGGAGCAGCCAGAGAGTCCGCAGTCCAGTGCCAGCTCGATGTCTCGCTCACAGTGTGTGACTTGTGGCATTGTAACTATTGTTCCTATAAGGGTCACGGGTCACAGCACCAGCACATGGTGATTTTGAATGCTGAGTTGTAGGTCCACGGACCTACGCAAATACTTAGCACCTGTTCTCAGTCACAAAAACGGTCACAAAGCATTTGCACATACCATTTCGAATTACAAGGGGGCAGAAACGTCCCGTTGCCTCCCTTTTACCTTTACAGTTTACTAGGGGGTTGCAATCTGTGCTGTATGATTCATAACTGTAAAGTGTATTGTCTGACACTGTCCCAAATAATTGTTCTTATTCCACCTCCACATCACTTCCTGGTTTAAATCAGCTCCAACACATTATATTTTTGAATTTACAATACTTAATTCCCGCCATGTTCCTTTTACAAAAAATGGTCTCTCGGGATCCATCAGCGAGACTCCTGGTAAATGGTAAATTGACTAATCCTTTTAAGATGAAATGAAATGAAATGATTACGCACTTGTATAGCGCACGACTACCCGTAGGCATCTCGGCGCTTGTACGAATACCGCCAAGGAACCCTTCCTGGCCTTTCCCTGTGAGGAGCCCAGTCCTGGGCAACCCCAAGGTGAAGTCAGGCATCCTCAGCGTTGTTGGGGCCGTTGTAGAGATTAAGCAAGCTATTGCCCAGAGGTGCAGAGTGGGACTCATGATTAGAATAGGCACCGAGGCGAGAATTATCAGGTCCGAGGAAATTGAGCCCGAGACCTGCCGACGCAGGAATTGAACACTGGTCCCGGCCAGACTACTGCATCAGGGTCTGCCGCTCTAACCATTGAGCCACACTTCTCCCACACCAGGGGTACGAGGCAGGGCTGCCCCCTCTCCCCGTTTCTTTTCGATCTATATATCGAGCCCTTGGCTCAGCGTTTAAGAGAGGAGCCTGATATCCTACCATTTAAGTATGGGGCTTCGGAGAGGAAGGTAGCACTGTATGCTGATGATGTTCTGATTCTTTCGGCTGATTTAAAGACGTCTTTTCCCCAGGTTATTAGGTTAGCACAGGACTTCGGGCAGGTATCCGGCTATGAGGTCAATGCGGAGAAAACCGAGGTTATGATGTGGAATCTGCTGGTGTGTCAATACCAGACCAATTGTGACATGAGGTACTTGGGTGTCAGAATTTTTCAGGACATAGACAAGATCTCAGGGACTAACTTGGCAAATGTTTCTAAGGAATGTCAGAAACTAATGAAATCGTGGGCCCATCTCCCATTGACCATCCTGGGGAGGATCAATCTGATTAAGATGGTAGTATTACCAAAAATCACCTTCTTTTTCAAAACTATCCCTTTACATTTAAAAAAATCGGCGATAGTTGAGCTCCAGCAAACAATTAATTAATTGTTTTGGGCTTATATGGCCACGAGGATCGCCTGGAAGAAGCTGGGGTGCAGGAGGGAGAAGGGGGGTCTTGCACTTCCCGACCTGCAGTATTATGCATGGGCATTCCAGCTGTCGCACTCGAGAATGTTGTTGAAAACCCAAGACCATACAGGGATAGGGGCCAAGTTCTCCGCTATGTTAAAGGGTGTGGGTCTGTCTCAGGAGGGCTTTCTTTTCAAATTTGGAGAACAGAAGTTCTTGAAAAAGATCAGGTTGAAAGTCCTGCTGGGGATGGCTCGAACGTCGGCTAGTATTAAACAGTGCATTGGTCTCTGTTATTGTTCTAGTCGGGCCCCCCTGTGGGACTCTCCAGGTGCTCCAGAATGCCCGAAAGACAGGCTAGCAATACCACTCAGAGCAGCAGGACTCCAGGTGTGGGGGACCTTGTATTTGATGGCTCACTTATACCATGGCTGTCACTACACAATAGGCTTGAAGAGGGCATGTCCAGGTTTAAATATCTACAGCTGCAGAGTTGGTCCCAAAACCTAAAAAAAACCTATAGGCATAGGAAACACCTTTGAGGAGAAGCTAGTGGCAATACGGGCGGGGCAGATAGAAGTTTCTTTCCTGTATTGGTCCATATAGGAAGCTATTGATGGAGATTTTAAGTTAGCTGAAGAATTGTGGGGGGTCTCCTTGCCAGACGAACATTGGGAATATCTATGGCAATCTTCTTTTAACACCCTGTTTGCTGTTGTAAAACCTGCTTGGTTGAGGAGGAACTATTTGTTCACGGTCCACAGGGCTTATTTATCTCTGTTAAGACTATCCAAAATGTCGAAGGGGCCTCCAGTCAGCTGTAAAAAATTTGATTTAGAGAGTGCCTCTGACATCCATATGTTTAAGGAATTGCCAGTGATAACAGAATTCTGGGGAAAAGTAGGTGCAAACATTGCTGACATTTTGGGATTTCCAGTCCAAAACAATCTTGCCTTGATAATTTTTGGTACATCTAGTGAGATCACGGGCCCTGCTAGGTGGTTCCTTTTCTATGCAATATTGCTGACTGGGAGAGAAATCTGTAAGAGATGGGTAGAGGTTGCACCTCCTTCACACTCGGAGTGACTATCCTCTCTATTTACAACGTCCAGGACAGATTTGGGTAGTATGCAGAGCAGTAAGAAGATAGCACTATGGGACTGTTTATTGATTGGCCTAATGTTTAGTTTGGGGGATTTATAATTTAGTGGCTTGAGTTGTCACATTTAAAATACTTTCGATCCTATGATTAGGCCCCTTTGAAACTCCCTGACTGTGTTCGGCCCCTCAGTCCTTTCCCTTTACAGGCCAAGGTTAACAGTCAACAGCTATATTTAAACCAGAGAAGAGTGTGACCACCCCTTTCCAACATGGGGCAAGTGACATTTTAGGATTGTTGTGTACCGGTAGGCGGGGTGCATCCTCCTGGTCCCCTTCCAGTAGCCTACGTCTCCTTAATATCGAGTAACGGTAACAACGCGTTATTTTGTCAACTGGGGTCTGAGGCGAATGAGGATCAAAAAAAAGGGGAAAATGGTCTCTTTAGAGCACTCAGCTGGTCGTTGGAGCGAATGCCACACCAAAAAAATACTTAAAATAAATGTATATGAACAATTAACTAAATAAACTTTATCTAACTTTGTTAAAAGATGCGTGAGTACCTACAGACATGTCATCCATACATAAGAGGATATTAACCAAGGTTGATTATGCTAAAATCCAAGTGCCAACTTACTACTACACCTAAACCATATCCAGTTATGGTCCCTGAACCAATTACTAAAGACACTGGATAGACCACAGTTTGGCAACGTAGGCTACACAAGTGCACGTACCAACATATTCAACAAAACACTTTCACACTATTACATAAACTTTTAAGATACTTTTTATCTTTCTTTTATTTAGAATCTGTTTATTGAGTTTTAACAAAGCATACAGACATCGTCAGGAAAATTGCAAGGAACAAATCACAAAATAACATGTAGGCGTTCACATTTACATTGCGCAGCGACCATAGTGTGTGTACAAAGTTCATCAAGTTGGAGAATGAAGCAGCAACCATTCATCTGTAAAATAGAGCATTGTTCTAGAATGTAAAGGAACATTATGGTCAGCGTGGGCAGCGGGAGTCGAAGAAGCTCCAATTCCGCAACACCTGTCTCGTATTCAAAGGAGTATACGTTATTTCCAGTGCTGCCCTAAAGCCAGAGTAAAGGGGCCAACTGGGTAAAATAGGGGCATCATAAAGTCAGATACCCTATGTGGAAGTCTATGGTCTGGCAGAGAAAGAAATAACAAATTCTTAAGCTAGGACTGCGGGTAAAGGGAGGGGGAGGAAAGGAACATGGGAAAAAGTGGCAGGGGTGTCCAGGAGCAGCATACCTGAACCACTGTTTCTCAATCCACGTATCTACCAGACACCTCCACTCCACCCATCTGGCCCTGGCCACCGTCCCATGGATCCGCAAGACCAGTTCCGGAGGAAGATCCTTCTCTTACCTCGCCTCCAAGACCTGGAACACCTTGCCCCTCCACCTCAGGCAATCCCTGTCGCTGACCCAATTTATGAAGGATCTAAAGACCTGGCTCTTTGACTGAACCCAAATGCACAGATGAATCAGCAGCCCCTTTCCTCCCCTCAGCAGTGACCCTCACAGGTAAGTAGCTGCACTTTAAAAACCCTGATTGATTGACTCGAGGCCCCTCACAAGGGAGTGTGTGAGGAATACATAGTCAATACGGGAGTAGTACAAATGTAAATGTGAGTAGAAGGAGTAGTCTTGCACATCTGGATGTATCACCATGCATCGACTGAACCAGCGTCCGACAGGTCCCTCTTAAGCTGGCCTGACAATGAAGTCCTCTTAAGCCAAGCTTAGGAAAACAAGATCTGCCCTCCTCCTGACTCCACTCAAGATGGCCTCCGTCTCTTGGAAGAAGTGGACTCTGGATAGAATGTCAGGGGAGCCATCAAGGTGGCCATCCATGGCTACTATGCGATGTCCTCTATCCAGGAGTAAGGGCTGGTCCCTCGAGCACCCTTGAATGGCCTGGAGCAAATCTCTGATGAAGGCCTGAATATCTTCCCCTTCTGCTCCCAGGGGGACCCCTCGAATGCAGGTGTTACTTCTGTAGATGCGATTTTGCAAATCCCTCTACGTGGCCTGGAGTTCACTTTGTTGGTCTTCCAGGGCAGCCATGCGATGCCAAAGTATCTCTTGATCTTCTGTATAGGTGACCGTAGTGTGTTTAAGATCATCGACTTGTGTGACCACCTCGGTAATGCCTCTATGGGAAGTCCTGAAGACAGTTCTTGAAATCAGTTTTGAGGGAGACAATTTCAGGTCTAATGTCGTTCAGAAATGTTTCCATATATTCCTGAGTGATGAGATGGGTAGTGGGTGTCCCTAGGGCTTGTTGGGCTTGGACAAGAGAGACATGACAGAGCAGTCACTGGAAGCTTTGCCCCACGCCTTGGTGATGAGGCAAGGCTGAATAATGGTTGCAGGACCAGGGAAAACGGCTCTATCAGGCTCACACCACCACTGGGCTGGGCAGGGCACCAGGCTATTTATGCAGATCGCTGTCCAGCTGAAATCAGGTCGTGAGGCAAGGAAGCCAAGTGGGGTGCGATCCTTTACCCAAGAAGGGGGTGCGGACGCTATGGGCCTCAAAGAGGTACAGCCAGGTCCTCTGAGCCTGGTTTCCGCTATCTTTAGTGCAGATGGGAGCAGGCTTAAATGCTGCGCTCACCTCCTTGCCTAGCTTGGGGTTTCCGTGGTGTTACAGAGGGCTGGAGGGCTGATCAACTGCTCCCAGTTACAGCTGGACTACGCTATCAGGGTCAAGAGATGGCGAGTCACGCTGTCCACAAGATTGCAGACCTCTCTGTGAGCCTACCAGATCGTCCAGCATCAGGGGATCAGTTCCCCCCACTCTTCCGTCTGGGCCGGGTTCTCCTGTCAATGGGGAATGTGCCCCCACTGTCTGCAGTGCCGGGTGTTGATCAGCACCCCCAGGAATGATTACAAATGATGCTGTGGCCTCATCAGCCTCTCCTCACCGCCTCATCCAAAATGGCGTCACCCCTTCGCTCATAGGGAAGTTGGGTGGCGCTACCCCCACAAGATGGGGGCCAGGCGGCAATTTGAGGTCCCCACGTCCAGGGCCCCCAGGGGCATCTGGAACCTTTTGGCTGGGCTTTAATTGGAGCCGCTAAGTTAACTGCAGATGCATTTGGCAGCCCACGGGAACCCGGAGCTCAGACGTACAGTGGCCTACTTCATTTCCAGTCAGACCACGCCCTGTTTCATCTTTCTTACTGAACTATTTTCTGTCCATGTAAAACAACTTGTCTTTTTCCTTTGTTTTTAAACTAGAAACACACTATACCTTGTAAACCAGAAGACCATGACCGAAAACACAGATGATTAATATAAACTCCGATCCATTGATGGTTTAGCCTAGTTTTCTTTCAATTTAATCAGTTCATCCCGGCAACTAAACTCAGATTTTCTGTGCAGCAGACATTAAAAAAATACAAGAATCTGTGTCACTGGCAGAAGAGAACTTTGATAAAATATGTGAAACCAATATGGAGAAAATACTTTCTTATATTTTAGGTCTCGCCTGGCGTTAGCAGCGCGCATTCCGGTGCACTCGCCATGCAAGGGCTTCTTGGAATCAATACGGTTTCAGAAGCTTTCAGTAGCGGACTTGAAACCCTGCTCATCTTTTTCATTCACTGGCGTCATCCTCCATGCTAAACGCTGGCTCATGATTGTAAAGGAGGCTTCTTAGTCCCTCCTGGTTACCGCCTTGTCCACTTTTGGCCCCGCCCACCAGGACTGGATCTTTTACTCTGCGGCGTAACAGTGTCTTCTTATTGCTCGGTGAGCACTTTCTTTTTTCATTCTCACAAGGCGTGGCAACAGCTTTTTAGATCTCGCCGAGGAGCCTACTTGTTTATTATTTAATTACTATTTGCGGCACAATTTGCTTTCACCGTGCTTGTTTTTCTTTTGTAATACATATGTTTGTTTAGCATGAACTCGACCGAAGGTAAACAAACTTGACTGAAGGTAATGAAGCGCTTTACTTTACCAGTTGTATTTCAGATGGACATGGACTAAAACTGTGCTCTATGCATGGACATTCTATACATTAATCATGCACGCACTCCATGCCCCCGCTATTTAGACTTCTCCCCGGGGTGCTGATTATTGCAAAAAAATAAGGTAGCTAGGAGCTCTGTTGGTTACAATGCGGGCCACAGACAGCACAGCGGGTGCTGGCGCTGTGTCATATGTGCATACAGTGTTCGGATGCCTTCCAATATCGTATATCTAAAACTATCTTCACATATTGAGACATTCTTCATCCTAACCATCAAGTCATGGAATGTGCAGTTTTAGAAAGTCTCTCGGTGAAGTGGGAGTATATGCAGGGCTTTAAGTGGGATGAAAAAACTGGGGGGGTCCCTCCAAGGGGCGTGGACAATGTAATTAGGAGCGTGGTTTAAAACACGTAAGCTATCAATCTATGCATAGTATAGAGGGGCGCCCAACTGGTGTTATGCTTCTTCTGTCATTGCATGCATATATATGATACATATAACATTACACCAACAACAGGCCAGTACTATTGGCTTTGTCGATGGTTGTTATTGCATAAGATAAAAATGTGGCATATATATAATATGGAAAATGCTTCAGGTCTGAAATGATGCGATTATGAAACACCTGCAACAAGTCTCTTCGAAATGACACCACAGGCAAACTTGACAAACAAATCATTTTTTGGGTAAAAGAGCCTGCGGCGCTTTCACTTTAAAGGTGGCTGCAACACCTTCTTTCGACGCGGCTTGTCTAAAGAAAGGGGCTTGGCCAACACTAAGGAGAAAGCACGCCATGGGGCGCTTTTCAAAAATTGCATTTGCAATGCAATAGGTGTTGCATTTGCGAGAGTTTAAAGCTTTTGGCATTGTCATTTACAATGCCAACTGCTCAAACTCTCGTAAATGCGAGACCTATTGCATTGCAAATGCTTGTTTTTACAGTATTTGCTCTCCTGTTTAGGTGGCCATACTTACTAGTTTAGGCCCGCCTTATGAACTCTTTTCCTCAAAGCATCACTTGTTTGTACAGTCGGTGCCATTGAAGTGGAATAAACATGCTTTTTTCCACCTGGACCATGTTGATGTTGCAAAAATTGCTTTATCACTTGAGGTGATTGAGTATGTACTAGGAAATCATGTTAGAAACTGTTTTTTCCACTACAACTGTTTGGCGTGTGTTCATGTCACAGTTGCACTAACTTGGTGTATCCATACTTCTCTGCTACCCCTGACAATCATGCACAGAATATCTATGCCAGTCAGCAGTAGATCGAGGGGAAGAAAAGAGAAAGACACCGGATATTGTCATCTCACCTATTCTTACTGCGTGACTCAAATGCAGTGCAGAGGCGTTTACGTAGAAAATAATGCTTAACATAGGTTTGGTTTACTTGACATATTTAGGCCGCACTAAGCATATAACTGAAAGTTCATGCTTAAATGGTGTGCACAAACATTGTTTTTTATTGCTCCTCAGAAAATCTTTGAAGTTCAGCAACAGCCCCGACCTGCCTCTGTATGTGTAAAGTGACATTTATCTTCCTTCCTCGGCCGAATTGATGTATTTTAATCCATTACAAGGTTATGAGCTGAATTTTCATTGTTATGTCCACCGTTATGGTTGTGCTGAAAGAAACACTTATATTGTTTCATTTCTTGTTTATTCCCTCTGTGCAACTAAATCGTGTGAGTTAATAGCCAATGAGAATTATATACAAGTAGGTGTTATTTGGGGTGGACTGGAAGGCAACAGTTTAATTGTTTTGCTGTGCAAGTAAAATTTCAGTGCTTCCTTCTATGTCTTTACGTAATTATGGGGTAACACAACAAGAACCCGAAGGACCTGGGTAAATTGAGATACAGAAAAAAACAGGGCCCCAACAAGGCCCGATTGGAACTCAGTTTTTTTCTGTATCGCCTTCTATGTTTTGGCATGCTATGAAATTGTGTCCTTACATTGTCTTAAGCATTATAAAGCATGTGCTATTTAGGACGAGTTCATTTTATTTATTCACTCACTCTCATTTTGTCATCCTGCTGTTCCACTAAACGGAACTGCTTGTTATTTAGAGAGAGTATGATGCTGCATGGTCCTTTACTATTAGGCCTTGTTATTATTAATTTGACTATTGTCTTAGGTGCTGCGGCCACTGGATTTCTTAAAGGCGTATTGTATTATTGCATTTTTTAATGAATTTGGCTTCTGGTTATTCTGATTATAATGTTTTGCTTTCTGTAATGATTAACTTGGCATTTGAATAAAAATACGAGGAAAATGGAAGAAGCCTAGTTGAGCACATTTTTCAATAAAGGTCATGGAGGATTATTTGCGCACATAATTCTATGTCAGGACAGGAGGCTCCGATTATGCTTTCTCATTTCTTTATTAGAAATGCTCAGCAGCCAATAGAAAAACAGTATATAAAAATAAAACTACAATACCCATGAACCTCTGGGTATCACATGACATATCATAGAGTCACTGGTATAAAAGGTCCCATAGAGAATACCAAATCCTCTTTCTTTGCTGCTCCGCAGCCAGTTAAGTGCATTTCTACCATTTTACTACCTGTATTATTACTGGATTCTGGCATTGTACCTGTATTTGCTGTTTATTGTTTCTCAGCGCGCTTTGTTGCCGCTTTGCTTTCGCTTTAAATCCTGACGGTTTTGCCGGCTTTACACCTTCCTTTCTGCGGGTCGTTTCGGCCTCGTTTTGCTCTTTGTTTGTATCCTTTGTATGCCGCGTACTGCTTGAGGAGCGTGCGTACGCCTCCTCGGTGCATGCGCTACGCGCCCGCATTCTTTCTTGTGGAGCGGGAGTTACCGGGGCAGGGGAGCAGCTTCTCCTATTGTGCTGCCAGGTGGCAGTACAGCGCATGCACGGCGGTCATTTTTTCAGGTGTTTTTTCACTGAACCCGGCACCGGAGGATATCTCTGACGCGGCGTCCTCGTCCAATGAAGCCCACAGCCTGCAGCTTGCCCCACATTACGCCCAACTTGGAAAATATTACATTTGGGCTGCATAATATTCATAGGCTTTGCCTAGAGTGGCTAGTTTGAGCAAGCCCTCCCTCCACATTTAATTTGGCTTGTCTCACAGGTTCTGCCTGTGTTTTGTTTGGCTTGCTTTGGGGTTGGTCACTCCCCCTGCATTGTGCCTTTGGCCATATTGGTTTTAAGTCTCCTCTGTGGGCATTATTGTCGCAGTTTTGTGTGACTATGGCAGATTATGATGAGGAGGATGACTATTATTATGAGGATTACGCCTCTAGCTCTATGGAGCAGGATTTGGTTGAGGCTTTGGATCAAGGGGTTCAACACTCTGTCAATAAAGCACTGGTTTGGGCAATTACTCCCTTGAAACGACATTTGTCCAAGTATGCACAACAACAGGCCTGGTTGCCATCTTCTCGGGCTTCGTCTAAATCTCCCAATAACCCCCATAAATCAGATTTTCAAAAGTTGGCAAAGGCCTTATCTTCAGACCACGTCTCTGCTAAGTCCTCCATGGGGGCTTCGTCTGAATGATTCTGATGTCACTCACTCCTCTTCCTCCTCTAACAAGGATGATCCTCCACCCTCAAAGAGAGCTCATAAGGAGCATTATGTGGATGCTCCCACTCATCGTCCACTTCTCACATTTGAGCCTCCCGACATCATTCATCCTAATTCGTCGTCTTGGCTTCCGACCCCAGCTGTAGCAGAATATATTCAGGCACATATTCGCCGGCCCTTTGAGAAAGATGTCCGGGCTCGCCTGAGGTCTAAATGCCCTCTTCCTGATCTGTCCGACAATTTGGATGACACCCCAGAGGTTGACCCTACCATGGTCACGTACCTTAAGAAATATGCCAGTGATCCGAAGAAATGGATCGTCCGAGCATGGCGTTCCTACCAGGACAAGATGCTGGATTTATTGGATCCTCTAACTAAGATTTTAGACCTTGGGTTTCAAGCCAAGGAATCTTAAGGTCTTGTTGATCCAGATGAATTGATCGAGGGTCCCAAAGGGCCATTTGCCAATTGGGTAATGCCAATTGTTCGATTTCTTGTGAGCGTTGCTGCTCCATCCTTCTGAAATTAGACCCAGAATTAGCAGAACTGTCTTCTTCTGAGTCGGGTCAGTTGGCTCAGGGACTGCTTTTTGGCCAACCTTTCCTGAAGGAATTGACCAAGTTTGTGGCTACTTTTAGTGGGCTCGATAAGCCTCAAGCTTCTCTGAGACGAGCCTTTTGACCGGTTTTTGCCAGGGCTGGACGACACAGGGGATGCTCATTCGGCCGAGGATCTCAACAGAATTCCCAGCGGGGATTTCAGTCCCAAAGAGGGGGAGGACAAGATGCTGGTTACAACAACCGTTCCAATTTCTACCCCTCTCGCAAAGAGAGAGGACAGTATAAGAAAGGAAGATTCAGCGGGAATCAGGGAGGACACCATGATTCCAACACTTCATGTGAGGTTGATTCCAGCTTTAGAGGTGGTATTGGGGGGCAGGATCCAATTTTTTCTGCACAATTGGCGTCTGATCTCCAGCGATGCATGGGTGCTGGAAACTGTTCAGGGTTACAAGATAGAATTTTACCAGCCCCAGCATCAATCCCACCCTCCAACCCCATTGGTTTTCTCCCTTCAAGATCTAAAGTTCATTTCAACAGAGATAGATTCCCTTCTGAAAAAAGGGGCGATTCTTCAGACTTCCCGCCATCCCAAAGGGTTTGTGAGCACGGTTTTTCTGGTTCAGAAAAAAGGGGGCGGATCCCGCTTGGTTCTAAATCTGAAGGATTTCAACGGAGGGGTGGTTTATCGCCTTTTCAAAATGTAAGGCATCCATCTGTTGCGAGATCTGCTTCGGGAAGGAGACTGGATGGTCCGTCTCGATCTAAAAGATGCGTATTTGTCGATTCCAATTTATGGCCCGCACCGTCGGTTCCTGCAGTTCCAGTGGCAGGGGAGTTGGTTCGAGTACAAAGTTCTCCCGTTCGGCCTCTCGTCAGCACCTTGGTGCTTCATGAAACTTCTGAGGCCCGTCGTGGAATCCTTGCTTGCTCGGGGGGGTTGTCTGATTATATATCTGGACGACATTCTGATCATGGCAGATTGTCCCCGCAAACTCATGACGCATCTGGAGTGGTCTATCCACCTCTTACAGTCTCTGGGATTTCTGGTGAATACTCAGAAATCTGTCTTCATTCCTTCTCAAGTGATAGAATTTCTGGGTTTCCAGGTCAATTCCCTCTCCTGTCAACTTCTCTTGCCCAATCAAAAGATTAGCTACATCAAGAGGGAGTTCAATTCAGTTATATCCAGACAGAATGTATCGTTGAGATCTATAGCACGAGCTGTCGGTTTGTTGGCATCCTCGATTCAGGCAATTTTCCCGGGCCCTCTACACTACCTGGCACTTCAACGTTTGAAGATCCGTCATCTCCAGAAAGGCCTTCGCTATTCAGATCTAGTCCCTCTTTCGGAGGAAGTGAGGTGGGAGATGCAGTGGTGGTTGGACCACATGGATGCCTGGAATGGGCGAGCCCTGTTCGAAACGTCTCCGGAAGTGGTGATAGAGTCCGATGTCAGCCTGTGGGGTTGGGGAGCCCGGTGTGGTCCATTGTCGACGGGTGGCCAGTGGTCTCAACAGGAATTGTCTCTCCATATAAATTGCCTGGAACTCCTCGCGGGGTCCTTTGCGATCCGTTGTTTTTCTCCTCGCCAGTCCAATTGTTGCATTCTTCTCCGCATGGACAATGTTTCGGTGGTTCGCTATGTCAACAAGTTGGGGGGAACGAAGTCCAAGATATTGGCGGAGATCGCCAAAGATTTCTGGCATTTTTGTCTCCAGAAGATCACTGTTATTGCCGAATACCTTCCCGGTCGCAACAATCTGATTGCGGATTGGAATTCGCGTCATATTCGGGACTTCAGCAATTGGAGACTCCATCCTCGCATATTCCGTTCTCTCCTCCGGGTTTGGGGCCAGTGTCGGATCGACCTGTTTGCCTCTCGTCTCAACGCTCAGCTTCCCCTGTTTTTCAGCTGGAGACCTGACCCGGAAGCCCTGGCCAAGGATGCATTTCTGCAGACCTGGCCACCGCTCCTGTGTTACGCCTTTCCCCTGTTTATGATGATTCCTAGAATCCTGGCTTGCACAAAGTGTTATCAGTCAGAGCCGATTCTGATCACTCCTCTTTGGAGGGCTCAAGTTTGGTTCCCAGTTCTCCTGGAAATGTGTTGTGCAGTGCCGCTCCTTCTTCCCCAGAAGTGGAATCTCTTGCTGGATCCTCTCGGCAATCCGCATCCCCTGATCCAGTCGGGCAATCTTCTCCTACTGGCATGGCGAATTTCGGGGATCGCTGGAAAATCCCAGGCCTTTCGCGAGACGCTTCCAGATTTCTCAGCGAGGCTTGGTCACCCAACACTCACAAACGTTATACAGGGTCTTGGAAACGATGGTGTGATTGGTGTGTTCAACGGGAGGTGGATCCCGCTTCAGCAGATGTCTCTCTGATCATTAATTTTCTAGCTTCCATTGCCTCATCCGGTTTGGCTTATCGGACAGTTAATAATATCAGTTCAGCCATTTCGGCAGGTCAAATCCATATTGATGGTAAACCTGCAGGTGAGCATCTGTTGATTTCCAAATTGCTTAAGGGCATTCGCCTGGCGAAGCCTCCTTGTCCCAATTACGTGACCATGTGGGATGTTTCCATTGTTTTGCAATTTTTGGAGGCCTGGCCTTCCAATTCCTTGTTATCTCGCAAACAACTGTCAGCAAAACTGACTATGTTATTATGCCTCGTTTCATGCAAACGCGTGTCTGATGTTCGAGCTCTGGACCTAGCGGGTCGCAGTTTTACGCCTGAGGGTGTTACTTTTGTTATTTCCAGACGCACAAAAACGAATACATCTTCGGTTACCTATCCTTCTTTTCCCAATAATCCCAAGCTTTGCGTAGTTCAATGTGTTAAAGATTCCGAGGTGAGTACTGCTCCTTTTCGTCACGATATGCATGGTCAATTGTTAATTGCTTTGCAGAAGCCTTTTCGCCCTGTCGCCCCAGCTACACTGGCCCGCTGGGTCAGATGGATCATGTCAGAGGCTGGTATTGATGTCTCGACTTTTGGTGCACATTCCGCACGTGGGGCTATGGCTTCTAGAGCATTCTCAATGGGAGTGACTTTGACAGTATGAAGGCCGCTGACTGGTCTTCTGATTCTGTGTTTAAAACTTTTTATTACAAACCAATTGATCATATTGCTTCTGTTGTGGTGGATCAGCTTTGAACAAGCATAATCGGAGCCTCCTGTCCTGACATAGAATTCAAAATTTGCGAACATACGTGACAAGAATTTTCAATTCTATTAAGGACAAGGAGGCGAGGATTATCCCACCCATATTCTGCATTTACATATTATCTTGTTATTGCTCATTGCTAATTGCATATGGTATTTTTGTTTATTGTTCCTTGTTTTTACCCCCCCCCCCCCCCCACTATTCTATTGAGATTCTGAGCACTAGATGTGTATATTACGGCTCTATATCTCTTTTCAGGATCTGATCCGAAATAGAGGTGGATGTCCAACCCGATTTGTCCTGCCTGACGGTTATCTTCTCTTACAAGTTGTCTACGGCTGCAAGCATCCGTTTTTTTCCTTCTCTTCATGGATTCTGTTGTCTGGTTCCTTCCTTCTGGATCTGCATATTGGACTGCCGTTTACCTTTTCGATTTTGACCTGTTTTAGTCGCCAAAGAAAGAGGATTTGGTATTCTCTATGGGACCTTTTATACCAGTGACTCTATGATATGTCATGTGATACCCAGAGGTTCATGGGTATTGTAGTTTTATTTTTATATACTGTTGTTCTATTGGCTGCTGAGCATTTCTAATAAAGAAATGAGAAAGCATAATCCTCGCCTCCTTGTCCTTAATAGAATTGAAAATTCTTGTCACGTATGTTCGCAAATTTTGAATTCTCCCTTTTCTGTGAATTTACCTTCCTTAATGTTAATTGATCTGGAGGATCAACAATAGATAAAATAAATTATTATTTTAGTATTAGTTAATAATGTTACAGTTCACTGTCTCTACAATGAGATCTGAATTACCTTGTGAGAATCGCTGCATAACTCACTTTCTATGGTTGTCTATGGCCTCCTAGAGCTGAAAGATATAAATAATGTTTGTAAATAGTGTAAGGAATAACCTGAAATGTAATGCACGTTCTTATATGTATACCTATTTTCAGCGAGTTATAAATCAAGTCTGTGTTCAGAATTATTCACAATAGATATAACTCACCAGCTGCAACGTAATTAAACTCATTAGTTTTGTGCTTTCACTCTAGGCAATATACATTCACTGTCTCACCACTGGCACTGCTTTAATACTAAACATGATTCAAGTGATATAAACAACGTTTGTATTATGTAGAGGATTCACTAGCTCCTCCCGTGAAAAGGTGCAGTACAGTTTGTAATCCTAGAAATGATTAGTCTGGTCTATTGAGTTAGCAATCCTGGAAAAGGATGACTCTAAGACAAAGTCCTTGTTCTCTAATGTTTGCCCAGAATACTTATCTGGGAACAACTATTGGTGAAAGTGCAATGAGTTTTAATCTCCTGTCATCAAGATCCAATTTGCAGCAACTAGGTGGTACAATTGGCTAGCAAGGAAAACTCCGAAACACAAAACACATACACCTGATGTGTCTACGATGGGTGCCACCATTGCAAGTCTCAAGAGATGTTTATTTTGATTCCACTTGCATGTTTTGCGTAGAACTGGCGTCGCAGCCACGAAGCCTCATAACAAGCATTGCCTATACTTTGGATGTACTGCTGACGTCACTGTAGCAGAAGACACAAGCACTATCGGAGTTTGGAGGAGCATGTCTCTGTGTGTGCCGAACATACACAGATAAGAGTAGGCCATGGGTCATGACAGTCCTTCACTTAACAGGCAAGGCTTTCCTCAGCCATTCAAAGGATAGGCTACAAGGTATATGGATATTAAACCCCCATTCATCTTCTGCTTACCACTTGGGAAGTTTTTCAGTGTGGCTGGCCATGTGTAGTGGCAGATGATAGGCTGGTTTTAATCAAAACTTCTATGCTCAGATCCGCATGTGAACATTGTAATATATGGTCACTAGCACTCAAACCAAAAGCGAAAAGGTAGCAGCAGTGAATTTACACTGTACCTGCATGAATCAGTATTATTGAGTTCTTTATAAGGTCACTGGCAATTTGATGAGCACTCTGATTCTGCAATGATTATTATTTACACTAGTCTGTTCATGAGTGTTGCATCTATCAACTTGCACTTGCAGCTGCCATTCCATGTGCTCCAATTTTTTGTTTCTTTGTTTCTTCATCCTTCTCATTGGCACTGCGGAGCTGAAGATACAGAGGAGAGCTTCCTGTACCTGTCCTTGTCCAGTAATCACTTTTATTGTAGAATAGAGCCCCGGCTTCTTTTATAATTGGTGTGTGTACAGTCCAGATTTTCCCTCTGATTTGAACATAAATGTGTCGGCCTTCAATGTTTTCCCCTCATTCGTCCTCTCTATTTCCAGTCTACAGCTCTTCCTCCCTTGGTTTGCCTTACCTTGGTAATGTGAGAATCTCCTTGTTGAAATTTCAAGGGGCCACTGGGGCAACCTGTTCAACACCACAACATGTTCACTGTCCCACCCCATGAATGTCTTGGTTGTGCTTGATATTCATGCGTGTCAGTCTTTTCAGGCAGCTCCTGCGCAATGTTATTATGATCCTGCTCACCCTCACTGTTTATTTCTGGAGACGCAAAATGAATGATCACTCTGGATGGCCGAGGTAGTTTTATTGTGATTTGGCCTGCTTAGAACCTATGTGAGAGGTTCAGCATATGGAAGTCCTCTAGCTACAGTAGCAAGGACTGGAGTGCAAAGTGCAAGACTCCAGACTCATCAATGTCTTTGATGAAAGGGTATAGCAGTCTTGGTGGGGCATCTTGATCATCACTATAACTGCCCAAAGGAAAGGAGAAATGCTTTTGATTCCTCTTTATCAGTGTCTCATTACTGCTGAAAATGCTCCCTGATCCTGCAATATGCTCCTACAATCTATGCCCAACCTTTATAACTGTGATTTAATGCCAGGTCCTGTCTGCAGAAAACATCACAAATGCTGCCAACTTTTTGGTTATGAGTGTTGCCAAACCTCTTTCTTGCTTGATGGTGGCTCTCACTACAGCACCAAATCTCCTTCTCAATGATGGGGCTGCCATAAAGACCCTTACTTCAGCTCCTCTGGTAATTGCCTCTTGCAGCACTGGACCAGCCATTGAGGCAGGTAAACTTCATTTTACAGTCCCTTGGCTGAACGTAGCACATGCTTGGATATTCCATAGTGATTTTAATATAACAAGGCTGCTGAGTAATCATGGTCAGTGCTTTGCTAAAACCTCAAGAATAACAAAGGGCTTATTTAAGATTGGTTGCATTTTGGAGTTTTGGACTGGGCCTCCATACTCTGGCCAACTCTGACAGTCTTCTGTTTGTCTCTAGACTTTTTTAGTAGCCTCTGTGGATGTAAGAAATGGAATGCGCCACCCACTGTGTGCTTTTCTGTTATGTGCACCCTGCCTAGGCATGGACGCCATTTCCTCCACCACCCCTCTGTGGGAGTAATTAAAAAACCTGTTGGTTTTCCAAAAAGATCTCTGTCCCAAAACAAAAGTATTGCCAACACCTCCAGCACCCACAAAGCCTGCCCAATACAGAAAATGAATCCCTCCTCTATGGGGCCTTTCCATAAGAGGAGTACGGTCATAGATATCTAGTTGGAGTATTTATACCACAAGTGGCCTATTTTAGAGCTGGGTGGTATTAGAAAATCCATCTAATGTCAGAAACTGGAGGATTTTCTCTTATCACCCAGCTTTTAATCAGGTGTCAAAGTGTGTCAAAATGCTAGGGAGTAAATTTGCTCGTTTGTGATTTCTGAAGTCCTCCTTGCAAACCAAAGCTTGGGCAGAAATTATGCTGATTCCGCTCTTAAAGTTACAGTTATTCTCAGTTCCTATGGGGGCTGCCTTTTTAAGAAATTATCGGATTTCTGTTCAATGGCCTCCCCTGTTGAGACTCAAGATGGTAAGGGCACCTATATTGTTCACATCACCTGATTGAAAAAGTCTATCTTCATGGAGGCCAGATGTTCCACCCCCAAACGACACTTGCCTCACTCTTATCATCGAAGACATCTAAGTCTTTAGCACGACTTGACATGCTTTTTAAACATTCCCTTACATAACAGATTCTGCTCTCTCAAAAGCCTGCCAGTCAACCATTTCATGCTCCCTGTGGTTATTCTCTTGAAGATCTGCTGATCATCATCAGTCCAAGGAATGGACCAGAAGTTGAGCCTTGAAATGTGCTGCCAGTCAGTGCCAACAATGTTGCCCTGCAGGTAGGTAAGAGCGGGCTCACAAAAAGCAAACCTACATAGGGTCCGTTATTGCTTCAAGCCAAGAAATGGGGTTGAGACTTCAAACCTTCATTACGGCCTGGAGACTGTTGTGTGAAGGGATTTACATGCATTTCTCCATGGGTCCACATTTTAGTTGGGATGTCCTTCAATATGTTCCCCAACAATCTCGTTATGCATAGTTTTTTTTGTCTGGATAAACGCTTTCAAGTGGTTTATACAGTTGGAACCAGTGGCTCTTGAGCTGAAAAACTGCAAGTGTCCCAGTTTTAGTTTAACTCTTTGCCCTTTTGTGACCCCGCAGCTCTATATTTATCAGCACCATGAGACTCTTGGAGGCATGCTCTCCTATCGCAGACGGAAGCCGCTGCTGCAAAAAGACACAGGGGAATTGAATAATTGTGGAAGGGAAAAAGAAAAGGAAATCACGAAATAGACAGGGATAAGGGTGGATGGAAAAAAGGAAGAGGTAGAGGGAAAACATAAAAAGGAAGGACAGAAAGTTCTTAATTCTAACAGGAACCCAGGACGGGGCTTCAATGAGGACCCTCTCTAGAGAACCCTGCTTGAAACATGGAGCCCACAAAGATGGAAAGATCATCAGCATTGCCTCAACAAGGGAGAGTTGGAGGACCGTGAACTCCCTGCAGAAGGGAAGAGCGACTGCTACCGGAGAGCAAGGAGCACTCGAGGAGACGTCAAACCAGCCTACTTGGTGATGCACTCTGGCCCCACACTGACCCAGGAGGATCACAGTGCCCTCAAGTGGGTGTTTCTAAATGGGGAGGGACTCACTTGGGATGAGGGCACTCGCACAAAGGCCGATGTGGGCAGAAGCCAGGAGGTGTTGAGCTAAACAAGCATGGAGAGAAAGATACAGGAGAGAGTTTGAAATTAACTTCAAGTACCAGGCTAGAGTTAGAAAGTTGTTTTGACTACATTTTATTTTCATGTGATTATACCTGAGCAAGTTAAAAGACAGACTCAATTCTCCAGTTATCACTGGTGAGGGGAAGGGAGGCTATGGGTAGGGTTTTCTCCAGCCAGAAACTAGTTAAGCCAGAATAGTTCAGTGATTTTTGTGGTAGAAAGAGAGAGGATATGTGAAGAAAAAGAAAAGAGGACAGTGAGAGTGAGTACATTCTTGCTTACCTAAGCTTTATTTATATTCCAAAGTGACCATGCTTGGAGCAGTACACTAGGCATGCTCTTGAGCAACTACAGAGCTTGCAAGACAAGAACGAGGGAGACTTAATAGGGGAGCAGCCCAGAGGAAAACTGGACACACAGACTGTAATTAAGGAAACATTCACAAAGATAAAGAGACGTTAATTTAACTATGATTCGAGAAAAACAATATTTTTATGTCACATTACTCCAATCCTTAGCCCTACCCACCACAGATGGTGTCAGAAGTGGGATCTCCAAGTGGAACTATCCATTAGCACAGAGGCCATGGCAGAACAGTTAAGAGAAAGCCAGAAGGAGCTAGGATGGGTACTGAAGTGATATATCTACAGCTTTAAAATGGACAGGGAGAGCCTTCAACAAACAGTAAAGATCCAAGGAGAGAAGTTACAACAGTTATCCATGGACATCAACACTGCATTAACCCATTTTAACTACAGTGCTTGCACGGTAACAGGGAGCTACAATCCATGTTCCTTCAGTAGTCCACCTGATGTTTACACAGAGAGAGGAACCAAATTCCATTTTCTTTGTAGTGCATTTGTAGTGTACTTTGTTGGTGGCCTGAAACTGTCCTTTTGTTTTTTTTAACATATTTTATTGATGTTGTGAACTGTGATAGAATCAAACGCTAAATATTTTTAGAAAGAAATCCCAGCGCAGCAGCTATCCCTTATCATGCAGGTAATTGTGTTTTTACATTTTATGCTCTTATAATTAGCATGTTTTGAATCGCAATGCTTCATATAGGTGACCTGCAGCAGTGGCCTCTCCATAGCCAATCATGATAGAAGCACTGTGTGAGTAAAATGAGGTCACTTTTAACCCTCGGGGTTTTTCTCTGAGCTCCATGTTCCAGCCTAGCAGGAGAGAGGCTGTGGCTTAGCTTCTAGAGCCGCCGACTTTGGCACTGGGGAATAGGGTTCGGGTCTCGGCATTGGTAAAACTGTGCTTTCATAAAAATATAGAATGTAATGCTTCCATTTTCTCTCAAGTGATAGGGGGCAAGAAAAGGCATGCATTTCTCTTGACATTAAAATACACTTTATGCCAGGGTGTACATATGAGAACTTCCATCAGTGCCAAGGGGGTTATTGATGCTGTGCCTTTAGAGCAGGCCTTCCGTTTGCAATTTTTATTAACACACATCTTCCAGTTCATATGCCTTCAACATAAACATTTTCAGATGGAAAGGGTCAGACCCACATTTATTTTGCACACTGCACGCTGGGCATTGCATAGTCCTAGCTCCAAGCAGCAGTAGGTTGCCACATGGAAGGTATCTATAACAGAATGGACCAGGACATGGTGTACATTATAGAGCATTTTGTGTTTGTATGTTTGTGTGTGTAGGGGGGATATAGTAGGTTACATGAAACCAGGATTTTTTTTTAAAAATAATTTTTATTGCAGATTTAAAAACAAAGGACATACAGTTGCGTACAACGATGCGCCCGCTCCCCCCACAGCCCCCCCTACAAATCCTCCATCAGTTCGCTTACACAGCCAGTATGCCCACATCCCGGAGGTTGGGCGGCGTCATTTAGCTAGTGTTTGATCCTATAGCGGTGTAGGTAAGCCAGGGCGCACCCCCAGTCAGGAGAACCTATATCTGCCTTTTGTTTTCGTTCCCTAAACTCCCTTCCCCAATCCCTACGGTTGAATGGGTTATACCGGAAGCCAAATAGGTAATCCTGGCCTACATTCCCATCATGGTTCTTGGTCCTTCTCCAGCCAACTCGTCCTTTGTTGCAGTTTCTCTTGAGGTTACGCCTCGCAGGCACTCATGTTATCCCACGCATCCTGACCATACTAACCAGAGCACCGGCTGTTACATGAAACCAGGATGTGACAGGGAAGGACATGTGTGCCCATGTAATATAGGCTACAGTAGACGACCCAGCTACAGTTTTAGACATGTTCCCAGTAAACATATTTTCATTTGTAGCACAGGGAATAGTGTTTGACCCAGCACATGTGGTCTTTAGCCCACTGCCAATGTTTGGTTCGAATCCCAGGTCAAAGTATAAAAGTGAGCAATGTAGCTAACAGGCCACGGATCTTCACCCCCTTTATGTAATACATTTGTTATGGCTGCTCGTGTCAGTCAGAGGGAGTGGATCTCTGTTGCAGCACCTTCTGTAGGGGGTTGGGAGCAGCACTGACAGTTCAGTTCTTGTGAACGGCCTCAATGACTTCTAAAATACATCAGCATTTAGTTTGAATGTCCCAAAGAAAAGTAGATGGTCAGTCAGTGCTGCTTTGGGCACATAATAATTGTGTGTGCCAAAGAAATGATAAATCAAAGGGAGAGGCAGGGAAAGGAAGGAACACTCTCTTCGTCCCCGATTAACATGAAACAACAAAGAAAGAGAGGTTACTTATGTTTAAATAGCCACAGAGGGGGAGCTATGTCAGAGAAGATTGTCAACACCCAATTTGGGTGGATAAGAAGGCCCTCACACACCGACCTAGTCAGTGTCATGCTTCATCACTGGGCCCCACCGCAGAGGCAGAGTGCCTCTTTGGTGTGCTGCGACGCCAGAAGACTGCGGAGCTGGTTGTGTGAATAGGTGTGTAGTGAGGGATATAATTAAAAAGTGTCTAAAGAGTATCTCAAAAAAACTTTATTCGTAGATCCCTATGACACGGTTTAAAAGAGTACTATGTGTCTGAATTTTACAGCCAAAGGTAATGTTTTGGGTTAATTCAGCAATAGAGTTAAATCAGTCAACATGTTTCAGCCTATTAATTAGTATAAATTTACCCAGGCATTCGTCAGGACTAGTGAAACCCCGGCGGTATGGACTCTCTAATCGTCCACCCTAACCTGGGGGCGTGAAAGTGAAAAAGATTAAAGGTGAAAAAAGTGCAAAACAAAAAAGAGGAAGAGCGGTTTGCTCATTCCAAAAACTCCTAACTTAGGAGTGTTTCTGCACCTGGAAAGGAAACAGACACAGACAAACATAGAGGACATACACACAATTAATGGCATGTATAAGTCATTATGCTTGTTCAGAGTGCTCCAAGTTGTGGCAATAATCGTGTCAAAAAAGATAAACACTAACGTTATCACCATCCGTATAACCCTGTAGGGATATTACCACTGAGAGCTGGGAAGTGGTGTGTTAAATATGTGATATAATATGATAAAATGATTGAGGGAATTAAAATTACTCCTTAGGGAGGATCAATAGACCAAGCGGTCGGTGACCCCACCAAACAGTTTGTGTCATCAAACCGTTATCTCACTTTAGTTTGTGGCGCTAGCTGCACCATGGGTCTCGGGAGGGGGGTAGGAGCGTAACTGGCACATCCTAATGGGAGAAAGACAAATGTTTAAAATAAACATTCAGGATATTGTACTTAGCTCGAGCGAGTCGTTCGCAATGTGAGGGAACAGGAAAAACGAACTCACGCCCTCAACGCTCACTGCCCGCATTAGCACCTAGCTTCTCCTCATAACCGGACCCCGACGATAAAGAACGGGGCCGGTGAATGTGTTTAGAAGCATTTCCTCGGCAAATGCGTGTGCTTCTGGGTGGGCGTGGTTACGCCAGAATGAGGCTTGGAACGCATCGGGCAGTCGTGGAAAGCGTCAACCATGCTCAAATGGAGGCTTGGAACCTAGAGCCAATGGGTACATGGAACCAAGAGTTACCATGGATACCAGAATGCTCCTTAGTTAGCGAGCAGTAGGGGAAAGCCGAATGACAACTTAAAACATCCGTAACTGTAGAGGAAGGGGGAAGTGGAGCAAAGCAAAGGAGCTGCGTGCAAGATAGTGGAGGTGAACAAGGTTCGACCCTCAACACCTGGCACACATTCGGCAGACGTGAAAAGCGTCAACCATGCTCAGATGGAGGCTTAGAACCCAGAACCAATGGGTACATGGAACCAGGAGTTACCATGGATACCAGAATGCTCCTTAATTAGCGAGCAGTAAGGAAAAGCCGACTTACATCATAAAACAGCCGTAACTGTAGAGGAAGGGGGGAGTGGAGCAAAGTGCAGGAGCTGTGCACAAGGTAGTGGAGGCGAACAGGGTTCGACCATCAACATCTGGCACACAGCCCATGAAGGAACCAAGATGGCACAGAAAAACAAGATGCTGAATTGGCAAAAACATACAGTGTACAGTATATGGCATAGGTCCTATAGTCCAATTATTTTCTTAGTACTGTGTTCCATGGAATGTCATCGTTCAGTTCAACAGACCTTAATGAATCACTACGTAAAGGTGACACTGGTCTTAGACTAAATTCCACGTTTATTCCGCCTCCAAATACGGTGCCTGCTGCCATCACTGCTTTTGAAGAAGCAGTATTTAAAGACCTTGAGTCCTGCCAGGAGTCTAGACCTTTTGGCAATTTCACTACTGCGGAGTACCAGGCCCTTCAACAACTACAGAATGATACCACCATAACCATAAAACCAGCGGATAAGGGTGGTGGCATCGTGATACAGAACACCAAAGACTATGATAAGACCTGTGAGGACCTGTTACAAGACAACAGGAATTATACCCCGTTGACGATCGACCCAACCATGAACCTGACTAAGAAAATCTCGACAATAGTGAGAAAAGCGGAGGAGAGAGGCCAACTGTCTAAAAACGAAGCCGACTTTCTTGACAGTGGCAGTGATGTGATTCCATACTTCTACACACTGCCCAAGATGCATAAAAATAGGCTCCCTCCCCCCGGACGACCGATTGTATCAGGAATAGGTTCTCTTCTCGAACCTTTATCCAGATTCTGTGATGAATTCCTCAAACCTCTTGTGCAGTCGACCCCTACCTATCTGAAAGACACCAAAAGCTTATTACAGCTTCTGGATGACATCACCTTTGTAGAGAACTCCATCACACTGGTAACATTGGATGTGGAAAGTCTCTACACCAGCATACCCCAGGACGATACCATCAGAGTCCTGGGGGATTCACTTGATTCAATCGACTGGAACTACCAAACCCCCAAATCCGTCATTATTGAGTTTGCAACCATAGCCCTCAAGGAGAACTATTTTTCCTTCAAAGATCAATTATTTCTCCAATGCTCAGGTACATCGATGGGCAGTACTTTTGCCCCGAGTGTAGCGGGGCTCTATGTAGCAGATTTTGAGTCAAAATACATTCTACCAGTATCCACTGAATTTGCAGACTCCATACTTTTATGGAAACGCTACATAGATGACATTCTGCTACTATGGAAAGGTAATGACAATGACCTGCAGTCCTTCCTAATATGGATCAATACCCTTGACCCTCATCTCAGGTTCACTTATACCACCAGCAAAACAGAAATTATTTTTCTGGATGTATTGATCTCCATCTCTGGCTCGAGCCTTATTACAAAAACCCATCACAAACCAACAGCGAAAAATAACTTACTAGAGTTCACCAGTTTTCACCCCCGCCCTTTGAAGGACAATCTACCATATGGGCAGTTTTTGAGACTTAGAAGAAACTGTAGCACCTTAAAAGATTTTAAAGAGCAATCCTCTGACCTGACTGATAAATTGAGAGACAGAGGATATCCCGAATCTACTCTTAATAAAGGGTTTAAAAGAGCACGAAATCAGCCGAGAAGTGCACTACTGGAGGAGAAGCTTAACACTCAAGATGAAATTCCACTCACTTGTGTGACCACTTTCAATAGTTTGTCTAACATTATGAAAAAATCTATAAACAAGCATTGGAACATCATCAAATCTACCAAAACAGACTGGCAGAAACCTCTTTTTTCTTTTAAAAAGGGCAGGAGTCTCAAAGACGCCTTGGTTCACACTCGCCCAAAAGAGAGGAACCCTGAGCGCACTATTTCAGTTACTGAAGATTGGGGTCTACCCCGAATCACAGGACACTACCCATGCACAGATTGTAGTGTTTGTCACCTGACAGTGGCATCTAAAACACTCAATTTGGAGCAAGGGAAGATCTGGACTCAAATGTCACACACGAACTGCAACTCAACCAACGTCGTGTATCTGATCACCTGTCCCTGCGCCCTACGTTATGTAGGCATGACCACTCGCAGAATCAAACAACGTATCTGCGAGCATCGGAGCAACATTAGGTGCAAAAAATTGACAACAAAGCTGAGTCGTCATTTTCTGTCTAACAATCATACGACAAATGACTTGAGATGGACTATCATAGAGACAATCTCTGGTAGCAACAATATCACAAATAGGTTGTTTGAAAAAGAACAACGTTGGGTCTACCGTTTGGGCACCAACCTAGTTGGACTGAACGATGACATTCCATGGAACACAGTACTAAGAAAATAATTGGACTATAGGACCTATGCCATATACTGTACACTGTATGTTTTTGCGAATTCAGCATCTTGTTTTTCTGTGCCATCGTGGTTCCTTCATGGGCTGTGTGCCAGATGTTGATGGTCGAACCCTGTTCGCCTCCACTACCTTGTGCACAGCTCCTGCACTTTGCTCCACTCCCCCCTTCCTCTACAGTTACGGCTGTTTTATGATGTAAGTCGGCTTTTCCTTACTGCTCGCTAATTAAGGAGCATTCTGGTATCCATGGTAACTCCTGGTCCCATGTACCCATTGGTTCTGGGTTCTAAGCCTCCATCTGAGCATGGTTGACGCTTTTCACGTCTGCCGGATGTGTGCCAGGTGTTGAGGGTCGAACCTTGTTCACCTCCACTATCTTGCACGCAGCTCCTTTGCTTTGCTCCACTTCCCCCTTCCTCTACAGTTACGGATGTTTTAAGTTGTCATTCGGCTTTCCCCTACTGCTCGCTAACTAAGGAGCATTCTGGTATCCATGGTAACTCTTGGTTCCATGTACCCATTGGCTCTAGGTTCCAAGCCTCCATTTGAGCATGGTTGACGCTTTCCACGACTGCCCGATGCGTTCCAAGCCTCATTCTGGCGTAACCACGCCCACCCGGAAGCACACGCATTTGCCGAGGAAATACTTTTAAACACATTCACCGGCCCCGTTCTTTATCGTCGGGGTCCGGTTATGAGGAGAAGCTAGGTGCTAATGCGGGCAGTGAGCGTTGAGCGCGTGAGTTCGTTTTTCCTGTTCCCTCACATTGCGAACGACTCGCTCGAGCTAAGTACAATATCCTGAATGTTTATTTTAAACATTTGTCTTTCTCCCATTAGGATGTGCCAGTTACGCTCCTACCCCCCTCCCGAGACCCATGGTGCAGCTAGCGCCACAAACTAAAGTGAGATAACGGTTTGATGACACAAACTGTTTGGTGGGGTCACCGACCGCTTGGTCTATTGATCCTCCCTAAGGAGTAATTTTAATTCCCTCAATCATTTTATCATATTATATCACATATTTAACACACCACTTCCCAGCTCTCAGTGGTAATATCCCTACAGGGTTATACGGATGGTGATAACGTTAGTGTTTATCTTTTTTGACACGATTATTGCCACAACTTGGAGCACTCTGAACAAGCATAATGACTTATACATGCCATTAATTGTGTGTATGTCCTCTATGTTTGTCTGTGTCTGTTTCCTTTCCAGGTGCAGAAACACTCCTAAGTTAGGAGTTTTTGGAATGAGCAAACCGCTCTTCCTCTTTTTTGTTTTGCACTTTTTTCACCTTTAATCTTTTTCACTTTCACGCCCCCAGGTTAGGGTGGACGATTAGAGAGTCCATACCGCCGGGGTTTCACTAGTCCTGACGAATGCCTGGGTAAATTTATACCAATTAATAGGCTGAAACATGTTGACTGATTTAACTCTATTGCTGAATTAACCCAAAACATTACCTTTGGCTGTAAAATTCAGACACATAGTACTCTTTTAAACCGTGTCATAGGGATCTACGAATAAAGTTTTTTTGAGATACTCTTTAGACACTTTTTAATTATATCCCTCACTACACACCTATTCACACAACCAGCTCCGCAGTCTTCTGGCGTCGCAGCACACCAAAGAGGCACTCTGCCTCTGCGGTGGGGCCCAGTGATGAAGCATGACACTGACTAGGTCGGTGTGTGAGGGCCTTCTTATCCACCCAAATTGGGTGTTGACAATCTTCTCTGACATAGCTCCCCCTCTGTGGCTATTTAAACATAAGTAACCTCTCTTTCTTTGTTGTTTCATGTTAATCGGGGACGAAGAGAGTGTTCCTTCCTTTCCCTGCCTCTCCCTTTGATTTATCATATTGAGCAGCGCACAGCTGTGAGAGTTTGTTTTTATTCCTGGCTTGGTCAAATCTCCAATTACCCTTGCCTGTTTTACCATTTGACTCCTATCTCCTTTTTCTGGCTGCAACCATGTCGAACCTGGGTCTGACATATTCTGAATCTGAAGTGGAAGCACTTATGTCTGACACATCATTATTTGCCGATCCACACATATCTCAAGCTATAGCTAACACCACTGAATGGGAGACACTTACGGAGAAGAAAAGGGAACATATCCGTACAATACTACATGGCACAATCCTAAAACAGTACCTTCTTTCTAACACAGCACCGAGGGGCTTACTTGTCACCAATGCCCCTCGAATTTTTCTGAACGATGCCACTTTCAGGAAAGACTGGGCCATGATCGCGTGGCATTGCACGCGTGACTGGCTCGTCCTTATTATCAAAACAGCACTTAGGCTTTCGGAAGCATTAATGATTGAAATAAGAGAAACTGAATCTCACTTCAAAGCCACGATAACAGGGTGCAAGAAAAGGCTGGACGAGCTGAATAAGGAACTCAACGAGTATAAAGACAATCTCATGCAATCTAAGGCAACCAAACTACAAAAAGACCAAAAAAAGTTTGAATTCGAGAAAGTCTACCCTTATTCCGCAGCTTCCTTTGTCCCACCGACTAAGACTGCGAGTAAATCCGATTATTCGGATGATGACTCTTCAAACAGCAGCGGATCAAGCAACGGCTCCTTTAAACAAAGCAAGAGAAGAGGCAACCGTGGCAATTGGAACAATAGGGGCAGGCCTGGCTATCAGAACCAACATCAACAATGGCAGGCACCACCTCAGATGGACCCCCTCTCCTATCCATACCAACAACCAATGTTCCCCTTTATGGGATGGAACCCGGGCTTTATGCCTCCCATGAACTTCCAGAACCAGTACCGACCGCCTTTTTTAGAGAGCGGCCGGAGGGGGAGAGGGAGACGGAGGGGCAACAACCGGGTATCCTGGGAAGAAGAAGATCCTGTAGCGAATCACACCCGCAGCAACAACCCACAACCAGGAACAAGCGGAGTGTAAGCCTAGTAACTAATCTGTCAGAAAGGAGATTAACTCCGATTGAGACACAGGTCCTGGAGAAAGGCCTGGGCTTTGTGCCAACAGCCAGACCAGACAAGTTTAAACTGCATTGTGAACTTGCTGGCTTCTTTCGTAAGCTTAAATTAAAAGCCTTTTTTGAAGGAAAAACAGACCTTAATGAATCACTACGTAAAGGTGACACTGGTCTTAGACTAAATTCCACGTTTATTCCGCCTCCACATACGGTGCCTGCTGCCATCACTGCTTTTGAAGAAGCAGTATTTAAAGACCTTGAGTCCTGCCAGGAGTCTAGACCTTTTGGCAATTTCACTACTGCGGAGTACCAGGCCCTTCAACAACTACAGAATGATACCACCATAACCATAAAACCAGCGGATAAGGGTGGTGGCATCGTGATACAGAACACCAAAGACTATGATAAGACCTGTGAGGACCTGTTACAAGACAACAGGAATTATACCCCGTTGACGATCGACCCAACCATGAACCTGACTAAGAAAATCTCGACAATAGTGAGAAAAGCGGAGGAGAGAGGCCAACTGTCTAAAAACGAAGCCGACTTTCTTGACAGTGGCAGTGATGTGATTCCATACTTCTACACACTGCCCAAGATGCATAAAAATAGGCTCCCTCCCCCCGGACGACCGATTGTATCAGGAATAGGTTCTCTTCTCGAACCTTTATCCAGATTCTGTGATGAATTCCTCAAACCTCTTGTGCAGTCGACCCCTACCTATCTGAAAGACACCAAAAGCTTATTACAGCTTCTGGATGACATCACCTTTGTAGAGAACTCCATCACACTGGTAACATTGGATGTGGAAAGTCTCTACACCAGCATACCCCAGGACGATACCATCAGAGTCCTGGGGGATTCACTTGATTCAATCGACTGGAACTACCAAACCCCCAAATCCGTCATTATTGAGTTTGCAACCATAGCCCTCAAGGAGGACTATTTTTCCTTCAAAGATCAATTATTTCTCCAATGCTCAGGTACATCGATGGGCAGTACTTTTGCCCCGAGTGTAGCGGGGCTCTATGTAGCAGATTTTGAGTCAAAATACATTCTACCAGTATCCACTGAATTTGCAGACTCCATACTTTTATGGAAACGCTACATAGATGACATTCTGCTACTATGGAAAGGTAATGACAATGACCTGCAGTCCTTCCTAATATGGATCAATACCCTTGACCCTCATCTCAGGTTCACTTATACCACCAGCAAAACAGAAATTATTTTTCTGGATGTGTTGATCTCCATCTCTGGCTCGAGCCTTATTACAAAAACACATCACAAACCAACAGCGAAAAATAACTTACTAGAGTTCACCAGTTTTCACCCCCGCCCTTTGAAGGACAATCTACCATATGGGCAGTTTTTGAGACTTAGAAGAAACTGTAGCACCTTAAAAGATTTTAAAGAGCAATCCTCTGACCTGACTGATAAATTGAGAGACAGAGGATATCCCGAATCTACTCTTAATAAAGGGTTTAAAAGAGCACGAAATCAGCCGAGAAGTGCACTACTGGAGGAGAAGCTTAACACTCAAGATGAAATTCCACTCACTTGTGTGACCACTTTCAATAGTTTGTCTAACATTATGAAAAAAATCTATAAACAAGCATTGGAACATCATCAAATCTACCAAAACAGACTGGCAGAAACCTCTTTTTTCTTTTAAAAAGGGCAGGAGTCTCAAAGACGCCTTGGTTCACACTCGCCCAAAAGAGAGGAACCCTGAGCGCACTATTTCAGTTACTGAAGTTTGGGGTCTACCCCGAATCAAAGGACACTACCCATGCACAGATTGTAGTGTTTGTCACCTGACAGTGGCATCTAAAACACTCAATTTAGAGCAAGGGAAGATCTGGACTCAAATGTCACACATGAACTGCAACTCAACCAACGTCGTGTATCTGATCACCTGTCCCTGCGCCCTACGTTATGTAGGCATGACCACTCGCAGAATCAAACAACGTATCTGCGAGCATCGGAGCAACATTAGGTGCAAAAAATTGACAACAAAGCTGTGTCGTCATTTTCTGTCTAACAATCATACGACAAATGACTTGAGATGGACTATCATAGAGACAATCTCTGGTAGCAACAATATCACAAATAGGTTGTTTGAAAAAGAACAACGTTGGGTCTACCGTTTGGGCACCAACCTAGTTGGACTGAACGATGACATTCCATGGAACACAGTACTAAGAAAATATTTGGACTATAGGACCTATGCCATATACTGTACACTGTATGTTTTTGCGAATTCAGCATCTTGTTTTTCTGTGCCATCGTGGTTCCTTCATGGGCTGTGTGCCAGATGTTGATGGTCGAACCCTGTTCACCTCCACTACCTTGTGCACAGCTCCTGCACTTTGCTCCACTCCCCCCTTCCTCTACAGTTACGGCTGTTTTATGATGTAAGTCGGCTTTTCCTTACTGCTCGCTAATTAAGGAGCATTCTGGTATCCATGGTAACTCCTGGTTCCATGTACCCATTGGTTCTGGGTTCTAAGCCTCCATCTGAGCATGGTTGACGCTTTTCACGTCTGCCGGATGTGTGCCAGGTGTTGAGGGTCGAACCTTGTTCACCTCCACTATCTTGCACGCAGCTACTTTGCTTTGCTCCACTTCCCCCTTCCTCAACAGTTACGGATGTTTTAAGTTGTCATTCGGCTTTCCCCTACTGCTCGCTAACTAAGGAGCATTCTGGTATCCATGGTAACTCTTGGTTCCATGTACCCATTGGCTCTAGGTTCCAAGCCTCCATTTGAGCATGGTTGACGCTTTCCACGACTGCCCGATGCGTTCCAAGCCTCATTCTGGCGTAACCACGCCCACCCGGAAGCACACGCATTTGCCGAGGAAATGCTTTTAAACACATTCACCGGCCCCGTTCTTTATCGTCGGGGTCCGGTTATGAGGAGAAGCTAGGTGCTAATGCGGGCAGTGAGCGTTGAGGGCGTGAGTTCGTTTTTCCTGTTCCCTCACATTGCGAACGACTCGCTCGAGCTAAGTACAATATCCTGAATGTTTATTTTAAACATTTGTCTTTCTCCCATTAGGATGGGCCAGTTACGCCCCTACCCCCCTCCCGAGACCCATGGTGCAGCTAGCGCCACAAACTAAAGTGAGATAACGGTTTGATGACACAAACTGTTTGGTGGGGTCACCGACCGCTTGGTCTATTGATCCTCCCTAAGGAGTAATTTTAATTCCCTCAATCATTTTATCATATTATATCACATATTTAACACACCACTTCCCAGCTCTCAGTGGTAATATCCCTACAGGGTTATACGGATGGTGATAACGTTAGTGTTTATCTTTTTTGACACGATTATTGCCACAACTTGGAGCACTCTGAACAAGCATAATGACTTATACATGCCATTAATTGTGTGTATGTCCTCTATGTTTGTCTGTGTCTGTTTCCTTTCCAGGTGCAGAAACACTCCTAAGTTAGGAGTTTTTGGAATGAGCAAACCGCTCTTCCTCTTTTTTGTTTTGCACTTTTTTCACCTTTAATCTTTTTCACTTTCACGCCCCCAGGTTAGGGTGGACGATTAGAGAGTCCATACCGCCGGGGTTTCACTAGTCCTGACGAATGCCTGGGTAAATTTATACCAATTAATAGGCTGAAACATGTTGACTGATTTAACTCTATTGCTGAATTAACCCAAAACATTACCTTTGGCTGTAAAATTCAGACACATAGTACTCTTTTAAACCGTGTCATAGGGATCTACGAATAAAGTTTTTTTGAGATACTCTTTAGACACTTTTTAATTATATCCCTCACTACACACCTATTCACACAACCAGCTCCGCAGTCTTCTGGCGTCGCAGCACACCAAAGAGGCACTCTGCCTCTGCGGTGGGGCCCAGTGATGAAGCATGACACTGACTAGGTCGGTGTGTGAGGGCCTTCTTATCCACCCAATTTGGGTGTTGACAATCTTCTCTGACATAGCTCCCCCTCTGTGGCTATTTAAACATAAGTGACCTCTCTTTCTTTGTTGTTTCTTGTGCCAAAGAATTGCCAGCCATCTTAAATACTGATCAAGAGGGGAGAGGATGTACTGTACGAGCTAGTACGGTACAGGAGGCTCAACATCCTCTGTGTTTTGGTAACTCACTTAATCTGTCCATGCTGTTAATTCATTGTGTTCTCCCTTGTGCAATGCAACTGGAGCTCGTGGAAAGTGCACCAATAGCTTGGGGTGGAGTTCATGCTATGTAAATTATTATGTAAAAAAAGCACATAATATAAAAACACAGGAAAGTCTTTCTGGTGGGATGAGGAGCAGCGATAGCGTGTAAAAGTAAGCATAAAAAATACAACCATTGAACATGGGAAAGCCTTTCTGGGGGATGAGGGACCGCAGTAGCATGTAAAATAAAAAAAAGCCACAGTTTATAATGAAATATGAACCTTTTAAAAACACACGCACTACTGTTACCAAAGTTGCAGACAAACACACTGATGCTACTCCCAGGAAGAGAGGCTGTGGCGTAACCTCTAGAGCTGGCGACTTTGGAACTGGGGAACTGGGTTCACGTCTCGGCATTGGTAAAATTGTGCCTTAAAAAAAAAATAGAATGTAAATACATTATGATCATTACTGAAACAATGGGGAAAGGAAACAAAATGAGGAATGCCGATAAGTAAGTCAAACAAAGTATTTACATGCTAAGGAATCTATTGGAGTGAGAACAGCACTGATCATCGTGTGAATTGCTTCTCAAACAAAACAAAAGTAGTTTGTCAAAACAATGCTAGAATGGTGACTAGTGGATTTATCTAGCACTTAGTCTCTGCTCTTGGGAAGGAGTAAACACCGGAAGAGGCATGAGAAAGGAATGCCATGAACAAATAGGAAGAAAGAATAGAACAGTGACAATCGAGTCTGCAAAAGGGAAGCCTATGGGAAGGGCTGAAGACCATAGAGTGATTACAACATGTCTTGAGAGACAGCGCATGCGCTGCCTAGGCTCGACCTAAAAAGGAGGATCGCAGTGCTCCTAGGTTGTAAACCACGAGGGACTCACTTTGGAGGAAGGCACTTGCAAATAGGCCAATGCTGGCAGAAGCACATAGATGGCAGGATATGCAAACACAACGAGAAAGAGACAATAAGCAGTTTAGAAATTACCTTGAAGCTCTGGTCCAGAGTTGGTAAATTTTATTTTTGTTTGATTGTATCTGTACACGTTAAAAGAGAGAATCCATTCCCATGTTCTCAATGGTGAAGGGAAGGGAGTTAATGAGCAGGATTTTGTTTGGACAGAGTATTAGTTACCACGAACAGCCCAGAGTTTTTGTGTTAAAACAGAGATGTGCTTGTGAAGAAAAATAAAGGAAAACGATGGTGAAGGTTAAACCATTACCTGAGCTTTGTTTATTTTCTGAGTGGACCTTCTCTGGAGCAATACATTGGATTTTGCTATGCAAGAGAAGAAAGAGGGAGACTTAACAGAGGAGAATACAGGAAAACAGAACGCACAGACTGTACTTAGGGACAGATTCAAAAGGAGAAAGAGACGTAAACATGACTATGATAAGAGAAAATCTATATATTTATGTCACAGTAACTCAACCCTTAATATAGCCTTTTGTACCTGCCCATACAGGCCACACCCTTCCGGTTTAATTGTATCCATGCCTTCTCTCTTTAGTTGCTTGTGCTGCCATATGCCTAAATTGCAGCCTCTGAAATCTAGTAGTTGGTTTTACTTGGAATTTCAGCATACGTGAGAGCTCGATCCCTGTATAATTATTGGGAATAGAAAAGTCCATCATTTTCTGGCCCTAAAGTAAAAATTGTCTTTAAAAAGCCGGAGCAAACTAAGGACTACCCCAAATAGGGTGATCAGACATAGGAAAGATGTTATCTAATATTTTATTGCCACTGTGTTCCAATACCAAAGGGTCTACGCTGTTGTATGAATGTATGGAGCACATTTGAGACAGGTTTAGGAGACAGCTACAGTAGATTGTGAATTTAAATTTTGGTGACATAAGCTTCTTTATTTATCACTATTCCAACTATTCAGTGCCTCCACACCTACTACTATTGTCTTACCACTTTAGAATACCCCTTCTTGCCTGTCTTCTGAAGCAATTCTTTGTAATTCTTTTATGCTCCTCTAAACTTGTACAACGTTTTTTTTTTTATTGAAAGTTCATAGCAATATGATAGCAATATGATATAAACTTAACACGACAATATATATACATATAAGAATAAATATACATAGTATGAGGGCGGGGACGATTGATATATCAAAAAGAGAGAGCATTATATAGCACAAAACAGAGGTTAAAAGAGTAATGATCGTGACAGGGTCAAGGACATGAAGGACATTATGAGGCCCCGCTCCTTGACAACCTCCATGTAGCTACTGGCGCCCAGATCCGTATCCCCATTTCCCTAGATTTAGATCCTTTTAAAGCATACAGTTCTGACTCGATATTGTGAATCCCTAGCATCCTGCACATCCACATTTGGAAGGTTGGTGCCTCGACATCCTTCCAAACAGCAGCAATTAGTATTCTAAAAACAGCTACTGATATAAAGATGAGCGCCTCAATCTCTGTGCTTAAATCCAATTTAGCATCACAACCAATTATTAAAAGTGTTGGGGATAGGTCTATTCTGACAGCTAGCAGCCCCTCTAAAAACGCTTCAATTTCCTTTTTGATGGGGCCTAATTTTTCACAGTTACAAAACATATGTACAACATCGGCTGGCCCATTCCCACACCTAGGGCAGTTATTATCCGCCCTCTTACCCCAGTCAAATAATTTCGCCGGTGTGTAGTATAAATTAAAAAGGGTCTTAAAGTGCTGTGCTCTTAGGTTTGAGGATCGCAGGAACCTTTTGTCCATTAAAATGGCTCTATCCAGATCGATATCTGGATCCCCTAGTTTTGAAGCCCAAGCTGTCTCTGTCTTGACCATATCATCAGGGAGCGCTTCCAAAAATAACCTGTATATTTCCCTGATTCTACAGCCACCCCCCTTCATGTAATCTAGTAATGCGCATCTTTTGGATATATTTATACAAGGTCTTTGTGATTTTATTGTATTAACCAACTGCATATATTTAAGCTCTTGGCACCCTTGTAGTGAATATCGTGACCTCAGGAGTTCGAGGGGCCTACATACATCCTTTATCATTACTTGACCTAATGAAGTGATTCCCTGTTTTTCCCAATGTCTCCAGGGGCCATCACTGCTTAGATGCGGGAATAATCCTGAATTCCAAAGTAAAGTATATTGATGATACCTTGGAATGCCCTGATTTTTCTGTACGGAAGACCATAGCCCCCAGACGTCTTCCAATATTTTATAGCCTGATGCCTTGAAATAACGTTTGTCATATTTCCTCAACAGTACCCCATATGCTTCCCTCCCAAGGGCCAGCTGAAAGATAGAGGGAATATCTCCCTGAGTATACGTAGGATCGTCTGGAAAGAAAAGTAAAGCCATATCTGTGAGCAAACAAGACCAGTTATAAAACCTAAGATTTGGTATTCCCAGCCCACCCCTTTCCTGGGGAAGAGACATGAATTTGTTTGATCTCCTCATTTTGCCGTATTGCCAAACAAAGTTCATAAAAATTGCCTCCATTTCCTTGATCAATGTATCGTCTATTTTGAATGGAATAGACCTGAATTTATATAGAATTTTCGGGAACATTGTCATTTTGATAACGTTGGCCCTGCCTATTATAGACAAGTGGAGTGTATCTATCCTTTTTAGATCTTGTTTCATCTTTTCCAATAGCGGTGCAAAATTATCTTTAATGATATCCCTTGGCTGAGCATTGATTGTTATGCCTAAGTACACTACTGAGTCCACATATCTATCGTCAAGTTTGACTATATTTCTAGAACATAATACCTGCGTCTTTGCCACGTTTAAGCGATATCCAGATAGTTTCCCAAAGTTAGAAGTAATGCTAACTATTTCCCTCATGGCAATTTCGGGGTCCGTGGTGGTTATAGCTAGGTCGTCCGCATATGCAAGGACTTTAGTGTGGAATTCATTGATAACAATTGGCTTAATTCTAATATTATTCATTATGAGAGTTATTAGGGGGTCTATATATAATGCGAAGAGAATAGGTGAGCACGGACACCCTTGTCTCGTGCCCCTTGTTATACGGATCTGCCCTGAACTCTCACCCATAAGCTGAATACTTGCAGTGGGATTAAAATACATAGCCTGGATTGCCTGCAGGAATCTGGGACCAAATCCTCTGTCTTCCATCACTCTCCACAAAAAGCTCCACCTGACACGGTCAAAGGCCTTTTCCGCGTCAAGGAGGACCATTGCGGCCCCCCCCCCTCCCCGGCAGCATGGATGTCAAACAATGTGATGGCTCTTCTTATGTGGTCAATCGTACCCCTGCCTGGAACAAAACCATGCTGCCAGGGAGAAACCAGAGTCCCAATGATCCTCCCCAATCGTGTCGCCATAATTTTTGCATATAATTTATTGTCGCTATTAATTAGCGAAATCGGCCTGTAAGAGCCTGGGCTTTCCTCCGGTTTACCTTTCTTGTGGAATACCACAATGTTGGTTTTGGTCCAAGATTCCGGTATAACTCCGGTATTCATAACCCCGTTGAATAAATCCAAAAGAAGAGGTGACGTTTCTTCCTTCAGGTATTTATATATCTCCAAGGGTATAGCATCGGGCCCTGCTGCCTTGCCAGCTGCTAAGTCTTTTAGTGCCTCTAACAATTCGTCCATAGTGATACCCTGTTCCAGGGTTTCCCTTTCACTAGAGGTGAGTTTAATACCGGTTTCCGGCCAATTTACACCCGGGTCATCACTACCCAACTCTTCCTTATATAGGTCCTGATAAAATCTTCCAAAAGCATCAAAGATTTCAGCTGGTTTATTGAAGATTCGGTCCCCCTCTTTAATTTCAGTGATGATGTTCTTAGATGTAGACTGCCTTATCCGTAGAGCCAATTCCCTACCTGCCTTTTCACCAGTTTCATACATCCTGGATCTCTGGGTTTGATATTCTGCTGCAGATTTCTTAGCCAATTGCCTCTGAATTTCAGCCTTCAGACTGTTCAGCCGATCCAAACTCTGAATGCCCTGATTCCCCTGACATACATCCCTCCTATGTTGTTCCTCTGCCTCTGCCAGGATTCCCAGCAGGCGTTCTCTCTCTTCCTTCACTCCTTTCCACTTACGGGCCGTATAACTAATTGTCTCCCCCCTCAAACCTGCTTTGAAGCTATCCCAGACAATGACACGGGAGGCACTATATCTATTCGCATCGAAGAATGACTGAAACCATTCCCTTACGTGCGCTATATAGTTGCTATCGGCTAGTAGCTTTCTGTCGAACGTCCAGGGTCTGGCTTTTCTCGTTTGTTTATTAATGGCAATTGTTAAGACTAGGGGGTTATGATCTGATATTACCCTGGGTAGCATTGCTATTTCCACATTAGGAAGATAAGTGGCTGAAATCATAAAATAATCCAATTTTGTGTGCTTATTGAATGGATGTGAGAAATATGTGGGCCCTGGATCATCTTTCTTTAGGCTTCCCCACACATCCCTCAACCCATGAGATTGAATTATGGAGGATACTGCTCTAAATACCCGGGGCTTGCGACCTGTGTATGGAATATTGCTAACAAAATTTGCTGAAATATTAAAATCGCCACAAATTACTATAGGGGCCGGCCAGTTGGTTAATTCCCTCTCTATGTGATCCATCACCCCAAGGTCATCCAGGTTGGAACCGTATATTGAGCATATGGTAATGCCTAGATTCAATTCGCATATTGCCCATCTTCCATATACATCGGCCTTACGACTTTTTGCCCCCCCCAAACCTACCCTGCCAATGATTGCTACCCCCTTTATCATTGATGTCTGCGAAGAGCAGGACAGAATTTCAAACCCCCTTAAATTTAGCCAGTGTTTCTTTTTCCAAGGTAGGTGGGTCTCTTGTAGGCAAACGATGTCAGCCCCTATTATTTTGATGTACTCCTCAAACCTGCCCCTCTTTTTCCAATTATTCAAACCCCCTATATTCAAACTTACTACCCTAAGCCTAGACATAGCCCTGCAGAGAGCTTAACCACCATTCTAACCAGTCAAGTGCCCTCATGAGCATATCATCAATATACTGGTTTTCTTCCAACATTTCAGTTATATTAATGTACACATTTATTGCATGAACTTTCTTTTCTTTTGCTTTTTCCCCCCTCCACCCCCCCTTCCCACTCCAAACGTACCCCCCCCCGAACCCAACCCAAACCCCCACCCTAGTGGAGTGCGCAGACTGAGTCTGTGCATGTGATGGATGCAGCGAAGCAGTGGACTCACTACCTATGATTAATAGACCCCACCTCATAATCAAACCATAAACCAACCCGTTGTCGCCCCAACAAAAAAAAAAAAACAGGAGAAAAAAAGAAAAACACCCTGACCTTTCTACAACGTCTTTGGTGTTTGTTGGATGGTAGCACTGACAGTTTTAGAGGGGAGTGGTCTAAACACATAGAGAAGAGGTATATTCATAAATGTGTATGTTATCCTTTCTGTTTGACCTAACCACTAGACGTTTGGTCACTTCATAAACAGAATTTTGGAGGAAGTGGTCCATCTGACAATGGCCACTGACCCTACAAATGGTTATCCAAGTTCCAAGCTTGTGCTCAACCTTCACCAGCCTTTTCTCTTGAGTAATCTGCATTGCAGTTCATTTATAATATTGCTTTACATTCAGACCATCCAACCTTTAATTCTGGCCAGGGTGTCCCATACCATGTTGCTCAATGGTGAATGGTGATACAGGTCTAGGAACATCATGTTTTTCACCCTTCTGCATAACCTTTTAGAGTCTGGGAGCAGTAATGTCCTTGCCACTCACCCTTACCAGTTTTGTTTGTTGTGTACCCACTTTGAAAGTTTTTGAAGTACTTTTCAAGATTCTTCCATCTTTCTTGTGTCTTCAGGATGGGAGCCTTTGAGTCGTGCCACTGACTTTTGCAGTTTGGGCCTACAAAACTGACGTTCTGCTGATTAGCTAACTCTAATGTGGTTGTACACAGGAACACAGGACTGCCATATAGATAGTCTGTTCCTACTTTCTTCACTGGCATTCACACAACTTTGGACCAATTCTAGCCACTGGTTCTCCTGCTGCTTCTTCAGTTCAAGCCTAAGTCTCCATCCATGGCATGGTGTGGGGACACAGCTGATCAGAACTAGGTAACTCCTTGCTGAAGGTGGAATATGCAAGCGCTGATAGGCCTGTGTGTATTCAGGGAGTCCCAGTACATTCTCCACAAGTGACTCCAACTGACATCACCAGATCATGGTGTGGTGCCCTGCGTCTCTCTGAGTGTCCACTTAAAGAAAGAGTAGAGGTGGCTAACGTCTAACCACCTTTCAGTTATAACCCAGTATCAAGAACCATATAAGGCACATTCTGGCTTTAGAAATCTTTTTAAAGCTTTGATGTATTTGTGCTCAATGAAGTTCTGTATTGGGTTATTGGGTAAATCTAATAACTAGTACAAAGAGCTAAAAGTTACCTGCACCATCTTGGAGGGCCGTAGGGCACACCTAATCGCATTAAATGTAATGGCTAATCTTGAAAAATGCTCCATTTTGACCTCAGTGAATTTCTCACTGAATCTGAATATCTTCAACACTTGGTTTAGGTAACAAGATGTATGACCAAATACTTTCCCTTATTCAATGATGAGATAGTTAAAGGGTTTCTGTTTTCTTAAAGTAGACAGTTATGTCCAGTACCCTTCTAAGACTGCCACAAGTATAACAACCTTTTATGACCTCAATATGGTCCTGATTAATGAATTTAGGAAAGACAATGGTTGCATCCTGATGAAGTAGTGCAGTGGGCTTGTCGTACAACACAATCCCATTGTTTCTTACTAGATTTAATAACTATCATAAGAGCAAATTCTTTTACAGATGGCTACCACTCTGTATTTATACATTTTGCAATATTGTTGTGGTTTTATAAAATCTTGCGTTTTTTCTAAGCGTGCAGTTGTATGCTCAAGTTTGTTTGAACTATGTTTTTTGTGCAGTAAAATAACCTGCACCCCCAGAGCAATGATAACATGAATACTACTGCGGCTACTACTACTTGTAATAATAGCATTGGTAACTTGTCTTTTCCATAGCTCCTAATACCATAGTTTTTCTATTTTTAAGCACTACGAATAGGTTTTATCGTTACACAGTTTAACCCTGCTTAATTTATTAATGCCACATGGATGAAAGATTGAATTTAATACTGTTGAAATTCAAACATTTGACCTGAAGGTCACAGAGTGATGTCAGCAACAATTCCTTAACTCACTGAGCCATCTTATTGTTTAACGATTGTATGTGTCAGCTTCTTTTTAAGATTTGTCAAGTTTAATTTAAAGTCCTGCCATAAGACACATGCAACCCTACAGCACATCCCTTCATCTTCTTTGTCCTCTAAGACATTGGTTGGAAAATAGAGTCTGCAAATATTATTCCTGGTTTTTGATGGTAGATTCCGGAGGGAGTGCCTTTTATGTGCATTTTAGAACAGCAGTTTTCTCCGTTTTTAGGTCTCGCCTGAGCCAGCGCGCATGCGTTGAACTGCAAGGCTTTAGTAAGGTCTTTGAACTCGGAGCACACGCTCGTGCATGTGCTTTTTTTTGTTGCTCACACTAATGGCCTTTGGGTGCGTCTTTCTAAGAAAGACAGCACACAAGTGGCTAAAGGGGGGGTGCATGTCCCGCCTTCTCTCTCCCCTGGCCTAGGGAGCTCGGGAGCGTGCAGCAGCGCAGCCGGTTGCCAGCTGCATACCTCGCATTCCTTGTTTAATTAGCAGCGGCGCGCAGTGTGCCTTCTGTTTCGGGCCATGCCACGCTTGTTCTGTGCTGCGGTGGCAGAGGCCTCCCCTCGGCAGTACCCTGGATCTTGTGACTTCACACTGGAGGGCCTGTCATGTCATACGTGTGCCTTTTACAGGATTCTGCTTCTGTTGCTGCTGGGGAGGCACAGGCCTTTCACATGGATTTAAAATGTGTTTTTTCTCTGCCTACATTTAAAATAAATGAAATTTTAAGCATATCGTTCTGTATATTACATAGCGATTGGGTTAACATATTTGTTGTTCGTTGTGCTATTTAAAAAGAGCGACACTTATTCATTTGTAGGACCGAACCCTTGACCTACATGCCACACACACATCTTGGCAGCGGGCGCTTAACTCAGTAAATCACTTTAAAACTTGAAGCGCGCAAGTTACCAGCTACGGGCACATTTACCATTTCCGGCTCTGACACTTTGGTGGCGGTGATGGGGTAAGGTATAATATTTTGGGTGCGATGCTGCCTCTGAGTCTACAGAAAGAGGTCTGTGGATCATCTGTTCTGTGATATTATGTGGAAGGCAGAAATCATTCCATTAAACATATGCCTTAAAAACTAAAAGCCATTAGTGTGCTGCCCCGCGGCACATCAAAAGCTAAAAACGGGTGGGTCCGCTCCGAAATCGATTGTACAAATTAGTCTTTTGAGGGCTGAAAGAGTAAACAATACATAAAGGGGACAAAATCATGCATGTCTTTCCTAGATTCCAGCGGGTAAACACACCAGGGCTGCAAGCAAGGAGAGGGAAGTCATCAGCGCCCCTCCTCCCAGCTCCTACTGGACGTTCAATGTACAGGAATTTGTAGCGCACCATGTTATTTGTCCTGTTTCTAAGCACTTCCATCCTGGGCCGCTTTGAAGCGATTGGTCCCGGACCGCCTGTGCAAGCTGTACGCAGCTGAGCCCCTCCCACTAAAGTTGCTCCTGGCGACTCAGATTTCAGTGTCTTTGCTCTGAAGTGTTTGAGAGGATTGTTCAGTGCATGCAAGAACTTAACACAGTTCAACCATTCCTTAATTAAGTACGGGGCCTTATTTACAAGCCCCTTGTGCCGTCGGTTCTCACTTTTCCCCATATTAAAAGTGACGTACATGCAGAGCAAGGGGCTTGTAAACAAGCCCCGGGGTCCGGCCTCAATTGACCGAACTGTGTGATTCTCGTCACGTGACGTCACCTAATTGCACCGAGTTTTAAATTCTCAATACTTGCAAAAAAATTTAATGAAATGTCTAAGACCCCTCTTGATATATATATTATCAGCGTTTGTCCACCCCGTCAAATGTGCTGAAGGGGGTTCCAGTACATACAAACACAAGCATTTGTAATGCAATAGGTCTCGCATTTACACAAGTTTAAGCTATTGCCATTGTAAATTACAATGCCTTTTATGTTTTAAAAACAAAAACAAAAATAAAAGGCATTGTCATTTGCAATGTCAATAGCTCAAATTTGCGTAAATGCGAGACCTATTTAATTGCAAATGCTTGTTTAACATACGCATGTCATTCTTATACACAATATCCACTTGCTCCGAAATTCCAAAAAGAGAACAGCTGCGTATAAGGCCAAGCGTAGCTTTCAATGTCTGACAAGGTTTCCTGGACTGAGTTCAACGCGGACGTTGGAGGGTGAGAACATAGTACTCCAAGTTGCTCCACATTAACAGTGAAATATTAGTAGGGATATCCATATTTACAGTAACCTTAAACCGCTGCGCACACCACCTATGTCCACTGAGCCTTCTCTCTGTCACAGTCAAAGCTTACGGGTACCTGGCAGGGGCAAAACTCATCTGTTGATTGCCATAGACTGAACACCGCACCCCTCTCTCCTCCACTGGGCTGCAGACAGTGCTTTAAATGAGCCGGTACTGAGCACCAGCACTTTTTTTTACTTTGAGAGGGAGAGTACCTCCATTTCTCAAGAGGGACGTAATACTTTCAATTGCAGAGTACCAGCACTTCTCATAAACAAGCAGGTGCTCTGGTACTTCGTGCCTGCACTTCTATTTTCCCATTTCAAGCACTGACAACAGCAGAGTAAATAATGCCAGTGCCCTTCATTGGAATGTCATTTTTTGCAGCGAATATACCTAAACTAAGGCATCTGAGCAGTTGGGTTGGTTTGTTCAGAGCATTTGATTTGGTACCCAGGGAGACAAGGCGTTCTTTCAAGTGTCAAAGTATTTCCAGGGGTGGCTGATGTCCATCAGCCTTCATTAACTTGGGTCCCTGCGTCGGGACAGAAGATAAACAAGCATTGGCATAGCCAATAGGTCTCGCCTTTGGGACATCATAATTATTTAGTCATGCACCACAATATTCTTGGTGCAATAACATCAACTGTTGCATGGCTAAACACTTATAAGGTCCCAAAGGCGAGACCTATTGGCTATGCCAATGCTTGTTTTGCTTGGTGCTATTTCCACTGTTGTTCCAGATCCACTAACGTATTTCCTATCACTGCCATTTCATTAGCCTTGTCACTGGTTAAGAACTTCACATCTGAAACTCTGCTTTCCACTGTCAGTACATTGTTATTTATTTTGAATTCTAGCTGTATTATTGTTACATGCAAATGATTTTTTACCATGAAAATGTGTTTTAAAATGAACCACTGACCCCAATGTATTTGTGATTATTGCCATATTCTAAAGGGGTTGCCTCTAAAAGTAAGCTCACTCCCTTTGATCACTTAGTGGCCCATGTACTGTTTGCAAACCATTGACTTCTGGTGAAAGTATACCACTGTAGTGAGTATTCGGTCAGTACTATATGACATATCATTTTAACGCTGTGGTATTCAGTGTGCTTGAGTGGGCTAAATCTGTTTCACTAGTTTCGGTTCTTGAAATAAAGAAGGCACATGTCTACAAGAATATCAGCAGGATTTATGACACTCACAGGTAACTTCCTATATTAGGGAGATGCAGTTTGGCAACTGCTGCAAGCCTCTAGCATAGTAAACCACTTGACGTCTTCAGAGGTTTGACCAAGTCAACAATTGCCAACATGCTTCGTTGGACTGCTAACAGTGCCTCGCCCTATTCTTAAAGAAACCCCAAAGTTAATGAAAACTGGAGGGACCAGAAACCTACATTCTAAGGTGAGGTGATCATACATTACAGGATCACGACAGGAGGAGTAAATAATAGCTATCAAGATGGCTTTATGTTTTATAGACTATTTCACTAGTCCACACAACCTTCAAAGTAGTACAACTACAATATTTATTATACATAAACAATAGGGCGGAATGGTAGAACAGCATCTCCATCTGGTAATACTGCTCCTAGTAAATACTGATACCTCTGGGTGTTGTACTTACCGTGGGCAGTTTTACCTTCCCATTCTGAGTTTCTTACCTTGGAATGGTGGCTAGTGTTGTAATAGTTCTTTTCCGAGTTGCAAAATGCAGAATGTGCTGTATTTTCCTCACACCTTCTGCTAGGTTTTTACCTGCCTTAATCTGTGTGTAGAATGTCACATTTGCGCATGATTTGAGATTATAAACCTGATGGTGTTGATGGGCCATGTATTCATTTCAATAACTGCCTTATATCTTTCATGGCTGGCAATTACCACACCGCACATAACAATACATTCTGCAACTAAACCTCCAACCCGAATGACGCTAAGGGAATCCGGAGCCAGTCAAACTATCCAGAGTTCAATGCAGCATTGTGATCAGGGTGCCTCGTACGTCTAATTCCTCAAAGGCGCTATGCTCCACACACAATGGCTGTCCCTGCGACTGTACGTATACATCTTTACTGGCTGTACTGCACCATAATATAATGTGGGTGCTTATATTTTTGGCTAAGCCTCAATACAACATTGCATCCTCGTTGAACTCTAAAAAAATTAAGTAAAATAGTAATAACGTGCTTCGAGTGATAATTTATTTTTTCATATAGCAAATTGCTAGCACAGGGTTTGCCATTTTGTAGCGCCGTAAATAACATGTGTTAATTATCCAAACTTAATGATACTCAATTTGGGGTGATAAAAGGCTTTGTTGGTCTTGCAAGGATTGGATCCATTGACCTGTATGGCGCATTGCTTTAAACTATTCTCCTTTTTGGCATCAAGTTATTGTTCTGACTTATAAAAAACTTGTTAGCAACATCATGATAGGAATGATGAGTGACAGTTAATTGGTTTAACTCCCAGAAAATAAGTTGTGGGCTATTCAGAGCTCTTTGGTACTGTTTTGTGGAAACTGTTTAATGAACAATTGTTTAATTTGTTTATGCACATTTGTATTGTATGTTTAACCTCACATGTATTGATCATATTGTTTTTTTGTTCTTTTGGAAATAATTGTGATTGGCTCGATGTGGAGTTGATTTTGTACTTTTCTCTGTCTTTAAATGCATTTTTGTACAATTCATAAAAAGTAAATGACATAAATCTAATGTCTGGGTGAACTAATAAATAGTTTTTTACCCTGGGTCATGCATTAATTGCTGAAATTCGCCAATAGAGGTATAGGTAAAAATCCCCTTTGTGGTGTTGTATTATAGCATACAGATGTCAGCAGCAGGCACTTAACTGCGTGAGCCTTCTTCCCATGAAGATAGTTTTAGAACAAACCAAAGACACTTGACAGAAAAGGGTCTGTTAAGTGAAGGACATAGGACCAGATGTCTCAAAGGGTTTTACCCATTCTGTGTCTATAGGAAAATGTGTTCGTACACATGGTCTTTTGAAATACAAAATACTCTTAACAGCATTCATAAAAACATATTGTGTATCGTGATCAGTACTGTTTGGACCAGTTGCACAAAAAGACTGGGCACAAAATGTGGCTGCAAATTACGCAGCAACTTTTTGCTACCGGTCTTTCATTGCGCAATGAGCCTCTCTCATAATAGGAACCAATGGCTTCAGTCAATAGGCTATTTACTGTTGACATTTCGATCCTTATGACGTCTAGTTTGTCTGTGAGTCACACCAGGACAAAGGTATAGGTGGGGGCTTATCAGCCATAATTGCTTATGGTCAATGACTCCTGGGGATATAGGGACTGGGAAAAATCACTTTCAAACATTTAGCAGGAGGAGCAAAATAATAAGTCTTGAAGCGCTCATACATCTCAGGGGTGCACACATTTGTAGGCTCTAACAATACTTACAGGCGCAAATTATGTCCACGTACGGGTGGGTGGAGTTCATTCTACCAGTAGCCGGTGGCAGTAGTGCACCTAAGCAGTTGCTTCAGGAGTTCTTATGATTAGAAAGGGGGCCAATTGATCACGTATGTATGGTTATTTATGTATGTCATTGTTATAGATTAATTAGACAGGTCACTACTGGCGACCCCTTTGAGTGCCTACAGACATACTGATTGTGTCTGCAAGGAACAGCTGTCTACTATCTCCATATTAGCAACTTACACTGCACCACCGTGTGTCACATGATATCGACTGCTTACACCCGGTGAGGAGCTGATATCACACGATGGAAGACGGATCACTGAAATAATATCGAGGGACAGAATATCGACCAACAAAAATATCGTTGACAAAATATCGAGAGATAAAATATCGAGTTTCTATCTACAAACAGGTAAGTACAAAAATATCGAGTTAAAAATATCGTTAACAAAAATATAGTTGTAAAAATTTTCGACTTTACTAAAAACAATGTTAAATTAAATTAATATAAAAAATTAATTACTAAAATATACTTAACAATACTTAAAATAACTTTTAATAATTAAATAATTAATGAAAGTAAAAAAATAATATTTTTTTAATTCATATTTCTTAAAACATATATATATATATATAGTAACAAAATTTAATTAAATAATAGCCAATATTATGGTAAGTATATAATATTTTTTTTAATTTAAATTATTTAAAATTAATTTAATATATTTTAATTTAATATAATTTAATTTCATTAAATTAATTTAATGTAAATTTAATTTTACTTTATTTTTACACTGTACCCCTGTACCCCAAAAATCCAAAACTGACCCTGAACCCTAAAAAAACCCTTTACCCAAAAACCCAAAACTGACCCTGAACCCTAAAAATACCCCTTTACCCAAAAACCAAAAACTGACCCTGAACCCTAAAAATACCACTTTACCCAAAAACTAAAAACTGACCCTGAACCCTAAAAATACCCCTTTACCCAAAAACTAAAAACTGACCCTGAACCCTAAAAATACCCCTTTACCCAAAAACTAAAAACTGACCCTGAACCCTAAAAATACCCCTTTACCCAAAAACTGACCCTGAACCCTAAAAATACCCCTTTACCCAAAAACTAAAAACTGACCCTGAACCCTAAAAATACCCCTTTACCCAAAAACCAAAAACTGACCCTGAACCCTAAAAATACCCCTTTACCCAAAAACTAAAAACTGACCCTGAACCCTAAAAATACCCCTATACCCAAAAACTAAAAACTGACCCTGAACCCTAAAAATACCCCTTTACCAATTAATTAAATATTACTACCAATTAATAAATTTACATATTTAATTAATTATAATTAAATTACTTCCCACCCTATTCCCCTATAAACCCACAACCCGCTACAGAATAAAATTACACAATAATTAAAAAAAATCATTAATTAAAAATAATTATAACATAAAATGACACTTTTCACACATATTATAACATGAAAAAACACTATAAATAATTAAATATTATTTAAAAAACGATATGTTTTACTATCTAGATTATATACTTGGATATTTTCACTTTCTATATTATTTACAGTCGATATTACTTCACTTACCTTAAAAACGATATTTTGGCTGTCTATATTCTGTCCTGTCGATATTTTGTCCAAACGATATTTCAAACTCGATATTCTGTCCAAACGATATTTTGGAGTCGATATTATGTCTGTGCACCATGGCAGACAATGTGAGTTGGAAACCCCTGTAGATAGTGCTTCCAACCCATGTTGTGTGTAAGGCTGAGCACAGCTGATGTCCATCGAGGTTTTGCGACCTCCCCAAGACATCAATGGCTTCCTTTTGAAGCCTTGGTTTGCTATTTATTTAAGGGATTTAGACACCATAATAAAGCTCTTATGCCTTTCATAGGCATGCCCCCTTAGAAGCAAGTTTGTGGCTAGGTAGGTGATGGTCTCAAGGCCCCTCCCTTCCCTAGGGCCTGCTCCTCCCCGTTTCCTTATCTTCTCTCACATGGTGCACTTTATTTAAAGGTTGGCAGGTCTGCATCTTTGTGTCTGCATTCCCAAAGAGAAACTTTTTTTTTAAAGTAGCCCATGTTCCTTAATGGAAGCTTTAAAAAAAGCCTGTTTTGGTACCTTCTACCTTTACCTGCTCCCCCAGAGGGTTGCTCACATGATTACCAAAGGGGAAGCAATCCAACAGGGACATCATCCTCCTGCAAACTACATTTGTTTGTGCCTCTGGAAGGGCCGGCTATGGGACTAGCAAGCTGAATCCTACAGTTATGGAGTTATTCTCCTTTTAGAATCCTGACAGCTGAAGACGTATGTATGGCGTTACAATGCATGCCCTTATCACGCAAGTCTTTACCATGCAATGCCTTTACCAGGGATTGCTTCAACCAAGCAAGTCTTTACCACACATGTTTTTACAACAAAATGTAAGTATATATCAGGTAAGGGAATTCCTTATTTTTTATATATACTATATATACATATATATACGCACGCACACACACACTCATATATGAATATTTCTATATATATTTATTCATATATATATTCCCTTATCAACTCCTGTTAGAAATTAAATTCCCGATTGGCTGAAGTATTCACCCAGGCCAGGCCAGTCAGGAACAATCACTATAGTCAGGGTGAGCCTGTCACACACTAAAATATAGCCTGTGCTCACCCTCTCGTAGCTTCGTACAGAGCAGTCAGGCATATCTAAAGAAGCAATGTGTAAAGTATTTGTGCAACACACACACATGGTAACACAATTTTTTTGTTTGTCCTCATACATGGCATAAGACCTAGAACTGAGGCTGTGTGCACTCGAACTGGGACAACCACAACAGCACAGCTGACCAAAAATCCATAAGGCCTTTTATTGAACTATATATCTGAAGATATATGCGACCTGACCAAACTCCAACATAGTTATGTATGCCTTAATCATTGGACTTTGTTGAGTCACATACTTTCAAGTAATGCATCCCCATTAATTATCTTCTTCTGACAGTATCTCCCGTATTGGTCTCCTCATTTTAATCCGTTTAAATGAACCCTTAGCACGGTCTAACCTACAGGTATTTTTACATACCATGGGCCATATGTAGGTAATCTCTATTTACCGATGCTTAAATACCGAATTTTTCCGATTCGGTATTTAAGAATCGGTAAATAGTATGTAGGTAATAATTTGGTAAATTTTACCGAATCGGTAATATTCAGTATTACCTCCTAATGTTTTAGAGGCAAACTCACCCACCTCATGCCAGAAGATTTGGATTACCGGACATTGCCATAGCATGTGAACATCATCCGCATTTTCCAACCCGCACTTAGGACAATATCTTTTCATGCTTCCACCCATTTTGGCCAATTTCTTTGGAGACCAATAAGCTCTGTATAGAGTAAAGAGATGGTTTCTTCTTAAGGGTGCGGGTCTAATAATTGACCAAAGTGCAGCATAAGATACTTGCCAAAAAGTTTGGATATCTGCTTCCGGCATGTCCGTTCTCCATATCTCCTCTGGTGCAGGTAACGTGTTGTCCTTCGCCTCCACGAGCATCCAGTACCATTTAGACACTTCCTTTTTAAACGCTAAATTTTCCACGAAATCTCACTCCCATTCTGAATCCAAGCCCGTCAGCTGTTTGTTTTGGACCCAACTTGTCAATTGAAAATATTAAAATCTGGCTAGAGTAAAGTTAGTTTTTGATGCAAGTGTATTCCAAGAAATAAGGGAATTATTTTCAATTAGCTCCTCCGAAGTTGTCAGGCCCACACTTAATAAGGGAAGAGCTAGGACATCTGTGAGGCATTCTGGAGTGCCTGGAGAGTTCCAGATTGGCGCTTCACAGTTATAGTATGGTATACCCATAACTCATTTAATTTGCACCCACACCTCACAAGCTGGTAACAATACCATGAACCTGATATTTAAAAAAAATGTGGGATGACCATATTTGAATAGAAAAAAAATTCCTTCTTCCGGGAGATTCTTTTTTAAGGCCCGTGAGTAAAGGGGAATATTTTGTGTATTATCCATAAGAAGATGTCTGGTGTTTTTAAAAAAGAAAGCCTGATGATATAGTTTAAAATCCAGCAAAGCAATTCCCCCACCAATTTTCTTCTTACGCAATTTTTTCCAAGCTATTCTCACAGCCTTGTTTTTCCACACAAAACCGCTCAAATCACTTTGCAGTTTCTGCAACCATTCTGTTTTGAAATGTAATGGTAGAGCTTTAAAAATAAAAGTGAACTTTGGAAGAATCATCATCTTAATCAAGTTAACTCTACCCAGTATAGCTAAAGGCAAGTGCATCCATGATTCTAATAATGCTTTGGTTTCCAGATGTATTTCTTAAAATTGATAAGGGCTATGTTGTACAATTCCTTGGTTATCTTGACCCCCAAGTATCTAATCTCTGGCTTTTCTAATGGGGAGTTTATTGAACCATTCCAAGTCATAGTTTCGGTTTTATCCTTATTCACTAAATAACCAGAGATTGTTCCAAAAGTTCCCATATTGCCCATTATACGGGTAATGATGTCCCAGGGCTCAGTGTATATATATCATCAAATCGTCAGCATATAATGCTGTTTTTATTTCCCAGTCTAGATATCTGAAGGGGAGAATATCAGTTTCAGTTCTAATTCTTCTGGTCAATGGTTCTATGCACACATTAAATAATAAAGGAGACAAGGGACATTCCTGCCTAGTCCCACACTCTATCTTAATCAATGGTGAAAGAGATCCATTTACCACTATCCTAGCTGTTGGTACTTCATAAACTGATCTTATAGCATTTAGAAAGTTGTTACCCAAGTTTTTTTGTTCTATAACTTTATATAGATACGGCTAACTTACTCTGTCAAATGCTTTGGCAGCATCTATCATTATAACAGATAGTGGTGATTTTGTTGTACTGGCTATGTCGATTGCGGTGACTAATTTGTGTGTTAAATCCCTCAACTGTCTATTTTTCATGAAACCCTTTTGGATTGCATGTATAATGTTCCCTAATATCATGCCTAACCTTGTAGCTAAAATTTGTGAGAAGATTTTATAGTCACAATTTAATAAAGAAATGGCCTGTTCGACTCACATTTCATAGAGTATTTTGCAGGTTTTAGTATTGAAGTCATTACAGCCTCATTCCATGAGGCTGGAATAGAGACATGGTGAATATATATACTATTTATTAGCTTGCGGGGCCAAAATCTCCTTTAGAACTTTATAGAGTTCATTGGGGATGCCATCCAGTTCTGCCGCCTTCCCTTTCTTTAAACTGGAAATAGATTTTTCTATCTCTAAAATGGTAATTTCCTGATTTAACATACCTTGTTGATTAGTATTTATCCTACGTAAGAGATCCTGGTCCAACCACTGATCCAATTCTGATTGGGAGACCCTCGTATCTTCAGTGTATAATTCTTGGAAGAAGTCACCAAAAGCCTTCCCTATACTAGTTTTGTCCTCACATAATTCTTGAGTAACTGCATCCTGTACCTTTTTAATCTAATTTCTCAACTGATCATGCTTTGTCTTCCACGCAAGGAGTTTCCCACACTCTTCCTCGTATTCATAGTGAGCCATTTTACTGACTTCCCATCGCTCTTTAATCTTCCCCTCTAGGAATTCTGCCAACTGCTCTTTAGCCTCTTTTAATCTGTTCTGCAGTCCAAGTCTTAAAGTAATATTTCGACAACCTGAGAGAGTTTCCTGTGCTATTTTATTCTTATCCTTGTATACTTTGACTTCTCTTATCACCTCTTTTTTTTGGAAGGCAGCATGACTTATGAGTCCCCCCTGTAAATAAACCTTAAAAGTGTCCCATACTATATGCGGTGCTGCAGACTCATAATTTATGTCAAAAAATTCAGTCACTTCTTTTTTTAACATGTCCACCACTCCCTGTTTTCGTAAGAGTGTACTGTCTAATGTCCATCTATATTCTGTCAAGTTTTTCCCCGTGGACATTTCTAATCTCACTGCCGCATGGTCAGACAAGTGCTCAGGTTGATGTGTAACCATAAGATTATTTTCCCTTAATCTCTCGTTCACCACAAAAATCTAAAATTCTTGAGGCATGTGAATACTTCTTATTTCGATACGTAAATTCTTTTTTATTACCAGCATTGAGTCTCCATATAACCACTAGCCCTAAAATCTTTACTAATTGTTGTATGCTCTTTCTAATTTTTGGGGCACTGATAGTGTGTTGTGTTGATGATCTATCAAGCAAAGGATTCAATAAAATATTAAAGTCTCCTGACATAATTATGTTATCTTTGGCATCTAATAGGTGTTTATACAGCTCATTAAGAGGGGAAGGGTCATCCACATTGGGACCATAATATCCTACCAACGGGAGTCCTTATTTGTCAATTTTGATATTCACTATTACCCATCTACCCCCTTTATCCACCTTACAATTCTCTATTTTAACATTGCCCGATTTTTTAAATAATATGGCTACTCCCTTAACGTTACAAGATTGCTTGGAGCATACCATATGTGTTATCCACTTGTTTTGTTTAAGTACGCCTTCCCATTCCTCTTCTCGTAAGTGCGCCCCCTGCAGGATAATTATATAATTTTCAGACAATTTCATTAATTCTAAAATCTTCCCCCTTCTCTTATGTACTCTCAAATCATTGACATTCCAGGATAATATGCTGTTTTATTCATTTTCTTCTCCCCCTCGCCCTTGCCCTTGTTCTTCAATACCTTCTTTCTAATATTGGTCAATGTCATGTATGAGGATATTTTTTTTGTTTTTTTCCCCTAATGCTTTCCACCCAGTGCTCATAATTGCAAGCGAAAAAGTGCATTCCTCACATTAAAACTACCCTCCTACCCTAGGGAACCCTCCCTTATTCCATATGGGGTGATGCATTGTCCCCCTTGGAGCTCCGACGTTCATGTCCCTTCCGTGAAACTATTGTGTACCTCTATGATTGTTTATATAGTCTATCAAGTTCTCAACCTCTGAGACTTCCCTAAAGTTATGCATTTTATTTCTCCACATAACTTTCAAAGTAGCTGGGAATTTGAATTGCGCTGTTGCGCCCAGTGTCTCTAGTGTTTTGATATGCTTCCCTAGTTCCCACTGACGATTTAATGTGGTGTTGGCTGTGTCTGATCTTATAGAGTAGGACCAATCATCTTTTTGGAATATTTTTGCTTTAAGGGTAGCTGAGAGTATTGCCTCTTTGATAACATAAGTACGAAATGTTATCAATATTTTCCTTGGTTTGTCCCTTTTTGGGTCCCGTCTGAAAGGGTCTCTTTGTGCCCTTTGTATATCTTGTTCCAGGTCCCATGTTTGAAATTCTGGCATAGCCTCCTCAATAATGGTTACCACAAAATATTTCAGATTTCCCTTTTCCAGCCCTTCTGGAACATTTAACAGCCTTAAATTGTTCCGCCTGGAATTATTTTCTAACACCTCCAACTTGTCCTTGATTTCCTTCTCATTACTTATTAAAGTTTTAATCTCACTCTCGTTGTTCTTCACCTCTTCTTGCAATCCTCCAAACGCTGTTTCCATTGTTGTTAGCCGTGCCGTTATATCAGCCATTTTAGCTTCCAAGTTCACACATGATTCCTATATTTTAGTTTGATTATTTTCCGATATGGCAAATTTGTCTTTAATCTCCTTTGAGAGCTGTATTAACATTGAGCTTATATCTATGAAATTCTCCTTTGTTTGCACATTTAGCTAGTTATCCGGCTGTGCATTCATCTTAGAAATGTTTGGGGTGAGTTCACTTCCTGGAGGTGTATGTGACAAATGTTCCTCAATGACTATATCTGCGTCATCTGTGTCATCTTGCACCAATGCAGAATATCCATTTGAAATAGGCAGATTAGTCTCAACTACTGTCTGCGTATCCCCGGTAAACTTAGAAGTAGCCATAGTAGCTTTAGTTACTTGTGGACCCGGTGATGTTGGTTTATCTAAAGGTTCTGCTTCTTTTATTTTTAAATATGACCTCAAATATGGTGTGACTTGAGGCTTCCCTGGATAATTTGTATTCCTCCTTGTAATCTTCTGAAATTTGTCCGTGCTATCTTGTTGTGGTGTTATGAACTTTCTTTGTCTTGCGAGGGGAGGCGAGACACTATGCACATCCCTTTGTCCTTATTAGTACCCCCCTCTCCTTGAACCACCAACAGTACACACTCTGCATTCCTCAGGGAGTATCTATTTTTTGCCAAGCCCATTGTTCCATGAATTAAACTGCCTTTAGAAATGTCTTTAAAGATGTCATAAGAGACGTTATTAACTATTTCGGGGGTTGTTACGAAAGTTGTTTCAGGGGTTATCAGCTCTTGTCCTGCCCAGTCTTGTCGTGTCTGGTCTACTACCTTTCCTTGCCCTTCTGTACCACCAATTTTATCTGTGATTTTGTTTCTTTTCTTTTCTGAAAGCCCTCTAACTTCTTTTTTTGGGGTCATATGGTAGTCCGAACAACAGTCCAAACTTCCTTCCCGATCAATAATCTGAATTTCAGAGGTTGTTACCTGCTTTAGTTGAGAGTAGACCTCACCCCCACCTAATTTTGCTAACGAGATCCCTTCCAGCCCTCTCACCTCCTTCCTCGATCTATCTGACTTGAGTATGCTGGTCAGCGTCTGACTGGAAATCCAAATCTGTCCCGCTTCGCCTCGGCGAGTCTCCCCGTCTGCTCCCACGACCCGAAAGCTCAAGGGTACCGCCACGAGCCGGCCTTTCCACAGCTGTCGGGCGGCACGCCACAGTGACAATCCGGCCGCGGCCGCACAATCTCCCCGTCCCGTAGCGTCAGAACCAAAGGAAACTGCAGGGTCAACAAGGAGTCGGATTCCCGAGCTCAAGTACGTAAGTTTAATTTTAGATTTAAATTTGTCAGTCTTCAGAGTTAAAAAAAGAAAATATGTTCTTATCTCATGCTTTCCCGAAGAGAAAAAGCTGATATTTTATGCCGATATTTATGCTGTATACGCTGTGAAATGCTGCGGAACGCCGGCGCTCACAACCGCGCTTCTTAGCTGGCCTCCATGTTCCGCCTCACACATGGTAACACAATGAATACACTACAAAAACGACTCAACACAGGTTTATAAAAAATAGTTGTCTGTATTATTAGCAAAACAAGACCAAAACGATATAAATATGACATGTATTTCCCAAGATATGCATAGTGAAAGAAAATTGAGAATCACAGTGTCCAATAGTTCTTGAGTGTCAAAGGGACACTGTATTCAAAACATTTTGTTTAATGTAGGCAAAATTGCAAGGTTAGCAAACTCTGGAGTGCTGATAGAACACTCACATTCAAAGTGTTTTGTCTAAAGTAGGCAAAAATGCAAGATTAGCATACTATGTGCCGAAAGAACACTTGCCTTGGATCGGGCAGACGTGGTATCTTTGACCGGTTTACACTACCAAGTACAAACAACAGAGGAGTTGGATTAACACGGTCCTACTTCTGAGGCAGACTCCGCTGCCTGTCAGTGGGTGCACGGAAGCTGCCAGGACCTCCGATGTCTGTGTTACAAAGGAGTCATCATTCCATTATATTATCCACAAGTAGGTTTATTAGAAACAGCCCCGCACGGGTAGTCATGCGTGGGTCCGTGGAACAACTGTCACCAACAGTACATGTCATAGGGGGTCAACTCGGGAAGCATAGAACGTTGGGGGAACCAATAGGGAAGGTCAGGGCACAGGGGAAGCTCACGCGCAGGGAAGGGGAAGGAACCAAGCGCGGGACACGGGGGGTGATAAGAGAGAGATATAACACATCTTCCTCTCTTGAGGGTTTTGACAAAAGTGCCACTGTGGGAGATTAACATTATGTGGAGGTGAATAAACAGGAGGCTGCTAGTCACATACAAAGTCATCCAAGCGTTTTGGTCTTCGGATGATTCTACCAAACCTTCCGGAGACCAACGGCAAGTTGGGTGTACATTCAGAGTCAGAATGGGAATCATGGCTAGTTCTACCGAACCTACTACTGAACCTGTGACCGTCAGACACTACATCAGAGTCAGAATGTGGGTCATCATGACAACTCCGATTGTATGTCGAAGTGCTGGGATTGACACCAACAGACCGATCCGTAGGTTGACCATCATCAGAGCCAGTGTCAGGTTGGAGATCTTGTGTGATGACATTCCTAGACAAATTACTCTCTTCAACACAAGCCCTATCCACATCCAACCACAGATCATTGTTAACCGTAACACGTTGCTGTAGATTGTGAGTCTTGCCACCCGGATGATATTTTGCCAATCTGCTCATGTGCCAAACTTTTCCATCACTGAGTTTTGCCGCATTGTTAAACAGTTCATCAATGTAAAGAGGGGCAGTGAATCTGCTATCTCCTTTCTTTACTTTTTTTTCCAAACGAACTTTCACAAGATCGCCGACTCTAAATGCATGTTCCTTGGCACTGTGTTTCGAATCATACCATTCCTTGTAGTATTTCTGGGCTTTGATAATGTTATTCCTGATGTTATCTGGTGACCATTCAATTTGCTTGGATTTGGACATCCACCCCAGGTCGATGCTTAAAGGCTGTCTGCTTCTCATGAGAACAAATGGTGCTGTGCATGTGCTGGCACACGGAGATATTCTGAATGCCCAGATGAGTTTGTAAATTTCTTCTTCCCAGTTTTGGTTTGCATTTCTAGAAAGTTGTATATGTCCCTTCAGGACACGGTTGAATCTTTCAGTGAGACCATTACCCTCTGGATGGTAAATAGACATGGTGTGATGAGCGATACAGTTTCTTGCCAGAAATGACTTGAATGCTTCAGAGCAGAATTGCGGACCATTATCTGTGAGTACTGATTTGGGTAATCCTTCACTCAAAAATAGTTTGTCCAAGAAATTAATGAATTTTGCGGTGTCAATTTCGTCGACAATTTTAATTTCTGGCCATTTGGAGAAATGATCTATCGCCACTAGGATGTACTTGATTTCGCCGTCATGTCCTTCGATGGGCCCCACAATGTCTAAGCCCAATTTCTCCCATGCCCTTAGGGGGGGTTGAATTGGAGAGAGACTGACTTTTGATGTTCTGAGGATTTTGTCAGAGCCACAACATTCCACACAGTTCCTGACCTGGACCTCAATTTGTTTGTCAATACCCGGCCACCAATAATTTGACCTGACTCTCTGCTTAGTCTTGGTGATGCCAAGGTGGCCCATGTGGCACAATCTTAGAATTTTGTCCCTGAGTGTGACTGGAGCTATTGCTTTACCAATTCTGTACAACACACCATTTTCCCAACTGAGTTCATTTCTTGTTTCCCAGTATGCCTTGATATTGTCATGTAGGTTGCGCTTTTCAGGCCACGCAGAGTTGACGAATTTGCAAACATCTTGCAACGTTGAGTCTCCCGACATGTGTTGACTCCATTCTTCCGCAGATATTCCATCCAGGTCAGTGTTGAAGAGCAGAGCCACTTTCTCCTCATCTTCTTGTGTGGCCATGCTTTCAGTGTGAGGCAGAGGCAGTCTGCTGAGGAAGTCTGCAACTTTATTTTTCACTCCTGGCCAATATTCCGCCGTGTAGTTGTAATCCATCAGCTTGATTGACATTTTGCTCAGTCTTGGTGAAGCATTTTGCAGACCCGAGGCAGACAGTATCTTGAGCAATGGTTTGTGGTCAGTGCGAAGATGAATTTCATATCCCCACACATATGCTCTGAAGTTATTGAGCGCCCATGAACAAGCCAGCATTTCACGCTCAATTACTGAGTACTTTTCTTCTGCTGGGGTGAGTGACCTGGAGGCAAAAGCTACAACCCATTCTTGGTTCGATGTGTCCTTCTGGGCTAGAACTGCGCCAATTCCCTTGTTGCTTGCATCAGTGGTTATATAGATTTCTGCTTTGGGGTCAAAACCTTTGAGAAAGGGTGCCTCACTGATTTCCTTTTTGATGGTATCAAAGGTGATCTGACAGTCAGGTGACCAGACAAACTTGGTTTTGTTCTTCAGTAATTGTCTTATACAGTAGGTCTTTTCTGAGAAATTCCTAATGAACTTGGAATAATATTCCGTCAAGCCAAGAAAAGCTCGCACATCCTCTTTGCTTGAGGGACACGGAGCATTGAGGATAGCGTCCACTAAACCTTGTTTGGGTTTAATGCCTTCTTGGCTGATGGTGTGCCCAAGATAAATCACTCTGTCTTGTGAGATTTTACATTTGTCTAGTTCTACAGTTAAACCATGCATTTTCAATTTATTAAAAACTTGCCTGAGGCGTGTGTCATGTTCTGATTGGTTGCTACCCATGACCAGAATATCATCCTGGAAAAACCTTATGCCATCAACACCTTCCAGAATGGATGTCATGACCCTTTGGAAAAGTGCTGCAGCAGAGGCTAATCCAAAAGGTACCCTAGTAAACCGATAACAACCAAAGGGTGTGATAAAGGTTGTGAGTTTTTTGCTGTCAGCGTGTAGTGGAATCTGGTGGTACGCGGATTTCAGGTCTAAAATGGAAAATACACACATATCATTGGTGGCACTAAACATTTCACAAATACGTGGTAGGGGATATTGATCTACAATAATGTTCTTATTGAGGTCCCTGAGATCGACGCAAAGTCTAATTTTCCCATTGGGACGTTTCACAACAACCAAAGGGGAAACCCACTCCGCCGATTCCACCTCTTCTATAATACCATCTTTGACAAGTTTGCTTAATTCTGCTTGGACATCATCTCTTACCGACACTGGTAGATGTCTTACCTTGTGAATGCAAGGAACAGCTGAGTTTTTTAGTTCGATTTTATGTTCAAAGCTGTTGAGAAGACCAACTTTACCTGAGAACACTTCTGGGAAGTCTTTTAGTATTGCCAGCTTACTAGAATCATCAATAGACAACACCGGATCATCACTGTTGGGATCGAGCATGATACCCAGCTCCGCTTGGTCACTCCAGCCAAGGACAGAAGGGCCTTTCTTAGCAACATAAAGTCTACAAAATGCTCTCCTATTTTTTTTTTTTTTAAACTTTTTATTAATTTTATAAATACAAACACAAACAACTTGCAAGGAATAAAGAAAAAGAGAAGACAGCAATATAAACAACGTTGCATTACATGGTGTGGGAGCGGGAAGGTCAACCAATGAGCGTATTTTCCATCAAGAAAGAGTCTCGCATGGTGGGGAGGCAGAAGAAACAAAATGTATCCAATACCCAGTAAGAAGTGGAGGAACCCTCGGGTTACGGGGACGTAGGTGCAACATCTGGGTCAGGGAGAGGGGGGGTACATATATCGCCACGGTAAGTGTTCCACTGAGTCCATATCTTCCCCCATTTTCGGGGGGTACCCCGGGAAATATATACAGTTTTTTCCCTGAACATGCACCAGTCCATGTTTTGTTTCCATTTCCGAATCCCGGGTGGTCCCTGAGCGCCCCACAGTTGCGCAATGTCTCTTTTGGCGATCATATTGCCCAAGGTCACCCATCGAAGCTGCGATACGGAGTAGTCGTTCGGTTCCCATACATTCAGCAAGCATCTCCTAGCCTCCGGCATCGATCGCACCCCCGTAACCTCACTCATCACCTCGTGCACACTGGTCCAGAATCGCACTATCTCAGGGCACTCCCAAATGATATGTAAAAAGGTGCCCAGGAGACCGCATCCACGCCGACACAAACCATCCACAGAAAAGCCCATGTGTACCAAACGGGGACCAGTCACATACACTCTATGCAGGATTTTAAGTTGCACAAATCTAAGGCGCGCCTGGATGGCCACCTCTTTAGGGGAGGAGATCGCCGCCTGCCAGTCCTCATCGTCCAGCTCCAGCCCATCACCAATCCAGACCTCTCTAAGGCGAAACAGGGGATCAGACCTGGAGTAGATCAATTTTTTATAAATAAGCGAAATCGTACTATCAGGAACATGTCCGTCTAGTACCCTGTCCTCAAGCGGGGACGACTCCGGAATCTCCACACCCGAAGGGAAGACCGAGAGCACCGCGTGGCGGACCTGCGCATAGCGAAAAAATTCGCGATCGCTCAGAGCGTACTCGGTTTTCAATTCCTCAAACGTCTTCATTCTCCCCTTAGTCCAAACATCATCAATCCTGCTGATACCTATCAAGTCCCACCTATCAAACCCCTTCGACTGCCAGAGAGAGCCAAGTCTATCGGATGCATACAGTGGGGTGGCACGAGTCAATTTATTAGTCCACCCAAGCGCCATGGAAGCCTGTCTCCACACCTGGACAGCCGTCCTAGTGGGGCCCGTTACGTTTCGAGGGGTGATTTTCGAGTAGAGGGCTCTATTATAGTCACCCCCCTGGTAACAACCATTTGTCCATCTCGAAGGCCGGATTCGGCAAAGGGCCATACATGCAATGATTTATTGCCCCCAATTGAGACGCCCAATAATAGCGACGGATATCAGGCAAAGCAATTCCACCGTCGTACCACGGGAGCGACAGTTTAGCGATGGCGATCCGGGGCCTACCCCCCCACACCAGTTGTCTCTGTAAACTCTCAACCTCACGGAAATATTTAGCCGGGACAACGTCAAGTGTGTTTTGCAATGCGTAGAGGAAGCGGGGCAGTGACATCATCTTAAACAATGCCGCTCTACCTAGAGGAGAGAGAGGGAGTTTCCCCCAAGCGACAACATCTGCCCGAAGGCGCTGAAGAGGGGGCAGCAAGTTCCGGTCAAACCGCAGTTCAGGTTTCAGAGTGATAAAGATGCCTAGGTATTTAAATCCATCCCTCACAATCGCGATAGGACAACCACTTGGCAGAAGAGGGGCGTCTCCCGACAGGACGTATACACAGGACTTCGACCAATTGATGACAAGACCCGAGTTTTTGCGAAAGGACGTTAAGACATCGAACAGTACAATGAGGGATTTACGGGGAGATGTGAGATACAGCAGAATATCATCAGCATAGAGAGATACACGGTCCTCAAACTCCGAATTCCATCTAATGCCCTTCAGGGATGGCTCCCACCTCAACCAGGCCGCCAGCGGTTCCAAGGCGAGAGCAAACAACAAGGGGGACAGGGGACAGCCCTGTCGCGTACCCCTGCCCAGTGCAAAGGGTGCTGAGACCCGACCATTGACCACCACCTGAGCCATGGGACCGGCGTAAAGCAACTTGACCCACCGAACAAACTCCGGACCGAAACCAAACTTGGCAAGAACCGCCCACAAATACGGCCATTCAATCGTATCAAACGCCATCGTAGCGTCCAAGGAAGCCAAGATGGCGGGCTCACGTAGCGTCTCGGCTCGTGCCAAGATGCCATGCAACCTTCGGAGGTTAAGCGCCGTGTTGCGATGCGGTATAAAGCCGGATTGATCAGGGTGAACCAGGTCCCCAATGACAGTCGCCAAACGTGTCGCCAGCAGCCTGGCCAAGATTTTAGGCTCCGCATTAATCAACGAGATGGGCCTAAAAGAGGCACAGCGATCCCGAGGTTTACCATCTTTGTGGATGACGACTATAGTGGCCAGTCTCTGGTCTGGTGGGAGAGAACCCACCTCCAAAGACTCGAGAAACATAGAGCGCAGATGTGGAGCTAGCGTGTCCGGGCGTAGTTTATATAGCTCAATGGGGAGTCCATTAGGGCCCGAAGCCTTGCCGGATCGGACCGAACGGACAGCAGCGGCAATCTCGTCCACAGTAGGCGGCGCATCCAGAGCATCCCTATCAATGTCAGTGCAATATCCCGCAATAGCAGGTGGGAGTCCTGCTCAGAGCGATCAGACACCTGGGAATACACCTTGCGGAAGTAATCGGCAAAACATGTGACAATATCAGCAGGGTCAGTACAACACTCTCCATTCTCCGCAACAATCACAGGGACGACACGACTTGCATTCTCCCTCTTATCCAGCCAAGCAAGTAATTTCCCAGCCTTATCACCCACATCATACCACATCATACAGGCGGCCCTGCTGTTACCTGCTGTTCCCTTCCCATTTCCTTAGCAGCTTCCGTGACCAGAGCCCTGTATTCATGTTGTTTCAACTCCAATAGATGTAACCCCTCAGCGGTGACCTCAGATTCCAAGCACCCCTCCAGGGCTGTGACCTCCCCCTCAAGGCGAACCATCTCAGCACGGTTGGCCAACTTCACGCCACCAATCAACGAGAGGGCCTGGCCACGAATGACAGTCTTGTAAGCTTCCCAAAGTAAACTTGGGGAGGAAACAGATCCCACATTTTCCGCAAAATAACAATCGTGTGTTTTAACCAGCTCAGCCCTGACCCTGGGGTCCTTCAAATACCAGGGGTTAATCGGAGCCACTCGGCCCGCCGAACCCTGCCGTGCATCAACCACCAGCCAAAGCGGAGAATGGTCCGAGATACCCCTTGCCAGATGTTTAACTTCCCGTATGAGGGATGCATGGGCCGAGGGCAGCAATATATGATCTAACCTCGAGAGACTACCATGAGCACCAGAATGATAGGTATATTGCAACTGCCCCGGGTGAAGCAAGCGCCAGCAATCAGTGAGCCCCAGCGTCTCTAGGAAGTCACTCAACCAAGTCTGGGCCTTCGGCAGTTCCCTGGGAGGGTGACGGTCACACATCCCCGAGACCACCGCATTAAAATCATCCCCAACCAAAAGCAGACCCTCGGGGAGACCCAGGATAAGTCCACTCAGATCAGCGAATGTGGTGGCTTGGAGGCCCGGGGGCACGTACACGGAAATCAGAATAAGAACCTTCCCTTCCCAGCGCCCCACAATGGCGGCGTATCGTCCCTTATCATCCAGTATGACATCATCAATGGCCAAGGGGAGGGAGGTACGAACCAGAATGCCCGCCCCTCTGGAGCCCGAAGTGAAACCCGAGTGCGCCACAAGGCGATAACCACGCCTATTCAGAGCGTAGCACTTGTTGCCGAGCAAATGAGTCTCCTGCAGTAAGACAACATCAGGAGACAAACGTTTCAGCAATTGTAGCACCACCCTCCTCTTGATCCCATCCCCCAACCCGTTCACGTTCCAACACAATATCTGAAGTCCCCTACCCCCCATCCCCGAATTCAGCCCCTCCCCCGCCCCACACCCAAAGCAACTGCATAAAACAGGAGCTCTCCTATTTTTAAATTCAAATTCTAGATCACGAGTTCCTAAGAATTCAATGTTGTTTCCCGTGTAGCTTCTGGCGATGACTTTTGATTTTTCAAGAGTTGAGCCAAGTTTATCCGTGAATTGCTTCCATACATTTTCGTTGATGATCGTGAAGGGAGACCCAGAGTCTGCCATAAGATCAACTGTCACACCACCCAATTTTACATCACACATGGGTTTTTTCTTCTTAATTGGCGTGAGTTCTAACACATCATATTCGATAGAGAAGACATAACTGACGCTGTCGGAGTCAGAATACTCAGAATTATCGTCTGTGGAATCACTCTCCTCATGAATTTGTCGGACCTGTCTGCTTTGTCTATACATTTTTCTATTGCATGCCTTGGCAATGTGCCCAGTCATTCCACACGACAGGCATTTTTGATGTATGGCTGGACACTTTTTTGAGTCAGCTAAATGGGTTGGAGATCCACAACGATAACATTTAAGTTCAGCAAACTCATTGTCTCTAGTACTACCACGTCTTTCACTGCTATGTTTTGGTTTACATGGTTCACTTCTTTTGTGAAATTCGTGTCTCACTTCTCTTTTGTTTCCTTTGTGTTTTAGTTTGGCTGCATTAGAGGATCTTATAGCCTTAACTTCCACAGGTTCATCCATGACTGCTTTGGCGCATCTGCCTGTAAGTTCAGCTTTCTTGACCAGAGCAACAACTTCCTTCAAAGAAGCCTCACCATTAACCCAAAGTTTGTCCTGGATGTTGGGGTTGCTTGCGTGCATAATTATTTGATCACGCACAAACTCCTCTTGCAGCGCTCCAAATCTGCAGGTTAAGGCTAAGTTGTTCAAGGCTGCAACATAATCTTCAATGCTCTCTTCTTTCCCTTGCTTTCTTCTTGAGAATTTGTACCGATCCACAGCGACGCACACAATAGGCGAGAAGTGGTCGTCCAGATCGTCCAAGGCATGTTGATATACATCACCACTAGTTCTCACTTTCTTCTCTATGTTGTTGTAGGTCTTGACACCACCTGGACCTAGACAGTACAACAATACTTTTTTTTTCTTTTCAGCCGTGAAATCGTCATCCTCCACTGTCTCAATGTAATTAATAAAGTATTCTTTCCACTCTTTCCAAGGCATGCATGGTGCACCTTTTAGAGGTAGGAACGCTTGAGGTTGCGAAAGATTTAAGGAACTAAGAGCACACATAGCGATGGAAACCTGCTTGCTCAAGATCTCACTTTGCTTGTACCTCCTCTTATTTATTTATTATATGAATGGTTGTGCTCAAGTTACAAATAAAATCTGAGCCGTGTGGCGGTCGTACCATCACAATCAATCACTTTCACTTAAATCAGTATCCATCCAGTTGCCCTTGTAAAATTATCGGCCTTTTTAAAAAAAAAAAAATTTCGGCGATGTTCACTAATGCAGACTCAAACCCAGGGACCCGGGAAGCACGATCAATTTCAATTGTTTTTTTTTCATAAAATGGCCTCCAACGCTGCGTTTCACTGACGTCAGACGTCACCAAGCATGCGCAGAAGTGGTTGACGAAGAGGCGCGAACAGCTGACAGGAATTCCTCTATGCGGATGCGCACGGCTATCGCTGACAGGAATGCTCCGCCATGGTATGCCTTAGAGCAGAGGCGAACATAGGCAATATTAGACGACACCGGAGGGGAGAAATTCCAATGTGCCGTGCGGCCGTACCTTCGTGTGGTGCTGCAGCTGTCCGAAGATGAATTCCAAAGCGATCCCGAACTGCAGGGAACCGGACGTCCTGAGACACTCAAATCTCGGCACAGGCAATACGCTTCCACTGCCTCCGATTCAAAACGAAGCAGCTTTCAAGGTTGAAGGTATTGGTTCCGATGTCCTAAACAGCTCACAATGTAAATTGTAGATGATACTACATTTCAATTAAGTTTCCAGAGCGTTCCACAGCTGTACCTGGATTTACCACGATGCGAGGCTGTAGTTCCGCTCGCCGCCACTGTTACAAAGGAATCATCATTCCATTATATTATCCACAAGTAGGTTTATTAGAAACAGCCCCGCACGGGTAGTCATGCGTGGGTCCGTGGAACAACTGTCACCAACAGTACATGTCATAGGGGGTCAGCTCGGGAAGCATAGAACGTTGGGGAACCAATAGGGAAGGTCAGGGCACAGGGGAAGCTCACGCGCAGGGAAGGGGAAGGAACCAAGCGCGGGACACGGGGGTGATAAGAGAGAGATATAACCGTCTGCTGTGAATTCATACCTGCTCCGGGCGCTGAGAGCAAGAGAAGCGGGTTTCTGGTGACGGATGACCCAAGGCAGCTGGGGCGGAGATGATATAGTTGCTGCACTCCACGTTATCCAGGCAACACGTTAGAAGGGAATACAGCTGATCAGCTCAACTCCCAGCCTGACGTGCAGCTCTCGTGTGGAGTCTCCGCTTACAGAGCGTGGACGTGGGGGCACAGAGTGTCAGCCTCCCAAGGTGGAGCACTGGTATTCAGAGAAGGGAAGAGTGGAGTCTGAGGAAGTTTCAGCTGCCAGACTTAGAGTCTCATGGCAGCGGCAGGACGGTGAAAAAGTCTTTGATGACCCTGAAACTTTTAGAAACAAGCCCCTGGAGAACACTCATAGCACAACAAAAGGTAGCAGGCAGCAGGTTAGCACACAAAAGCAGGTCGCAAATTGGCAGTCCCCCCTGCAGCACAGCACTCAGCCAACTGTAGGCCAACACAGCAAAGCAATAAGCAAAGTGGCTGGCCCTCAAGGCAGCACAGCAGTCCATCTGGCAATGTGCAGATGTAGCGCCAACAGCGTCTGGTTACAAATTCCACAGAGTGTCTGATTTTAGGGGGCTAGAGCCCAAGCACTTATACCTAAAAGTGCCTCTAATGTAGGAGGTGACTTCAAAGAAGATCTCTGAAGTGCACAAGGATCCCTATTCAAGTGGAAAGGGAGCCCCCCACCCCTCCTAACCCAGGAAGACCCATCAGAATGCAGATGAATGCAGATGCAGTTGAGCGACCTGTGTTGTGGTTGTCTAGAGGGAATGAACAAATATAGCAGTCACTAGGCCTAACCCAGACATGTATTGGAGACAGGCTGTCAGGCACATAGAGCTGTAAGTGTAGAGAAATGTCCACTTTCCAAAATTGGCATCTTTAGAATAGTAAAATTAAACTCACCAACAACTAGGATTTATCATACCATTCCACACATATGAAACATCAAAAAGCTGCCCTCTCTGATCAGAAATTATCACTTAAAAAGGTATAAAGGAATTCCGAGTGCTAACCTATGAGAGGGGTAGGCCTTACTTTAGTGAAAACAAAATGGACTGTTTTTCACTACCAGGACATGCAAACCACCAGATTACATGTTCTACCCTTTTCATACATAGCACCCTGCCCTGCGATCTACCTCAGACCTAACTTAGGAGGGACTTATATGTAATAAAAGGGGAGTTTAAGGCTTGGCATGTAGTTTTAAATGCCAAGTTGAAGTGGCAAAAAACTGCACACACAGACACTGCAGTGGCAGGCCTGAAACAGGTTTGAAAAGCTACTTCTGTGGGTGGCACAATCAGTGCTGCAGCCCACTAGTAGAATTTAACTTACAGGCATCGGTTATATAGTATACCAACTCACAGTTGAATTACAAGCAAATTAAATATGTCAATCAGGTATGCACCAATTGCACAAATGTTTAGGGAAGAAACACATGCACTTTAGCACTGATTAGCAGTGGTAAAGTGCTTGGAGTCCTAAGGCCAACAAAAAGATACAGCCGAACGTGGAGGTTTAAAGCAAAAGGACTGAGGGAAGACCACCCAAAGGATCCTAGGCCTAACAACCCCTAAGCCATAAACTCAACCACCCCTAAACCCTAAATATACCCTTACCGCTTAATACCCTACCACCCATAAACCATAAAAAATACCATTACCACCCTTAAAACCTGAAAACACTCCTTTCGCTAAATACCCCTACCAATCCCTAAACCCTAAAAACACCCTTACCGCCCAATACATACATACCCTCAAACCCTACAAACATCCATACCACCCCAAACATTTACCCACCGATAAAAAAAACTCTTACTACCAAATACCCTTACCCACCCTTAAACCCTAAAAACAACCTTACCATTCAATACCCTTACCACCCCTAAATCATAAAAAAACACCATTACCACCCAATAACCTTACCCACCCCTAATCCCGAAAAACACCCTTACCACCCAATACCACTACTCACTCTAAAAATACCCTTACTACCTAATATCCTTAATGCTTAAACCCTAAAATCACCCATACCTGCCTATACCCTTATCTATATCTATCTATATATCTGTATATATATCACTTAAAATTGCACCAGCAAATTAAGGCCGCACTCCAACTGCCGGTAAGGTAACAACCTTTATTTTCACGATAGCAGGCAGCTTCCCATTCTGTTTTTCTGTCCTCCAGGCTTGACGCGTTACAAGGATTTCTCTTTCCCTTCTTCAGAAGCCTGACGAAGGATTGATTCTGAAATGCGTTTGTTTACCGTACAATTTGCCAAATAAACAGCGTCAACGGTTACCTCCTGTGTGCCCGAATTTCTGTTTTTAAAGCGACGGAATTGGCAGCACTGATATATATATATATGTATATATATATATATACATATATATAGGGTTTCACTTACCTTATATATACTTACATTTTCATTGTAAAGACATGCATGGTAAAGGCATATGCTTGATAAAGACTTGTGTAGTAAAGGCAATGTGTGGTAAAGGATGCGTGGTAAAGCTATTTTGCGTGTAAGTTATGAATTGTAAACACGGGTTTCCTCTGAGGACATTTTCTCACTTGAAAGTTTACTGATCTTCTCAGATACAGCCAATCCAAAAAAGCACATACTCCCATGACTCATCTGCTATGTGCAAGGCTGCATAACCTGTTTTTCTACCTACCCTGTGCATCAAAACAAGCTGTTACCGCCTGACAAGGTTCCATCACTACACTTTCCTCAATCAGATACAATGTACAGCTAGTAAGCACCCTCAATCACTCTCACGCAGCCCAGAGAATCCATATTATTAATGGTGTTACATATGCTGTACCCGTGACCCCTGCAGTGTGGCCTTACTATCTGTGGATCTGACACCAGCTGGGTGGAAAAGGCCATGTCTTAACCCACTGGATTAGTTAAAAGCAAAATTATTATTCGCCTTAGCCGTAGATGAGAGCTTAAAGTGACAGACAATTTTCACAGTGATAGTATTTTTTCTCTTTGTCGAAACATACCTCTTTTAGGTCTGGCCTTGAGACAGCTTCAACTATGTTATATGCCTCATTTTTTCTAAAACAAACCATATACATAAATGTACACACAGGGGCTTTCAGTTAGCCCTCTTCATCCGTAGACTTGTTCATGTGGATGGGGCAGTGGGTCAATCTAATGCAGCTATTGGTTCTGCTCTCTGAGTGGCAGCAGTTTGCTTGTGCATATCAGCCTAAAAAGAAGTCGACTTCAGTGTCAGAGTTGGTAGGCCAATCTGCTTGTATTTCATTTTTTCAAAGTTCCTTTTTGCGCTGGGTTATTTTGTACTTTTTAACTGTAAACAGATGCACGCCAGGTTTCGACTGTAACAGGTTTGCATAGTAAATAAGTAAAATAATCGAACATTGCGCGTTTGCCAAGGGCAGACCTACTCGCTTTGACAATACTTGTTATTTCATAATTATTTATGATACTCTTTGATGCTCATTGCTATGTATGTTCTCACTAGAAGGCTCTGGGGATGAGGGACTGCACTCTCCACCTGCGGCCAAGCAGGATGGTGCTACGACACGTGACGGTAGTCACGTCAAAGTTCGAATGTTCGCCTTTGCTCATGCGTGGGGGAATTTCCATTGCCACGCGCTGCAAAGATAAAGCTGTTGGTACGGGGATCTCTCTGACATGGAGATATATGAGGCCCAGAGTCCTCCGAGTGGCTGGTGCGTGCTAGCACTGCAGGGTGATATTCTGCTGTGACAGAAGGGGGCAGGCAGCCCAAGAAGGTGGGATCTGAAGGGGTCAAAGCCACTGTAATAATGTGCGGTGAGGAGAAGGGGGAAAACAGCTGGGTTAACTGTGGTGTTACAGAGTAAGAAGGTACTGGTAGGGAGAATGAACATGTGCGTGACTCACAGCTCAGTGATCATGCACCAGGGAAGCAAGAAACGTGGTAGGATGGACAATTGCCTAGTGTTCGGGTCAGGAATCAGAGGAAGAAAGGCAACCAGGGACAGCTATAGAAAGGGCCTCTGCACAGCACAGCAAGGCATGCAACAAGAAAGAAACAGAAGTACAAATGGCACCGAAGAGCAGAGACAGAGTGTTGGGGGATGATGGCACAGAAGGTGTACAGCTTGGCCGGGGTTCAAAATGACTGGACCACTGCCTCTGAATACGGAGAGGATGGTGAGTGAACATTGTAAGCACACGGCCCTAGGATGAGCAGCATAGAAGAAATAAAAGGACAGACCTCTCAATCAAAGAGGAACCCATGAGACACTGTGCTTGAACGAGTGTCAAGCATCTGGAGGGAGAAAAATTAAGTGTGGTGCTCCCACCACGAGAGATGAAGACAGGACGCAATGTGCTTCAGGCTGTGATATACCAGGAATATTGTTGTCAGAATATATTCTGATTAAATACTGTGGCCTAAACATTGAATGAAAAGATATAACCCCATTACAATCAACCATAGAAGAACTACACCCAATGGGACAATATTTTTTTAAGCAATATTAAGGACACAGTATGTATGCCAGATGATATTTCTGTATGTGATATTCTGGCACGCAACCACAGCAGGCTGACGTGCAGATGAGAGGGAAATAGTTGTGCTTGCCTCCAGACTCTTTGTTCTCACAATCGAGGAGAACGACTAGCAGTGTGTTGAAAGGTGTGTCAAGGACTTGACGCTGTGAAAGTCTGTCGCTTCCTTCTTCATTATCCCATTGGAAAGGGCTACTCCTCCCAATAGCCAGGCCCCTGCTCTGCTCTAGAAATGTGAAAGGTGTCAAGTGTCTCCTTGAGAGCGGCCTAGTTAAGAGGAAAAAACACAAGGCTAAAATACTACCTTGGCAAATTTTTTGGTCCTTGATTGAAGATGAGGAAAAACATACCTGCCAACATTTTAGAACAGAAAAGTGGAAGAATTTGGAATAAAAATGAGGGAATGTATTTTCACACTCGTGGAAGAGGTGTGGCGCATCGGCGAGGGTGCCTGACTCCGGACCACAGGGTTCACGGTTCGATCCCTGGCGGCAAGTAAGCCCAGCACCATATGACTCTGGGCAATAGCTTGCTTATTTTTTATGGATTTATTTATTTTATTTATAAAGTTTTATATAGCGCAAACTTGATCCAAGAGGGTATCAGAGCGCTTTACATTTAGGATCAGTTGCAAGAGCATAGTAAGGTTCAGTACACATAAAAAATGTTGCAAGAATTCGTAGGAGGGAGGAAGGAGTAATAGCGGGGAGACGAGGAGAAGCTGTGCCCAATGTCCGGCTGGGTAGGTGACGGTCAAGGGGGAAACCAGGGCCAATCCCCTCATTAGCTGTCTAGCAGCTCCACCGGGCATAAGCCATGTTCTCAGGTCTCAGCGTTCAGGAAAACCAGTTTTGAGTTTATTTGTTTTGAGAAGTTTATATAGCGCTTGCTAGACCCGGAGGTATCAGAGCGCTTCACCAGAGGATCGTTGCATTACAAGGTACATCAGTTACAATAGCGTAGTAAGGTACAATAAACAAACAATGAGGTTGAGAAAATTTGTAGGAAAGGAGGGGAGGAAGGAGCCATGGCAGGGAGACGAGGAAAACTGTGACCAATGTCCGGCTGGGTAGGTGAAGGTCGAGGGGGAAACCAGGGCCAATCTCCTCATTTGCTGTCTAGCAACTCCACCGGCATCAGACATGTTGCTCAGGTCTCAGGGTTCGGGAAAAAACTTTTGAATAGATACATAGGCTACAGTAACAGAGTCAAGTAGTGGAAGAGCATTTCCCCACTAGAGGATAGAGGTAAAAGAAGGAGGTGGGGGGAAGGAGTAAAAACAAACCAGAGAAGGAGCTGGTGCTGCCTTTTAGGCCGATGGGGATGTGTTCAAGGTCTGGTCGGAGTACAGTGGTAGGGAAAACTGTGACAGCCATCTTGGGGTCAGACAAGTGATTCAGACTCTACATCTGATGTGTGTTATCTCTGTGCTAAGGTTTGCTGGATTCCGTGTGGGGACAGGTTAAGGTTACGACTGCAACACCTTTAATTTATTGCTTTGTCCCTTCACTTGCAGTAAATGGGCCCGTAAACTGTAGGAGCGTCATGACCAGGCACCATCTTGGGGTCAGGCAACTGGCTTCTTCGCGTCGGAACTCTATTACTTGGGCCCCCCTGCCGGATTCTCTCGCTCCGATCAGGTATTTTGTGCGCGTTTCAGTATGGGCTGACCCAGGGTCGTCGCCTGGCTCTCGGGGTGGATTGAGCGGCTCACACTCACCTCCGTCCCGGCTGGATGGGTTCACCCTATTGTCTGTTTGTCTTTGTGCGGGAGTGGAGGCTCTTGCATACTGGGCTCCTCACCCTGATAAGGGCTCCTCTTTTGCCCCGGTCTAACCCCCCAACCCGCGGGGATCTTTCCGCACCTCAACCAGGCTGCTCCCGATTCTTCACGATCAAGCGCAATCAGTTCTTCTCTCTTCACTTCTGACAATTTCAATTCTCCCCAAGCGCTAGCCGTGTTGCAACACAGTTCCTCCGCAGAGATCAGCCGCCATCAGTCTTAACTGGACCTCAGAAGGAGAGCGGGTAAACAAAATTACACAATGCGGCGAAATCTCCCCAGCGGGGTCAGCAGGCACTTCGAGATGAGGGCCGAGGGGTGGGGGCATTGGTTGTAGAATAGAACGGAGGTCGGCGGCATTACGGTGCACTACAATCGGCACCAGGAGCGTTCTCACAGCTCCCCGCGCGCCAGCTTAATCTTCCAGGCGGCCTCCAGCGCCGGGACACCTCTTCGGAGGTAGCTGTGCGCTTTACAGATACTGGCATTTACAAATACTGGCATTTATTTTTTCCCCATTGACATCCATTGAAGCAAAAGCATTTTAAGTAGGAAACAGCCAAAATAAAGCCATTTTTGGCATAAAAAATCTGGAATCTACTGTCTAAATTTAGTCTATTGGCATGTATGGATAAGGCAGAAGTAAATAGGCTAGGAACCAAGTTCTCCCTAACATCAGGGAAGAGGCGAGAACAAAGCAAGAAATTATAAGAAAATTCAAAGGAAAATCCACATCAAAAAGGAGCAAAACATCACGGACAAAAACTATAGCATGTTTGTAAAGAAGTAATACTCTTAATAAGTTGGTAAAGTAGAATTTATTCAAATGAAAGGATCCCATCCATCAGGTGACTCTTTCCAGTACAGCCAGTTAGCTTCAACTGCATACTTTCTAATCATAACATTCTATGCAGGCTGCTGGCACTGATGTATCCAACATTCCAGTCTAAAAGGTGTAGCACCAAGATGCCACACATCTCCCTTCTTACAACAAACAATATATATACATAGTAAAACTATTTAACAAAGTCTTTCAGATGAGCTGGTTTACGAGTGACCCTAGATGACTTACGAAGACACAGAGAAGGTCCACCATGATGAGATGATTCCAAAGATGAATCAGAATGTATCCCAGACTTGCTACCACTGGAGATAAGATCTTTCCTGATAACCACAACTCTGTTAAGATTCCAAATTCGATGATCAGCCGTCTTAATTGCATTATGGAAAACTTTGATGACTTGAATAGGTTTCATGAACATGGCAGACATCATCTTATTTTTATTACTTGGATTCTTTATGAGAACCCAATCTCCCACCTTTACACAAGTTTTTTTAACATTCTTCCTCACATCAAAAAGTCTTTTCCTATGTTGTATTCTTTGAGCCTCATGTAATTTCCAGTCTACACGATCATTGACAGAATCTAACTTAGGCTGTAAATCATTAACCCAAGCTGGTGCTACCATTGTGTTGGGTCTTCTAGATCTAAAAAGCTCAAAAGGAGACTTATTAGTTGTGGCATGTGGAGATAACCTATACACCTTAACTTTCTTAAAAATATCACATCTCCAGTCAGTTCCTGAAGATTTAGCCATCCTCACAGTCTCCTTAAGCACACGGTTGAATCTTTCAACAATGCCATTGGTTTCTGGGTGGTATAAAGATGACTTCTTGTGCCTAATGCCATGTTTAGAAAGAAACATTTCCATTTCCTTTGAGACAAATTGACAACCATTGTCTGTAAGTATAGTATCAGGAATACCTTCCCTGTCAAATAGTTTCCCAAGAAAACTAATAACATGTTTTGTTTCAATTCCACGCGTAATAGCTATCTCAGGCCATCTTGAGTAAAAATCAACCAAAACTAAAACATACCACTCAGATCCTGTAGAAGAAATAGGTCCTAAAATGTCCAAACCTACTTCCTTCCAAGGCGAATCTGGACGATCCCTAATAATCATGGGTTGTGTCTTGGGTTTGGCTACTCTGTCACTTAAAGCACATTCCACACAATCTCTAATTTTCCTTTCCACTTTCAAATCCATTCCTGGCCACCAATAGGAAGATCTTAGAGTCTCTTTAGTCTTAGATATGACCAAATGACCAATGTGAGCTAAGGAAATGAGCTCACTTCTTATGGACTGAGGTGGAACTAACCTCGTACCCCTCATTAACAAACCATCATGCTCCGCTAACTGATCTTTGACATGCCAGAACTTCTCTATCATTTCATCTCCCTTTACTCTACACCTCCAACCTGCATTGATTCGTTTCAAAACTTCAACAAGAACAGAATCATCCTCTAAAGTCTTGTTCCACTTCTCCCTGTCAATAACACTTTCTTGTATAGCACACACCAACTCATCATCCTCATCTAAATCATCATTCACATTAGACTCTTCAGACGGAACAAGACGAGACAACGCATCAGCACCTTGTTTTCTACACCAGGAAGATACTTAACCTCAAAATTATAATCCTGCAATCCAACAACCCACTTAGTGATCCTACTAGATATGGCATCTATACCTTTCTTCATCAAAATTTCACATAACGGTTTATGGTCCGTCCTTATTTCAAAAGAAGTTCCCCACAACAAATTTTTTAACTTTTTAACAGACCAATATACCGCCAATGCCTCCCTCTCAACAACAGAATATCTACATTCTGCACCTCTCAGACTCCTTGACAAAAATAAAATCACAACTTCTACACCTTCACATTTTTGTACCAAAACCGCACCCAGGCCTCTCAAACTAGCATCAGTAATTAAAATCGACTTTTGAGCAGGATCAAAACTATTGAGTTTGTGAGCACCGCTCAATTTCTCCTTCAACATCAAAAATTCCACTTCACACTTTTCACTCCAAACAAAATCACATCCTTTCTTGAGTAAACCTCTCATATTGACACAAAGAGAAGCAAAACCCCTTATGAACTTGCTGTAGTACTCAGCCATTCCTAAAAAACTCATCAATTCTTCCTTGCTCGTTGGTGAAGACATTTTATAAATGGTGGATACTAAACTTTCTTTCGGCAGAATTCCCCCTTTAGAGATGGTATGACCCAAGTATTCAATAGGGTCTAAATTTACATTTCTCAATTTTTACAGTAAGACGAGCATCACATAACGCTTCTAAAACCTTCATGAGTCTCAAATCATGTTCCTCATTATCAGAACGAAAGATCAGGATATCATCCTGATATATCCTCACACCTTTACAGGGCCGGACTGGGAACCGAAACCGGCCCTGGCAAAGTGCTCGGCCGCCCCTCCCCTCCCCCCGGGGGGGTTGGGGGGTACGACCGCGCTCTTTGCTAGGGCCGGTTTTCGGCCGATTTTGTTACAGTGCCGTTTTTGCACTATGCTGCAAAAAACGACCCTGTAACAAAACCGGCCCCCACCCTCGCGGCCGACCGGGGGATTGCCCGGTGCCTGCAACGGCCAGTCCGGGCCTGCACCTTTAATGTTTTTAAGTACATTTTCCAATGCTCGCTGAAAAACGGAGGCAGCTGAAACTAACCCAAAGGGTAGTCTAACAAAACGGAAAGTACCAAAGGGGGTAATGAACGCTGTCAAATCTTTTGACATTTCATCAAGACTAATCTGATGGTAGGCAGATCTCAAATCCACGGTGCTAAAAACTTTAGCCCCCTTCAAAAGAATTAACATATCAGAGATCTTCGGCAAAGGGTAATGATCACTAACCACATTTTTATTTAATTCTCTCAAATCTACACAGAGATGTAAAGAACCGTCCGATTTCTTCGCTGCGACAATGGGGGCGACCCATTCAGTCCCCTCAACTACCTCTATGATGCCTTCTCTAACAAGTTTCTCCAACTCCGTCTTCACTTGATCCCTGACAGCAATAGGTAGATTGCGTACCTTACAACACACAGGAACAGCTTTATCTTCCAATTTTATGTGATGTATATAGTTTTTTAGAAAACCTAATTTTTGTGAAAAAACACTAGGAAATTTTTTCTCTAGATCACGACTAAATTCTAGATCATCAAATGTTACAGCTTTAAGATCTTGACCAAAAGGCTCTTTCAAAATGATTGGAGGTGATGAATTTGGGTCTAACATAACCCCAAGATCCCTTTGAGCAAACCAACTTATAATGCTGTCGCCTTCTTGAGACACATACACCTTAATCGTGGTCAATCTTTCCTTATAATTGATCAGACCCATGAAATAGCCAAGTAGTTTGATAGGCTTGTTACCATAGGCCAAAGGTTTGATATCAGGGTGAGATAATTTTGTCTTGTCTCCCAAATTCTTTAAATAAAAATCCTTTGCAACTATAGTTATTTTGGCACCAGAATCAAATAAGACTTTGGTTTTATGCCCATCAACACAGATCTCATCAGAAGGACAGTTTTCACTTTCTTGATTGCTTATAACTTGCACCAACACCTGACCACAATCAACTTCCTCAAAATTTCTCGTTTGTTCATCAAAGTCATAAAAAATTTCATTCACTTTACTTTTAAAGTTTTTTCCTTACATATGTGAGACACGTGGCCTTTCCTTTTACATTTACTGCAGGTCATTTTCCAACCTGGACACTGCCTATCATTGGCGAAGTGTCCCATCTTGCCACATCTGAAGCATTTAACTTGAGAGAAGTCAAATTTACCCTGAGGTTTTCTACCAGGCACACTATTAGGTAAATGTTCATTTTTATTTACCTTCTAGGAAGCATCAACTTTGTGATTTAACTTTACAGTCTGAACAACATCTTTACCTTTAACTTCTCCATTTTTTTAAATTACTTCCACACATTTGATGGAATGTTCAATTCTCTTTGCTATTGTGATGACATCATCCAAACACGGCTCATCCTTCTGCCACAGCTCATCTCTAACTTTCTCACTAATACAACCTAACATGAATTGATCCCTTATACGTTCATCAACTAATGCTCCAAATTTACAACTCGAAGCAAGCTTCCTGAGAGCTGTAATGTAATTTTCAATACTCTCTTCCTCTTGTTGAGCCCTGCGACCAAAATGATACCTCTCTAATATGGTACTGACTTTTGGCAGGTAATGTTTGTCCAGCTTGGCCATGCAAATTTCATACTCATTGAGAGAACTGTCATCAAGTTCTGGAAGATGGTCAAACACATCCTGACCTTCAGAACCCAGACAGTGTAATAATAGAGCGGTCTTCCTCTCCGCACTAAGACTAGAACCACAAACCCTCGCATACCTTTCAAAGACTTTGCGCCATTTTTGCCATCTAATCGGAGGGTCTCCAGGAGAAGATAGGAAAAATGGCGGTGACGTAACATTTTGCATGTTGTAAGAAACAAAAAAAACCAATAAATATATAATCAAAATTATTCAAGTCTACTCTGTCTTTGGATTGAATGTGTGTCAAATAACTAAAATGTATACATGAGACAAAATTTCCCACATGAGTGAAATAAATGATGTAAATACCAAAAGATGTGAATGTAAAAGATAATCAAAATTAATACCTCTTTCTTAAATAAGCCTTTACAATAGTAAAACACTTTAAAATTCACTTATGTATTATAATAGAAATAGTGACACACTATTAAGCTCAAAAGCATATCTCTATGAGGCAGTCAAATTTGTGAATGTGTCACAGTGGTAACACATTTCAAAACAAATAAATAATAGAATAATGAGCGTTTTATTTAAATAATCCAATTGTCAACTGCCACGGAATTCGCCAAATGAATAAATAAATATATGAAGTCAAAGTACGTGTAAGAAAACACACAAATACCTCATAATAGTGTGCGTGTCACTGAAATGGCAGTAACACGCAAATGACCCCAAAATAGTGAAATCCTTAGTGTGCGTGTAACAGAAGCGACACACAAATGACTCCAATTTGTACAGATTCCAGGAACTACATAGCAGTGTGCGTGTCACTGAAACAGCACACCAAGGACTTCAAATCTTTTCAAAGATGGCCACCACGCTGAGCGCGATGACGTTAAATCGCAAAGAACTATGGGCCGCAGTCACCACGTTGAACGCAATGACATAAACTGCAAAGCACGATGGACTGCATACATCACCAGCTTCCTTGATGGACGTTCCGAGCTCCTTGATGCACGATCCGAACTTCACGCTCCACGGAAAATGGTGAGTGAGAATGTTTGACGCGTGCACAGTCCAGTCGATGCCAGTTAGGTTAAAGTCTTTCAACTTTGAAAAATGCAGTGCCCATTAGATCACAGAGTTGCAGCTTTGGAAAAAGCTCAAAACACTGCAGTAAGTACCAGGTTTCCAGGGCAAAACAAGTCCATAAATAGCCCTTTAAAGTGTATAAAACACACAGTCACAGTTCCAGCATGAGCGCACAAGTTATTTTATGCAGATGAGAAAAGCGCTTGCTAAATAGAAAATTAAGATGATACACGAAGCAGAATGCATTCGTAAGAGATGTTTGAACACAAAAAACTCAAATTGAAGTTATAAGGTTTCTATTAAAAACCCATTTTGTAGGAAAAACGGATGAGGTGTGAAAAAAACCAAAAAACTTCCAGGTGAAACACAGGCTTGTGACTTTCAAGTTTAAAACAGTACCTCAAAATTCCTTGAAATCTTGAAATCCATCAAACAGTAGTCATACTGTAAAGTTAAATCTTCTTTTTTTTTAAAGAAATTATACGAGTGTTGAGATCCTTTCTTCTACTTCATCCCGTCCTCGTCGCCAAATGTAAAGAAGTAATACTCTTAATAAGTTGGTAAAGTAGAATGTATTCAAATGAAAGGATCCCATCCATCAAGTGACTCTTTCCAGTACAGCCAGTCAGCTTCAACTGCATACTTTCTAATCATAACATTCTATGCAGGCTGCTGGCACTGATGTATCCAACATTCCAGTCTAAAAGGTGTAGCACCAAGATGCCACAATGTTAGCACTGAACGCAATGTTAAATAAGGAAACTGACATCACGGAAAAAGACTTAATTAATTTCATATTGCCTTAGTAACCTTGGCCAGAATTCTCTGATCAGACCACATCTTAGAAAGGGAAATTCATAAGGTGTGACCACACTCCTTTCCATTATATCATGACTTTTCTTTTCTTTCTTTCTTTTCATAGTTTTATATAGCGCCAACTTGACCCAAAAGTATCAGGCATCAGAGCGCTTTACATGAGTACCAGTTGCATTACACAAGGACACATTCATTTTTGTTAGGCACGGGGAGATTAAGTGATTTGCCCAGAGACTTCAACTTAGTATGCAAAGAAGAAGCCCAAGCTTGACATCTTTTGCCACATGTAGACCTCCACTGACTGTTGCTTTTCTAGTTCTATGCTGGCCAACCACGGAGCACCCCTTTAGGCGATTGTGTCCGCAGATGCGCCTTAGCAATCTAGGCCAAGCGGATGCCCAGCCACGCTCTGAGTTTGGATTCCTGCTGCCTGCTTCATGAACGTGTGGTAAGTACAGTGTCTTCCTACGAGTTTTCCCATCCTTGGTTAAGCTTTCAAGCATAGATGTGACAGTATGCTCCCATCCTGACTCCTCACACTTGTCATGGTATTGTTGAAAGAAATCTTCCCATTGATTCATTAATGGAATACAACATTGAAACATGTAAGAGTCACAGATTTTTGAACCTCATATTCTGTTGTCCCTCTGTCATGATTGGTTCTGATGGCAGGTCAGATGGAAGGAGGTGATATGCTCCAACTGAGAAGAATGAAAAACAGGATCTTCCAAGGTTAAAGGCAACTTCAGCTAAAATGCCACCTGATTAATCTGATGAGATATAACAGACAGACCAATGAATAGGGGTTGACAGCACATTTTGAGCTCAAGGTGAAATATAAGAAGAATGTGATATCAATTTATCAGCATGTTTTTCATCCTGAAAAGGTGTGAGCTTTCAGAAACACATTGTCTATGTTTCTGTTGCTGAGTCAAATAAGCAGTAGTTGCCGGATTTAAAGAATCAATATGAAGGGCAGAAGGAACCATTTTTGGATTAAATCCTTGTGTACAGAACCTTGGTATGAATATGAGTTTCAAATGTATAAGAACATTCCACAACTGATAGATAAGTAGCCCTATTTCATTGGGTTGTATTTTAGTACCACTGTAAATATTGTTCCAAACTTAATTTAGTTGGTTCTGTTTGCCCCTTAGATTGGGGATGATAAGCATAAGAAATAGCTTGTTCAGTTCCCGATAGAACAGAGCTCTCTAAAAAGTGTAATAGATATTGGGGGCTTCAACCAGAAATAATGGTATCTTTCAAAAAGTTCTTTCTTCCTGTGTAGTTAACTTAGATAGAAGAGAAAAACTGTGCCATTGTTGAAAAGGTATGTTCTGTAACCACTGTTACTAGATATCATATTGAAGGTGGGAGATCTGTTATAAAATGTGTAGACATTGTAGGCCAGGTTTCTGGAGCCACTGGAAACAATTGTAAATATCTAAAAGGCACACATTTTAAATAAATATATTAGGCTCATATAGGACAGGTAATACCATATTCTTGAAGAGCAGAATGAACAACTGGGCGCTAAATTGGTTATAAAATTAAATCCAATGTAGTTTTAACTCCACTAAGGCCAGACATAGTGGAGCAATGTCAAATTCTCATTACACCCAACTGTAATTATTTTGTCAGAAACAGAATAGTTTGTTGTTTGAAATAAACCTCATTCTGAAATATAACAGAACAGTTCCAATCAAATGACAGGAAGGAATTACAGGATGGTCATAAATGACTGAGGGCTCAGGACAATAAAGGGACAGCATCAGCCATAACATTCTTTGAACTGGGATTGTAAAAGCATAAATGTGCAAAACAAAAGCCCATATAGCTTGTCAATAATTCTTGTAGTGAAAATACTGCTAACGCTACAGTTTTCGACGATCAGTCTAAATGCCAAATGATTCCCAAATGCCCATCAAAATATGTCTCCATTCTGCCATGTCTGCCAACTGGATCTTGACTGGACCCTGCTGTGACCTCTGCTGCCTGACGCTCTGTAAGTCTCTCTGTGTCTCCAATGAGATCCTAGGGGATTTAGAAGTGAACTTGTGTGGTAGATTAGAATTTAAAGGACAAAAGTCAGACAGTAAAATCTCTGACCAGGACTAACCTGGTTAGTGTATCAGACCCCCCACTCCATCACTGTCAGCATGAAATTGCAGCTAGGTCCTGTTCTACAGCAGCCATTGACTATCATAGGCACTTTGTGCTTCTTGGTGCTATCTATGCTTAAAACGTTTAAAATGTTTAAATTTCCAATTCCCCTTCTTTGATTTTTTGTCATTTTGGTGTCATTAGGTTTATTCAATTTTACTCTTATTTTTTGTAATTCATTTCCGTATTTGTATTTCAGTTTTATTACTGTTTTAGTACTGCATAAATACTTTACACATTGTCTCTAGGTGACACCCGTCTGCTCTGTGCCATAGCTATTGGGGTTTGGGGCTCAGGTTTATTTGGTGACTTTAGTGGTTCACCCTGACAAGGATTGTGATTATTACTTGAGGTGGGTACTTACCCCCTTCATCTAATATCATAATTTTTTGCATTGAGCAAAAATCTCTTCAAGTGTCTAAACACCCTTGCAGCATGATTATCCCAGCAGAAACATCTTTTGTTTTTTCCTTTTTTTAAACACAAAGGATGTCACCGGCTATTTATGCAAAATTCAAAAAAAAAAAAACTTTGAATCTCTGTAATATTTGTGGGCAAGAGCCATTCCAGAATAGCCAAAATCTTCTTAGGATCCAGGGAAATGCCTACATCATTCAGTCTGAATTAAAATACTCAACTCTTGCTTCTTGAATTCACACTTCTCTGGTTTACAAGACAAATTATGTTGCTGAAGCCTTGTCAACATCAAATTTCCATGTTATGGTTGTTCTACAAGAGCCTTCCTTAGAATACTCCATATTATCAAGTAGGTGGAGCAATACAAACCGATTCAAAACATTTAAAAAATGAGTCCATAAAAATACTGGAAAATGGCAGTGGCTTTGCACAACTAAAATGGCATTACACGATATTCGAAATCCTAAAATGGTAAGACAAAGTCAGTTTCCACTTATCACTTTATATATACACGATGATAAGCACCTCACAAATTAAGTTTGGAGTCAACTTGTATTCCTTGAACTGACTCCAAAATATTTTTGGGAGAAGCAAAGAATATTGATTCTTGATCATACTTAATTTAACCCTCTGTATTCAATACAGGAATTAAGAACATATTCTTTCTTTGGTACAAAAAAATCAAAGGGGCCACAGCTGGACAGGATGTTGGTACAATTAACCCATTTTGCAAATTGTCCTGCAAATAAGCCTTCAGTTTCTCAATCTTTTTTGTAGTAAATAAATGTGTCAAAAAGGAACTATTGTATTGTGCCTGGTTCCATTGATATGGAACAATCATATTCCCTGTGTATGGGGGGGGGAGGGGAGTGAGCAGATTATAGGTTTGGTAAAAACTGTTGAAAAACATTGTACTGAAGTAGCACCTACGATAAGCGATAGTTAAATTTTAAATGTGTACTCCTTGATCTCATAATTAGGTAACCAGAAGCTTTCTGAAACATAACAATGATCATGAAAACATTGTGGTGACAAAGATATTGTTCTGGCAGGCTTGTCTACATATAGATTATGCCTCTTTACGCTAGGGTTTTAAAAAATTACAGCATAATTGGGAAAGGAACCATTTCAAAAGATATCACTTCAGTATGGTTTCCAAACGAGATCTGTAATAGAATGGAGACCTCCTGAAACAGACCTAATGTTAATGGCAAGCTATCAACAGTTCAGATCACTTCAGGAGTCGTCTTGACTCTCCTAGGAATATTATCCTTAATGCCCAAATCTGATCAATTAACATTCCAAAGACACTATCCAACAATGCAGATGCATAGTCTCCCCTTCTAGCTTTCTAAATACAATTAGAAAGAGTAACAATGTTACGCATAGATGATCCAATAAATGGAAGACAACAAACTCCTGTTTTCGGCTCCTTCTCATGAGATAATTGGATTCTTCTTGTATTCTTCTGAGGCTGTTTATCACAAGCCTGAATCATATATCCTGCATCAACAGAATATCGACATATTACAGCCTTTTGCGATCATTCCTGGTCATTCTCTATGAAAGAACCCCTACCCAACCCTATTTGCATAGGTTTTTCTTGTGGCAATGGATTCATAGAAACTAAGGAAGCAATAGCAATCCCTCCACGCTTTCTACCTTTCATGGTATAAATTTAGAACGTCTTACAGAATTAACAAAGTAAATTCAGGCTCACCTTAAAACCCTTGCCCCCCTGCATTACAAAAAGACATCTTTACAATCTTCCCAGACAGTACCCTCGCCTTGCTCAACCTCTCACTTATGCAAGATGTGGTCCCTGGCACTTTTAAAGAAGCAGTCATAATCCCGCTCCAAAAGAAAACTGGTATGGATCCCCGACAATTAGACAACTATAGACCCATCTCACTTCTCCCCTACCCAGGAAAAATCCTTCAGACACACGTAGCTAAACTTGTTTGTGCCTTTATTGAAGAGACCAATTTCCTAGACACCTACCAAGCAGGTTTTTGGTTCTCTCATTCGACTGAATCAGTCGTTCTATGTGTTGTGGACGACCTGAAGGAAGAAGCTGATAGGGTGTACACGCAAGCATTGGTCCTACTCGACCTGTCGCAGGCATTCGATACCGTGGATCATGTGATACTAGCGGATAGAATGGCGGCAGCAGATCTTAGAGGCACAGCCTTAGGGTGGATGAAATTCTTTCTTAAAGATCGTATCCAATCAGTTAGGCTTGCACCCTACAGCCCTTCAATAGTCACCACGACCTGTGGGGTACCTCAGGGCTCCTCCCTGTCCCCACTCCTTTTTAACTTCTATATTCGCCCATTGATTCACTCCCTCCAACAAATGAAGGTTAAGATTTACAATTACGCATATCTTACCACGGTGCGGCTCCACAAAGCAGGTTTCCTCCCAACCCCACAATGTCCATGCTGTAAGGCAGAACCAGCCGACTTTTACCACATGGTTTGGTCATGTGCCGTCCTTTCTAAATACTGGGCGTCCATTGTGTCTGAACTAAGTGGCGTATTAGGGTGGGAGTTCACCCTCAATCCCTTTGCCCTTCTGCTGGGGGTGATGGAGGGCCTAGTTGGCTCTCGGGCTGAAAAGCTATTTCTAGGCACAGCCATTCTGATAGCTAAAAGAGACATTGCAGCGGCCTGGAAGGACTCGACATCTCCCTCTGTAGCTAAATGGCGCAGGGGTGTGGATTGGTGCGCTATCCAGGAAAAAGCTGTATACAAAGCAAGAGGGTGCCCAGCTAAACATGAGCGGGTATAGGGCAAATGGACAGGACCGTTAGACTGATTATCCGCAACGCGGATAGGCTCACGCGTCAAATAAACAGAAAGGGGAAAATCACTTGTAATTGTATTGAAATGTCTGATATATCAAATGCCAATAAAATTTGTTATAAAAATAGATTTACAATTACGCTGACGACATGCAATAGATTTTTTGAATAGATGAAACTCAGGACTCCTAGGTATTCTTCCAAAACACTATGCTATTCATCAAAGACTGGATGAATCACAACCACCTTAAACTGAACTCTGATAAAACAGAGATAGTCATTTCTAACAATAGAGTTAACCATTGGACTCCAACACACTGGCCTAAAACATTAGGAGTTCTACCAACCCCCAAGAGTGCTGTAAAGAGTCTCAACATCCAAATTGATGCTAACCTTTCTATGCAATCTCAGATAAGCATGGTTACGTCATCCTGATTTTATCAACTGAGAAACTTCAGAAAAATCAGAAGATTTTTTCACTAGGGAGGCAAGCATGGTAATCATGATTGCCATGATTCTATCTAGGATTGACAATGCCAATGCCATTTACCTAGGTCTCCCTATCAACCAAACTTATAAGCTTCAGTTGATACAAAATCAAGCTGCCAGAATCATCTTTCAACAACCCAGGCACTGTCATACGAAGCAATTGATGAAGGAGCTCCACTGGCTTCCTGTTGTGCAACGGTCCATGTTTAAGATGGGTTGTATCATCTTCAAGGCAATCAACTACAGAGGCCCCAAATTTCTCTCTACAAAGATTCATCCATACCGCCCAAAACGGAATCTCAGATCGGCACAAATGAACTTGGTGACAGTCCCCAGATTTAAGCACAAAAGAATGGGCGGTTCACGATTCTCCAAGTTGGGTCCCCAACTCTATGCCGAACGAGATTAGGCAGACCAATGATTATATGTGTTTTGGGAAAAATCTTTAAACCTGGCTCTTCACTCAGGCCTATGGCTAGACACGACTTCTGTGGTGGTTCTTAACTCAGCACCAAGAGACCTATCTCATCTTTCAAAACACTTCAAAAAAGAATCATTGGGTTGTTTGAACCCAGGTAGCTTCAGCTGCTAAGTGGCAAAATCGAGTCACATAATTCAATACATGCATTTCCCCTCTCTGAGCACAAAGCTGGCTGAGCATTATATTCTAAAGCTGGATATCCAAACATCTTAAATGCAAGCATAAAGGAATCATATGTCTTAAAACAAGCAGCTGAAGTTGAAAGTAAAGTAGGATCCCACACCAAAGCAGGTCTTTAAGCTGCTAATCAGCTAACCCACCTTTACATGATCTTGATTAAACTGTACAGGGTGAGAAGCAAAATACACCATTAGAGAAACCACTACTTCTCTTAACTTTCCTCAATCCCCAGGAAAACTTGAGGCACTAGATGTAACTATTAAGATATTGTTAGACCTTAATACCATGGTCTGCTTCTGTGCACAAAAGTCAAGGAGTGGTTGTTTTAACTCTTGTGCTAGGTCCTAGGTAGCATCCATTACGTGATCAAACCTAAAGAGTTGTTGGGATCATTATCTGTCATGCTCTGCATGTTGAAAAGGTTTATTAAGTTTCCTTCTTGATTGCCCCAGGAAAGTGTGACTGCTCCCATTAGTCCTGGTGGCACCCTGCACATGGATATGCATGTTATAGGTTTCAAGTGTCTCCTTGAGAGGGTTTCAGTTACGAGGGAAAAACACCAGGCTAAAAGCGTCCCTAGAAACCTTGATTGAAGATTGAAAGTAATGCAGAAGTAGATAAGCTAGGCACCAAGCTCTCCTTTACGGCGGGGAAGCGGAAGAGGTAAGCAAGAAGTCCAGAAGAAAATCTAGAAGCAAATCCAGCTGCCAAGGAGCAAAATGCAGGGACATAAGTAGTTGCTGGTGGGTAATGAATGCTATGAAAAATAAGCGAACTAATGCATAGTGATGCATCCTTCACTTGTTAATGGCTCCTTCATAAAGATCCAAACAGGAACTGACATCACAAGACAACTTCATCTTGGATTGGAAATCTCAAATACAATTCTCTGATCAGACCACTATCCTTGAAAGCTTTCTGAAACATAACAATGATCATGAAAACATTATCTTTGAAAGGGCAATTCATACGGTTTACTCATACCCCTTTCCCCTAACTCATGGCATTAGCTTGTGTGTTAAGAAGAATCCCAATTTTGATCTCTTTTGTCAACTGCAGAACTCCACTATCTGACTGCTGGCCTTCCGGTCAGATGCTCCATGTTAGTTGCAGAGCATGCTTCCAGGTGATCACGTCTGCTGAAGCACCAGTGCAGTCCAGACTGCTGGGCACCCAGCCACATACTGAGCATGGTGTCCTGCTACATATCGCCTTATGGGCCAGACAAGTGCAGTGTCTTTCTTTGAGCCCTCATAGCCTCTGTTAAGGTCTGGGCATTAATATGACAAGGGGCTATTGGGCTACCAGTGGATGCAAGGGCGTGGGAGATTACAGGAAAGTATTGAGGACTAAGGCCCATGTTTATGATGAGGAGGAGATTATGAAAGCATGTAGCAAGGAGCCAGTGAGGAATAGAAGGGCCATGGGACAGCTCTCTGGCTCCATGGCGGATTAAGAGATCTCACTGAGGAGGTGGGTGGGGAAACCGCACATGAGAGCACTTTAGAAGAAGGAAAATTGGAAAGGTGTCTCTCTGTTTTTATTGTGTTTGCTACACCTAGCTTTGGGGCAAAGGTGTGTCTTTTCTTTTGGCATAAAATCATACATGTTTATGTTTGGTTGTTTAGGGGAATTTGGTCTTTTTTACACATAGGTAGAATACATGTTTTTAAGATACAATGATATGTTGTTATGAATTGTAAATCCGATGTCTATATATTTTTTTAACTTGCAAACACTGTTAAATAAAAATGTTTAACATTATATCTTACATGTTGTTTGGTGATACTTAGAAATAGGCAGGACTCAATATACGGGCTAATATTTTACGACGTTTCTCATGTGCTGACAACTCCACAATCTAGCATTTGTACTAATTGTCCACCAAGGGAAAATGTTATTTCTACCTCGAGAAAATTCTAGTACATCTATTCACAGATATCACTTTTGGTGATGAGCACAGGCGCCTTAAACTGTTAACCAATTGTTAATGCTCCCAAAGCCCCTAGCCAATTGTTAATGCTCCCAAAGCCCCTAGATGGTCAATCGCTTGTTAGCCTCATCATTGCTCATTACAAACAATCATTGCTATTTATTTTTCCCACTGTGACATACTCGGCAGGCAGTCCCCTTTCTGTGATCAAATTTTTCACACGTGTCTCTATTTTGCATGGCGTTTGTTTCTGGAAGTGATGTCTTAAACAAGCTTCTCCAGTGCCAGCTGTTCATTGTCAATAGAACTGAAGCAAAAGCCTATAACACTTTAAATAAGTACTTCTCAATACAGTGCTATAATGTGCCTAGTAGTGACAAAACGTTCATGTTAAAAAATAGTAGATGTTGTAGCACTCAGGATAATCTACCATGGGGCCTAATGGTTGGAGCGGTCGACCTCGAAGTTGGGGAACCGTTTTTGAGTTTCGGCAGGGACGCTCAACATCCTGTGATTCTGGGCAAATCACTTATCTTCCTACGCCTAACAAAATAAAAGTGCCCGGCTGTAACGCAACAGGTGCTCATGTAAAGAGCTCTGATACGTTCAGGTTGAGTTTGCGCTATATACACTGTAAAAAAAAATCTGCTGCATGGCTAAATACTTATAAGGTCCTTGAAGGCGAAACCTGTTCGCTATGCCAATGCTTGTTCTACCTGCTTTAGCATCCGGCCTAAAATATCTCACGTCACTTATTTTTTTTGTTAGAGTTGAATTCTGGTTGGGAGCAAGAGTCAGAAGTGAAAATTACCTCAGCGGACTCTACCACACATTCTTTTGAGATTCAGCAGCCCATCCAATAACGCTCTGAATTGGAAAATAAATAAACTGAGATATGAAAGTTTTAGTTTCTCACTCTGTTGGTAAGCTTTGTTTATCTTGGGGTGTGATTACATTTATAATAAACACTTTTATAGACCCAAAAAACTGAATTGTTATTGGCACTTGACAGTTGGTTTTAATTATCCCTCAACTGTGCGGTGCTTATGGTCTTAGTTTTAGAAGAATTAACGTTTGTCCATAAACGTGCAAGGATTCAAAAATATGCATGACGTGATGCCAGGCAGCTCTCAGCAGCACTGGCATGTCCTATTGAAATATTTTACCAGGATTGGAACTTGTGACTTGGAGGAAACACTGGAATTTGCATAAGAAACACATTCATCTATTGAGCTAATTATCTTACTCTGCTACAAGCCTAAGATCTCCTGAATGAAATTAAGGTATTTTTAGTTTTTAAATTATTTGAACATGATTCAAACAATCAGGCAATAGTTTACTCCTCTGTGCAGCAAGAGTATTAACCACCTGCTGCTTTAAAACGTCTTTGGCTTCACATCGATGTCTCCATCCAGTAGGTGCTTTTACCTGTTAAGCAGTCATAAAATGCAGTTTTTTTTTACATCAATTTAGAAACCTTGGGGCAGATTTACAAGCCCCTTGCACTACTAACTTTTCCCAAAAAATGACGCAAAAGTGGCGCAAGGGCCTTGCAAATAAGCCCTACAGAACGGTTTTACTGGCGCATTTCTCCTTGTCAATTTGTCCGGGGGCTAAAGATGGTAACAATAGCGCGTATATACGGGCAGACTGTCGGGGAGGGACTGCGCCCTGCCTGACTACCTCCTTTCTGCCTGTATCTACATCGCCCTCTCCTACCCCCACTCGCCACAGAAGGTAAACGCAGCATAGCATTCGAGCTAATCTCTCCCTCGCCGCTGCAGGCAGGACATTTCAGGCCAAAGTACAAGGCAATAACATTGGCCAAGAGTTTGTAAAACAGCTCTCCCCACCCAGCTCCCTATTTGGCACCCCCATGCCACCGACCAATCAGGAGGCTCCGTTCAGCTCTTCACCCTTGTTCTTACTCCAGTGCTCTTTTACTGCAGCAGGAGGTGTTGTCATCTCGCGCCGGGACGGGGGAGATAGCCCACGTTCTTGGCGGTGCAGCACCAGGAACGTACGGGCTCACACACCCTGGCAGCTCGCGGGCTCAAGCAGTACTTTCATCTGCCTTGTCCCGGATATCTAGCAAAATGCTAAAACGGAAATAAAGCTGAATGTTAGTTTTGAGTTTTCAAGCAGACGGTTGGCCGAATTGTATTTTTCTAAGTGCTACAATTCGGTAAATATTATCCAGCGTCTACTTCTGCGTATCTTAGTAGGACTCACAATAGTTAACAAAGTCCAGCAGTGACTGGCGGCTTCATGCTACAAGAAACCCGATCCTTAATGACTGCTCGCTGCTAGGCAGAATCCGCAGGAGCAGGGAGGTTGCAGCTAACCAGGCTTTACGGTCTCTCGGCGGCGATAGCAGTTGTTGCAAGTAGCGACCTCTGTTGGCCCCTCTCGAGCACTGCGTTAAAATCATCCTGGGCATTCGTTTTCCCACAAAGAAACGACAGTTTGCTTTATATGCAGGTTTAATGTGTTATGTATTTCTAGTTTCAATTTTAATACTGTATGTTAGCAATATGCCATAAGAAATAGCAAAGCAAAGACATAAAAGCACTTGCTGCATACAAATACTGCACATAAAGTAATATATATTAAATAATAGTTTACATTTCAATAAAATACAGTTCAAATTCCAATTTAAAACCATAAATATTGTTTTATCAAAGTGCATTTCTAATCCTTCACCTACCTGCTTATATCCACCATTCTGTCATCCATTAATTCTTTCATCCATCATTCAATCTTGGACCATTCCATGCATCCATTGGCCATTGTAACCATCTATCTACCCGTTTATATACCCATCATCTATGCATGCATACATCCATCCATTGTTACATCCATCGTTTGACTTACCCATCCATCAATAAAGCCTTTGAGCCATCAATTGTTCATTTTGTCCAACCATTTGTCCATACATCATCCTCTCAGATTTCCATGTACTCTGCCATCCTTTCATCCACCCATTCATCCTTTAATATTTATATTTACTCTGCCATCCTTTCACCCAACCACCCATCCATCCTCTGAGATTCCCATTTAGTCTGTCATCCCATCGATCCATCATCCATTCATACATCCATCCATCCACACATCTATCCAGCCATCCCTCAGCTCAGATGTCTTTTCAATCTGCCATCCTTTCATCTACACATACTTTCACTCACTCACCCAGCCACCCATCCTCTCATCCATACATATTTGTACCAACTCATCTACCCATCTTTTCACCCACCCATCCATCCATTCTTTCACACACCCATTCTTTCACATGCCATCCATCCTTTCACCCACTCATCCATCCTATTACCCACTCATCCATCCTTTTACCCACCCATCCATCCATCCTTTCATCCACCCATACTTTCACCCACTCATCCATCCATCCTTTCATCCTCTAGTGCATCCTCTCATCCATCTTTCTATACCGTTTCTAGGGGTCCACCTATCTTTCTTCCTTTTGGTTAATTATGATCTATCTTCCAAGCTGCAGATAAGAGGCCTATAAAAAACCCCACCCGCAGATTGAAACGGAGACATTGCCTGAATATGCACCGTTGGAGGGAAGACTACTCATAGGGGAAATAGGAGAAAAGGCAATCTCCTGTACCTATAAAACATTGATTAATAATCAACCACACACATTCGTAAACCTAAGGTCTAAGTGGGAGGGAGAACTAGGGCTCCTTGAAGATTTAGATTGGGAGGCAGATGTGATGCACCCCAGGGACTTAGCGACAAAAGCTCGCCTACGACTGAAACAATGTATAATCCCACATAGAGCGTATTATGATAGGGCCCGGCTACATAACTTTGGAAGAGCAGCTACACCTCACTGCCTTCGATGCCACACAGAAAGGTGGACATACCTCCATATACTATGGCAATGTAGAATAATCACCACCTCCTGGACCTCCCTCACCAGAGAACGTAGCTGCACACTAGAGGCACCAATGCCAATGGACCCCAAATACCTGTTGCTACGAATATTCACAGAGATAGATCTACCCAGAACCAAGTTACTCTTTGCAAACCTGGGAATAATAGTAGGGAAGAGAGACATTGCAAAGCACGGGGTGGCGTCAACTTCACCCACGTTACAGGAATGGAAAAAGGGGATGGCTCTATATAGGACAGCAGAAGAAGTAACTTACAAGGCACGAGAATGTCTGAGGAAACTTGACAAAATATGCAGCCCATGGAGTAAGTATTACGGAATTATAACTTCGGGTGGAGATCCTCAATCTCTGAATAACACAATTATGACAACACCGGGGAGATCGCATGACACCCATTGACAATTAGACTTCCTGTACCAATGAACATATTTGAAATGCTTGTATCAACTTCAATCACATGACAAGGTCTTCCGGTGTCGGCTGACGTGGAGGACTGCTTGGTGTTTGTGAGGTAGGAACGTGGGAATTGCGGGGTGAGGAGTGTGCTGCATCTCCCTGTGTGGTTAACAGCATTGATAGTGACTACGAAGAAGTGCCCCTAACAGTTAATTACTGGACAATGTCTTCCGACACAGTTCGTGAGAGGGAGGCAGCTGCTACAGAGATGTTCTCTGATGCCCCTCAAATGACACAATACTCCAAAAGTAATGAACCACCTGATACTGGGAACAACAGCACGGTACAAACCCTAATGAGAACGCTTGAAAAAAAACTAAAGCAAGAACAAAGTAAATGGTGGGAATCGCGCTCCCTACAGAGGTACATTGAAGTGGGGCGCATCCCGCGGGGATTACGAATGTTAACAGCCCCGACATATGAGGAACCGAATCCTGACCTCATGAGAGAATGGGCAGAGTGCAATTTAGACTCTTCACGCAAATTGACGCTGATCCTAATTAAATATGCCGATATAGATAGAGCGCGATTACTCACCGAGATAGACACAATCAACGAGGAACTAGAGGCACTGGCAAGTACAGAGGCAGTAGCTGATGAGATAGCAAAAATACGGAAAGATATGATGACCCGTATCAAAAAGGAAGAGGTAAAATCAAGGAAAGGAAAACCCAGAAATTCCAAAGAGATAAGGAAGATTATGATCTGGGTCAGATCTTCACTTTTGCTAAAAAATACGATGCTGTACGTAAAATACATTCCAAAAAAGGAGCACCATCACTGTTGTCCAAGACCTCAAGAAAGAATGACATTAACAGCGAGTCATCATCCACAGGCCTACTTTCATCTGGGGGCAGTGAATCAGAATCAGAGATGAGGAACCCCAGTGGAGGGGCAATAAAGAATAAACCGTCGCCAGGTGAGGAAATTAAGTTTTTTATGTCAAGCGCGCTTGGCAACGCTCAGACCAAGAATACGGCACAACAAAAACGAAAGTGGGTCAATTACAAACGAGGCCAAAGGTGCAAGGCCAACAGGAAATGCCAGAAACAATTCCAAGCCAAAAACGAAAGGATACTGGAAGAAAAGGTAAATCAAACAGTCATTAATCTTTCGTCAGTACCTCTGTCAAACGAAGAAATGAGAACTCTAAGTTTGGGTCTGACCTTTTGTCCAAAGAACAATTTTGACTATGCCAACGTCAGAATGGATATTTAAAAAGGGGTGTGCAAATTGAAGTTGAAAAAATTCCACCAAATGAGGAACACATCGAGTACCAAGGAAAACACCAAGCAAATAAGTGACATTTTAAGTCAAGACACACAACCACAACGCCAAATAGACAGTACTTTGACCGATACATTGGAAGAATTGTGGAATGACCCATCATCACAGGAACTCTCTGGTACTCCAGCTACGAGTAATTCACCTAATACCAATACAGTCTTGTTGGCCAAGAAATCTAAAGGACTAACAAACTTCAAACCAAAATCTACCTTTTCACCTATATCAGTACATGACTCAATTGATACGTTTCATGAGATCATCACTACTAAAATCAAAAAGCTTAATAAACAAATCAATTTGACAAACAAACATTCAAGTGTACAAGACATGAAATATCAACAACTAATGACGAAACTCAAAAATAATACACAAGTGGTCATACGTAACAGTGATAAGGGCGGCAACATAGTTTTGTGGTCACAAAAAGAATATCGAGCTGAAGCTCTGGGTCAGCTTAACAACAGAGAATGTTATGAGCGAACCAACATAACTACACTGAAAGCAATGTACCAAATGTATTGCAGCAAATTGCAACAATGGTGGAAAAGGGAACTTATCGGTGAAGACGAATATAAATTCCTACGCAAAGAAAATCCTACTATTCCGACCATTTACTTTATTCCTAAAATCCACAAAAATGCCAAACATCCGCCAGGCCGACCCATTATCACGGCCAGAGACAGTTTGTTGGAGAATACCTCCATTTATGTTGATTATTTTCTTCAGGGATTTGTAAAGGCACTTCCTTCCTATGCTCGGGATACCACAGATTTTATAAACAAAATCAAGGACATTATGAGGGGTGAAAACCAGTTACTCATAGCACTTGATGTGACATCCTTGTACACAAGTATACTACACAAGGATGGTATCAACGCCATACAATTTTACCTGACAGAAAGGTCGGCTGCACACTCCGAGCACAGTACCATGTTGATCAAAATGATTGAGTTTTGTCTATGTAACAATGTATTTATGTTCGACAATCTTCTATATCAGCAGATCCAGGGAGTGGCTATGGGGGCCAGCTTCTCCCCCAGCTACGCGTGCTTGCACCTTGGCTGGTGGGAGGAGCTGGTCCTCAAAACCCACTATGCAGAGACTATGAAGAACAATGTTATGGTCTGGCTGAGATTTATAGATTATCTGTTCATAGTGTGGCGTGGTACCAGAGAACAGGCAGAGGAGTTTATTAGTAACATCAACATAAATACACTCAACTTAAACTTCACAGCAACCATTAGCGATACGACGGTGAATTTCTTAGATACTCAGGTATTTGTACACAATCACAAACTGGAAACCCGTCTTCATCGCAAAGAAACGGCAGGAAACTCCACCCTGCATGCCACCAGTGCGCATCCGCGCCATTTAATCCAGAGCATCCCCTATGGGGAGATGCTCAGATTGAAACGCATATGCAGCACTGAGCATGACTTAAAGTTAGCACAGGAACAGAGCTTGCAGTGCTTCCTAGAGAGAGGTTATACATCTAAAATTTTGAAGCAAGCAATTAACAAAACCAATTTGCTTGATAGAAATCTCCTCCTAGCAGAAAAAATCACTAAAGAGAGTGGAGACGGGGTTGTTTCAGATTCAACAGTATCTAAGATACCTGAATTCCGACTAATCATGAACTACAACAGCCAACACAAAGAAATTAACAGAATAGTTCAATCGTGTTGGCCGTTGGTTCTTAATGATCCAATAATAGGACCCCTGCTACCGCAGAGGGTGTCCATTACTTTTAGTCGTGCACCGTCTATGCGAGACAACCTGGTAGCCACTAACCCAGAAATCATTGAGAAAAACGCATGGTTGAAAACTCATAAAGGATTTATACGCTGCAAAACATGCAAGGCATGCACACATGGGGTGAATACCACCACGTATTTAACCCCCTTTAGTGATCGTGTACACAAGGTGACTAAGCTCCTTACCTGTAAGACAGAATACTGCATATACGTGCTATCCTGCCCTTGTGGCTTGCGCTACATAGGTAGCGCGAAATTACAGGCACATAAGAGAATCCTCCAACACCTCCGGGCTATAACAAATGCCGATAACTCCTATCCGTTAGCAAGGCACTTTAAAGATTTTCACAAATCAAACAACAATGGCCATAGCTACTTTTTGACTGATGCAATACCAGCTAGCAGAAGAGGAGGGGACCGTGAAAGCAAGCTCAGGAGGTTGGAAACAAGGTACATTTTACAACTTGATACTAAACAACCCAACGGTCTTAACATTACGGAGGACCTCTACACATGCTTGTAATCATAAGGTAATCTACTACAGTATTCACAGTTTAACTCAACTTAGCTTAGAATCTCTATACTGCATCTTATTCCTCGTCCACCGATCATTAGTAAATATCTTTGTATGGGGTAATTGTAGCAACTGCCAACTTTTATATATCACATTCTGATGGAGCTCCAAGTTTTATATACTTCCCAACCCCCATGCCCGGACATCCTAGGTCTTCTGTCCGTAGGTTATATCTGGTAGTAGTGAGGGTATCAACTTCTTGTAATTTTATTCTTTAATCAGGCAGGATGTTTTCCACATTCAATAGAGCAAGTACAATCGTAATCTGTATATATATTAATTTATACATAAATGGATTCAGACAAAGTAATTATGTATATATATATATATTTAGATCGATATTTATATATATTTTTATACAGAATTTTATGGATTTTAGGATATATGTTTTTATATTTAAATTTAGTATTACATATATTTATTCATCACATTTTCACATTTTCTTATTGGTTCACTGACTCCAGTATATGAAATGGCACAAATCCTGTCCTGAACCGGAATATTAATTTACGTATTTATTGGAGCTTAGTAGATGATTATGTATTTTACTATTAGTTATAGAGCAGTCTTTAATACCCCATGACAATTTTTGTATTTAACAGTACGGCTAGGTATTTATGCTTTGTTTTACACTCAAATTGAAGTTCTTGTAGGGTTTTGTACTATTTCCAGTATCATCAAAACTAATTATTGTATTTTAACACAGATTTTTGCACGTGCACTTTACGGGTTTAGCACAATTTGGAGTTAGCTGGAAATGATTTCCACGTGCGTTAAACATATGAAATTACTGACTAAAAAGAGTGCCTTTTGAGTAAGGACACAAAAATCTCAAACATCAATTCCTTTGTCAAGCATCCAGTTAAATACATGTAAGTTGTGATCTTATCATACAGAATTTTTTATTTATATTTGTCCAATGCATTAATTGAGTACATATTGAAAATGTGCATTCAAGCAAATGTATCAACTAAATGTATTTTACATTTATTGATTTGTGAGGTGCTATTACATCGGCAGTATTTCTTTCAGTTTCATTGTATTGAGATGTCACGTGGTATCGTTCACCAATGTGGTTATCACTTTAAATTTGATTCACGGTTCTGTGCAAATTGTCGAGTGAACAATCGGTTGAGGCTGCGAAACGCGTCTTGACTTTGCCAGTAAAATAAAATACCTCTGAGCACTGAAACTGGGTCCGTGTCCAACTCTGCGGCAGGTGGCGCTGGGAAAGAAGCGAGCGCTTGCTGCATCTGGCAACATTATATATATATATATATATATATATATATATATATATATATATATTCACTAAAAAAACATAGGTTTCAGACATGTTTTAGTTTGGAATTAGCATTTAAAAAACCTTAGAAATTCACTGAAAAAAACCATAGGTTTTAGGGGTGTTATAGTTAGTTGGACATTTCACTCGTACAAAACCATTGAAATTCCCAAGTCATAGTTAGTTACCTAGGAAGGGACGCTTCCCGAAACGCGTCTGTCTAACAAATAAAGTTTGTTGAAAAGCTGTAAGAACCCGTGAGTGCTGCCGTTTTCTTCTACCGAGTTGGGATTGTGAGGAGAACGACGGAGCAGTGATATATATATATATATATATATATATATATATATATATATATATATATATATATATATATATATATATATATATATATATATATATATATATATATATATATATATATATTAAAAACGATGATGTATTTCTGCAAATTGCACCTTCGGCTACTTCTATTTGTGTTATATGATGGTTATATAGGAGAAAATAATTAAAAAAATATATTTTTCTTTAAAACAACCTAACTGTAGTTGCTAAAGCGGGGTGTTCACTACACCCCTGACCATTGGTGCTGGTAGAAAGCTGTCCAAGTGGTAACCGTAGGTACTGCCATCAGTGTTACCAGGGGCGTTGCTTGGTCACTAAGATGTGGGGGGTGAGCTTCAGAATTTCCAACAATGTCGCTGGCATATAATGTTAAAATACATTAAATGACAAGCCGGGCGCATGAGAGCGGCTAAGGGGGCATTGGAAAGGAAGACAAATGCAGATAGGTAAGGGCATTAAGAGAGAAAAATACAGTATTTTGTAAGATAACCAACATTGTTGAAGACTTTCAAAACGGAGAGGAAAGGTGTGTGTGCGTGTTTGTCTGTGAGTAGGTAAAAATTCCTGTTAAAATCTGACAGACACTTCACCATATCCGACAGCACCTGTCGCCCAACTATTTAGCAGAAAAGACATTTATTAGGGAGGGTGTAACACCCCAAACACGCCCCTGAACTCAAACCCCTGAGTGTTAAGTCACTGAAGTCATAGGGATTATGAAAAATGTAAGTATCACAAGATGAAGTGTAGCAAATGAGCCTTGCCCATGGAGCAGGAGAGTGGTATGGGTGTGGTCTGTAGCCAGTAGTCCATTTTAGAGCACACTGCCAGAAGTATATTACTATCGTATGGTGTGAGAACACATTTGCATGCATTTATAGGCATCACATCTTCCACTGAAATGGCCACTAAATTTGCCACACATGTAGTTTTACTGATAACAATATACTACGCACAAATGATAATGTGTGGACATCGGGTTTCAGCGAATATTTATCAATTGTGCATCACCAAGTAAAGTGTCTTGACTTGTTTTGATCATGTTAAAATATTTATTTCCAATACACTTCAAAATTAAAAAGAAAGTGCCTCATTTGTGATTCACTCAATTTCTCAAGTCCAGTATGGTTATGTTGGGGGTGCTGCAGCAATCCCTCTACGCTACTTCCAGCGCCTTTGCCTAGATATTAAGATTTTCTTAAATCAGGACATTCCACAAACATAGAAATAGGACAACAATATTTTATGGGCCAAATAGAGCAGGATGATGTGACATCTCTTACCATCATTAGGGCAACCACTTCACTCTGTAATTAAGGACACTGTTTTCAGTCTTGGGGTATTCACTTTTAAATAATTGAATACAGGGTGTTTGTCTAATTAGGTCAATGGATACAAATGAATATAACAATGCCCAGAATTATTTATGCTTTCACATAAAATCCCATGAAAGGAAACAGTGTCTGTAATGAAAACGAATGAGGTGGGCACCCTAACTAAAATAGGAAACACAGAGATTGAACGACTAAGGGAAATTAAATGCATCTTGCTTTCTACTTGGGCAGCAGCCTAATTCAGCAGTAGACCCCATGAATACTTGCCTCCCCTAGTGTTCAGTTGAAATTGGGACATGTGCTGTGTTTACTGAAATTTGCTGTCACAGATTTTGGAAAACAAGGACTATTGTGGCCAATCCAGGACACCTGGTCACTTTATTTGAAGAGGTTTTCTTGTATGATTTGTTGATTTGTGTCATTCACTGAAATCTGTGGCATCTTAGAAAAGTATACACAGTAAAGCAAATTAGTTGTAAATATCAAAAGAGTTTTAGTCATACTGCAGAAAATAGAGAAAGTTGAAAACACGATACTGTCCTCATACTGATCCCAATAAACAATTATTTCTCTAATGTGGTGGCCATAGGCGTGAAGTTAAGGTCATCAAGAAATCCTTTTCATTGAACAATTAAAATACTCTTCTAATCATGAGAGGTCCCCCTTTCTCATGGAAAAATAATAGGAACTTGTTCCTGTTTTTAGATTCTGGAAGAACCAGAATCTAGTGCCTAAATAAGAATTTATGTAAAATCTTCTGTATTAATTTTTAGGTTTCACCTGCACAGCATTTGTATTGTGCTTGTGAAATGATTTGTATTTAATTTAAATCTTAAAAGGGGCTTACACCCAGCTTTTGCTTTTTATTGGTTTGTGTGCTTGCCACTTACTTTTCCTCTGTGTCCATTGGCCATGGCATACCATTTCCTGTTGTTCCTGTGTGTTTGTCTTATCAGTCTGCTGTGGCCCAAGTACTGTTTCAGTCCGCTTTGCTGGAACTTCTTTTAAGCGTGTCAGCGCCCCTGCTTTCACTACAAAATCTACACCTTTACTTTGAAGCTACAACGCTGCCCAAGTGAAGTGGGCTCAGCTTGCTGTGCTGGTCTCAGAGGGGACCTCGTGATCCCTGTTCTTCGTGTTGGGAAGCCAATACTCCGTTTGCAACGGCACTCACCAATCCCACCGGGGCAAGTGCACTCACCAGCCCCCCGGAGCCAAAGCAGGAATCTACTCTACTGCTAAAGTGGCATCAGAGTCCGGTTATTGTTTTAAGATGAAAAATATCAGTCTGTGCGACTGTGAACAGTAAGCCATTAAAGGTAATTTAAAATATGGAAATAATGTTTTAAAGAAGGCTGTCTCTTGAAAGCAAGCATTGTTTCTTCACTGCAATGTCAGCATCTAATCAGAACTGAATGTGTTTAGACAAAATTTAGCAGTTATAAAAAATGGCAAAAATGTGAATGATATATGGTCATCAACTGTTGAAGACTTAAAAAAAAAGAGTAAGAACTAAAACATGTTTAGAGTCTTTATCCTTCTAAAAGGGCGCAGTGCCCTTTAGAGGACAAAATCTCTCTTGTTTCTCATTAGCTTATTTGTTTTACCAAAGTGGGAAGAGGGAGACATAATCAGTAAAGAGTCCAAGTTTGTAAGCATTGACTTTAAAGAAGGATCTAAAAGAGGAAATAAAGATAATTGGGGGGCTTATTGCTGGCTGCCTCATCCTTTTCCCTCTTGCTAGTAGTTGACAAAGAACAGGAGAATAATTAAGACATGGTTTCATGCTAGAAGAAATGGCATAGCACTTCATTGTTATTTTTTGGGGCTAAGCCAGTGCTATATATTATTCCTCTGCCTTGACTTGCCAGGGGTGTAGCTTCAGGGGGAGTGTTAAATGTTTGTTCAGATAAATAGTTAGGTATAGATGCTTTCAGTTGGACGTGAAGAGGTGTCTGTCAGATTTCACCAGGAATTTTTCATTCACACAGACAAGAACGCACAATACACTATCTCTTCCCTGATTTGAAAGTCCTAAACAATTTAGCTTATTTTACAAAATACTATGTTTTCTCTCACTTAGGACTCCTACCAATTCACATTCCTCTCCCATCTTACACAAAAACAATCTTGTCTGTAATGCAGCCACCATCACATCATGGCGCAAGGGTGCCTGCGTTGTCGCTCTTCTTTTCGTGCTTCTTCTATGGCTTTCCTTCCTGTTTGTCCTTCCCTGGCTCATATCCTCTTTATGATCCTTTGGATGGGCTGACATAACCTTCCACTACTCTTATTTAGGGATCTCTTTTAGTTGGCTTTTAACATGTCATGAGAGTGTGTGTTTCCATTCTCTACTTGATATACTGTTAGCCCTCCTCACACTTCGTGTTACTACTCTTCAATCCATTTCCTTTATCCCTCATGTGCTGCTTTCCCATTTGATGTCTGGCCTTACCTCACACTCTCCTTGTTGCACCCTTCTTTCATACCCCATTTTTTTTTCTTTTAATTTTTACCCTCCTTTCATGTCCCAGTTTCGCTGCAACATGTTTTTCAGCTATCCTGCCCAAAGAGTACATGATGTGACCAGAACATCCTAAACATTTACCAGATACAAAAATAAAGGTGGGCAGTGGACCTTAACAGATTGCCACACCCATACCATTATATTCCTAAAATAAGCCAATTTGAAAGGTATATTTCATACAGTGTGCACTACCCTATATGCACCCTCTGCCCAAAAGGTTGCTCCCTTCTCAAAGGGAAATCATTACAAATATTACAGCCAGAGGTGCACCACACACAAATATTTCTTTTGAAAGAATGATCACAGAAATGTTTTGAGAATTAATCATAATGAAATGTTATGGATCCCATCATATTCTTCTTTTATTGATGCTACTTTTAAGATACTGATAAAACCAGCCAACACGTTTCGTCCAACAAACAGTGGACTTCTTCAGGGCTGTAACTAAGTGAATATGTAACATATGTACACAAACTGTACAGAAATATATACTAATATGTACATAGACACATATTGCTCAATCCTATTTATATAATAAATGAGACATAATCTAATCAGATAAAAGTTATAGGAGTACCAAAGTGAAAGACCGAAAAAGAAAATAAGTCATACAATATGGTGTGAATACGCCCATAGCTTAAATTCATAATCGACAAATGTACATCCTATTTGTACTAACAGACAAGCTAGGTGTACAGACAGTCTCAAAGCCAGCAAGTGTGGGGGCTAAGGAGAACCGTGTACAGAAATTATTTGCCTCTGATCTTCATGCATCTAGGCCATCTGGCGGGCATATGTTTTTCCATTCATCATTGAAATTCACTATCCCTGCGCTAAAAATCAGCACAGGTTATAAGATGCCAGGTGCATGGGATAGCCACGTGTGGAAAAAACCAGAGGAGTAATGGAGGAAGCGGAAGGCAAGATGACATGTAGAAATGGAGCGCAGTAGTACATACCAAAAATCGCAGAGAAGCCAATGAGTAACATCTAGTCTTGTTATCAAGAGTGTGAAAAATGTCTGATAAAGGACATGAATTTCCTAATAGAAAGGGAGAAAAGAAGGGCAATAGGAGCCAAAATGAGGTGGTGGTATAATTTAACAGTCCTCGATTGAACGAATTGGCAAGTTTGCACGAAAATGGCAAAAAGGTGGCAAAAAAATTAACCGTGGGGTGACAAAGTGTATACATATCCAAAGCAAACACAAGGCAAATAGGAAGTCAAAATGCAGAGTAATGTTCCACCCACATATGGGTTAAGTGGATATTGTGGTATTTGCTCCAAATCTGTATTTCAGGAAGGGCAAATCCGCCCTTTGTAAGGTACCTATAGGATAAAAGGTCATAAATAACACCTGAATACCGATATTTTAAGATGTATATCCAAAGACGTGTCAGTTTCGAAAAACAAGGCCACAAAGATACTTTAGACACCTGGTGTCTTGTTATTTGTAAGGAAAGGGCCCATAGTGCCGTGTCCTTTGTAAAACAACCAAAACAAAAAAAAGGAAACAAATCTCTCCCATTCAGTCACATCCCTCCCATATGTTGTTACTATAATAAAGAATGTATAAGGAGCAAAACATTTATGTATAGTTCTAACTATCAAATTTTATATCCGTATAGAAGAACCAAATATAACACGCTACCACAGATTACCATTAATTAGTTAGGAGTGTTTGTTTGCTCCAAAATATTACCGTCGGTATTGCATCAACATGTAAATGAGCCCCATCGACACTGCATGTAGCAGTATCGAGATAGAAGTGGTCAGAATGATTGCCATAGTGTGAGAAATTGGGTGCTTTGATCATATGGGCATTGTCCCTGATCTACCCCATATCGATCTAATATTGTTGAAAAGGATGTTAAACACGAAGTCTAAGGGCCTGAAAAGGTAACATACTAAAGTGCCCCAAAAGGGTATGTGTGGCTGCTTTTGCCCATGGGCTGAAGTAGTCCGGTTACGTAAATAATGAAAGTAGGGGCCTGTCTGAAATGACCCATATCCAGTGCCCTAAAAAGGGCAACCAAGCAATTCTAAGAGAGCCAAACGTCCATGAGCCATACACCCCGATTGCAGAATTATTGGGACTTACTTCAATTGGTGCGGCAGTGACCAATCGGGAGAATTCCTCCTGACCTCCGATGTGCGCTCAATGCCAATGAGCCGCACCTTCCTGGTCCCACATTTTGAAAAGTGCGTGGCGCAATGAGGTGACGTGTAACGTTGCATGATGTCCGGACATAAGGATTTAAAACCAACAAATAATGGTTGGCCATTTTGAAGAGTCAGTAAAATCAAACAATATCAGGAAGCGTGTTACATATCACCTTTATATGTGTGATGAATATGAAATTGTTGTAATGTACTAATTACTCAATGCACTCTCCGTACAGAAGTTCTCCGACTCGCTGCTCAGCCTGTGATGAGGTCATACATAATGTTGAGTGGGTTTGTATTGGAAGGGAGAATCAGTTGGTGTGGAAGGGCGGAGCAGCGGGGAGGCTGCTCCTGGTGGGGCACTTTAAAGGATCTGACTGACATCTTGTAACCTGTAACCAAGAAGTGATCTTATGAATAAAGCTGTGATCCTGTTCTACATCACTTGGCCTATGTATCATTCTTCCTTGCAACAGAAATATCACCCATAAAGTTGAATTTCCAGATTACTCAACAATATTGGTTATGCACAAGTTCTTCAAGGAAAAGAATCAGGAAAGAGAAACGCAAAAGGCAGCGTGCAGCCACATTATTACTGCCATTTATAAAGGTGGCCGTGCTTCCCCAAGCCAATGTTTTAAAGTGTAACGTGACATCGGAAGGTGAGTTAAACGCGACCAAAAGGTCATTCCCTAGTGCGAGGTGTTGTACTAAAGGAAAAAAATTGATGCATGTATGGGCCATTTTACAAGCACGATAAATGTAATGAATCTTAATGACAAAATCTATTTGAGAGAAAGGAATAAAGATAAAGAGTATGGTAGGTCCTTGTATGTCCGACATATTCAAAGAATGAATGGCATACACATCATCCACAAGGAAAAGGAGATCACAAAGCCCCATAGAGCCAAAGTGAAGATAAGAAGGTGAAAGCTGGAGAGTATATGTACATGTGAATATATGATATAACTCACATACCTCTGTAGTCTTGTAAATCCCAAGCATATTTTAACAAATGGAAATGAATCATTCCACTTAGGGACATGTTTTTATTAGACATTTTTCACACTCTTGATGAAAAGACTAGGTGTTATTCATTGCCTTCTCTGCAATTTTTGGTACGTACTACCGTGCTCTATTTCTACATGTCATCTTTCTTTCCACTTCCTCCATTCCTCCTCTGGTTTTTTCCACACGTGGCTATCCCATGCACCTGGCACTATATAACTTGTGCCGATTTTTGGCACAGGGATAATGAATTTTTAATGATAAATGGAAAAACATATGCCTGCCAGATGGTCTAGATGCATTAAGATCAGTGGCAAATAATTTCTGCACACTTTATGATGGTCCTGTCATGGTTCTCCTTAGCCCCCCACTTGCTGGCATTGGGACTGTCTGTACACCTAGCTTGCCTGCTAGTACAAATAGGATGTACATTTGTCGATTATAAATTTAAGTTGTGGGCATATTCACAACATATTGTATGTCTTGTTTTCTTTTTCGGTCTTTCACTTTGGTACTCATAACTTTTATATGTTTAGCTTGTGTCTCATTTGTTATGTAAATAGGATTGAGCAATGTGTGTCTATGTACATATTTGTATATACTAGTATATATTTCTGTACAGTTTGTTTATATATGTTACATATTCACTTAATTACAGCCCTGAAGAAGTCCAATGTTTGTTGGACGATATGAGTTAGCTGGTTTTATCAGTATCGTAAAAGAAGCATCAATAAAAGAAGAATATGATGGGAGTCAGGAAAATTCCTTGCGATTAATTCTCAAAACAGTTCTGTGATCATTTTTTCAAAACAGATATTTGCATATGGTGCACCTCTGGCTGAAATGTTTGTAATGATCCCCCTAAACCTTTATTTGATTCATCCAAACCTCCACATTTCCATTCTTTCTTTTTTACTACTCAGATTTCACTCATTTATTTTCTCTTTGATTTTTTACTTGCTTGCTGACCCTCTCTTTCTTTTCCCTTAAATCCTTACTTATCTTCTTGCTTCTCTCCTCAGTACCTCCTTCTCTCACGCTTTCCTTTATTAATTTTCTCTTTATTTATCCCTTTCTTTCACCACGTAACATAGTGCATGGCAATCAGGTACCCCAGTTCCAATATTAGTTTACCATATCACTTTTAGACCTGCTCACCAAGCTAAAACGTACAACAACAAAAAAATATTTATTGCATTTTCCAATGCTGGTTACATGGTAATTCTGCCTCTGCTTCCTTAATAATCAGCCAAGAAGCATTTAGCTCTGAAATATTATTTTAAGCAATTTCTTCTCTGATTTGTTGGGTTTATATCAAAACAGTGAAAAATACTGGTTATCCTATGTTTTTTACGTGACTTGCTATAACATTACTGGTCATGCTGCTAAAATACCCACGAGAGGTCTTATTATACAAAGTGCCCCGGGAGGTGCAACAGGCATTTCTACCCACTTTGTGCACCCTTGGTGCACTTTTGTCTTACAGAAGGAGCCGCAGATATTTGTGTCCTTCTGTAATACAGATAGCGCTGGCGCCATCATCAGAGGACATTCCCTCAAGTGCATGGGGCATGGCCTCATGCATTGCCACTGCGCCCGCGTCATAAAATAGATGGGGGCGCAGAGGCAAGAAGCTGTCAGCAGGCGCACTGACAGTGTGCCACCTCAAAGTTTGCACACTGTCAGTGCGCCCCCTGATGGCAACCGTCTGAAAGGTGTGAGTGGGTCCTATGGACCCTCTGGACATCCCCATGCAGGCTGGAGCAGACACTCACTGCACTGCACCCACTTGCAAGGGGATCTCTCACCCCTCCTAAAAGTCCAGTCGGGTTGCCGTCTGCACAGTGAAACCCAGAGTGGCTGGTTCAAAGCTGTTCATTGCGTATTTCACTTGAATGTGCTGCCCCAGGGCTGCAAGACTTTGCGACTACCCTAGGGGCCGTACATTCAATATAATATGGCACACTCGCCTTGTTTGCACAGGGCGCACCTTTTGAAAGGTGCATCCAGCACAAACAAGCAAAATGTGCTGCATAGTAAAACATGGCCCCAGGTGGGAACTCTATCAATGAGCTCATTCCAAGCTTTCTGGGCTGCTGCCAGAGCTAGGGCTCTTTCTAATCGGTCATGGATTTCTGTAGAATAAGCCAGGGAGAATCTTAGGATTTGTTGGGACATGGGAAGAAGGGGAAAGTGTGAGCCCCCTTTAATTTACAAAGTTTGTAAACAAAATATAATTACAGGGGTCAACATCAAAGGATGTGACAAAGACCATCCATTGGCATAATGGAAGCAGTGTTACAAGAAATGACTTAACTTGAATGTGTACTCGTAAAATTGATACAAACTGATAACAACTGATAGTATCTGCATGTATAGCAACACCAAGAACAAATCTAGTATAATATTGGGTATTCAAAAGTAAGGAAGACAAAAACACTAGACAAGCCTTTTTGTGTCTGGTTCCTAGAAAGTGGAATAGTCTTCCCGAATATATAAGATCAAACAAGTCTGTACTCTCTTTCAGGAAAAAATAAAAACCTACCCATTCAAAATGTCCCTGTAAATCTACAGGAAACCCTTGCTAGTATCTCATAACTTTCCTTCTCTTTCTCACTAGTTCTCACCCTTGCCTCTCTTTATATCAGTTGTGGTCAGTTAACCCATGCTTGCTCTCCATTGTATTTCCTGTTACATCTAAAGCACACTGTTGTCTACATAGCTAGGACCCTGCTATGTAAATATGTCTAATAAACAAATTCATGGTCAATCTGAAGAGATCAAACAACTGCATCTGTGCAGGTAAATTGGCCACACATATACTTATCCAAACAACACACATGCAGGTCACACACCCACCACAAGCTAAATGGGGGGATAAGTGGGTCGAAGTATTGATAGGTGGATGTCCAACTTGCTTGATGAAAAATAAAATGTGTGTGCCACTCACAACCCCAGGCAATACACGTATCTTTGCAGAGCCCCATCATCATGTGTTTTTATTAATGCAGGACAATAAGTACGAAATTGCCAGCAAAAACTGGACTGGAAAATAGTTACTTCTGACATGGGAAAATATGAGAGCCAGTGGCAGGATTGTAAACTTATAAATATAGTAACCCAGCTGCAGTATTCTATACTGTTGATCCTATATGAGTCCTGGTGAAAAGTACTGGTATTATACCAGTAACAAAAAAGCTCTCTTCAGATCAGTTTCATACAGCCCCCTTTCTGACCCACTTATGTAGCACTGCACAGGCAAATGCAGAACAAGTAAGCGTTTGTTATCAACAAATATTACTACATTGAGAGCATGTAGCCACCCAGAATACTACCTCCCATTATGCCGCACAACATTCTCAAGCAGATTAATTTATGAGTGAACAAGAGAGAAAAGCATCACCAACCCGACAACTAGGGGACAAGGACAGACCTCACTAACCTTTTCACAGCTCTCAAGCCACCACTTATAAGATGACATATGCAGAAGCTCTCATTCCCCTCTTCAACATTTAAAACACTTCTTTTGATAATGAAATCTCCCCTAAACCCACTCAACATGAAACAGATCCTACCACACCTGAAAAAACACATCCTGTTCCACAGCTACTTTGCTAGAAATCAGTCTCCATGCAGCTGCATGAAGACATTCACGAGAACCACCTCTTGCACAGTTTTTGTCCAGTTTCATGTTTTGATGCAATACAAAGACTCTAATTGAACAAGGCATTAATAATCCCTCCTCATCAATGCCAAAGTTGAGAATGATTGTTGATCTAGCTCAATCTTACTACAGCTCTTTAACAGCGTCCACTGTGAGTCTGTGACCCCCATTCTAAAAACTTGACTGAGATTATCAAGCAAATTACTTCATAGATTCACTTCCTATCTGCCAAACCATCATCAACCTTTTTCATTGGACACTACTAGATCCAAGAAGCTATCAGTTACCTGTGTAGTGCCCACTAAAATTCATATTCTTCTGCATCATTTTCAACCTCTACCTGGAACTCTACTCACTGATGCTGCCATTAAAATCTATCAATATGCCAACGACACAAGCTCTACCTGAAAAATCACCACCAACAACATAGAACAACTTAGAGCTGAGTGGCAGGTACCGATCTGAATAAAAAAACAGCCAAATTCCTCTTCTTACACACAGCCACAAATTAAATCCGATTCAGAGCTGGATATCAACGTGAAGCTAGATAGATTCAGATCTCAGCTAACCGCAAATTGCTCAGATTCCATTCTTCCCTTCATGAAACACAGTACTGCCATATTGAACATCAAATTTTAATGAAAGTGAAGGCGTATCTTCCATACGTCTACTTCAGAATAACAGTCAAGCCCTTGTCATCTTTCCCAAGCTAGACAGTATAGATCTGCTCCTTTCTCCAGTAGGTGCCACTGCCTCTGTCAATAGACTGAAGAAATACAACCTTTTGCACCCACCCGAAAGAACATACATTGACTAGCCAAATGGATGTATGTGTTTTGACGCATGAAATGATAAATATGTAAGGTTATTATTATGAATAAAAATGGCTAATCGTGTCTGTACGTTTATTTTTCATTCACAGCCATGAAAAAGCAACAGATGTCACGAAAACGTGCTGGCCATATTATGTCTGCAAAATATATTAATTCAAATGATTGTCTTTTTGCACTTGTTTTTTGTTTATTAAATGATAATGGAGTATGAGAGTAGTGGTACCAATTATGCAACATCTGTAACAAAATGAAATATTATCTATATATACATTACGTTTATACAGATGTGACCATTGTAAACCACAAGCAAAACAATAACAATAACAGTGTTTTCTCAAACATATAATTTGCATTCTGGATTTAGGTAGGTGGATCTTACATTTTTGGTTATTTATATTGAATTAAAAGTGACAGGACAAGTAACCGTCAGCATAGAGAGCACTTAGCGCTGGACAGGAACTCATTACCTAGTATTTCAGTATTTTCAAAATATAACTATCATCTGCACCTCTCCCCACTGAATAGCATCATAGGTGCCATGGTCTCTGTCACTGGACTGAGGAAATGCAACCATGTACCTCCATCCTAAAGGACATACATTGACTGCCTTTCCCAGCCAGCATCATCTTCAGAACCTGTTGAATCGTTTGTAAATTAGCAAGAAACAGTACATGGTGATACCCAGCCACATCAACCAGTTAATAAGCAGGTACGATATTGCCATGCTCGAAACCAATATGTGAAAAAAGTTGTAAAACTGAAAGCAATCCTTTTTTAAAACAGAAAGGTTGTGGAACAATCTTCCCCCCTCACCTTAGGTTCAGTGAACTTTGTAAGGAAAAACTTCCTAGCTATCGTACAGGAAAGTTTCAATTCTATTAAGGACGCGGAGGCGAGGCTTAGGCTTCCAACTTTCTCCATTTATTAACTCCAGCAGCTTTACAAAAGTCCACATTAACCATAAAAACTACATTTTCCATGATTCATAGGGAAAATGAAAATCAAAAGAGTCTCACGGAGGTAGCCAATCTGGAGCAAGGATATCCTACAACTTCCCTTGAGGAAGCTCTATCCTCCTCTTTCTTCCTACGACCACATCAAGCCACTCTTCCGTTATTTCTGTTTGCCAGTGTCCGCTCCTAAGACAAATAAGGTTAGATGTAAATCTGAGGTGTGAGGAACAGTCGAATTATCCTTAAACAACAGTGACAACATTAGTGCAAATAATGACAAAGTACCATCAGAATCATTATCGACCAAAACTAATCGCAAAGGTTTTACTCACCATATGTACGTAGGTGTTCTGACAGGGTTCTACTGAAAGGGTGAGCTAATCCTCGCCTCCGCATCCTTAATAGAATTTAAAATTTCCTGTACGATGGCTAGGACATTTTTCATTCTATGACAGGACCGGAGGCTTCAGATTAGGCTAGTTCAAAGCTTATCCACCACCAAAGATCCCAGTGATACCGCTGGTTTAAAATAAAACCTCTTGAAGGTGAGTCTGAGGACCAATCTGCGGCATTAAGGATATCCTCCATCCGCACTCCTAGTGAAAAAGCCTTTGATGCCATTGCACCCCTAACAGAATGAGCTCCAAAACTGGAAGTGTCTATACCTGCCTCCTGCATTGCCCAGCGACCCTATCTCACCATCGTAGGGGGCGAGACCACCCCTTGTGATTTGGTGAAGGCTATAAACAATTGTCCGATGCCCTGTGGGCGTATATGTCGACTGTTGCCACTTCGTAGGCCTTGAGCGCTCTGATCACAAGTAATTTAGGAACATCAGGAAAAGCAGAATAAGACAGACTTTGAATTGCATTTGGTTCTTCTAGATATATTAAATGTAACTCCCTCTGGGATGAAAACTCAGCCTGTAAGGTCCAGGGCCCTCACATCAGAAACTCTGCGACAGGATATCAAACACAAAAGCATTGCTAGCTTTGCTGACAATTGCTTCCTGGACAAGTACTTATTGAATGGCCATAAACGGAATACGTTTAAAACCTTGTTAACATCCCAAAGAACAGAATCACAAGGTTCTGGGGGGACAGATAACCTGATACCTCTCAATAGTTTGCAAACCAGAGAATACTCGCCAATCAGGCGAATATCAACCGGAAGGTGACTTGCTGAGATTGCTGAACAAAATGTATTGAACGACCTATAGGCCAGACCCTCTTTTGCCAAAGAAGCTACAAAATTAAGGATGTAGACAACATCTGCCCCCATCGGATCCACTTGTTGTCGAAGACACCAACTCATCACGCGGAACGGTATCCCTTGTTAGTGCTCTCTGCCCAAGACTTTGCAAGCAACGAAGCAGCGTCTGCCGAATGCCCTGCCACTTTCCAGCGTTTCCTGTAACCGACCAGGAAATCAATTGGAGACCGCCCGTGACAAGGAGGTGATGGGGATTCCCCTGAGGATATTTGAGGAGACCTTGACCGGGGGATAGATAGGAAAATCCCAGGAAAGTTCCATCAGAACTGGTAACCAGGCTTGTGAACTCCAGATCAGGGTGATCACCACCAGATCTGCCTGTTGGCTCCTTATCAGGGGAGGATACCCTCATTGTCATCGCAAGGGGGTAATGCATAGCCCTGCTCCGCACTCCAATCCTGGAGGAATGCATCCACTGCCAATGCTTCTGGATCTGGACGCCAACTGTAGTACCGTTCCAGTTGGGCATCCAGCCAGGAGGCAAATAGGTCTACTGAGAAGGGACCCCAGTGAGATTGGATTTCCTGGAATACTCTGGGGTAAGGTTTCCACAGGCTGGTGTCCTTCTAGTGACGGGAGCACCAATGTGCCACCTGGTTTGATGACCCCGGAAGATGTTCCGCTGACAGGCATATCTGATTGGACAGACAATATTCCCAGAGGTCCCGAACCAGATTCGATAAAGCGGTGGACCTTGTCCCACTTAAATGGTTGATGTAGCGGATTGCTGCCACATTGTCCATCTTGAGTAAGACGCAACATTGGACCTTGCTCTTTGTCTAGCATTTCACAGCGAAGGAGCCTGCCATCAACTCCAGACAATTGATGTGAAGATCCTGTTCGGCAGAGGACCATTTTTCGCCGGTAGAGACTTCTCCGCAGCGGGCACCCCAACCTGAACCACTGGCGTACGACTCTATCACCAGGTCGGGATCCGAAGATGGCTCGGCCATTCCGAGCTTCCATGTGGCCTATCCACCACCGTAACTCGGTTCTGGCCTCCTCTGAGAGGGGCACGAATTGGGAGTAGGTAAGACCTTTGCACAGATGATAGCCTTTGAGGCTTTGAAGGGCCCTGTAATGAAGGGGGCCCAGAAACATTGCCTGTATTTACGAGGATAGAAGGCCTACCACTCTGGCTAGGAGGCGGTAGGATATTGTGGGTCTTGCTAGCGTATGTTTCAATTTGTGTCTGATCTCGGATAATTTGAGAGACGGAAGGGATAAAGTTGCGTCGACCGAATTTATCATGAAACCCAGGAATTGAATCTTCTGAGAAGGAATAAGGTCTGATTTTGATTTGTTGATCACAAACCCCAGGGACTCTAGAAGTGTTACTGCCTGTTGCAGTTGGACGAGCAAGTGTTGGGGACAGTGGCTCATAATGAGAATGTCATCCAGATAGATTATCAGTCATACCCCCTCCGCTCTGAGGCGCTCTACCACAGGCTTCATCACCTTGGTGAAGCACCATGGAGCGGAGGAGAGACCGAAAGGAAGGGAGGCAAATTCGAAAATCTGGGAGTTCCATTGGAATTGAAGAAAATGTCTGTGAGGAGGAAAAACTGGAATCGTAAGGTACGCATCTTTGAGGTCCAAGCAGACCATCCAGTCCTGTTTCTGCAAATGGCCCCTGATAAGGTGAATATCATCAATTTTGAAATGACGATAAATTAGCCATTCGTTGAACTCCTTGAGGTTTATTACTGGGCGGTAGCCCCCATTCTGTTTCTTCACTAGAAAAATAATGCTAAGAAAACGTCGAGGATGTAAGGTTGAGGGAAGGATCGCTCTCTTCTGCAAAAGTTCAGAAATTTCCCTGTCTATCAGTGCTATCTGATCCTGTGGGAACACCAGGAGTTTTGGGCGAACCGATTGAGTCGGTAGGTCGGAAAACTATTTGGAACCCTTTGACAGTCTGTAAAACCCAGGCGTCTGAGGTTAGCGAAGACCAATCTGCCCCCTAGTTTCACAAACTCTCATCTGGGTCGCCCATAGGCAAGTCATCTGGGAAACCAGAGGGTCCCGCCAGATCCTCCTCCGGTTTACTGGGCGCTAGGCAGGCTGGGCATCCATAAATGCCTTGTTTAAATGTGCAAAAGCGTCTGTATCCACGCTGGCATTGTTAGAGCGTTTTTGCTTCGGGTCTACAGCGCTAGTGGGTGGCTGACCTGGAGGTAGGGGCTTCTTAGACCCCCGATAAATCTTCCCTCGGTTCAAGGGGTTGTTGGCATCGTACCTGAAGGCGGTCTAATTTCCTCTCCAGGGGCGTATCACTTAGAAAACTGCCTCAAGTATGGAGGAGTCCATCATTTTGCAAAAGTGATCATCAATTGGTCGGTAAGTAATTTCCTCCTCCTCCTCATAATAATCTTCAAAGTCTGCCATGTTGACACCATAACTTATGCAGACAAAGGAGATCCGATTAAGGAAAAAACCTTAGTGTGGTATGACCAAATATATGTATATTGTTAATATAGAGGACTTTGCCCTGGCACTATTTCACCCTTCTGATATTGAGGGTAATAGCCTGCCTGGGCTGGTCTCTTCACAGTCAGTCTATTTCTTACCCGGTGTACGGGTGTTCAAGCTCCAGGCAGGGGCTCTCACGTGCAATTTGCCCAAGCGTTGAACGCTAATTCAGCTGATAGTGATCTTCCCCAGTGTGTGATAAGAGTCGGGCAGCTGAGTCAGTCTCTCCGCGATATCCTGAGCAGAAGAGAAGAGTCACCGGTACAGCGCGGGGGGGGGGGGGGGGGTAAACGTGCGAAGCGCGCGAATGACAATGAGCGCGCGGTCCCCTAGCGGCGGGCGGGCCGCACGGGGCCGAGAGCCTGACAGTGAGTAAACGGCCGTGTAGGAGTGAGAGACACTCCCGTGACCGTGAAGAAAGGGAAAACAGAAAATGTTAGCACGTGCTGCAATCAGGAAAGCAATTCAAACGCACGCATGCAGGAAAACATGCGAGTTAGCACATAAATACAGAATATAAACACCAATATCAGAGGAGAATCAAAAAACACTCATCTTGATGGTGCTGGACCAGTGAAGAAAGAGAGAAAAGAGCGTCCTCAAGGGAAGTTGTGGGATATCCTTGCTCCGGATTGGCTACCTCCGTGGGACTCTTTTGATTTTCATTTTCCCTATGAATCATAGGAAATGTAATTTTTATGGTTAATGTGGACTTTTGTAAAGCTTCTGGAGATAATAAATGGAGAAAGTTGGAAGTCTAATCTGAAGCCTCCAGTCCTGCCATAGAATTCTATGTCAGGACAGGAGGCTCTGATTATGCTTTCTCATTTCTTTAATGAAATGCTCAGCAGCCAATAAAACAAAACTACAAATCCCATGAACACTTGGGAATGACCATAGAGATTACACTATATAAGGTCCCTCCAAACACTAGTCCTTCTTCCTCTTTCTTTGCTGCTCCGCAGCCAGTTAAGTCTATTTACCTCTCTTATGCGTGTTCATGCTTATTTACTGAGGTTTACTTTGTCATTTTGTACTTGCCTTGTATTCCGCTGCTTTATCTGCTTAGCGCGCGGTGTTTGTACAAGTTTGGAGCATCTCGGCTCCGTTTTCGTATTTCCCGCTTTGGGGTTGTTTCGTCCGTTTGCGGCGTGTTCTTGGGAGCGTGTGTTCGCCTCCCTGCGCCTGGCCGCTTGTGCCCGGTTGCCTTGTGGAGCGGGAGTAGGGGTCGGCGGTTCCTTCGGAGAGCGCGAGCGCTCTCGAGCCGGTGCGTTGAGGGCGGCAGTGTCGCGCATGCGCACTGTGACATTTCCGGCTTGAGGCTTTGTTTACCTCACGCCGGTTGAGAGAACGAGCGTTTCCAGAGCGCTCTCGCCCACAGCCTTCAGCCTTTCGACTCCGTTTGACGCCGGAGCACAGGAAAGTGCTTTGGTAGACTTATTGTTGTGCATAGGCTCTGCCTAGAGTGACTGTAATTCGGCAGGCTTCACTCCCTCCACGTTCAATTGTGTGCTTTGAGTCTGGTCTATTCCTACTCTCTTTGGCCTGCTTTGGGGTTCTCACTCCCCCTGCATTGTATCTGTGATACTGTAAATTGCTTCCAGTCATCTTGTGGGCTTTGAATTGTTGCACTTCAGTGCAATGGCGGAATATTATGACGCTGATGATGACTGTTTTTATGGGGATGAGGAAGGTGATACTCTTGGTTATGATTTGGTGGAGGAGCTGGATAAAGGTGTCCAGCTTTCGGTTAACAAGGCGCTTGTTCGTGCCATAAACCCACTTAAGCGTCATTTAAACCAGTATGCGCAGCAGCAGGGCTGGTTGCCTGCCTCGCATAAGTCCACCAAATCACCTTTGAATCCTCATAAGGCGGATTTTCAAAAGTTGGCAAATACTTTGGCCACTGGGCGTTCCAAATCTGCGCCACGTGCCACTGATGACTCGGATAACGCTCACACTTCCTCTGGACAGGATTCACCCCCGCCTCAGAAGCGTTCCCGCAAAGAACATTTTGTTGACGCACCAGAGCGTCCGTCTCTCCTGACTTTCGAACCTGCGGACAGTGTCCACCCAAATTCATCCTCATGGTTGCCTTCCCCAGCTGTGGCGGCGTACATAGAAGCGCACATTCGTCAACCCTTTGACGCTTCTGTTCGGGCCAGGCTCCGATCTGAGTGCCCAAGGCCAGATCTTGCAGACCACCTAGCCGAGACTCCGGAGGTAGATCCTATGATGGTCACCTACCTTAAGAAATATTCGAAGGACCCTAAGAAGGGTCTCGACCGTTCCTGGAGGTCGTGCCAGGATAAATTGCTGGACATGCTTGGTCCTCTTACCAAGATCCTAGATCTCGGCTTTCAGGCCAAAGAGGCCTCGGCTCTTGTGAACCCTGACGAACTCATTGAGTGGGCACAGAGGGCTGTGTGCCAATTAGGTAATGTTAATTGTGCAATCTCTTCGGAGAGGCGTCGGTCCATCTTGCTGAAGTTGGATCCGAAGTTAGCGGAACTGTCGTCTTCAGAGTCGGGTCCTGAGGCGCAGGGCCTGTTATTTGGTCAGCCCTTTTTGAAGGAGCTCACGAAGTTTGTCTCAACCTTCAGTGGCATAGATAAAGCTCAGGCTTCGTTGCGCCGAGCGATGCGTCCGGTTTTTGCCAAGGCCGGACGAGGGCGTGGACGCTCGTTCGGCCGTGGGTCGCACCAACAGTCCCAGCGGGGAGCCCCACAGCAGCAGCGTGGTGGAGGATATGATTCCGGATACTCCACTCGCGCAAATTTCTACCCCTCCCGCAAGGGAAAAGGCCAGTATGGCAAAGGCCGCTCTGGAGGACAGCAAGGCCATTACCAGGATTCCGGCGCTACAGGTGAGCTTGATTCATGCTTGCGATGTGATGTTGGGGGGCAGAGTGCAGTTTTTCCTAAACAACTGGCGTATGATCTCCAGCGATGCTTGGGTGCTAGATACTGTTCAAGGATTCAAGATAGAGTTCTATCACCCAATGCATCAGACCCGTCTTCCACCTCCTATGCTTTTTTCCCGTCACTCTCAGGCTTGTCTGTCAGGCGAAATCGAGGTTCTCCTCAGCAAAGGAGCGATTGTTCCTACCGAACGCCATCCGAAGGGCTTTGTCAGCTCAGTCTTTCTGGTCGAGAAAAAAGGAGGCGGATCTCACCTAGTTCTCAACCTGAAAGACTTCAACAGCGGGGTGGTTTACAGACACTTCAAGATGGAGGGCATCCATCTTCTGCGGGATCTCCTTCGGGAGGGAGATTGGATGGTCCGTCTGGACCTGAAGGATGCATATCTGTCAATCCCGATTTACAGGCCCCATCGCCGATTTCTCCAGTTTCAATGGCTGGGGCGTTGGTACGAGTATCAGGTTCTCCCGTTCGGCCTTTCGTCGGCACCATGGTGCTTCACGAAATTGCTGAGGCCGGTTGAAGAGCATCTTCGTTCCAGGGGAGTCAGACTGATCATATATCTGGACGACATTCTTTTGATGGCGGATTGTCCTCTCAAGCTTCTGCAACATCTGGAGTGGTCCATCACACTCTTGCAGTCTCTAGGTTTTCTAGTCAATGTTCCGAAATCGGTTTTGGTTCCCACTCAATCTATCGATTTTTTGGGTTTTCAGATAGATTCGGTGACTTGCCAACTTCTCTTGCCCAATCAGAAGCTCCGTTACATCAGGAGGGAATTGACGTCTGTTATTTCCAAACAGACTGTGTCGTTGAGGTCGTTGGCACGTGTGGTGGGTCTTCTAGCGTCCTCCATTCAGGCCATCTTTCCAGGTCCTCTGCATTACAGGGCGATGCAACGCCTGAAGATTCAGCATCTCTGGAAAGGCCTCCGCTATTCGGATCAAGTTCCTCTTTCGGAGGAGGTGCGGGGGGAGATGCAATGGTGGCTGGACCACATGGAGGCCTGGAACGGTCGAGCCCTGTTCAGTTCATCTCCGGAACTGGTGATCGAATCAGATGCCATTCGGTGGGGTTGGGGAGCCCGTTGCGGGTCTGTCTCGACGGGGGGTCGTTGGTCGCCCCAGGAGTTGTCTCTCCACATAAATTGTCTGGAACTCCTGGCGGGTTCCTTTGCGATACGGTGTTTTTCTCCCCTACAGACGAGTTGTTGCATTCTTCTCCGAATGGACAACGTGTCCGCAGTCCGCTATGTCAACAAGCTGGGCGGGACTCGGTCCAAGATATTAGCGGAGATCGCCAAGGATTTTTGGCATTTTTGCCTCCACCGGAAGATCACGGTTATTGCAGAGTATCTTCCGGGTCGCAACAATCAAGTTGCGGATTGGCACTCCCGACATCTTCGGGATTTCAGCGACTGGAGACTTCATCCTCGAGTCTTCCGTGCCCTTCTTCGGCAGTGGGGCCAGTGTCACCTGGATCTGTTTGCCTCTCGCCTCAACGCGCAACTTCCCCAGTTTTACAGCTGGAGACCGGATCCCTTAGCCCTGGCCACGGACGCTTTTCTTCAACAGTGGCCATCGACTCTTTGTTACGCGTTTCCCCCGTTCATGATGCTTCCCAGAGTGCTTGCTTACACCAAGCGGTTTCGAGCGGAGCTGATTCTGATTGCTCCCTTGTGGAAGGCTCAAGCGTGGTTCCCGGTTCTCCTGGAGATGTGTTGCGCACCTCCCCTCCTTCTTCCCCAGAAGTGGAATCTGTTACAGAATCCTCTCGGAGATCCGCATCCCCTCATTCTTTCCGGCACTCTCCAGTTGCTGGCATGGCGAATCTCGGGGATCGTTGGTCGATCCCTGGCATTTCTAGCGACGCTGCCAAATTCATTAGTAACGCCTGGTCTCCCAATACCCACAAGCGGTATCGAGGAGCTTGGAAACGCTGGTGTGATTGGTGTGTTCAACGGGAAGTTGATCCCGTTTCAGCGGATGTCAGTCTAATCATTAATTTTTTGACTTCCTTGGCCACTTCCGGTCTGGCTTATCGGACCGTTAATAGTTTTCGTTCTGCTATTTCTGCGGGCCATGTCCACATTGATGGTAAACCTGTTGGTGAACATCATTTGCTTTCCAAACTGCTTAAGGGGATTCGTCTGGCGAAACCCCCCAGACCGAAATATGTGTCTTTGTGGGATGTTTCGGTTGTCCTGAGGTTTTTGGAGGCTTGGCCTTCTAATCTTTTGTTGTCCCGTAAACAGTTGTCTGCGAAACTGACCATGTTGCTGTGTCTGGTATCTTGCAAGCGTGTTTCGGATATTCGCGCTTTAGACCTTGCGGGTCGCAGTTTCACCCCTGAGGGTGTTACTTTCACTCTCTCTAGGAGGACTAAATCCAACACTTCCTCCATAACATATCCTTCTTTTCCTGATCATCCCAATCTCTGTGTTGTCCAGTGTTTGAAGGATTATGAGGTGAGTACCGCTTCTTTGCGTACGGACATGCAAGGTCAGTTGTTGATCGCCTTGCAGAAGCCTTTCCGTCCTGTTGCACCGGCTACTCTGGCTCGCTGGGTGCGCTGGCTCATGTCTGAGGCGGGCATTGATGTTTCTGTATTTGGGGCGCATTCTGCTACAGGGGCCATGGCCTCAAAAGCTTATTCCATGGGTGTTACTTTATTTGACATTATGAGAGCTGCAGACTGGTCTTCAGACTCGGTTTTCAAACAGTTTTATTATAAACCAATTGTTAGTGTTGCTTCTGTTGTGGTGGACGAGCTTTAAACAAGCATAATCAGAGCCTCCTGTCCTGACATAGAATTCAAAATTTGCAAACATTCGTGACAAGAATTTTCAATTCTATTAAGGACTAGGAGGCGAGGATTATCCCACCCTTATTATGACTATGTTGCATTGTTATGTACTGTATTATAGTTGCATATTGTTGCAGATCTATATTTCCTTGTTCTTTCCCCCCCCTGACTTGCTTTGATTTTTTTTTTTTCTCCATTATTTGGATATTACGGCTCTGTATCTTTTTCAGGTTCAGATCAGAAATGATGTGGTTGATCTTCCTCGAGAGTCTCCTATGTCTCCTAGTTCTCGGGCCCAGGATTCCTCCATCATCTGCTACAGGATCCTTTGGATTTCGGCGGCGTGTTTGGAACTGTTGTTGTTGCTCTACCTGGGATTGTTTTTCGATGTTGAACTGTTTCCCCAAAGAAAGAGGAAGAAGGACTAGTGTTTGGACCTTATATAGTGTAATCTCTATGGTCATTCCCAAGTGTTCATGGGATTTGTAGTTTTGTTTTATTGGCTGCTGAGCATTTCATTAAAGAAATGAGAAAGCATAATCCTCGCCTCCTAGTCCTTAATAGAATTGAAAATTCTTGTCACGAATGTTTGCAAATTTTGAATTCACTCTTCAGTCTCACTCCAACCACCCATCTCAGGCAGAAGGCCAACAGCTGTGATCCTGTCATTAGCACCTGTGTGATTGGTGACCTGTCAACTGCTGTGAGCTCCATCTTCACATGTGTATGTGTATGTATATATGTGTGTGTGTGTGTTAGAGAGACACCCATCAAACTCAACTCCAATTGATGGCCCCTGGCCTGTTCTGGGTCCCTATGCGCACTGACTGAGACCCAATGATTCCCTCTAGATGCTGCGTGAAGTCAGCATAGATTACTTTTATTTATTTATTTGAGAGTTTTAATAGGAACGTACATAACCCCAGGTTGTCAGGCTTGGCCAACCAGAAGTCACGCTAGCAATGGTATCCTAGGTCAGCTGTTAATAACCTGTGGTCTGCAGAACCCCAGGAGTCTATGGCACCTACTTATGAGGTCTGCGACTGTTAAGACTAATTCATAATATTAGAATAATAATAATAAGGTATAAATAAAAAGCAAAATGTAAAATTACATTTTTTAATGCTCTGTATGTGTGAGGCGATTTGAAATTGGAGGCTAAAAATGAAGTTGATATCCATAGCTTGATTTGTGGGAATAGCGCAAGTACAACAAAAATAATCTAGCATGGATGATTGGTAACCTTCACTGAAGCACCGGTGTGCTCCAACAAAAACAGAGCATTTGTAGCAAAAACAGGTAGCAATATACTTGAGTCTAGTATATCTCTCCATCTTTTAGTAATAAAACAATTTTGAAAAGTTCCAACCTTAATATTAAAATAAAGTTTAGATTTTGTATATTTTGAGTCTGTGAATTAAATAAAGTATTTAATATTTTGTGTGTTTCTTTTATTTATACATGTTTCTGTATATTGTTTTGAGGACTGAGTCATAGAAATGTCTTAGTCCAGAGGCCCCATATTTCAATAGTGATTCCTTGGGGGTCCACAGATATAGAAAGATTAAGATGTGCTGCCCTAGAATATAACACAGGAAATAAGCTGATAAGCCTAGTTTTAGGGAGCAGAATGGGAGATGTATGCAGGGAGGCTTGCATTTCCAAAAGACAAAAAACAGCTTTGGGCTAAACCCACCATCTTGTGCAGCATGCACACTTGGAGTTGAATGGACTCCTGCATTCACCCATCTTTTCACCACAAACAGATCCACATTTAATACATGTATCCTTCATGAATGTCTGAAACAAGAAGAACTAAAAGACTGCAGTTATGGTGCTTGAACAAACCTTTTACTGGAAGTAGCTGGCTAGAACCCCACCAACTGGTTGAAAAATACTCAAGCCCCTGACTATAAACACATAGCCATCGCTGTCAGCAATGCATAGCTAAGTGGAAGTGCTGAAGCCACTCTCACCAAAGAGGGTACATTTTAGCTGCCCCGAATATCAGAAATGAGCTCTGATTCCTCAATAACAGCAAACAGGAGAGCCTCCAGTACGCTCATAGAATTATCAAGTTTACTGTGGAAAAGAAATAGGGATGTCCAGAAAACATACAAGGGTCATGCGGAATAGCTTCACAAACCGCACAGAGGACTTTTGTTCCAAATGGTATGTTCCTATGGTAGGTGAATGTGTCATCTTATGTAAATTGTGGGTGAATAGTCTTGGTGTTTGATGAGTGAAACCATTGCTGAGGAGAAGGCTATGTATGTATGAGGTAATTGGTGGTAACAATTCCTGTTGGGTTCCATGATTGTCACATTCCCCTACAGAGTATTTTCTGTTTCCTGCTAAGCTATTATCTTCCCCATACTCCTCTCAGGCTGTCCCATTTAAGCTCCTCTTTCAATCAGAAGACATTAGGAAATCTAAACAGTAAATGTTAACTTCACTAAAAATAAACACCACCACTGAGTTCACATGTATGTATTACCTTTTTAAAGCAATTTGTCCTTCAAGAGATGTGATGTATTTAGAAATAATATTCAGACAACACTGCATTCTGGAACATGCAGTATCAAATTTCCCATTATTCAAGTGTGTCCCCAATGTCCACGATACAGGTGGAAAAGTGTCTCACTTTGATGATGTCAAGCATCATCTAGATATTTGATTAATTATCAAAGGCAGTTTATTTCTTAGTCTCTGAGTTATTTTACCCGAAGTGCTTAGAAAGTTTGTGTGCTTTTAATTAGCCCAAATTACCCTGCGAGTTTATTGCGCTTTCTGATCACTGCACTAGAATGTGCTGTGATGCCTTTTTTTAGGCTAACATATTTTTATTAATGATATTTTATAAGTTTATGCTTGCACTATATTATTCTGAGAAGACGCTACACGTTGCTTGTTTTTAGAAAGCCTTTCTCGCTATGTAATCAGTACACTCCGTTCAAGGCTAAGAACACAGAACAAGATATCCTAGTGCTTGCGTTGCCCTTTCGAAGACAGCTTCTAACATCTAGAAATATCATCGCATCAGAGCTGTACCTCTAACACTGTGATTTGTATTATATAAATGGTGTACTGGCCTTCAGAGGGCATAGGGGCACTCTGGTCACTACTGTCCATGAACTAAGCCTGCATTTGACTTTCAGCTCTGCGGACGTTGAGATTCCATCCTGCAGAGAAGAATTGCCAATCCCACTTCAGGACAATCTCCTGGCCAAGGTATCCAGGTAAGAGGGCTCAGGCTAACCTTAGATATCGGGCAGAGGGTACACCCATTATGGTCTCAGTGTAGGGATAGTGATAGGTAGAAATATAAATATAAAAGGTGCATGGTTGAAATGTTCATTCTTTTCACCATGGTCATAATGCTGGTTACATTGCTTTGTTTTATCTGACTAATAATCACAGTTCATTCTTTCTATGCAAGACTACAATTGTTTCAGTAGATGTATTGAAAATGTAATCATATTTTTCTTGTGTTTACCATGGGCATGCTTAAGTAAAGAAGGAAAGGGGTAAGATCTGTTTCTTGGGGATCAGAGTGTCATGTTAGAGGTTGTCAAAATCACCTGCCACCCCAGGAAGGTTAGGGATTCGTTGAGGCACTGTGAGCTAGCTAGTCTCTGCATTATAAAGCTCTGTCATCCTAATACACAGTCCTACCTTTTCTAGTGGGAACCGTAAAACAAATGCAGAAAGAAAGGGTAGTTGGAAAAGCATTAGAGGGTGGCAGCTGGCCAGTGTTCCGCCAGAGCAGCTTTCTCTGGTTAGGGTGCCTCCGGCTAGAATTCTATTGACATGGCTGAATTTATAAGTCAAAGCGGGAAAAACAAGTGGAAACCCTGTAAAGTTGATATTGTTTGCTACATAAATATTAAAACATCAATGGCAAGAAGACATCAAGAAATGCCTTCAAAAGTACAATGGCGATGCCTAAAGTAATCCCAAATTATTTTTAAAGCAAATAGAGGCATATTTGACAAATTACCAAAAGACCACATGGGATTTTATAGAAAATCATATGTGAGTGCCAGTAATATGAACAAATAATGGACTACTATTTTTCTTGTAAAAAAGGTTGCATCGCTAGCTTCGATTCACAGAATACCTGTGACCACCATCTCTGTTTCATTCAATAAAAAGTGATCCCTAGCAAAGAAGGAGAACATGGACCTTTGTTTTAATGAATACTGTGATATAGATGTTTTACTGAATTTAATGTTTTGCATTGGTGGAAACTTGTACTCTAGCTTGTATTCCAGCAAACTAGGCCTCTGACTCCATTTTACTGTGAATTTTCATTGTAAAACGTGAATAGACTTGCATTTCCATCTATCATTAGAATAAGAACTAAATGTGTCCCACAGAACTTTCAGCTACTGTTCTGAATAAAGTGTATACATTAAAGGTTAAACTTAGCTGTCCCAGGGAGAATCACATATCATGTCATTTTTTTGGGTCCATGTTTAGACAAGGCTTGTGAGAAGCTCTAAATAGTAGATTTATGAGAATCATGTTGAATATATTTAGTTGTACATGTTTCTCTTTTTCTGTATTCTGATTAGTTTAGAGTCTGTGAATCATGTACCAGTATATTGAATGTATGAAATCCTTTGTTTAGAACCATATAAATGAGTGTGATTTTTTTTTTGTGAAGAGAACTCCTTTTCCTTTAGAAGACGAATCTACGCTGGAATTCTTCCCCATTTTAGACCCTGTGTTTGCTGAACTGAACTTTACAGAGTTCCTGATTGATTTAGTATTTTGACTGAACATTGCACTCTGGTTTATTGATTAATTGATTTTGACTACACTAAATTCATTCCTGTATGACCAAAAGTCTTAGAATGTAACCACTAAGGATGAGACTTTATTGTCTGTCATTCTTGTGGGACCAAATGTGTTCTACATTTCAGTTATTTGAAATTGCCACCCTTAACTTCTTCAATTGAGCCGGTCTAGCAGGGAGCACTTAAGTCCCTCTAGTGACTATATCACTCCAGATCCATGGAGGAGACACGGTAGACATTGCTGCTGCAGTGTGAGGTGGGATGGTGGCAGGTCTTGCCTGTAGCTCTGCAGGACCTGCACAGGGAATAGGCGATAGCATGGCAATGGTTGGAGACTGTGACCTGGTTTTAATCTCGATCCCTCACGCTAGAATCCACTTTTGAGGCAGACAAGATGGGCAGGGCTGGGGGCTGCTGGTGTTTAGGTGGGTCTGGTGTGCATGGAGTTGGTGTAGCATAAAAGGGCTCTGAGTACTGGGATGAAGTCCTGGTGCTGAATCACTGTCTCTTCTTGCCTGATACACATTGGAGAGCCCTTTTGAAAGTGGAGGGGAGACCTGAGAGAAGGGGACAGAGGCACTGAGGTGTGAGACCTGGGAGCTTTCTTTTACCCCATCTGCACCCCATCTCCGCCTCCCCCGTGGCTCTCAGAAGAGAGACAGAATATGGTGGGGACAGATGGGAGATAGTGACTGAGATGATTGGGGGTGGGGGCGCCTCCTATTGAAGAATCTGGAGAACCCTCTGTGGTGGGAAAGAGGTGAAAGCCTAAGAGATCAAAAGGGGCCTTCCTCCCCACAAGATGTACTAGCACAGAAAAAGAGTGTTGTGGCCAGGAGGAGAGACAGCAGGCGTGAGACGCACCCCACCAGCAGACCGTGTGCAATGACTGCAGTGAGGAGAGGTACACCACCATAATACAGGTCATTACCAAAAGGGAGACACCTTGAAGGTGAGGGGACAGAACAGGGAAAGTAGAACTAAAGAAGAGACACTTGAGGAAACCAGTACAACAGCGACAGAAGGGATCTGAGCAAGGAAAAACCTGATGAGAGGCAGACTTCTACATGGCAGAAGAGAGGCCCAGCACAAATCAGCAACCGAAAGCCTTGCAAGGAGCAAGTGAAGGTAGTTGCAGAAGGGTGGTACACAGTACCAACAGACACCTACGCTGCAAAAAGCTGACAGGCCATGGTGAAAGATAAAGTGGTAGTCCCACAGAACCATGGAAGGTTAGACAGATACACCAGAGCCACAGATTGAAGGGAAAAGTGTAGATCAGCGAAAAGGAACAACCACCCCAGGAGGTGAAAGAGGAGCGATGGAGAAAGGGTCCACAACTGAATTGATCCTGCAGGCAATAACAACTTGCACTGCTTTGGAACACAAAAGCAGTAAGAGGGGATAGAAGTGGCCCTGGTGCTACAAAACCTCCACAAGGTGGTGAGTCACAACAGTGGAGGGGACAGTCTCCATACTGAAAATCTCTTTATTGTTTTTGAATACAAACAATAAGAAAATCAGTGTGTCACCATCAGTTCTAATTTAGGTTTCATTGACAGTGTTGCGGTCTCTTTATGTTTTGCTGAATAAAATCTCCTTTGATATCCCATTCCTTGGTCTCCCCCCATAGGTTTGAGTTGTGCTGGGTTTCCATCAGTCCCACCTGGTTCCCAATAGCCTCCGTTTTAACCTCCAAGCCCCCCATACCCTTTCCTATTTTTTTGGACAGTCCCTCCCCTGATACACCACATTTTCAGCACACATGCACCCATCCATGTCTGTTTTTCATTCAGCTAGGTCTGGCACTTCCCAATCCCCCAATTTCAGGGTGATATTATGTTTCATATACCACATAACACCGTGGGTCTGGAAACCGGGTAAAAGAGTAAGCAGGCGAGACCAAGTAAGCAGAATGTATGTCAACGGTTTAAGGTATCGACCACCTTAGGGAAAGAGGAGAAAACTGTGTTGCTCAAAACCCATCATTCACAATTCGTGAGTTATCATCATTTGGGTCTAGCCTCCTCTTGATTAGGGTACACAGTCTGGGAGAATGACTGGAATACCCTCAGCTGTTTATCAATCAGAGGATGGCTGGCCCGACTGAGCATACCATAAAACCCATAGGCATAGACTCTTGCCAAGTGAAGAGGGTTCGAAAACAAAAAATAACAGGTGCAGCGCTAAACAATACGAAAAAGGTGTGTTAAAAATGACTAAGGGAACTCCATAACAACTTTATTCTCAGAGTGCCCCTGTCATGATAAAAATCAGACCGCTAACTATTGAATTCAAAAGTTAGACGATAAAGAAGGTCGACATGTTTCTGCCCTCACTAAGATCTACAAGTATTGGGGCATTCTTCAGGACCAATTAGCTAGAAAATATAAGTAGCTGCTGCTATGAAGTGAAGAACCAAAAAAGTGCTAGGTATACAATAAACGGTTCATATACTCTACCGACATTATCCAACTTGGCTGTAGTGGAACAAATTGTCGGTCACCTGCAAAACAGTATCCATACATTAAAACAATACTGGTCACACCGCTCATGATTTACATTGCATTGCTCGGCCCCGGTGGCATTTGTTCCTCCTAGGACAGGGAGGCAGTTTTATACGCCTACTCCCCCACAATGGTGGCCACCCGGCCCTTTCGACTACATCCAACCTCCGTTTCCGGGTCAGGCATATCCTTTTCCACCCTATAACAACTTTGGTCAGCAGCATTTTTTAGGACAGGGCCAAAGACGATCCAGAGGAAAGATGCTGGCGACACAGCCCAATGTACATTGGAGTCCCCCGCCGTCGTCACGGACCAGGAGCAACCAGCAGGAACAAATGCCACCGGGGCCGAGCAATGCCCGAGTCTAATTGTCAATTTGAGTCGCCGGACTTTGAATACAGATGAGACACTAGTCCTTGAAAAGGGACTAGGTTTTGTACCTACTTACAAGGGAGACCCTTTTGAGACCAGGCAAGAACTTGCGGGTTTCTTCAGGAAGTTAAGACTACGATCCATTTTCAAAGACAAAGAGGTCGACCCCATAGAGGACATGACAGATCGAAACACTGGATTGCGCTCTAAGTCCACCTTCAATCCTCCTTCCAGTGTGACGCGGTATTAGAGGATGCAGAGAAGATCTTTCAGACAGACTTCCGACAGTTTCACAACCTTACCAAACAAGAACGATTGGCACTCTCCACCTTGGCCAATGACGTCTCCATCACGGTGAAAACCGCCGATAAAGGTGGGGCGACAGTGATATTGGATTCGGATATCTATACCGCAGAGTGTAGGCGTCAATTGAATAATAAGAAATTCTACCAGTGCCTGAAAATGGACCCCACACCTAGATTGACTACTTCCATCAAAAAACTAGTTGAGAAGGCTTCCGAAGAAGGTTGGATTACTGACCAGGAAGCATCTTTCCTGATCGCTCGTCATCCGGTGGTTCCTTATTTTTATGTATTGCCAAAAATACATAAGGGGATTTCCCCTCCACCTTGGAGATCCATTATTTCAGCTCTCGGCTCCCTTTTGGAACCCCTCTCACCTTTGTGGATTTCTTTCTGAAACCCTTGGTCAAACTCATGCCCACGTTCATACAAGACACTAAAGATCTACTACGGATTCTGCGTGACATGCCCTTCGACGAAGACCAAGATTTCGTGGTCTCATTTGACGTCGAGTCATTATACCCTTGCATACCACAGAATGAAACCATGTCTGTCATTGAGAGTCTTTTGGGTACCATCAACTGGGAATACATCACCCCCATCCACTTTATAATGTCATGTGCCACCTTGGCAATGAAGGAGAACTTTTTTAAATTCGAGAACGACCTTTTTCTTCAAGTGTCTGGCACTTCCATGGGCAGTGTTTTTGCTCCTTCTCTAGCCAACCTATGTGTCCATCAATTTGAGCAAACTGTAGTGCTACTCGAGAGCAATCCATACATTGGTCACATTGTGACATGGAAACGTTATATAGACGACGTTTTCGTAGTCTGGAGAGGGTCAGCCACGTCCATTGATGAATTTCATTCATGGTTAAACCAACGAAATGCCTTTTTTAAGTTCCCATGTGAATATTCCAAGTCCAGTCTGCCTTTCTTAGATCTGCGGATATATCCCCATCAAGGTTACCTTCACACTGAACTCTACAAGAAACCTATGGCAAGAAATTCATTATTACACTTCCAGAGTTACCATCCGCAGGCCCTAAGAGAGAACTTACCTTTCGGGCAATTTCTTAGAATTCGGCGCAATTGCTCAGAAATTACAGGCTACAAAGAACACGCCAATCTATTGTCTGCCCAACTTCGAGATCGTCAGTATCCCAAAAGGTCAGTAAAAGCTTCCATGAAGAGGGCCTCCAACAATCATAGAGATGCCCTTCTAGAACCTCGAGTTACACCAGCAGCAGACACTTCCTCGCAGAGAATGACCTGCGTCAACACCTTCTGCAGTTACTCCAATGCCCTGAAGAAAAGCCTACTGAAGAACTGGAAAATTCTTAAAATCGATGGGAAGTCACTACCACCACCACTGTTTGCCTTCAAACGTAGTAACAGCTTAAAGGATCAGTTGGTGCACACTCGTCCTAGGGAGAAGACATCCATTACTGAAGTGAACCTATGGGGTCTTCCTCCAGTGAAGGGACATTTCCCGTGTGGTAATTGTTCTCTTTGTCCTTTAACCAGCCATCAGACTGAGGTAGACATTGGCACCTCTACTCCTTGGTCACTGAACAAACATACCAATTGCAATTCTGACCACGTTATCTATTTGATAACGTGTCCTTACCAGAAGAGGTACGTGGGCATGACCTCACGTAGAATCAAAGTCAGAATCTCCGAGCGAGCACAGGAGCACCATTCGGTGTAGAAAGAGTGCGACCAAGCTCACGAACCATTACATAACAGCAGGACACTCTGATACCGATCTACATTGGGTTATTCTGGAGAAACCATACATTCCCTCTCACGTATCAGACATCCAACAATTTCTATTACGTAGAGAACAAAGATGGGTGTTCAGGTTAAAAAGTGATCGCTTTGGACTGAACGACGAGATACCGTGGTTGTCCTTATAAAAGCATTTCTTACTGATCCACACATCGCAAGGGGTTAATCTCTGGTGCCTTCAGGGTCTATTGTTTGACTCTTAACCCCCTAGGACCTTACATCATGCAGGTTATTGCCTGAGATAGAGCTGACAATTATTGCCTGGGCTGGAGCTGACAAATCACGAAAAAGGTGTTAGTTGGGATCACTCTCTTGAGCATGCAACATTACAACAGATCATGGTATGTTACGGGATTAAGATCCTTGACACGTTGTGCTGTGGATTGGCACAATGTAAGCTCACAGACGGGAAAGAGTTCAATTTCTTTCTCTTTAACTTTTTTTTGACTTTGTTAAAACAATGACCCTCGACTTTGCTGCTGGACACTGGCACAGTTTACAGGCGGGAGGGTGATTAGCGTTTCACTATTATTATAGCAGTCTCTTCCCCATGCGCCCAGGAGGAACACTGTTTCAATGTACATGCGCACATTACGGCATGTTGGCGAGCCGTTCCTCGGGCAGTAGGCTAGACACCTTCTCGAAGGACCCGCCTAGCTGACTTATACACGAAAGATGGCCGCCGTCGGTACCTCCGGTCTTTGCTCATAGACCGCCCAGGGGTACCGACGGACAGGTAAGGCCAATACGTGTTTGTCTAATTCAGTATTGAATACGCTAAGAGGCTGGGGATTGTTTGAGAGAGACATACGTAACGCGTGTATGGTTCGAGCGTTCGCCATGTCTACGAGCGTTCCTTGATCCTCACGTGGTTTTTAATTGTTACCCCGAATATAATCATATCTAATTCGGTAATTGAATATGTAAAGAGGCTGGGGTGTGTTTGAAATTGACACACGTAACGCTCCTGTATGGTTCGAGCGTTCGCCATGTTTGCGAGCGTTCCTTGATCCTCACGTGGGTTTCAATTATTTACCCTAATATAATCATAGCGGGTATCAATGTCCCAATTACTGTTTAGCGCCATGTGCCTATTTATAAACTTCGCCGACAAGAGCAGTTAGGTTCACATGAGTTCTGCTGATCACTTGGTGGCCACTTCATTAACATCGATAGAAATCCTAATGAGATAACACTAGTGTTTAAATCTGCTAGCACCAGCATGACAACGAGAGATAAGGTTGTCTAAAGCTCCTCACTGTCCCCACCCAGGACGTACCAGTGAGGCTGGCTGGCTCTAACAATAGAGCTTTTTAATTCCCTTGGGAGTTTCTAGTTGAACTCCTACAGTCAACATGTATAGTTGGATAAGGCAGAGAGATATGAGAGTGTTTACTGAGGGTGCCGGTTGGTGTCATGAAGATTGCTGTAATAGAAAAGTTTACCGTTTGCATAATGATCATGGTTCATACGAATTTCTATTACAGAGCGGGGCCCCCTTCCCTGAGTAATTACCAGGTAGAGGTGAGGGTGACACCCAACTTGTGTGGGTAAGTGCACATACTATATGAATTATATAGATGGTTTTGTGATCATGTTAGATCTACTGTTAACAGTGCCTCTTATATGAGAGGTAATTTGTGTGGTAAATCATGAGAGGTGTGACCAGTATTGTTTTAATGTATGGATACTGTTTTGCAGATGACCGACAATTTGTCCCACTACAGCCAAGTTGGATAATGTCGGTAGAGTATATGAACCGTTTATTGTATACCTAGCACTTTTTTGGTTCTTCACTTCATAGCAGCAGCTACTTATATTTTCTAGCTAATTGGTCCTGAAGAATGCCCCGATACTTGTAGATCTCAGTGAGGGCAGAAACATGTCGACCTTCTTTATCGTCTAACTTTTGAATTCAATAGTTAGCGGTCTGCTTTTTAATCATGACAGGGGCACTCTGACAATAAAGTTGTTATGGAGTTCCCTTAGTCATTTTTAACACACCTTTTTCGTATTGTTTAGCGCTGCACCTGTTCTTTTTTGTTTTCGAACCCTCTTCACTTGGCAAGAGTCTATGCCTATGGGTTTCATGGTATGCTCAGTCGGGCCAGCCATCCTCTGATTGATAAACAGCTGAGGGTATTCCAGTAATTCTCCCAGACTGTGTACCCTAACCAAGAGGAGGCCAGACCCAAATGATGATAACTCACGAATTGTGAATGATGGGTTTTGGGCAACACCGTTTTCTCCTCTTTCCCTGAGGTGGTCGATACCTTAACCCGTAGACATACATTCTGCTTACTTGGTCTCGCCTGCTTACTCTTTTACCCGGTTTCCAGACCCAAGGTGTTGTGGTATATGGTTGTTACTTAGGGGTAATACACCTTGCTGGTCTTTAAACTTACCCTGAGACCCTCCTTAATGTGTTGTGTTCCGTGATATTATGTTTCACCACAATCAGGCTCAATGCTGCCCGTAGCTTGGAGTATTTCAGTAAGTCATACTCTCCCCCAATAATCAGTACAAACCGCTTCGCGGTTCCTGCAATTGGCACTGCTGTCACTCATGCCATGCATTCTCCAATGCCCTTCTAGTAGTCCTGTATCTTTGGACATGCCCAGACTATATGAATGAAGGAGCATTCTTGATTGACGCCCCTTACACACGTCTTTGAGAGGGTCTTCCCAATTTTAGGTAGGAGAATTCTAAAATAGTATAATTGTGCAATATTCTAGGTTGAATAAGTTGAAACCCTGATTTATAGTGCTTTCTAGAGGGCTTTGCGTTGCCTTTTCCCATTCCTCCTGTTCTAGCTCCTCTACATCTTTTTCTCAATCTGATCTAAGATTATGAACGACGCCTGGGGAGTTATTGGTTATCTTTTTATAAATCAATGACACCATACCCTTGGTCAGTGGGTCTGCCAAAAGCCTGTCTTCCAGGGGAGTTGGTTCTTGCAGTATTGCCCCTGGTCTAAGGTGGGAGAGTAACTGGTGTTTTGTATGTACCCGTATTTTTGAGTGTCTGGTAGGTGGTACTCATAAGGGTCTCAAACAGTTTCATGTTTCCCTCTTTCCAGTTTGAAGATACCTATTGTGTCCCACTTTGTGAGCCATTACAGGTTCCCCACCTCCCACAACGCATCACTGTACATGATGGTGTTTGTTCCGTCAGGGTATCTTTCAATCCCAGATATGCTGTTGTCTATTTCGAGACTGATTCTACCGTATACGTATGGGTTAGTCCTTTCGCTTTAGGTTTTGTTTTATAAAGTAAAACAGGGAGGTCCCCAGGTCCCATTGCATATTTGTCCTCTCTCTCCACTGGTTCCTTTTGAGCAGCGAACACCCAATCATTGACTACCCCTAACTGGGTAACCGAGTACTATACTTTAACGTTTGGTAGGGCTATCCCTCCATCATAAAGCCCCCTCATTAACTTCTGTAATACAATGCTGGAAGGGCCTCCGTCCCGTCGCAACAATCTTGTTTCCACTTCCAGGGTTTTGAAAAATGATTTAGGGACCTAGAAGGGGGTATTCTGTAAGGCGTATAGAAGTCTAGGGAGGGCCATCATCTTGAACAAGGCTGTTCTGCATAGCAATGACAGTGATAACGCTCTCCAGTATTTCATGTCACTTTTAAAGCTCTCTAGCAAGTGGCACAGATTCCGCTGAAGGAACCTTTCCTTGTTTCTGGTTATATATGCCAATGTATTTAAATCACTCCGTGACTATGGGTATCCCACAGTTTGGTGGAAGTTGTGGTGGTCCCCCAGCAAGTGGGTATAATTAGGATTTTCCCCAGTTTATCTTGCACCCTGAATACTGACAAAAGGTCTTAAATATTTGAAGTATTCTGGAAATCGTCTGATCTGGTTCTGCCACATATTGGAGGACATCATCAGCAGACAATGATATTCGTTCTTCCCAATTGTCCATCCAGTGCAGGTCTCGGGTAAGTGGGTCCTGCTGAATCCAGGCCCTAGCTGCTCTAGTGCTAGAGGTAATATCAGAGGAGAATGCGGGCAATTGCGAGAGATGTTGCGCTGTTAACTTTTAATTATTACAGCAAGTGGGTGGTGGTAAAGGACCCTTACCCATTGCACATAACTAGGTTCAAAGCCCAGTTTATCTAAGACTCCAAATAGGTACATCCATTCGAGCATGTTGAATGCCACTGTGGCATCAAGGGACATCAATAATGTTTATTCTTGTATTCTATCTGACAGTTCAGGACCCTGTACAAGAGTTGCAGATCAAGGGCCTGATTTATATGTTGGCAGTGTTTATACTCTGTCACAATAGCGACAGACTTTACATACTGCCAAGATAATTGTTCGTCCACCAGATTAGATTGCGAGCAGAACTTAGGTATGGCTATGTCACGGACTACTCCATCACCGTCATAGCCAAACCTCTCCAACGACCTGATGGAGTAAGGGCTGTTGGAAAAATGGCTGTATGCCAACGCCAGGGAAAGCCCTGCGTTGAGGGAGAGTAAAATGCAAATAATGCTCCTTTGTCATGGGAGAGGACTCCTATCGTTAGGAGAGCATTACTTTTTTTATTTCCCCCAAAAAATCCTGTTTCTGGATTTTCTTTTTGAAAGTAAAAAAAGAATACTGTTTGGTGCAGAGCTGCATCATGCTAACGTAGCCTTGTATGAAACAGCTATATATATTGACAGGAACTGCTTTGACGGCAGTCCCTGCCAATGCAGTATAAATGACCACCTGCTTGGCGGTCATTTATAAATATGCCGAGAGGTCCCTCCTCCATGGGGACAGGTAATTTACTAAATACCCCATGTGGGAACGATTTGTGGGGTGTCCACCACAACATAAATCAGGCCCTACCATTTGGTCACTCTGTTGGGCGTGAAGCCCAATTGTTCTGGATGGATCGGCATCAATATTACTCTCTTTAACCTTTTTTATAGCACTTTAGCCAGTATTTTTGCCTCTAAATCAAGCAGTGAGATTGGTCTGTATGATGTGCATTCTTCGAGTGGTTTGCCTTCTTTTGGTATAACTACTTTCATGGCTAGTCTTTGATCTAGGGGGATTGAGCCTTTGGTTTTGGCTTCTATTAACATGCAAACAACAGGTTCTACCAGCTTGGAAGACATGCTTCTGTATTAGAGTTCAATGGGTATACCATTGGGTCTCTGTGCCTCCTAATGGCCTTAGCAATCTCGGTCTCATCTATCTACACTTCTAAGAATTGTCTATCTTACACTGAGAGGCTCGTATTTATATGTCCCTGAGGAACTGCTGTATTTCTGCTGCGGTTTTTGTGATGAAGGGCCTGTATAGCTTGGCGTAGAAAATGGCAAACAACTCCGCTGTCTCTAAGTTCCCCCTCACCAACTCTCCTTCCATGATCTTAATTTCTAGGTTCATACATTGGAACCATATAAGTGTATCTAGACTGGGAGACATTCTAGGGACATAGGGGATAAAAGAGTTCTCCCAGCTACATGAAGAATTCAGTCTACACAAGAGACAGCACTTTTAATGCTTACAACTCAGCACGTAATCAGTACACCTAGAACATACCAGAGGTGATTCTGGTAGGGGATCTGGGGAAACATGTGGTGTCCCTGACCTATAAAATGCTTCTACACAACGCCCCTAACTCCCTGCAGAGACTTAGAGCAAAATGGAAAGGGAACCCGGAAACGCAAGAAGACACTGAGTGGGAAGACAGGTAAACTTAGCCCCCACCCCCACCCCCACCCGAAAGGTAGAAAACCAGGAGAACTCTAGCCTGATAGAATTCAAGATACTACACAACGCTTACTCAAGATGGGTTTGGCTCCATGTAGTGATTGTCATAAATGACCAATGAGGAGGGCCTCTTCCTTCAAACTATTATATTAAGCTCTAGAGTTCAGCAGGGGTTTGGGGTAGAGATAGAAAAGGGGCTATTGAATGTTTTTTGGAGATGGAAATAAGCTGATTCCAAAATGTGCAAAAATGGGAATTTTGAAGGACGCAGACCTATAGAGACATAAGCTAACAATGTGTATGAGGTATTTGATGGTCACAAAATGGGACCTCAAAAGAGTTTGGGGGAACCAGGTGAAACACACAAAAACAAGACTTATAGATGTATTGCTCTCTAGAGGAAGCTTAACTTGACCCCTCAGAAACACTAATCCCGAGTCAAAGGGGGGGGGGGGGGGTTATGGGGGCACAGTGTGTGAAACAAATTGAGGGTCACAAAGACAATGGGGAAAAAAAACACGGATTGCGAACAGCCGGCCTGACAGAACCTTGCTAATCCTTAATGAATTGCGCACTGCTAAATACATCCGAAATGCATGTTCTGCCTGCTGGCCAGCCTTTTCCTTGATATAAAACCAATAAAAACAGTTTATTTAATAAAATGCGAAGAAATACACCATAATTTCACTGTTTGATGCCACCTTGGTTTGAATTGCTTATGGCTTCTCTATGGAACACCGAATGGGGGGTGGATGGGTGAATATTTCTCTGCACCATGACATAATTGGTTACTTCCAAAACAAAGCTGGCAAGTGACCAGAGACACAGTTGTTGCACTGTTATATGGCCAATTAACGTCCTGCTACCACCCTACATCATAAAGAAAATAGTATATATATTTTTTAAACAAATGTGTGTGACATAATCGAGAGCGTATGCAGCAACTCCCGCACCCCTGTTTCTTGTTCCTCTGAATGCAAAAGACTAAAGCCACACACAAGACGTCATTGCTTTACGGTACTCAAGAGTGTTGTAGCTCTGGCCATGCTCAGGTGTATCTCTAACACTCGTATGGTCTCTCTCCCCTGGCATGAAACGTTATTTGCATTTTAAGGGCATCATAAATTCAAGTGGCTGACTTTATAGTGACGCTAGTGAGCAATTAAATAGTTTTACTTAGAAATCATAACCTTGCATATTTATTATGTAGTTTTTGCTAAAAAAAAAGCTTTGATATAAGAAAAAGCATAACTAAAGCCAGACACTACAACTAATAACTAAACTGTTACAGCCAAATGAATTATGATTTCGCATTAGCACATTTAGTAACCGTATTTTTACATTTGCTCTTTCAATTAATGTTATTGAACAAAAAAATGTAACATTTGCCCTTCGAGTAAAAACTATTAAACACAAAAAAATAAGCACGTTAAAAGATAAAATATCTGGTAAGCTGATTTTTAGCCCTTAATAGTTTTTAACTTTGCTCTGTTTTGGAAACATTAAGGAACATCCAGGAAGTAATAAACTGGGAAAGAAAGATTATTTACATGCACCTTCACTTCCATTGTAGTGAGAATATTTTATGGAGAACAAATTAAAAAACTAAATATAAATATTTAAAAAAATTGTGAAAGGAAGGTGTGAGTCACCTTCTTAAATAAGGAGAGTTGACACATATGCATATGTTTGAACATACATTCATACACACCGTTGGATTACTTTCCATAACATTTCCATGGACCAATGAGATTTTGTACGCTGATAAAGCTCGGTTTTAAGCCCATTAAAATTGCTAGGAATTTAGGAAATAAGGCTAACACCATAAAGTGTGCATGAACTTTCAGTGCCCTATTGTGTCACTCTACTTATATTGCATTTCTATTTTGTAAGAACTTTTTTTTAACCTAAACCTGTTGTTCTACCACAGGAACGGCGTATGAGGTTTTTCACGGGTTCATTTTCAGCACTTCAAACGTCATACGAGGCTGAAGGGGGAGGGGAGTGAGGGATTCCCTTCACCGAACCTGGTGATGAGAGGCAACAGTTGCTGCCGAGACTGAGCGTTCCCCCGCCCTCCTCCTTCCGCCCAGCAAGAGCGCCCACAAATCCCCCTCAGGCTGAGGCGGTGCCGACAGCCAGCTGACAGAACTGTTTAGTCAGCAACCGCCTGGGAGAAACTATTCTCCTCCCCGTTCACCATCAGGCCCTTTCTTGCACACGAACCGAGGGCTTGAAGCAGCTACTTTTCAAACAGGTCTGGGAGCCGTGCTGTGTCTGCTCCTCCGCCCTCGTTCCCCTGCCTCACCCACTTGAAACCAGGCAGAAGGGCAGCCAGCATCTCGGCTTCCAACCTACCACTTCCTTCATCTTCTTTTAGAACATTGTGTCAGACAGGACCACGTGTTTCACTCTCTTCCTGAGTTACTTCAGGACAGCGGTGGTGATGGAATAAATGTGTTCCCTACCTTCTAAGTCTAATGTCCCCTTCCCCCCAAAAACTTACAAAGATATAAATCCCACGAAATTATCTGATCGATGATTAGCTTTATAATTTCATTTATTAACAAGCATTGGCAAACCAATAGATTTTGATTTTAGAAAAACTGATGCGATGGTTAATTTTTGTTGTATTTTGTATTACAAGCAAGTGCAAACCAAAAAAACAGAAAACGTGCTAAAACGTGGCAGCCGTACGATTGCAGCAGAAAATTCTAAATTTAAAATAATCATCTCGTATAGTTGTAAAATGGCAGTGCGGGTGTCTGCCTGCAGACATATGTACTTAATCAGGTATAGAAACCCTTTTTCATTTCAGTGTAAATCATAGGAAAATATCCCTGTTAGTGCAAAGAGAAGGTACTGTTGCCAATAAATTACTATAACCTGGAGACAGTTTAAACACGCAAGGCGACTACAAAAATAACAAAATAATGGAAAATAACATTGGCAAAGTACAGTATAAGTCCACCATCCCTGGCACTGAAGTGTGCTCAAGTTATCAGACAATATACCATCACTCACAGTGCAAGAGAGCCAATGGGTGAACTGGCTGGCCCATGTTGTAGGATGCAGTGGGTGTAGCATAATGTTTATGACATTGAAGCGAGCTGACCCAAAGTCAGTCAGTCTTGTCTGTGTGTCTGTATGTCCGTCAGTTTATTGATCTAGTTTGGGCTTATGATTTTTTTTATTTCAAGTGGCTGGTGAAGCTTAAGGCCATAACTAAACATGCATGGCAGAGATAGAGAGTATGTACCCCAAGTGTATTTATCAAATGTTTTTTCTTGAGCCACTCCTTTCCTTATAAAAAAATATATAACGTATATAAATATGAATTATGACTCATTATCAAGATGAAGGACGTGACTGTGAGACCTGATGACTGGGAAATAGGAATGCAAGTTAAGAGACCTGTGTGCCTCATTGTATAGTCACAAAGCATTCAGGGTGTTAGCGATTTCAAATAAGGAAGTTTCCATGTCATGTTATCTTATGTTGAAAATAAAAATGAAGCATGTTCTTGCGTAGTGGAAGGTTCACCAGTTATTTTGCTTCATACAGTTATCTTTCTTAAGAGACTGCTAGTTGCTAGATTGCTAGTTGTGGGTTTTCTCAATGGTGGTGGCTGCTAGCCTTGCAACCCCTAATGTGCCTTGTGTGTTCATTACAGTGCTTTAGTGTCTCTCATCTTTAGTTGCAGATTGTTTCCTGCTGGTTGTACTGCTTGGTAATTAAGGGAGGAATAGGGCATTGAAAAACCAAAGGTGGTGATGGACGGAGCGTTGACAATACAAACACTCACCCCCAGTCAACTGATCTGGGTTTAATCCATCACAGTTCTTTAGCTCACTCCGCCACCCCAGTTCAGACATGGCCATATGCAAATCAGTCTGACCCTGTGCCTCATGGGAACAGTCCAGCCCGAACTGCCAAGCCATGTCTTCCCTGGACCGGAATCAAGCTTCCCAGGACCGGTTTCTAGCATTACAGCCGTCTTCAGCCGGGCTTGCTTGACTCCAGTGGCAAAGTGAGCAAGGGACTCACGTCTGAGCATACCCTGCCAACTTAGGGCGAACAAAGAAAAACCAAAGGTGGTGATGGACGGAGCGTTGACAATACAAACACTCACCCCCAGTCAACTGATCTGGGTTTAATCCATCACCGTTCTTTAGCTCACTCCACAACCCCAGTTCAGACATGGCCATAGGAAAATCAGTCTGACCCTGTGCCTCATGGGAACAGTCCAGCCCGAACTGCCGAGCCATCTCTTCGCTGGACCGGAATCAAGCTTCCCAGGACCGGTTCCCAGGAATAGGGCATTGTCATCTCTCAATAATCCGTGCACATTTGTTCATTTGCTCTTGTGCTACATTTATACTGTGTATGTCTGTTTCTCCTGTCTCCTGTAGGATTTTCTGTACCAAGGGACTCATACAGGACGTAGGGTCTTGCAACCTGCCGCAAACCTATCTCAGTTTGTTCTGTGGATCTTGTGCTTCTGTTATTGTGAGCATTCCAGAGTATTTATGTCCTTAATATGCCAACTGATTCTTGCTGGCTCTGGGTTTCTCGTGGCAGCCTTTGTGGGGCATTGTTATTTGCAACCTTTTGGCCATTCTTGTAATTCTTATCAGATCATGTATTCATTTCATTAGTTTCCTCTCTCACTTTGTGTGTGTGTGTGTGTGTGTTTCTGCATTTAATGTGTAATCTGTTGTGTGCTGGTTGGGGACAGGGGCCCAGAACATATAACCTTCCATAGATCTAAGCAAGTGTGTTCACTGAAACTCATTTCATATATGATGTGGGTAATTGGTTTTCAAATTTGTGTCTGCTTACTGTAAGTTTTGCAACAATGAGGCTTCTTGGAGGTGGTGGAGTGGGGTAAGGCTTTGCAACCTTCTATCATATATGTTTGTGTGATCAGCATGCCTTGAATTACTGTGTGTATTATGGTGTTTGTTTCAGTACTTATTTTGCACACTGAAGGACAAAGAATGTAGGATTGATGCACTGCTTGACAACTGCATGACCATTCACACATGCTTTACAACCTCTTGTGCAGCTGCAAAGCACCGAAAGGTTATAATCTACTCTAGACATGTGATAGCCAATTGGGAAGTAGAAGTGGCCCAAGGTGGTGTCGTGTACTAGCTGTCTGAAGGGCCATGTGTGGCACTCCCCAGTAAGAGGGCAGTAGTCTGAGAACGGAAATGAAGTAACAGAGGAAGTGGAGGGTAGAGAAGAGCAATGCGGCTCCACGACAAGGTGTTTCTGGTGACAAGTCTTTCAAATAAATAAGCCCCTGTTTGTATTTTAGGTTTAAATCTGTACACTAGCCGTTTCAAAAAAAGAAACCAAAAAGCCCACATCAGGGCCATGCGTTGCACTATATATACCAAGCAAGAAACACCATCGGGTAGGCATTCAAACAGATCTATCCTGTTACAACTGGATGAACACAACTGCTTTGAAGATTCGAGTATGTGTTTCCTCAATACATCAAGAATAAACCAGACACTGTGTCTAATAAGCCAGTAGAAAAACTGGGACAGAAGAGGGACAATAGAGAGAGAAAAGGTAACGAAAAAGGTACAGAAGCCTTCATACTCTACTTCCGGGGAGAACTCCCAAGCCCAGAGGAGTTTATATTCACCCTGGCCCTTGGGGATAACGGAGATCTACTGATCAACCACACAGCCATCCTTGGCTCTTGTTCTGAAGTGCAAGTACAGAAACCTTTTCTCTCAGTAGACTCAGCTTTGACTGGTAGTACACCAATGCCTGATGCCCTTTCACTGCGTGCCACTCCTTGATGCCCATCAGTTCCCTCTTCCTAGCCTGGGTCTAAGGGAATAAAATATGGAAAAATGACTGTTGCTTGTCTCCCTTCAGCAGATCTTTATCCAGGCCTGTTGCCAGAAGTATATTTTTATGAAAGAGTGGCCCTCAGCTATGACCAAACAGTAAAGCTGTTCTCTATAGGTGCATTCTTTTGCAAATACTGGTTGCACCACTAAATATGAACCCCCAAAATATCATGGTACAACAATAATGAGGTCAGAATGTTAAAAGATAACTATATATAGGGAAGTTTAGATTTACTACTCCTAACTCCACATCTGCATGCCTTGAAGATATATTTATTTATTTATTTATTTGCAGAGTTTTATATAGCGCTGGCTAGACCCGGAGGTATCAGAGCGCTTTACATGAGGATCAGCGTGTTACAAGTTACAAAATTAAGGGCCATATGTATCAAGCTAATTTTTAGTCGCAAACGCTGCGAATAGCAAAAAACAGCGGTTGCGATAAAAAATGAGCTTTTCCGAATGTATGAAGTAAAATTTCCTTGCAAAATAAGAAATCGCTAAAATAGCGATTCCTTACGTTGCAAGAGCCTGAATTCTGCGATTTCCCTAGAGATTCCTTATTTTGTGATTACCTCGGTTAGCAAAAATCGCAAATGGGGTAATCACAAAATAAGGAATCGCAATGAAACGTATAAAAAAATCGCAATTTGCGAATTCTCGAAAATCGCAAGTTTGAGAATCGCAATTACCACCAAATGGGAGCAGGTGGTAACCAGGTGCAAACTATATAAGGAGGCCCACAATGCAACAGACTTTTACCACAATGTCTGGGCTTTACATGATAGCGAGGAGGCTGCGACTGAGAGCTGCTGCGCAGAGGAGGAGACGCCAGGAGAGGATATTCCGTGCGCGCATTTCCATCTTCAGCGCACAGAGGAGGACATCTACACACTCTACAGGCTGGATGAAGAGAGTATCCTTGACTTAATTGAGGAACTCAAACCCTTCCTTGAACACCCCACAAGCAGGAGACAATCCATCCCCACCCACATCCAGGTCCTGTGCTCCCTGCACCTCTTGGCATCAGGCAGTTTCCAGGGGGTGATAGCCACAGCAGGAGCGGTGTCACAAAGTGTTCTTTCGTGCTTTTTCCATGCATTCCTTGATGCCATGGTACAGAGGCTGCCCCCACCACATTCACTTCCCAAGCACCCCACAGGCACTACACCAGACCAAACAGGAGTTTTATCAAATTGCCCAATTTCCCCATGTCATCTGGATGCATAGATGGGACACACGTTGCAATATCCCCCCTCCCAGAATGAGTACGTGTTCAGGAATCGCAAATCTTCCCATTCCCTGAACATGCAGGTGGTGTGTGATGCCAAACACATCATCACGGACATTGTTGCCAAATACCCTGGCAGCACGTACGACTCATGGGAAACAACATTTACAACGCAACTTTTACAACGAACTACCATTACAACGAAACTTTTACAACGCAAAAACTTTTACAACGCATACCATTACAACGCAGGATTTTACAACGCAAGTACCTTTACAACGCATACCATTACAACGTAAGTATTGGTAAGTATATAATTAATTAAAAAAAATTATATGTTTGGGTTTTTGGGTAAAGGGGTATTTTTAGGGTTCAGGGTCAGTTTTGGGTTTTTGGGTAAAGGGGTATTTTTAGGGTTCAGGGTCAGTTTTGGGTTTTTGGGTAAAGGGGTATTTTTAGGGTTCAGAGTCAGTTTTGGGTTTTTGGGTAAAGGGGTATTTTTAGGGTTCAGGGTCAGTTTTGGGTTTTTGGGTAAAGGGGTATTTTTAGGGTTCAGGGTCAGTTTTCAGTTTTTGGGTAAAGGGGTATTTTTAGGGTTCAGGGTCAGTTTTCAGTTTTTGGGTAAAGGGGTATTTTTAGGGTTCAGGGTCAGTTTTCAGTTTTTGGGTAAAGGGGTATTTTTAGGGTTCAGGGTCAGTTTTCAGTTTTTGGGTAAAGGGGTATTTTTAGGGTTCAGGGTCAGTTTTCAGTTTTTGGGGTACAGGGTTAATTTGTAAAAATAAATTAAAATTATATTTAAATTAAATTAATTAAATAAAATTAAATAAAATTTAATTATATTTTAATAATTTAAATTAATTTTTATTAAAAAAATATTTTTAGGGTTCAGGGTCAGTTTTGGGTTTTTGGGGTACAGGGTTAATTTGTAAAAATAAATTAAAAATATATTTAAATTAAATTAATTAAATAAAATGAAATAAAATTTAATTATATTTTAATAATTTAAATTAATTTATATTAAAAAAAATATTATTTACTTACCTATATTTACGTTGTAATGGTATGCGTTGTAAAGGTATTTGCGTTGTAAAATCTTGCGTTGTAATGGTATGCGTTGTAAAAGTTTTTGCGTTGTAAAAAATTCGTTGTAATGGTAGTCGTTGTAAAAGTATGCGTTGTAACGTCATACATCCACGACTCATACATCTTCCGCCACAGTGGGATACACCGTAGACTCACAAATGGGGAGTTTGGTGAGGGCTATCTACTAGGTAAATGCATTTGAACAGTGGCCACACTTGTTAAGGATAGCATGTGCAGGACAGTGTCTAACCATATACCTTCCTCCCCTCAGGTGACAGTGCGTATGCAGTCCGTGACTTCATACTGACGCCCTACATCAATCCAGCCAATGCAGCGGAGCGGCTGTACAACAGCGCCCACATTGCAACAAGAGCCACCATTGAGAGGACATTTGGGATTCTCAAAAGCAGATTTAGGTGCATACACAAGAGTGGAGGGGCACTACAATACAGCCCTGAAACCTGTTGCAAGATAGTGGTAGCATGTGCCATGCTGCACAACATCGCCACCAGGAAAGGCACACCGGTGGAGGTCAGTGAATCTGACACATCAGATGTGTAGGGGCCAGCTCCAGGACGCATGCCTGCCGGTGTAGTTGGTGCAGCTGCTGGGCGCCAGAGGCGGGATGAGATCACGCGCAACTATTTTTAGGTAAGAGAAAATGACACAATGCTATATTACAATTGTCAGACTGTGTTTTTATTCCTTAACATCAGGATTGTTAACGTCACACAGGCTGAGTGAAACACAATGTCCTTCAGAATGTCCAGCACATGTTCATGCACAGTGCAAGTCTCCCATCAGGGGCAAGTGTCCATGCGCAGTGGGTAGCTGCACCCATCCTGTGGTCCCATGTATGTCTCCTTACAAGCGGCGCTGGCGGGAGGAAGCTCCTGTTTGGGGATGCACAGTGCCTCCTTCACTTGGTTCACTATCCCTAATGTTACGGCCACTACGGCGCTTATCCATGGTTGGTGGGGGGGTTGCGCTGCTCCGTACTGATAGAGCATCCTCATCAGTTGGAGTCAGGACTCCTGGCCCTGTAGTGCGGATTGCGCGCAGCTTATCCACAGCCATAGAGATTTGGAGCAGGGCCCTTGCCATGTCCTAGCTGTTGCGCGCCACCTCGCGCTGCATGCAGATGCTGCGCCTAGCTAAAACATTGTTGGAAGAGGACAGGCGGGTCACCGCCCGTGTGTACAGGTCCAGGCGCTGCATCTCCCTACGCCTGGCTGCACGGTCAGCCTTGAGTTCGGCATAGAGTGCCTCCATGGCACATGTCATGCTCCTGTAGCCTGCCCTGACTTCCCTTTGGAGTGACTTTATATTTTTGCTTGCAGGGGCTGTACCTGCAACATGTTCAACTCAAGACCGGCAAACACGGACCCATCCCCTGGATCTACAGCACTTGTGGCAGAACTGGACCTGCGCCTGGTTGGGACTTCTGTCATTGGATCTGCACGGGGGCGCTGTTGTGGTTTTGGCTGTGTGGTATCAGTTTGGCCATCGCCATCAGTGTCCTGGCCCTCGTCCTCCAAAGGGGGTAGTGGTCGTACAACATTCCTCCTGCGGCGCTTGGGGGGGTTCACTGGGCTAGCCTCGTCCTCACTTTCATCCTCCTGCGCAGCTGCTGGTCTGGTAGGGGAATTGCGCTGTCTCCCACTGCCTGTTGTCTGATTTGCAGTTGATGCTGTGGACGTAAAAGCACACATTTATTTTCTGTTCTGACTAGCACTTGACAGTTATGAAATTTCACTTTTTGGCATTACATGTATCTTTTTTTTACTTTCATGATGTGCACATGCATTTGGGGACTGGCTGGGTGTAAATGCACCACTGTAATGTGCATGTGACTACATCTCCCATAATGCATTGCAGTGTGTGCTTGTGTACCTGCACTGAACTTTTAATTTCATCCTGCCCCTGGGTCGCTGCTGGGTGTGTGGGGGTATTTGGGGTGGGGTCAGGGGTGTGATGTCATGCCTCTTACCTTGTCCTGGTCCCGGGGGGTCGGAGCTGTCCAGGTCAGCCACACCCATGACGCTTTCAGGAAGTAGGGTTGCCTCCACCAGTTCCTCCAAAGGTGTTGAGTCAGTGGGAGTGAGGTCCCTGCACCAGTCTTCCTGGCTTGCTCCAACCTGGCAGCCACCTTCTCCTTGGAGCGCTGGCGCATGTCATACCAGCGCTTACGCAGGTCCTCCACACTCCTATGTGTTACCCCAACAGCATTCACCTTTTGTTGGATGTCTGCCCATATGCGCCTCTTCCGTGTCTCAGGCACCCTCAGAGATTTTTTGCCAAACAGCAGCTCATGGCTTGTAAACATTTCTTGGATAAGGACTTCCAGCTCTGCTTCTAAAAACGTTTGTTCCCTCTTCCTCTCGTTGTCAGCCTGCTGCTGCTGGGGGGTGTCCTGGCTGGGCATGTCTCCTGTGTCCTACATTTTTTTCCTCCACTACAGTGTTCCCTCTCCACCACTCCTTCACTCCGACTGCTTCAGAAACTCAGGTGCAGCATTGGTAGTCGTACTTCCGGGTTGTGATGTCATCAAGCTGCACCTGAGTTTCAGATTAGCAGATTCGCGAAATTCGCAATTTAGCGATTTTTCTCCGTTAAGGACTCGCAAATTTGTGATTTTTTACCGTAAGAAATCGCTATTGGGGGAATCGCATTGAAAATAGCGATTTATAAGAAATCAATTTTTTTTTGCGATTTTCTACATACATACCATTTTGCGATTCTGAAATTGCGATTCGCAAAAAATCGCTATTTCAGAATCGCAAATGGGGAGCTTGATACATATGGCCCAACGACAGTTACTGGAACATAGTAAAATATAGAAAAAACAAACAGTGATACACAGTAAAACTTGAGTTACTGGAGCATAGTATAACAAAGACACTTCATAAGTTACTGGAGCATAGCATTACAAAGACACATGTCCTATCAATTAACAAGGTGGTTTTAGTCAAAAGATGAGCCCTAGCTGATGCTTTCTGTAGCTCCAGCTCTTCCTCGCGTACAAATATGTGGAATAAGGTATCGAAAAAAATATACTTACCTGTCGACATTTTAGAGTCAATGATCTGTCCTCAATATTCTGTGCCTTTGATATTCAGGTGCACACTGTATGATTGTTTTTGAAGAAATACATGGCTATTTGTAAGGTACATATTAAAGCACACTCAATATACTTTTCCCAATCTAGCTTTAAATTCTGTCAGTTAGATGGGATTTAAAGTACAAGGGTGTAAATTTGTAAAGTAGACTATTTTGCATCGATGTGCATTTTCTAAACTGTTCAAGCTTTGTGGAATGCAAAGTTTATTAAGTTCTTTAAAATATAAAACAATGAAAGCTGGCTTCAACTCAGAGCCCTCCAACACCCCTTGTGGTAGATGTCTATCCTCCAGACTCATAATTGTTTTTCTGAAGGATGTCCTACCAGGCATATTCTACTTCAGGAACTCATCACACCAGGAAGGCCCAATAGGATAAACCTAACCTTACATAAATCTAGGAAATGTCATCTGATTCGTAAAGTGTGAAATGTCTTCATTCCGACCAAATTCCGAGGTGAAGTTTTAATTCAACTTGACACTTATTTATAATCTTACAGAGAAATTGGTGGCAAACAGTGTGTTTTAAACATTTTAGGGCTGCAACAATGGTAAAAACTAAATGGATTTAGATGTCATTTTGCAGCGAGGATTGGGAAGGTACCACAGTGAATTTCACTATAAGGTTGTGACAAAAAATGTATAGTTCAATTTTATTTGATCAAAAGCACTAGTCAAAACTGCATGTACTTGAAGCAGTCTCTGACATTGGTATTCATCCCTCATAGTTACAGGCAGGTTGTGTGAAAGGTATTGTACAAAAGGAGACCTTCGTTAGATATCGGCCAACAAGACAGGTAAACATGGTAAAAGATAGGAGTTTGTGAGGGCCTGATTGGGTCAATTTGAGACTCGTGGCCAGGCTGAGGACACTAGTTCTGTCTTCAGTTAGAGGAGCTATAGATTAACACTGGCTCTAAAATTCTGAGTAGTGCTTTCAAGGTTTACATCTAGGATCCAGCTCTGCGATAACAAATCTGTTTGATGCTGCTTCCCATTTGAATGCTACAGAGTTGTCCACTTCTATAATAATGGACATTCTCCACTCTTTCACATGCAGTACACGTCTTGCATAGAATCCTCAAGTATGTCACTAACATTGCTTGGACGAGCATGCTCTTTTCTGAGTGGTGAATGTAGAAAGCATGGAAGCCTGCCATTTCTACTAGAAATGGAAAATATTTACTTGAAAAAGTATTGTTCAGCATTACTACAGGTGCAGATAAAAGTCAAGCTCCATGTTATGAAACAGTTAAGAGACAGACATATTTAAATGTACACTAGGAAGCCAAATCACCTGCTTAATAGAACCTGTACTTCTCAGCAAGTTGGTTGTACTTTCCATCAACCATAGAAGCGACTGGTCACATGGCTGATATTCATTAAAATAGAAGGAGTTGGGAGTTCTGACCCAGGCCATACAGTAACAAATAAGACTGGTGTGCCTTTGCTAAGCAATTTGCAAAATGAAATGTGGATCAAGCAGTGGTTAGAGCGTATAAGGATTTTAAGGACCTTTAGACAAGGTGATTTGTGGATCTTGTACTAATATCCCTTCTCGAAAATAATATGCAGAATTGTGATTTGAAATCAATTTGGGCCAGGTGTATAGGCCGAAACACGATAAGCTATAAATTCCACTTACAGTCTCCAATCTTCATGTCTCTTTGTGTACCAAACTCTCACTTGTCCCTGTAGGCTTGCTCTTACTTCTCTATTCTGTCCCAACTACATCTCTCATCCTTTTCCCCACTATACCGTTCTGTTTGCTGCTCCATCTGTCTTCCCATTACCGTCTCTCCTTCTCGCACTTGCTTTTCCTATCTGTTCTCCTTTTTTCTCTCTCAATCTTCTCTCCTTTTCTAGAACCTCTTATCTATGTCTTTTCCATTACCTTCTTTGTACTTCTTAATAATTGTTATATTTTCTGTAGCCCTCTTCCTTCTGGACAATGTATGGCAATTGAAACTTTCTCTTGGCTGTGCATGGCCATTTCCAGCACCTGCCACCTTTCTTTGACTGCTGTGCTTTTCGCTTTTCCCGACCCCAGAACCCTACCATCCTGGGGGCCTCCAGGAACTGAAGGAGTCCCATACGATCATGGAACAAAGAAGTTAGGGCAATGTGACCATCATATCCCTGCAGCTCCTTGTCCATCTTTGTTGGACAGGACATCAAGCTGCATGGATTGGGTGGGTTTTACCTGCTTTAGGGCAGACGACGACCCGTTGTCGTTCACCACACTACCTTCACAGTGCAGTGGACTTCAACGGGTCATCCACAGTACTGGAAAAGAAAATATTTCTACTAAAAACACCAGAAACACTTTATTTTTCAAAATCAAAGTCAGTAAGCGAAGGAAATACTTCCCAAAAGTCCATTGTTTGATTTTTGGTTTTGCTGTATTGTGTAGCAAACTGTGCGCGCTGACGTTACACAGAAAAACAAAAATAAAAGCAGACTACACTAATCTAGTCTGCGGGGATCCACAAATGTCCTACCACACAGTGTTCCTACATTTCTCTCAATAAAAATAGTACCCCACTTGTGTGACTGAGCTGTCACCTGTGAAAGGAGAGGCTCTCAAGGGCTCTTAAGACACTAGGAAACATCACAATTTTGCATATTGACCAATTTTGGTGATGTGAGTAGTTGCTGTATTTTGGCCAGGTCTCATGCAGCACCCAGGAAAACCTGCCCAGCCAGACATTTCTGAAAACAAGGTGCCTTGGGTAGTCTGGGGAGGAGTAGCTTGCATGGAAACCAATACATTTTCCTAAACAGAATCCCTTTCAAGCTCAGAACTTTGGCTACATTGTGGATTTTCCTTGCATTTATTTGAAGGGAAATTCCGGAATCTGTGAGGTTCCTCAAAATTCATATTACCCAGCATTCCCACACTTCTCCTATTAAAATCTACCCCATAATGTTCACCAACAGTGCCTCTATACGGCCTCATAAGAACAATTTATGTGCTATGACCATAAATTAGATAAAGGTAAATCAGAATTTCAAAGGAGTCAATACAATTCAAAAAGCCGATTCATACTACACAGCTCTTAGTTATTACAATATACAAAACTCACAAAATGTTAGTCGATGTTCTGTAAAGATGTGTAGAGAGGTCAATTATACACAATTCAATGCTTTCAGCTTCAAATACCCTGTTTATGGTTCAAAGAGATGAATCCTCAGCATGTTGAGCCTGGCAGGGTTATCTATATATTAAACAATTTTTGAAAGATAGTCTGTTATAGCAGCCCTTTGTGACATGGCAGGCTGTATTGGGTCATTTCCAATTCACACTCCTGCTAGTTACAGGATTTGCCACCCTCTGCAGCAGGCACAGTAACCTAAAAAATGATCTGGTTCCTGCATGCAAAATAAGGATTTCAAGAGCAGATACATTATCTTGACAGGCCATATTTCATAACAGGCTAACTCAATGCCAGTCAAATGTAAGTCTTGTGGTTACTCTGTCCAAGCACAATTGGCTAATTAAAGCATCATGCCACATTGGAATCTGGAGGTTCCTGATTGGACTTTGCTTCTGAGTGACTGGCTTAAGAACAACATTACTCAATGTTATACAATCTCTTCATGCAGCAAATTCTTGTTTGGCATACCACATGTGAAAGGTGAAAAGGGAGTTTGGCTAATGACCATTGATTTCTTTGCCTCTCAACTGTGATAGTGAACTAGTGTTGGTACTACCTTTCATAATAGCTCCACACACATAACACAGTGGTGTCCCACAGGGGTCCAGCAAATTCCCTCTATTTGTTTGTGTACATTTCTTTACTGGCATTTAATCAAAAGTATCCAAGGTAAATACCAAATACAATAGCGAACATATTTTCATAGTGGACAGACAGACACATCCCATCATGGCTACAGTGACAATTGTGTGGTAGCAGATCATCCTATAATGCAGGAAGGAGAAAAAGAAAAAAGGGATTTTAACCCAAAACAGCGTAGTACAAAGGAGTACACCGCAAAACAAAGCAAAACTGTAACTTATGTAAAACTTTGGCTGGCACTGCCATGCTCAGCTAATCTAAATTGCGTTATCGTGAGTGGAAGGAGCTTAATACAAGCAAGAGGAAAATAGGGGCAAATGGTCATTCTAGGAGGAGAAAGGGGAGAGGGGCGAGCCTCTATGAAGTCCCCCACCAGGGAGTGTGTGGTCCCACGTTGGTGTCTGGTAACCATGCATGAGCAGATGACTGGGTTGGCCAGTGGTTTAGTCTTGTATAAAATCCCCTCTGTTATTAAGCATCTGCCTAATACACTTACCAACCCTTATTAAATCATTCAACCTCAGCTGTTATAACTATGTATATGATTACCATATAATAAAAAATAAAAAAAGATTGTCTGTAAGACCTCAACAACTTGATGACTGCCTTCAGGCCCTAAACAGATAGATGATGAATAACCATCTAATGCCAAATGCCACACAGACAAAGCTTATGCCCTTCGGAAAAAAATACCAGCCTACTGTTGCATAGCCTAGGGAACATGAGGCCCCTCCCACAATATCAAGAGAAGTAAGAAACCTAGTGGTAAACATGTTAAAAAACTGAGTGCCTTATACACAATGAAAAGACAATGTTGCTTCCTCCCATATCTTGGAAACCAACAAAAACTGCAAGCCATCCTTAATCTCATAATCTCCAAGCTTAGCTATGTCGGAAGCCTATACCTTGGCACTACTTTATTTAGCATATGCAAAATATAATTAATCCAAAATGCTGCTGCAAGACGCCTTCTCTGCCTTCACACAAAATATCACATGACTCCAGTCATACAATCACTCCACTGGAAAAGAAGAACAATTTTCAAGGCCCTTTGTATTGTACACAGAGCCTCCTACCAAAAGGACTGCTATACCTAGAAGCTAAATTCAAGCAATACAAACAAATAAGGACATTACCCTCCAGGCTTGCACCATTTATCATCATACACCTATCATGTACCTTACCATAAGAAAGCCGTAGGAGGCACTGCTTTCTCAGTACAAGCTACCAAGCTCTGGAACTCACTAGCCGCCAGCATTAAAAGCATCCAGGAGTTTATACACTTCAGACGACAATTGAAACATGGATATTTCCAGGACAACTACACTACCCACATCCCAGCCACAGAATCTGCGGCTGGGATGTGGGTGGCCCTCAGGCTCAATCTTTAGCTTACAATCCACAGGTTGCAAACAACCCAATCAGCAAATTACTTTCAATAAGCAGTTAAATTAAGAAAGATGGACCTCTGCATTGCCAGGGTATTGCATAATTACGTAATCTCATACCTAACATTTCTGGCCCACACTAATACTAATGCCATAACACCCAGTGGTTAGCAGCGAACTGTAACGTACGCTGGTACATTCAATTAAGGCATTTTTGTTATGAAGGTTGTCCAGTACTGTGCCGTCAAGAAACCAGCCATCACTAAATGAACGGACATGAATTAACTGTAGAGATCTGTCACATACTAAAGGTCAATCGGAGGACTTTAATTTAGTCCATGACTGCAGGTCCTAAATATCTATACTCTTGCCACTTCTTTCAACTCACAATAACTTTACGATATTAGATGATAGTAACAGTGCACATCACTACAGATCTCTCCTTTTCTATCCCTCCAACAATGCACAGAACTATACACTAGGGGCAGATTTACTAAGATTTTGTGTTGTGGTTGCGTTGCTTTTGTGGTGCAGCCCTGATGCAAAAAATGTTTTGGGTATTTTATAAGCTATGCAAAGCCGCTTTGTGTGGTTTAGTAAATATAAAGTAACACAAGACAGCACATAGCGCTGCCTTGAGTTACCATGCATCTGGAAGGAGTTTCATGGGTGGAGCATGGGTGTTTGCATGCATCCACCCATAGATTCTGGTGCATTCCAAGATATAGTAAAGCTAGTAAGCCTCCGCATGTGGTAAAATGGAAAAAGGAATATGCCTCTAAGGATTGTTTTTGTGCAGGAAGGTGTTTTTCCCTACAAAAAATCTGTTATGCTCTTAATGCAGGCACCCTTGCACCATGGAGCAAGGCAGTACACAGTGCGCCAGCGCTAGGAGACAGGCACATTTCTGCTGCTTCCCTTTCAGGCAATGCAGAGCAGCTAGTTACCGTGCTGTGTTGCGTTGTATGAAATGTAAGTAAATCTGCCTCGAAATTTCTGATTGGACAACCCAAAGCAGTAACTAGCCATCAGACTATAATAATTTAATACCACACTTCTACAAGCTGTGTTCCAAAACCACACCTCAGAGGCCATCACACAGGACATGGAATCCCTTCCCACACAGGATCACAAAACAAAGACAATACCCTTCAAACCACAAACCACCCAATGGGACATAGCTTGCTGCCCATGGAGGTAAGCGCTTCAGTGCCACACATAGGGGTAGTAAGCTCTATACAAATACAATTCAATACTTATCAATCAATCAATCAGTATTTGTTGAGGGTGGCTACTCACCCGTGAGGGTCTCAAGGCGCTGGGGGGAGGGGGGGTTGCAGGTCCAACTGGGCGCTGTGGTTCATTTGAAGAGCCAGGTCTTGAGTTCCTTCTTAAATTGTGTCAGAGATGGGGAGAGCCTGAGATGGAGAGGCATGGCATTCGAGGATTTGGTGGCGAGATAGTAGAAGGATCTTCCTCCAGTCCTGGTCTTGTAGATCCGAGGGACAGTGGCGAGGGCCAGTTGGGCGGAGAGGAGGTTTCTGGTGGGTACGTGAAATGAGAGGCGGAGGTTCAGGTATGCTGGTGTAGGCATGTATGAAGAGCATGAAGGTGACTATTTTGTTGACTGGGAGCCAGTGGAGTTCTGGGAGGTGTTCTGAGATGTGGCTGCGGCCGGTAATGGCGAGGACCAGTCTGGCTGCGGTGTTCTGAAGTTTCCTGAGGTGTTTCTGGCTGGTGCCTGCGCAGAGTGCATTCCTTAGTAGAGTATTCTGCTGATGAGTACGTGGGTGACCGTCTTCATGACCTCAGTGGGGATCCATTTGAAGGTCTTCAGAAGCAGGCGAAGAGTTATGTTATGTTAATTGGGATTTATAAATCGCGTAATCACCGGCAGGGCTCTTAGCGCTCAAAAGTCAAAAGAGAGTTGCTGAACCCCGTAATCGGCTATCTGTCAGTACACCTGGTCATAGCGTATGTTGTTCGCAGGCCGCTGTGAATAATAAGGTCTTCAGCTTCTTCCTAAATGGAAGAAGAGCGGTTTCCTTGCGTAGGCTTTCTGTTAGCCTCTTCCATAGCTGGGGGATCAGATCAGAGAAAGCTCGCCCGCCCCTGGTAGTTTTGTTGAATTGTGGACAGGACAATAGGCCTGCCTCGGACGAGCAGAGGGTAAGTCCTGGCAAGTTGCTCCCAAGAGGCTCCTTAACGTATTCTGGGGCCTGTCCTTGAAGGGCTTTGTGAGTGACGCAGAGGCCCTTAAACCTGGCTCGCTGCTTGACAGGGAGCTAGTGCAGCTGCTGCACCAAAGGTGTGGCATGTGAGCGTCTTGGGAGCTTGAAAATCAACCTAGCTGCATCGTTCTTTGTTACTTGCAGCTTGCCTAACAGCTTCTCTGGTAGTCCAATAGACAGGGTGTTGCCGTAGTCCAGCCGAGATACAATCATTGCCGACACCAAAATCAGCAGGGTTGATGATGATAGGAGAGGTGCCAGTTTCCTCAGTTGTCTCATCAGGCCCACACAGGTCCTGACCACGGTGGACACTTGGTTCGATAGGCTGAGCTTGGCATCTATTTTGATGCCTAAGCTCTTTACAACCGGTGCAGTGTGAGTGTGGCACCTAACTCTTGTGGAAAAACAACAAATAACTGTGGGTCTGACAGTGAATTCAAAACATGCTAAGTGTAGCTGGCTATGTGTCTGCTATTCCTCTTGAGATGGAAGACAGACTGGACAGTAAACCACTGTGGAAAAATGTCCATCAGTTACGCGATCGTGGGCGCCCAGTACATCATATGGTCTACTCCACAGTAGTATAGCCACCACTCTATCACCATAGATCAATATTGGAGAAGAAGAGTGATGGGTGGATGTCTGGTGGATTGAGTTATCGTAACTGTGAGCAGTGCACAAAAATAAGAGTGTGAAAATTGAAAAGTGTAAGATTGGATGGTGCATACAATTATATTTTATTCTGGAGTTATGCACCTCCAAGGTTAAAAATGACGTGCAAGTAAGTCAGGTGGTTCAAACAAATACCTTCTGACTGGGCTATCTGGTCGACATGTTTCTGCGGTTACTGGTCAAATGTTACCATCCGCTTCCTCAGGACCCATTAACTTAGTTGCTACTGCTGAATAAGTGATAAGTGAAAAAAGGACATTATACAAACATAAAAAGTGTCACCTGTACACTTCCATTTTTCTCCTGTGAGTGTCCATTTTTGATATAGCCAGCGAATCCACATGTAATGAAAAACAAAATATAATAGCGCTCACATTAGTTAAGGCTATCCCAAGACAAACTTATTCCAATGTTTATGATACTACCTCTAGGTCAGAGCGACCTTAGAGTGTCCCACATTGTGAAAATAATCAATGTCTCACCTTAATTTGTAAGGGAAAACGCCTCACCTCACCTGGCAAACAGCTCAGGAAAATGAAGCACCGCTCTGTAGTGCAGAAAAATGTATACAGGGTCAGTGTCAAGAAAACAGTGTCAGGCAATTACAGAAGCACATCCAAGGTGGGTGCCCACCTTTTTCTGTATGCTTATATGGGGGATATAACTGTGCCCTGGTCTTAAAACACACCCCTTGAACCCCAGAATAATTGTTAGTTGATTGTACCTAACTCTTGTGGCCAGAAGAGGTAAGTCCAAGGGCTACTTCCCCTCATAATAGCTAGAAACTCTGTTTTGTCCAGATTAACTTTGAGCGAGTTGGCTGTCAGTCTGTGTATCTGAGAATACTTTGTGCACATTAATGGCCTTGAGATGAACTGTTGATTTGAAGGATCAATTGGGTGTCATCCGCATAGTTGAAAACCTGACAGTCCATTTGGGCCAGTGCTGCCACCAATGGCTGGAGATAAATGTTGAAAAGCAGTAGGTACGGCGCCGCGTCTTGCAGGACTACGCAAGTCAGTGCCCCTTTGTTGCACACACGGTCTGCTAGTTGGATCCTTTGTGTCCAATCTGTCAGAAAGGAGGAGATCCATTGATGCACCACTCCACAGATACCCATATCATAAATGCGGGCCAGTAGTTGGTCATGATTCACCATGTCAAACGCGGCTGTGAGGTCTACCAGAATTAAGGCACAAGGCTTCTTCCTGTCGGACGTAAGCCTGAGCTCATCCAACACCGATAGCATTACCAACTTTGTGCTATTGTGGGCGCTAAAGCCTGCCTGCCGTACCTGGAGTAACTGCTTTTTCTTGATGAATAGTGAGAGGGTTCCAAGGACGTGTTGTTCCATCACTTTGGCCAGAAAGAGGAGCTGAAATATGGGGTGATAGTTCTTCAGGTTGGCGACATCTGCCCCAGCTTTTTTCAGCAGCGGGGTTATCCTGGTTTCCATTAATTTAAGTTAGACCCTCCCAGTAGTCAGAGATTGATTAATCAGGGAGAGAATCCCTCCCTCCATCACTGGGAGAGCCATTTTGAACACCCTTAGTGGGCAGGGGTCCGCTGGCGACCCTGACTGGATTCTAGTCATAATGTGGGACATAGAGTCTCGGTCAGCATCGGAAAGGTGGAGAGTATCTTGCTTTGGTCACGTGGTGGTGCTTCCGTAACCAGGAGGTTCTGACTGGTGTAGGTGTTGTTTATGTCAATTAAAATGTGCCTGAACTAGTGTAAGAAAAAGGTCTGGAACCTAGTGCAGTCTTCTGGGCTGGCAATTGTTTCCTGCTCCTGTTTTTGACATAGTTCCTTCAATACTCTAAATGTTTCCTTCTGGTTTCATAGTACTCAGCCTTTCTTGCAATGTTGGCGGTTTTGTATATGGCTGACATGGCTTTATAGTCCTTGAGCTCCTCTGAGTCGTATGATTTACGCCACTGTCTTTCGTGTTGGTGTAGGGTTTGTTTCTTTCCCCTTAGTTCCTCAGCTAACCAGGGGGCCCCCTTGCCCTTGTTCCTCACTCTTTCCTTCTGGGCAGGTGCCACCTTATTGACGGCTTCCCTCAGCCTGTTGGTAAGAAACTCACTTTCCTGATCAAGGTCATCAGGCTGTATCCTCCTAGACGGGTTTCCTCTCAAAGCTTCACCTAGGCTTCCTGCCTCAATTTTGCTTCACCTTCGTAACCCTCCATTCTGGGGATGGTTGCGTGGGCCGCCTAGCCAACGGGACCAAGAAGCTGATCAGATAGTGGTCTGACCAGCTGCAGGGTCTGATGTCTGTCAGAATGGCCGGTGGCTGAGTGGACCAAATGAGATCTAGGGTGTGTCCCTTATCGTGGGTGGGGGACTCCACAAGTTGTTGTAGCCTCATTGTGGTCATGGCCTCCTCCAGCTGACTGGCCTGTGACTCTCTAGGCATCTGGTCCCAGTGGTAGTTGAAATCCCCCACCACCAGAAGTTGTTGGTACCGTGAGCATAGGTCACTGACCATTTCGGTGAGTAGCTTGTTAAACAGGGGGATCGACCTGTGCACCACCATTATTGCCAGGCAGGAAGATTTGGAACTTATTTTTGCACCTAAAAGTTCCCCACTGTCTAGGCTTTCTGCAACAAGCCTTTCTCCTACTAGCGGCTTGTTGTAAAACAGTACTAGCAAACAAAGAAATTGATGGCTGGGTTATAATTGCGCCGGGTACCAGTGATAATAATCAAAAGGAACAAATATAGAAGCTCCAAGGATAGAGTTTAGGCCACCAATCTAAACACAACAGGCATGAACCAGTCAATGCCCTAATATACAACACAACATTTATCCTGAGCTAACACAAATTTCACTTTGCAACCAATTGACAGATCACAAGTCGCTGTTTGTTTTCTTCTTTTCTTTCCTTTATTTCATACGTAGATTGTTCATAAAAACCTCCTAGCTCCTAGGCTAGATAAATGTTGTGTAAAACAGTACTACACCCCCCTCTTTACCCGTCCTGCCTGTTATGAATCATGACATCATAGTCCATGGAAAAGCTGCTACAACATCTGGTCCTGAGCCTCCTTCTAACCAGGTTTCTGTTACTGCTAGGATTTCTGGGGCTTCATCATGTAGGAGCGAGAAGACCTCTAGGTTATGTTTCTGGAGGGACCGGGTATTTAGTACTACTGACCTTAATCCCGGGGGGTCTCCTTTGCCCACACCCCTAGGAATATGGGAATGCGTGGCAGTTCTCTCTCCCATCTCATGTTTAACAAGTAGGTTCTCTGAACTTAAGTTTTCTTCCACCAACTTGTTCAGAGGGTAATCCCTGTGCTCTAGTGCCTCTGCTGAATAGGCCTGGATTTGACCAGGGGTCCTGGCCCCTTGACCCGGTCGGACACTCCAGCCCGGCTAAAGAACACTCCCTCACCCCACCCCACCAATCAGCCCTGCTGTGCAGCTGCTGAGGTCCCAGCAACAACTAGACCGCGTAGCGGTGGAAGTGAGTAGGTGGTGGTGCCCTGTCTGTCGGCACAAGTACTTAAAATGACGGCAGGAGATTAAAAGATAGCCGAAATACAATATAAAACACAGAGTCAAATTTAAAACGGTTGCTCTACCGCACGTACTCACAAACCACTTGGTGTGGTTTAGCGCGTGTGGAAGCATGATGAAGTGACAGTGTTGATCTGGTGGTTCAAGGTGAGTGAAGAGTCAATATGATGCTGAGGTTTTGTGTGTGGTAAGAAGGTGTGGGGGGGTTCCTAGTGCCACCAGGATTCTTCCCAAGCGGAGGTGCAGGGTCCCAGGGTAAGGACTTCAGTCTTGTCTGTGTTGAGCTTGAGGCAGCTGTCTCACATGTAGGTGGTGACGGCCTTCATCCCGTTGTGAAAGTTGTATCTGGTGATGGTGAGTTCGTTGAAGAGGGACAGAATCAGCTGGGTGTCATCAGCGTAGGAAACAATGTTGAGTCTGTGGCTCCTGACGGCTGTGAGCGGGGCCATGTAGATGTTGAAAACCTCGGGGCTCAAGAAGGAGCCCTGAGGCACTCCAAGGCTGATCTCTGTCTGTTCCAAGAGGAACAGAGGAAATCTGACTCGCTGTATACTACTGGTGAAGAAGAAACGGATCGGGTCCAGGACTTTGTCATGGATGCTGGTGTCATGGAGTCTTATGATTAGGGTGCGGTGGGAGATGGTGTCAAAGCCGGACGAGAGATCGAGGAGGATGAAGGCTGCTGTTTCTCCCCAGTCAAGCTGTGGGCGGATATCATTAAATGGCAGAGAGGAGGGCGGTCTTGGTGCTGTGGTTGCTTCGGAAGCTGGATTGAGAGTAGTCCAGGACATGGTTGGCTTAGATGAACTTGGAGAGTTGAGCTTTGATGGCCTTCTCTATAACCTTAGCTGGGAAGGGGAGCAGGGAGATGGGTCTGAAGTTCCTGAGGTCTGTCAGGTCGGCTGATGGTTCGTTCAGCAAGGGGTTGATCTTGGCGTTTTTCTTGTCATCAGGGAAGGTGGCGGTCACGATGGAGCAGTTAATGGTGCAGGATTGTTCGGGGGAGATGGTGGTGGTGACTCAGTGGAAGATGTGGTGTGGACAGGGATTTGATGGGACTCTGGAGTGAATGCTTCTCATGGTCTTTAGGGTGTCATCTGTGCTGAGCGGGGTCCAGTCGAGCAGGATCTATTGAGAGGTGTAGTCGTCTCGTGAGGAGGTGGTGGGAGTTATGGGCGGGTCTTGGGTGTCAAAGATGTCATTTGTGCATCATCAAGAATTGTTTTGAGCCTATAAAAAATCTGTGTTTCCATCAAACTTCAGAATAATAAAATTATTTGTGCTTTCCTAACTGCTGCTATATGTTGACATATTTGTACAATTCATTTACAGGTATTTTTTTGTTGTGTGAATTAGAAACACATTAACATCATGCAGTACTACATTATGCACTCCCTGTACACAAAGCCACTGGAATTATGTGCTTTTGTGGTGTTTTCTGCAAAATTATGAATTTGCTGGGTTTGCCACATAATCCATCATCTGCTGTATAATCTGTAGGTTTTAACAAAAACAAATTTTGTTTCTAACTCAAACATTAAAAAAAATTACCAAGAACTGTACAAATCATGCTGACGTGCAGTGGAAGGTCCTTCACAAAGGTTTACCGGTCACCTTTTATTTATTTATTTATTAATATCTTTATTTGGATGTGGAACTGGTATTAATGAACTGAAACCTTTGCCCAACAGTACTAACGTGTAATAATGACAAAATATTGAAGTGAGACTATAGCAAAATTTGTCGCAATAAGCTGTATAATTTGTGTTTTCTTGCCACACACTTTTGTCAACATTACAGCTAATTTGCCCCCCCCCATCGTATAATGCCAGAGGTTATATCTGTACCCCATCAAGATTGTCACATAATTCACTTGAAAAAATTCTCTCATGTAGCATCTTCACTTAAAAGAATAGACAGTAATTTGTCAGAAGACAACGCCTGACATTTAACCTGTCTTGGAACACACAGCAAATGTAAGAAGATAAAAACTAAACGTAAAGGCATTTTTATTGCTCAATTACCTTCTAAACTCTTGCACCTCTATACAGTGCCAGCTGCCTCTGTCATTTGGGGGGAGGGAGGCAAAGATTAATTTGGTCTGGCCCAGCCCTCAAATGCCCCCTGTGACTACGACCCTGCCTATATCTGCACTGTTGCGTGTACATTTTGATCTCTCCACACTGCTGAGCATATTACCACCATTATCATGGCTTTCATACCCTCTTCGTTTGTCACTAGGAAGCCTGTATTCATATTTTTCATCTTCCAAAAGTTTCAGTAACCCAAAAAGTACTGTCTTAATATAGTTCTTTAGAGTACCCTGTGAGGCATCCGCTCAATCCCCAGGACGTGCAGATAAGAGTTCTTCCTTACACTGTGTAACATTTCAAACTGATCGTCCAGTTGCATCTGGCACCTACTGCATTTGTCTTAAAGAACTCCAATTCTCTCAAACCATCAGTGGTCTCCAGCATAATTCCCAAACTCTGCACAGTTGTCTCTCGTGCTGTCTGCTTTTTCTTAGCTATTACTAATCTGTTGGTCAAACTTTCCAAATTTTGCTCAATGCTGTGAGCTGCTATAGTAGCCATGTCAGTTTTATGGCATAGATCTGTACGCAACTCTTCGCTCACCTGCCATCAATACTATGTTGTCCGGAGTTTCTGCTGGGGAACTTCTTTGACTGATCCTACTCAGAGATCCTCATGATGTAGAAACGTCTTCCTTCCCTCATTAGGTCTTGCGCAGACAGGACATGCACTGTCTCTGCAATATAATTTATTTACAAACTGTGGTCCTACAACCCGCCCATAGCTTACCATTGGTTAGCTTCAGCGTTTCTCTCATTTCCTTCGCTCCTGTTTGTTACAGCATGCCTGCGTCATATCTTCTTCTTGTGTTTGGCCCTTCCCGGGAGCATGGACAGAGTAATTGTGTCCTTCTACTGCTTTCACATATGGTATTTTGGATGTACTTTTTTGTGTTTAAGTACTCTATGTGATTGCTTGTGTCTTTGCCGTCCCCCATATCAGCTTCTCAAACACCACTGCATGTGCTTCTTTTCCCTGTTGCTTCTCCCCCTCATACCCTGTCCATGTTGCTTCTTTTCCCTCCCCCAGTCCATTGTACTTCTTTTTTTGTCCCCATGGCTCCCATCCATGTTGCTTTTCCCCTAACACCCAGCCCCCATACATGTTGATATTCTACCTCCCACCCACCCCCTTCTATGTTGAGTTGATTCTTTTATCTCCCACTCCATGCCCCTTCCCTTTTTTCCCTACACACCCCTTCCCTGTTTTATCTCCAACCCACCCATCCTCGTCCCTGTTTCTTTTCCTCCTTCCGTCCCGTCCCTATTTCTTCTCCCACCACACGTACCGGTTTCCTTTCCTCTGCTCAGTCCCTGTTTCAGCTACCTCCAACCACCCCATCACTGTTTCGTCTCCCTCCCCAGCACTTCCCCCGCCCATTTTTTCTCCCTCTCCCATAAGACAAAAGTGAAAAAGAGCTATTATGTGGCCAGGGCTGGCTGCCTCATAGGTATTCTTTTAGTGTCCCATTCACCAACACCACCGCCCTCCTGTCCCCCACCAGTCCTCCTGTTCACTACCTCCACCTGCCCTCCCATTCATCTCCACATGCCCTACTGTTTGCTACCCCATCCACCCTCCAATTCACCACTTCCACCGCCCTTCCATTCACCACCCTCACCTGACTGACTAAGCCAATAACTTGCTCATAGGTGAGACCTATAGGCTTTGCCACTTTTTGGATTAGCTGCCATGCTAACCATAGATGGATACTCTGCTATTTGCAGAGCACAAGATGGCTTTCCTTATTCAGATTAAGATCTCAATCGAGGTTTGGTTACTGTCATGACATTTGACGTAAGGCATCTGAATTGGTCTGCTCACAGAGCAGTGTGAGTGAAGCTGTTGTGTCGGTCATTCGGGTGCTGGTGTTCTTGGAGGCCACTTTTAACATCCTTAGGGAAACCATGCCTCTTTCCAGTCCACTCCTATTCCTCCTGCTTTCATCAGTCATCTCAATTCGGGTGCCGTCCCAATTAACCCATTGTATCTACTTTAGGCGTTGCCTACCTACAATGGGTTTCCTTCAATCAACAATACCGAATACTCTCAAGGGGTGTATGACAGAACCACGCATGCCTTAACAACAAGTCCATTACCAAGCATATGCCTTTACCACACACATTTTTACCACACACATTTTTACCACACATATGCCTTTACCTCACGGCCCTGTACAACAAAAATTTAAGTATTTTGTGGGTAAGAATAAAACCTTTTATATGAGTGTGTGTGTGTGTGTGTAAATATATGTATATAAATGTGTATATATTATATATGTATACACTCAATCATTTATATGTATTTGTGTGTATATATATCTTTATATATATAAACGAATGTATGTCTGTCTGTCTGTCTGTTTGTCCTTTATGCATTACTACACCATTCATCCGATCGCCATGAAACTTTGGGAAGTTGCTGAGTACACTCCTGCGAAGGTTTCTGGCATAAAATGTTTTTAAATATCGGCCTCCCTTTCGAATACTGATGTACGCACCAGAAGGAAAAACAACAAATTGTGTATCCACAAGCACGCGAATAAATAAATAGAATTAAAACACCATTCATCCGATCGCCATGAAACTTTGGGAAGTTGTTGAGTACACTCCCGCGAAGGTTTCTGGCATAACATTTTTTTAAGATCGGCACCCCAGGGCCCTCATAATCTTTCGAATACTGATGTACGCACAAGACGGAAAAACAAAAAATCGTGAACCATCTCGAAGGAATGAGAGGCTGCGGGAGAGGAACCTTCCTGCTCCGGTTTCCAGCACAGTGCGTCTTGACGAAAAGTGCCTGCTCCCATCACATCCAGATCCTACCAAGGATTCTAACTGATTCTCTGAAATCTGTGCACGTTGGAACCTACTATAGGTGTTCAATGAAAGCTCGATGTGACCACATCCCAGCATGCTGTATGAAGAAATCAAATACGTAGTTGAACCCATGAGGGGTTTTTCAACCAATCAGCATGTAGTATAAAGAGCGCTCTAATGCGTACAGGAAAAGTGCCTCTGATGAAGTGGTACGTTGGCCACATAAATGCGTCAGGCAGTGCAACGAACTTGGATGGCTTGGGCGGGCTCACCCATGATGCCGAATGGCAGACGCACTGTCGAGTGCAACTTGAGAACCTAAATACTAAAAATACCCTTACCACCCAAATATCCTCACCCACACTAAAATCTAAAAATACCCTTGCCACCCAAATACTGTTATACGCTCTAAACCCTAAAAATACCCTTACCAACCAAATACCTTTACCCGCCCTAAACACTAAAACTTCCCTTGCCACCCAAACACATTTCCCCACCCTAAAAATACCCTTGTACCCCAATACCCCTACCCACCCTAAACCCTAAAGCACCCTTGGCACTCAAGTACCCTTACCCATTCCTAAAACATAAAAACACCCTTGCCACCCATTCTCTGTACTACTGTATATTACTGGGTATTTGTAAAGCACTGCACAAACCAATCAGTTGGCCTATTGGTGCCTTATGTAGACAATGGCTTGCAGTCGTGATTACTTTAAGCAGTTGTCTTATTGGGGGAAATTAATTCATGAACAACATTTCAACTCAGATTTACTGTGATTTTATCATCGGGTTGTGTCACTTTTGTGGTGCAGCCCTGTTGCAAAATCCTTTTTGACATTTACTAAGTCACGCAAAGCCCTTTTGCGTGGTTTAGTAAAAGCAAAGTAATGCAACGCTGCGCATAGAGCTGCCTTATGTTTCTTTCATTTGGAAAGTGTGTTACATAGGTGGAGCATAGGCATGCCCATGTATCCATACATGTATTTTGATGCACTCCCAGATTTACGAAGACATGTAAACCTGAGTATGCACCAGTAATGAGTAGCGCAAGACTGCCACAACAAACAAAAAAATCTTTGTATTTTGAACCCAGTGGGGTCCCGCTATTTTTTTGGATTCTATGGTGCATATTCTCAAGCCCCCATCGCCACCACAACGTCACTTTCAGTGAAGTTGTTGTGGCGAAAGGGGCTTAGCCCTATTCACTATGCAGCGTTCAGCCACGTTAAGTGACTTAACTCGGATTAACGCTGCCTTATGAATAGGGCTCCCGTCACGCTGTTTTTAGAGTGAAAGGGGTGTGCAGTGGGTGTTGCGGTGGGCGTTCCACAGCAACATCCATTGAGTTTGACGCTACCTCCTATTCACAAGGGCAGCGTAAATAGGTTGGAGCACCAAAGTAAAAAAAACAGGAAAAAAATGGTTTTAAGGTGCCGAAACGAGGAGAAATGCTTTATTTCTCCTTGTTTTTGCTGTTCCTTGTGTGCTGCCTTGTGCAGGGACACCTTCCTGTACATAAACAAACCTCCCCGATGGCACACACCCTTGCACTCTGGTGCAAGGGTGTCTGCGATGGCGCGAAGTTGTGAAACTTAGCGCCATCGCCGGGGGGAACGCAAGGCTACGCCATATCCTTGAGAATAGGGTGCAGCCTCGCGTTTCCAAAGTGGCAGAGAGAGGAGTTAAGCCAAGAAGGCTAACGCCTCTCTCCGCCACTTCCTTGAGAATATGGCCCTATATTTTTATAGGTTATGTGATGAAGTTGATAATGCATCGGAATATCTTTCCATTCTCTGTGCTTCCTTTCCATGATACCTGATTTTGCTGAAAATACATTTTTTCTTTCCCTCTAAAAAGGAAGGTTTAGACCCAGATCATTTTTATTGACCATTAAGATCCATATCTGTTTCTTCCTGGAAATCACTCTTTCTGTGGCAGACCTTTAACTGCAAAAACGGCCACGTTTATTTTCTTAGCTCCTGCACATTCGAATTTTGTGTATTTTCTCTTGGTATTTGTTGAGTTTACCTTCTGCAAATAATTATTTTGATAGATTCTTCCAAAGTCAATGATTCACTTTCTCTTATAGTTTAATCTGTTTGTTTTTGAAGACTTTATTTTTGCTGATCATAATATATGATGTTTCCTGCAAGTTGTTTTCAACATTTCACATGTTTTTCATCAGGGTCTTGTAGTTCTGGAAAAATACTGATACTTACACTCCAAGGTATCCATTCAACATGCAAGTAAGTAGCTGCAGCATTTAGGGCCGGATGTAGGTAGCCAAATACCGGTCGGTAACGGCCGAATTCGGCCGTTACCGACCGGTATTTGGCTTTTGAGATGTAGGTGGGTCAGAATTTACAGAATCGGTATATTTACCGATTCGGTAAATTTACCACTTCGGTACTTTACCGAATCGGTAAATATACCGATTCTGTAAATCCATATGTAGGTGGGACTCTTCAGAGTCCCAAAGGCCCTACAAATTCGGTATTTTAACACCCAATCCAATTGGGTGTTAAAATACCGAATTCAGGTGTGCATGCACATGTGCCTTAGGGCATGTCTGTGTGCCACATGGCGCACATGCCTATTTTTGGGGTGCCAGAGGGTGTCAAAGTGACACCCCCTGCACCCTTGCTAAAATCGGTATTTACCGATTCTGTAATTACAGAATCGGTATTGCCCATTGATTCCTATGGGCTTCACAGCCCATAGGATTCAATAGGAAATACCGATTCTGTATTTCCAGATTCGGTAAATACCGAATCTTAACGATTCGGTATTTCCACATCTGGAAATACCTACATCTCCCCCCTTCATATTTACCACTTCTTAAATACCGAATCAGTAAAATTCGGTATTTAAGAAGTGGTAAATCAATCCTACCTACATCTGGCCCTAAGTGTCTTCCCAACAATTAGATCACTCTTTTTCCATGAGTCTGTAGTTTTAAGTGTAGGATTTTCAAACTCATAATTTATTGATGTTTTTATCCAAATTATTGATAGTTGTACTATTTCTTGAGATATTAAATAGTTGGTCTGATAATTCCTATCTTTTTAAGTACTCTGAATAAATCAGTGGAAATGTTTGCTACACATATGGCACTCCTACTGGGAGGAGTTTGCAAAGTAGTGGGTGGTGATTTCAACTGCCAATTTGAGTCCCTAGATGTGAGTTTTGATACTTTTTTTTACAATGAGAGGACAGGCTTTGGTCGATTCTGTGTCTCTCTTTAACTTTTATTAAGAAATGGTCCCCACTGAACCTACAAATTAATGCTCTTGCCTATAATGGGAGAACACCATCAGATAGGAATAGAAATGGGATGCTCACTTTCAATCGAACAGGGAGTACAAGTTTAATAGATTATATCCTAGTTGATGTCATGCTTGGTACATCACTGATATGACTATTACACTAAGGTATGATAGTGACCATAATGCCCTTGACCTATATTTTCCAGTTTGCAGTGCCACGCCTACCTGACATGGTCACTTTAATAGTAGACATCAATTGGCAACCAATAGATGCAAAATTAAATGGAACACAATAGAGCGCACACAAGAATCACTAAAGTCGATTTACGAGGTGGTTGAGAGAAGTTTAGGTGATCTGAGTAATCTAGCAACCCCTTAAGGCAATGTAGACTCACTTCTGAGGATTACCAAGGATCACACTCTCCTTTATGGAGAACTCAAGGAATTTTTCTACGTGGAAACTAATAATGTGGGTGACAGAAGGACTTCCCTTCATGTTTTAATAAACAGTGTAGACTAGTTAAACTAGCATTAATAAATGCAATTAAGTCCCAGGGCAAAAACGTTATCCATGCCAGGACAGTGGCCTACAAAATGACTATTAACTCTGCTAAAAAGGAGAGGGACCAGGATAGGTGGGAAGACCTACTAAGTGCCACTAAGTGCAACAATACATACATAGTTGGAACCCTAGCTTTTGGCCCTCCTGTATGGGTGCCCCTCCGATTAAATCATCATCGGTAAAAAGTTTGGGCATCCATATTAGTGAAGATCTTTCCTTGAAGAAACAGGTGGGGTCAGTCGTTTCTGCCAGTTTTTTTCAGCTGAAAAAAATTAACAAAATTGCACGCTTTTTTTCCTTTTCCGCCCTTACTCAGATTGTCATCGCTTTGGTTTTATCCAGACTGGATTTTTCCAACAGTCTTTACCTTGGGCTCCCAAAGGGAGAGCTCAAACGCCTCCAGCTGGTTCAGAACCAAGCAGCCAGACTTCTTCTGAACATCCCCAGAAGGCAATCAGTTAGATCTGGCCTGAAACAATTACACTGGCTGCCGGTGGAACAACGTGTGGCCTTTAAGACGGGCTGCATTTTATTTAAATCCCTGCAAGATACTGGCCCCCAATTCGTCAGGAACCTATTCCATAAATACAATTCTTCCCGATACCTCCGGTCCACCCATAAATCTCTGCTGACTGTGCCGTCATACAAGAGGAAACGTCTCGGAGGCAGCTGCTTTGACCATCTTGCAGCTGCCTTCTGGAACTCCCTCCCCCTTCACCTTAAACTAAGTGACAACCTCCTCAGTTTTAGACACCTTTTGAAGACTTGGCTCTTCTCTCAGGCACACCCTTGAGCTGGCCTGCTCTATCAAATGGCTGACGCGTCCTGTTCCCTCCTATAGCGCCATGAAGCCTCCGGGCGTACGAGCGCTCAACAAATACCTGTTAACATTAACATTAACATTAACAATCATACTGCATTTTGGAACATAGTTTCAACAGGGAACTCTGAGGGTACTGTCACTGTAGAAAACAACATTGCAGCAGATATCTGGAATGCACACTTTATGACTTTATATGAAGAACTGCTACGTGTCCTTGGTCCCCCAGATGTGACCAATGGTAATGCTAGGACAAGCATAGAGGAAGCATGCACTAAATTTGATTACCTAGCCGCTACTATTAATGATGTTATCATGGCTATAAAAAGACCATTCAACGGAAAGCACCAGGTATCGATAAAATACCTGGAGATTTATTTATATCTGAATCTGAGGTTTGGAGCCCCTACTTTGTGTTATTATTTAAGCCATCATGGAAGGGATGCCCATTCCACACTCTTGGGCGTGGGCCGAAACCATCCCCATTTATTAAAAAGACTCCCCCTTCTGCTCCCAACAAACTACAGACCTATTAGTCTGATAGATACAACACAAAAAAATTATTGTAGAGCTATCTTAGAAAGGCTTCAAGAATAGATGGAGGCTAATGAGATTTTAAGCCCCATGCAAGCCGACTTCCGACAACGCTCATATACCATTGATCAAGAGTTCAGGTTGAGGTTACTGTACTGGAAAAGTGTTCTTGAGGGGGTAGACTCTGTTTGGGGTTTGTAGTCTTAAGGTTTACTTTCGACCTGGTCCCTAGAAAACTTCTATGGCAGGTCTTGATTGATTTGAGGTTCCCAGACCTATCTCTGCGCTATTATAGAAAGGCTGCATAAATACAACTTTGCGCTGGTGCATTGTGCAGGCTGGGGGAAGTCACTGAACCCGTCCCGGTCAATAGAGGAGCTAGGCGAGGTGTATCAACACTTTTGAATTTTTTTTAAATGGCCTTGTCGCCCATTTCAATTTGTGTGACAACAATGCCCCCAGATCAACTAACAGGAAGGTGTCAGCTCTCATGTTCGCGGACGACATTCTCCATCTCTCTAAGTCGCCCATGGGCATCCAGAAGGTGCTAGACAAATTCAATAACTTTTGTGCAGTAAGCGGTTTGGAAATTAACATGGAAAAAACTAAATTTATGGTCTTCAACCTATGCCGCTCAACACAATCAAATCCCAGCCTAAACGGGATTCCGTTAGAGCAGGTAAATACTTTTGAATACCTCGGAATCACCCTTAGTGAGCAGATGGATTTTTCAGCACATATTTTCAAACATAGACTTAAATTAGAACAAAACACTGGCGGGCTGCTAAAGGTGCACCAGGGAGTCCTTCTACAAACCTTTCTCTCCGGCAATTAAGATCTATACACACCAAGCATTGGGTACTGCACTGTATGGGGCGGAGCTCTGGGGCCATAGGCCTGCAAATGCCCTTGTCCTGGGAGGAAATCGCCTTTTGCGGCAACTGTTGAATTACCAGTCAGCACGCTGTTAGTACCTCTAAGGCTTGATCTGGGAGCTAGGCCTATATCAGAGGGGATTGCCATCAGGCCCTTACTTTATTGGAAAGGAGTTTGTGCAACCTCAGAACTGATTTCTATAGACAAGGCCTGAAAGAGATACTTGGAATCCAGGGTGCAGGTAACTTATCCTGGATTAAATTTGTTAGAGACACCCTGAGAAGTATGGGGAAAGATAGCCTGTAGGATGAACCCGACAGGGCCTGTACCGAAATCTCTAAAGCCGATTTCAAAAAGAGCTACATGAACCTTAAATCAAGCACTTTTCTTGCCAGCTCTACACTGGGTGCATTGACTCATAGATTTATACAGCAAAAGGATTTTTACAAATTTGAAGGGTTCTTAGATGAAATTTTACCCAAGTTGGCCAGAAAGCTGTATGTGCAATTTAGATTTGGGCCCCTCCCTTTCTACACACTCACTTATAAATGGGCTACAATGGATAACAAGGAAGAGGAGGCTTGCCCATCCTGTGGCTTGGCCGTTGAACGGAGGTCCATTCCCTCTTTTTTTGCCCTGAAAATAGTACGGTCAGGTCAAAACTGTTGGTACCCATGTGTAGAAACCTTGGGACTGTTCAGCACAACGAGGCGTACATAATCCTCAAAACAGATACTAGACAAACCACTCTCAAAGTACTTATTTGCAATATGGTGCATCAGAAAGAAGTATGTATCGCTAGAAGCCCAAAGCTAAAACTGCACATCATAAAAATTATCATGTGCACTACCGTGGGGGCAACAAAAAGGCTTTTATTTACTGTTGGCCAATTTGTGCAGTAACAGTGGATCTCTGATCCCTCCCAATTATATTCTGGTTGTAACGGACCAATGATTTATTAGTGTGTAATGATATATTTATTTGTCTAGTGTATGATGAAGCAGGGGTTGAGAAGTGTATTTTATCCTTTTAAATCTATAATTTTATCTGGTCAGCGCTAGCTGTTTTAGCAAGATTGTTTTATTCTTTATTTACGAGCCTATGTTTAAGATATGTTCTGTACTATGTTTTATATATGTATTCGATTATCTTGCTTAACATATGCATTGTACTTAGTTTTTATAGTCTTTTATGCCAAAATAAAGAGTATTTGATTGACTGATTGAAATAAAAGAGCTATGTTGGCGTTGATCGAGCAATGGAAAGAAAGGAGTGATTCACAGATAGGTTGAGGTTCTAAATTCTTTTTCTGTGCTCAATTGTGATACCATGTCAGGTTCCAATAAAATACTCTACGTGAGAGAGTCTGGAATAGTGCCACACGGAGGATATGGAAAACGGAGCAGTGGAGACTACAGACCTGAGGGCTGTAGTTTCCAGGTTCTGGTCCAAAACATACTGCCTCAGTCACATTGCTTTCACAAGCGTTGTTGCTTTTTTTGGCTAGGGGATCATTTAAGGTGCCCCATTTAATAACGCTATTACACGTGGATGTCGGGTAAGATCTCACAGATCGTTCTTTAATTGGATGTTAGCTGGGTTGTTCTTAGATATACGGGTTCTCAAAAATAAGGAGAGGACTGAAACTGGATTATGGAGTTTGGAAATACTGTGATTATGGATGCGATAGGATCAGTAGTCCGTTTACGGATGTATATATATATGTTTGCCCTACTTTCCTCCTGTTAACAATACATTAGAATTCAGTATGTGCACTCGAGGGTTTGTCTTCCAATTATGCATGGGATACCTAGGGACTAAGATATGATATAGCCATACCTATTGGCTCATGACTTCGATAGTAATTAGATTCTATATATTAGTGGATATTCATGGGCACTGATACCATCCAGATATATTCTCCACATGCTCTTGTGTCTGCCATTTACCCATAAAATAATTGATGACCACATCGAGCACACATATTTCTCGGATTTGAGATTTAACGGAAGATGTAAGGATTGTAGATTTGGAGCATCTATAAAATTCCCTGCCTTCCTGGCCGGGACGGAATTATAACCGGCTCAGAGGTAGGTTCTGCATTCAATAAATACTTGAACATTAAACACAAAGTAGATATCCCTTCACTGACTATATCTTATTGGTGTATATTGCTAGCAAATGAAATGTGGGTTCTACTTGACTGTTATTATGAATTGAAGCTTCTGCCAAGGAAAATACTACAATGTGTTCTTGTAACTTGTCTTTCCAGCCCTGAGGAAGTCGTGGGTTATTCCCGGACGACGAAACACGTGTTGGCTGGACAAACTGAAGAATGAAAATTAAAATACAAGAAATCTTATTATTATCTCATGCTATGTACTAGTCGTGATTTAACAATTGACGATTGTGATTTATGTGCTCGGGCTTGTGTTTACGTTGTAATGATATATTTATTTGTCTAGTGTACGATGAAGCAGGGGTTGAGAAATGTATTTTATCCTTCTAAATCTATAATTTTATGTGGTCAGCGGTAGCCGTTTTATCAAGATTGTTTTATTCTTTATTTACGAACCTATGGAAAGAAAGGAGTGATTCACAGACAGGTTGAGGTTCAAAATTATTTTACAGAGTATCTTTTTCTGCGTTCAATTGTGATACCATGTCAGGTTCCAACAAAATACTCTATGTGAGAGAGTCAGGAATAGTGCCACACAGAGGATATGGAAAACGGGTCAGTGGAAACTAGAGACCAGAGGGCTGTAGATTCCAGGTTCTGGTCCAAAACATACTGCCTCAGTCACCTAGGAACCTCAGAAGAACAAAATAATTTTTGGAAGGCTTGCACGTAGGATGGCGCCTGAGAGTGTGTGAACATTGCTTTCACAAGCGTTGCTTTGTTGGCTAGGGGATCATTTAAGGTGCCCCATTTAATAACTTTCCATGGTTAGTTCCTTTTCTGGTTCAATGAGATTTAGGAGACATTTTTGAAAATTCGCAGGCAGGGAAGATAGACGGAGAGACAGCAAGTTACTTCGAACAACATTGGTGATAAAGTGGTTAACTGAGGTCGATGTATGTGGAAGGCTCGAAGCGATGTTAGCCTAGAGAGGCATATAGGAGTGGATTGGTGGTTGTTTGTGAATACAATGATGGTGCAATTCTGTGAAGGTGCTCAACCAGGATGTTGTGTTGCTTATGTCCTTGCGATAGGGATTGGTGCTGTGTAAGAGTGGGAGTAGAATAGTATTAGTGGGTAGGTTTTCAATCTTCTAGGGTTGTGGGTAGGAATCTTGTCATCTCTGCTTTTTTCCCCTGTCAGAATGTTGTGAGGGTTGGTTAACTAAGCCTATGAAGATTAGGAGGATTTAGAGAGCTAGGGGATAATGTGAGGTGTCAGATGTGAATGAGAAGTGAATTGTGCATGGCTTTCTGCATGCATGGGGAGAACTTTGCATGTTCTTCCCCCCAGGCTGCAGTACAGCTTGGGTGGGGAACAAGCCCAGGGTTCCATTCCCTGAATGCCTGACCACGGCGCTCAGACCAATCACAGCACTGCATTGCAGCCTTGTGATTGGCTCAGGGGAGCTCAGGGGAGCCTGCGAGCTTCCTGCTTTCACAGAAGCCAAGAAGAGGACGCAGAGGAGGGAGGAAAGGTGGTGGCCAGCTGCATTCAGGTACGTGTTTTTTTAAAAACATTTATTATTAATTCCCTCCCTCCCCCCCCCATGCCCATTCGGTAGCAGCCGCTACTGTCAAGTTGGAGTCCAGAAGCAATATGGAAATGGACCCCGATAATGAGTAGGCGTATGTGAAATCTTTTAAAATTTGTGTATTCCAAGTTGCACAAATGTTGCTGGTTTTGTCTATTTCACATTAGGCTATTTTACCTTGGGGAGACCGGCTGCAGTAGATGTCTCACAGGACATGTAAAACCGTGTTTAAGGGACATTTTCTGCTCTAAATTGTTTACTGTCGGTATCTCGCATGTCCCCATGTTCAATTTTCATGCAAGATATTGACCAAGAACATTATGTGTGATTTTGTATAATTTCTTAAAAAGAATACAGATTTTGAAAAAAAAATAGCTATTGTACCCACTGCTACTAATGACAACATCATACAAAAGGGTGACTCCTGAGATGCAGAAAGCCTCAAGTCACGTTGTTGTTCAACAAGGAATATCTGGATAATTAGAAGGAACTGATACATTTTAAAACACAAACAAAAACATTGTTTAAAACTGGATCATTTTTCAAGGGCTTCTCCAAATAGTAGTTATTAAAGATCAGTGAACCAGAGTACTGTTGGTTAGAAATAAATGGTATTTAAACATGGTGAGTGTTTTCCCAAAGATTTTTTGGGGAAACCGAGTTTTAAACAGTGTATTTTAGGTTTTTGTTTAAATCTTTTCATTGAAGAAATATAACAGCAAGCCAATGTGGCATAACCATGAAAGTGTATCTACCCGTCCCATCTAGTGGCCATTCAGAGCTCTAAACGTTCAACAGATTATACGTATCTAATTATTTCTGCAATCTATTTCACATAAGCAAACACAGAGGACCGTCCAAGATTAAACAGAGAAAGATAGTGGAAATATTGGGGCATATGTATCAAACGATTTTGTATTCGCAAACGCTGCGATTCGCAAAAAAACAGCATTTGCGAATACAAAATCGCAAAACGCGATGTATGAGCCATGTTCGCATCGCATTATTAACGAATCGCTAATTTTGTGATTCCTTAATTTTGCGTAAGCATTTAAGGAATCTCAAATTGCGATTCCTTAAATGCTATGTAACAAGCACCCAAGTTGTGCGATTTCTCCTTCAGAAATCGCAAATTACCACCACCTTCAAGTTGGTGGTAATTTGCGATTTCTTTGAAAGATGTACTTTTTGGCATTTTTCAAAGTGCCATGTGGCGCACATACATGCCCTTAGGGCATGTATGTGCGCCATATGCGCATACATGCTCATTTCAGGAGAGCATCAGGGTGTCCGTGTGACACCCTTGAAATTATTCTCAATTTGCGATTCTCTAATAGTGAATCGCAAATTGAGAATGAATTTCCATTCATTCCTAGCCTGCTGGCCCATAGGAATGAATGGTAAGGTATTCCTTAATTGCGATTTTGCAATTTGCTAATCGCAATTAAGGAATAACAAGAAATCGCAAAATATTTGCGAATTTTTAAATACATCCTGTTTTGTGATTCTCAAATAGCGATTCTCAAAAAATCACTATTTGAGAATCGCTATAACGGATTTTGATACATATGCCCCTAAAAGCCTTAGAAATTCCAAGAGATAAAAACTGTTGCCACCCTTAATAATAATGAGGCATATGTATCAAAATCCGTTATTGCGTTTGTCAAATAGTGATTTTTTGAGAATCGCTATTTGAGAATCGCAAAACGGGATGTATTTAAAAATTTGCAAATATTTTGGGAGTTCTTGTTATTCCTTAATTGTGATTAGAAAATTGCGAAATCGCAATTAAGGAATACCTTCCCATTCATTCCTGTGGGCCAGGAGGCCCATAGGAATAAATGGGAAGTCATTCTCAATTTGCGATTCGCAATTAGAGAATCGCAAATTGAGAATAATTTCAAGGGTGCAAGGGTTTCATAAGGACACCCTGATGCACCCCTGAAATGAGCATGTGTGCGCATATGGCGCACACACATGCCCTAAGGGCATGTATGTGCGGCACATGGCACTTTGAAAAATGCCAAAAAGTGTATTTTTCAAATAAATCGCAAATTACCACCAACTTGAAGTTCATGGTGATTTGCGATTTCTTAAGGAGAAATCGCACAACTTGGGTGCTTGTTACATAGCATTTAAGGAATTGCAATTTGTGATTCTTTAAATGCTTACGCAAAATTAAGGAATCGCAAAATTAGCAATTCCTTAATAATGCGATGCGAAAAATGCCTCATTCATCGCATTTTGCGATTTTGTATTTGCAAATGCTGTTTTTTTCCGAATCGCAGCGTTTGCGAATACAAAATCGTTTGATACATATGCCCCAATGCTTCTTCGTAGATGCATTTATGCTAGTGCCGGTTTATACATTTAACTTGGCAGTGCTCGGATATCTCTTCCTTTTGGGAAAAGGTTACTGAGGTCCTTGGTGATATTACTGGGTTTCAGCTGCACTTGACCCCCATGATGTCCTGAGATATGTAGCCGGTAGTCCACAGCCAGTTCATCCGTTCACAGTCTTGCTGCTGTTATTGGCTAACAGTTGACTGTCAATGGCCTGGATGAAGGGCTATAGCAACACAAAAAGATGAAGGAGTGGATGAAGGGCTGTCTACTCAGGACTGACACTTGGATACAAGACAGCCATGTATTGCAGTGGCTCGGTTGACTGTTTTCCTATGGTACAACCTCCTCGTTGCAAACCTAGAGATAAATAGGGTCCACTACGGACCTATTTTGAAAGGCAAAACTAGACCTATAACTCGGAGAAAAAAAGGGTATTATGTAACGGGGGCCCTAATTGTCGTGTTATATCACTGCTATAGCTATAAATGTAATTGTGCGTATTTCACCTGGTGAGGACCCCCCCCTTGACATTATCTTCGAGAAGCATTTTGATTCTCTTATTCATCGCATGGTGACAATAGTTTTATTGACACGTGCAGTTATAACTTGAATGCACCTTATGTGTTGTTTTACTTTTCTGCAAAAACTAAAATAAAGACTTTGGAAAACAGAATACCAGTTCTTCTTCCTATGAGAGAGCCCCCAGCCCACTCGACTGCAGTCTCAGTCTCCAATCCCTTGTTTAACCACAGATGCATAAGATCATTCTCCCAAGCTATTATCCTGTGTCCAATGGGATATTCTCCTGCTTGTAAGACCATGTACTGCTTCCCATTGTATGGCCAGTGGTGTAACAAAGGCCCCCAGTGTGGGGGGGGGGCGAGCTCCAGTGAGCCCCCTCAGAACAGTACCCTGACCTGGGAGCTCCTAAGTGAGTCTAAAGAGGGGCTCTGCGATGTACTTTTCAGGGGGCCCCCTCAAGTTTTGTTACACCACTGGGTTTGATAGTCTCAGGCATGCTGGGACACCGATTGACACTTCCAAGCTTTTTGCAATCTTCTCCCATAAAGTCTCTTTGTCTTGTCAAAGTGTCTGGGTTAAAGTCAGCAATCAGTACAATCCTATTCTTCTAATTTGTCTCCAGTGAGTCACACACTGACCCATTGGAGGCAAGATAGAAGAGTAGGACTTTTGATTGTGTTAAATGTCGCCAAAAGGCCGAAAAAGGACAAAGTGCAGACGCCATCACCATCCATGGTCCTCCTCAGGATTGGGCTAAGATCAGGGCAGACTATGTGCCTCTGTAAGAATCAAATCCTACCATCAAGATCATTTCTAGGAGTTAGTTTTAGACAAGGCTGGAGCAGTTTGACAGCAATAATTGCAAGTGATTGCCAGTGTCCTGCTTGTACAGAAGCGCATGGTGCCTTAGTAGTCTGTGGTGCCACCAGTTAATATTACTGGCTGTCAGGGTGAGTGTGGTTGGGGAAGGTAGGACCCAGACAGACTTCAGGGAAACAAAACATGTCATTGCTATTGGGCTCTATGGGACCAGCTATGTGAAGTTGGCAGAACAATATCTGTACATCTGCATGAAGACACCTTGTATACACAATACCTTGAAACTGCACCTGGTCATCTGACAGCTGTATGTGAAATTATTTCCTCATCTGGGTATACCTACTCAACGGTTTTGCAAAATAATACAATTCCTCAGTTCTCTCCTCCACAAGGAACTCAAATAAAGAGGAGGCATACACAAGGTACATGTTCAACTGTAATTGTTTCTCAACATAAAGTCCTGCCTGCCATAATTATTCCATCACATAGAGTACTGTCAAGAAAAATTCATACTTGCCATGTAGCCTGACAATCTGTGTAAGTAATATGGACAGAGAGTGTAGTTGTGCAGCTGAGACATCAGGCTGAAGGCTCACACAAGAATTTGGTATCACATCATTGTCAGGCATTCCTTGGCATTGAGTTAAGAGACAGATTTTAGATGCTGACACATGGGAAGTAGCATCTGGCAGCTTTGCATCTTGTTGGGCTATTCTGCTATGTGGTGTTTCGCTCCCTTACATGCTTTTGACCCTCCATTATCCTCAGGCTCAGGGAGAGTTGTTGGTTTGTCTGGCATTCCTCTGCCTCTCTCTCTCTTCCCAAGTTTGGCTCCCCAAGTTCAACTCGCTGCTCAGACTTTCACTTTATTTTCCCCTTTATTGTGCCTTGCTTCTGTGCCGCCTTCCTGATGGAAATTCCTTTTCGAGGTTTCTTAGGTCTCCTGCTAGCTACAGCTAGTTGGCCGGTAAGAACATATGTGTGATTGTTTTTAGCTATATTTTGAAAATGCATTTAAGAGACAATGCCTGATAAGATTTATCCATGTTTTAGCCCTATACCTGTGAAGTCCCTTGGCCTCTGTTGAAGAAATATAATATTGCACACAGGCAAACACAGTCTCTGTAGAGTGTGCATTCCACCTGATGGAATGTAGATTTGATGTCTTTATAAATATGGAGGTGCACTGCAGTATGCACCAGAGACTTGCTGTAAGATGATAACATAGGAAGATTAATTAGAGATTCATTGAATAGTCAATAATTGTAAGTGGGATTTATTTGATAAAATGTTATCAGTTCATGGAATTTTTTCAAAAAGGAGAGTCTCACAATCCTTTAGTCTTAAATCAGGCCAAAATGTGTTACTCGACATCAAACAATTGACAATGGTAGCTAGTATCTACTTTCTCATGCACTCAATCCCCATTCAATATGTACTTAGTTAGGTGCGTCCACTAAGGGAACAGCTACTACAGAACCCAACTCATTTTCATATTACTCATATTAAGTGACCGCATATTCAGAAATTGATAAATAGCTAGTTTGCACACAGCAATATTATCAGTTAAGCAGCAACTACGTATACAGTTAGTCCCCTTCAATTAGGCAACGCAAAACATTGTAGTTTCTGCTAAACTCCAATTCTTTATTGCTAAATTTGATCCAAAATAAATGATTAATCCATTCAGTTAATCATTATTCTGACAACTGTTGTGGGGTAACTTAAAATAAAGAAAAAGACAAGACTCCTCTTGGCAAGGCAAACACAGCTTTACACTGTTGCAGCAGGGAGAATTGCTATCTCCACACAGGTAAACAGCTGATCTGAAGTAGCTGCTTCACAAGCAGCCACTTTTCTATCAACATGAACAATCCTTGATATGAAAAGTGAAACATTAAATTACTTAAAAGTTACACATTGGTTACAAAAACATTTCATCACCTGTGTTACACATTCTTTATTGCAGTTCCAACAATGCTTAACACATTAACTATTCTATACTTTTGAATGCATGTGTATGTGCCTGTGTCCTTTATTATTCTGTTCCCAAGACCTCTTCTGTGTGCTCTTGGCTACTTCAATCTCCTGCTCCTATTCTTTAAGTCACGTTCTTTATTTGCTGAGAACACAGAATACGTGCCTGTGTGCTAAGACCATACATTCCACAAATCATAGAGACACAGGTTTTCCTTTAATTAAGACCTTGCAGGTTATGCACTCTATTTTCAAGTGAACTCTTCATCTCTTTGGCATCAGCACAAAATTTTAGGCCTGCACTGTTCTTTCACCACGTATACTTTTATATAATTTTCTACTGATGTCTGCTGTAGCTTAATTGCTTCATGTTTCATTTCCTCTATAACATTACCCCGTCTAGGTGATATTTCAACTACTGGTTCTAAACCTTGGTCTGTACTTGGCACTAGGTGATATGTGTTGCCCTGAGCATCTACTACTTGTGTTAATGTCCTAACTGGAAACATCTCTCCCGCCTTTGTTCTAATCTTTCTAAAACATGCTAGAATTAATTGAATGTCAAAATATATAAACAATAATGCCACAAGAGCTGGTAATATGGCTCTCAGCAGTCTCAAAATCCAGTATGGTAGTAAAGAAAACCACCCACTAAGCCAATTATCTGGGGTACTTCCTTCTTCTAACATTTTCTTCTGTAGATTATGCAACGTTTGTATAGCCTCTGACAGAGATCCATTGTCCACATCATTCACTGGGACTAAAGTACAGCATGCAGTCCCAATCTTCGCACATACCCTCCTCCCATGGCCCTCCAAAGGTCCAGTACATAACGGTACTGAATTATCATCATTCCCATAGCACACAGTTCTTCTTTTACGGCATTAAATCCATCTTTCATAGTGTTTAGAGTCTTAAGCAGTTCCCACCACATTATCTGTAGCCATCGAGCAGTTGCCTTTGCCTGGACAAACAGCAGATTACTTCCAAAGAATAACTGTGCATCATTAAACAACCAGTACTCTTGGGAAACAGCACTCCAAATAGTAGGGCCATAATACTTTGCAGTTCTTCTCGTTCGGTGATAATGTAACAAAGTCGTTGAATGGCTCAAGGGGTGTTCATGAAGCATTGACAAATCAGTTCCAGGAATTACCAGAACATGAGCGTGCAAGGTGACCAATGAGCATAGGCCTCCCTAGTTCAGTGTTGGCTGGACATACAATTGTTCTCCACACTGCCAATAATAGTCCATGAGTCTGGGGGTGCCCCCTGCATGTCGGCGTTATCTACTGTGGCACTGCAGTTGATGTTCTTCCTTCCATGAATGGTGCTGTTTCCTCTGAAACATACAGAAACAGACATTAATCTCATGACTGCCTGAAGAATTACTGCACTATTTATTATACATATTGTGTAACTTTATCATCCCATATACGTGTACACTTCTACTACATACTAACTAATACCAGTACCATTCCATAAAGACATGGTCCTACAGGAAAATTCGATATCAGAATGCCATTGATCATGGGTATAAACTGATCCATTAATTCTAAAACCTGGGCTACGGACACAGTCTGAGGGTAAAGGAATTACTAAATAACTATTACACTTAGTGGGTGGGCATGTTAATCCTAAACTTAAAATGATTTATATCCATTCTGCAATGGTAGGACAACCCATTTTCCTCATTCGTACTAACTCATCCTTATTGGCCTGTCTATCTAAGAATGTATTGCTTCTAATCAACGAGAGAGGATCACTTGTCCTGCATAACATGGGGTATGCGGGAAGGTTCTGACTAGTCCCAATAAAAAACCCTCATACACGTGTTGGAAAATTTCGATGTATTAGCGGTATATCTTGATTCTCCGCTATCCCTCACACGTGTTCGCATAATCATGGGGTTAGTGGTTTATGCGACCTCCAACCAGGAGGCATTACCCTTGTTAGAACAGTAGTGATCAGAAATCGTGAAGTGAAGTGGTGAAATTGTTAAGGATAAAATAAGCTCTCTATTCCAGATAATTACTTTAATGGTTCTGATCTTTAGAGGCCTATATTAAAATTCAGTTCCGGGACCGGAATCGGCAGAGTCAGCACAAGCGGCATGACGGAGTGCCAGAGTGCACCTCCCTGACCCGGCTGGATCTCGTTGAGGTCTATTACGACCACCCGACAAGGTACCCACTGACCTTGTTGAAGAACAACACAGTGCTATGTTCTTCTGAACTCTTCTACTCCATATAGAGACGTGAGAGGTCTCTATTCACCTGAGCACTGTGGTCCTGATGAAAGCCCAACCGACCTAATGGCAACTGATGGGCTGAAACATGTCGACCTAATCCACGTAATTTTTGTGAAAGAGTCATAACCGCTCTTATTCACTCACCTTGAATTTTAATATAGGCCTCTAAAGATCAGAACCATTAAAGTAATTATCTGGAATAGAGAGCTTATTTTATCCTTAACAATTTCACCACTTCACGATTTCTGATCACTACTGTTCTAACAAGGGTAATGCCTCCTGGTTGGAGGTCGCATAAACCACTAACCCCATGATTATGCGAACACGTGTGAGGGATAGCGGAGAATCAAGATATACCGCTAATACATCGAAATTTTCCAACACGTGTATGAGGGTGTTTTATTGGGACTAGTCAGAACCTTCCCGCATACCCCATGTTATGCAGGACAAGTGATCCTCTCTCTTTGATTAGAAGCATTATCAATATAGGAAACTGATTGGGTCACGTATTCCTATCCTCCCCCCTTCATTGATTTTGAATTTATCTAAGAATGTATAAAATCTCTGCAGAAGATTCATATTTTTTAGCTTTAACTAAAACATGTATTTCCCTAATAACATATATTGGCTGCAGAAGGGCCTTAAACATACACAGGTAGAGATGCAAAAGACATAGAGCTGTGCTTGGGGGTACTTCTTTAGTTGGATGTAGCCTATCTGATCCTGTGACATGAGGAATTAAAGAGCAAGCGAAACATGATTCATTAGTACTTTCTGAACCTATCACTGACATGTGCTGATTCCACATGTTATCTAATAATTGGGTATGAATACTATGGGACACATTAACATGAATATAGAGTTCTCTTCTCAGGCATGCAATATAACCAGGGCTCCTGGTTTTATGGTATTTGTTTTAGAGCATTTCCATCTGTATTTATCCAAATTTATTTTTTGGCCATCTTATTGAGATTTATCCATATTTATTTTGTGTTTAGTGAACAGATGATGTGATAACTCGTATATTTCTGCATTTATTTAACAGATAAATGTGCACTCATATTTTGAGGCCTGTTAGGTTTTAGCACGTTAGACAGCCAAAAATAATAACATAATAAACACATATGAAGTAATTAGCATAATACCACAAATACATGTTGAGATATGGAGTAATTTAATCAAATCTCATTCAGCTTTGTAACTCCGCATGCTGCCAGTATGTACAGATATTGGCCTGAAAGTCTTTTATCTCAGAACGGAGAATCACTCAAAAGAAGCCAAATTATCTGTTTCTTCTGCTTTCAAAAATAAACACAAGCAGGAAACTATTCTTTCTGTCTGGATTTATCTGTAAAATGGAAAACAAGGAGCCCAAAATATAACTAGTAGTGCTAGAGTACACATTACTATGAAAGAGCAACAGTACAAATAATAGGATTAAGAGACAAAAAAGGAAAAAGAAAACAAAAATACATAACTTCCATTCTGTGGATCTCCTACATTGTCCAAAAGCAGAAAATTGTCCAAAGGCAGAGGTGGACGGTAGTATTTTTATGGCCAAAATCTGCATCCCTCCTCTTGCTCCATTTATATTGCTGGTGATTTTTGACATGATGCTGGGTTTATTGAAAATTCTCAGAAGTGGATCTAAGACTTCCTGCCATCTACCTTGAGGACAGTGGGGGTTCCATTTTCACAGTGAAAGACCCTTTGTACTTGGGATCTCTCCATTTCCAAACAAATTTTTTCCCAATATTTTATCGCCTATGTGCACAATTGGGAGGTCTACCTCAGCGGTAGCATGCTACTCCTTTACTTTGGTTACCTGTTTAGAGATATACTTTGGTTACTTCAGAAAGATAAACATGCATTTCATCATTTAAGATATCCAACGTACTTTCGCCCTGTACCTTACTTTTAGTGACAGCTATTTGTGTGTTCATAGGTCTAACTGTGGGGTGACAGGTGATGATCAGAACTAGGTGTGTTTCAAAGGGAGAAGAGTGCCAATGGTAAGAAACGAAAACCACTGCTTATGCATCGTGGTGCATAGTTTGCTGATATTGTTCTTCAGCAGGCCATTAAAGTGCTCAAAGATCCCATTGCTCTGATGATGATAAACAGAACATAGTTTATGTTTTAACCCTAGCATTGTTGTGAGATGTGTGAAAATTGGATTAACATAGTGTGTGCCTTTGTCAGTACTTATCCCTTCTGGAATTCCCTAGCGGGGAATCACTTTGTGAATCAAAAAGCTAGCAGCTGACTTAACATCACATTGGTCGCACGGTCCTGCTTCAATCAATTGGGAAAAAGGAAAAAAGTACAACTATAGGCTGCTTTTCTTTGTGGGGCAAATTCCAGCTCATTAAACACCCTGGTGGGAACATCGTCCCTGGGTGTAGCTTCTGTCATCAACGCTGCCTCTGCCTACCGGCCACCTCCCAGATCGAGCTGTGCTGACCCTGGTGGGACTCCAAGTCCCAGGGTGCCCAGCGCTTCTCTTCACTGGACACTGGTGCGGGGGAGGAGCCATCACTCGCTCTTAAGCGCTGCAACCTTTGACGTGCGCGGGAGGCGCCCGGGCTAATGGCGGGCCTGTCCTTGTCTGTCATCGGCAGGAAGGGGCAGGGCCACCCCCCTTGAATTTACTATTCTTCATCAGTTTTGCTTCATGACCAGCAGCAACGAGGACACCATTGAACCCCAACCCTGGCCCTCTCCAACGGCAAGTAGACTGACCAACCTTGGTGTATTTTGTACTGTAATTATCTGTAAATGTTGTTTATCATGCTTGAGTGACACTTTCTTTTCACCTGGAATCTAAGGAGAACTATATTAGGGGTACTTCCTCTTAAGAATACAGCAAAGTATCTTGTTCCCTTTATTTGAGCCCTTTTCCGTAAGCCTTGTGTGCTTGTTACTTGCCACTAGGATCTGTAGATTTTTCTTGGCGGTTACTATCTAACAAGTTGTTTCTTCATAGTTAGATATGGGGAAGCGCACTTGTATTACTAAAAGAACCCGGGCACAAGTTAATTCTTCCACCCCGCCCCCCAACATCAATTGACAAGATGCTGCAAAGGGCAATAGGTGTTGTTACATCAGAAATCGAATGCACCGAAAGGCGGTTGTCAATTACCCCTGGTCTTTTCCTGCCCATAGTGGAGCTGCCCAGTCCAATACTCCTTCGGTAGCTTTGTCAACAACTGGAGATGTTCTCCCACCCCCTTTAGCCCAAATGAATGGTTCAACGGCTATAACAAAACTGGTCGATGAGGGTGCAGGCACACGTAAGAACCGGAAACGCAAGCAGATAGTTGGGAGGGCAACCACGAGTAAGAAGGCAAGAAGAGGGAGTGACTTAAGGGCAGAAGACCTTGCTAATCGAAATCCACCTATAGAACCCGTACTAGCCCCTAGTATAGATCCCAAGTACCCAGTCTGGGCCCAGTCGCTACTAGCTGAGTTATTGTCCCGACTTAGCGATCTGATCAAGCAAGAGGTTGCCCCTTTAGTTGACCAACTAAAATCTTTGACATCTACGGTAACCACGAGGCAAATGCAACCCAGTTCCAGTGTAACACTACTTCCAGCGAGGGAGGGAGGCTCAAATCTTGACCCTGATTCTAACTTGAGGGTACCTATAGGCAAAGAGGGGATTCCGAGTGTCCAACCTTCTAATACCCGGCACCTCACTAGTCGAGTTCATAGCTCCACCCTACAGCACCCTCCCGCTCAGCGTGAGCAAGAGCATAGTACAAACACAATGTTAAGAACAGGTCCCAGTGCGGATGAGAATACCCGCTCAATGAACAACACGTTGAGTACCCACCAACCCACCAGTACTGCAGCAGGGTGAAGTGAAACCAGAGAAGACCTGAGAAGTAAGGCAGATGTGGCTCTCCCAATCATAAACCTCCCCCCAGAATCATCGCCCTATGTAATTATTTTAACAGGGGTCCCGCCTCTCAAAGATACTCGGAGGGAGACACAGCTAGAGCTTAGGAATAAAACCTTATTCTGGTTAGCAACACACAGACAGTTCCCCTATGAGGGGGCTGGGGAAATTCTAATGGTGCGGAGGGTAGATTGGGTGGGACCTAGTAACAAATCTAACCCAGGAGACTCTGTGGTTGTTAACTTTAAACCCCCCCCCAGATGGTACGCTTGCTATCAAACCATAAATCCACACCTGGTGAGCCCCGTACAGATGTGAGAGCTTTTCTGCTGGAATTTTTTTATTCCCACTGTCGTAACCCTGCCAGGGCAAAATTTCCCTTGGGGCATCTTTGACAAATGGAGGAGGAACGGAATCCTGGCCACACATATCCTCCCAGTAGATCTCTGTTTTTCAACCTGCCTGTAAACAATCGATATGGGCCCCTGGAAGATGTAGATTGACCACTAAGTTCAAACGGTGTGTGTTCCCAAAAGAATATCCAGGAACCCCAGGGAGGGTGTGTGCAGTCAGATCAGGGGAGCTCCAAGCAGTCACCCTTAGTGGGGATAGGTACAACAATGGGGGCTTCTGTTGAACCCTCCTTGGGGGATGGGGTTCCGGCGAGACCATCCTACTCACCTGGGTTAATACCCATTAATCACACTACCCATTCCATCGACACCGTACAGGGGATTAACCATCTAAGTACAATCGAAGCTCCCACCGATTCTTTGGGAGTAGTCTCATGCCCAGGTAGCATACTGAAGATCCTATTCTGCAACGTAGCTGGCATTAAGAATAAACTTTCTTGCCCAGAGTGGGGACATTTTGAGGACCAGTTCGATATCTGTTTGGTCCAGGAGACATGGGCAAGAGATGACTACGACAGGGCGGGTTTTGTAATATTCAACATCCCAGCTACCACTAGAGAGAGGGCAGACCGTCTGGTGGATTATCCATTTGGGTTGCCTCTCACGTGGGCTTTACACCTACTCCCCAGACTACCCACTCTAAAGACGTACAATGTGTAATGCTTAGCTTTCCTTCCGAGTTGAGGTTTGCCATCATTAATGTCTACTCTTGGCCCGTAAGCCTGTCCCAAGAATCAAAAACTCTCGACGATTTGAACTCCTTTATCCCTATGGTGCCGTTAAATTCGAGGCTGATAGTGGGAGGAGATCTAAATTGTCATTTCGAATCCTTCTCTGGTGCTCACGACATGATTATCAATGAGGAGGACCTCCAGTGGGCTATTCCAGATCCACAAGTCCAGCCGGTCAAGATATTGTTCCCCTTAGTACTCCAAATAAATGCCATTTTTCTAAACCATTCTCTGAGAGCCTGTAATGGTCGCACAACTACTGACAGGCCGGGTAAGCCAACGTTTAATAGAATCGGCCAAGCATCTTTAATTGATTATATTCTAGTGGAGTGCAGATCATGGTATAGGGTTCTGGATGTTGCTGTCTTGCCACGACATGACAGTGACCATAATGCCCTGATATTAACTCTGAAGGTTCCAGATTCTGGTATTCTCCCTGCAAATAACTCCCCTCTGGAGACTAGGTTATTTCTCACTAGCAATAGGAGAAGAATTAGGTGGGGAGTAATAAAACAAACACCCGAGAAGATGGGAGCTCTTTATGAAACGGCAATTCCAGCTCTCCAGGAACTCAGCTGCGTTCCCGCTGATAGGGATAATCCAGCCTATATTAAGCAGGTTGCAGTACTCCACGAGAATTTGACAACAAAACTAGCCTATTTTTTTTATCCGATAGTACGCCCTAGAAAAACAAAAATGGCACCCGATATGTGCTTTAATGATACCTGTCGTAAGGCCAAACGTGCACTGTTAGTGGCCATTAAAGAAAAAAACAAGCCACTAACTAAAATTAGGAGAGTTCAATATAAAGAAGTTATCTCCCGAGCAAAGCAGTCCTGGGAAGGGAACAAATGGGTGGACATTAAAACCACCCTACTGAACCGGGACATGAGAGAATTCTGAGCCATAGTCAGAACAGGTAGTAGGGAGGGTAACCCAGCGGTTGAACCTAATATTCCAGCAGAAATATGGGTAGATCATTTTCGGGCATTGTATGCAGTAGAAACTGATCTGGACCCACACTCTATTAACCATAGAGCTCCCCTAGGTGCCTTGGGTTCAGTTAGCGGGCGGGCACAGGACTCATCTGCTACTGCTCCTAGCCACGCCAATGAGGTGTCTGTTGGGATAACCCTCCTTGAGGTTATCTCGGCAATTGAGAAATTACCAGCAGGCAAAGCACCTGGTCTAGATAGGTTGCCAGGGGATTTGTTCCGGGAGGAACCATACATCTGGGCCCCCTTTCTCTGTGTGTTATTTAGCGCCATTATGAATGGCATGCCAATCCCTGAGACCTGGGTGGGGGCAGAAATTGTCCCAGTCTTCAAAAAGGGCTCTCCTCTATACCCTGCAAACTACAGACCGATCAGTTTGATCGACATCACACAAAAACTGTTTGCACGGGTACTATTAGATCGAATCCAGAGCTGGTTGCAAGAGAATAACATCATAAGCCCCTACCAAGCCGGATTCAGGAAGAACACCTCCACCATGGACCAAATATATAGACTCAAACTTATTGTTTTGAAGACGGTATCAATTGAGGGTGGCAGCCTCATTTTGATTTTTGTGGACCTGAAAACGGATTTTGATCTGGTTCCCAGAACTTAACTTTGGGGGGTGCTAAGAGAACTGGGGATTCCCCCCTATTTGCTCAGCATGCTTATCAAGCTGCATGAGGCCACTTATGCCCAAGTAAGATGTGGCAGGAGTGGAGAATTAACCAATAGACTCCCAGTTGACAGAGGAGGGAGACAGGGTTGTATGCTTGCACCAACACTGTTTTGCCTCTTTGTCAACGAACTCATTGCACAACTTTCAGAGGTTGAGGACAACAATGCCCCCAAGCTAGAAAACTCAAAGGCACCGGCATTGATGTTTGCTGATGACACTCTCTTGATGTCTAAGACGCCGATGGGGATTCAGAGGATACTGGATAGGTTTGTCATTGTTTGTAATAATGGGGGCCTGGTGATCAACACCATGAAAACTAAATTCATGGTAGTTAATCCGTCCAAGAAAATACCTTCAAATCCCCAACTCAATGGCATTGCACTGGAAAGGGTTTCTGTATTCGACTATTTGGGCATCACCCTTACTGAAAACATGGAGTGGGCGCCCCAAATAGCTAAAGCCAAGCTAAAATTAGCCCAGACCTCCGGGGGCATAGCTAAATTGGTAAGGGAATCCACTATCCAGCCCATTGCCCGCCCCTGCCATTGAGATTTATAGGGTGCAAGCAAGGGGAGCCATGCTGTATGGGGCTGATCTCTGGGGTCACTGTTCCTCTGCCCCTTTAAGTAAAGTTGAGAACAGCTTCCTCAGACAAATTCTGGGCCTCCCGCCTAGTACCCCGTTAATCCCCTTGCGGTTAGATATAGGCATTGCCCCGATCGAAGATGAGGCTGCCCTACGACCCTTAACTTTTTGGAGTAGGTTTTGGGTGAACCCAGAATTGGCTGAGTACCAAGCGGAAACCAAGAATCTAGTAGCCTATCCAGGGGCATTAAAAAAAGTTCCTTGGTTTACACATGTAAGGCACCTATGTGTGAGGATAGGCAAACCAACCCTTTGGAGTAATCCTGAAGAAACCAGCTTTTTGGTTTCTCGAGCTGAACTCTTGAGAATGTATCAAACTACAAAGCTCGAGGCCATCAAGGTAAACCTGAAATTAGGTGCTTTAACTACACAGTTCCTCATTGTTGAGGAGAACTACAAATTAGAACCCTTTTTGGATGACATCCTACCCCCCATAGCAAGGAAATTATATGTGCAGTTCAGATACAGTACCCTACCCCTCCGGGCCTTCACTTCTAAATGCGTTGGTCTGCCCCTACGTGGGTGTCCTGCCTGTAATAACCAGGAGAAGTCTGAACTGCATGTTCTATTCTTTTGTCCCGGGTATAAAGCAGCAAGAAGGTGTTGGATTCTACAATTATGTCGGAATCTGGGGTTTGTGCAATATATGGCGGCATTCAGAGTTGTGAAGTACGATACCTCCAAGCCAATTGTTTTTGCTGTCGCTCGGTTTCTAAACCAATATGGCGGAGGAGATGGTAGCCTGACTGCAGTACCAACACAAGTGTCCAATGCATAGACTATCGTAATGGGAAACAACTTTTACATTTTTTTATGATCAATGTAGCTTTTAATTGAAGTTTGTGGTTTTAAATATTTATTACAATACCGCTGTTTTGTCGTATGCATTGGGTTTATCTATCTACACTAAATGAATTGATGCACTATCTGGTCATTCTGCCCATGGTGTGTTTTTTCCTTCCACTTGCCACCTTAGTGCTGTACTCTAGTAATGGAAATACTATGTCGTCATGTGTACCCAAATCACCTTTGATGGAACTGGTCCCATTCGCACTGTTCGGAATGTTTTAAATTTATAATGCAGTTCTTTTTATCTTTGTATGCTTTTATGGTCCTGGTGACCGAAATAAAGGTTTTTGAAAAAAGAAAAAAAACAACTATAAGATACCGATAGGTGTTGTACCTATCTAACATGTCCTCAAAGTCAATATGGACAGATTTAAAAGAATATTGTTGTCATGGAAGGATAGAATGTATCACCCTCAACGTGGGATTGAGAGAGAAATGTTGACAAACAGTACAGTTATGAAGTCGCATGGTAAGCATATCATAAAAGTTGGGAAAGAACCAGTCTTGTTGTATTTACATAGACAAATGATCTCTTGAGATTATGGCTGGTTAAATGTAACTGCTCAAGAGCTATCATAAGTAAAGCCTGAGGCATCAATGGTTAACTGTAGATATTTGTCTATAAATTGCATCTTCCCCTAACTGGGACCATCCTCTGGCCTCACAAAACAGTTTTTCATTGGGTGGAGCATCTACTGCAACACACAAAGGTGTAAACGTGCTGTCTCAGTATAACGAGGCGTAACATTAATTGTGGTAGTGTCAGAGTCAGACTCAGAGGCAGGCAACCTGGGTCACCAAACCAGGGACATGTTGTGAACCTGATGGCAAAGGTGGGGGTGTGCGCCTAGCTGCATCTTTATCTGTTCAATCTGCTAGTGCATTTCCCCATGACACAAAATCCTGTGCATTTGAATATGCTACACCTTTCACAACTGTCACTGCTTGTGGTAAAGCCAATGCCTCTATTAAAGCCTCTAAGGGATTCCTATGTATAACAGGACTCCTGTTTGGCTTAAGGAAGCCTCTCCTGCTCCATTTCATAATGCTAGAGTGCACAGGGGTTGTTACAGAAGCCGAATCTGAATAAACCATGATGCCTTTTCCTGCTCCTTCCTTAAGACCTTCTATCAAGACTATCAATTCTGCTGCTTGTGCAGATTAATGTACTTGTAGTGCTAACTGCTCTACTAATCGTGCTGGTGTGCTTCTGCTGCACCTGCTGTGTCTCGGTCAATAGTTGAGGAACCATCAACAAAATAGACAATGCTACCTGGAAAAGGATCCACTGTTTCTTGACTATTGATTAGAAATATTCATTGCACAGTTATGCACATCATCCCCAGAGTCTGATTTGGATGAGCAAAGAATGTTGCAGGCTTCACTGTATGACACTTCGCAACCTTCAAAGATAATAGTGACAGTTTCATCTCATATCCTGACACTCTCTGTATGGTTAGAGTAGTTGTAGCCTTCTGAATGATAGCAAACACTGCATGTTCTGCATAGAGCGTCAAATGTGCCCCCATAACAATGGGGGTGCTCTTCTGCACTACAAAGGCTGCAGTGGCAAGAGCTTGCTCGTAGTGCTAATGTCCTCATTACTGCATCCAACTGTCCACTAAAATATGCAATAGGTTTGTGTCCTAAGGTATATTTTTGGATAAGGATAGCTGTCATCACTTGAGCATTACAGTGACAAAATAGATACACTCCTTGCTATAGTCAGGAGTCCCCAAAACTGGGGCAGTTGTTATTTCAGGCTTCAGTTTTTGGGAAGTCTCCCTAATTTCTGGTGTCCACAATATCTTATCAGTTCTGTCTTTTGCCTGTTTAATAGAAGCCATCAAAGGCACTATTAAAGTGCAGCAATGAAAGACCCATTATCTCACATAATTACAGAGACTAAGAAACATCAGTATTCCCTGCAGTTTCTGGCTCAGTCATTTGATGTATAGATGCTGCCCTTTCAGGAGTTACTCGCCATCCAGAAGCTGTCAGTAATTGTCATAGGTAATGGACCTTCTCGTGACAATACTGAACTTTGACTCTCTCTACCTTGTATCCTTTCTGTGTGAGAGTAACCAGAAGAGACATAGCATCTTTCCTACACTGCTGTTCTGTAGAACAGCAAACTAAGATGTCATCGACATACTGCAACAAGGTACGGTCACATTGGAAGTTTGATAGACCATTTTTCACCACTCTGTTTAAAATGCTGGGGAACTCACAATACCCTTGAGGTAAATGAGAATACATATGCTGTGTCCCACAATAAGAGAACTCTATCAAATAATGGCTGTCTGGATGGAGAGGGATGCTAAAAAAGGCATTCTCAAGCTCTATAACAGAGAAATATTTAGCATCCTGAGGAATATTCGTCAAAATGATGGAAGGGTCAGGCACAATTGGAAATTCTGGTACTACTACATCATTCAGGGGGAGCAGGTCTTGGACCATAAGCTAAGTATTACTCTTAGATTTCTTGATCAGATAAGTCGGGGTGTCACGAGGAGATGCTCCAGGTTAAATCATTCCTTGCTCTAGCAACGCCTGTATAGTAGAGGGGATGGCCTTCTCTGCTTCTTTAGAAAGAGGATACTGTCTCACCCTAGGTAGAATAGCACCTTCAGGGTAATTCTGAATGGAATAGCTGTACGAGTATGTCCTGCATCATGGGACCCTTATGCCACAAGGTGTCTGATACTTTGGAAAGATCTCCCTCCCTGACAGAAACAAAAGCTCTATCTGGTGTGGGAGTCCTTACTTCCAATACTGTTCTCAACGGCATGTCATCTTGAAAGACTACAACTTTGTTCTTAGAATCATCATTAAATAATTGGTCATCCGATATTTCCCTAACCATTTACCTGGCTCAATGAATATAATACATGACTACAAGACATGGTTATGATCACGATCACTGGCTATCAGAGCGCCATAGGTTGGTGCTATCTCTAAGGCCTTTATTTGCAATATCAACTCATTGTCAGGTATCCACGAATCTTGTACTTGTCGACAAAAAAAAACTCTTTAGGCAACTGAACTTCTCTTCCCTGTAACTCTGGTGTTACTAAGATGATAAATTCCATCAAGCTTAAAAACATGGGTTTTCCTTTAACTAAGACCTTGCAGATCACTCTATTTTCAAATGAACTCTTCACCACTCTGGCATCGCCACCAGATTTTAGGCCTGCACTACACTTTCACTACGCAGACTTTTATATAGTTTTCTACTGATGTCCGCTGTAGAGTAATTTCTTCATGTTTCATTTTCTCTATAACACAGCCAACTCATTTTGCTCAAAGTGGAACTTCTTCAGGTCTGTGGATAGCAATTATATGCATTAATTTAATCAACAGTTCTAAAACAATTAACATTATTAACATATTATCGCATTTATTCATTTATACAATTTACAATGAACAATAAGGATTTACTAATATTTCCATACAATCAGGCTTAATATAAACAACTCTTCATATATTTTCAGAACAATGATATACAGTATTGTATGCTTCGAATACTCAATTAAAAAAAATAAGAAAGATTATATCATATCATAAAATGCAATAATCTTATAATCTTGGATAAACCAAATCACATTGCCCAGTGTTATGTCTTACAACTCACATCTAATTGCTTCCTTATTGGATAATATCCACCTTGATGATATTGGTTAGAACCAAATAAAATATAGACCAATCATGTTGTGTGCACTTCTTTTCCAAGTGTTTTTAGGTTGAGCCCAACATCGTTCATGCGCTGTACCAAGACCTGCTGTAATCAATTAAATTACTGTATTCCCGCCTCCTACTTACCATTGGTACACTCCCATATCGCTCTTCTTTGCTGCCTCCTGTCTCGTTTCTGCAGCCTGTACCTCACTTCCTTTCAAGACTGAGGAGCACTGGTAAAGTACAGTGTATGTTTAACATATGTTCCTATCTGTGCACTCCTTTTTTTGCTTTCCTTCACTTTATACATCAGTACCGCCAAACAGTTCTTTGAGTAAGTACTCCTCCATTTATGTTCGGCAAAAACCAAAAGAAGCAGAAAGATTTCACTGGAAGAGAGCGCTAGCCCGTCTTTTGCAACATTTGACATCCTGGCCGTGTCTACAGGCAGAGGCCGCCCATCGGGTGGGTTGTCTATTTGGGTAGGTACCCATTTGAGTATCCAGGCGACCCAATTAGAAACAAACTCACTGGACATCCAGTGTGTCTTATTAAAACCCGCAAGCAAACCCAAAGTAGCATTAATTAACATCTACTCCAGACCATCCGGTAATGGACAAGAATCGGAAACAATAAAAGCCCTGAATTCTTTTATTCAGAGGCTAGACCCCTCTATTTCAATAATTAAGCCGGGGTCCTTTGGTCTTACCAATCCTCTACCCGAAACTGCGGCGTCGATGCCCCCTCTTATGCTGGCCAATAATAGAAGAAGGGTTAAATGGCCCCACCTAGTAAATTCACCATCCAGACTAGCGAAAATTTACCAGGTTGCGATCCCACTTATCACCCAAATGGGGGATCTATCTGGTAAGCATCAGGCAGTGGAAACCCACAGCCAGCTAGTTACGGCATTGGGGGACTTGTTCTACCCTGTAAAAGGAACTAAAAGGCGAGCTCTGAAATCTCACCCTTGGTTTGATGATGCTTGCAAAAAGCTAAAAAAGAAGCTACTTGCGGCAATCAAATCTAACAACAGAGTGAATATTAGGGCAACCAGATTGCTATATAAAAAGGAGCTCGCCAGGGGCAAGAAGGAGTGGGAAGAAGCCAGGTGGGAAGACCTAAGAGGGGCCCTACTAGCAAGAGACAACAAATTATTCTGGGCAATAGTAAATTCTGGTTCAAAAGAGGGAGGGGAGCCTCTCCAACCAAACATTGCTCCGTCAGTCTGGGAGGCTCATTTTGCTGCGCTTTACACCAGCCCTGAGACCGATACTAGTGAACATCTAAACGGGGCAGAGCTATCGGTGACAGATGACGCCCTACGGATGGCCCGAGGCCCAGACCCCCCGCACGAGTACCGACTGCGGGGGGCCTCGGACTTGGGCCATCCGTTAGGTCAGCGGGACAACATGACAAGGGAGGGCCCTGGAGACACTGAGAGCATCACAGTCAAAGAGGTGGAATCGGTGATCACCAGGCAACTACCCAACAAAGCCCCAGGCCTCGACAGACTACCAGGAGATCTTTTCCGCTCCCAGCCAAAAATCTGGGCCCCGTACTTGGCTGTTCTATTCAATGCTGTCCTTTGGGGAGCCAAGATACCGGACACCTGGGCAGGAGCGGAGATTGTGCCAATCTTCAAGAAGGGCTGCCCCTTAGTGCCATCAAATTACCGGCCGATTAGTCTCCTGGATACTTCTCAGAAGCTAATGGGTCGAGTCGTCTTGGATAGACTGTTGGGGTGGATGGAGGAGAAAAAAATACTGACTACCCTACAGGCTGGCTTCAGATCTGGAATTTCGACCCTGGACCACATTTTTAGGTTGCAGGTCTTATTCTGGAAGACAGCAAGTGTAGAGGGTGGCAGCCTCTACCTTGTTTTCGTAGACCTGCGGGCTGCTTTCGATCTTGTCCCCAGGGAAAGCTTGTGGAGGGTATACACCTGTTACAACGCATTTTTTACTCCGCACTACCATTACAACGCGACTTTTACTCCGCATACCATTACAACGCATTGCGCTGGGGGGCGCTGTAGGATAGGGAATAAGTTTAATTTTCTATCCAACACCTTCCCTAGTGTCCACGGGGACTGGTGTTGGAATAGAAAATTAAACTTACCACTATCCAGCGCCCCAAGGCGCTATGCGTTGTAACAGTATGCGGAGTAAAAGTCGCGTTGTAATGGTATGCGGAGTAATAGTATGCGTTATAACGTCATACATCCCTTGTGGAGGGTACTGAAAGAGCTAGACCTCCCGCCCTATCTGCTAGATGTCCTGATGCGCTTCCACGTAGGGAATTACGCCAAGGTGAGATGCGGGAAGAATGGGGAATTATCAGCCCGCTTCCCCGTGACTAGAGGCGTACGCCAGGGCTGCGCCCTGGCCCCTACGCTCTTTAGTCTTTATATAAATGGCCTGGTGGGTGAATTGGATAAGGTCAGAGACAGTGATGCTCCATGGTTGGCCACTGGCCGGGTACCTGCTCTGATGTTCGCAGACGACACCTTGTTGTTGTCTCGAACATCATCAGGTATCCAGAGGGTCCTGGATGGTTTTGTATCTTTCTGCGCTCTAAGGGGATTAGAGATAAATTTAGCTAAGACGAAGTTTATGATCTTCCATCCCCCGAAACGAACTCGCCCTAACCCGGTACTAAATGGCGTCCCGCTGGAAAGGGTGAGAACTTTTGTATACTTGGGGGTTACCCTGACTGAAGATTTCGGTTGGGGCCCTCAGATATCCAAATCTGCTTTGAGGTTGGCGCAGATCGGAGGTGGTGTTGGCAAGTTCTATAGAGCAACCTTGTTTAAGCCAGTTGCCCCTGCCCTTGAGATCTATGGGGCACAAGCTAGACCAGCTGTGATGTATGGTGCAGAACTCTGGGGCCATAAGAACACACAAAGCCTTCTTAAGGTGGAACAGGCCTTTATGCGGAACTTGATAGGCCTCCCCCAGAGCACCCCGCTCACACCCCTGAGACTCGACCTAGACCTAGAGCCCATCTCAGAATTGTTAGCCACCCGTCCTCTTCTGTATTGGAGAAGGCTCTGGACAGTGCCTGAGCTTGAGGACTATAGAGCTGAGTTTGCTGCAGTCTGGGGCCATCTAAAGACCAAGAATACTCCCTGGCTAGCCCACATCAAGGCCCTTATATATCAAATTGGTATGCCCCAACTATGGGAGACCCCGGAGGTGAGCTGCCCGAGAGTGAAGAGATTGGAGCTACTGGCCTCTTTGAGACATTATAACCTAAGCCTTCTGTATAGCTCGTCTACGCTGGGTAGCCTGTCTGCTGAGTTTTTGCAGGTAAAACTCGCGCCTAAGAGGGAGAAGTTTTTGGACATAATACAGCCTCCCTTCGCAAGAAAACTTTACACACAATTAAGACATGGTTGTCTACCTATTGGGGCATTTACGTGTAAATGGAATGGACGAGAAGAGGGAACCTGCCCAGTCTGTAACAACACCAAAGAGGACATTGCCCACGTCTTATTTTTCTGCCCAGCCTACAGTACAATAAGGAGATGTTGGTTGACACCGTTATGCAGAAACCTTGGTTTAAGACAATGTGCTCAAGCTGCTAGAATTTTACGATACGATACCTCCCCCTCTATTGTGTTTGCGGTATCCCGCTTTTTATATGGTATGTGGCGCAGAAGGCTCACTTTAATGATTTGCAACAATTTGTGATTAACTGGTATGTTTTGATACCATTACCTTGATATCTTACTGTTTAATAACTTTTTAACTATGTATTTTATAACTACTTATGTATTTTATTCTGTGTATGTATATATTTTATTTGTGCTTTTATGGTCTACGACCGCAATAAAGTTATCAAGAGAGAGAAAGATTTAAATCCTTTTTTAAAGCAGCTTTTTGTGTTTATTTTCAATACATCTTCTTTAAAAGAATCCAATTGATTCAGAATCTCCATGAAACAAAGGATGTCAGCCGACATGTGTTTCGCCCGTTGGGTCAAGTCGACCTGGGCTTTTTCAAGGCGGAAACAATATTAATGAAGCAAGATTACATGATGTTGTATCGAAGTGATGAATGTCACCAAGAAACCCCACTAAAAGTGGCTTCAAGATAGTCCAAAAAGTCCCAAAAAGTGTTTTGGTATTCGTTCACACCAGTGCAGTGAAGGTGCTTGTGCTGAGTGAGGTAATTAGTGGGGGATTAGAACAGGAAGGCGAGAGGGAGGTGAGAGAGGAAAGAAAGAAAAGAAAAGACAAAAAGATAAAAAGGGGTTTCGTTAAAAGTCTTATTTATGTAGCGCTGTCACTATTGTCAATAGCACTTAGGTCGGTCAGATATAAACCATTGTTTGCGTTTTTCCACACCGGCGAAGAAACGGTGTGCGCGGAGGTGTATAGAAGTATTACGCTGGAGCTTATTGAGCACAAGCTTTTAAACGGAAAAGTGCCCAAAATGGTTTATGTCTGACCGACCAAAGTGCTATTGATAATAGTGACAGCGCTACTTATATAAGACTTTTAACTAATATCCCAGGGTTGCTGAACAACAGGGTCTCTCATTTTAATCTAAGACCAGACGTTTAATTTAAAAAGAAGGCAATTGAAACCTTTTACATCACATTTGTTAAGATGTGTGCCTTCTTAACGTGCCTCCGGCTCTGACTAACCAGATCTTCTTAACATATGAGACGACAGGAGTCAAATTAAGATATACGTACTGAACCCAAGAGATAAAAGAAAGGAATATTATTTGTCCAAGTCCTGAAGAAGGTGGCATTATCGATTTGGTCCAACCGATACGCGTCGAAGCATAAATCTTTGTTAAATTCGAATCGGGATAAGAAGTACAGAGGCCAGATCTCATTGCCCCATGCCTTGTTTACAACTCTTTCGAATTAACCTTGCAAAGGCACAGTTGATTTGCCTTATCTACGATCCTTCCATGTAGTGTTTGATTCTTGCTGTGACTATGTATTGTTCCATGTAGGCTTTATGTATTGAAGATTTTGTTTTTTATGATTAGAGGGAACTATGTGATTCTGACATGTTTTTATTATGTAGTCAATTTAATGATTTGACTGTGATCTTGTATCTTGAATTTGTATTAAATGTATATTTTCTTAATTTATTGTTTCTCTGTATTCCTTATGGCAGTGTTCCAAGTATGAAATATAATAGAGAGTGACAGTATTGATTATGAATGGAGGGATTTGAAGCTGCTTAGTCCAAAGGCAATCTTTTTATTTGCTTGCACATAAATTCAGCAACCTGGCCACCACGGCACACATCTGGGCGGGGGGAAGCAGGGGGGCAGCTGCTAAGGCACCCTGTGAGCCCATTCCACTGTAAATCGCTTCACGTTTTTTCCCTTAAAGACCACCAATGTGAAACACTCCTCCAGGTAACGTTCTGCACTGGGGCCCACAAGTTCTCTCAAGGACCCCAACCAATAAGACATTATTTGGCGTGGGAGCAGTCCTTGGCATCATTCAGTTTGTCTGTCAGAATGGCTACCTCTCGCTCCAGTGCCTGTAAGCAGGTGCTGTTCTCCGCCACCAATGGCTGGACATGGGTGACATTACTTTCTGCTTACGCTACTCTTTGCACCAGTTTTTATGATCGGCCTTAAGTAAGTTCACAGCCTAAGAAACGGAGTCAATTTTAAGTTCCAGGTCCATCTTGGTCTCTTTTATTGCAGCCAAAATAGTTATTGTGTACGTTTCCAGGCCCCGTTCTGCGGGTGGGGGCTGTTAGTCATTGCCTCGGACCGCCATGCATGAGGTGCCTTCCCCCACTGGCTTGGTAACTTTGGGGTGAGCCATAGTGTTCCATTCAATGGCAGCCATTTACCTAAGGCGCAAGGGAAGTGTCCAGATATGACCTCCGGGTCCTCCGTGAGCCGCCAACGGTGGGCACTGCGTTCTCATCTCCTTGGTCCACCCCAGTCTATTCAGGGATTATATGTCCAAGTGCAGTATATGGTGGGCCTAACAGCGACATCCCCCAATAGTCAAGGGTTCCCCCCACAGTGCTCCAGGCAGGAGCACTCCTTCCTCCCAGCCATATCTGTATGAAGTAGTGTTTCACTATGTCCCCCACTGGTGGCCTTGGAGGGTACCGGTCTTCCGGTGTCGTAGGGCACCCCTCCAGTCCCCCGGTGCTCCAACAACAGTGTGCAGTACTCTCCTGCAGTAGGCGGTGGGGTAGAGGGCAGCAACTTGTGATCAAAAACAATTTAGGAACATGAAAATATCATATTGGACCTAAAAAGCAAACACAGAAATGATATGCATGTACCTTTCAATTGCAAAAATATGTATTTTTCATTATGGTATTTTTCCGAATATTTTATAAATGAATCATATTCAATTGCATATAATATAGCAATAACTCCAGTGTCAATTATTGCAAAATGATTTACAAGAATAGTTGTTTAAATTATTTCATTCCACAGGATACCATGTTTTGTTTCTATTCTAGAGTTCATCAGACATTCACTAAATCAATTATTAGGTGCAAAATGCTCATCAAAAGCAGAACAACAAGATAGTTTAAGGCATGGCTTTTCTATACAATAATTCCTACGCGCGTTTCGGCTGAAGCCTTCATCAGGATGTCATGTACATCTATAATTTGAAAACCTTAAAGTCTCGTGTTGAGTTATTGGGCTTTCTGAGTATCTCCAAGTGTGATCAACGGATTCCAGTCGCCATTCAATCGAGGCTTTGAAGGACGGAGTTTAACAACCCATGGCACCCAGTCAGTGAGACGCCCTTAGTTCGGGATCCCAGGCAACGCCGGACCAACCGCCGAACATTAACGGCTCAGAGACTAGAGAAACCAAACAGGAACTCTGAAACCTCGATTGAATGGCGACTGGAAGCCGTTGATCGCACTTGGAGATACTAGCAATCCCCATTGTAAACATAGCGTCACTGTTAATAGCGAATACAACAGAGTAAATTGCACACAAGATCTGCCCACAAGCTATCGGTCCAATGAGGCTTTGATCTTGTATATTCAGATAGAGACAGAGGTGGCAACCAAAATAAGCAGACGACCTCTAATCGTTTAAAAAGTGATTTATGTATACCAACGTCTGATCCATCCGAGCCAGTTCAGAGCTGAAAGAAAATTACTGTTCCCTGTAGACATAATCAGAAAGCCCAATAACTCAGCACGAGACTTTAAGGTTTTCAAACTATAGATGTACACGACATCCTGATGAAGGCTTCAGCCAAAACGCGGGTAGGAATTATTGTATAGAAAAGCCATGCCTTAAACTATCTTGTTGTTCTGATTTTGATGAGCATTTTGCACCTAATAATTGATGTAGTGAATGTCTGATGAACTCTAGAATAGAAACATAACATGGTATCCTGAGGAATGAAATCATTTAAACAACTATTCTTGTAAATCATTTTGCAATAATTGACACTGGAGTTATTGCTATTTTATATGCAATTGAATATGATTCATTTATAAAATATTCGGAAAAATAATAAAAAATACATATTTTTGCAATTGAAATGTACATGCATATCATTTCTCTGTATTACTTTTAGGTCCAATATGATATTTTCATGTTCCTAAATTGTTTTTGATCACAAATTGTTGATATACCCTGATTTAGGACTTATCGTCAGGGGTACCCCCTTTTTATACAAACGTAGAGGGCAGCAACCCCAGCTTCAGTCGCAGCAAGCAGAGGGGTTTCCTCATTGCAGGTGGCCGCCAAGTTCCTCATATCCCTGGCGGCTCCTGCGATGTTCCCTGTAAATGTTCTGTGCTTCTGCGTTCCACAGCCGTGTTCCATTTTTAGGAGCTGCTTATCAAAGCGCACCTTGTGCACAGGCCTGATCCAGTCCCACCTCTGTCGCCCGGGGGGGGGGGGAGTGAGGGTTGCCTCCCCACCATGGTGCTAAGTGCATGGTAAGTGGGAGGGGGGCCAAATTCCCCCCTCCTGTCACTACCGCAGCGCACACACTCCCTCTTGAAGGCTATGACACGCCAGACCTCAGAGGCTGGCAAAGATGAAGGCTGGCTCAGGTTTTGTTCAACCGCCTTCTCCCTTGCTTTGCTATCTCTCTCCCAGTGCTCACAGCTCCTCCCCGGCAGGGAGAAGGATCTTCACGCTCCAATGCCCGGAATCTGGGAGTTGGAGACCCCGGGAGGGCAAGAAATGTGCACTAGTGGGCCGTGGCATCACAATGCGGCCTCAAGCCACGCCCGAGACGTTCTTAACTTGTAAAAAATGAATCACATGTTGAAAAACAGTAAATTGCTACTCATAAGGAATCACAAATTAGCATTGACATAGCTTTACATACATGGATTTGCAATTCAGCAATTGTGAATCAATATTTTTCATAATATCTGAATTGCATAATCCAATGTTATTACATCAGGCAGTTAGAAGATCTGTGGGAACATTGGAGAACCCTGGTTTTGCATTAACTCATGGTGTCTGTGCTTTCCTTGTTTCCCTTTTATTTCCTATTTTGCTATTTCCTGTTCCGATTTCCATGATGAGTAATATACTTCCATTTGTGCGAGCAACAAGATCTGGGAGAAAGAAAGGAGGCTGATAGTGACTGCTTTGTCTTGAAGGAAGGACTGATTATGTTTTTAATAGTCTACCTTTTGGTTCTAGAGGGCCGTGGTAAAGTGAACCTAAGTTCAGCTTCTCCTACCACACTTATCAGTGATGGTTGCAGTATTTTTCGACCGATGAAATCCAGCTCAGGAGGATTTGGAAGATGTTGGGTGCAATAAGAAGCACCTATCCAAAGTGTTGGGGCTTTTAATGGGGCTTTTGGTGATTTCTGCACAAACATCTGCATGGCACATTATTTATTTCCCTATTCCCCTCTACATGTTTTCAGTTTTGACCTGCAAAAATGTATCTAGTGGGTGCGGACTTTTTCACATCTGGTAAATACCAGGTGTGATAAACTTCGGACAGCTACTTATTGCCATAACTTTGTGTAAACACTTAGATGTTTGTACAGGAAGGGTAAAGATACAGGGCACTTGTAACACAAATCGTAGCCACTTAATGACTCTTGGATTTTTGATAAATGGTTGCCGGCAAAAATAAATATTTGATGAGCTATTAAATTTGTCATGCTTTAGAACAGTTTAGGAGTTTAAAGTTCATCTGGAGAACCTGAGCAGTGTCTGTGCTTTAGCTGATGTGGCATTGATTGTAATGCCAATAGTTGGAATCAAGTACATAGAGGTAGGTACAAAAGGTGAGAAGATTGTGATTTATTTGATCATTTGAGTAATCTAGTGATGTTACGGGTTGTTAATTGGAGACTTCCACAAGGTCCTGACGAACCTTCTCAATTTCTCAATACATGGTAACAAGAAGTCACAAAGTTCCAGGGAAGTACATAATAATGGCTTGCAAAGAAAAATGTAAGGTCTTTGGACTCAGACAACAGTTTCTTCTTAGCCAGAGGGGCACAAAAATCCTTTGTGTGCGTGAATATATTTCTTTGCGTGAGTCGATATTTGCGTGGTAAACATGATGTTTCTTGGCATTACCAGACTCAGAAGCATAACTATTTCTACTTTCTCTCCAAAGGTAGATTAATAGCCTTTTCTTTTTTAGTAAACAGTAACATTATTTTATATGTCGTTATTATTTATTTTTTAGACATCACCAGTAATGTGTCCCACCATGAGTGTTGCAGAGTGTGTAAATAGGACATTTTGATAGGTGTTGGACTTCATACAGTCAGAGGGTGGCAATAGAGAACAGGGATGGGTGGGGAAACATCCTTTACAACGCAACTTTTACCACGCAGTGCCTTTACGATGCAACTTTTACAATGCAAACCATTACAACGCATTGCGCTGGGGTGCGCTCTAGGAAAGGGAATAGGTTTAATTTACTATCCAACACCTTCCCTACTATCCACGGGGACTGGAGCTGGAATAGTAAATTAAACTATTCACTATCCAGCGCCCCAAAGCACTATGCGTTGTAAAGGCATGTGTTGTAAAAACCGCGTTGTAAAGGCATGCGTGGTAAAAGCATGCGTTGTAATGTCATACATCCGGATGGGTGTGTTGACGAAAATTGTTCTTGATTTTCAGAGAAACGTTGTTAAAAGGAGACAGAATGTTAAGGTAAAGGTTAGTAATGAGGTCAGTGTATGGCTTTTAAAAACAGGATTATTATGACTTTAATTGGAGAGGGAAAACTATTGAACCTTATTACTTTCAAAGTAGCTTTTTGTTAGGATCTGATTGTGATTTTGTGCCATTTGTTTTCGTGTAGATGATCAGGAATAAAAAAGGGAACTATAAGATGTCTAACCAGAAGTGGGAAACAGTGTTCTACATCAATGTAACTGTCAGGGAAAACACTAGACAAATGTGTTCCCTATTAGGAATGGTCTATTGTCCCTTCTAAAGTGGACATCTATATATATTAACACATATTGTACATGGAACCTCTTCCATTTGTATCTGCCCTGTGTATGTTGTTGTGCAGATGAGGCAGCAAATAACTGTTTAGGACATTACTTAGTCACACAGAGCCGAGTGAGCAGACTGTGGAGTAAAAGATGATGACAAGAACCGGTTTAGAGGATTCTTTGGAATGTAGGAAGCTTGGTCTTATCAGATGCATCTTTAACACAAGGCTTTCAACAGACTGACAGATGCACCAGCAGAACCGGACAGACCTGATTTCCATCACGCCATATTAAAAGTGACGCACCAGTGGCACAATGGGCTTTTAAATAGGCCACTTTGGGTTTAACTGCAAGTGCTGTAAAGCTGCAGAGGTTGGTCAGTTTAGAAGTCCTGTCAAAGAGCTGAAATCTGACCAACAGAGACACTACTGTGCTTGCAATTTACAGGCATGGCCAGTAGGGGTATTTTTGGACTCTTGTGCGACAAACATACTGTTTTTCTGGCTTCCTGGGATACAGTACCAGATCAGCATGATTGCCAGGTTCTAATCCCACATGCTTTGTCATTCCCCCATACCTGTGATGGGGAAAGGTCGAAGATCATGGCGCATGGTGAATACCCAGCTATTGATGTTTTAAATTATTTCGCAGTATCCAGGGAACTGTGGGCCTCAGTGAGGTATCCACGGCAACTGGTATACCTGTGCATATGGGTGGATCTTATTTCCTTCTTATCAACAAACTCAACAGATGAGAGTGTGCATGTAGCTAGTGAGAGGCAATCTATCTCCACTTTAAGTATGCATGTTTGTGACTTTGTATGTGAGGAAATGGTTCACACCGATGCAGGCTGGCTTTTAACCTTGGACTTCGCCCCGCCACTAGAGCACGGCTTGTTTTCTTTGTTGAACGTTTCTAACTTGCCTTCTATGTTTTCATAGGATCTAGTGGGTCTATTTGCCTCTGGAATCGAGGAATCTATTAAGTTTATTTCGAACCTAAGCCCATTCAACTTAAAAACAATAAAACAAATTAGTTAAAAACCATTACAACAATAGGTTAAAACTTCACTCTCATTCAGCATTTGTGGTAAAATATTTAGGTCATTGCGAACAATAAAGCAAACCTTTCAGTGGCGGCTACCATGACTAAAAAATGGTGAGGCTCAAAGGGGTTCAACCCACCATATATTCGGGAGCATGACCAGTTCAGCACTTCTCTTAGGTTTTCACGAGCAGGAAAAGCCATTTTTCCCCCGGATGGTATGCATTGGACAAAATAGCTGAAAATGTCTCTTATCTTTGGCCCTCCTTGAACAGTTAACATTGTCATGTTCTGTCATGAGTAGCGTTCAAATGACAAGGGAAATATTCAATGCTACAGTGCCATCCTAAACTTAAATTACAAAACGTCAGCCAACACTGGTTTGACCTCGCAATGTAGGTCTCAAATCTGGGCACACATTTTTGGGTTAGGAAAACTTGGTTGACCTTCCTGGGGTGGGATCTGAACTCAACTACTCCTGAAGCAACATTTTATACCCAGATTTGTCCTTGGACGCCAGTGTGAGAAGTCCAAATGTCTGCCAGACGCATCAGTGCCAACAAGTCACAAATAAGCATGAACAATACAAGTGAGTGTCTACAGACAAGGTTAAGGACACCACGCAAGGCCTTCCTATGGCGGACCCACTTGGGTCTCCCTCAGATGGTAATCCAGTATAACAGAGGTTTTAACTTTACTGGTGAGCAGATACCCATCACCTCAAGGCCCAAGAACAGGGGTACTGTTGGGGTGTTGGTGGATAGCCTCCACAAGCGTTATAAGAAACCTGATCTACATAGCAATAAATGTGAAACATTGAATTTGTCCAATGCTCTGCTCCCCATAATGAAGTGTTTCAGCACTGTAATTTATAAACTACCAGGGCTAGACAAATCAAACATGCATCCCAATCCCTTCCAAAAGATATGATTGCAACAGCTCGCTGTGCAGAAAGTTCCTAGGCCTGATTGTGTTTCTTCCATTTTATATCATGTGTTACTTCTACACCCATGTACATTAATCTGGACACCTGCCCAAGAAGTGATTTATTTATCCTAAGTTTGTTCATGACACATTATGTGGGCTAAACGTGTTAACATAGTATTGGCATCATAACTGACCCAGCCATTTGCGGTGCAAAGCTCATCACATATATCTAGTAGAATCTGTAGGTAGACCACTATGTGCCTTATAAACCAGTACTGAACTGGGGTGACGAAGTGAGCTAAAGAACGATGATGGATTCAACCCAGATCTGGGACTGGGTGTGAGTGTCTGAAAAGTTTCAGTGCTCCGTCCATTTGCTTTGTCCACCCTAAGTTGGCAGGGTATGCCCAGACATGGGTCCCTTGCTCACTTTGCCACTGGATTCAAGCTAGCCTGAATGATGAGGGGTGTTACCTTGAAACTGGTTCCAGGATGCTTGTCTCCAGTCCAGGGAAGACCTGGCTTGGCAGTTCAGGCTGGACAGTTCCCCTGAGGCACAGGGTACAGACTGATTTGCATATAGATGGGACTGAACTTGGGTGGTGAAGTGAGCTAAAGAACGATGATGGATTTAATTCAGATCTGCGACTGGTTGTGAGTGTCGGAAAAGTTTCAGCGCTCTTGTTTTTGCTTTGTTTGCCCTAAGTTGGCAGGGTATGCCAGACATGGGTCCCCTGCTCACTTTGCCCCTGAATTCTAGCTAGTCTGGCAGATGACAGGTGTTACCCCGAAACCGGTCCCAGGATGATTGTTTTTGGTCCAGGGAAGACCTGGCTTGGCAGTTCAGGCTGGACTGTTCCCATGAGGCACAGGGTCGAAACTGATTTGCATATGGCTGGGTCTGAACTGCCGTAGCGAAGTGAGCTAAAGAACGATGATGGATTCAACCCAGGTCTGTGACTTGGGGTGAGTGTCTGAAAAGTTTCAGTGCTCCGTCCATCATCTGCTTGCGTTTGCTTTAGAAACCAGTAAGGCATTGTCGGCAAACAAAAGAGTTGCAATCTTAAATTCTGCTTAGTTTGGAGTGTCACTCATACATGCCTTAACTGCATGATTTATATAGAAAGAATAACAGAGAGGGCCAATGAGTAGCCTTGACCAACACTTTTATTAACAGGAAAAAGTTTGTTTGTTTTTTCTGCTAGTCTCAGCATACCTTAGTAAAATTCCAGTTACGAAGCTTACTAGAATATTCAAGATGCTGAGAGGGATACCCATGCCATTCGGTGCAGTTCATAAAAGATGCCTCAAAACATAGTCATGAGTGTTCTGCAAATCCATGAACACAACATAAAATGATTCCCCCCTAAGCACAAAATATTTCTCTAAAATTAAGTAAAACCTGATTAATCATGCTTTTTTTTCTAAAGCCTGTCTGGTAATGTGAAAGAATCTTAATTATTGTCATCCCTGATTTCTAGCCTATAAAGCAATGTGAAAGAGAAACATTTATGGGTATATTTCTAAACCTTAACGGGAGGAAACCACCTGTTTGATCTCATTTAATGGGAATGATTGCATCTGTTTGTCTACTGATGTAACAAAACAGGGGCCCGTCCATTTCTGAGCACCTGGGAAGTAGTACAAGAATAAGAAATGTGTATACCATAGACGTTCGGTAATTAGTATTTCCGGTCTTATGATGATTTGTTTACTATTCTTTACTATGATATGTCAGAAAGTGCGAGCATCTCTGGTCTTCACTGCCCTAATATCTTTCCATCGGATGTATGACGTTATAACGCATACTTTTACAACGCCTACCTTTACAACGAAACTTTTACAACGCAAAAACTATTACAACGCATACATTTACAACGCAATTTTTTACAACGCATATACTTTTACAACGCATACTATTACAACGTAAGTATTGGTAAGTATATAATAATTTTTTTTATGTAATATAAGTAAAAATTATATAATTTAATTTAATTTCATTTCATTTAATTAATTTATTGTAATTTTTTTTTTACCCTGTACCCCTGTACCCCAAAAACCCAAAACTGACCCTGAACCCTAAAAATACCCCTTTACCCAAAAACCCAAAACTGACCCTGAACCCTAAAAATACCCCTTTACCCAAAAACCCAAAACTGACCCTGAACCCTAAAAATACCCCTTTACCCAAAAACCCAAAACTGACCCTGAACCCTAAAAATACCCCTTTACCCAAAAACTCAAAACGGACCCTGAACCCTAAAAATACCCCTTTACCCAAAAACCCAAAACTGACCCTGAACCCTAAAAATACCCCTTTACCCAAAAACCCAAAACTGACCCTGAACCCTAAAAATACCCCTTTACCCAAAAACCCAAAACTGACCCTGAACCCTAAAAATACCCCTTTACCCAAAAACCCAAAACTGACCCTGAACCCTAAAAATACCCTTTTACCCAAAAAAAACCCAAACATATAACATTTTAAATATAAATATATACTTACCAATACTTACGTTGTAATGGTATGCGTTGTAAAAGTATCTGCGTTGTAAAAACATGCGTTGTAAATGTATGCGTTGTAATAGTTTTTGCGTTGTAAAAGTTTCGTTGTAATGGTAGTGCGTTGTAAAAGTTGCGTTGTAAATGTTGTTTCCCCTTTCCATCTACTGTGTTTCCATACTACCTTCTTTTCACTCTACAATGACTTGTAGTATTTGCATTTTTAAGTTATTTCGTCTTCTTGAATGTCATTTTTAAAAGCTAGGAACAATGATGCCCTAGCTAATTTGCAAACCTTATCGAACCAAAGGTGTAGTACTCTATAGGTAACTTTCCAAGAAGAATTTGAGAACTGAAACCCTTATGTACTAACATGTATTGTGATTCGGTTAATGTGAAAAATAGTAAATCTCAATTTCTGAATCACAAAACCGCATGTCTTACTAGTTGTTCTGTTTTAGCATTTTCTTAGAAAGCTTAATTGCTATTGATTTGCACATCACCACCAGACAGAAATTGTGAATGCAAATTTGCAGCTGTGAATGTCCCATCAGCAGCGACTGATGGCATCACAACCAGGAAAGGATCTTCCTGGAGCACTCTGATGCTTGCTGACTCAACAACACAGGAGAAGAATCCAGGTAGGGAAGAATGTGCAGCCAGGAGCCACAGAGAAAGGAGGGTGGTCAAATACATCAATGTTTTATTAATTTATTTTTAATGTACATTTATTTCTTATTAAATGAAAAATTATATTTCAACCATTAAAATTGGAACACCCAGCATTTTGTGAAAAATAATCTGCATCAAGAGATTTGTACTTTGTGATGTAAAATAAATTAAATATTATATGCATTAAGTCAGTGATTCTTAACCAGTGGTCCTGGGGGTCTGTAAAGCCTACTCAGTTGGTCCCCAACTGCTTAGAAAACAAAATAATATTAACTTATTAATAAAGTGTAGAGAATCAATGGAGAAAAATGGAGAATTGAAAATTTTAAACGGTGTGAATGTGAAAGAATTTAAAATTGGAGGCTAAAAATTTAAGTTAATTAATTTGTGGGAGTAGTGCAAGTGCATCAAACAGAATATAGTGTGGATGATGGGTGGCCTCAATTGAATTTAGAAATGATCCAGCCTTCCTGTTAACATTACAATTTTGATTATTGTTATATTTGTTGTGAATTAAATGTTTTCATCATTTGCGTATTTGTTTAAATAATGCCTGTGTCTGTCTTTTTTGTGTATTGTTTATGGTTCAAATCATCCCAAATGCTTATCCACGGGTTCCCAGCTTCCAGTAATAACTCAGTGGGGTTCCCCGGATTTCATTAAATATTCAGTTGTGTTCCAGTAATGCTTGGATTGAGTGGGGGTCCTCAGAAGTCAAAAGGTTAAGAACCACTGTGTTAGGTAATGAAACTTTATTTTTATACTAAATAAATGCAATGACATTTTATACAGCTATGCCATTGGAACATGAGCCACGGACTCAATATCATCTCCTACGCCGACAACAACCAACTCATCCTTTCCCTGGATAATGATCCAGTGACCACCAAGGACAAGTTCCAAAGATGCATGAAGGACATGGCCACCTAGATTAACAACAACTGTCTAAAATCAAACACCGACAAGACAGAAGTACTCATCTTCGGGAAAGGAAAGGACACTCTTTGGAACATCGCATGGTGGCCAACTGAGCTTGGCCCAACCCCCAAACCCACCAAACACGCCTGCAATCTCAGTATCATCCTCGACAGCCAGCTATCCATGAAGAAGCAGGTCAGCCCCATCTCCTCCGCTTGCTTCCTCACCCTCTGAATGCTCAGGATGGTTTTCAGATGGCTCCCACCCAACACCAGGTGAAGTCACACATAGGCTCGTCACCAGCAGACTAGACTACGGGAACTCCCTGTACATAGGAATAGCTGCCCAACTCATAACGAAACTCCAGACTATCCAGAACATAGCAGCTAGACTCATCCTCGACCTCCCCAGATGGACTCACATCACCCCATACTTCAGAAAACTCCACTGGGTACCAGTCACAAAGAGATGCCAGTTCAAGCTGCTCACCCACACTTGCAAGGCACTACACAACGAAGGACCGGCGCACCGCAACAATGAATTGAACTTCCACCAACCTACCAGGAAACTCCGCTTTGAATCCCTCTTCCTAACAGCCACCCAACACATCTGCCGGATGAACACTGGAGGCCACCACTCCTCCCACCTTGTGGCCAAGATTGGAACAACTTCCCCGACACCTCAGAGCCTCACCATTGCTCCAGCAGTTCGGGAAGAAGGACCTTAAGAACTGACTGTTAAACCAATAGAACAGGCAGCTTGCCTTCCCAGCGCCTTGAGACACTCACAGGTGATGCAGATGTGCTCTACAAATCCTGATTGAATGATTGATTGATCAGCAAGAGTGAACAGGGAAACTTTAGCAGTGCAACTATTTAATACCAGCATCAAAGCCTGGGATGCTGGGAAAGCTGTAGGTTGGCACTCCTTATGCTAAATGCTTCATCGATTTGAATACCAATCATATAACCTTTCCCCAGTGTGCTAGAAGTCTCATTGCTGAGAAATCCTGTTTGGTAATTTCCGACTTTAGATGGCAAAGCTGCCCACATGTCATTCTCCTGTCTCAGATAAACGAAATCAATTAATGATTTATTGTCTCTTGAACTGTTTAGAACAAATAACAATTTCCAGTAACACTCCACACCTAACACGTGAACATCAGATGTCCCTTTCTGCTATTTAGAAGTAGAGCAGGAGTTTTTGTGACATATGAACAGCTAAAAATAAAGGAACAACATGCCTGTACTTGGAGCTCAGTGCTTCACGAGAGGCTGGCAAGTTGCATTTCTCCACTAGCTCAGTATTCTTCTTTTAAAGAATGGCTTTGGATGAAGTCCAGAAACAATACCTGTTTTTGCACAGAACGTGCATATTTGTGAATAGACAACAGCCCATTAACAAGCTTGTGGCATGCTGCTGGCCAATATTTAAAGTAAATAGACTCTTCATATCGCCCCCGGCTCTCTGCCTTCTTTCACACGCTCTGCTTCTTCTTCGAGTTGTTTCAACCACTGCTAAGGAAAACTGTTTTTAGATCTGGCTAGAGACAGCTTTAGCTGCTGCCAGAATAATATGAAACAACCCCCCTAAAAAATATCACACAATATGTACGTACAGTAAGAGGCTTTGAGTTGGCCGCCGCCAGATATTGATGCAAATTTCTTTTTTTACTTTTACACTTTTTACTTTTTGTACTTTTATAATAATACAATACACTTACCACGCAACAATAGAATGTAATTATTCAAAGGAATATTGTATTTACACTCCAATATAAGGCATCTTGGGGAAGGTGTTGAACAATAAATGACTCATATTTACTTTTTCCACTCCAGTCTAAACCTTTATGGGGAAGGTGTTGGACACTAAAGAGATCAGAATTACTATTACCACCTCAATCTAAATCATTTTGGAGCAGGTGTTGAATACAAAATGGGTCACAATTACTATTCCCAATATAATCTGAGCCATTTTGGTGAAAGTGTTTGACACAAAAAGGTCACATTTACAATCCCCATTTCAATCTAAACCGTTTTTTTGCAGGTGTTCTACACTTGGTTGACACTAAAGGAGTCACATTTACAATTCCAACTCCACTCAAAGGCATTACGGGGAATGTGAAGGACACTAAAGAGGTCAAATGTACTATTCTTGCCCCAATCTAAGGCGTTTGGGGGACGTGTTGGACACTAAACTGGTCTAATTTACTATTCTCAGTGTAATCTAAGTCATTTTGGGGAAAGTATGTGACACTAAAAGAGCCATAATTACTATTCCCACTCCAATCTAAACCATTTTGAAGAATGTGGTGTAAACGAAAAGGATCATATTTACTATTCCCAAACCCATCTAAACCTTTTTGGGGTAGATGTGGGGCACTGAAGGGGTCAGACTTACTATTATCACTCAAATCTAAGTCATTTTGGGGAAAGTGTGTGACACTAAAAGAGCCATAATTACTATTTCCACTCCAATCTAAACCATTTTGAGGAAGGTGGTGTAAATTAAACAGATGATATTTACAATTTCTACTCCAATTTAGACCATTTTGGGGAAGGTGCAGGACACTAAAGGATTCAGATTTTCTATTCCCACTGCAATCTATGCATTTTGGGAAAGGTGTTGGACAATAAAGGGGTGAGATGTATTATTCTCACTCCTATCAAAGCCATTTTGGGGAAGGTGTTGGACACTGAAGGGATCAGATTTGCTATTCTCACTACAATCCAAACCCTTTTGGGGAAAGTGTTACACTAGTGGCGGACGGTGACCTATAAAAGGTGTGTGGCGTAATCCGTGGCTTGAATTCCAGTAAGCGAGCCTGATTTCTTCTCAGAGTGTTCAGGGAATTTGCTCACACTTGTTTTCTCTCAGTTTTACTCTCCCTCTCTCACTCAGTCTCATTCGCTTACTCTGTCAATCACTTACTCTCATTCACATTTGTACTCACTTTTACAAACTGGTGGATCATTCTCACTTTGATCCACCTAGTCTCACTCATTCTCACTTACTTTCACTCAGTCCTACTCATTCTCACTTATTCTGACTCAATCTGACTCACTGAGTATCACTGTGACTCACCCATTCTCACTTGGTCTCACTCAGTTTTATTGGTTATCCCTGATTCAATCAGCCCCACTCATCTTGATTCACTCAATCTCACTCTGATTTACTCAGCTTCACTCGTTCTCACTCAGTCCCACTCGTTCTCACTCATTTTGACTCACTAGGTTTCAGCCATTCTTACTGTGACTTGCTCAGTCTCACAGATCCACTCAGCCCCACTCATTCTAATTTCCTCAAATTCATCCTGACTCACTCATTCCCACTCCCAACAACCCAACAGCATTGGACTCCATATTAATCCCCCAACTTGCTTGCATGGGATGTGCACACCTTTTCTGGTATGTGTAGTACTGGCATAAGATGGCCAGGATTCTAGAACTGTCAGGGGTGCTTGTGTACTCCAGTGAGTGTAATCTCTAGCATTAAAAGGGTGCTCTTCTAACTTTAGTCCCTGGGGAATCCCTTGGACTCTTGAGATGTTGTGGAACTTCCTTGCTCATTCAGTCTCATTCACTTACTCATTCACCCTTGCATTCTATTTTACTAACTGTGACTCACTCATTTTCCCACTGACCCTCTCTTTTTTACTCATTTACACTCACTTGTTCTCCCTGATTCACTTAGTCCTACTCACTCCAATTCATTCAATCTCATTCTGACTCACTCATGTTCACACTCATTCTCACTCAATCTCACACTGACTCAGTCTGACTCAGTTTCACTCATTCTCAGTTAGTCCCACTTGTTCTCACTCATTCTCCCTCAGCCTCACTCAATCTCAGTCTGACTCGCCTAGTCTCATCCAGTCTTACTCATTATTACTCACTCTGACTCTGTCAGACTCACTCTGTCTCACTCCTTCTCTGACTAAGACTCACTCAGACTGTGACTCACTCAGTCTCACTCGGACTCACTCAATATAACACACAGTAACCCTCAGTTACACTCTCCCTCGCATTCATTCTCACGTGTAGTCACTCTTCCTGTCACTCCTTCTCACTCACCTATCCACTGACACTCTCTAACTTTCACTGATATACATATAAACACACAGACATGCTCTCATAGACACACACAATCACAGACACACACTCTCATGCATACACACACAGCATTTAAACGCTTTTTAAACTTATCTTGCTGTCTGTGCAGGTCCCGTTTGGACTCTTCCTGCTTCTTTCTGTTTCCCAGCCGCGGCCAATAGTGGGAGTACCGGCCGGGTGGTGATGTGGGGAGGCGGAGGGGCAGGGTGGGGGGTAGTAATGTATGGATTACAGACTTTAAAAGGTAAGTAACAAAATTAGTTTTATTTGTTTTTATGTTTACTTACCTTTTAAAGTCCGTAATCTATACATTACTACCACCCACCCTGCCCCTCCCCCTCCCCACGTCACCGCCCGTCCGGTACTCCCATTGTGAAAAAGTGGGTCCGAATTCGACCAAGAACCCTTCAGTATTTGCCCGGCGTTAGCCGCCTCTCATACCATTCGAGATTACCAAACAAAGAGGCAGGCACTGGAGACGGAAGGCAGGAAACAGGAGTTTATTCCGACGGAGCAGAACACGTCAAATCAGACAACAGGGTATCTTCTCGAGGTGCTCTAACCGCATCTCTGAGGCCTGGCCTCTTATACACAGGTTTATGGCTTTATTACATACACTGCATCCGTAATGTTTCTTTGAAGGACAGAAAAGACATCCTCGGAATCCCCGGTCCAGGCCCGTTCCCACACACTTCTATAGTAGAGTTCCCACCCGATCTCAGCATGTGGTGGCTATCGCGCAGCTGGACATTCCGCTGGGAACGGGGATGTGTGTGATCAGTCGGATCTTCGGGGTGCGAAAGCATTGATTAATCCCCGCTCCTTTGATGTGAGGCGAGGTCCTACTGTAGGGGGCAATAAACTGCATCTGTTGGGCTAGGTGATGGCCTGGGATCAGGCCGGACAATCGGGCAGGGAGGAAGAGGTTATCAAAAGGGCCTGTTCTTTGAATGAGATGAAAGAGCGAGGGGGTTCAGCGCGGGATGTGGCTCGGAGACAGGGTCGTGTTAGAGGTGCGTGTATGGCCCAAGCAGGAGAGACCGGGGGCTGTCGGGGCGCGGGGGAATGCTTGCGAGGCCGGGGAGTGAGGGGGAGAGACGTGCAGGCTATTGGCAGTGGGCAGAGAGGCCACGACACACAAAATGGCTGCCACTTACATGCATGATGGGGCCTAAAAGGGACAAGATGGCGTGGCCACTGTTTCACGATTTTCACTTTACTTTCAACAGTGGCTGGGGGTGAACATAAATGAACGCCGCTTATGTATACCTAATTTTAGTCATTTTCCACAGTCCCCAGTTTTTATCATAAGTTAGTTAATTCCTGTTCATGTCACAGGGGAGGATGTACAAGCTGACATTAGTTATACAATTCGCTTTGGTAGCCCATATGCATTACAGGCAGATGGAAATAATTCTGCTATCAATGCAGACAGAATCGTACATAACCATATGTAATCAATGTGATGGGTGGGGAGACAGTGCATACAAAATTACATTAGCTGCGTCATACGTTAGACCTTGGAGGCGGGGACATTACTTTAGACGATGTAGGAGATTCGTCCGAATACAAACATGATGTCATACAAAAATGTTCTGGCATGATAAGGGCTATTATCACTTGAGGTCTGGACTCCATGGGGGTCAAAACTAGACAGCATGTTCATGTACATAACTGGTGTTCTACAATCATCAAGATACAGAGTTAACGCCTTCTTAGTTATCCATGTACAGTTGAAAGTGACCGATGTAAGGTTTCGAAAGCTCAATTGGGTGGTAATCAATACAAAGCGGTTGGGAGAGGAACTCAACTTAATACAAGGGACAGTCAAGGGGTGGCAATGTTAAAAAAAAGGGTTCGTTTTTCCAGTGTCTTATTACAGCGAGCCATCACTGGTAGGCTCTCATTGTTTTTCTTCTTTCGTTGGCACTGTTGAGCACCGGCGGTGGAGCTATGCGTCCAGCTCGGATTCAGATTTCGCGTTGCAGGGTGTGGCCACTCTTTGCTCTCGGACCACAGTCCTGTTTGTCCTGGTACCTAACTAATCTACCATAGGTACTTTAGTCGGGGTACCCGTATTCCGTTCTTCTTTCGGGACAAACCCTATTCTATCTTTTGTGCTGTGTTTTTTTCTTTAAGTCAAGTTCAAAAACTCCATATGGAAAAAGGGGTGATGGGGGCGTGCTTTGGGAGGCCGAGGGAAAAGAGGGTGGAGTGGGATCAGGTCTGAAACGGACCAAGGAGGGCATAAATTTCAAGCAAGTGGGCCCATCAATCGGGCACAATGGGCTGGGACTTTCGGCACGAGCTCATCAACATGCAGGGGCTTCTGGACAGCCCTTCTTTCCTTCACTTTCCACGTTGAGAATGGTGCCTTGTCCCGCAACTCTTTGCTTTGTGGCTCCACCTTGGTCGAGGTCATAGATATTTCCTGATCTGCAGCCAGGCTGTGCGTCATATCCGGCCCCTCTCCTCCGACGACCGCACGTTATCTTTAAATGAGTACAAAAAAACAAGTCTTAGAGAACTGGCAGGGGAAGATGTTTACACACTTTAATTTCTCTCCCAACCCCAAGTAGTTGGGGAAACGTTTATTGGTCACGATAGGGTGGATGCTTAGTAATCCTTACATCGGTGTATGCTGTTAACTCATGCATCATTGCTGTGGTGCAGGTCTGCAAGTATCTTTCTATTTTCAAACAACATGTCTGTCTGGTGTTTATTCCTGTTATATTCGCGAGCGTGGCAAGAAGTCTGATATCCAACAATTACATGGTTCATCGAATTCAAACCGGCTCCTCCAGTAGAGACTTGTGTTTTTCTAAAACAAATCCTGTTGAGCTTTATTTTTCTTCAAGGTCTGCTAATTCATAAAAAGTGTGAAGTGCTTATTATCATGGGCTTACAGCTACCTTTTCCAGGGAAGGACATACGTTAAGCATTTTTTTTTTTCTGACAGCAACGGCTAACTTTTATCAGTTTTTTTGGACAAATTATCTTTAAAGACAAGGTCATCAGCTACAGTCTTTAAGATTTTCTGGGACGGCTGGTTACAGAACTGGGACCATTCTGGAAAAACAGGGACGTTTCGGACATTCTACTTTTGTGCAATGGGCGGTGGTAATCCAAATGATGAGGGTGGTGTTACTAAAGCACTAAAACAAAAGCCACTGACATATAGTTCCCTTTTAAGGGTCAGATTAGGGGACATTAGTCGTTTTACCTGTCCTTTCTTTCTCAGCCAATTAAGTTCCATCATTTTACAGAAAGGAGAGGTAGTAATATGGCAAAATACGGTCGTTTTGTTTCTGTCAATTTGTTCAAACACTGTCGTGTCTAAAGCCAATTACACCTGTACCGGCGAGGTACAGTGTCGTCATTTATTCAAAAGGGAGCAAAGGAGCCCTCAGAGGGAGAGAGCGTCGTGTGCACCAAATAGGCTATTAGTACACGTACAACATAAAGAGAGAGAGAGAGAGAAACATGTATAATAATAGGTTATTCAGTGCACACACATATAGAACAGTACAGGTCGGTTTCACGTAAAAAAACACAAGCTGAGGGAAAACATAAATTCATAGTTTACGTACACACAAATACCAGATAGGGTGCGACAGTACATACATCAAGTACGGAAACCTAAGACAGAACACAGAGCTATTTTGGGCAAAATGACTTTGTCAGGCATGTTGCGTATTCTCAGTATTCCCTTTAATTCATTCTGGGGGTCGAGCTCTTTGTTCTCCTTCCTTCCTAATAGTAGACAATTTTTGTTGGTAACCTCGCTTCAAAAATACTTACTCCTTTTTAATTGGTCGGACACTAGTCCAGTCGCGCTTATACTCACAGTGGGGTCTTCCAACATCTAGCAAATGATGATCCAAGCTGAGGTAAAGGAGGGGTGTCAGTCGGACGTGCGGTGGTACAATTCTGACTTTTCTATGAGGGTGGAAGAAGGGGTAAATCTAAAAAATAACAATATCTCTAATATCTGGGCTGAGGGGGATTTTGGATGAACCTCAACCCGGGGTACTCTTAACTTTTCTTATTTAGTCAGCACATAAATTGACTCACTGGTGCGCATTATTTTGGGTGTACATTTGGGATATCGGTTGGGGTTGGGTTCGTCGTACTGAAATAAGCCTTCGAGTTTCTGGTGTAGGCCACTCTCCCATTCGCTAGCTCCAGAGAGAGTCGTTCCTAAGTAAGGAAAGTGCTATATTTTTATTCGTCTTTCACATGCAGGTACCATGTTCGGGCTTAATTTTCCTATCCCATCAACCGTTCGATCAACGCCTCAATCATACAAAAAGCATTCTTTTATTGACCCAGACGTGCGCCACACATACGCATTCATACCGTACAAATCAGGGCCCATGCGCACATTCATACCGTACAATTTTTCACGCTCCCAGAGATAGCTCCTACATATAATGTACCGTCTCACAGAGCTAGCCTATTTTCCTCGCGTGGAACACGGTGCGGTTTTAGGTCTTCTCCATACTTCAGCGGAAATTCCGATGTAACCTGCAAAAAGAAAAAGAGGGGGGGGGGGTGGCAGCGTTCGAAGCACATCAGCGCGCATAAACACGAAAATGTTTTACCTACCACGTACTTGACTTATCTCTCTGGGATGCAGTCCCTTATGTCTCGGCATTGAAGCCCAGAGGATCTGGTAGTGCGGCAAAGATAACCAATGGTACTCTGTTCATTACATAGATCGCCCGAGGGCGGTAGTACAGACCGCGTGTAGGAGAGGGTCAAAGGCCAGGGGTATTCAGTATAAGGTGGGGGGTGACGGATTCATGTTTTCATTTGAGGAAAAGAAAAGGTTTACGGTGGGATAGGGTCGTTCCTGTTCGCAGAGCATGGTATTTAAAAAAACAACCCTATCAATCTAAATGACTGTTACGATGCTAGTTCCATATATTTTTCTTTCAAAACCTTGATTGTAAAAATGTCAGCATTCAAATACGGGCCTCCAACCATACAGGCCGGCCACGGGGCAGACTGGAAACGCATGAGGTAAGGAAAGATTACACTGTAGTATAGGAGTACGTAACGAGCGAGCCATTTAGTTGGAAAAATTAAACGTGACAAACGGTTGCAGGATCAGTGAAGGTTGATTTTATAATTGAAAGTATAACAGGATCAGTTACAATAAAATTGTTCATACGCATACCATGGGCGAGTATCATGAGTAACATTACTTCGGAGCTTTTAATAATACAATAATCAATAGTAAAAAAATCCGACATCAATAGGGTTGTCCGCATGCCCAGTCAGTACACTTCCCCGCCCGCCATGTGCACAAAGACCGCATACATCCCCCATAACATCAAGGCTAAGTAACTAGAATCGTCATAAGGAGTTGCAAGTCCCGCCCATACTGGCGCCATTTTGGTCGAGGCCAGGCGGGTCCAGAGTATAGTTCAAATGCCTCCAATAACTAGCGGCCGGACCAGAATCCCTTTCGGCAGTTCAAAAAAATTCCGTTAACGCCAGCAGAAGGGACAGACGGCATGAACCGGGACTTAAAGGCGAGGAAGGCAAAATCTTCCCTACCGGGTCACGCTGAGGTCCCACCGGAGCTGATCAAATTGGCAGTCTACAGTGTCTCTTAGTAATTCGGACAAAAGCTGGTGTCAGTATGAGAGCATCACCATCTTGTGACAACGTTGTGGCCACTCCGGAGAGCGGGACAGCAGGCGTATCCCTCCACAGATGCGTTGAATCAGTCTTTCCTACGGCACCAGATGTGGATAAGGCGGCGGTCGCCCGGGGCAGCGGCATATCCATGGGGGATAGTCGAGCAACAGTGGCGGTTGCCCCCACCGGAAGCCCGCGGGAGTCGAGGGCCAACGACTCTCGTAGAATCTTCAAAGCTGAGAGGACGTCTTCAAGAGTGGGGCTCATGCCCGAGCAGGCAAGCATCCGAGTTACATGGTAGCCCAGAGCCATCCTAGTGGACCAGGCCCAAATCCGGGGTGCCGGCCGCCATCTTGAGAGCCCCCCCCCCTCCCGCAGCTGTCCTTCACCACAGCCACCGGAGCGGGTCCCCCGGCCAGTCAACCGCGGGGGCTCATTGAGTGGAACGCTAATGGCAGTCTTAGTGCAGGAGAGGAACCTCCACCTGGGGGGGGGGCGGGGGAGAGGGGCCGTCCGCGCCGCCTCTCCGCGGGCGCCCCACGCCATCTGCGGGCGCCCCACGCCATCTCCTGGCGCAGGTATAAAAAATGGCTGGACCAGGCAACAAAGGGGGGAGCCATCAGCAAGGCATCCCCCGCACACAACTTGCTGGACATCACCTCTGGATGATCCGGGGACGGGCCTCGGCGCGTTGGGTTGCCTCCGGCCTATTCGCACAACGGTCCTCCACCCCAGGCCGCCACCGACGCTACCTCGCCGGCTGATGGCTTTTGTAGACTTTCTATAGCCCAAAGCCAACTAAAAAGTAGCCCAAAGTAGCCCAACATTGCTACTTTAAGGAAGGAGGGACAGGAACAGCGTCAAGCAGACGGCGAATGCATTGGGATTGATGTTGCAGCCGGCTGCCATGTAAATAGTTGTATAATAAAACGTTTTAACATGTTACTTTGCTGGAGTGTTGTATATATTTATAATATTTGCATAGGGTTTGTCGTTATTTGGGCGGGGTGGGCGGCGGAGTCGAGCTGTCTTGCGGCCATCATGGCGTCGAGCTCGGCTCTTCTCACTAGTTTCATTTTTCTCATGAGGGGTTGTTACTAATGTTTCTATTTTAGCGGGGTCAAAAAGATCCCATCAGTGGCCTACTGATTTTGCTCGATTCCTTTTGTTTTTCCTAACGATTTTTATGTTATAGTTTGCTAGCACGATACAGCGGCTAATCCGTAATTTTATATATATGTCCTTTTTATTAGGGGTGTCCTCCGGTGGAGCCGGATGATCTACCTCTGATAACGGTCCGGGCTGAACCAACTACTGAACAATGGGGAGAAGATAGGCATGACGGGTTACAATGGGGACAAAAGTCTGCACTACCTATCCTTCACTACTTTGCGGAGACTAGGCAGAATATTTCTATTCTACAGTATTCGCAAATAGGGAATACCCAAAGAGAGAACTAATTCCAAACAGTCAATGTTCGGACAAACAATCAATCAAATGAGGGATAAAAATAGGCACGACGGATTACAACGGGGGCAAAAGCCTGCGTTACCTATCCTTCACTATCTGCAAAGACTAAACAGAGTATTGCGACTCTGTGCTTGTTTGCAAATAGAGAATCTCTCAGAAACAATCAAATGAGTAATACTAGTATTTTCAAACAATCAAACAATCAATTCGCAATTTGTCGTGTTACACGACCTTACCCGGACCGCATGGACAGTTTCTCGTCTTCCGCTTCCAGCACCTGATCGTCCTCTATTCTCCGTAATTGCTGTGGCACTCCTGATGGTTCCCAGTCAGGACCGTAGATCACTCGAGAGAGGTCTGCTCGGAACCAGTGAAGTTCGGATGATCGGCTGCCAGACGAGGGTCTATCGGGCAGGTGCACTTCCCGATCGTTGCAGTCGTTCACTCTGTCGTTGGGACCTCTCCCACTGGAACCACATGTCGCTGATGGGCCCCACGTTTGGGACGCCAATTGTGAGAAGGTAGGGCCGAATTCGACCAAGAACCCTTCAGTATTTGCCCGGCGTTAGCCGCCTCTCATACCATTCGAGATTACCAAACAAAGAGGCAGGCGCTGGAGACGGAAGGCAGGAAACAGGAGTTTATTCCGACGGAGCAGAACACGTCAAATCAGACAACAGGGTATCTTCTCGAGGTGCTCTAACCGCATCTCTGAGGCCTGGCCTCTTATACACAGGTTTATGGCTTTATTACATATACTGCATCCGTAATGTTTCTTTGAAGGACAGAAAAGACATCCTCGGAATCCCCGGTCCAGGCCCGTTCCCACACACTTCTACAGTAGAGTTCCCACCCCGATCTCAGCATGTGGTGGTTATCGTGCAGCTGGACATTCCGCTGGGAACGGGGATGTGTGTGATCAGTCGGATCTTCGGGGTGCGAAAGCATTGATTAATCCCCGCTCCTTTGATGTGAGGCGAGGTCCTACTGTAGGGGGCAATAAACTGCATCTGTTGGGCTAGGTCATGGCCTGGGATCAGGCCGGACAATCGGGCAGGGAGGAAGAGGTTATCAAAAGGGCCTGTTCTTTGAATGAGATGAAAGAGCGAGGGAGTTCAGCGCGGGATGTGGCTCGGAGACAGGGTCGCGTTAGAGGTGCGTGTATGGCCCAAGCAGGAGAGACCGGGGGCTGTCGGGGCGCGGGGGAATGCTTGCGAGGCCGGACAGTGAGGGGAAGAGACGCGCAGGCTATTGGCAGTGGGCAGAGAGGCCACGACACACAAAATGGCTGCCACTTACGTGCATGATGGGGCCTAAAAGGGACAAGATGGCGTGGCCACTGTTTCACGATTTTCACTTTACTTTCAACAGTGGCTGGGGGTGAACATAAATGAACACCGCTTATGTATACCTAATTTTAGTCATTTTCCACACCATTACCGGCTGCAACTGCAGCCTGGAGCATGAAACTAAAACCTCCAACTTTGGCACTCACAGATTCAATGTTTCAGTCTCTGCTATTTGACCCCACCCTTTCTCAACTCAGTGACGAGTTTGGAAAGGGTGGGGTAAGTTGCTCATTGGTGTGTAGCCATGTGTACTGCAGAGCTTAAGCCTGCAGCACCCATGGCTACGTTTAGCTTTGACGCTTTTACACATCACAGATGGGGAAGACACTGAAGCATGCCAGGACCCTGAGGCCAGGGCTGGTGTGTGCCTTTGTATGCCTGCGCCTGCCATCAAACATTGTCACTACCTGCCTCAGGCTGTTGCTGGACGGTATTCTTTGATCATACCAAGAGTGAATCGTAGGTTATTATATAATTAAACTTAAATGTTAAATTTATTTATAATACTTACATTTTAAAAATATAAAATAACTTCATTTTTTACTAAATGAAAACATATTTAAAGAAAGAAAAAATATATAATGGTAAAATAATTATAAAAATGTTTAAAAATAATCCCAAAATATGAAAATGAACTTAAAATGATTTTACTATAATGTAATAATATTAATCATGTTTACAAAAATAATACCAATTTTTATCGAATCTCCAAACACCAATAAATATACCAGTGAAGTGCTAACCCACTTCTTGCTCCTGCCTATAGTTTTGCTTTACCATAAGTGAATGCCCACTTCCAGTTATGGCCCCGTCTGCAATCTGAGCCTGCATCAACCACGCTGCGCCCCCACTGAAATCAGGAGACCAGATGATGCATGGAGGGCTCTGTGGGAGAGATCTCACCCACACCAGGTATCTACTTAGATAACAACAAACATGACATCCTAGTCTTATCCCCAGGGCCAAACAATGCAAACACTATAACCCCTATCCACTGTGCCCAGTGCCTATTCGACTTTGCTAATCAATCGCTTATTTTGGATAAGGTAGTATGGCTGCTCGTGGCCCATGATAATCAGTAGGAGCTATGAAACCGAAAAAGATCATTTCTGGAGAGGCCCCTGGGTCTCCCTAGAGTCTGAAAAAAGATGGTATTGTCCTTTCACCAAGACCTTAAGCTTGGCTTGCTGAACAATAGATGCCTGTGCCCTTTAGATTTAAAGGAGTAAATCATTCTGACAAATTCTCTCCGTCTCCGTGCCCTAAGTGCGGACATATATGAGAAGATTATGAATTGTGGCACCTCTAAAGTTGAAAAAGTTCTCTTTTCTATAGCTTTAGATGGGATACGCTCCTTAACTTGTTAGTCGGCGAAGTTCACTAATATTGTGCAGAGTACTTGGCGTTGGCAGAGCGTTGAGCTGGCACCCTGCCCGCTAACTCAGGAATAGCCTTCTTCAACAGGACATCTACCCATTCAAGTACCTGCTGACCCTCGCTTCTCTCTTGTACTTTAATGATTCGAAGGTTTGACCGCCTATTGTAGTTTACTTTCGAAAAGGCCTTTATTCCTTTCAAGCTAATTGACTTCCTGCTGCATAGAGAAGATCTTACCCTCTTATCTTACATAAAGATTGTTTGCGAATTGTTGTATTAAATGCGAAAGGCCTAAATAACAAGTGTAAAGCTTGGGCAATCAAAGATTGGGTTGAAGGGCACTTACTAGATATCGTGCTTATTCAAGAGACACATTTTTGATACAAAAGGGAACCAAAATATAAAATGTTTAAGCAATGGTAGAGTTATACCAGGCATTGTTGGCCATCCCTGGGCAAGTGATTGTAGGTTTTTTTAATTTTCTTTTAAACCTTGAGCTAGGGTCTACATCTGATACTCGTAAGCAGAATAAGCTGTGACTGGACAGAGTCATGTCCGATTGTATTAAATACCAGAATTTGGTGGATTTATGGACACCAAATGGGGCTCAAGTCGGATCAGAATTCACTGCTCCTTTGAAAACCATCAAAGTATTCCAAAATGCTATCAAAACAGCTGAAGGAAAAACATGGAATATGAGCATGGTTGCTGGAAGGAGTAAGGTTTCAGGACCAAAGGTGCTTTATGATGTGAGGAAGCCAACTAAAAGTGGAAGTGATTGATCCAAAGACAATTTGTTGTCAACTGGAAGATTATCCGCATCCACTGGAGTTCTCTGCTGTAGGCTGAGCAAGAAGCCAGCATATCTGGATGGAGAAGTGTGGCTCAATGGTTAGAGTGGCAGACCCTGATGCAGAGTTCTAGCCCGGGACTAGGGTTCAATTCCCCGCCTCGGCGGGTCTTGAGCTCAGAAATTCCACGGACCTGATAATTCTCGCCTCGGTGCCTATTCCAATCATGGAGTCCCACTCTGCAACTCTGGGCAATAGCTTGCTTAATCTCCACAACGGCCCCCACAATGCTAAGGATGCCTGGCCTCCACCTTGGGGGTGCCCAGGAGTGGACACCTCACAGGGAAAGCCAGGATGGGTTCCACAGCGGTATTCGTACAAGCGCCTTGAGACCCTTGCGGGTGAGTAGTGCGCTATACAAGTATCATTTCGGAATTGATTGACATTAGGCGTATATGGCAGGGAGATCAGAGCTGGAAGTGTGGTTTCTGAAGAGGCTTTAGTAAACTACCAGCAATCAATATAAACGGGGGAGGGGAGGGTGACACACAAGAAGGGGCAGTAGATGTAGATGACCTTGCTACTTTACTGTATCTGCAGTAAATGTACAATTGTGTCAATCAAACTGACAAAACAGCAGGTCCGGATAATCTACCAGCTGCAATAATAAAATCCAATATAGACTGGTGGACAAAGTTTTTCTCTGAAGTGTTTAAGTAGTGCACACTAACCAGTGCATACCCGGAAAACTGGAAAGGGGCAGTAATTGAACCCATCCTTAAAAAGGGTGACCTGATGGATCCCAAGAACTATAGTTTAATTAGCCTAATCAATATGGGTGCTAAGGTATATGCAAAGATACTACTACTAGGGCTGCAACAGTGATGTGAGGAGACCAATGTGATCCTGTTAGACCAGGGTGGTTTAAAAGTAGGGCACTCCACAATGGACCACTGCTTTTGTCTCTGGGTCTTAGTGCAGCAATCCATACAGGGTGGGGCTCTTTATATATCTGCTTTGTGGATTTCCAGGCTGCCTTTGACCTTTTGGATCAGGGAACTGTGTGGTCAAAATGGAAACTCCTAGAAATCCATGGTAACATCTTAGTGATATTGAAAAAACTCCACAAGGAGACATGGGCAACATATTCCTTGTCTTCTCTATGCGGATGACCTTGTAATATTGGCCGCAACCCTGGCAGGCCTAAAAAGGAAATTGCCTGAATTTGACAAGTACTGGCAAAAGAATAAATTAACAATCAATTTCGATAAAACGAAAAGAAAAAATACGTTGGTATCTGATCAACTGGGCAAACAAAGACTTAGGACATTTCAGAATACAAGTAAGTAAGTAAAGTAAAGTAAGTAAAGTAAGTAAAGTAGTTTTATAGAGCGCACGGCTGCCCCAGCAAAGGGGCGTCCCGGCGCTGATAGCAGCAAAAGGGCAGCAGATGGCAGAAGTGGCCTGTAATAAAGGAGAGGGGGAATCTAATGACCTAAGCAGAAGCACAAATGACAGACAGGAGGGAAGAGAACAGCAAAAGAAGGCCTATGGTGAAGGAAAAAGGTGGGTCTTGATAGCCTTATGAAAAGCTAAGTAATTATCAATGCTCCGAATGTGAATAGGACGTGAGTTCCAAAGTTTAGCTGCCAGTGTGCGAAAGGAGCGCCCACCAGCACATAGCCTCCTAACCTGGAGGACAACTGCCAGGTGATGGCCAGAATGCCAGGAGTGGAGAAATTCAAAATCCTAAAGGCAATACAGAGGGACTTGAACTCCACTCCTCTGGCCACCGGCAGCCAATGTAGCTGACGAATAGCACTGGTGGTGGGGCAGATTCTAGGAAGGCCAAGCCAAGGAGAGTTCTGGCAGCTGCATTTTGGACCCTCTGCAGTCTCATATTCTCCGTCTTATTTGGCCCTCCTGTAGAGCGAGCTGGCATAGTCCAGAATCGACAAAACAGAGGCCTGAACAATCACCTGCCTGATGGATGGTTCGAGAAAAAAACAACAGCGGTTTAAGCCCCCGTAGTATGTCGAAACACGTCGCTGCCACTTTCTTAGTTTGGGTCTGGAAGCTGAGAGCAGAGTCGACCCAGACACCTAGATTTTTCACCACCTGTTTGGGGGCGGGTGCACAACCCAAGGTAGCATGCCACCAGTATTCACTACACAGCTCAGGATCTTTCCCTACCAGCATGACCTCAGACTTGCTGGCATTGAGCTGCAGGCAGTTGGCAGTCATCCACTCCGCGACAGCAGCAAGACTGCTACGAAACTTATGAGAGTCATGCAGACAGTCATCGGAGAGAGCAACTGCCACCTGCGTATCATCTGCATATGATACTACTGTCAGCCCCTTACTCTTGGCCACCTCAGCTAATGGCTGGACATACAGATTAAAGAGTGTTGGGCTCAGAGCTGAGCCCTGCGGCACACCCTGCTTGATAGTATGAACCGTGGAGGTGAAAGGGGGGAAAGAAAGGAGGCGAACCAATCCAGTGCAGGGCCCACAATGCCAACCTCCTCCAACCTTTGCAGCAAGATCTGGTGGGAGACCGTATCAAACGCGGCACTGAGATCCAGAAGGATCAGTGCCGAGGTACGTCCTTCATCCAGTGCTGCCCTCAGATGTTTGATCACTGCTAAGAGGGCAGACTCCGCACTGAGGAGGGGGTGGAAAACGCATTGAAAGGAATCACGTATGTTGTTCTCTTCCAGGAAACCTGACAAGATGGAGTTTATATAGGCTTCGGAGGTCTTGGAAGGCCACAACAGGAGAGTAATAGGATGGAAGTTCTAAGGCTTAGCTATATCAAGGGTAGGTTTTTTTAATAGGGGAATAACCCTAGCCTGCTTCTAAGTCCTAGGGACAACTGCCATAGACAGGGACATGTTAATCACCTGGCCCAGAGGTGTGAGAAGCACAGGTAACAGTCTTGATCAGGCTTCATGGGATTCGCAGGGGAGCCGGATTCAACCTTGCTGCATAATGAGCGCAGCACATCCACAGAGATCGGCGGAAAGGCGGCAGGCGTGTGGGTGGGAGGGCGTCTGCCCCCAGAGCCGGAACACATAACCACCTGAGGAAAGGTCTTATAAATGTTTTCCACCTTGTTGACAAAGAAGGTGGCGAGAGCCTCACAATGCTCATCTGACGTGATAGAGGGCGCAGCGGATGCCCCAGCCAATTTAAGATATTTAAGTATGGAAAAAATACTCTTGGTAGGATTATCGCTGTTCCTAATCTCGTCAGTGAAGTAGGCTGCACATTCTTTCTGAATAGACCTATGGTATTTCTTGGTGGCTTCCTGATAACATCCTTTCAGGGTTGGGTCAAAATCTCTTCTACACGCCCGCTCCAGCCTCTTACAGGCTTTACGCATATTGGTGAGCTTATTATTGTACCAAGGATTGGATTTGGTGCTACGGCACTTTGCATCCAAAGGACGAAGTATCCAGGCCGATATCGCTTTGTCAGCAGCATCCGGATCATCCGGTAGGATGGATATGTTAGAGGAAAGGAGGGTGTTAAAATGGGTAAAATGTAATTTGTGCCAGGGGCATCGAAGAGAGTATTTCTGAGGCACCCTCTGTGGGAGCTCTACCCCTGAGAGTGTCATGGGAATAAGATAATGGTCATACCAGCTCACTGGAATGGGGGCAGAGACTGTGAGGTAGAAAAGGTTAGAGAAGACGGGATCAAGTAGATGGCCAGCAGAGTGGGTAGGACCCTGAATCAGTTGAAGCAGTGGACAAGCTGCTAGGTCAGCTGGAAGGTAGCCCACTTCTGAGTCATGGGAGTTATTAAGAGGCAAATTCAGATCACGAATAACACTGAAGTTGGCATATCCCACCACCAAAGAACTAACTGTATCAATAACCGCAGCCCTAAACTTCTTCGAAGGACATGGTGGACGATAAACCAGTAAGCCAGAGATGGTATAGCTGGTATTAAAAGAGATCCCAAAATGCCCGTACTTGCAACCCGCCAGGGTTTCTTTGACAAGGGGGTAAGGAATAGCAGGATTTAAAAACAACTGCGATACCGCCCCCTCTAGCCTCTCAATTGAGAGTCACAATACTGAAACGCTGGGCCTGGGTCAGCCACTATGTCAGCTGACATCCATGTTTCCATCAGGAAGAGGACATTGGGAGATTTTTTGTGTAGCAGGTCATATACATCGGGATGATGCTTGTCTAGGGAGAGACAATTAAGGCTGAGCAATTTGATGTTCTGTTTGGGGCAGGGAAGGGAAGGGGGAGGGACAAGGTGGTAGTCCAGGAATTGAAGCCACAGTTCCTACTGCAAAATGGACCCTCAGGCAAATTACAAGGAGGTGACTGCAGGGGCTCCCTATTTGCCTAATAGCAAGAATTTTATCACGAGAGAAGGAGAGCTTGCCGCAGCTCAAACCGGCAATATGTCTGGCGTCTGGTTACGTCCAGGGGCGGACGGGCACAGGCGAGCATACCTTAGGCATGCCTTTGGCACGCCAGTGGTGCGCCTGTTTCACGCATCCGCGGTCTGTTCATGCTTAAATTCTAGGAATAGTACCACCCCCAATCCCCCGGAAGTGCGTCACCTCACTCGGGTGAAAGACAAAAGTAACCACCATCCGCACAAACGGCGAAAACAGCCCCGGTGGACCGGAGCGGGAAAAAGGCGCCAGCATGCACGCCACTTTGGAGGAGTGAGCAGAATAGGGATCAATAATTTTAAAAACGAGTAACAAAATGTACACAAATAAATCAGATCAGCACAATTAAAAGATTAAAAAGCGAAGCCCATAGAGTTACTAAAAGGGCTATGCAGCCTCACCATTACAGTGCAGGGAATTTAGGGATGGTTTTTAATAACTCCCTAGGGATGGTTTTTAATAACTCTCTCGCTTGGGCCTTACATATAACTAATCTATTCACCAAAGTACTTTCATTCATAAGTGTGCTAAAAGAGTTTATAAAGGACTATGCAGGCCCTTTACTTCACCCTGTCTTGGCTGCGTATAAAACAATTGTTCCACCACAAGCCCTCTGCGGAGTGGAATTGCTGAATTTTAGTAACACCCAAGACTTGGAAAAGCCGGAAGGAATTTATCTAAAAAACTTGCTATTCCTGCTTAAATGTGCATATGGCCTCTGCCATAAGAATGGAACCTGGACTTCATTCCTGGTTTTCCATTTCTTTGGTACGTTCTTTGGGAGGGTGGGGTGAGGGGGGGTGAAGCAGACCACGACAAGAAATATGTGGAAAAGGCCGCTTTTTATTGGAACAGGTGCGCATCACATATTAAATAAACCTCGGCAAAAAGCCTTCCAAAACGAAACCTCACTAAATACATAACATCCCTAATCCCACCCCCGGCCCCTCCCTTAAAATTTCATGACCCCGCCCCCTCCCATACAATACAACATTTCAAACATTACAAAAACATTACATCACCATATCAACCATTATAACCTATAAATACAAGCCCTCCGTTAACCAACTCCCATGCCTGCCCCTTCACATCTGTCAATCCCCCAAAACGTGTAACCAAACTAAAAACGACCAACATATCCTTTCCCTGTCGATAACACAACTTACCCATTCATCAACAAAGCTCTGCCAAAAACTGCCCAAAAACAAATAGACCCCGCACGGCACCTGCTCCAAGCGACAGAAAACATCAATAAAAAACCCCTGCTACCCTGTTCCAATGAAGCCAACCGAATTATTACTTAACTAAGAAAAAAAGAGAAAAATTCAAGAAAAACCCAAACTGGCTAAAGGTAAGCCAAAACAAAATATAGAGAAAATTGGGAGGGAGGGTGGGAAAAAAATCCTGCCTAAGCTCCCAGCCACCAGGTCACCAAACCTAAAATGGTGGCTGGGAGCAGGAGCCCAAAGCATTTATGCTTGGGCTCTATTTGGGCTACAAACTAGGACAAGCCCAAACCCTAAAATGGCAGATTCTCCTGCATATACCCCCCCCACAGCCCCTCCCAAATCGCCCGGGGTGGGACCGCCCTGCGGTCGGCTGTCCCCCCACCCAGGCCCCCTTGGGAGGGAGGGGTGAGGGGGGGTGAAGCAGACCACGACAAGAAATATGTGGAAAAGGCCGCTTTTTCTTGGAACAGGTGCGCATCACATATTAAATAAACCTCTGCAAAAAGTCTTCCAAAACTAAACCTCACTAAATAAGTAACATCCCTAACCCGCCCCCGCCCCATCCCCTAGAATTTCATGACCCCGCCCCCACCCATATAATACAACATTTCAAACATTACAAAAACATTACATCACCATATCAACCATTATAACCTATAAATACAAGTCCTCCGTTAACCAACTCCCATGCCTGCCCCTTCACATCTGTCAATCCCCCAAAACGTGTAACCAAACTAAAAACGACCAACCTATCCTTTCCCATTCGATAACACAACTTACCCATTATTCAACAAACCTCTGCCAAAAACTGCCCAAAAACAAATAGACCCCGCCACCCAGAAAGGCGGGGGAGGGAAACTACCCCCCTTTCTACCCCCCAGTAGGAAAAAAGGCCGAGCAATTCTTCACTTCTGCACATTCAAACATCTGCCAAAACTTCTCTTAACTCCAACAAATACAGGTCCATCCCCAATTTAGATAAATGGACTCCATCATCCCGGAAAAACTCAACAGACTCAAAACGGATATCCCTGTGGGACACTCTTCCAAAACCCAATTGACGGCAAAACCTGGAGATCTCAGAATTCACCTTCTTCCTGGCCCTGTCAATTGCTCTAGGATTCACTGCCCCTCTCCAGATCCTTCGCTGAACCAATTCTGTCCATAAAACATGGCAACCAGACCAGCGCTCTTTGATCAAAGATAAATCCTTCTTAATTGCCCGCAACAAGACCACTCCTTTTACCCCACAAAGATCATTCTCTCCAAGGTGTATAATTAGAATGTCCGGGCAGCAACCTCTCACCATCGCCTTATTTAAACATGGAATGAGTTCCCTCCAAAGCATACCCCCTTTTCCTTTCCACACAATATTAAACATTTTATCATTAAATCCCAACAACATTCCGAAATAACTTTGAGACGCCTGAACCCGGGCCCATTTGACGAACGAATGACCCACTATCCAAACTGTCACTTCTCGAGACTGGGGCCCAGCTACTGGACCTGTAAAAGAAAAAACAATGAATACTCAAGGCAAAGAGGGTGACGCATGCGCCTCCCCCGCGTTGCCCCGCACATAACACTGAAAGCAATTAGAAGACCAGCGCCCTAGCCGAATGATGTCCCTTTGAGACCATCCTCTATTATGAGCTTCTGTGGCTGCACCAATCCTAAAAGAGTGCGTTCCATATTGCTCCCCATCCAAACCAATCTGCTGCAAAGCTTTACGCATCCGAAAACATTTGCACATCCCACTGAAATTCCTCGTCTCTGACTAGTGGCACACCGTTAAATGAAGTGAGGAAAAAGGACCACATCCGCAAATCCTCCTTGACACCCGCTGATCAAGCAAATGCTGACCAGCCAAAGCCCTGCCTAATCTTCTACAAAAAGTCCTCCCTGCTCTCACCACCCTGCAAGCGAAATTAGGATGTCCCAGCAACACCTGAATCTCCTTCACCTTCACTTTCTGTCTTGATAGCATACAGCCCAGCAAGTCCAGCATTTTCACTTTTTTGTCATCTGGCAAGCGAGCCCGCATTGCCATGGAATCAATTTCAATACCCAAAAAGGATAACACTGTGGAAGGACCCTTGTTTTTTCCGGAGCCAAAGGCACACCCATCTCCTCCATGAGCCCATGGAAAGTGTCCAGAGCTGTTTGGTACTCCGCGGAGCCTGGGGAACCCACGAAAAAGAAATCATCTAAATAGTGTGTCACCGGCGTATTACCTGAGTGGTGCATGAAATGCCACTGCAAAAAGGTGCTGAAACATTCAAATAAAGCACACGACATGGAGCAACCCATCGGTAATGCTTTGTCCACGTACCATTTTCCCTCAAAATGGATACCCAGAAGATTCCAATCATCTGGATGGACTGGAAGCAACCGAAATGCAGACTTAATATCACATTTTGCCATCTCTGCAGTTGCGCCCGGTCACTACAAGTGACATGGCCTCGTCAACTGAGGAATAGGAAACCGAGGCAGCCTCCTCATTAATGAAATCATTCACTGAAGACCCCTCAGGCCATGACAAATGCTGAATTAGCCTGTACTGCCCTTGCTCTTTCTTAGGCACCACTCCAATAGGTGAAATTATCAAATTGTGGATCGGCCAGTCATCAAAAGGGCCTGCCATCCGTCCTTCACGCACTTCTTTGCTCAGTTTTTCTCGCACCACCCCACTATGCTCAGATGCTGACTTCGAGTTATCCGCCCGTCGTCTCTGCCTTGGACCCAGATAACCTAAATGAAAACCATATTGAAAACCTTCCAAAAGTTTCAGTTTCACTTCCTCATCCTCATACTCCTGCAGAGCCTGTTGTAGCTGTGACAGCCTAACTGGTGTAAGAGCCCTTTGGCCCAGAGCCCTGCGCCCCTCTACCTCCCCGACCCCCTTGAAACTGCTGTGGTGGGCCGGAAGTACCTGCACCTGTCTGAGTCCCTTGCTGGCTAGCTGGAGGTTTGGGCCCCCAACATTTAACAAGGGAGTGGCGCCTACAGCAGCTAGAGCATTTGTGTCTATACGTACAATATTCTCTAGTGCATAACCCCTTGTTGAAATCCCAGCATGCTCCATTTCCAGACTGTGTAGCTGAACTGCTTCCCACCCCACCCCGGGTGGGCTTGTCCTGAAAGGGCCGATAAATTAACGGCAAACCATTAGCTGTAAAAATGGTCTTGCCACATGAAGCTGCCCCCAATTTATGCTGCCATAAATCTGTATCTAACTCCCACCATTTTGCTTTTGGATCCCATGCCATCCTGGCCTTAAACTCTTCATCGTATTGGGCCCATGCATAACCTCCTCCAGTAAGTTGCGCTTTCCTAATCACATCCATATATTTAAATATAGACACGCTGCGCTCCGGGAATTTCTCACAATATACGCTTGCGTATATTAGAAAAGCCGCGGTCCAATTCTCAATAGTTAATGGAACTTTAGGGTGCTTAGCCAGTTCATACTCCTCCTCCTTAGAACCTTCCTTTGACCTGACCTCCCGGTGTAAAAGCTTCAATATCTAAACATACTCACCTTTCCAAATGCGCTCTCTTGTTGCCAACATTAAATGAGCGCCTAAAGGTTTGGTGACTCCCATGTAGGGCAGCTTTTTAATCTTTAATTCCTTACTATCAAGCGGCTCTTTAACACTCCCAGCAGCATCTGTGTTAGTCCCACTCTCCACCTTACCCCCCGCTACCCCAATTCTGTCATCAGTGCCCACACCCGTATCTTTGACATATTTTCCTTTAAGCAATGTCCCCTCTACCACCCCCCCAACCCCTTCAACTGCTGTCCCCACAGACACCATTTTAGGTTTGGCCTGTGTAACCTTGTTCCCACCTGGCTCTAAAGAAGCTGCTCAAGCGGACTCCGACCGCCGCGCTGAGAATTCCTGTGTATTCCTTTTCCGAGGAGCCCTCACTGATGAGCCGCACTCTCGTCTATCCCGAAACTGCTGCGCCACTTCGGGAACCTGCAAAACACTATGCGACACATGAGAGGGCCCACCCCCCTCCAACTCTTGTAATTCTCCTTCCTCTGGGCTGTCATCATCATAAACAAGCAAAACCGGCTCCACCACCTGAAACCCAGCATTCTCAAAATCTACACCACGGGTCCTACCCGACCCTGCGTTACCAAAGTTAGCTCTCACAGACTCTGAATGTCCTCCTGGGGGGGAGCCGACTGTACCCGCCGGTACTCCCCATGCGCTGACTCTGTAGCTCCATAGCTGTCGGTAAGGCAGACCACCTAGACCTGCTAGTCGTTGGGGCCAGTGAGGTCGCGGCGGACCTTCGTATACTGACCGCGCTGGGCTCCCTCGGTGGTACGGAAAGTGCCGCGCTAGGTTCTACCCTCACTTCACCTCGGCGAAACTGGGCCGAACTGATTTGCATATAGCCATGTCTGAACTGGGGTGGCAGAGTGGGCTAAAGAACGGTGATGGATCAAACCCAGATATTGTGACTGGGTGTGAGTGTTTGATTGATTCAGATGCTCCGTCCATCACCACCCCCTTTTGTACTGCTTTTGGCCGCCATAAGTGTGGCAGGGTATGCTCAGACGTGAGTCCCTTGCTCACTTTGCCACTGGATTCAAGCAAGCCGGGCTGAAGACGGCTGTAATGCGAGAAACCGGTCCTCGGAAGCTTGTTTCCGGTCCAGGGAAGGCATGACTTGGCAGTTCGGGCTGGACTGTTCCCATGAGGCACAGGGTCAGACTGATTTGCATATGGCCATGTCTGAACTGGGGTGGCAGAGTGGGCTAAAGAACGGTGATGGATTAAACCCAGATCTTTTGACTGGGTGTGAGTGTTTGATTGATTCAGATGCTCCGTCCATCACCACCCCCTTTTGTACCGTATTTTACTTCATATGCAATATCTAGATGAAATTTGTGCTCCTGTGAGATTCCTAAAGATTTTAAATGAATTAATACCTTGTTCATGTATATCCATGGCTGAGGAGTTTTAATGTTTTTAAGTATTCTGCATTGTGCACTTCGGTTGTGTAGTATGATGTTATTTATGCCAATTGCAATTTTATGGTTACTGACTTTTTATCATTGTAGAACCTGTAGTTTTTGTGGTAATATAAATCGTTGTTTTACTGTTAAACAAGCTTGTGGTTCAAATAAACATAATTTTTGGCTTGAAAACTTACATTTGAAAGTGATCTATCCAAGGACGATGTGTTGTTAACTGGAAGAACGTCCCCATCTGCTGGAGGTTTCTGCTGTAGGCAGCATATTTGAAAGACTATGGGGCATATTTACAATAAACTGGCGGAGCAGTGTTACTCTAAAATTGGTAATGCCATGCTCCGACTGTTTTAAAATGCAGGGATGCGCTGTATTTACAAAAATACGGTGCACCTCTGCATCTCCCCTAACTCTGGTGCTAAAGAAGCTGCCTAGCGTCAACACGGGCAACCTAGTGCCATTTTGCTAGTGTGCCTGTGCTGCAGGGGTGATTGTTTATGTGCAGGAAGGCACACCTTCTGCACATAAGCAATCAATAATTGCGATTTGATCTATCCATGTGTCTGCAGAATGCAGCACACCAGGAAAGACCAATATACAATGAAATAAAACATTTCTCCACATATCGCCTGTCTAAGACCAGGTATTTCCTGGTCTGATTTTTGGCTCTGCCTCATATTTTGTAAATATGCTGTGTGAATAGGGGCATTACTTACAAGGCGGCTTTAAGCCACAAAAAGTGACATAACACCACCTTGTAAATAAGGCGAAGGAGTTAACGCCACCAGAACGTCGGGGAAAGTGTCTTTAACTCCTTATACATATGCCCCTATGTTTGCTAATGAGCGAGTGTTTATGTTACACTTTGTTTCTGCATAAAACTCTAATAATCACTGCAGTGTCTTTTATTTCCTCCTGCCAGATTTCTTGTAGTTTCTGTTCTCTCTTCTAAGACTGTTAGGGGTCTCACCTCCTTTTGTAATGTTTGTCTTTTGTTTTGTTACTCTGCTTACTTTTAAATTGGTACTTCTGTTTGAGAGGGAAGATGTGTGCTGTTGTGGAACTTTCTCACTGAATATTCCTTATAGAATATTGGATTTAAACTAAGTGGGAGGTTCTACTGAATGTCAGTTGGCTGTGGCTATGGATGCGTTGCCTTTAAATAAAGTCACCTCTGAATTCAGATCGGTATCTGCACGATCTTTGGGCTCAGTTTGTTAACTTATATTTATTTCTACTAATTACTAAGTGGTCTTTGTAAAAGTCGGTTTCCATCAAGCGACCTACAAGAGACTGCATTTCCCAGAATGCCAGGGGCCAACTTTGCCTGAGAGGTCAGCCGTGTGCTCCCACATCCTGTTGTCTATTTAAAGTACTCCTGTGAATCATTGAGCTGACAAGCTCGTGGATGAAGCACCTGCGCACCAGTAAAAGGTACCAGACCTGATATAATGTGTGGCTGTCTACTCAGCAAACTCCACAATACAAGACTGTATTTTCTACTGATAACGGTTAATAAACCAGAAACACGTGTCTAGAGATCAGCACTATTTGCGCCAACCTTGGCAAAACACTCGAAAATATCGGAGCGAGCTACAAGAGACTGAATTTACCAGAATGCTAGGGGCAAACCTTGCCTGAGAGGTCAGCGGTGTGCTCCCACATCCTGTTGTCTATTTAAAGTACTCCTGTGAGTCATTGAGCTGACGAGCTTGTGGATGAAGCACCTGCGCGCCAGTGAGAGGTACCGGACCTGATATCATGTATGGCAGCCTACTCAGCAAACCCCAAAATACAAGACTGTATTTTCTACTGATGACGGTTAATAAACCAGAAACACGTGTCTAGAGATCAGCACTATTTGCGCCAACCTTGGCGAAACACTCAAAAATATCGGAGCGAGCTACAAGAGACTGTATTTCCCAGAATGCCAGGGGCGAACCTTGCCTGAGAGGTCAGCGGTGTGCTCACACATCCTGTTGTCTATTTAAGGTACTCCCGTGAGTCATTGAGCTGACGAGCTCGTGGATGAAGCACCTGCGCGCCAGTGAGAGGTACCGGACCTGACATAATGTGTAGCAGCCTACTTAGCAAACCCCCAAAATACAAGACTGTATTTTTTACTGACAACGGTTGATAAACCAGAAACACGTTTCCAGAGATCAGCACTATCTGCGCCAACCTTGGAGAAACACTCGAAAATATCGGAGCGAGCTACAAGAGACTGCATTTCCCAGAATGCCAGGCGCGAACCTTGCCTGAGAGGTCAGCGGTGTGCTCCCACATCCTGTTGTTTATTTAAAGTACTGCCGTGAGTCATTGAGCTGACGAGCTCGTGGATGAAGCACCTGCGCACCAGTGAGAGGTACCGGACCTGACATAATGTGTGGCAGCCTACTCAGCAAACCCCAAAATACAAAACTGTATTTTCTACTGATGTCAGTTAATAAACCAGAAACACGTGTCCAGAGATCAGCACTATCTGCGCCAACCTTGGCGAAACACTCGAAAATATCGGAGCGAGCTACAAGAGACTGCATTTCCCAGAATGCCAGGGGCGAACCTTGCCTGAGAGGTCAGCGGTGTGCTCCCACATCCTGTTGTCTATTTACAGTACTCCCGTGAGTCATTGAGCTGACGAGCTCGTGGATGAAGCACCTGCGCGCCAGTGAGAGGTACCGGCAGTGGCGGCTGGTGACATTTGAAAGTGGTGAGGCGTAAAATGATCTTCATGCTGCACCGTAGCGAGCGAGCCCGAACAACCTAAGGGGGGTTCAACCTCTGAGAAAATTTTGAAAACAGAGTGGACATTTTCATGCAAATTTGAGAAAGCAGGAAGGTTAATAAAGCAATTGTGACAGTGCAGTTATTACATTAAAATGTAAGATTAAAATTGATGATGGGATACACTTAGAATGGGCATTAAGTGTCACGCAAATGGTGTGAGGCTTTCTTAAAGTAGCATTACAATCATAGCAAACACAAATAATGCGGTGTTAACACTGCTGAGAAATCAGAGAGCGTGATAAATCGAAAAGTATGACTTGAACAAGAGAAATAAGGCATGGAAAGGGGGCAATTTACAGATTAAAATGGACACATCCTATGTTTCAAGGTAAGAATATACTATGAACTCCGAATAGATTGGGATGAAAAGAATAGGAGGCATGATAACTGCATACCTTGCGTTATAAAACGACTTAAGCTGTCTCTGACAAATGCATAAAAGAGCGCGAACGTGAATCAGTGGAATCAGCCACTGGAAAGTCCAAAAGAGGGCAAAGTTATTCAGGGTATTCATTTACATATATTAAAGTAACTAGACTCACTTGGCAGAGGAAAGCTATGCAGGAAGATTACCACACTTTATTCTACTATTATAACATTGGTGCGTGTGCACCACAAATCGGATCTACCATCAACCATCAAATTAATTTCCCAATTTGCTGATTATTTACAACCAGAAATGTGTATGAAAGGTCAAGAAGAATTAGTTATGTGAAGAAGATTTGCGCATGAAGGACATACATGTCTTAATTCAGTGCATATTCAAATGTCTTAATTCAGTGCCTATTCATATTCAAATTCAGGCTGCATCTCTCTCTGTTAAATTGTCTCTATTTCTTATGATTTTTTTTATCACCTCTCTTTGTCGCACTGACTCTCTGGTTTTCCACTCATCTTCTTCAACATATACTCTCTGATTTTTCTCTTCCTCCACCAGTGCACAGACAGGGTCTGTCACTCTCCTTGTCCTCCGTTAGTGCTGGGAGTCATTCCACCCCTTCCATTCCCCATGTGCTGAATTCTACCTCTTCCTTTTGCACATTCTACCCAGGCCGCCTGGACAAATGCATCCGTTTCCGCAAGAGAGGAAACTAGTATTTAATTTAATGACAAACAGTTTACCGACCGTATGAGGATGAGTGGGCTGTGTTGATTCAACATCAAGTGTATTACTCACTATGCCACCCCACCATCTTGACTCTGAGTGAGGGATGCAACAGCACCAGTGCTTTGTCATAGGATTGACAACAACGGTACATTTGCTCAGTGTACACACCATTTCCAAGTGCACATATCCAGACTCCATTCCCCACCACTCAGTCTCGACCCCAGGATTCAAAAATAACTTTGTTTTGTGGCACTACAAAACTGGACAACTTCAACGTTGGAACAAAACCCTCGGATCACGTGCACTTCTTAACAAACACAGGCCACTTTCTAGTTCCAGAAAGAGCTTCACAAAGCCCCATTGGGCACCATTCGGCTGAGTGTAATTACACGTTATGCCTTGCTTGGAGATCCTAATCACAAGTTCACACCACCAGTTTCTGGACGCCAGTAGTCAGATCAGAATGGAACATATCCCCGAACCTAGACTGACCCCGCGGAAACAACCAGAGCAACCTGCAATCAGGAAGCCATAGGACAATCAATCCTCGAAAGAAATTCACACAATACCCGAGATGTCATGCTTCCAGTTGACAGAAAGATCCGCCACCCTTAAATGCACTTTTAAGTATTTTGAATCCTAGCGAATACTGCAACAGCTTGCATCAGATTGCCTTTAAAACAGCAATCCCTGCACATCTCTCACCTTTTTTTTTAAATCTCCGCCCCCTCCAAGATTATAAATAGTCACAGTGTCCAATAAATGAAATACTAAGCACAGTATGTGATTTTCTGGTTGGGCTAAGTGACCTGCTGAAGCCTACGAGCTTTAGCATGGTGTCTGGTCCGGGAGAGCAAGAAAAGAAAGGTTCAGCCGGGTAACTGTAGAAAAACGGCAGGAGGAAGAGGAATTTGACATTGATTTAGAGACTTGCAGCTAGATTCATGAAGCAAAATTGCGATCGCAATAGCTGCAAATTAGCTATTGCGATCGCAATTCCAAAGAAAGGGATTCATGATAGTAAAATATCCAAAATAGCGAATTCGCAACAAAAAATTTGCGAGTCCACAAATAAATTCGCAGAGTCCGGGAACAAACCCATTTGCGAATCGGAAATAGCGAAAAACCATTGAATCTGCGAATTATTATGCGAATTCGCAATTTTATCGCTAACGGCATTCATGAAAAATCGCATTTAGCGAAAAACCCGAAAATCGCTATTTGCGACGCGCAATTTAAGGAGAAGCCAAACCAGGTGGTAACCAGTAAAAAAAATAAAAAAAATATTCAAAAAAACGTTAGCCAATTACAAACAGGTGCAGGCCTGACCAAACACACTTAAGGACATGCAGCTGGAGCCTGAGGACTCTCACAATGCCAGGACTCTACATGGTGGTCAGGCGGCGAAGGCTACAGCGAGCAGCACTGAACAGACGTAGGATCCAGGAGCGGATATTCCGCCAGCGGGTCACCCTTCTGGGCCAAACCAGGGAGCAAATTTACGCAAAGTACCGCCTAAATGGGGCAATGATCATCAAGCTGATCCAGGACCTAGACCCCCTGATGCAGCACCCAACAAGGAGGACCAATGCCGTTCCCACCCATGTGCAGGTATTGTGCAGCCTGCACCTACTGGCCTCCGGAAGCTTCCAGGGGATAGTCGCTGTTGCAGGGGGGATATCCCAGCCCACCATGTCCCGCTGCCTAAGGAGTTTCCTGGAGGCCATGCTGACCCGGCTACACCACAACATCTCTTTCCCCACCAGCCAACAGGATTTGAATGACACCAAGCTGCAATTTTACAATGTAGCCCAATTTCCACATATAATAGGATGCATTGACTGTACCCACATCCACATCTGCCCACCAGCACAAACGGAATACATGTATCGCAACCGCAAGTCATACCACTCCCTCAATATCCAGATGGTGTGCAATGCAAAGACAATAATCACGGGCATAGTGGCACAGTACCCGGGAAGCACGCATGACTCCTTCATATTCCGGCACAGTGGCATTCACACACGACTGGCCAGGGGAGACTTTGGTGAAGGACACCTACTGGGTAAGTACACATGCCCCACAATATAACACTGTGATAATGTAGCAGCGCCGCACAGGCACTCACCCTCTGCTCCTATCATTCAGGTGACAGCGGCTACACTCTCCGTGAGTACCTCCTCACACCATACCTCAACCCTGCAACACCACAGCAACGGCGTTACAATGCAGCACACATACGCACAAGAAATTGCATTGAGAGGACATTTAGCCTTTTGAAAAGCAGATTCCGCATACTGCACAAGACTGGTGGGGCCATCAAATACGAGCCAGAGGTCTGCTGCCGCATCGTGGCCGTGTGTGCAATCCTCCACAACATTGCAACCAAGCGCAGGATACCTGTTGACATCTCTGGCAGTGAGTCTGAAGGGGACAACCGACCACCTGCACATGTGCGTCACGCACGCGGCGAGAATCCTGCAGAAGGACACATGCGACGCAACCAAATCTGCATGAACTATTTCTAGTGCACCCACTCCCCACACCCATTACCTTACTCATGCATGACAACATTAATAATGACATGAGTCAGATTAAGTTAGTCAGATTTTTAGTAATTGTTACAGCACAATAAATTTGGCATTCTGCTAACTGGTACATGAATGACATATTGCGTCATATGTCTGTCCTTCAGGAGGGCATGCTTGTAGCAGCAGCATGGCCCCTCATGTCAATGTTAATGTTCAATGCCGCCTCCGGGCAGATGCTCCCAGCCTCCTTTCCCCATCGTCCTCCTGATTAGGCCGTGAGGCAGCAGAGGGCCTGCTGCTGCGGCGGGGTGCTACCACCGGAGGAATGGACTGGCTGCTATGGCTGGATGTAGCCTCACTTGTCTCGTCAGCCCCCCCCCCCCTCCCTGGCCATGGTCGGCAGCCTGCATGCCCTGGACTGGACACAGTAGACACATGCTCCAGAGCTCTCGCGACGTCCTGGCAGCACTGGACCATTTGGACCTGCATTGCCAAGGAGCGTCGCGAAAGCTGGGAGGTAGCGTTCCCTATAATGTAGTTCGACCGCGTGTACGCCGACAGGCGGGTCAGCAGTTGGCGGTGTCTGCGGCGATTGAGATCCCGCTGCCTGTTAATGGCCTGTGTGTTGGCCTCCATAGCAGCTGTCATCCGCTCCATGCGCTCAGACATTACTGCATCATTTCGGGCGGTCTTGTCCAGTTGCAGGTGGATGGCCCCGAGATGACGTGCCTGTGTCTGATGCACATGGAGCATCCTGCGCTCGATGGATAGCCCACCTGCTTGCACATTTTGTCCCCTACCAGCATGGAAATTGTTTGTGCGCTGACCCCTCACCAGTCCGCTGGACTGGCTCCTCACAGCCACAGGGCGGCGGGTTGGTTGGCGAACTGGAGCTGGTGTTGCATGTCCCACTGGGGACTGTGTGACGGGCAGTGCTACCGCAGCGCGTGCTGGCACAGGGGTGGCACTGGCCACAGGGGCAGGTGGTGTGATGAGCGCTGGTGCGGCAGCTTGCACAGATGGTCCGGGCTGTGGGGAGAGATTTGTGTCTCCCTCTGTGTCCTCCATGATGTCCATGACCAGGCCATCGCTGTCTGTGCTTGGGACTTCTACGCCACCTGTGATGTAAAGTGGACGTTGATTAGTGACATGTTTCTTACACATTTAGGCTTCCTACATGCATGCAGACTACCATTCCCTGAGTTGCTGCAGGATTGACTCTCACTAAACATGTCTGGCTTAATGGGGCAAGATGGTAGTTGTGGTCAGACTACATGTCCCACAATGCAATAGCGCTTTAGTGGTGTGCTTTGGCTGCATGACTGGGGTTTGATATGGGAGGCTCTGGAGTCATGGACATTGTTAGGGGACAGGGGGTCGCAGTCGCTTGGCACTTACCTGGTGTGTCTTGGGTGGGTCGGGAGGAGTCAAGCTGTGTCACACCCACGCATGCCTGTGGATTTATTGTGTCCTCCACTCGGTCCTCCAGTGGTGTATTCGATGGGACAGTGGGCTCCCCTCCACCTGTCGCCACACGCTCCTCCAGCCTCTCCGCTATCTTCTCCTTTGACCTCCCTCTGAGGTCATACCAGCATTTTTTAAGTTCGTCCACGGAGCGCTGGGTCACCCCCACAGAGTTAACACTAGCGCGGATGCGCAACCATAGCCGCCTTTTATCGGCCTCGGGCACCCTCCTCGAATCTTTCCCAAACAGCGGATTGTAGTCCTTGCAGACGCCTTCTATTAAAAATTCTAGCTCTTGCTCAGAAAATTTGATTTTTCTTTTCCTCCCACTAGCAGATCCAGCTGCAGCTTCCTCAGACATGCTTGCCACTGGGGTGTCTCCTGCACAACTCCTGTAGGCACACTGGAGGGGACCTCTGATGGTGATGCTTCCTGTTCAGGCTCTCACTGCTGAATGAGGGTGGAACCTGCCTACTTCCTGGTTGTGATGTCATCGCAGCCATCGGCAACCCCAGTACACAGCCTATCCCTGCTGACGAGGGGTGATACCCCGAAACACGTGTCCAGGGATGGCCGAGACAGCGAAGATAGCAGAAGATCGAAAGATGATGCATCGCGAACACTTTACTACATTGACCAGAGTCCTTAGGGGCGACACCGCTGGTGTGTGAGTAGTGTGCGACCCCGCCCCCATTTGTAACTTTAAAGCTCCCGTGAGCAGTGGGCTGACGAGCCTGGGATCCCGCACCTACGCGCCTGAGTGGTACTATACCTGGCAGATATTGGCAGCCAACGGCAACCCCAGTACACGGCCTATCCCTGCTGATGAGGGGTGATACCCCGAAACACGAGTCCAGGGATGGCGAAGACAGCGAAGATAGCAGAAGATCGAAAGATGATGCATCGCGAACACTTTACTACATTGACCAGAGTCCTTAGGGGCGACACCGCCGGTGTGTGAGTAGTGTGCGACCCCGCCCCCATTTGTAACTTTAAAGCTCCCGTGAGCAGTGGGCTGACAAACCTGGGATCCCCCACCTACGCGCCTGAGTGGTACTATACCTGGCAGATATTGGCAGCCATCGGCAACCCCAGTACACGGCCTATCCCTGCTGACGAGGGGTGATACCCCGAAACACGTGTCCAGGGATGGCAAAGTCAGCGAAGATAGCAGAAGATCGAAAGATGATGCATCGCGAACACTTTACTACATTGACCAGAGTCCTTAGGCGCGACACCGCCGGTGTGTGAGTAGTGTGCGACCCCGCCCCCATTTGTAACTTTAAAGCTCCCGTGAGCAGTGGGCTGACGAGCCTGGGATCCCGCACCTACGCGCCTGAGTGGTACTATACCTGGCAGATATTGGCAGCCATCGGCAACCCCAGTACACGGCCTATCCCTGCTGACGAGGGATGATACCCCAAAACACGTGTCCAGGGATGGCGAAGACAGCGAAGATAGCAGAAGATCGAAAGATGATGCATCGCGAACACTTTACTACATTGACCAGAGTCCTTAGGGGCGACACCGCCGGTGTGTGAGTAGTGTGCGACCCCGCCCCCATTTGTAACTTTAAAGCTCCAGTGAGCAGTGGGCTGACGAGCCTGGGATCCCGCACCTACGCGCCTGAGTGGTACTATACCTGGCAGATATTGGCAGCCATGGGCAACCCCAGTACACGGCCTATCCCTGCTGACGAGGGGTGATACCCCGAAACACGTGTCCAGGGATGGCGAAGATAGCAGAAGATCGAAAGATGATGCATCGCGAACACTTTACTACATTGACCAGAGTCCTTAGGGGCGACACCGCCGGTGTGTGAGTAGTGTGCGACCCCGCCCCCATTTGTAACTTTAAAGCTCCCGTGAGCAGTGGGCTGACGAGCCTGGGATCACGCACCTACGCGCCTGAGTGGTACTATACCTGGCAGATATTGGCAGCCATCGGCAACCCCAGTACACGGCCTATCCCTGCTGACGAGGGGTGATACCCCGAAACACGTGTCCAGGGATGGCGAAGACAGCGAAGATAGCAGAAGATCGAAAGATGATGCATCGCGAACACTTTACTACATTGACCAGAGTCCTTAGGGGCGACACCGCCGGTGTGTGAGTAGTGTGCGACCCCGCCCCCATCTGTAACTTTAAAGCTCCCGTGAGCAGTGGGCTGACGAGCCTGGGATCCCGCACCTACGCGCCTGAGTGGTACTATACCTGGCAGATGTTGGCAGCCATCGGCAACCCCAGTACACGGCCTATCCCTGCTGACGAGGGGTGATACCCCGAAACACGTGTCCAGGGATGGCGAAGACAGCGAAGATAGCAGAAGATCGAAAGATGATGCATCGCGAACACTTTACTACATTGACCAGAGTCCTTAGGGGCGACACCGCCGGTGTGTGAGTAGTGTACGACCCCGCCCCCATTTGTAACTTTAAAGCTCCCGTGAGCAGTGGGCTGACGAGCCTGGGATCCCGCACCTACGCGCCTGAGTGGTACTATACAGACCCTCCAGTTTATCGCGATTTCGCGATTCACGAAAAAATCGCGAAATCGGCAGATTACTGCGATGGCCGCGATAATAACCATATTGGCCGCGATATTTACAAGTGAGACTCAAAACAAACAATGCCTGGCTGTGCGCGCCGCCCCCCCCCCCCCCCCCCCACTCGTGTGTGTCAGCAGCTTCCCGGGACACACACAGACAGTCAGACTAAGCCTCATTAACAAGTGAAAGGTCTTTAAATGACCTGTGAAGTACTCGGGTGCGGCTGGCAGTTCAAAACTGCCAGCCGCACCCGAGTACTTCACAGGTCATTTAAAGACCTTTCACTTGTTGATGAGGCTTAGTTTTTCACGCCCCCGCCTGTTATCCTCGGCTCTGGCAGGTGTCAGGGGCTTGCGGTGGTGCAAGCTTTCATCAGACAGTCGGCTTCCTGCACGGAGGATCACAGACCGGAGGGAGAGAGAAAGAGGGGTTGGAGGTACGTGTGAGGAGAAGAAAGGGGTGAAAGAAAGGAAGAGTGGCTGGGGGCACATGTGTGAGGAGAGGAAAGGGGTGAAAGCAAGGGAGAGTGGGGCGTTTAGAAGGAAAGGGAAGGGGTAAAAGAAAATGGGAGGATAAAGGTGAAAGGTGGAGCGCAAAGGTAAAGAGGGGGAGCAAGAATGAAAACTGAGGGTATGGGGCAGGTGAGACGAGAAAGAAGGGGTGAAAGAGAGGGGGGTGAGCAAAGAAGTCATAGAGGTGGGAAAGAAGGAAAGGGTAGTAGGGGGTGAGAGAAACTGGGCGAATGAAACTGAAAGGTGGAGAAAAGTAGAGAGGAGTGCGAGTGAGCAGGAGAGAAAGAGGGAGGGTGAATGCGCGAGAAAGAGGGCGAGAGAGGAAGGGGAAGAAAGACAGTGTCTGGAAGAACGAAAGTATGAGAGTTAGAGAGAGAAGAGAGGGCGAGGAAGGGAGAGAGGGAGCAGGGGCGGCTGGTGACATTTGAAAGTGGTGAGGCGTAAACTAATTTGCATATTGCACCGCAGCGATCGAGCGCAGCGAGCGGGCCCGAACCACCTTGCATCCATACATACATCATTCATGCATCCACCCATCTTTCCACCCACCCACCCTGCATCCATACATCACTCATTCATGCATCCACCCATCCATCCATCATGCATCCACCCATCGTGCATGCATCCATCCATACATCATTCATGCATCCAACCATCCATCCACCCACCCTGCATCCATACATCATTCATTCATGCATCCACACACAGAGATTAAAAATGACATGAGTTTGACTTGCCGTCCAATTTTATGCATTACGTCTTAAACTAACCCTTGCATAAAGTAATTTACATATTTTTTATCCAGGTCATAATAAAACATAAAATGTGCCGTTCAACCCTTTTATCACTTCACTATTAATATAAAAAATCCTGACCAATCAACTCCCACTAGGCTAACACAGAAAATGTAAACTTACCTGACCCCAGGGTCGTGCCTTCCCCGCCTCAGGACCCATGATGTAAATAATAGGAAGATCACAGGAACAGGTAAGCTGTATGAAAGCTTTATTGCAGCACAGATACAAGTAGGTCAACCCCTCATCCGACCAGAGCTCCAACTGCCAACAGGGCGAAGGAGAACTCCAGAATCAAGAACACACAAAGAGATCTAGAGTGCTGGGCCTAGAGAGGAGCAAAGCACTGTACAACATATCTTCCCTCTTTACAAGAAAAGAAAACACAAGAAAGGAAAAGGAAATACAGGAAAGGGAAAAGATTAATGTACATAGTCATTCAGATATACGGGTGGTCGGCGAGAGCGAGGGCTTCTCAACCTGACCTCAGAAGAGGAGGAGGAGGAAGAATAAGTGGGAACAAGATGGACAGGAGCAGAATCAACCGAAAAACCACTATGTGTACATAAAGATGTGGAAGCATCTCCACTACCCACCTCCCCCCGTCCAGTTGGCAAAAGGATGGGAGAAGAACTACTGCCAGAGGACAAAAGATAACCATTACAACCACCAAGCCCAGTAGCAAACAGGTCATCAGAAGAAGAATCTTTCCGCTTTTGGTAGAGTGCTACTCTCCTATAGTTCCAACTTTCCCCATTAGCCAGGACAATGAAATGTGGAAAAACTTTCTTAACTCTGTAGGGACCCCTAAATTTACTAAGTCCCTTAGCATGCCTACCTGGCTTAACCTTAACAAGGTCACCCACTGAGATGGGTAAGGGAGTGTTGTTTTGAGCTAGGGGTACCTCACTGCCAGAACCCTTCAGCCAAGCGGGGGTTAATTTAGACACAGGTGCACGCCCACGCATTAGTTCAAAGGGAGATTTTTCGCCATTCCTATGTGGTGTAGAGCGGTAAGCCCAGACAAGCTCTTGAACACGTTCATGAGAAAAACTACCAGACTCTATAAACATCTGGATCACCCCCTTTATGAGACGATTCACTCTTTCACAAAGGCCATTACCCTGTGGATTGTAAAGACTAGTCTTCTGATGCCTGATGCCACATTCGTGTACAAAGGAAGTCATTTTTGAGGATGTGAGCTGAGTCCCATTGTCTGAAATAAGGACAGAAGGATAACCCTCGTTAAGAAAAACACCCTTCAAGAAATTAATGGTGGTGTCAGTGTTAATTTCCTTTACAAATTGTACACAAAGCCATTTGGAAAAGCAATCAATTATGACAATGGCAAACCGCTGATCAAAAGGTAACTCGCTCATTGGACCTATGAAATCAATGCAGACAGTGTGCCAGGGAGCATTTTCAAAGCCTATTTTTTGTGGAGACTGAGAGCCCAAAACTTTCAAACGCTTCTCCCCTTCTTTGCAGAAGCAACACTTTAACACACAATCAACCGCATCACTGTCAATAGAGGGCCACCAAAAGTTCTATTTGACACGACGTTGAGTGAGACTTTGACCTAAATGTCCCTCGTGGGCCAAGTCAAGAATCCTACTTCTTAAAGAACTAGGAGGGATAAAACGGTCGCCTCGCAACAAAACATCTTTCCCTTCCAAAGAAAGTTCATCCAGGACCTTCAAGAAAGGTCTGACTAAAGGATCAACCGTACTCTCTCTTCTTGTCCCTTTTGAAACAAGATTGATAACAGCCTTTAAAGCTACATCCTCCTCCATGCCCTTCGACCACTCAATGTGGGAAAACGAACCACCTCCCACAAATAAAACATCTTCTATCACAGCAACAGGAAGATCATCTAACACAGCTTCAGGATCACAACTAGTGGAACGAACAGGAAGCCTTGACAAGCAGTCCGCTTGGATGTTCTTCCACCCATGAACAAACTCGATCTCACATTGATAGTCTTGTAAGCGAGAGGCCAGTCTCGCCAACCTTGGAGACCCTTTCCCAGCTCCACCTGGAGCTAAAACATTTAGGAGAGGTTTGTGGTCCGTACGTAGAACAAACTTGTACCCCCACAAGTAGGTTCTGAAGTAACTTGTGCCCCAGACAGCAGCATGAGCTTCGCGCTCTATAACAGAGTAATTAGATTCAGAGGTAGATAGAGGCCTAGATGCAAATGCGATGGTTTTCTCCACGCTTCCATGTTTTTGTAAAAAAACTGCACCAAGACCTATGGCACTAGCGTCAACCATTAGAATAGAGGACCGGGCGGTGTCAAAAGGGGTAAGCACATTTGCAGATTTAAGTTCCCCTTTGATCACTTTAAAGCAAGATTCATGCTCAGTAGTCCAACTAAACTTGACACCTTTCTTTAGCAAGGACCTCAGGGAAGCAGTCTTTGAAGAAAAATCCCTCACAAATTTCGAGTAAAACTCGATCAAACCCATGAAGGACCGAAGTTGATCCTTGTCCACCGGGGAAGGTGCTAGCTCAATGGCCTCCAGTAGATTTTTCTTTGGTTTAATGCCCTCCTCCGACAAGCAAAAACCTAAATACTCTATTTCTTTCAACAGAAAGGCACACTTTTCCTTTCTCAGGGTTAAACCAGCCTCATCTACTCTTAGCAAAACATCCTGTAAAATCCTATTGTGTTCATGTAAAGAATCACCATAGATCAAGATATCGTCTTGAAAGTACAACACCTTGTCGAGGCCCTTAAAGACTTCAGTGACAAGTCTCTGGAATACGCTAGCGGCAGAGACTAGCCCAAAGGGTAGCCTAGTGAATTGGAATGTTCCCTCGCTGGTGATGAATGCAGTTAAGTGTTTGGAGCTGTCATCTAGACAAATTTGATGGTATGCATGTTTAAGGTCCAACTTACTGAAAAACTTAGCTCCTTTGAGAGTCGAGACCAATTCACCGATGTTAGGTAAGGGGAACACATCAGCTACAACGCACTTATTTAAGGAACGAAGGTCTACACAGAACCTAATTTTATTGTCAGGTTTTTGTGAGATCACTACGGGCGAAACCCAAGGGGACGCTTCTATTGGTTCAATGATTCCTCCCTGGAGCATTTCTTCTAGGGTAGCCTTAACTTCGTTCCGCAAAGCAAAAGGAACTCTCCTCACTTTGTGTTGGACGGGGGAACTGCCCTCCTTGAGGATAATGCGATGTGAATAGCCTATAAGTTCTCCCAACTGATCTCTAAAAACATTCTTAAATTTTCCTAATATGTCTTCCAAAGATGAGGTTTCAACAATAGAGACTGGATTATCAGACCTAGGATCAACAACAATGTGCAGATCATATTGATGGTGACGACCGAGAATAGCCGGCCCATCAACTGAAACGTATATCTTACCATGTGCTGATCTACCTTTTAATTCAATCTTGGCTTCAAAGAAACCTAGCATGTCGATTTTCTCGCCTTGGTAACCAGACGGAAAAATGTCACATGCCTTCAGTGCTCTTTCACCCCACACCCTTTCCATTACTGAGGTAGGAATTATGGTCCACTTGGAACCAGTGTCCACCATGAGAGAAATGATTTTCCCATCAATCACAAAGTCATCCTTAAAAGGATTACCTCTCTGGTCACTACAAGAGCATACAGTATCAGAAAGAATCAATATTTTGTTCACATCACGTTTCACATCGTCACATTCATTAATAACAGTTACCCTTGCATTATTTCTATTTCTGCACATTTTTGCGAAGTGTCCCGCTTTACCACAACGCAGACACTCTTTGTTATTTGCAAAACAAAATTTCCCATCTGAAGTATGAGAAAAACTTCCACACCTAGAACACATCTTTTGATTATTCTTACTATAAGATGATTGCTGCACATTCTTCTTTTGAAGAACATAACCCTTTTTCCTAACAATTGCAATAGCTGTAGCCTCATCATCACTATTATCACTAACAATACTTTTATGGGAAATTTCTGCAATTTTTGTTTCTAGGCCACTCTTCTGCAACTCTCTTATGCACTTCTCGCTCTCTTCTACCACTTTAGCCAGTTCTATAGCAACTTTCAAAGTTGGATTCTTCGCAGCCCACAGACGTTCTTGGACTTTCCTGTTGTTCGCTTGAACAACTAGCTGGTCTCTGATCAGTTCGTCCGCCATCTGTCCAAAGTTACATTTGACTGATAGTTCGCGTAGTCTAGCTACAAACTCATCAATGCTTTCGTCAGCCAATTGTTTGTTTTTATAAAACTTATATCTTTGGAGAATAAGGTTTTCTTCTTTGCCAAAGCGTGTTTCTAATCTTGCTACCGCCTCTTTAAATTCATCTAAATCAACTTGTGACCCTGAAGGTAGTACTTGTGGTAGGTATTTGAAAAGACGCTGTCCTTCTTTACCCAAGGTGGTCATTAAAAGAGCTTTTTTACGTTTGGGTGAATAATCCTCTCCATCAAGAGCTTCAATGTAATTGTTGAACATGACTATCCAGTCTTCCCATGCTATTGAAGGATTGCCTGGCTCAGGTAAGAATTGTGGTGGAAGAGCAACGTTAATTGATTGAGCCATGAGTCAGGAATCCTCTTTTATACACCACAAGGATGGGTAAATGACAAAATTGTAGCAATTACAAACTAGACAATAAGGCAAAGATAAAGTTTTAAAATAGGCGCTTACTCGAACAGGGTAGCGAAGATCCGTTTGCTGTATGCAATGCTTTTCAGTTTTCCCGGAGTGTAACCAAGGTAACTGTCAACAATGACGAGAAACGCTTGCAAAATGGCCGACTACGTCGTGCGTGTACTTCGTTACACGTCAGACGTTCCAACCACAGCGTGAATCAGCGCGCATGAGAGATGCGCTTCAGGGACGCTGCTCGCGTTGCTACGCGACTCACCGGACAGAGGGAGTTCGCCTCGGTGACGCTGCCGCTTGCGTTGCGTTGCTATGTGACTCACTAGGATTCGTAGACGTAGACTGGTGACGTTGCCGCTTGCGATGTGTTGCTATGCGACGCGTTGCTGTGTGACTCACCAAAGTATCTAGACGTTGGTATGGATGACGTCACTCACTGCGCTACGAATAGGAAATCCGGCAAGGGAGTCCTTAAAACTTTTTCCAAGGATGTCGCAGTCACTGATAAGACGGAAGGAGCAGTCCGCATTCACGCTGTGCATCATACGGGGTTCTCGAGGGAGTTGATGCGCTACTGCTCTGTAGAATCTTCTTAGGCTGCAGCATTAACTGGGAAGCAGTGGTCGGACACCTCGCCAGCCCAAGTCGCCAAATGATGTAAATAATAGGAAGATCACAGGAACAGGTAAGCTGTATGAAAGCTTTATTGCAGCACAGATACAAGTAGGTCAACCCCTCATCCGACCAGAGCTCCAACTGCCAACAGGGCGAAGGAGAACTCCAGAATCAAGAACACACAAAGAGATCTAGAGTGCTGGGCCTAGAGAGGAGCAAAGCACTGTACAACAACCCACCTCAGTTGAAGAAGGTGCCATTCAATAAAAGAAACAAAAGAAACAAACCTGCTCTGCGTGGCGCTCTCCCATGAAACAGAGCGTGCCATATTTTAAAGCTGCTCCGACAGGGCCTATCCAGGAACATAAATAACGTCTGCTCTGTCTTAGTCGTCCCAAAAATACAGCTCTTGAAATACCGGCTTGCTTCCACTTTTGACATTGTCCATGAATACCTTTTAGGACTGCCGATTCTTTTTTAGAAACATGCTGCAAGCAGACAGCAGCCACATGATGGGCCAGAGATACTCTTCAGATCGCAAACGCTTTTTTTTTAAACACTGCACATCTACACTTGTCTTTCCCAGGACGCTCCTCGGGCTGTTCTTCAAGTGCCTTTGCAGCGTGCCCGATGCGAACCATAAAGCGCTGTACTGCCTTCACCAGGTCGCCCCAGCCGAACCCAACCTGCTATAAACCGAGTGCTAAATGGCAAAATATTAACAGTCCGTAACATCATTAGCAAATACTATGTGTCAGCAGTAAAGTGAAACATAGAGCTAAACACTCGCAGCCGACATCTGCTGTGTACCCCGTCCCATGTCAGTGAGGCCAGTGACTGCAGGTAGTAGCCCCCTCCTCCGATCAGCAACAAGGCTGGCTCTCCTGACCACGCAACGAGCAGGCACCCGAGGTCCTGTTTGCGCCTTCAGGTCCGTTCAGCCACGAGTCCGATGTCACTCTCTCAGCCATACTGATGCAGTGACGTGACACAGCTCCAGCAGCGCCAGGATTGGCTGTGGAGCAGCGTAACTCCCTGCCCCATTCGGAGACCGGGGGCTGCGGCATGAGGCAACCCTCGGTCTCCCAAGGGGAGGCTACTGCGCATGTTCGGGCCGGTCAGAAAAAAGACCAGCCCGAAAGCAAACATGCGCGCCAGTTACCAGATCAGATACAGCCCCACCCCCATTTTCCCCTATTGCGGCCGGTGAAGTTTCTGATGGCGGTGCGCATTGGTTGGTGGAGCAACGCCCGAACGCCCCAATGGACGCACCGCCACTGAGAGGGAGACAAGAGAGAACTAGAGAGGCAGGGTGCTAGAGAGATCCGAAGATGGAAAGAGAGAGGGACAGGGGATAAGAGACTGGGCTGATGAGAGAGATATCGATAAAGAGAGAAAGATGTGTGTGTGTGAGAGAGGATGAGTGAATGAGGCACAGAAAGGAAGGGGCATGAGAAACAGAAAGCTGAATGGGGCAGTGGAAAGAGTGTAACAGGAAGGAAGATAGAGGAGCTAAAAGCGGCAAAACACAACTAAGAGAGGGAGAATTGGGAGGCAGAAAGAGTGTAAGGAAGGACGGGTGACGGATGGGGTCACTGGAGGCCGCTTTATCAAGGTCCAGGGCCAAATAAAATGCCGCAAAATGCCGCTAAATTTCAATTTTTGTGCCGCTAAATTTCCATTTTTGTGCCGCTAAATTTGCTAATCCATGCCGCTATATCCTGGGGGGTCTGACTATACCTGGCAGATATTGGCAGCCATCGGCAACCCCAGTACACGGCCTATCCCTGCTGACGAGGGGTGATACCCCGAAACACGTGTCCAGGGATGGCGAAGACAGCGAAGATAGCAGAAGATCGAAAGATGATGCATCGCGAACACTTTACTACATTGACCAGAGTCCTTAGGGGCGACACCGCCGGTGTGTGAGTAGTGTGCGACCCCGCCCCCATTTGTAACTTTAAAGCTCCCGTGAGCAGTGGGCTGACGAGCCTGGGATCCCGCACCTACGCGCCTGAGTGGTACTATACCTGGCAGATATTGGCAGCCATCGGCAACCCCAGTACACGGCCTATCCCTGCTGACGAGGGGTGATACCCTGAAACACGTGTCCAGGGATGGCGAAGACAGCGAAGATAGCAGAAGATCGAAAGATGATGCATCGCGAACACTTTACTACATTGACCAGAGTCCTTAGGGGCGACACCGCCGGTGTGTGAGTAGTGTGCGACCCCGCCCTCATTTGTAACTTTAAAGCTCCCGTGAGCAGTGGGCTGACGAGCCTGGGATCCCGCACCTACGCGCCTGAGTGGTACTATACCTGGCAGATATTGGCAGCCATCGGCAACCCCAGTACACGGCCTATCCCTGCTGACGAGGGGTGATACCCTGAAACACGTGTCCAGGGATGGCGAAGACAGCGAAGATAGCAGAAGATCGAAAGATGATGCATCGCGAACACTTTGCTACATTGACCAGAGTCCTTAGGGGCGACACCGCCGGTGTGTGAGTAGTGTGCGACCCCGCCCCCGTTTGTAACTTTAAAGCTCCCGTGAGCAGTGGGCTGACGAGCCTGGGATCCCGCACCTACGCGCCTGAGTGGTACTATACCTAGCAGATATTGGCAGCCATCGGCAACCCCAGTACACAGCCTATCCCTGCTGACGAGGGGTGATACCCCGAAACACGTGTCCAGGGATGGTGAAGACAGCGAAGATAGCAGAAGATCGAAAGATGATGCATCGCGAACACTTTACTACATTGACCAGAGTCCTTAGGGGTGACACCGCCGGTGTGTGAGTAGTGTGCGACCCCGCCCCTATTTGTAACTTTAAAGCTCCTGTGAGCAGTGGGCTGACGAGCCTGGGATCCGGCACCTACGCGCCTGAGTGGTACTATACCTGGCAGATATTGGCAGCCATCGGCAACCCCAGTACACGGCCTATCCCTGCTGACGAGGGGTGATACCCCGAAACACGTGTCCAGGGATGGCGAAGACAGCGAAGATAGCAGAAGATCGAAAGATGATGCATCGCGAACACTTTACTACATTGACCAGAGTCCTTACGGGCGACACCGCCGGTGTGTGAGTAGTGTGCGACCCCGCCCCCATTTGTAACTTTAAAGCTCCCGTGAGCAGTGGGCTGACGAGCCTGGGATCCCGCACCTACGCGCCTGAGTGGTACTATACCTGGCAGATATCGGCAGCCATCGGCAACCCCAGTACACGGCCTATCCCTGCTGACGAGGGGCGATACCCCGAAACACGTGTCCAGGGATGGCGAAGACAGCGAAGATAGCAGAAGATCGAAAGATGATGCATCGCGAACACTTTACTACATTGACCAGAGTCCTTAGGGGCGACACCGCCGGTGTGTGAGTAGTGTGCGACCCCGCCCCCATTTGTGGCTCCCCTCCACCTGTCGCCACACGCTCCCCCAGCCTCTCCGCTTTCTTCTCCTTTGACCTCCCTCTGAGGTCATACCAGCATTTTTTAAGTTCGTCCACGGAGCGCTGGGTCACCCCCACAGAGTTAACTTTAGCGCGAATGCGCAACCATAGCCGCCTTTTATCGGCCTCGGGCACCCTCCTCGAATCTTTCCCAAACAGCCGATTGTAGTCATTGCAGACTCCTTCTATTAAAAATTCTAGCTCTTGCTCAGAAAATTTGATTTTTCTTTTCCTCCCACTAGCAGATCCAGCTGCAGCTTCCTCAGACATGCTTGCCACTGGGGTGTCTCCTGCACAACTCCTGTAGGCACACTGGAGGGGACCTCTGATGGTGATGCTTCCTGTTCAGGCTCTCACTGCTGAATGAGGGTGGAACCTGCCTACTTCCTGGTTGTGATGTCATCACAGTGCTCAAGATGCGACTTCCCGTTTTTGCGATCTCGCACTTAGCGAGATCGCAATTTGCGATATCGCTAATTGCGAAATCGCTATTTCTAAACGGGTGTCGGCCGATTATGCGAATATTTACCGATTTTCGGCAACTTGCAATCGGCGATTGCGGCCGATTGCGAATCGCTTTTTTTTTCAGAAATTATTCATGAATGCCAATCTGCGATTTCTTAATTGCGATTCGCTTTTTCTCGCAATTTAGGAATCGCAGATTGGGACATTGATGAATCTAGCTGTTGGAGAAGTGATTCTCGCAGATTTGTGGATTAAGATTAACTTTTTTTAACGGAGCCCGTTTTACCTGATGAGGAGCTGGTGGTTTCTGCAGGGACGTAGCCTCTTGCTGAAGCTCCGGGAGGCCAGGTGGCGGCTTCGGAGCCGATATTCACGAACCGGACTGCTGCATCTTGATCTTCTTTTCCCCCGCATGGCTCCCCTGAAAGGTATGGTGCTGTAGCCGCCGGGTGATGGTTCCGGTCAGGATAAGGGCAAGGAGCCTGCGAAAAATGCCTATGCCGCCCTGACAGACGGCGGCACCCAATGCTGTATGCCTCTAGGCCCTGGCTGCGCGGTGCCTCAGCCAATCCAGGCGCTGAATTAGCAGGGCCTGGATTGGCTAGAGCAGGTATACGGCCCGCCCATTACGAGACCGGGGGTTGCTGCATGAAGAAACCCTTGGGCTCTCGCGTCCCTCCTCGCTCTCCTACTGTAGGTGTCTGTAGTGCGCATGTTTGGGCTGGTCATATAAATGACCAGCCCAAAATCGAGCTTGTGCACTAATGCAGCAACTGCGCTTAGTGCGTGCTGCTGTCACTCAAACCCTGGCTTGAGTGCTGCCCCACCCCCTTCAAGGGCTGATTGCCTCGGTCGTTGAGCGCGAGACAGGCCTGCTGCAAGAGTTTTTACATTACTGCAATGGGGCTATGTGGCATTAATGGGGCAACGCCCCAGTGCCCCCAATGTACGCACCGCCACTGGGTACTGTACCTGATATAATGTGTGGCAGCCTACTCAGCAAACCCCAAAATACAAGACTATATTTTCTACTGATGACGGTTAATAAACCAGAAACACGTGTCTAGAGATCAGCACTATCTGCACCAACCTTGACAAAACGCTCGAAAATATCGGAGCGAGCTACAAGAGACTGCATTTACCAGAATGCCAGGGGCGAACCTCGCCTGAGAGGTGAGCAGTGTGCTCCCACAGCCTGTTGTCGATTTAAAGTACTCCCGTGAGTCATTGAGCTGACCAGCTCGTGGATGAAGCACCTGCGCCCCAGTGAGAGGTACCGGACCTGATATAATGTGTGTCAGCCTACTCAGAAAACCCCATAATACAAGACTGTATTTTCTACTTATGACGGTTAATAAACCAGAAACACGTGTCTAGAGATCAGCACTATTGTGCCAACCTTGGCGAAACACTTGAAAATATCGGAGCGAGCTACAAGAGACTGCATTTCCCAGAATGCCAGGGGTAAACCTTGCCTGAGAGGTTAGTGGTGTGCTCCCATTTCCTGTTGTCTATTTAAAGTACTCCCGTGAGTCATTGAGCTGACAAGCTCGAGGATGAAGCACCTGCGCACCAGTGAGAGGTACCGGACCTGATATAATGTTTGGCAACCTACTCTTGCCTGAGAGGTCAGCGGTGTGCTCCCACATCCTGTTGTTCATTTACTTTTGCAGATGTATAATGTTTCAAAGATGTGTGAAGTGGTTGGAGACAATAAAGTGGCAACCATAAGTTTATGGGAGGGCGGTTGATGCACTTGTTCAGAAGCGGTCGCTCCACCCGCTCCCTGGTCAACTTGGTATCGTAGCGCGATATTGCTCATTGCTGTTAATAATTAATTGTGCCTGATTTTGCCTGTGCCAATACTTATATCATGAGATATTGCTCGCATTGCTTGTAAGAATTATTTGTGCCTGATTGTGCCGGTGCCACTGCCCATATCGTAGCGATATTGCTCTCCTTCCCTTTAATACCACTTTTGCCTGATTGTGCCTGTGCCACTGCCCATAATCGTATTAGTGCCAGATTGTGCCCCAATCTCGTCCTGTTTCGCTTTTGTTTTTGCTGTCATTTTGTTGTTGTGCCTCCTAGCCCGTATCTCCACCCCGCTCCCGCCTCCCAGCTGCTCCTCCCTCGCTCCGCACCCCCCTCCACCGTCCACTTATGACAGATGTACCTGCGCGCAGCGGGCGCGCCCTATGCGCGCCACAGGTAAGCCCGTCTACGCCCGTCCGCGACCGGACCGCGCCCAGCGCCAGACCCCCTGGTCCCTGCAAAATCCACTCCACCCGCATATCGTACGACGCCGCAACCCTCTCTGCACTCAGCACCGGCCGTCTCCCTGACTGCCACCAAGCCGCCCCAGGACGCACCCACGGTCCCTTCACCTGCCACTCCTGCAAGTTTGACTGCATCAAGACCCACACTAAATCCACAAACGCCAAACAGAGCTCCGACACTAACCACCTGAACTGCATCCTGCTCAACACCCGCTCGGTCCACAAACACGCCATTGAACTATGGAACCTACTAGACACCACAACGCCGGACGTCGCCTTTCTTACAGAAACCTGGATGAACGCCTCATCAGCGCCCAACATCGCCATAGCCATCCCGGACAGTTACAAGATCATCCGAAAGGACCGTATCAACCAAACAGGAGGAGGCATCGCCATCGTCCATAAGAACACCATCCGCATCACGACCAGTTGCGATGACAACCTCACAGCCGCCGAACACCTTCACTTCCAGATTCACACCGACCCTAAGACCACACTCAGAGGCACCCTCATCTACAGACCACCAGGACCCCGCACACAATTCAGCGAAGACATCACTGACTTCATCAGCCCACACGCCCTCCCCTCCGAGGACTACATTCATGTGAACCAAGTGGCCAGCACCTGTTTTCGTGTCATCGGACTGCTGAGAAGGGTTTTTCCATACTTACCCGACAGCCATAGGAAGACACTGGTCCAGGCGTTAGTCATCAGCAGATTGGACTATTGCAATGGTCTTCTCTTGTCAGCTAATGAAGAACATCTTAACAAATTGCAGATAGTCCAAAATACTGCGGCGAGGCTTGTCCTTAATGCTCCACCTAGGACTCCCTCCCGCCCCCTGTTGACTAGACTCCACTGGCTCCCAGTGCGGCAACGCATTAAGTTTAAAATCCTATGTACAATTCACAAATGTCTGTCAGGTACTGGCCCTAAGTATCTGACAAAAAATTTCTTACCCTATGTTCCTGGACGCTCCTTACGCTCCAGCAATTTGCAGTTAATACAGGTACCCAGAATTAAAAGATCTAGACAGGGAGGCCGTGCCCTCGCCCACACGGGACCTGTCCTCTGGAACTCACTGCCTCATATGCTGAGACAAATCACCAACCATTTAACCTTCCGAAAGTCTCTTAAAACCCATCTATTTACAAATATTTAACTAACTTAAATCAGGAGTCTAATAAATCCCCCTGACCATGGACCAGCATAAGTTATATTCTTCTAGAGGCACAAGCGCGGAGATACCCCTTCGGGGGTCGAATCAGGCGCTATATAAGAATATAAAATAAAATAAATAAATAAACACCCCCACCCACTACGCCGGACACAGGCTCGACCCAATCTTCTCCTCCAGCAAGCACATCTCCTTCAATCACACCACAGGACTCCATTGGACGGACCACAGCTGCGTCCACTTCAACTACAGAAAGATCACGACCCACCACCACCCACAACAAGTCCCCCGCAGAAACTGGAACAAAATTACCACCGACCAGCTCACCACATCGCTATAACAAAACCCTCCCGCCAAATCATCGGACCCACATCAAGCAGCCATCAACTTCACACAATGGATCACCCACAGCGCTGACGAATTAGCACCCTTGAAAAACCATCAAAACAAGCCAGGTGGCAAAAAAGCCCCCTGGTTCAATGACGATCTTAAGAACTCCAAAAAGAACTGCCGCACCCTCGAGAAAGCCTGGCGAAAAAACCCAACCACAGACAATATGACCGCCCTCAAGAACGCCACCCGCAAACACCACCAGCTGATCCGATCCACCAAGAAATCAGCATTTAAAGATCGACTCGACAACAACGCCCACAACAGCAAGGAACTCTTCAGCATCGTCAAAGAGCTTACCAATCCCAGCGCCGGCACCAACGACATCACTCTCTCTCAAGTCCTCTGCGACTCTCTCGTCTCGTTCTTCCACAGCAAAATCGCTGACATACATAACAGCTTCGGCGACCAGTCCACCCCCCTACCACCGAACTGAAGCCCCCCACCACCAACCTTTGCGCCTGGAACCCAATCAGCACTGAAGACACCATCCGCTTGATGAACTCCATCCACTCCGGATCGCCAACCGACCCATGCCCCCACCACATCTTCAACAAAGCCGACTCCATCATCGCACCCCATCTCCGGGATATCATCAACTGCTCCCTCAACACCGCTACCTTCCCGGAAAGCTGGAAACATGCCGAACTCAGTGCCCTCCTGAAGAAACCCACAGCAGACCCCACCGAACTTAAGAACTATCGCCCCATTTCGCTCCTCCCATTCCCTGCCAAAGTCATTGAGAAGACCGTCAACAGTCAGCTCGCCGCCTTCCTCGAGTCTAACGGATCCCTCGACCCTTCACAGTCCGGCTTCCGAGCCAAACACAGCACCGAGACCGCCCTCATGGCAGCCACAGACGACATTCGAACACTACTTGACAACGGGGAAACAGCTGCCCTCATCCTACTGGACCTCTCCGCAGCGTTCGACACGGTCTGTCATAGCACCCTTGTACAACGCCTCAGCAACATCGGGATACAAGGAAAAGCATTGGACGGATCATCTCGTTCCTCGCCGGAAGAACCCAGAGGGTCCGCCTCCCCCCTTTCATATCAGAGGCCACCGAAGTCATCTGCGGCGTACCACAAGGATCATCGCTCAGCCCCATCCTCTTCAACGTCTACATGAGCCCCCTCGCATCCATCGCGCGCCAACACAACCTCAACATCATTTCCTACGCAGACGACACCCAGTTGATCCTCTCCCTCACCAAAGACCCAAACACCGTCAAAACCAACCTACACGAAGGGATGAAACACGTAGCCGAGTGGATGAAGAACAGCCGTTTAAAACTGAATTCAAACAAGACGGAAGTCCTCATCCTAGGATCATCCCCCTCTGCTTGGGACGACTCATGGTGGCCACCGGCCCTGGGCAGCGCACCCATACCAACGGACCATGCTCGCAACCTGGGATTCATCCTGGACTCCTCCCCCTCAATGACCAGACAAGTCAACGCCATCTCATCATCATGCTTTAACATCTTACGTATGCTCAAAAAGATCTTCCGATGGATCCCCACCGAAACAAGAAAGACGGTCACCCAAGCACTTGTCACAAGCCGACTGGACTACGGAAACACCCTCTACGCCGGAACCACAGCCAAATTACAGAAAAAACTCCAACGCATTCAGAACGCCTCCACCCGTCTCATCCTAGACATCCCCCGCCACAATCACATATCCGGTCACCTGAGAGACCTTTACTGGCTCCCCGTCAACAAGTATTTTCGTCAGGACCTTATAGTCGGTATTCAGCAGGCTAGTGGCCTGTATGAGCTGGGGGTCTTTGTGGGGTTTAGGCAAGGAAACAACCATGAAAACCTGTCAATGGAGACGGTTTCTTTGCACAGTGTGGAGCTAGTTGGGTTGCACAAGCCTTGAACAGCTCTGCCGGTAGACCATCTGGTCCTGGGGACTTGCCAGTGGCCAATGCTGTAATGGCATCTTTAATTTCTACCAGTTCTGTCCATTGGTTCGTGGTGATGGTGGGCAGTGTAATGCTGGCAAAGAAGGGGTTGTAGACATCCGAACCTGCATTTGTATGTGATTGATATACCTACTTATAGTGTTGTGTGAGTTCCTCATGGTTAGCATGTTGTGTGTGAAGGATGAAACGAGTTTCTGAACTTAGCACCACTATGGGCCACTGAGGTTGATCTTGGCGGATAAGCCAGCCCAAGAGCCATCCAGCTTTGTCAGCTGTGGCATGTGTGCACGCTGAGTGTGCAGCTTAATTAAAGCAGTGCAATCTTTCTAACAGAAAGACATGCTCGCTCCCTGCTTCCACTGGTTCCCCTACAGTACTGGGATCACTAACCCTTTGAGTTTCCAGGTCCAGAAGGGTATGCTCCAACTTAGAAATGTCTGTGTTAAGTAGTTGCCTCATGTTCCCTTGTATGCCTAAGCCATGTCCTTGCTGGGTTACATTGAAGGTGTCCCACTTTATCAATTTAGAGGAGGTGGTGCAAAGATTGTGAACAAAGCAGTACCCGATCGTGGACCCCAATGAGGCTCCGAATGGAAGGTCCTCCAACAATGCAGGTTGGAAGCACCAGGTACGGTTGGAAAGCACATCGACAGCCCATTGTATTTGCAAGAGTTGGGGGTTGTTATCAGAGTGGGTACAGCCATGTACTCCAGCCTCGTGATAGAGGGAAGCAGGGATTGCGCACCGACCAATCTGTCAATGCGGAAATTTAATTTGTTAGGTACAGAATAGAAGTAACTGCCACAAATCAATCAGTCCCACCGCTGGAGCCAATCTGTTAGCATTTGGTGCATTGAAAGATGCAGGTGTGTGTGACAGCGGGGGGAAGGAGCGATCAAAAGTGGTGTCCAGAACACTGTTAAAGTCCTCTCCAATAAGTCACTGCATAGCGCTCCATCTTGAGATCCTATGCAAGAGTGCATGGAAGAAGGTGGCCTGCTCCGAGCTCGGGGCATATATAGAGCTCAGAAGAATGGAGGAGCCATCTAGGCAGCACAATACTATGACGTATTGACCTACGATCATGTCTTCCACTACAAATGGGGTCCCAGGCTTGACCCAGATAAGCACCCTCCTGGGCTAGATGGAATAATTGGTGGCAAACACCTGCCCTCATCAGCCCGCTGCAGCTTCATGTTTTCTGGGTATGAGATGTGTTTCCTGTAACAGTGCAAAATGTGTGGAATGGTATTTCAGGTAGGAGTAGACTGGGTAGTGGCACGAAGGTGTGTACATACCCCTCACATTCCAGGTAAGTAAATTAAAGTGGGCCATGTACGACAGGGAGCGTCACCCATAGTCTGGGCATGATGTGGGTGGTAGCAACAGTGGTTCAGTGTATAGTGGGTACAAGGACTACTGATAGCAGATGTCCAAGCTAGGAAAAGTCGACAGTCATAACAGTAAACATGGGAAGCAAGAACATTGAAATGTAAATACCAATAGAGCAGAAGTACAACATGTTTCTGCCCAAACAGTGAAAGTACCAAACTCAGCAGGAGTTAACCAGTTGTGAGACTAATGGGTGAAAATCTAGGCAGCCAATGATGAGGCACCCTGTACAACTAAGGAGGTATGTTCAGGAGCCCCTACTTATAGCAGCTCCTGTATTAACCGTTCACTAAGGCTGACTCAAGCGCAATGGCGGCCTCCTAAATTTAGGACAGACAGCCACTCCACCCCAATGACCCCATTTCACTGTAATAGAAGGGGCACCATACCATTTACTCTGCAAGAACAAGTGAATCATGCATTACAGAAGAGGACATAGTAACACATGTCCCAGAAGACACAACAGCAACGTCAATCAGTAGCAGCTAGGCTTTGTATGCATCAGCTGATGTCTTCAGACGTTTGTGGTGTGATTTCAGGTAATGTTGACGAGTCAGCTCTGGAGGACCATGTAGTTGAGGAACCATCATCATTTATTGATTTGTCAATGTCTTTGTCCTGTTCCAAGACCTGGCCATTCTCACTTAATGTTGTGGCCTTCTGTAAGGCCTGATGCCTCTACCTTATGACTTGTTCCAAGACAGGTGCATTTCTCAATCGAGGAAGGTGTTGTGATTGGGGCTGTCTGCCGCGTCACCACAAAGCCGCCCTGCCACAAGCTTCAGCGCCTGACCGCATCGTGTAATCAGCTGTTGAGTGTCACACTGCCTCCAGCCAGTCCAATGCGTTTTCAGGGGAATTGAAAAAGAGTGTCTTTCCCTCTGCTACCACTCTCAGTCATGCTGTGAAAAGCAGGACATATTGAGTGTCAAGCTCGCGGTGCCAGCGTTTAACCACAAGAAAGGACATGTACTGTTTTTGCACCATTATATTATAGTCCAGAAAAAAATGTTATCCACGCCTTGTCCACTGAGACCTTCTGTGGTTTTCATGTAGCATACAAGACAGTGTCTCTATCTGTGTAGTGTAGCAGGCGGAACAACAATGCTCTGGGACTAGAGCCTGGTTTCGGCCTGCGGGCCGAAACACGATGAGCACTCTCCACCGAGAAGAACTGCGAAAAAGTATCTTGAGGCCGCAGCCATTGTAACCATTACTCCACATAAGCAACGGCATCCGACTCCTCCGCTCCCTTCGGCAAGCCCACCACGCATATATTGTTGTGGCGTCAGCGGCCCTCCACATCCCCATGTGGTGTTCCATGACTTCCACACATTCCGCTATCAGGCACATTGAAGAGTCAAGTTCTTGAGCCCTCCACTGCAGCTCTGCAATAGTCTGTTCTGCAGAATTCACCTTGGGTGCCGCTCGCTTAGAGGTTTTCTGCCTTGTGTGTCCAGCCCTTCGCTACAGGAGTAGCTGAGAAGACTCTTTGCCCCATTCTGATTGCTGTGTGAGGAGGGGACCAACTTTGTGGCCGCAGAGGAGGTGAGAGGCGCGGCCCCGGGACTGCGAGGACCAGCATTCACCACCAACATCTGGGTCCTCTTCCCGCGTGAGCCACGCCCCCTCCCAGTGCCACGCCTCCAGAAAAACGCTCTTCACCTCTCGCGGCCCCCGCTACGCGGGGGCCGCTCGCTTAGAGGTTTTCTGCCTTGTGTGTCCAGCCCTTCGCTACAGGAGTAGCTGAGAAGACTCTTTGCCCCATTCTGATTGCTGTGTGAGGAGGGGACCAACTTCGTGGCCGCAGAGGAGGTGAGAGGCGCGGCCCCAGGACTGCGAGGACCAGCATTCACCACCAACAGCTGGGTCCTCTTCCCGCGTGAGCCGCGCCCCCTCCCAGTGCCACGCCTCCAGCAAAACGCTCTTCACCTCTCGCGGCCCCTGCTACGCGGGAGCCGCTCGCTTAGAGGTTTTCTGCCTTGTGTGTCCAGCCCTTCGCTACAGGAGTAGCTGAGAAGACTCTTTGCCCCATTCTGATTGCTGTGTGAGGAGGGGACCAACTTCGTGGCCGCAGAGGAGGTGAGAGGCGCGGCCCCGGGACTGCGAGGACCAGCATTCACCACCAACAGCTGGGTCCTCTTCCAGCGTGAGCCGCGCCCCCTCCCAGTGCTACGCCTCCTCTCTTCCAATTGGAATATAAGTTAGCCCATTAACGCACACCGCAGGACGCGCGTGGGGCGTAGCCCGGGGCTAAGCCCGGGCAAAGGGCGGGCCCTCTGTGGCCCTCAGAGGCCTGAGGAGCCTGGGCTGGGCCCACCCTCTTGCGCTTCCTGCTGCCATACCATCTTGCCGTCATCTCTATTAAAGGATAGCATATATCTGATATGCCTTCACCAGCCTTGGAAGGAGGTATTCTAAAAGCAGGGGGAACAAAAAATAGGACACTGGATGTCTATTTTGCACGAACACCGGACGGCGGGAATAAAGACTCCTCTCTGGCCGAGCGCAGGGCAGATCGACGTCGTTCGATCGAAAGCCTGAAAAACAGACCACTAATTGAAATTTCTATCCCCCAAGAGAGTGAGTCCATCTCTGTCAGCGAGGGTCCATTATCCGAGGAGGGTGTCCCGCTCTTGCTGAGAAATTGTACTACTCCCCTTTGCTCACCAACTGAGCAACCACCTATGGTTATTGATTCTCCCAGTCCCAGTAGAGCGCACATTGATTTAATTTCCCAATCTACCCAACCGAGCAAACCATCTACAATTGGGAAAGGCAAGCAAAAAACACTTCCCGACGTGAGGGTTCATGTCCCCCCCCCCAAAAGCGAAGAAGAAAAACGAGGGGAGGCCATGCAAAAACGAAAATTTCCCACTCTGACTTCGGAAAAGGCCCAAAGCTACTTCCAGAGCATGACAAAACACTGGAGTAAGCACGCAGCCTTCCCTCTGCTGGAGCAACCTATACTGCTAATTTGGTGGAAACCACCATGACTAATTTACCTAATGACCCATCCCTCCCAACTCCCATGGCCAATCTCGAATTCCTGCTTAGATCCTTGCTCCTGCCTTTTAGCGAGAGCATAAAAAAGGTGGAGATCAGGCTTACCATTTTAGAAGCCACATTGACCAGTCTAAAAGCAGCGGTCATCACACGAGATAGTCCTCCTGATCCTAAACCCTCTTCTACCCTACACCCTATTCCACAAACTTCCCAATGTAATCCAGGGCCCTCCTTGTCGTCCACAGATAACTCCCTCTCACATCCTCCAACGGCTAATCCGCCCCTGGTGCTACATAGCAAAACTACCAAATCCACCAACCTAGTATCCCAGTCTTCACAGTCCTCAAAGCCATCAGGTCTAACCCTCCCTGCGAAAAACAGTCTAACACAATCAAACCTCCCATTACCCACAGTAAAACCCAATCTGCCCATAAATAACTTACCAAGCAGAGTTTCTGGGCAGCAGTCAACACAATATTTTAACAAACCAAGACGCAGGACAGTTGATCTACCCCCGGACTCAGCTCCTTATACAATTATTTTGACAGGAGTCCCAGAATTAGCATAAGGGGCTAGGGAGAGCTATCATGCATTAAAAAATAAAACCATTTACTGGCTGAGACAGAATAGACCCCTTCCTGCACATATAAATGGAGAAATCCTGTCAGTAAGGCGAGCGGTGTGGGTGGGTTCAAGACCAAAAGACAAAAAAGGAGATGTGATAATCATTAACTTCAAGCATCATAGGGTGGTAAGAACATTAGGAGACTGGTATGAGCCTATAGGTGGAGACACCATTTCCACACATTATGTTAGCTACTTCTATCCACGAGAACTGATAAATAACTCCAGACAACTCCAAATGAGAAGACATCGTCCGGAGTGGAGAGAAGTAGGCTATCAACTTACCCAGAATCACCTCCTAAACCTACCGTTACAACAGCTCCATCCTCAGACATACTGGGGCAATTCGATTAACACCCATCAATCACCATTTCCAGAGTTTAATATTCCAACATTTAACCATTTTTCAACATTTAGTGGTTTAGATGGATTGGATTGACTCAATAACAACTTATCCTTGCTTAAAGATTGCTCCATGCCAAAAGAAGGCATCCTAGCCGGTGACACTACCCCAGTGACTACGGATCAATTCTATAGCATCGACGACCATAATCAGTTGACTAAAATTGACCACCCCCCTGAGAACGATAGAGATAATCCAACTAGAGGAAACAACACCATGCCTTCACCTACTTTACCTTGTGAGGAGCACTACAGGGAGCTGCAGGGATGTGTGCAAAATATTACAAATAGGTCTACAAACAGGACAAATAGAGCCATGAGAGGAGAAAAAATCCAAACTATGTTCTGGAACTGTGCTGGTCTTCGCGAAAATTTTTTGAACGGAGGCCTCGTAGAATTCGCAAATGATCTGCAAGTTTTAGCCCTACAGGAAACCTGGCTCACAAAAGAAATGCACCTGATAGGGTATAAAACATATTTCTCACCAGGAATAACAGGAACTCACGGGAGAGCTAAAGGGGGGTTGACTACCTACATATCGAATACTATATCTGGTTTGGTTGTTACCCCAATCAGCTTAGAGACCCATTATCAGATCCTGAGACTGACATTTAAGACAAATAGGACCATTCTCTTTGTCAACTTCTATGACAATCTGGCGGATAATGAGAGATTAAGAACATTGGGGGTCCTACGCAAGAAGCTAAGCAGTGATACGAAACTTGTACCAGGGGTAGAACCATCAAGCATTGTCTGGGGAGGCGATTTTAATCTCCACCCATGCGGAAACCAAAATAGCAACTTCTGCGGTTTGGGCCACGGAACAGATGAGCAAATAACCCACTTCTCTCACTCATTGGTGGGAGACTTCCTAAATGAGTCCATGTCCACCTTGGATCTATCAATACTGAACCAAACAAATCCTCTACTTGGGAAGCTGGACCCTACATACCTTGGAAGGGGAAGTGAGACTACAATTGATTATATCCTCACCACATCGACCCTTACAAATAAGACCTTGAATTTCAGAGTAAAAGCTAATACATTAAGTGACCACTCAGCCTTTAATCTTTGATTTAATCCTGGATAAATCCCTGCTATCAGCGCAAGCTTTAATGTCTACCCTCTCCCAGAATAATATCCTGCTCACAAAAACAAATGGCTATACTCTGGGATGGGGTAAGATTGATCCAAGTGAATTGACAAATAAGGTCATAAAAGCAGCACAAATAGAAATTCAGAAGTGCTTAGACATGGAGGTACCCAACGAGGAAGTTGTATCCCATTTCAACACGATCCTAGGTAAAGTAAATGAAAACCTCACAGTTAAGCAGAAAGGCCCCATGGAAAAAAGAAATAAATGGTTTAACCATGATTGCTCGGTAGCCCATAAAAAATTAAAGAGTGCATTATCACAAACAATAAGAGACAAGGAAAAGGTAAGGAACCTGAGAATAGTTTACAAGCTGGCATGTAAAATGAGAAAAGAAGAGCTGAAAAAGGCGTTATGGGATCAGCTGCATGAAAGCTCATTAAACAAAAATAGTGAACTATTTTGGAAAGTAGTTAAAGCACCTTTCCTGATAGATTCAACAGACCAGCCAATCCTTGATGTAGCTATTGAGGGACATACCTGGATAAACCATTTTACTAAGATTTTTGGCAAACCATCAGTAGCAGATGTTGGCGGGAAAAATGATAACGTAAATGGGGATAATTCTTTCCCAATTCCTCTGACAGTTGAACTATATGAGGTAACAAACGCATTAAATTCTAGCAAGAGTAGAAAAGCCCCAGGCCCGGACGGGGTCCCAGTTGATTTTTTCAAATTTAGACCAGATCTCTGGGCACCGATAATAAAAAGGGTGTTTGACGCAGCAATGGCGTGCGGCCTGCCCATATCCTGGACCCAGTCAATCTTGGTCCCAATTTTTAAGAAAGGCAATAGAGAAGAGGTGACCTGCTACCGCCCAATCTCCCTCCTGGACTCACTGGGGAAGGTACTGGGCAGAGTGGTTCTCCAGCGTTTACAGGAGTGGGTGGACGAGACCGGGACCCTCTTGGATATCCAGTATGGCTTCCGTGAGGGCGACGGAACAACAGAACAGGCTCTGAACTTGGCCCTACTAATGGGAAAGTACGTTCAAGCAAAACGCGAGAGGCTGTACATGGTATATGTCGACCTCTCTGCTGCCTTTGATTGCGTCAGTCATGCAAAACTTTGGTCAGTCTTGGCCGACATGGGAATGGAGGAGGTCCTTGTGACCTTTCTTAGAGAGCTGTACTCCAATGCTTCCGCGAGGGTGCGTTTTGGAGTAAGGGGCGAACTGACTGATTCCTTTTCTGTAGAGCGCGGCGTCAGGCAAGGATGCGTCCTGGCCCCCTTTCTTTTTTCCCTCTATATTAATGGCCTTGAGGTAGAGATGTTAAGGGGAGGACAGGACCTACCCCGTGTAAAAGATCGACTGGTGCCTGCCCTCCTATATGCAGACAACGCGGTAATCATAGCACGTACACCTCGCGAGCTACAAAAATCCCTAAATAGCTATGCGAAATTTATGAGCGATCTAGATCTGCTTATAAATATAAAGAAAACCTTTGTTATGGCAGCTGGACGGGTTAAGAAAAACGAAAAACTTATCTTCTTAAACAAAGTAAAATTAGAAACCACTTCCCAATATCCTTATCTGGGTATTATGATAGACGAGAAGATCAACTGGAGAGCGGCCATAGAAGCACGTAAGTACCAACTTCTGCGCTCTATCGCTGCCCTCAGGAAATTTGCCCAAAAATTAGGGAAGAAACCTCCGGTTGAACTCCTCCAAATCTATAGAGCCAAGTGCCACTCAATCGCACTATACGGGGCGGGCTTATGGGGCCATAAACATATAAAAGCCCTACAAGTTGCAGAGAATACCTTTATAAGATTTTTGTTGTCGGTCCCTAAAAGGGCTTCTACTTTTGCTTTCCACGCAGAACTGGGACTACCGCACATTGAGGACTTGGCCAAAATCGAACCGGTACTTTTATGGCGCAGAATATGGGTCTCAACAAAGAACTCCCTAACCAAAGCTATTGTTGCGGATTGTATGTCACTAGACAATGCAGAAAAAATAGATTGGTTAACTTACGTTAAAAATCTCCTCACTGATCTAGGAATGGCCGACTTTATTTCAAGCCGGACACTATAGTCGGAATTCCTAAGAAAGAACTTAAGGCAAAGACCTTGAGCCATTTTGAAGAACTACGTATTAGTCTAGAGATCAAGAAACCATCTGTACAGCATTCTTTAGCAGTTATGACGACAATGGAAATGGAACCATACTTAACCTATGTTGTCTCACAGTTTGAAAGATTCTTACTAGTGAGATTTAGACTGAACACTTTTCACAGGATAGTAGCATTCCCAAATAGAGATAGCTGGGAAGAGAGTTTAATACCTTGCCCCTGTGATGAACTATCTGAGCAGTCCACAATGCATACGGTTTTGTTTTGTAAATACTATTCCGCCCATCGTAAACTTTTTTTAATTCCACTGCTGAGAACCCTAGGACTTCGAAAATGCCGTCCTGCAATGCTGAGGCTACAATTCTTAAGCTCACAATATATCTGTAAAGTTGTCAGCACCTTTCTAAAATGTATTTTTAAGCAAAGGCTCAATCTTCGGAATAATAACAACTAAATTGTTTTGTTTCAAGTGATATTATGATAAATTTTAAATGACCTGAACACATCTTATCATTGTTAAAATGCATGTAAATGAAATGTACAAACGCTTTTATGGTAATTCATGGAAAATGAATCCCGAATAAAGATTTTACTACTACTACTACTACTACTACCTTGTCCACCAGTTTGTTGTGATCCGTGTGTTAGATCTTCAGATCTGTTGTCACAGGTCTATCTTACTCTCCAAGGAGGCCCTTGTGGTCTCCAGCGTAGTACCAATTGTGTTCACCGCTGAAAGAACAGTGTCCAGTTTGTCACTTATTGATAGTAGTAGTGGGGGAGTGGATCCTTCAGTGGAGCTAGTGTCACTTAACAGCCTGTCATGTTCAGCGGAGAGCTTTGAGGACGCATCCTGGGTACCTGAGTGCACACGTCACACTGTGCCAAGATGCAACCACCTAATCCGTGTCACCATCTGGGGCCCGCTTGCCAACACCAAGCAGGGAGTAGGATATGGCAGCACTAGCAGCTCCAGGAGTGCAGCGGCAGTCGTAATGCATGGAACCCAGGCCAAGGGCTATGGTGTAACAGATGGTGTAAACTGTGTGATTGTCAGCTCTGGAGGAGTTCCCGGTGGTTGACCCAGTCTCAAGTCAGCAGTGAACAACACCCACAATGAGGAGAGGGCCTGTTTACCTGTGCCATTTAGAGTCCTGAGGAGCAGTAGCGCGAGCAGCCCTATCTGTAGAATTGCGGCAGGCCATGCAGAGTAGCACAGTCTATACATTAAGAAAGGGCAATAGCAGGAGCAAGAGCCGCCACCCACTGAGCTAATTGCTATGGCAGGTCAGGGGGAAACCCCAACATTAATCAGGAATAGCTCATAATGATGCCCACTTCGAATAGTCAGGTGCAGTGGCCTCAGGGCGACCACACACCAGGTCCAAGCAGAGCTCAGGGGGGCCTGCAGTTTCACCATGTTGCAAGTGTCGGGCCCGTAGGGGAAGCACGTCTTACCAGAGATGCCTCGCCTGCTTCTACCTCCGGGCAGCTCGTCCGATCACCTGCATACTCTCAGTGGACCAGGCCACCCTTGGGCTTGCAGCAGATTGGCCCAGCCGAGCGATGACTCACCCCGCAGCAGATGAAGCCAGAAGGGGCAGTGTTCTAGAGTAAGGGCCAGCCCACCCCACGGTTATTCAATCCCCCAAGGGCACAGGCAATAAAGAAGGACCACATGGGCAGCATCTCTTTGTCGGTGCCCAAATCTGTGAAGTTCCTCTTGTGCGTTGCCTTCGTCTGGGCAAACTTGGGCCATCACAGCAGGACCAAGGGGATCCCACAGCCGTCACCCCGCAGGTGAGCACCAGGGTGCATCCCTTGCATCAGGCCATGCCTCACTTCTCGGCCAGTCAGTTTAAACAGTTAGATAAACCTCACCTGAGGCACCGCAGCCCAGAGCCTCGCGATCCCACTCCCCAATAGTGTCAGCAGGGTTTCACCATGTCATCCACCACAGTTTTGCGCGACCAGCCAGAAACTGCAGCGGAGCGGACCCGCCTCGTGGGTCGCAGTACTTTCTCATGCCACACCGAATGCAGGCCCTGCTGGAGTAGATATATCAGCTAATAATCCTGTGGTCCTAGGAATGGTACTCCTTTAGTCTTTAATAGATGGAGAGGGTGGTTCAATTTTTCTATGGAAGGAAGTGCCTGGTGGAGATTATGTCAATGTGCCTTGGAGTAGGAGTAAATTTGTGTCATTTACCAATAATTTTCCAGAGTTGAGAGAAAAGCCAGTGGAATGGGATTCTGAGGTTCGCTGATTTGTGAAGTTTTCACAATTCTTGTGGGTGGATTTAAATATCCTCTTCAACATTGTTGTACCGAGCGAGTTGTGGGCAGAATGTAAAGTGGTTCTAGAGTAGCGGGAGAAGGAACCTCTCACACGCCTGATCACCATTAGTGATGAAAAAGTGATGAAAATGTATCAACAGGTGATGATTTTTTTGAAAGGGAAAATACCAGCCAAAGACATTGATCAGGTTAATATTGACAGGATGACCCATGAGTCCAAAGAGTCAGTGCATGCCTATTATGAGAGATTGTTGCAGGTGTTTAAGCAGCACAGTGGAATGGAGACTCTCGTAGCTAAAGATGTTGGAAATGTTGTGTCCCAGTTTGTAACTGGACTGAGACCTAAGATTAGTTTGATGCTTCAACAGCATTCGATCTGTTGGCAGAATAAATTGGTTGATGAGATTTTAAGATATGCTAAATATTGTAGTGATGTATTACAAGTGAACCAGAAGCAATTAAAGGAGAAATTGATGGTGGCACAGATGAAAGCAGAACAGAGCGGAAGTGAGAGTCAATCTTTTATAGGGAATGTTGGTACTAAGCAAGGAGTTTATTAGCAGGCAGCTCATATGATACAAGGTGGAAATGGGTTTCCGCAACAAGGTAGAGGCCGTGGTATTCCAACTGACCCGAGTACTGGGATTGATGTGGCAACCCTGAACTGATTGATTCCTTGTCATTATTGCAATAAGTTAGTGCACTGAAAGTGGGAATGTCATCCTAATCCCAACAGAGTGATGAATGAGAACCAGGGTCAGAATTTAGGGTTGATATGGCCCCTGGAGTAATAATCCTGTACAGTCACAGAGAGTACTGAGACTGTGAATGCAAAATTCTAATAGGCCTCAAGCTCCAGTGATGCAGGTTCCACAAGCCCTGATGCCGCAGCAAAATGCAAATGGTCCCCGATTTAATTCAAATCAAGTCTCAAATTTAAACCATAATTGCTTCCAGAATCAGAATCCATTTAATTAATTTCCTCTGTTTGATGCGCTTGAGGGCTACGGCTCTGATCAGTCACAATGACGTTGCTGTAGCAGGGAGGAAGATTGTGTACCTGGCGTAGTCTTAGAGGTAGTCCAGAGTGGTCCATTTGAAAAAGGTGAGGTGAATGGCCACCCTGTATCATTCTTGATTGATACTGGTGCTACCCGCTCTACTGCTAGAACAGATGAATTTCCTAACCTACCCCTCTCTTGAAAAATAATCTGAGTTGTAGGAGTCACAAATAAACAAGTGACAAACCCTGTAACAGAAGTACCTGTTTAAATAGGGTCCTTTGAGGAGAATCACCTGTTTGCGGTATATGATTTGAGTCCAATGAACTTACTCGGGCGTGATTTATTGTGCAAGTTTAATACAAGTATCTGTTGTACCTCCAAAGGAGTAAAATTCCAGAACCATGATGAAGATATAGGGTTTAAATTGATGCGTCAACGGACAGAAGTTGGGTTGGTTACCGTAATTATATCTGACTACTTACCACCGGACCTTAGGGATATGTTGAAGTCTGAGATTCTGTACTTTTCCGGAAAAGATATTGGTCTCATAAAGGGACTTGACCCTGTTCGCATCAAGGTAAAATCCAATGTTGAATATCCAAGACGTGGTTCCCGTGCTCTCCATGCCACTGGAGTCAAGCTATCCTGGCTGATGAGGGCTGAAAGCCCGAAACCGGTCCTAAGATGCATGTTTCCAGTTCAGGAAGGACCTGGCCTGGCAGTTCGGGCTGGACTGTTCCCATTGGGCGCAGGGTCAAGACTGATATGCATTTGGCTGGGTCCAAACGGAAATGGCATGGTGAGCAACAAAACAATGGATTTAGGCCCAGATCTCTGCACTGGGGTGAATGTATGACATTGTTCTGCATTCTGTCCATCATTTCTTCTTTTCGCATTTGTCACCCCGAGTAGGACGGGTAAGGCCAGATGTGGGTACCGTGCTCTACATGCCACCAGAGTCAACCTATCCTGGCTGATGTGGGCTAAAAGCGCAAAACCAGTCCTAGGATGCATGTCTCCAGTACAGGGAGGAACTGGCCTGGCAGTTCTTACTGGAGTGTTCCCATTGGGCGCAGGGTCAAGACTGATGTGCATATGGCTGGGTCCAAACTGGAATGGCATGGTGAGCAAAAAAAACGGCAGATTTAGGCCCAGATCTCTGTACTGGGGTGAATGTATGACATTGTTCTGCATTTTTCCATCATTTGTTCTTTTTGCATTTGAATACCCAAGTACCCCACAGTACAATCTGACCACTGAAACAATTGCTGGGATTACTCCAGCAATTGAATCAGTGATGCAACAAGGCCTTTTGAAGGAAATAATAGGGGGGCCCATGTAATTCACCCATTATGGGCTTGCAAGAGCCTAGCGAGAAATACTGCATAATGTAGGACCTGAGAAGCACTAACAGTATTTTAATTCTCTATTGTCATGGTACAGAATACAGCTGTGGTTTTGTTTCAAATTCTGTGTGAGGTTGAGTGGTTCACTGTGATTGATCTGTGTCAGGTTTTCCTTTCTATGCCCTTGCATGAGGACAGACAGTACCTCTTAAATTTCTGTTTTGAGAACTGTGTTTTGACATGGTGCTGAGTTTCACAAGTGTATACAGAGACCCCAATGTTTTTGATCAGATCCTTAAAATGAATCTTGAGGCCCTAGTCATGCCCTGTGACTCAGTCCTAGTGCAGTACGTAGATGACCTACTGGTTGCATCAGATACACAGGAATCTTGTAAACAAGACACCATATATTGCTGAACCACTTAGCTGAGAATGGATATAAAGTGTCCCAGAGTAAGTTGCAGTATTGCGAGAAGGATATTTTGTATCTCAGGCATCACGTTGAGAAAGTTGTGAGGAAGGTGTCACAAGAAAGAATCTTGGCAATTCTTAAAACGAATCTGCCAACCACCCAGAGAGAATTCGGAGTGTTTTTGGGAATGGAGGGCTACTGTCGCTAGTGGATACCCAACATTTTCCTATTGGCCAAGCCTTTACAAAGGCTGACACACAAGGATGTGTCAGATCCAATACCATGGGATAATGGCTGCTTGATTGCCTTTCTAGAGCTGAGAGAAGGTCTCTGTCATACCTCGCACTGGGAAAGCCTGATTACAAAATAAACTTTTACTCTTTTCTGCAGTGAGAGGGAGGGCTGCACTCTCTCTGTGCTTACATAAATGCATGGTATTGCGAGACAACCTGTGGCTTACTTTTCTGCTACTCTTAATCCTGTAGACGCAGGGCAGCCTGGGTGCCTTTAAGCTATGGCAGCAGATGGTGTCAGCATAGAACTGTGTGAAAGTATTGTGGTGGTACATCCCGTAACTGTTCTTGTGCCACAGTTGGTTGAAATTTTGGTGACACATACCTGCACACAGCACTTAAGCAACAGTTGCTTAACAAAATGTGAACAGATCATACTGGCTGCAGAAAATATAACCTTCAATCCTGCCACCTTAACGCATCTCCTGGAGAATGAAAATGGTGAGGGAGAGGTTGAGTATGATTGTCTCGCTGTCACTGAACTATGCAGCAAGCCAAGACAAGATATACAAGATAAGCCAGTAGTGGAATCTAATTACATCCTGCTTGTGGGTGGGTCATGTTTAAGAGATAATGAAGGAAATTGTCATGAGATTGTTAGAAGCATTACTGTTGCCTACCCAAATTGCCATTGTAAAGTGACCCGCTCACCACAGTGGTGATGATTATGTGACAGTGAGCAATTGTTACACTGATGAAGTGCACAATACTGTGTTCATGGGTCACAATCATTCAATGATAAATATGTGAATGAATCCCAAGATGACACCAACTATAAGCTTTTGTTATTAACAACTGATTCTTGGGAGGAAGTTAAGAGATTGCAGGAGGAAGTGACAAAGGCAGAACAGCAGGGTTGGATCAGAGCAGGATGGGTGAAGACAGATGATGACATACGGGTTTCTGTAGATGGCAGACCAGTGTTACCAGACAGAATGCTATCCCAAGTGGCAAGACATTTTCATGGGCCGGCACATATTGGGAGGGATGCCATGGTGCGGTTGTTTAAACAACATTGGTTTAACCCACAATTCAAATTGGTGACTTAAGAATTGTGCTGCAGATGTGTTGTGTATCAACAGATGAATGTAGAGAAAATAACTCCAGTGGCATGAGTCATATAGGAAGATCAGGAGAGCCATTCAACAGAATGCAGATGGACTTTATCGAAATGCCTGTGTGCAACGGGCTGAGATATGTCCTAGTGATTGTGTGCATCTTCTCACGTTGGATGGAGGCCTAACCGACCGGAAGAATGAAAAGGGGGGCTCTTGGCCCACCCGCCCGCATGGTGGTGCGTCAACCGCTCCTCTCCCTCGGTACCTTTCGGTGGCGGGGCGTGTCCTCTGGGGCGCGCCCTACCACCGATTGGTTGGCGCCCTCCCTGACCCGGATGGCGTTAAGCGATATCCGGGTCACGGGGGCGGGCTGCAGGAGGGGCTAGGAGGGGGGGGTTTGGTTTCCTGACTTTGCTGAAATCAGACCGAGGGACCCATTTCAATAATGAGTTCCTAAAAATGTTGTGTGCCGCATTACAAGTGCAACAGAGAACACATTGCAGTTATTTGCCAGAGGCTTCTGGCATTGCAGAGCAAGTGAATGGAATGCTGAAAGCCAGATTGGCCAAGGTGTGTGCATCAACATCTCTGAATCCGCACTATGGGATAGCCCTAACACAGGCATAATTGATCTCAGTACAAGCGGCATGCCTGGGGGGGTGGGGGAGAGGTGGGAGTTGCTGGAGGGCAGGGGTGAGTTGCAATAGGCGAACTGTGCTAGAAGATGAGCCTTGAGGGGAGGCCTCACTGTACTGCGGTGACAGTTGACGGAAGGCAGCAGCCTAAAAGCGGAACCTGGGACTGCAATGTCTATTACTCTTCTATCTTATAGGAGATACTGCTGGACAATTGCAGTTGGAAATATGGGGTTATTGTGTTAACGTGATCCCTTGGGGTTCACGAACAATCCGAATGATACCTGAGATTTGTTTAACCATGTTATTTGAAAAAGCAATAAAATCTGTTTTAAAAAAAAATCAACATCTCTGAAGTGGCCAGATTTGCCTCTTGCGCGATAAGTCTTCGTAGTATTCCTGACAGAAAAGAAGGATTGTCCCCGCATGAGATAATCATGGGGAGAGCAATGAGACTGCCTGCAGTGCCCGCAAATGCGCTTTTGAACATTAGATATGACATGGTTCTTGACTATTGCAAGGGACTGGCTGATATGGTCCATTCTGTGTCCCGCCAGGTTGAAGCTTTTGCAGCCTCTCCATGTCTGGAGCAGTGCATAACCTCAGTCCTGATAACTGGGTCTGGTGAAGAAGCACATTAGGAAAATGTGACTGGAGTCTAGATGGCGTGACAGTACTGGGTCATCATAGTGACAAACACTGCTGTTAAGTGTGGGGTCTTTCCAGCTGCATTCATGTAGCCCACACTCATAAAGTGGAGTGTCCTCTTGATGATGTGACAGTACCTCATCCCGAATTGCAACCTATTACAGAGAGACAGCAAAAAGAGGGTGCCCAGAGTGTTGAGACTCGGCAAGAACCTTTGTCAGCACATCCTCTGCCTGAAGGGGATCTTGATGAACTGACAGTTCAGAAGTCTTGGCCTGAACCGCTACCTGAGCCAGACTCAGACCCTGACAAAAGGCCTAGTGCTGTGTTATGCCAAATAGAGACAGAGTACATTTGGCTGAGAAGGCAAGAAAGAGAGAGATTAGGATTGCCTACAGAATGGGTACTGAGTACTGTTCCAGAGAATACTGAGGATTCTGGCCTGAGTGACAGTGAAAGTGAATAACCTGTACTCAGGAGATCAAAAAGAGCTAGAGTGCCATGTCGGAGGTACTCATTCCCTGAATGGGAATACTTTGTGGCAAATATAGAGGAGAATATGTGATTTGCAGGAAAACAGTGAGATTCCAGGTAAACCTCCATGAATCAGCATTCATTGATGAACTGTGTTTTGAAATTGCTCTACCATTAAATAGACGGCCCTGAGTTGTCATTAACTTGAACTTTAGAATTTGGGTTTATTATATACTTTTGATTGAACTTTTTCGAAAGAATTAAGAAGATTACCTAGGCCTGGGACTGCTGAAGGTGTAATTTAGAAGAAGATGGAGTATGGCTAAGGAAGACTCATGCAGACTTTGTAAATTACTTCAGCACAAGATTTATGGACTTAGTTTGTTATCTGCATAAGTAGAATCACACAAGAGAAATTAACTTGCTGTAAACCTTGCTTCTAGAGAAGTCATGGAAACTAATACCACAAATAGTTGGAGATATATATTAGTAGGAGTGTTACTTGCCATTGTTGTAGTATTCATTGTTCTCCATGTAGGATTATTTTCACCTACATTTTCCACAGTAGCCGAGCTAAAGCCTAGTGTTGACCTCAGTGCCCAAGACATATTGATAATAGTTTGCACGCACTAGATTATAAAGCTTTGCATGTAGGTTTATCTAGAGGTGATTCTTTTTCAAATGCCTATTTTAAATAGCTTTATGAATACGTGGACACTATGGATGCAAAGGATTGTTATGTCTGTACGCAGTTACCTGCGTCAACATCAGAAGGAATTACCTATCACCATATTCCTCTTGCGTGTGGTGTTACGTCTAGCCGTCTAGCCATCTGTTAAGTCTGTTTTATGGAAAGGGACATTTCCAATATTCTTACTCAAATTACAATCTGATACTTTCTGAAGTTCCTTTGCTCAAGTATTTGAATAGACATTTTCATGCAAGGATAATGGATACAGCTAACAGTTTCCTTAGATTGAAAATTAATTTATTTGGACACAGCTTATTCTCAGAGAAACAATTTCACCTGGTCTTGAACTGAGGTTGAGAAGAATGTTTTGGATTTAACAGACGACAGGCACAGAGCAGTAGATGCAAGGGAGAAAGCAGGATGGGATGGGAGATATAAAGGACCGTGGGGTGAGGAAGAAGCAAAGATCAAGACTTGAGAGTTATTACCTGCACTACTTTTAGATTTGCAACACAAAGGGAAATTATATGTGTAACTAGAGATAAATGGACCCTTAACACTAAGTGCATGGGTAGAAGTGATTGTGATCATATTTTTGAGTATGTAGGAGTTTGGCTTCTGTTCTTGGGAGGACAAGATCCCATTATTCCTGGAGTCTATTTTGTTTCTGGTGAGTATGTATACTTCAAATGGCACAAGGGATGGTAAAGTACATTTTGTTTAGTGTAGTTTTCCCACAAGAGTGAGGAGTTAAAGAAGTACATTAAGAACATTACTGATCTGAAAGAAGATTCGAAGGAATTCGAAGCTACAGGTGCCTGGGTAGCAATTGGAGAAGATTTGAAGGAATTCGAAGCTACATGTGCCTGGGAAGCAATTGGAGATGGGTTTTGTAGGATTGGCAAATGGTTTGGAAACTTAGGAAGTGGAATAGTGGGTTCTATCTTGAGACCTTTTATTTTTATCAGCATCTGTGCGATATGGCTGTTCATTATCTTTAAAGGATAGAAGAGTATAAACGCAATAAAGGAATGTCAACATGTGAAAGGATTGAAAAATACCAGAAGTGATAGGGAAATGGAGGAGAATAAGTGTAGAATGTATGATGACATGAAAAACCTGGAAAACACAAAACAAATGTTCTTGTGGAAATCAAGACTTTGACTTGATTTTACCTGATAAGGATTCATATATGTGTTATTGTGATGGCTAACATTGCCATCAGAGGGGTGGTTGGCGTAGCACAATTTAGACTCCAGCCTTACACGTCACATAAAGGCCCTTATGTACTGACATGAGACACTATATTTACTGTGTGCCATAACTACATTAACATGTGTGAACATTTAAATGCATTAATGAATTGTATTTACTATAGAAACTAGAGTTTTATAAAGGTGTGCGCTAACGTTCAGTCTAATATGAAGACATGTATTCTGTATCCAAGTTTGAATTCATACTTTAAGTAACATTTGCATGTATTCTGAAAGACATATTTGAAAGTGTAATCATGTATGTTTCTACTCACATTTGCATTTGTTCTTAAGTTACATATGCGCAAAGTAAGCCTAACTGCAGACCTTACATATTTTGCTTTGCCAGTTTGTTCTTTTTCTTTGCAGGTGCGTTCTTGTGATTTCATTATCTAGAGAAAAGAGTATTGTTGTCTGTACTAGTTTCTTGATAGTAAGGTCTGAAAAGTGAAATCATGGCAAGAGACATGAAGACTTAAGGAGCAGATGAAGTCTCTTATTCATCGCGTATCTGGAATGGAGAATGCTCAAATTTGCTGTAACTGTCCAAGTTTTGTGGAATGAAAAAGTCTGGTAATGTTGCAAATGTACCACCAGAGGTGAAATGATTGATTCCTGGTGAGGTGGGAAGAGATGTGATTTTTGTTGGAGTTTATTGGTTTTTATTTGTGTTCACACTGTTAGAAGAGAGCAGACTCTCTTAGACTTGGAGGGATACAGACCTCTCTGCTTCCTTTATTCTTTCACGTGTGAAGCTTCATGGTAGACACTTATTCCAATTCTGGAAATTTTTACTGGAGTCTTTACTATGCTGAAACCTGCTTGCACTTCCGAATTTCCTTGAGACTTTATTCTATGAACCATCCTTAATCTAAATTTATAGCCTTGGCTAGATGACTTTAGAACATATTCATGTTTAGGAGAGAGAATCGGAGTTTCTTTAGGGACCACATATTTCTATTCTCAGTTTTTGTATTGTTGTGGCTGTGATTATTTCATATCTTATTTTACTGAGACTGAACCTATTGTGATATTTCAGTTTGCTAGCTGTAATCCTGTATCTCTTTAATATTCTCTTGATATCCATATATACTGGTCTGATTAATAATTGGCAATAAAACTATTGTAATTCAATTTCTGATTCCTGGTCCTTATTGTGGGGCAAAATGAGCTTCACAAAAGTTGAATTGTTTTAATATTGCCAACTGCCTTTGTCTATCAGTCAACTGAAAAACATCCATCAGATGACAGATTGTAAATTACAGACCTGCGCGCTCTCACCAGTCAGTACATACATTGTATACATTGTCCTTACACACAAGTCTGACGTACCCATCCATTTTAATTCAAATCTATTTTATTTTGAACACAGCGGTAAGCCTACAACCTCGTGTCGAGGCCGGCCGCGTATGATATATCTCTTTGAGTGCAGTGCCAGAGCGGCCGGGGAAAAAGCTTTAACACAGCGCCTTGCCTACAACCCTCTCAGGAGGGCCGGCCGCATGGCTTAGGGATGCAGTGTCGAAATGCTTGTCGTGGGCAGGAGTGTATTCGCTTTAGCAAGTAGGATATGTGAAGGGCGGGTAGCCCAACTGTCTCTAACTGCCCAACGGGGCGCAACCGTCTCAAAGAGAGACAAGTGCCAGAGTGGCAAGCAGGAAGAAAGAAAGTAGGAAAGACGGAGAAGCCTAAGAGCAGATAGAGAGGGGGGGGGGGGATAGAATGGCGGGTACAGGCGGTATGGCGGAGGACAGCTTGCAGGGGGGCGTGCGTGTTTGCAGCCGCAGCTGTGATGTGTATGGTGGTCAAGGATGCAGTCTGGCCGGGTCTCTAGGGACAAGTGCGTCCTCGAAGAGGTGCAGAGCGCGGAGTCTAGTGGGCATGTGTCGCGCATATTCTACAGAGCAGAGGTGTCGCACCAAAGGCTCCAAGACCGCCTTGAAGCGCGTATCCCACGCTGTAGACGTGCCGTAAGGAGCTCCATCGCTAGGACCTGCCAAAGGCGCACGAACCAGGAAGCTATGGGTGGTGCCTCCACTCGCTTCCAGTACAAGGCGATGAGTTGTTTAGCGGCACCTAGCATTTGGAGTGTGAGGATCCAGTCGCCGCGAGTGAGTGCCTTGAGCGCAGCAGGGCGTATGCCAAGTAGGATCGTGCTCACTTCTTCGGGCAGAGGGAACCCCAGCACCCCTTTGATATGGCTAAGCACCTCCTTCCAGAAAACAGTAAGGGTCGGACACGTCCACCATATATGCACAAAGTCACCAGCCGCAGACTCACATCTCCAGCACATCGGGGAAGCGTTGGGGAACATCTGGCTAAGGCGGAGAGGGGTGTAGTACCATTGCGTAAGCAGTTTGTAAGAGTTTTCCCTCTGTGGGATGCTGCGATATACCTTGGGTATATCCCGCCACAGTCTGTTCCTTTGGGAGGGGTCGATGTCCGCGCCCGACGCTAATTGCCATTGCCTCTGATAGGGATGTGCAGGTGCCAATGTAGGGTGCTGCAGTATGCAATATATTTGGGAGATCAGCCTCTTCAGTCCCCCGAGGGAGCGCGCCAACTTCTCAAAGGGCGCGTATGCTCGGGTAGCCGCTTGGTACATTTCGTCGCTTGCAGTCCAGTGGCGTAGCTGAGCATGTTGTAGACTAGCCTGTGGCGGCACCCGAAATTCCTCCCTGCAATCTCTCCAAGTTTTGGGCAAGCCCTCGAGGAAGAGGTCTCCAGCTACTCTACAGTCCCCTTGAGTCCATTTATCAAATGCCCGAGTCCGGTGGGCCGGGGGGAACTGCGGGTTCCCTGCTATCGGGGTGTGTGGGGACGGGAACGTGGTCAGACCTCTGGTCACGGCTATGCTATCCCAGATGTCCAGCACCGTTTTTGTGGGGACTGCAAGGTATGCGCTTCTGGAGCGCGCCGCCCGCGGGAGCCAGGGTAGGTCCCATATGGTACGTCCAGTGACCGCCGGGTCCATGTGGAACCAGTGCTTATCGCTTTCGCGTGCGCCCCATTCCACCACAAAGCGGAGATGTGCCGCCCAGTAATAATGCACCAAGTTGGGACATGCCAGGCCTCCTCTGTCTCTTGGTTCCATGAGGACCTTTTGCGAGAACCGGGGGCGCTTCCCACCCCAGATAAAGGACGTGATCTCGCGCTGGAGGCTCCGAATACAGTGAAGCGGTATAGGGGTTGGCAGACATTGGAATACGTATAGAATGCGAGGGAGGATCGACATTTTAACTGCGTTAAGGCGCCCCAGCCAGGAGATCATCAGAGGTTTCCATTTCCTAAGGTCCTCCAGCACTGCCTTGCGGCATTCCGTCCAGTTCACTGAGGACCAGGAGTCTAAGTGGGGGGTAAGGGCGAGGCCCAAGTATCTAATGTGGCTCTCCGCCCATTGATAGGGCACAGCCTCCTTCAGGGAGAGGACTTCCTCGGTAGGCACAGTGAGGTTGAGTGCCCAAGATTTAGTATGGTTTATTTTGAGGCCCGACGCCCGTTCATATAGACAGAGTACGTCATGGACCGCTGGTAGAGACTCACAGGGATGCGTGAGGGTGAGGATCAGATCGTCCCCGAAGAGCGCCACCTTATTGACCCTCCCCCCATGGGCTATTCCATGTATTCTGGGGTCACGTCTGATCAGCGCCGCCAGGGGCTCCACTGCCAGGGCAAACAGGAGTGGTGAGAGTGGACACCCCTGCCTCGTGCCTCGGTGTATCGCCAGCGGTGATGTTAACTGGCCATTTACCCTGATCCTGGTCTGCGGTCCCAGGTAAGGGGCCATAATACTCGCTATCATTTTGGGGCCCAGGCCTAGCTTCCGGAGGACCTCCTTCAAGAAGGTCCAGTCCACCCGGTCGAAGGCCTTCTCTGCGTCAAGCGAGAGAAGGCAAGCAGGGATATCCCAATGTCGCACCTTGCCCACCAGGTGGGCCAGTCTGCGCACATTGTCGGCCCCTTGCCGGTCTCGGATGAACCTCACTTGATCCGGATTCACCAACCCCGGCATGTATGAGTGTAGTCGCTTAGCCAGGATCTTGGTATAGACCTTCAGGTCGGTGTTCAAGAGGGCAATAGGCCGATAGGAGGCGCATAGCGCAGGATCCTTCCCAGGTTTCGGTATTAATGCGATCTCCGCCATTACCATGTCGGGGGACGGACCCACCGTGTCCGAGAAGGAGTGGAACAGTCTCAGCAGCTGAGGGCGAAGCTGGGTTTGGAAGACTCGGTAGAAGGATAGCGGCAATCCATCGGGCCCCGGGGTTTTCCCCATGGGGAGATATTTAAGAGCCGAAGAGATCTCATCTTCTAGTATGGGCTCTTCCAACTCCGCTGTTTGGATTGGTGATAGGGGGGTCCCCTCAAAGTCAGCGAGGACGGCGGCTCGCGCCTCCGCTGATGTAGGTTCCTCCGCGTATAGGGAAGTATAGTAGGCCACAAAGGCGTCCTGCTTGGCTCGCTCAGTGACGGCACATGTGCCATCCTGATGTCGTAGATTAGCGATATGAGCTCTAGCTGTCCGTGCCCTCAGTCGTCCCGCCAGCTGTCTTCCCAGTTTATCCCCCCCTTCGTAGTATTTTAGTTTCAGTGCTAGAAGGGAGTGTTCTGCCTTGTTGGTGCGTATGAGGCGAAGTTGACCCCTGAGGTTCGCCAGCTTCCTTCTGGACGCCAGCGAGGACCGTTCTCTGTCCTGTGCCTCCGCCTGTTTGATCTCGCTTGCCAGATCGGCCTCCAGCTTACAGGCCGCCCTTCTTCTCGCTATCGCCAGGGATGTGATGTGCCCCCGTATGGTGGCCTTAAAGGCATCCCACACCACCGGAAATGGCGTCTCCGGGATATCATTGAGGGCGAAGTACGAGTCTATGGCTTCCCGAATGTTGTCAACGTCTTCCGGGTCTCGAAGGACGCTCGGTGAGAGAGTCCATCGTCGCTCCCGGGGGGCGCGCGCCATTGGGTCCTGCAACAGCAGTTCCACATGCGCATGGTCCGATAACGAGATATCGGAGATGGTGACCTTCAGTGTGTCCCGCGCCAAGTCTAGAGAGGTGAAGAGGTGGTCAATGCGCGAGTACGTTCGGTGGGAGTGCGAGTAGAAGGTATAGTCACGGACTCCTGGATTGTGGTACCTCCACGCATCTACTAGCCCTAAGTCCGCAATCTGCTCCTTCAGTGTGGCCGACATTGCGCCGCTACACGCATTGTCCCCACGATCTATGTCTGGGTCCCACACTAGGTTGAAGTCCCCGCCTAAGATTGTGCGCGGCGCGCCAGACTGAAACTCTTCCCGTAGGAGTGACTGGAGAAACTTATCTTGCGACTGGTTAGGTGCACATACATTGCCTAGAGTGTACTGTGTGCCTCCCATCTGCACTGAGGCCCGAAGGAAGCGTCCGTCTCCACTCTTGTAGGGTTTTGTGGATCCCCGCCTAAAGCCAGCTCTGCATAAAATGGCCACCCCCGCCGTTTTAGTGTCAGCCGACGCCCAGAATTGTGTGGGGTACCTGGGATGCGCCATGCGTCCAGTGTCTCCCCGCAGGAGGTGCGTCTCCTGAAGGAAGACAATGTCAGGGGAGTGTTGAAGGAGGTAGCACCACACCTGGTTCCGCTTGTTGGGGGAGTTAAGTCCTTTGACATTAAGTGTCAAGACTTTGAGAGGTGCAGGAATACTCATCGCCATGGCACTAAGGGGGTTAAAGCCGCCTCATCACCCAGCATCCCCCACCCCGTCAAGCAAGGGGGGCTCGCCTCTCCCACCCACCGCGATCGCGCAGGCACCACCAACAGCCCCCAGGTCGCCACACTACACAACTGGAGAGGGAACGAGGTAAAAGGAAAGGTCGAGCGAGAAGTAGGAAGAATAGAACAGGCAAGAAAAAAGGGAACACAGAGAAAGTATGTAACCACAACAGGCCAACGTGGCCGTAGTACAATGTCCCAGGTTCCGGGCATCCTCTACCCGAGGGTTTGGATGTACTCAGGAATGTCACTTCCTAGGGGACAAAGAGTGGGGCGTCCTTGTCAAAGAGATGAGTCTCAGTTGCCCCGAGGCCCGTCCGCCCCGCTGCTCAAGGTTGATTCGGGGGAAAGTAGCATAGAGGCAGTATAGGGAGAGTCGTGTCATAGCAGCCAGTTTAGCAGTGTTAGGCCCCAACGGGTAGGACACCATTCCCGGACCATCCGGCTGTCGGAGTCGACCTTCGTGGGCGTCCACGGGAGAGCAGCTGTGAGCCATTGCCTTCTAAAACAATCCCTTTCCCATCAGTGCCTCGGTAGGGCCACCTCAGTATCCTGCCGGCCCCACTTGTTGACGCGGCGGGCTCTGGTGTCAAGGATACACGCTGCCTAGTACGCCTGGGCACGTAGTTGCAGAGGGGCCGCAGACGTGCAGGGGTCGTCTAGTTACTCTGCAAGGGGTCAAAGTCCCAAGAAATGTCCGATGCATTAGTATGGGGTGTGACAACGCTCTCCCCGTTGGTCTTGGAGTCCCGAGGGTCCGGGGCCGGTTTTGTATGGGTCGGTTTGAGATAGTTCACGGAGTGTGGGGCTCCAAGGTGTGTCCCTCGCGGTCGTCTTCAAGGGAGCGGATGTGTTCTATGATGTCCTGCTTGGCCTGGGACATGGAGCCTGCATCCATCGGGGGAGATCGGCGGCGTCGGGTCACCGTGGTCCAGTCGGGTCGGGCCGGGAGCCGCTCTGGGCGGTTGGTGCGGGCGGGGCTGCGTTCTGGGGATACCGAGAGACTAAGCAGCTGTGCCGCCTCGTTGTAGGAGCGGATGACTTTACGCTTGCCTTCCCAACGGAAGATGAGAGCAAAGGGATGTCCCCACTGGTAGGGGATTTCGAGGGCCCGCAGCTTCTCCGTCACCGGGCGGAAGACTTTCCGTCTGTGCAGCGTGTTGGGGGCCAAGGCTTGGAAGATTTGGATCTTGTGGTCTCCATAACGCAGGTCCTGCTTGTCCCTTGCCGCTTTCAAAATGGCCTCCTTCTCCGTGAAATAGTGCACTCGGGTTATGATGTCTGGGAGGAGACCCGACTTGCCTCCCGCACCGAAGGTTCGGTGAGCACGGTCCAAGAGCGGAGGGGGGGCTTCCTTGTTGCCCCACACCTCGTGCAGGAGTTGCGCCACGTAGGCCATGGTGTCCGTCCCTTCTTCTCCGAGTGGCACACCCCGTATGCGGAGGTTGTTGCGGCGCCCCCTATTTTCAAGGTCTTCCTGTTTGATCTGGAGTTCGATGTTCTGCTCTTCCAGGGTTGCCACCCTCTGCCACAGCTGTTCCATGTCTTCAGTGCGCGTGTCCACCAGCTTCTCGAGTCCGTCGACCCTGTCCCCCAGCTCTGTCACGTCCTTACGCAGTTCTTTAACGCACGATTGCACCTCCGATCTCAAGGATCCTATCTCAGACTTCAGGTCTGCCATGAAAGAGGACATGAAGGCTTGTGTCACCGGCGGGGAGTCAGCAACCGGTGGCGGCACTTCTTCTGGTGGCGCTGCTGCTCCTGCCTTGCCCCACATGGCAACCACCGAAGTGCCCTTGGAAATCGCCGCCTGGTCCGTCCTGCCTCCTCTTCCGCGGGTCATGGTCCGTCCTAAGCGTAGCACTCAGCCACCCAATGCGTCGCTCGCCTCTGTTGGCGCAGCACCCCCCAGGTGCTGCAGTAGTGCGGTGGCGGGTCAGGACACCACCAGCCGACCTCCCCCGTGTCGAGCGCCTCTTCCCGCGCAGTCCTGTGTCGCCCAGAGAGTGGTGTGTTTAGGCCCGCTTCTTCAGGGAGTCGCGGGACGACCTCAGTACGCAATAGGGCCACTACGGGGGTCAGCCCTCACCTCGAGTTCGGAATGCTGCGTCGTGTGCCCCCTCCACTAGTGATGGCGCCTCTCAGGGGTGGCTGGGGTGCGGGCCGCCGCCCCACCTCCGTCGCTTCCCCCGAAGGGCAGCTGAGTCCCAGGTTCCCTGAATAGATAGAGGGGTACTCACGTTTTGCAGGGATCTCTCTCCCCTGCCTCAGGCCGGTCCACTAGGCCGCAGGGGTCAGTCTCCAACAGGCGGCGTGGGTCGTCCAGCCAGCCGCCCGTTAAGTCTCTGCCAGCAAGGGGGCTTAGGCTACACACTCCCGCAGCACTAGTCCGGCGAGCGGGAAGAGAGGCGCCCGATCCGCCCTCACGGCCTTCCAGGCGGCAACGAGCGCTCCAGAATCCGCTCGGAGACTGGGGGGGCAGGGACCTAGGGCCAGCGCGGATGCTCCTGCAGGGTCGGCTGGGCCAGGCACTCACCAAAGGTTCCCACAGGCTGCAAAGTTGGGCGCTCTGGGTGCAGATGCCAGTGGGGGGAGCCAAGATGGCGGGCGAGACCCCGTCCGGGAGCGCAAAATGGCGGGCAGCTCCTCCGGTGCGCTAAGTCCCAGCGCAGCGGTTCAGGGCGCCGTCACGGCACCAGGCAGCAGGTCAGTGAGGGTCCGCTGGGCACAGTTCACCGGGGCGGTCTTTCAGTAGATAGTAGTTCCGCAGTCGTGTGGTCGGGAGCCGCCCCACCCCCGGCGCGGCCTTGCAGTCACACCAAAGCCGGGTCCTCGCGCGAGGCCAGCAGCCGGGTCAGCGCCACGTCCCCGCCCAGGGGCCACTTCGCCGCCGGCAGCTCCGTCGCCGCTGTCCGCTGGTCCCGCGGCGTGTCAACCCCAGCCGGGGTCCGCCTCAGATAGTCCGGCTGTGTCGCCAAGCTTCCTCTAGCTCTGTGCGCCGCCCTCCAGAGAAGCGAAGCCAAGGCGCGGAGGGAAGATGGCCGCGGTGCTCTGGCAGCCGGACTGCCGAGTCTTCAATCGCCCCCGGTATTGATTCCTGTACCAGAGCGGTCGCTGTGCGGATCTCCTCTCCTTCAGGGGCCTGATGGATATCAGGGTCTCTTAAAAAGCCCCCGAACAACGCTAATAATCGCTTAATAAGGCAACGGCGCGACGGAGCTTACTCGAGGTGCGCCCGTTTACATCGCCGCCGTAGCCACGCACCGTACCCATCCATTTTGAACTATCAAGCACCTTACATTGTCCTTCAAAAGAACCACACAGACCTACTCATGTCATGGATGAATATGTAAATAAAATGTGCCAGATTCATAAAACAGAGATAAAATCTTCACCTCTGCGGTCTACAACCTAGCATATTTGCAGATTTCCAAATTTTTGGAATTGACAAAGGTTTCCATGGAACGTCCAGAAATCTCCATCAATCAGAGGCTTCCAAACACACTCCTGGAAAACTCCTATTAGTTATGACCATGCAATGGCATTTCAGCATTCATATTACTATTCAGTATACAATTGTCAAAGAGAAATGCCTAACTATAGGCCAGATGTTCAAAGCTTTTTTAAAGTTGAATCGGGCCGTTTATAACCAGAAAATAAGCTTTTTTCCAATGTACAAAAGGCAAATTGTGATTCGGTAACTTTTTACTGAGTCACAGTTTGCATTTGCTATCAAACACTGATTCAGTATTTAGAGGGGGCGTCCCCAAATACTGAATCGGAATGATATATATTATTGTTTTGCGAATGAATTCCGGTTGCAAAACATTAATCTTTTACCGACTACAAACTTCTAGTGGTAACCCATTCGCAAATGGGAAGAGGTCCTCTTGGGACCCCTTCTCCTTTGAGAATGTTGAGCAAAATTGTTTTTAAAGCAGGCAGTGGTCCCACGGACCACTGCCTACTTTTCAAAAACGAAACTGAAACATTAAATTTTCTTTTTTGAATTCCATCCCATTTTCCTTTAAGGGAATCTGACTATATTAAAAAAAAAAAGATTGCTTCATTAAAAAGCGATCACAGATGCTGACCCCTGCTATCCCTGTGATGGCTGTGATTACTAGTGGGTTGCAAATTACAACCTGCCTAATTATTATTCATGAGGTAGATCGACTTGCGACCCACAAGGAATAGCGATTTTAAAACAAACAGTTTTATACATTAGGAATAGCGATTTCCTAATTGTGATTCGGAGGTAATCACAATAAGGAAATCGCTCTTCCTAATGCTCGTACATCTGGCCCTTTACGTGAAACTTCATTTGTCTTTAATTTATTTTTTGTCTCCGTGGATAAAATATGTGTTCCCAGTGTAGAAACTTCTTTCCATACACCCCCTGGCAGTCGGGTTGTTCAGTTCCAGTTCACACACAAATGGTATTAGGTCTGCTCTTGACAGGAATCTGTGATCAAATCCATGGTTGGATTTTTTAGGAAAATGTAAATACCTACCAACCTACTCGTTTGTAGGTGTACGCAGACTTTCAAGGGCATTCCCGTCCTGAACACCCACTCACTGCACCTGGGAGGAGACTTACTCGCACGAATATTTTTGAGTGAGTAAACCTTTTTCTGAGAGTAAAATTACCGTTGGCGAATTGCAAAAGTGTTTTCACCCTAATAAAAAACTATTTGTACCTTTAAGCTAAACTTACACATACAATTCCAATTTTGAAATTGGCTTAATGTTTCTTTTATATTCTGCATCGGTGTCATAACCCGATGATTTTGAATGCAAGGCTATCATTCCAGAAGATAATCTACGAAAATAAAAAAATACAATTCTACAAGATACCGTAAATGTGATGATTTAATTCAGTATAAAAGAACCTTAAAATGACCGTACATACATTCATGTGAATAGTTTAAGCCATAAAACACAGTGCAGGTGTTTGCACTAAACACTGCACTGCTGGAAGCAAAAGGGAAATCATATAAAATTAAGCCAAATGTGTTCATCTCATCATCTTCTTGCTTCGTGCCATTTATTGCATGTGCTGTGATGATCTTGGAGTGGTAATTGGACCTTTCAAAACCATCTGGGATGAAAGCCTTCCTGCTTGTAGTGTCTTGTGTTTTTTCTCATTCACTGGCTTATTACTAACAGCAGGCTTTCAAGGCAGATAACCCCCTTTTTTAATTAACATATTTCTATCTTACTATGGTGTATGAAAAATGTGATTTGTCGATCAAGGCACATGCTGGGCCTGTTTTAGTAACGAAGGATGGGCACTTTGAGCCCTCTAAGAAGGTTGGTTTCCTGTCTCTCATCCGTGGTCTGTGTGTGTGGTGAGGGGAGGGTTTTCAGTGCAGCTGTCTTTCCTGCTTGCCCTTTGACCCTCACACCCTTACACCCCTGCTAGAAACACACTTGCTGTGCTCTGAATATGCTATTTAATTTTCACACTCTTGTTCATCTCGTGTGGCAGAAAGGCATCTGCTTCCTCTGTTATCTCAAAAACCGGTTGAAAACAATAAAGTCTCATATTCTTAACTTTGGTGGTGGAGTCAAATCTGGGATTTTTTCGCAAATCTAGAAAGATCTGGGGGCATATTTACGAGGGCATTATCGCCCTATTAACAAGGCGGCGCTGACATGCATTAGCGCATGTTAGCAGCCGTTTTAATATCGCCTCGCTTTGCATTTCAGGGAACAACATGAATATATTTGCTAACCGCACATTGCAGTATTTACAAGCCGGGCCAGTACGCGCGTAGGGAAGAAAAAAGCAGCGCTGATCGCGGATATCTGGGAAAAATAACATCTACAAATATTTCGACTTAGCCATGTGCATAATGGGAGGTGGATTGTAAGGTTACATCCACCTCTCCCTGTTTACAACATATCCATCAGCGCAGTTGTAATAGCGCTGGTTTTCAGGCGATATTGCTAAAAATCGCAGTATATCACCGTATTTCACATCGCCTGTTTGGAAATCGTTCCAAATACGCCACTAACAGGGCGATGTGAACCGGCGATATACGGCGATATTCAAAATTGCGCTAAGCGCGATTGGCGATGTTCAACGCGAATTGTTGATAATATGCCCCCTGGCAAGTCCGCCCTGGGCGACAATACAGCCGAAGTTGATTCCGACACTGTTGGTGCACTAATTCATTTATATTTGTTGGCAGCATTTGACCTTGTTCATCTTACTCGGTTGGCATGGACTGACTGGTGTGATTGGCTGTATTTTGGCATGCTGTCACTCTTTTTTTTTGTAAACCTATCCCAGTTCATCATCCTTTCCTCATTTTCCTCTGCGACTCGGCTGCTTCATTGGGGTCACGGGTGGGTGTACATACCTCAGCCATTCACCCTTCCCCTCAACTTTTTAAGATGGATGTTGGCCCTATGGACAACTCATTCTTTCCTTTTTGCTTCAGTATGTATGCTAACATCATCAACTTTATTATCCATCTGGGTGTTGTTGGCTTCATTTTTTTTTTTTATTTCAATTTTTTTTATTGAAAATAAATTTTTACATATACAGAAAAAGATCAGTTGTCACAATTCTTGGCAGTTTCAACAAATGTGTACCGTTTGGTTTACAGTGGAGCACGAGAGAGAAGAGAAGGAGAGAGAAAGAAAAGAAGGAGGAGGGGGGGTTTCTTACTGCCTCAGATGGGCGTCGAGGGCTTCCCACATGTCTCCTCTGGCTGAGTGGTTCGCCGCCTGGTGGTTGGCTGTGATGTTGTCTGCCCCCCGTAGGAATGTTACCCAGTTGAACCAGCGTTTGAAAGTGGCTTTGCTAGTGTTTTTCCAGTTCCCCAGGATTGTTTTAACGGCTGCTGTCAGCAGAACATCGACTAGTTCGCGGTTTTCCTTGGAATCAAGCTGGGGGGCCTGGAAGGCCATGGCTATGCCTGCTAGGCCACGTTGTGTTTGGCAACCTGTGATCGTGTCTATGAGGTTGTAGACTTTGTTCCAGAAGGTTTTGACTTTGGAGCAATTGTATAGCATGTGAGCTAGGTCTCCCCTTTCTTTGTGGCAGTTCCAGCAGGTACCGCTTTCGCTCGCACCCACTGTTTCTAACTTCGCTGGTGTCCAGTGTAGCCTGTGTAGTATCCAGTATTTTGTTTGTGCTAGTTGTGGGGTTATCTTGTTCTTGGATGCCGATGTCCATAGTCTGGCCCTCTCCTCTTCGTTTAGTGATCTCTGTGTTTCCCCTTCCCAGAAAGCTATTGTTTTGTTGTTTAGAGTAGTGGTGCGTGGTGTGATGAGTTTGTAAATCTGCGCTGTTTGGTGGCCTGTTTTGTTTAGATTCTGTGAGTACTGTATGATGGTGGGTTTGTGTTTCGAGAGGTTTGCTTTGGTGATGGCCGCTTTGATTCTGAGGAATTCATAGAATTCTTTGCTTGGTAATTTGTGCGTCTGCTGCAGTGCTTCGAAAGTGAGTGGGTTGCTTCCCACCTCTAGTTGGGCCGGCACCGTGATGCCTCTGCTGTACCACTCTTTGTTGTCTAGAGTCTTCCCTTTGTACGTTACTTTGGGGTTGTGCCATATTGATTCCCATTTGGAACCTTTGATGCTGACTTCTAGTTCTCTGTCTATTCTTAGTAGTGCCGTTTCTGTGTTACGGAGTATCGCGTTTTTTGCTTCTGGGTGTCTGTTGGCCGTTAGTGCCATGATCGGGTCTGACCCCCCCAGGATGTCCCTTTCCAGGTCGAGCCAGACCGGCACGTACTCTGGTGTAGAGGCGAACCAGTGTATTCCCTGTTTGGCAAGGCATGCCATTTGGAAGGCCTTGTAGTTCGTGAGGTTTAGTCCTCCTTGTTCTTTCTTTAGTCTGAGCTTTGCTAGGCTGAATCTGGCCTTTTTTCCACCCAGAGGAATGTGTTGATTGCTTTATCTATATGCTTGTGAAAGTCTGTGGTTAGGGTGAGTGGCAGCATGCTCAGCAGGTAATTTAGCATCGGTGTGACCATCATCTTGACCGTCTCGATTCTGCCCCACCAGCTAATGAATTTGGGGCCCCATGTCTCTAGCTTGGTCTTGATCTTTTTCAGCATTGCCTCCTCGTTGTGGTCTAAGGTAGATCTGAGGTCCCTTCCGAAGAGGAGGCCCAGATATTTCAGGGGTTTTGTTTGCCACGCCAATCCAGACTTCCCAGGACTGTCCTAGTTGTATGGCAGTTCATAGGCTTGCATTCGGATTTGTCTCGGTTAAGTTTATATCCTGAGACATGTGCGTACTCCTCGATTGTTTATACCAGGGCTTCTATTGATTCTTCTGGGTTGCAGGTGGTGATCAGGATGTCGTCGGCGTACGCCGCCAGCTTAAAGGCCTGTCCTTCTACTCGCACTCCTGTTATACGCGGGTTAATCCTGATCATGTGGAGGAGCGGATCTAAGGCTAGCAGGAATAGTCCCGGTGATAGTGGACATCCCTGCCTAGTCCCTCTGCCTAGGGTGAATGTTTCCGACGTGGATGCGTTGACCACCACTCGTGCACGGGGGTTCTTGTATAGTGACATGATCATGCCTCTATATTTCTCCCCTAGCCCGAATTTGTGCATACATTGGTCGAGGAATGGCCACGAGACTCTGTCGAAGGCCTTTTCCGCGTCAAGCGCAATCATTACTGCCTTCTCCATGCTATTTGCGGTGCGGTTTATTAGGTGACAGAGTAATCTGGTGTTATCTTGTGAGAGTCTGTTTTTCAGGTATCCCACTTGCGATTTGTGTATGAGAAGGGGGAGATATGTGTTTAGCCTTGCAGCCATAACCTTAGCGTAGATTTTACAGTCAACGTTTATTAGAGAGATTGGCCGGTAGTTTTGCGGGAGCTGAGGGTCCTTTCCCTCTTTGGGGATGACAATAATGTTTGCCTCCGCCATTGAGTTGGTCATGCTGCCCCCCTCAGCGCATGTCTGGAATACTCTAACCATTGTATCTTTTAGCAGTGCTTGGAACTGTTTATAGATTGGCTCCATGAATCCGTCCGGCCCTGGGGCTTTGTTTGCTTTCAGAGAGTCTATTGCCATACCTACTTCCGCACTGGTTATTTTTTGCTCTAGCGCCTCTCTCTGTTCGTTGCTAAGTTTGGGCAGGTCTAGTTTGTCTAGCAGGCTTGCCCCACCGTCCGCTCCTAGTGATGAGTCTGCTGTGTACAGTTCCTTGTAGAAAACCCTGAACGTTTCAAGGATTTGCTTGTTTACCGTGTGTGTTTTGTTATTTTTGTCCGTAATTGCTGCAACCGAGTGCTGCCTTTGTTTGGCTTTTAGGTACCCTGCTAGAGCTCTTCCTGCTTTGTTTGCTGAGCATAGGTTTATGGATCTGTATTTGTTCATCCATGTGGATGCTCTCTTACTTAGTATCCTGTTCAGTTCGTACTTCTTCTTTGTGAGTGTCGTTAGAGTATTCCTATCTGACAAATTTGCGGTGTGGTTCCTTTCTAGTTCTTTTATCTGCCCTTCCAGTTCTATAATTTTTTTGTTCCTGCCTCTGTTCATCCTTGCCTTGATGCTCAGGAGTTTCCCCCTTATTGTGGCTTTAAGTGCTTCCCACAGGGTGGTGACTTCGGTGTCTTTTGTGTCATTGAATGTTAGGTATTCTTTAATAGCCTCTTCTATTTCGGTGACGTTTGTGGGGTTTTCTAGTATGTCGCTGTTGAGGCGCCACCTACGGCTTGATGTTTCATTGTGTTTCCCGCTTATGGAGAGGGAGATGTGAGTGTGATCTGAAATTGTTATGGGGCCTATTTCTGTTGTGTCTGTCAGGTGTGTGTGTGTGGCTGACATGAGTATATAGTCTATTCTGCTATATGAGTTGTGTGGGTTCGAGTAGAAAGTGCATTCTCTGGCGCTGGGGTGTTGTAATCTCCACGGGTCTGACAGTGCTAGTTTGGCGCATAGGTTTTTGAGTATGTTCTGTTCTTGTGTTGTATGGCTCGGTCTGTGTGGGTGTCTGTCTGTGGCGTTGTCCATAGCTAGGTTCATGTCCCCAGCTGTGATTAACAGTTCCTCCAGTGGAATGTTGCTGAGCTCGCTTTCTATCTCTTCCCAGAATTTTTTGTCTGTAGAGTTCGGTCCATAGATGTTTGCTATGTGCATTGTCTCCTCCCCTCTTTTGATGCATGTGAGTAGCCTTCTGCCGTTTGTGTCAGCTTGGTGGTTGTGGACCCTAAACTTTGCTCTCTTGCTAATGATAGTGATCGCTCCCCCCTTCTTATTCACGGCTGGTGAGCATGCTACCTCGCTTATCCAGTTTGCCTTGAGCCGGTTTGCGTCCTCTGTGGAGACTCTGGTCTCTTAAATATGGGAGTGCAGTTGTCGGATTGGTCTAATCCTAGATCAGAGGACCTAAAAATTTGTGTGGCTAAGAATGAAAGGCTAGTTTCATACAAAAATCCTCCCCTTAAGCAGACAGTGAAGGATGATCAATCTAAATGGAGTTGGTTACCTGGAGTTCTAGCGAGTAGATCTGTTCCCGGTTTTAAACATCATTCCAATTTTTAACAGAGAGCTGAAATTTATTTCATGGAACACTGCTGGATTCAAGGATTATAAGGAGAAATTGGGTTTCCTACATTCTCAAAAGGCTGACATAATCTGTTTGCAGGAATCATGGGTCGAAGGAAGATTAGCTTTGGAAAAAGATTTCTTTGTTTTGGATTGCAGTGCAACCAGTACTAGAAGAGGCCATGCTAAGGGAGGGTTAGCATGCCTGTTATCTAACAGATTGCATTGGAACTATTCATATTACTTAGATCCAGGAAAACTGTTTCAAGCAATAACGCTAAAAGATGTTTTTGAGGATTGCCCTAATAGATTGTTGATTGTGGTAAACATTTATATTCCTCCCAATTGTAGTTTTAATGCTGGTCTAAAAACTCTGTTTACTTTTTTAACTAAAGCGTTTGATATCTCCCCTACTCCGCATGTGTTAATGTTTGGGGACCTAAATTGTAATATATCTAACTGTGGGTTGGAGTTGTTTAGAAATATTTTATTGGAAGAGTCTTTGAATATACCATCAGCCCAGTTTCCCTCCAAAATCAAAATTAACAAAAGAGGTAAAATTATATTAGAGGGTCTACTTAATGTTGAATGCTTAATAGTAAATGGGAGGCTTCCATCCGACATCCCGGCAGCTTATACTCGTAAATCTGAAAAGGGAAAATCTATTATTGATTTTATCATGGTAGACTATGCCGGTTTTCACCTATTGAAGGATATGAAGGTCATTGAGACTAATCTTAGTGACCATAATGTGTTGACGCTTTCTGTATCTGTTAAGCTTCAAAAAGCGGATCCGTGGAGTCTGGATACAGATTCTGTGAATTTTGACTCCAGCTCAGGGAAATGTTTTTGGAACCCTTGTATTGTTGGAAATCTGATGCCTCTTTTGTATTTTACTGTTGAGAATTTACCCCTCTGGGAAGGGAGAGTGCTGTTATGTTTTAATAATTTTTTAGATTCTGTAACGGCTAGTGCAAAAAAGAAACCAGGTCTGAAACAATCCCTTGTGGTCCCTCATCCACTAAGGGCTTTAAATAGAGAAATAAACAAAGTTGTAAGGGGGCAATTTTTATTCTTTACCGAAGAAGCTAAGTCTAAGTTGCTTCTCTTAAAAAGAAGGAGAGTTAGGCTCAAGGCCCGCTTAAAACGGTCTAAGGAAGATGCCCTCTGGATCCAACTGAGGGAAGCTTCTTATAATGGCCAAGCCAAGACATTCTGGTCCCTAATTGGCAAAGGTTGTGGTACCAGAGCCAGTCCTACGCCTATTGCCATTGAGGAACAGGTGTGGGTTAATTATATTGAGAAGTTGTACAGTAGCAATAATTTTCATGTTTTTAATGTTGAATTGGATAATGTCTCACGTATACCTGACTGTCCCACAGAAAAGGAAATTGAATGTGCCATTAAGAATATGCGCTCCTCTGGTGCGATGGGTCCTGATAAAATCCCAATTTTAGTATTAAAAAACCAGAGTGAACTTTGGAGTAAAATACTCTTCCCAGTGTTTAAATTTTGTTTTCTAGCGGAACAGTCCCCCCCTCCTGGAAAGGAAGTATTATTGTCCCTTTATATAAAAAAGGGGCACGAGATCTACCACAAAACTATCGTCAAATAGCTTTGCTTGATGCGATTGGTAAGGTCTTTGCAAAATGTGTGCTTACTTTAATGAATCAATGGGTATTTGAACATAAAATCCTTCCCATGGAGCAAACAGGTTTCAGACAAAATCACGGAACTCTTGACAACCTGACTGCATTACAAGTTATCAATGAAAAATATGTGAAAGTCCGTGGTGGTCAGGTATATGGCGCCTTTATTGATTTCTCCACCGCCTTTGATAAGGTAGATAGAATTTTGCTTTGGAGAAAGTTAGTTAACTTGGGTATGCCTTCATTCCTTATTAAGTTAATTCGCGCCCTTTATTCTGACACTTGGTGCAGAGTTCTACTTGGAGGTGAACGTGGTGTATCTAAATTAATTCCCACCTCCAACGGGTTGAAGCAAGGTTGCCTTTTGGCTCCATTGCTTTTTTCCTTATATACAGTTGATCTACCCGTTACTCTCTCTGCTTGCGCCGGTATTGCCCCGTATTTGGGTGGAGCTCCAATTGCATGCCTTATGTATGCAGATGACATCTTGATTTTGGATCTCACCCCAAAGGGCTTGAACAATCGGCTGCATGCATTGTCTGAATATGCTGAAAGCCACTTCTTATCTATAAACACGGCAAAAAGCAAAGTTATTTGTTTTTCTGGTAGAAAGAAGCCTAAATGCCTTAACTATCCATGGGTTGTGGGGGGGAAAAAACTGGAATGTGTGAAATCTTATACCTTCCTAGGTAAAATTGTCACTTATAATTTAAGTGACAAACTACACATTGACAATAACTCTTGTAAGGCTATTTCGCAGGGAAAGAGCTTAGTTTCCCTATATAAAGCCACAGGTAGAAGGCATTTTTCTATTCTCTTAGATGTTTTTAGAGCGAAAGTTCCTGCCTCCCTGTTATACGGTATTGAGTTAGTTGATCTAAAAAAGTGGAGTTTTTTAAACTCTGCGGAAGGGAAAATTTTACGTAGTTTAATGTCTGTAGGTACTGCAAATTCAACTGCCTCCTTGAGACAGGAGCTGGGTTTACGTAGCAGCTGGGTCCAAGGTTTGGCAAGTATCATACGTTGGGTAGTAGCTTTATCTAAAGGTGAACCTAATACTTTACGAGTTCTTATAAAAAATGAATTATTAGGATCTCTTAATGACTTCTCACTGATTGTAAAAAACTTCAGATTTGCCGTGTTAAAATTGAAATTGGATGAGGAGACTTTATTTCTATTGTCCTCTCTCCAATTAAAAACGGTTCTGAAGTCAGCCTCCTGGGAATTGGGGTTTTGTCAGGATAGAGACCTCTGTCTAGCAAAAAAAGGTTGTACGCCTGTTATTGAATCTTATACCCTGCGGAAAGCTCAACCATATATGTATTGGAATATCTCCCATGGCGCCAGGCGCCTTGTGTATTTATTAAGACACAATTTGCTTCCGCTGAAAGTTCTACATGCCAGCTGGTTTGGTCATTCGGCACGCTGTGATCTTTGTCAATTGTATGATCAGGACTTAGATCACGTCATGTTTGTCTGTCCGACACTGATGCCTTGCAGGCGTAGATGGTTGAGACCAATTTGCCTACAACTCAACATATTATCTGCTTCTTTGTTTAAGGCTGCCTTGATTAACCCACCTAATGAAATGTTTGCTTTTAAACTGTACAACTTTTTTAAATGTTTTTTGGACTTGTATTAAGATGTCTCTTGTAATTTCGATGGAATAATATTTTAAGTATTTCTTGTTTGTATGTATATGCTGTTTTATGTGGACCTCATAAAGAGTTCCTTATCATAATAAAATAAAACTTGAAACTTGGACTCTGGTCTCTTGGAGGACGTGTATGTCTGCTTTTAGCTTATTTAAATATTCTAATGTCTTCCGTCTCTTGACGGGGTGGTTGAGGCCTTTGACGTTCAGGGATACGATCTTGATGTCTGCGGCTATTTGTGCTAGGCCCTGTGTGGCGGGTGTGGTCATGGTTCTGTGGGTACATCGCTGCTTTCTGAGCTGGTGCTTAGGTTGGTGCATCGCTCCCGGTGTGGGACCGCAGATGCTCCCTCCCATCTCGAGTAGTCGAGCCCCCCCCCGGGGTGTGGCTGGGATTGGAGATGTGTGTCGGGACAAGAAAAAGAAGGAAAAAGAGAATAGGTAACTCCACACGTATGTGATTGTCTGTGCTGCATGGCCTCCCCCCCGGCCCTTCCCCCCCACCCCGCCCCCCGTCAACGTATTGTAGACGTGCGACAGCAACGGTCCTCCGCCCCCCGGGGTTCTTTAGTCCCCCCGCCCCCTTATGCGCTGTGCGTTAGTTAAAAGGATATTCTTTACAGATCACTGGGGCCTGCCCATCAGTGGTTCCATCCTGAGAGTTGTATAATACTGTAGGTAGTAGTCTCTAGTTCAGTGTTCAAAGGATAATAAGGTAGTTCAGAGTACAGTGTTCGTTGAGGTGGATATGTTGTTAAGAGCATTGTGCCCTTGCGCTGCTGCAGAGAGGTTTGGTGCTGATCAGATCGCTGGTGTGTTGCATCTGCTGGTCTTGAGATAGGTATTTGTTTGTGATTGTTCATAGCGCCCCTGCGCTTGACGTATTGAGGTAGACATTGTTCGGGTATTCGGGTTTGTGTCTGAGTCTCTCATCGACGCCCTGCTTCCGCGCTTTCCCCAGTTTCCGGGCCATCTGATGATGCCCTTCTTTTTGCTGTGCCTGGGCTAGTTTGTTCCATCTCCTCCGGCTCCGGTCCATGGAGGTATCTGCGTAGCTCGGCAGGGTCGTCGAAAGTGCGAGTGCCTCTTCTGTCAGTTATCTTCATTTTTGCTGGCCCTGCAAAGCTGCACGTGATCTTGGCTTTCTTCAGTGTGTCTCTCAGTGCCAGGAAGCCTTTCCTGGTTTCTACCGTTCCTTTCGAGAAGTCTTGGGTGATAATTATTTTTTGACCATTCCATTTGAGTGTTTGGCCTTTCCTCGCAAAGGCGAAAATGGCGTCGGTGTGATTTGCTCGTAGGGGCTTGCAGATGATTGTTCTTGGTCCTTTCCTGTGCTGCTGCTTCATGGCCGGTACCCTGTATGCCTTATCTATCTCGAAAGCTCTTTCGAAATTGAGGCCTATCAGTTTTGGGATTAGGGTTTCAAGCAATGCTGCACACGACCCTGCGGCCTCTTCCTCATCTTCTGGCACCCCCAGGATCCTAATGTTCCCTTTCCTGTTTCTGTCCTCCCGTTCCGCGAGCATCCTCTGCATGTCAATAGTTATCTTGGAGATATAGCGTACGTCTCTGTCTGTGGTGACTGCTTTGTCCTCTATGTCACTTATTCTTCTCTCCGCCTCTCCTACTCTGCTGGCGATTCTGTTCTGGTCTGCACGTATTGCAGTGAGTTCTAGCTGGACGTTATCCATAGAGTTCTTGGTGGCCTTGGCCAGGTTGTTGGCTTCCGTTATTTTTTTGAGGAGCATGTCCATTGCTGCATCAGTATTGTGGTTGGTCTTTGTTTTGATTGGCGAGTCTACCAGGTCTTTCCTTATTTTTTTGTTGTCGCTGACCACTTTGTCTTCTCTGCCCTGCATCCTGCCAAATCCTCTTCTTTCCAGGTAGATGGATAGCCTGTCCTTCTTTTGTTGGTCTACCTGTTGGCTTCCTTGTTGTGGGTTGGTTTTTGTAGGTCTTATATCTTTGTCTTTTGTGCTGCCCCCAAAGGCGAACCTGCTTGGCCACCTCACTGTCCTTGTTCTTGTTTTCCCGGACGCCAGGACTTCTGCTGCTCGCAGCTGTGTTGGGTGGGAGAGAGGCTGATATGCCTGGCACCCTGCTTCTTGGTTTTGGGAATGGCTGTGTGTTTGCCGCCGCTGGGTGTATGTGGATGCCTTGCCACACGCTCTTTTATCGTTTGTTTTGTTTGTTGTTTGTAGCTTGGTGCTCTGTCTTTCCGCCTGTTCGCTATTTGCGCCACTCCTGCTTCACGTATATGGCCGCCACCGGCTTACTTGCTTGGTGCTTGGTTGTTTGTTCGGAATGCTGCTTCTTCGGGTATGCCCTCTCCGAGCGTACTTCCTTTTGTGCTGTTGTGCTGTATGTGCGATTCGCCTTCTGCTTCCTGGCTCCTGGTTCCTTATAGCTCTGTTTTTCGTCTTGGCCTCTCCTAAGATGGCCTCCGGTGATGACGACGAACTTCGTAGTGGCGCTCGTGTGCCTATTAGTTTTATTCACTTTGGTTGCGTAGATAGGCACCGTGGGGGGGCCTAGTTTATGCAAAGCGCCCCTTCCTTCTTTGCGGTCTCCCCCTGTGTACTTGTGCCGCCGTGTGCCCCACTTAAGATGGCCGCCGCCATCTTTTCCGCTTATTTCCGGTTTGTGGGTGTGGGTTCGGGTCTAGAACCTCTTCCAGGGTCTAACGTTCGCTGGTATACCCAAAACGAGGGATTTGGCCCTGCGTATCTGCGCTTTTGTTTGGTTTCGCTCTCAGTCCCTTTGTTCGCTCCGTCTGTCGTCACCTTGTGAGCTCGTTTTACCCCACTAAAGATGGCCGTCGTCCTTGTACGCGTGTTTCCGGTGTATGGGCGCGGGTCTTGAGCCTCTTTCGGGGTCTAGCATTTGCCGGTGTTCCGGTGTTCCCAAAACGGGGGCTTTGGCACTGCGTACCTGCGCTTTTGTTTTGTCTCGCTATCTGACCCTTTTCCCGCTTCGTCTGCTACTCCTGTTGGTGTGCAGCAGCTAAGATGGCCGCCTCCCGGGCTGGTAAGATTCGGTTTTGCTTTCTCCTGTGGCGGAGTTTTTTAATTTTGCTTGCTTTGCTTGCCTCCGGGGATGTAGCTTTTCAGGATTTCAGCATTACCTCCGCTCTTGCTTCCAGCGTCGGTGGATTCAGCCAGTGTCTGGTGTCGGTGTCGCGGTGGCTGGCCTTGTTTCCTTCTCTCCTTCTCAGTGCTCCGCCATCTTGGTCCGCCTTCCTCCTTAGTTGCCTCTGAGAGATCCTTACGTTTCCTTCTCCTTACTGTTGCTGCAATGGCGCAAGATCTTACTGCCTTCTGCCCCTATGTTCCCACACCTTCCAATCTGCTTCGCGTGGGGATTGGGGCTGTTTTCGCTGTGTTGCTCGCCGTTTTCCTCCCGGGGTTACGGAGCTCTGGAACTTAGGCAACCGCCTGCCTTGCCATCCAAGCCACGCCCCCGTTGGCTTCATTTTTAAGCACTGTTTGTAAGTGATCCGGGAGTGAATGAGTATGCATTGGCACAAACTAAATTAATGAAAGTCGGTTTTTTCGAGGTCTGTCATGGCGTCCTAGTACTTTTTATTAAAATAAATACACGCCTCATTTATTTTATTAGAGGGTTGGTGATTGCACACATTGTTCCCTGTGTTGGGCTGGCTCATTGTTCCATCGACCTCCGGATCTCAAAGCTGCTGTGCTGCTTTGCCTCGCTCAAGCAGGACAGAAGGATTTAATGTTGGGTAGGTCAACATCTGTTTAGCCCATCACTCAGATGCCCAGATCACTAGCCCCTGCCCCTATGTACTTTTAGTGATAAAAACGCCTGTAAATGAATTCAATGTAATCCTTGAGCAAGTAATGGTTGGTGCAAATATTTAGTCCTATGTCTATGTTTGTGGCCGTCCCAAGTTTTCATTCTGAAAATCTGGTTGTCCATTGTAAGACCCACCTTGAACTGCTATTGGCTAGGGAAACCACCATCACCAATCGTTCAAATTCTTTCAAATTAATTTGATACTAGTCTCTTGTGTAAATTCCAGCCGCTCATACCATGTGCATTGTATTGTATTGTAATTGCATTTATATAGTGCTTACTACCCCTGACGAGGTGTCAAATCGCTTTTTCGGCTAGTAGCACGCTACCCCGGGACCCATAAAGGCTTAGGGCCTTATTTATGAAGGCCTTGCGCCGCCGGTGCGTCACTTTTAACATGGGAAAAAGTGACGCATCGGTGGCGCAAGGCTTTCATAAATAAGGCCCTTAGTGTTGAATTAGTATAGTGAAATATGAAAGTAATTTGACTGATGGATATGTTAATCAGTTATTTAGATTCAGAAGGATGGCGGAGGGATAGAAGAGGGAAAAAGGTTTGCATTTATATAGAGCTTGTTATCCCCGATGGGGTGTTAAAGCGTTTTTTTTGGCGAGTAGCACGCTACTCCGGACCCCATTAAAGAATTAGTGTTGAATTAGTATAGTGAAATATGAATGTAATTTGAGTGGTGGATATTAGTCAGTTATTTGTATTGAGAAGGATAGCGGAGGGATAGGAGAGGGAAAAAAGGTCTGCATTTATATAGTGCTTGCTACACCTAATGAGGTGTTGAAGAGCTTTTTTTGGCGAGTAGCACCCTACTCTGCAACCTATAAAGGATTAGTGGTGAATTAGTATGCTGAAATATGAAATTTGAGAAGTGGACATGTTAGTCTGTTATTTTGATTGAAAAGGATAGTGGAGGGATAAAAGAGTGAAGGATTTGGACTTTTTTTTGGGGGGGGGTTCATAGCAGTAGTGGGAGGCTCGGGATAAGTAAAAAGGGATGTGGAGGGGAAGAGTCAGACGGAAGAGTTTAGAAAGGCTTGTTTTGGGTGTCACTTTTTGAAAATTCTTTCTTGCTAGGTCGAGCCTACCAAAAAGCACAAGCTATCCAGATAAAAAAGATCTATTGTACTATACCAATAACTTACAATAACGCATAGCCCATCCATTGCTAACATTTGGTTGACTTTATTTTTATTCTCATTAGCTTGCTTCATATCTGATTGTTTTCCTTGTCCCAGATTGCCTGTTTTGCATGTATCCTCCCTCTGGAGCATACCCTGCTTAGCATCTCACTGACTGACTGGCTTCCATCCTTCTGCTCCTCACTTTTAGGGAACTACCTTTTTTCTTTTTGTTTAAGCATGTGCATGTGTTTTCCAGCGGTCTCCTTCATCTTCGCCCCTCACCCTGTGTTATTCTCACTCACCGGTGTGCTTCTTCCTGCCGCCTCGGCCCTCCATGTTGCACTTTCCCCTTTGTGCTTTTCCCTCTCACCCCGTGTTTTTCTCTCTCCTGTGTGCTTGGACCCTCAGTGTTGCTACTTTCTAGTGTGCTTCATTTCCACTCCCCCCCCACCCCCCGACCCGTCGCCTGTAGTTTTATAGAACGTCCCCACTACTCATTGCTTTCCTTCACCCCATCCACTGTAGTGCCCTAAACTCCTCATGGATCTTTAAAAAAATATATTTTTGGAAGGCCTGGTAGCTATTTGCTGCAGGCTGCTCCCCAGTGCTTTAATAACTTACTATGTGGGGTCCACCATCTTGGATAAGTAAATAAAATACAATTAAAGAAAATGAAACGCCAGAGTCAGGACATGGGTGCATTATTGCATCTTTTATTTACAATCCACAATGCTGCACAGCACCAACAAAACCATTTTTCTTTTTTACAATGCTTAACAGCAATGGCAAAAGGCACTGGCAAAGCCAATAGGTCAACTAGGCAAGACCTATTGACTTTGGCAATGCTTGTTCGAATAAGGATGGCAGCAATGACGATTCGAAGGAATTGTGACATACAGCCTGATTCATGTAGGTAAATAGCACTCGCAAAGGGCCAGATTCTGAGAATCTGGCCCTTTGCGAGTGCGATTTTTGCATTTGGTATTCATGATACCAAATGCAAAAATCGCTATGTAAGAATTCGCATATTTGCGTGGAATGGCATTTAAGGAATCTCTAATAGAGATTCCTCAAATGCTATTCATGACACAAAACAAAATAGCAATTTTGGACTTTTGGGGCCGCTTTTTACCGACAGGTCAGACCTGTCGGTAAATAGCAAAAACTCAGAAAAATGCTTTTAAAAGCATTTTTCAAAGTTGCATGTAGCACACACACATGTCCTTTGGACATGTGTGTGCGCAACACCTGTCCAAAAGTGCATTTTAGGGGTGCTACAGGGCGTCCTTTGGACACCCCTGGCACCCTTAAAATCGCTATCTTAGTTGCGAGTAGCAATTTGCTACTCGCAAATCCCCATTCATTCCTATGGGCCTCTTGGCCCATAGGAATGAATGGGGAGTATTTGCGAGTAGCAAATTGCTACTCGCAAATAAAGAACATGTAGGAATCGCTATTTAAGTAGCAATTCCTACATGAATGCCGTTTTGCGTGTCCTCAATAGCGAATCGCTATGATTCGCTATTAGGGACACGCAAAACGGCATGTACATGAATCAGGCTGATAGTATTATTATGAGCCAAGCTCTGACTACTCTGCATTATTATTATTTTTATTATAAAGAATGCAGCCATTGTTTTCAAATAAAAAAGTCCTAGCACATCACCTGCTGATGGTGGGAATCTGGCCGGATCCGACATTTCGTTTGACTTTCATTTAAATTGCTCTCGAATGCACAAGGGCTGCCTGGCTGTAATATTTCTTTACAAGTTTACAGGTAAATAGGATGCCCTGGTGTGATTAATAAAGCAAGTATTCAGATATAACTAGCATTTCAGCTGATAACAACGAAAATGAACACATTCTACTGACAAAGATGCTCCATGTAATATTATGTAACACAATTTCCTTTGAGTATGATCTCAGCCAGATATTCTGAGGCTTATTGCCCATTGGCAAAGTACCCTGATGGGCATCATTTCCTTGCATCACTTCACTTCGGCGAATTATTTTCAGTATTCTGGATGGTTATTATTTTTCCTTGCAGAATATGCATGCCGAGTATTATATTTGATTTTTCTCAGTTTTTCAGCTAAACACATTTTCCATTAGTGCTCATTCTCTTGTCCTTGATCCAGCCTTCCGATGTGTGACACCATGCCTTTGACGGAGGTAAGTAAGGTTTTTGGAACTGCACCTCCCACACTATAGATCACTTCTTTATAAGGTCACTATACCGCTATATTATCAAATGGAAAGGTTTTAGTGAGTGACTCTATGGCTTATGAAGATCAAAATTATTTATGCACAAATATGGATGTTTCGGATATCATCGGGAGCAAATTCTAGTTCTATTACAAGTTTAATGTGGGGCGTGGGGGTCCCGAGTGGGCCTTGGTGGGGGCAAAGCCTGAAAATGGAAGCAGGACTTTCAGGCTGTCACCAGCAGAGGACTCAGACTGATGTTGCCACCCTTAGGTAATGGTTTGTGGCTACTGCCTTTATACATAATGAAGACGTGCATACCTGAAAAATCTCAGCATTTGACCATACCCCCTTAACCTTACTTACTAGTATTGCACACCAGGCAACTGACACAGTGCCAATGTGTGACACACAATATTGTCTCTCTTCACACGATCACTGGATGAAGAGTGTATATCAAACAGTGAGAAAGAACCAATTGAGCCGGGAACCCCAACCAGAGTTGCTAGCCATGCATGGAGACTCTGCACTTTTGAAATCTATTACGAATTTCACAACATCTGTGAGTGGCACTGGGAAGGCAGCTGCAGTAACCTCTAGTGTTTGTGGCAAAGTGTTGAAACTAAGGTCGGGGACAATCGGTATTTGCCCGGCGGTATCGCCTCTTTAACCCACGAAACATTAATCAATGAAGAGGCAGGCGCTGGAGACTGGAAGGCAGGAAACAAGGTTTTATTTTCTCCGGAGGAGAAACACATCAGTTGGACAGCAGGTATCGTTCTGAGGTGCTCTAACTCTTTCTGAGGCCTGGCCCCTTATATACAGGTTTTTGTGGCTTTATTACAGTTTACATATTCATGGCAATGCTTTGATGTACGGAAAGACATTCCCGGAATCTCCCCTTCGGGCCCGTTCCCACACACATTTACAGTAGAAGTCCCCACCCCGGTCACAACAGGTGATGGTTATCGCTCAGCTGGATATTCCGCCAATTCATGGAGTGTGGGGGGGTTCGATCGGATCTCGTGGGGTGGGGGCTCTGATCAACTCGGGGGTCCTTTGATGAGGGAAGCTTTCAACTGTACGGGGAAGGGCAAGGAATAGTATCGGCAGAGCTAGGTGTCGGCCTGGGAACAAGGAAGACAAAGGGGCACAGGAAAAAGGGGGTTTTTGCATCAAAGGGCCGGGGGCTATGAAAAGAATGAAGGGAGGAGTCGCGCTGGGAACAGGATGGGGCTTTGAGGCAGAGCTGCGCTGAAGAGGGGTTTATGACTCAAAGCATGTGCGAGCGAGGGGGGGGGGTTTGGTCGACGTGCAGGCTTTGGCGAGGGCGAAGGGCTATGTTGGGGGCCAGTGGCGTGCAAAAAGGGATGGTCCTGATCGAGGCACCAAAAAATGGCGGGCGCGCACGACAAAAGTGTGGCATCAGGGGAAAAGGCAAGATGGCGCAGATAATGTTTACCAAACCGAACTAATTTTCCACAGTCCTCCCTTTAACATATTCAAGACATCTTGCTGTTCTATTTCCTATTCAAGTCTATTATGGTGGGCATAAGAAAAAGCAGTAGGAACTCAGGTGAAGGAGTCGTAAACATTACATTTAAGATCTCTAGTTTTAGGAGGCGGGCCTATTGATAAACTTTGATAAACTTGTTAGCAGGAAAGTCATAGTAAGGTAATACAAAAAATGATTCTGTAACGAGCAGTGAGTACATGGCATACAGGTTATTATATACAGGCTCCGTACATATTTGGTTGGAGCATAATCAATACAATGGTGGCTGGGAGAGAAATGAGACGTAGCAGAAACGATGATTGAGGGTGTAAATGTTCGAAGTTAATGGGTTCTCAGTACTGTTTGTCGTCCTTTGTTGGCGCTGTGGAGCACCGGCGGTGGAGCTAAGGGTCCAGCTCTATTCTAGGTCCCGTGTTGCAGGGCACGACCATCTCCTCGCGTTTCTGGTCGAAAAGGTCTTTTTCACCCTGTGTCTTTCGGAGTAGATAGTCGAAAAGTTCAGATGGAAGAAGAGTGTAAAAATAGTCCATGGGGTAGGTCGGAGAAAAAGGGGGATGGAGCAAGGCCAGATCGGGAACAAACTAGGGGAACAAGAGATTTCAGGTAGGCGGGTTTATGACTGAGTTTAGGGAGCGGGGACCTTTCGGCACACATTTGAACATTGGACAGGGGCATCAGGCTAGCCCTCTCCTCTTGTTTTGTCGGAAATAGTGCCTCGTCCTGCAGCTCCGTTCTGTCGCGGTCTCGCCTTGGCCCATGTCGCAGACGTTCCATAGTCTGTAGTCAGGCCACGTGCTCCCACATCCGGTCCTTCTTTCCTCCGACAGCCGTACCCTTGAAGGAGTTTGAAAAGACAGTCTTTAGAGAATTGGCAGAGGAAGGTAATCACACAAGTCTATTTCTCTCCCAGCTCCAGGTGAATAAGAATAGAAACGTCCGTTATATTAGGGTTCACAACTGACATATAAATGATCAATGGTGGGCCTGCTGGATTTACTATGACTTTCCTTCACAACTATTTATTACAGTCACGACAGTTCATCTGATGGAGACCCACCTTCGTAATACAAGCCTGACAAAGCTATACCGTTCTCTAGGGGTTTATAAAAAAAGGGTGTTGTGAGCTATCAATATGGTACTAATAGGTATCTCGCTGAGGGACGAACATAGGCTAAACATCTTTCATTTTATCAATGCATCCTGCCTTTTAACTAAACATTTTCGCTTTCGACAAGGTTCATTGTAATGGTTTTCTTCGCTTCGGTCTAATCTTTAACTTTGTAAAACATCATTCTGGTTCCTATGCAGCCTTCCACGGCCTGATTACTAAATTAGAAAAGACAGGGGTCTCATGGGAAAATAACTAGGGACATAGAAAACGGTGGTGGGGGGGGCATCGTCTTACTTTGGGTTATAAGGGCATTATCGGCAGAAGGCCACAGTTCAGTTGGTGAGTGTTCAGTGACATTTCTCGAATTCCAAACTCTGAAATTTGCCTATCAAAAAAATCATTTCTCGGACCCACAGCTGGCCTGCGTTAGTCGCAAGTCGACCCATCTCTTACGATCGGGGGGTGAAGGATAGTTAAAAAAACTCTTATCGGGGGCAACTGAACGCAATACTGGGTGCGTCCTGGGAAGATGGGGAGGTTTCGATTACCTTTATGGTTTGGGTATTGCGACAATTCGGAACGGGGAAGGTCGCGTCATCTGAGGTATTTTATCTCATAATAGGAGCCGCTGACATGTAGTTCCCTCATTACGGGTCAGATTAGGGAACCTCAGTCGTCTTACCTGTCCTTTCCCTTATGGCCAATTCGCGGTTTCATCAAAATATTTTTCGGAAAGGAGAGGTAGTGACACAGCGTTAGGGTGATTGCATTAAAGACAAGTTTTAAGCCAATACTGGCGGTATCTGAAGCCAATTGGGAGGTGTGCTAGGGGTGGCGGTTTGCCAATTTAGGGGCTAGTCGTTCGGAAGAGTGAGAGTGTGGAGGAGAGAGAGTGAGAGAGAGAGAGAGAGAGAGAGAGAGAGAGAGAGAGAGAGAGAGAGAGAGAGAGAGGGAGAGAGATGTGCATCAATAGGCTAGATAGCACATGTGCAGCATAGGGAGCGGCCGTGTACTTAAGGTAGATTATTCGGCGCATTACTTGATACAAAACATCGCAGGTCCGTGTTAGTATTTTGAAAGCATGCGGTTCAGGACGGGCGAGCATTAGGTCGGGTACGGGGGACATGCGTTTGAGAAAAAGGAAAAGAGTACCACTGCGTCGCACTTTCTTGCATTCTTGGTCCTTCGACCAGTTGAGTCAACGCTTCCGTCACACACACACATTCTCTCATAGTTTCGAACATACGTGACATGGGTTCATTCATGCAGCATGGGTTAAGGGTGATCATTTTTCATCAGATCATACTAAATTTATGGGCTCGTTTGCTACGTGAGTAGTTTGTGGGCGTGCTTAGGCGCCACCTTGCAGCGTTAGTCCGCTTCGCGTATCAGACATGGCAAGGCTTCAGATCTTCGTCATACCTCGGTCGTGATTTCTGATGTAACCTGCAGGGGAAAAAAAAGAGGGGAGGGGAGGGGGACAACATTCGAGCATATCAAAAGCACGGGTACGAAAGTCCTTTACTTACCTCATACTCGTCTTATCCCCTCGGGATAGAATCCCTGGGGTTTTTGGTTTCTGGGGCCAAGGGGGGGGGAATGGGGGCAGTGCGATCCATAGGCTGTGAGTAGGGAAACGTTAAAGAATCAGAAGTACTTAGTGCGAGGTTTCCAGTTGGTAGGTGTATTTAGCTATTGGGGTCCTTAAACCTCTTTCACCGTTGTGATGGCCTAAGGTTTATCAGCTCTTCGGTCAACTCTGTTCCCTAGTATCTTTGAGTGTCGTATCTTTATAATATTTTATCATTTTACATCGTTTCATTTTACCCATCCTTTACATTACGCCATTTCGCTTTTACCCATCCCTAGAAGTCGGGGTCCTTCTCCATGCGCGAAAGTTCATGAGTCAGTCGCGTACCTTGAAGGCAGAGTATCGTGTCGCAGATCAGATCCTTCCTCCGGGGCTGGGCAACCATCTTCTAATAACCTTAAAGAGAGAGCAGAGTAGGGTGCACAGAAAAGAACTCTCCCGCCGATCCCATATTTTTAAATAAAGCATGCAATACCCGTTCATAATTTCGAAAACCTTTATTTTTGCAAAATCATAGTACGTGGACCTATGAGGGTGCAGTCGTATTTGGCCGGAAATGGCTAAAGTGCGTACAGTGGGGGGTGTTGTTTGCAGCAATAAAAACATTAGAAAGTTTTATCAATTCATTTGTAGCAAACTAAAACGTCTATCAATTGGCTGGGGGGGGTTCGGGGGCATTTATTTCATAATTTAGAAGCATAGTCAGACTAGTTGCAATCAGATTTCCTATATGCATACCGTGTGCGAGCGTCATAAGCGAGGTTATACATCAGCTATATATATAAAAAAATATAATACATTGTACATTTGTAATCATCATTTTTAACGAGATCCTTTTTACATGTTCGTCGAGTGGGCTCTCCTTTCTTCTTGTCAAGTGTACAAAGGGTCATATATGTCTCAGAACATCAAGTTTTGTATTAGTAAAAAGGAACACCACGAGGTGTTCGTAAGTTCCTATTGATACCGGCGCCATTTTGGGCGGGGCCGGGTCAGTCCGGAAGTAGCATCAGGAAAAAGTTTCCTACAACCGGCGGTTGGACCAGAGCCCTTTTCGGCAGTTCTAGAATTCATGCTAACAGAAGGAGTGGCAATGTCATGTTTATTTCGCTGGCGATCAAGGCAGTTGTCCCTTACCGGAAACCTGCAGGGGCCGAGGGCTCCGCCGGGTACCTTTGCAGACTCTTCAAGGCTGTGGAGATGTTGTCGGAGGTGGGGGCTCGTGCTCCGGTGGGCGAGCGACCGAGTTACATTGCTGTTCAAAGTTACTCTAGCGGCCGAGACCCGCCTTCCAGCGGGCCCAGACGCCATTTTGAGGCCCTGCAGCAGTCCCCTCTCGTCGAGTCTGCAAGAGTGGAAGAGACCTTTCTGAGGACAAATAGGGAATGGAACTTTGTGTTGTGGAAGCGGGACGTTCGGCTAGGGTGCAGCTGTGATGCCCCCACTTGGGGGGGCGAGGGAGACTCGTTCGCGCCGTCTCCTTCTCCCGGTGCACTCCAGGCCGCTCTCTTTCATGGGCATGCACGATGGTCTCTCCACACCCTGTGCTCCACAAGGCCCATGCCCAGTGCTACGGAGGTATGGCCACCTGCGGCGCACATTCGGTGCTGCGCAAGTATCGGTGCAGTCATTGCATATTCGGTGCTCCGAAAATATGGGCACCGTTGCACGTTCGGTGCTGCGCAAGTACTGGGGCACCACCGCCTGGCTGGGGGAGTTCGGCGTTGGGCCGGGGGCTGGGAGACCTCCTATCTATGGAGGTGGGAGAGGCTCGTCCGCGTCGCCTCTCCCTCCCAGCCCAACTTGGACAAATTTCTGCAGAGGTATGGACAGGACATCCCGCCGCCCAGAGCTGCTGCGGCTGTCATGGAGGGGAAAAGAAAGAGGTGTCTCGTTCTTCTCTGGACCGGGCTTCCTTAGGTTATCGGCTGCAGCCGGACTCAGTTGGCCCCGGTCCCTGGCCATTGGTGGCCGGACCGGGGGGGGGGGGACATGTGGCGGGACTGCCTGCAACTATCCAGGGCCGCTGTGGTTGGGCCGAGGAGGCATGTGGCGGGACTACCTGCAGCTACCCAGGGCCGCTGCGGCCGGACTCCACTGGCCCCTGCCTCTCCTCCGGCTCCCCCATATCTTAAGACTTCCTGACCAAGTGTTGGCAGCAGGGCCCGCCTTATATGGGTTGCCGCCAGTTGGGCGTAGCCGTAACCCTGCCCTACTTTGAAAGGTTCCAGAATGTGGGGGGGGGCGAATGTTCTGTTGACTTTCATTTTCTACAGTTTACCGCTCTTGTTTCTAGCGTTATTGTTCCTTGCTTGTTATGTTAATTAAAAGTTCGTTTTCATCAGTGGCTTACCGATTTCGTTTCACATTCCTTTCTTTCCAAGTTGTTTCAAGCTAAAATTTCTGTTAACAGAGTTTATGTAACACGGAAGCACGTGCAGAGGGATGACGCAGATTCATACATTACGTACACACAAACTCAGACGGGGAGACGGTAAAAGTATGACACACAAGACCCAAAGACAAACATAAAGCGGTGATTGGCCATAATTTTCTCTTTCTGTCTGTTGATTTAGAGCTAGATTGGGTTCCCGTCTTTAACATTGTCCGATCTATGAAAACTCGAACATGTCACTGAAATCGGTCTGGCGAAATCTGTGCCATCGGGCATAATCAAACGTGGTGGTTCTATCTGGCCTGACCATGTCAGTCTGATTCTTCTTTGTCTGGCGCTTTTTTTTCTTTCTTCCGGGCTGCTATTCCTGTCGGTCCTCTGTTCCTACTCTCGCTCAGTAAAGTCGGGCATTGTGCTTTCCAGTGTCCGACACGTCTACAAAAAGCGCATTGGTCTTGCCCTAAGTCTGGCCGTCCTGCGCGTAGTGTCGGGGGATAACTTTCGGGTCGTGGTGTCCAGGGGTTGTCCTGTCGATATATTTCTCTACCTGCTCTGTCCTCGTCTTTTTTCTGTCGTTGCATTGCCTCTTTGCGCCACATACCGAGACTGTCGAGCATAATAGGCTTTGTCTTATTATTACGAAGGGCTATTTCTAACGTTTCTATTTTATCAAGGTCGAAGGATCCTACCAGTGGCCACTGTTTGTCTTGACCTTCTTTGGTATACCTGTGCCACAATTTATTATATGCTATGGTAACTAATCCATAGTTTATGAACATGTCCTTATTAGGGGTGCCTTCCAGCGGAGCTAGATGATCCACCTCTAACAAACGGTCCGGGCTGAACCAATTATCAATCAGTGGGGAGAAGACAGACATGACGGCTCGCAACGAGGGACAAAAAGTCAGCACTGCCTATCTTATCACTGTGCGCAAAGACTAGACAGAATATTTCTATTCTACGTTGTTTGCAGGCAGTGAATACCTCATGAACCAATAAAGAACAACCAATAAAAATAAAATAAAAATAGAATAGAATAAAATGAAATCAGTGGGGAGAATAAGTAGGGCGCAAAAGTCTGCGTCCTCTACCCTTTCACTATCCGTAAAGAGGAATCTGTTATTTCCTGTTTGCAGACAGCGAATCTCCAGAAGACAATCCGTGAACAGTAGTTCGGGGTCAAAGAACCCAGTTAATCAGTGTGGGAGAGGGAATCTCCTGAAAACCGTTAATAAATAATAGAATCAGTGGGGGAGAAAAATAGGCACGACGGCTGCGTTACCTATCCTTCACTGTTTGCAAAAGGGAAAGAGCCTACTGTTTCTCCGTGTGCAGACAGTGAATCTCCAAATAAGTCAAGTAAAGAGTAATACTAGTATTTTCTGAACAATCAATACAATTATTTTGCAGTTTGTCGTGTTTACACGACCTTACCCGGACCGTATGGACAGTTTCTTGTCTTCCGAATCCAGCGCCCGTTCGTCCTCTTTTTCTCGTATTTCTCACAGCACTCCTAATGGTTCCCAGTCAGGACCGTAGATCACTCGAGAGAGGTCTGTTCGGAACTAGTGAAGTTCGGATGATCGGCTGCCAGACGAGGGTCTATTGGGCAAGAGCTCTCCCGATCGTTGCAGTCGTTCACTCTGTCGTCAGGACCTCTCCCACTGGATCCACGAGTCGCTGATGGGCCCCACGCTTGGGACGCCAATTGTTGAAACTAAGGTCGGGGACAATCGGTATTTGCCCGGCGGTATCGCCTCTTTAACCCACGAAACATTAATCAATGAAGAGGCAGGCGCTGGAGACTGGAAGGCAGGAAACAAGGTTTTATTTTCTCCGGAGGAGAAACACATCAGTTGGACAGCAGGTATCGTTCTGAGGCGCTCTAACTCTTTCTGAGGCCTGGCCCCTTATATACAGGTTTTTGTGGCTTTATTACAGTTTACATATTCATGGCAATGCTTTGATGTACGGAAAGACATTCCCGGAATCTCCCCTTCGGGCCCGTTCCCACACACATTTACAGTAGAAGTCCCCACCCCGGTCACAACAGGTGATGGTTATCGCGCAGCTGGATATTCCGCCAATTCATGGAGTGTGGGGGGGTTCGATCGGATCTCGTGGGGTGGGGGCTCTGATCAACTTGGGGGTCCTTTGATGAGGGAAGCTTTCAACTGTATGGGGAGGGGCAAGGAATAGTATCGGCAGAGCTAGGTGTCGGCCTGGGAACAAGGAAGACAAACGGGCACAGGAAAAAGGGGGTTTTTGCATCAAAGGGCCGGGGGCTATGAAAAGAATGAAGGGAGGAGTCGCGCTGGGAACAGGATGGGGCTTTGAGGCAGAGCTGCGCTGAAGAGGGGTTTATGACTCAAAGCATGTGCGAGCGAGGGGGGGGGGGTTTGGTCGACGTGCAGGCTTGGCGAGGGCGAAGGGCTATGTTGGGGGCCAGTGGCGTGCAAAAAGGGATGGTCCTGATCGAGGCACCAAAAAATGGCGGGCGCGCACGACAAAAGTGTGGCATCAGGGGAAAAGGCAAGATGGCGCAGATAATGTTTACCACACCGTACTAATTTTCCACAAAAGGGTTGGAGTTGCCTTCTCGTTTCAAAGCCCCACCCCTCCCATGTCCTGCCACACCAGCCGAGTCTGTGACAACCTGAAAACCCCACTTCTATTTGTAGACATTGCCCCCTCCAAGCCCCCCTTAATACCTTCCCTCCCTGACCGCCAAACCCCCTTCCCCCTTAAACCCTTCTCTCCCTGCCCCCTCCCACCAATACACACAGTGAAAAATGATTCCAGGATGGCAGGTGTAGTATTGGTACTGGAAAAGATTTTCTAAACCTCATTTTTGCAGCTGTTTAACACGAAAGGGGTTGGGGAGGAGGAAGAGAAAGGCAGAAACACAGTGACAAAGGGAGAAAGCATGGAGGCTTGACGTCGAATCAAGACTACGCTGCCTTGGTATTGGGCACCCCGACCTTTGATAGTGTCAATTGCAGGCATGTGGGCAACATTTTGGGCCCAGGGCTTATTGCTTTACAAATTAAGCACTGGACAAGCTTTTAGACAACAGAGTGATATTTCAAAGATGCAGTATGACTCAAGTGACACAGACCTGCAGACTTTGATTTTTTTTTTCATTTTAAGAAATTTTTATTTTGTTTTAAGAACATACAAGATAATTATAACAAGTCACATATATCAATCAAATAAGGTAATAAAGATGATATAAATGACTATGAAGAAGAAAACATTTAGGAATGAGAGGGGGGAAGGGAGAACGGAAATTAGAAAAGAAAGCTAGAAAGGAAAGAGAGAAGTAGGAAGAGAAGAGAAGGGAAAGGTAGAAAGAAAGAGAAGAGAAGAGGGTACAAGAATTAGACGGAGGAAAGAGAAGATAAATAGTTAGATAGGGGAAGCCAGAGAAGATCAGATTTAATTTTCAAGGGTATAGAAGAGGAAGAGGAGGCAATGGCAATTCGATGTTCATCACATATGAAATTCCACCAAGTGTGAACAGATAGTGTGGAGTTATCTTTCCAACAAGACAGAATAACTTTGAAAGCAAGAGCAATAAACAAGTCAAGTAATTTTGCACTGGATGGAAGAATATCAAGGCCATCGTAGTCAGAACCTAAAAATACAGTTGTAAACGATAATGGAACAGAAAAATGAAACATGCGCATGCAAATATTCCAAACAAGATTCCAAAAACGGAAAACTGAGGGGCAATCAAACAGTTGATGTTTGAGTGTACCAGTGTGCAAAACACAGGACCAGCAAAGATCATTGGAGGATGGAGAAAACTTAGCAATACTCACAGGAGTAATAATACCTCTATGGTAAATAAAAAATAACGATTGTGTAATACGAGCAGCAACTGAAATCTTAAACAATTTACTCCATAAACGGTCCCATACATCAACAGGTAGAGAAATAGATAAGTCAAGTTCCCATGCATTTTCAGTAATAGATTTAGGCCTAACCTGAGCATTTGACAATAATAATATATAAACTAGGGCAGCTTTAGGTTGTTGCAGGGAAAATAAGGGATACAAAGGGGAGGGATGAGATAAAGAAGGGAGAGTATCAAATGCAGGAAGGGTTAACAAGTGAGACGATAAAGCAGTAACAATAATATTGTATTCTTTGACGTAAGCTGCAGGAAGGTTAAACAAAACTTGCAGGTCCGAAAAAGGAGCAATGGAATTATTAGAGAAAAATTGGTGAACAAATACAACATTCTTTTCTTTCCAGTGCTTGTAGTAGAAAGATTTGCCCTTGTACTTAAGATGTCTATTATACCATACGCTAGATAACAAAAAACTTTGTAGAGAGGACAAGTCTTTGGCAAATGTATTATATAATAATACTTGGGAGTATTTTAATACAGGATGCTCAGTCAGGAAGGAACAATTGGATATAAAAACTATGTGTTGAAAAGGAAAATCCTTCAGGAACGAGCGCTCAAGTGTAATCCATTTAGGGACAGGAGTATCAGAGAAATCAAAAGCTAAGGAAAAGGATTGTTTAATAAGGAAGGCAGTGTGGTAAGTTTTAAAATCCGGGAATCGAACCCCACCTGTATTCTTAGGGCGTATCAATTTGGATATAGCTATGCGGGGATGCTTATTGTTCCATAAAAACTTTGAGCAAATGGAATTCAACTTAATAAAATACGAGTTCGGAATTTTCATGGGGAGCATGGAGACAGTGTACAGTACATGAGGCGTGATCATCATTTTGATGGTGTCTAATCTGCCCCACCATGATAAAAATAATGGGGACCACGTCTGAAGAAGAGACTCAATTTTCTTAGTGAGAGAGGCAAATGTGAGTTTAAGGGTATCGACAAGCGATGAGGAAAACCATATACCTAGATATTTGAGTTTGGAAGGACACCAAGCAAAATCAGTGGATGCAACCATGTAATGGAAACAGGAGGAGTTTAAGGGAAGGACCTCTGTTTTGGATAAATTAAGCTTATACCCAGAAACAGCGGAGTATAAACTAACTTCATTCAAAAATGGTGGGAGAGATGATTCTGGATTAGCCATATAGACCAAGATGTCATCCGCATAGGCAGAGATCTTCGTCTCGATGGCCGAGGATTCAAAACCCTCAATTAAAGGATTGGAGCGAATTTTTTCCAAAAAGGGCTCAAGGCAAAGAATAAACAGTAAGGGGGAGAGAGGACAACCTTGTCTTGTACCCCTGGATAAGGGAAAGAATTTGGAGAATTGATTATTTACAAAAATACTAGCCCGGGGAGCTGAATAAAGAAGTTTAACCAGGCAAATAAAAGAGGGTCCAAACCCAAACCATTTCAAGGTACGGAACATGAATTGCCAATTAATACGATCGAAGGCTTTCTCCGCATCCAATGACAAAGCTGCGAGGGGGGAACCATAATGTTTACCATGAGAAATAACATTTGCAAACATGCGAGCATTATCTGAAGCAAGCCTACCCTTTACAAATCCTACCTGGTCAGTTTTAATCAATAGGGGGATGATGGAGTCCAGTCGGGAAGCAAGGATTTTGGCAAAAATTTTACAGTCATAGTTTATCAGGGAAATGGGACGGAAATTCTTACAAAAGGAGTGGTCCTTGTCAGGTTTAGGAATGATGATGATGAGGGCATCTAAAAATGAACCGGAGGCCTTCGCATTTGCTATAAAAGAATTAAAGAGTTGGAGGAGATGGGGAACAAAAATGGAATGAAAGGTGGAATAAAATTCAATAGGTAGGCCATCAGGTCCTGGAGCCTTGGATTTTTTCAGGGAGTTGATAGCTTTAAGGATCTCCTGAGAGGAGATGTCCACCTCCAGTTGGGCAAATTCATCAGGGAGCGAAGGAGGAGGAGGGAGGTTACCAAAAAAAGAGGATAAGTCAAGTTCAGTAGGGTGAGTGTCATCCGTGTACGGGGATTGGTAATAATTATGGAAAACATCAGCAATGTCTGCATCAGATGAGACAAATTTGTTAGATGACTCATTAAGGATGGGACCAACAGATTTGCGTTCAGACTTGATTTTAAGATAATTCGCTAACATTTTGCCAGCCTTGTTCTGACCCCCATGAAATTTAGATTTAATTTTCAACAGGGTATTGCAGGCCTCAACAGTTGCAATTTTATTCAAGTCAGATTTAGCTTTAATCAGGTTAAGAAGGGCATTAGGGTCTTTAGAGGAAAAGTAAGAGTGTTCTAAATGTTTGATTGTGGTAAGTTGAGCAGTGTATTTAAGTCTATTGGTTTTCCTTTTCTTAGAAACATAAGAAATTGTAAAGGCTCGTAGTGCTGCTTTAAAAGCATCCCAATTGTTAGAAGTAGAGGTATCAGTCGGGACATTAAAAGTAAAAAACTCAGCTATAAACTTCTTAACCTCTTCAACAAAAACAGCATCAGACAAAAGAAAAGTATTAAATTTCCAGCGGCTAAAGGTAGAGGAGGTGAGGGCAAGATCAAGTGTGACATAAACGGGAGCATGATCTGAGAGAAAAATAGAGCCAATGTCAGACTTCTGAAGTGTAGGGAGAAGGGATTTACTGACAAGAACATAGTCAATCCTAGATCTGGTATGGTGGACATTAGAATAAAAGGTGTATTCAAGAGAATCAGGATTACAAGTTTTCCAGGCATCAAAAAGAGGTCTGGAAGTCACAGCCGATTGGAAACATTTATGCGTCTTATCAGGGTGAAATTTGCTCGTAGAGAGTCTGTCAGAGAAGGGGTCCAACCATTGGTTAAAATCACCAGCTATGACAATGTTAGGGCAATCAATGGAGGAAAGGAGAATTTTGATGGAGTTCCAAAATTGGGGATCAGGGCGAACCGGGCCATATACATTCAATAAGACCAAAGTTTTGTTTTGGATAACAACTGTGGCCATAATCCATCTACCTTCATCATCTGATTTTGTGGAGAGAATTTGGACATTTAAACCTTTATGAAATAAAATGGCGACACCACCTTTTTTTTCAATGGCAGGGGAAAAGACCACTTGTCCCACCCATTGCCTTTTTAGTTTAGAAGACTCAACATCAGAACAGTGAGTTTCTTGAAGAAATACAACTTGAGAATTTAGCTTGGATAAATGGGACAATACCTTTTGACGCTTGACGGGGTGACCCAAACCACGAACATTCCACGTTACAAAGTTACACATGAGGAGAGGATCGGGAAAGGGAAGACATCTGGAACCACCACACTGCAGGAGGACAACTACAATGGGAGATAATGGAAATAACAAGACTACAAATGAAACAAATGCCAAGTAAATGGAAACCAACATGAAAAAACAAACGTGAGCATAGCAAAGACAGCATGCCAACAAATACGGAAAAAGAAATAGAACAGAAACACAGAAAAAAAACTTGCGCCAAGATATAAAAGGAAGAGTTGAAAAAAAGAGAATAGAACCAGATAAAACTAAGAATGAAGAGGAGAAGAAAGGAAAGGAAGAAAGGAAGAGAACAAAGAGACAGATCAAGGCAAGAAAGCCAGATCTGAGAGGAGAAGAGAGACCAAGACATCGAGGACGAGGATACGCCGAAGGGAACACAAACCCCCACGGAGCAACAGGAGAGCAAGAGGGCAGAAAAAGAAGGCGAAAAACATAACCTCATGGAGAAAATGAAAACAGAAACAAAACATCAAGAAGCGAACACAATCGCACTAGGCGCATCAAGTGACAGCAAGACCAGCATGGATAAAACAGGATCAATCATTTGTGTCCATAGTAGGAGAAGATACACTTTGAAGATATTCACGTAGCTTCTGAGGATCATCGAAGGAACGGGTACGGCCATTATGAGTGATTTTACACAAACAAGGATGGAGTATGCCGTATTGGATGTGCATGTCCCGCATATGAGAACGAAGGTTCAAGAATTCCTTGCGACGAGCATTCGTTGCACTGGACAGGTCTTGAGAAATATAGATATTATGGCCAGACCATGTGAGGCGGCGTTTAAGTCTCGCAGCTTTAAGAACAGACATTAGCTCAGTAAATTCAAGGAAGAGAAGAATGATCCCACGAGGTTTGGATGGATTGGAGGTGGGACGGCCAAGTCGGGTTTGCTCTTTGGATATTAAGAGGGTATGACGCAGGTTGGAGCTCAAGAAGGTCCTGAAGAAACTTGCGAATAAAAGATATCATGTCCTGCCCCTCAAGATTCTCCGGAATTCCATAAACGCGTAGGTTATTCCTCCTGTTACGATTTTCAAGGTCCTCTGCGTGTATCTTCAGCTGTTGGATTTCCTTTCCCAAAAGGGGGATCTTGGTTGATAAGTCTTGAATGTTGCTGACGCGCTGCTCCAAGTCCGTAACCTTTTCCTCCATGACAACCCATCTGTCTTCAATTTGTTTGAGTTTTGCATTGGTAGCAGACATGAAGGGTTGAAGCCCACGAACCTCCTCTAAGATGGAGTCCAACACAGGGTTTGATTTTTGACCGCAGAACAATCTCACAGCTTACGCTAGTTTTTATACAGCAGAACTATATTTCAGGTTTCTCTGTCCTTACATGGTCAGGCCTCACAGAGGAGATCTAGATTATCCCTCAACTAACACAGAACAAGCTTTGACCTAAAACAGCATAGCTATCCCTCTCATGACAAAGACCGTAACAAGGTAAACCAAACATAGCAGTTCTTGCCTTATGCAAACTATTCCTTAGGTGATGCCAAATGTAAAAGTGTAGGCTTGAGACAGCAGAGCTATCTCTCAGACGCAATGATCTAACAGTCTATGTTTTTTAGATAACTGGGATATCTCTTTGGCTATAGTAGCCCTACTTCATGCTTCATTAAACAAGCACGAGCTGGGAACCCCTCACTTCATGCAAGGTCCCTGCCCCTCTGCTCAACTCTTCCCATTTTCTGACGAATGATGCTTCAAGGAAGTGTACCATATAATAATAATAATAATAATAATAATAATAATAATAATAATACAGGTTGTATAGCACTTCATAACACAGTTTTGAAAATAGCAGGTGTAACTGTTACCCTTGTTATTGGTAGTCAAGGTATTGGCCACAGAAGGATCAAAGGCCTACTTGGACTTACCAGGATTCAAACTTGTGACCTGGCTGTCACAAGACATTGCTGGGTATTCAGATTCCGCTTGAGTAACTTTGATTACTGGTAATAGTTTCACATACACACCAAGTCACTTTTTGTATTGTGCCTCAATTCCAAAGTTCTATACACAATCTCTTCGGCTGTCACCACTCATCTCTTTCTTTCTGACTCTCTTTCTCTAATGTTTTGCTGTCTTTCTCTCTGTATCTATTTCACAAATTGTCTCTTTGATTGCACCACTGTCTTAAATAAAAAGGGTTTCTCCACAACTGCACCCACTAAATATAACCCTGGTGTAAGCCTATTGGGCCAACAACGATCACAACAGTGTTAGGTCTATAGACTACTGCATACTTCAGGAATTTCACTTAGGGGCGGATTTACTAAGATTTTGCACCACGTTTGCATCTCAAAAGTGATGCAAATCGGTACAAAATCTGTTTGGTCGATTTTCTTCAAAGCGCTAAACTTGTTTAGCCAGTGCTCAACTTATTTAGCACTGGAAATAATGTGAAAGTACTGTGAAGCAGCGCATAGCGCTGCTTTGCATTGCTTGGTGCTATGGGGGCGTACCATGGGTGGTGCATGGGCCTTCCAATGCAACCACCCAAGGTTTCTGGCGCTAAACCCAACTTACTAAATAAAGTAGACAGGATTTAGCATCAGAAAATAGTGCACCCTTCAAGGAGGTGCTATAAAGGAGAAATGCTTTGTTTCTCCTTTATTTTCCGACTTCGCCAGTGTACTGCACTGTACAGCACACATACAAAGTGGAAAAATGGTCGAAATTAGTCTACGCATAGTATTTTGTACTGAAAAGGTTCCCTTCCAGTACAAAATCTATGCTTGACTCACAGAGACACCTGTACACTATGGTGCAAAACTGTCTCTGTGGCGCACAGCAGCTAGTTTCTGCACCAGCATTAGGGAGATGGGAGGAGAGTGCCATATTTCAGTAAATTTCATGCTCTCCTGGTCTCTCCTCACACAGCACAGCATTTGCAGCTGCTGCACTGCGTGAGAAATTGGTAAATCTGGCCCTTAGTTTTATTCTCCTGCCCCATGTAAAGTATTCTATTTATTGTAAGGCATTACAATCAGTGTTACTAACCTTATATGCATAGTTATTAAGCTCTTTGTGAATAATGGAACAGGTCCGTCTAGAAAAGAGGTTTAGGCCTTACAAGGGGCACAGAGAGCACTATTAAAAACTCATAACATAACGTAACATAGCATGCACGGCCTGCCTCGTTAAGTACCGTGTGTGCGCGCACACACACACAAAGCCACAGAATTGCATGCCCATATAGATACAATACTCTAATTGTCCTGATCCCTCAATGTAGTAGACTGCCAGCGGCATAGCTGGTTTTCTGTTCAGTGGTTGAAGTGGGCTGGATCGGCAGTACACGGCGTGCCCCTACTTCTTTAATTCAATAGATTCCGTTCCTCTATTTTTGCATTTTAAGCATGCGTCCCAGGACGGCAGAAATAGCACCGGCCTACAGATGAGGCTCGGCCTTCATGGCCGTTCGGGGACGGACGATGTGGGCAGAGAAGGAAAAGGACTCTGTCTTTTCCTTCTTGCCAAAAGAAGACAAAGACAGTGTCCATTTCTGCTCTGCTGCTGGCTGCTGCCGACCTCTCTTTCTTCCTCTTATTCTCTCTCTTTCTGTTTAGCTCCTACTCACTGAAAACTGTGACTTCAAGAAACTGTTCTCCTCCTCTCTTTCTTCCTTTCGTTTATTTGTTCCCCTGTGAAATGAATCCAAAAAAGAAAAACACTTTTGCTGGAAATGTCTTTTTCTGACATTTTATATTCCAAAGCGCAGCCTCTGAAATAAAAGGTTCAAAATATTGAAAATAAATGAATAACTAAATAAAGCAAGACAGAGTGGTCACAAAGTGGCCAGATTGATTGTATTCACACCCAAACACATCAACATCACTTTACAGAGTTTGCCCGTGAAGTGCTACTTTTGTTGTCTTGTCTTTCTTTGAACAGCATTGTTTACCCGGGTAGAAAAGTGTACCAATCCTGGAGGTACTGCAATGCCTAATTGATGGGTGGATTGGAAAACAAAATATGTACAGTCGCTCGGTGTTCACGGATGCAGTCTTTTTACCATACAGCTTATGTTTTGTAAGAATATAAGCAATTGACATTGAGATTGGTCCCTTCCGAGCCCTGTAGTCGTGTCCTTAACTTTCCGTCAAAAGCACTCACTGATTTCCAAATAGTGAGTGTAAAAGCGTTAAGCTAACCATGTTGTTACTGCTTACATCTCACTTGCTTTACTTAATCTGGCATTCCCTATGTGTGTTTGCATTTTCCAGGATGTTGTTACTTGTCTAGTGTGTAATTTGAATTGAGTAGCATCCAGGTGTTTATAGCAGGGCACAATTGGGTTGTAGTTGAAGGCAGTGTGAGTTTATCTCAATGGGGCAGGATGGTGTTCAGTGGGGGAGAGGATGTGGCACTATGGCTGGGCTGCCGAATTTGGAACTGGGGAACCACGTCCAGCCTTTATAGCCAGTAACCCAGACCACTCGCCTGAGAGAACACATTCCAATGCTAAACCCTAGCAGGCCCCGCAAGACCTTAGAAGTGCTGGTGTCTTAACACCAGCAGGTGGACCCTTACGGTGGCAAGTGTGGGTTAACCTTGAAGGCTTGTCCACCACAATCCATACTGAAGTTCACCTCCAGTCTTGCGGGCAGGCCTATGAAGCAGTGCACCCTAGAGCAACAATGACTATGTCACTGAGGTTACAGGACACTTTAGAAGACCCGTCTCTAGGGTGGTGCGACTGGTGTGACTGCACGGGCATGGACTTTGGGTGGGACGTCGTGTTTGCAGCATATTATGGTTTTCAAAGCGCTTGCTGCCTCCTTCCTGGGCGCCAGGAATTTTTGGCAACAATAAAAATGTCATGAGAACTCTGGTGATTACTGTTCTTCCTAGAGAGAGATCAGAGTTTTGTCCAGTGGAAATTTTGACTCATGGAAAGGTAGCGTAGAGGGTTAATGTGCCTGCTGCAAAACATGCACCATGCAGATCATAAAGTGCATATAATGTAAATAGGTCAGTGAGTTACTGCTTTTGTCAGAGAGATCCTTTTGTTACTTGCAGTTTATAAGTTACAATCCTAACATAGAACAGTGAGCTATTAACTGTCATCTAAGAGCTGCATGCAAACTACAAGGTATAAATTAGAGTGTTAAGGTCTTTTCCCCCAGACTTTCATTATCCTAATGTTGCTAAAAGTTTTCATTTAGATAAAAATCAATTCCGATTATTAAAGCGAACCCCGAACCATGGTATTAGGTTTTAAATTCTGAGTTTGTGTTTCTCCAGACCAATCACTATTAAACTATACTGCCTACTAGTATGGTTGGCATGTAACTCCTACAACTTGTAGTCCTTAGTCTTATGTCACATTTCCAATACAGTGATTTACACATGTATAATTGATTGTCTCTGTGTGAGGTGTGTGATGTAAAGTGCTCTGACAACATACACTGGTATGAGTGACGCTGTAAATCCAAATTAAATGCATCTGAGAGAAATTGGAGTTATGGAGACTTGAGTGGCACTGTTAAAGGGTGGGGGTGAGGGAATCCGTAGCGGAAGTGGTCATTGGCGGGAGCCAACAAATATGTTTGAACATGGAGCCACCCGCGCTAAAGCCGGCCCTGCCTTTGAGGCCAGTCCACCTCACCCATTGGCACCTTCATTTGCCTTGTTTCCGCAGTAGTGGCTGCAACTCACAAGGGATCAGTAATGCAGGATTTGCAACCACAACAACCTACATTTGCAAACTTCACAGTCTCTCTGCTTAATGCACAAGCACTTTTAACATGTGCTGCCTGCTTTGGGGCCACTTGAATAATGCAGCAAAGGAGGACAAAATAATGCAGCAGTATTGACTAAATTATGCAGCAAAAAAAAGGCTGCAGCGTAATGCAGTATATTTTCTGATACTTTATTATTTTGACATTTTTACACATGCTAAAAGTCTCTGGAAAGATTTTGCCTAATTAGTACCAGTATAACATACAAATGCAGCATTGAGAAAAGTGATCAGTCAACCAGTGCAAAGTGCCGTCCACCTCGCAGCACACAAGTCAGATTTTTTTGTAACTTTTGATCTGTTTGAGCGACAAAAAATGTATTTGTTAAAATTGTCAGATTATGCAGCAGGTGTTGTATTATGTGGCAAATATGGTAGAACCACAATTATATAGAAAATATTTGCATACAGGATATTTTGCCTATGTTTGACGTGCTGGTGTGGAAAAAGGATAGGAGAAGTGCTAGTGACAGAAACTCCACGGCTCGTAGACAAATGGCTTGCGCTACCACCTTTAAGCGTATTTGGGACATTCTGTCATTAGAAACATATCCCACTTTGTGAATGTATTTTAATGTCAATAACTCATATTAAACGTTACATAATCATGTGTATCCACTGGTTGAATTAAATAAATAACATAATAATCTGTAACTGGTCAGTGGAAATGCCAAACAAATACAAAAAATTTAGATGTTTTGCACATTCTGCCCACACCTCTGACTCCGCCCACTGAACCAATCCTCTGGTTATTCCCTCCAGCTTATTCTCCACCCACAGTTCCCCTGTTTTTCCCCTCACTTCGACCACTGGTTGTGTTTGACCCTCCAGTCCATGTTTATTTGTTGGCTTCACCCCTGCGGCTGAATCACCTGAAAAGCATCTTTTGGCACACCCAATAAACCATGACACTGGTATCATGTGGAGGTAGGGTGACCAGATTCTCAAAACAAAAAACGGGGACAGGTCATAGACATAGAAGTAGGACTACGTTTTTCAGTAACCATCAACATAATTAATTAGCTGTCAGACATAGAAAAATGACTACGACAGCTCCCTCCACAGACAGAGATGATGAAGCATTACAGATAACAAATCCGAGGTCTTTTATTGGCACCCTTCTCCTTTATGCAGCAGCATTAGTACTTTTTATTACAGTTACACTTTTAAGTACTATAGCATATAGTTGCAAAAAAAGAGAGCACGGGTACGCATGCTCAACCGGAAAAATGAAAAACAGGGACATTTCTGTGTTTTACAGGGATACTGTTTGAAAACAGGGACATTTGAGTCACTTGGAGAAAAGTGTCGGGACACGGGGACAATTCTCCAAAAACGGGGACCGTCCTGGGAAAACGGGGACGTCTGGTCACCCTATGTGGAGGGCAACAACGTCATCTTTTTTTGGTGTTGCGCGAGCAGCAGTGCAAGTAAAGAGAAGGCGAGTGGTTCTTAGGAGGGTCAGGGTGGGGTTGTCAGAGTCCATTCACGTCTCTGGCTACCCGTCCTCACACTCCTTCACGTGATTCACACCGGACAAGCTGAAACACTCCATTACTGAGAGAACATGGCGGGAGGTGCTGGGGAAACTGTGTGTGTCTCTGAAACATAAATGCTTGAATCACTCGATTCTGGCTTCCATCAGAGCGACCTGCTAAGCCTACGGTAAACATGGCTCTAAATCGTTCAAACAGAATGTGTGCTAATTACATCACTGCACATTTATTGACAACTCTAAATTAATGCATCTGTTCGAGGTCAATGAAACAGAAATGATCACCAAAGATGTTTAAGGAGCGGTGGTGCTGGAAAAAGAAACTAAAACAGAGATTTTGTTGTGTCCCGAGTCAAGTGTGAGATTTTCCCCCAGGCCTGGCTTTTTTGGCTCACATCACTTTGCATCCAAGTGATTATAGTTTTACATTCCTCTTTTAAAGGTAGGAAAACAGAAGGTAGAATGTGTACATTACTTACTGGTAATCTTTATTACGACTATTACCATTCCCGGATCCATTACTTACTTCTATAGAGTGTGTCAGCTACTCGGATGCACCGCATCACCTAGGGAAAAACTAAAATACTTCCCTGCCCTCCTCCAATCATGGCTTGTGTTTTCATTTAAGTTCTGTGCAGGGGGCGCGGTGGACGTCTTGTGGAGTAACACACATTCTCAGGAACTCACGCCTTGCCTTGACGTATCACAATTGAAATTTTGCCGTGAGTTTGTATCCTGTTGCTATCAGGAGTGAAGACCTGTATACGTTTTTTTTTTTAATTCTAAGTATTTTTTATTGAAAATATAATTTGCATATACAAAATAATGCAGTTTGACCCATTCACTTGGCTTTAGTGACAGTGGAGACAAAAAGAAAGAAAGAAGAAGAGAGGGAGGGGGGGCAGTTTATTGTTCCAGGTGAGCGTCTAGGGCTGACCACATACCCCTTCTTGCTGTATGGTTGGCTGGTTGATAGTTTGCTGCTATATTGTCCGCCCCTCTCAGGAAGGTTACCCAGTTGAACCAGCGTTTGAAGGAGGCTTTCCCCGTGTCCTTCCAGTTGCCTAAGACTGTTTTGGCAGCGGCAGTGAGCAGAACATCTACTAGGTCACTGTTTTCTTTCGAGTCGAGTGTTGTATCCAGGAAGGCCATGGTGATGCCTGGTAGGCCTCGTGTGGATTGGCTGCCTGTGAGTGCGTCTATAAAGTCATGGACCTTGCCCCAGAATGCCTTGACTTTAGGGCAGTCGTATAGAATGTGTGCTGGGTCTCCCCTTGCTTTCTGGCAGTTCCAGCAGGTGTCATTGTCCCTGGCTCCCACTGTCTCTAGTTTGGCTGGTGTCCAATGTAACCTGTGCAGCAGCCAGTATTTCGTTTGGGCAAGCTGGGGTGTTACTTTGTTTTTTGAGGCCGATGACCATAGATTAGCTTTTGCTGCTTCGGTAAGTGGATTACCTTATGTCCCCTCCCAAAATGCTAGCGTCTTGTTGTTGAGCGTTGTGGTGCGCGGGGTGATGAGTTTGTAGATGTGCGCTGTCTGGTGTCCCACTTTGTTTAGGTTCTGTGTGTACTGTAATATTGAGGGTTTTTGTTTCGATAGGTTGGCTCTGGTGATTGCTGCTTTGATGCTAAGAAAGGTGTAGAAGTCTCTGTTGTGCAGTTTGTGTGTCTCCTGCAGCGTCTCAAAAGTGAGTGGGTTGTTGTTAAGTTCTAGTTGTGCCGGTGTTGTGATCCCTTTGCTACACCACCCCTCATTCGTTAGTACGGCCCCTTTGTATGTTATTCTGGGGTTGTGCCACAAGGACTCCCACTTGGAGTGTTTGATGCTGACCTCCAGTTCTTTGTCTACCCTGAGAAGGGCTGTCTTGGTGTTCCTGATGATGGCGTTTTTTGCTTCTGAGTGTCTGCTGGCTGTTAGCGCCATCAGTGGGTTTGCCCCCCCCTAGGGTGTTCCTCTCCACATCCATCCATACTGGCGAATAGTCTGGTGTGGGGGAGATCCAGTGTATGCCTTGTTTCGCAAGGCAAGCCGTTTGGAATGCCTTATAATTAGTTAGGTTGAGCCCTCCCAGTTCTTTCTTCAGTCTTAGTTTTGAGAGGCTGATTCTGGCTCTTTTTCCCTCCCATAGGAATGTGTTGAGTGCTTTGTCTAACTTGCAGTGGAAATCCGCAGTTAGTGTAAGTGGTAGCATGCTCAGCAGGTAGTTTAACATAGGCGTGATCATCATTTTTATCGTCTCGACGCGACCCCACCAGCTTATGTATCTCGGACTCCACTCCTCCAGTTTGCCTTTCAGTTTTTTTAGCATTGCTTCCTCGTTGTTGTCTAGCGTTATCCTTAGGTCTCTGTCGAAGAGGAGGCCTAGGTATTCAACTAAACAGGATACTCAGCGAAAGAGCAGGCAACTGGATTAGCAAATACAAGTCAATCAACCTCTGCTCGGCAAACAAAGCAGGCAAAGCACTGGCAGGGTACCTCAAAGCCAAACAGAGGCAACACTCAGTCGTAGCAATCACAGACAATAGCGTCAGGACACACACGAACAACAGGGTAATCCTAGAAACCTTCAGGGCCTTCTATAAGGAACTATACACAGCAGACAACTCGCTAGCAGGTGACGGTGGCACCAGCATGCTAGACAAACTAGACCTGCCCAAGCTAATGGAAGAACAGAAAACAGCACAAGAACAGGACATATCCGGTGCAGAGGTGGAGATGGCAATAAAATCCTTAAAACAAAACAAGGCGCCAGGGCCGGATGGCTTTACGGCGACCTTCTACAAAAAGTTCCATCCCCTCCTAAAAGACACCATGGTCAGGGTCTTCCAAGCATGCGCCACCAGGGGACGCATGACTGATTCGATGGCAGAGGCAAACATCATCGTCATCCCCAAGGAGGGGAAAGATCCACAATATGCAAAGAACTACAGGCCTATCTCACTAATCAAAGTGGACTGTAAGATATACGCCAAAGTAATGGCATCAAGGCTAAACACTTACCTTCCCCATCTAATACACAGATCACAAGTAGGATACCTTAGGAACAGACTCTCACAAGACAACACCAGACTCCTCTGTCATCTCATAAACCGCACAGCCAACAGCACGGAAAAAGCAGTAATGATTGCACTAGACGCCGAAAAGGCTTTTGACAGAGTCTCATGGCCTTTCCTCAATGAATGCATGCGCAAGTTCGGCCTAGGGGACAAATATAGGGGGATGATCATGTCACTCTACCAAAACCCCCGTGCACGAGTGGTAGTCAACGCATCCACATCAGCAACGTTCACCCTAGAAAGAGGGACGAGGCAGGGATGCCCCCTCTCACCTGGACTATTCCTACTAGCCCTAGAACCACTCCTCCACATGATCAGGACCAACCCGCTAATGACTGGAGTTCGCGTAGGAGAGCAGGCGTTCAAGCTAGCAGCATACGCGGACGACATCCTTATTACCACCCACAACCCTGACTCGTCAATAGAAGCCTTAATGTCCACCATTGAGGAGCATGCCCACGTTTCGAGCTACAAACTGAACAGCGACAAATCGTAATGTAAACCGATGAACTGCCACACCACCAGGGAGGTGTTGGGCGAGTCAGGCCTGGCATGGCGAAGACCTGTATACGTTTTTGAGGGGCAATGGTACCTGGTGGAAGGCGGCCAACTAGAGCCAATTTCCGGGGGGGGGGGCCTGAAAAATATTTCGGGGGGGGGCTAATTCTTTCTTAGACAGAGTGGCTGTAAGAAGGGGTGAACACACAACAAAAGCCTCATTTACAAATAAAAGCTCATTTACAAGTAAATGGTCTTTTAAAGACCTGTTAAGTCCTCGGGTGCGGCTGCAATTAGATGCTCTTTTTGAAAAACAGGGGACCCCTACAAATACTAAGTTTGCTAGTCGTAGGGAAGAAAGAACATTTATGGAAAAAGAGAGAGAACGCTCTCACTAGCAAACAACCAATTGGCGACTGCCCAAATATTTATTTAGCATCAAGAGGACTGTATCTATTGAAAAAATAATTCAGTACGATGTATTAAAATTCACAAATTTTAATACATCGTACTGAATTATTTTTTCAATAGATACAGTCCTCTTGATGCTAAATAAATATTTGGGCAGTCGCCAATTGGTTGTTTGCTAGTGAGAGCGTTCTCTCTCTTTTTCCATAAATGCTATTAGATGCTCGCCAGCCCGTGAACCTGTCTTCACCCCCGGGCTGACACACACGACGGGGGGGGGTGGGAAGGGGGGGGGCTGAAGCCCCGTGAGCCCAATGGGTGTTGCGCGCCTGCCTGGTGGTACTGATTGTGAGGATGGACCTCACGTGAGGGGCTGAGCGTTGGGCCCAAGATGACAACAGCAGGACCTGTCTGGAGAAAACAGTGAAGTGCCACTAAGATTACAAGGCTGCAAGCTTGCACTGAGGGAAGTTGAGTAGAGTGATGGAGGAGACCTAGGGTCATATTAACAAGGGCAATGCGCCACTTTTTCAGACGCTCCAATGGCGCAATGCCCTGCTCCATAGTTACAAGGCGGCGCTAACCACTTTGTGTGGCTTAACACCGCCTTGCAAATATGGCCCTCCTCGCCACAGTCTATAGCAAAGGGGTTGCTGTGGGCGTTCCCAAGCAAAACCCATTACTTTTTAACACTGCCCCAGATTTACAAGGATCTGTAAATCTGAAGCAGTGCCAAAAACTAACGCCTTTGAAAAGGAGGCATTACAGTGGTGCAACAAGGAGAAATACTTTTATTTCTCCTCGTTTTTTGCTCATTCTATGTGTGCTGCATTTTGCAACACTCGTAGAAGGAGCAAAATGCACTTAATGATTGTTTTTGTTCAGGAAAATGTTTCTTTCTGCACAAACACAATCATCCCTGCAACGCAGGAACCCTTGCACCATGGTGGTGAAAGGGACAACACATGGGCGCGCCATATTCTTGTAAATACGGTACATCACTGCATTTTTCGAATGACGCAGTGCGGCACAGCTAAATTGCTTTCAGCTACGCTGCGCTATTTCATTGTAAATATGCCCCCTAGTTATAATTGGACTCTTATCCTGCCAGAAGGTACAATCACCATCGAGGAGTTGCGGGTGGGTGGCAGAGCCTGACTGGGACTAGACTTGACACTAAGATCGAACTACTGAAGCAGCTCTGGAAGTAGCACCAATACGAGAGCCTGGGAACAGGCACAAGTATCTACCGGGCCAGGGACCAAGTCATTGTCTGGAGTCAGCAGCCAAAAGGTAGGAAAACATAGCTAACTACCACCTTGTGAGCAGGCTTGTCGTGAGCACTTGCTGAGCAGTGTTAACACTATTCCTTATGCAATTTTGGGGCCCATAAAGCGCTATGTGATGAATCAAAGTTTGCAACTGAGGCTAGTCAACAAATCAATACATTTAAATAACGTGAACCACATTAGGCTTCACAAGAAAGTCAGAGAGTGGTTAAGTTTCCACGCCATAAACGATTATTAGTAGTCAATGAGGTTTAAAGACAAAATCATCACATTTGTAATTATCAGGGATCAATACATGAATGCATTAGTACATATAAAGTTAAAATCAATCAAAGTCATATGAGCAAGAGGACAACTCAGCATAGATTATCCAAAAAGGAAAATGTTTTATTCCTTATGCAATTTTGGGGCCCATGGGGGCGTGGCCAAGCAGCATGGCCGACAGGACGTGAGCTCCTCCAGCTCCGTCCCGAAGACCAGCATCATCCTGTCGCTGATCCTGCCCTGGCTCCCCTGGTCGCTGGACAGGCTTGTCGAGTGGAGCTGTGACCCCGCTGGGTCACTTGAGCCTAAAGAAACGGACCCACGACCGGCGCCCCGCTTCAAACGCTGACCAGAGTGCTCCTGAGGGCGGAGTCGGCGTGGTGAATCACGCTGCACCGGGGTCTGGGCCTGCGTGGTGAGGCCGGAATACGGGTGCGCTGCCCGGGGCTTCTGACCGGGACGAGCCCCCTGGTGCCCGCCGAGACCCTGCCTGTGTTCGGGGAGCGGCAGTGCTGTGACCCTGCTGCTGCGTGGGGCGGAGGAAGCCTGGACGGGGGCGCCGTCCATCCTAAATACCGGCCCTGGGTCGGAGCTCTGGACCCCCTCCCCCCTGTCTCTCCTACCGTTGCCGGGTGCCGCGATCCGGACCTGAGGTGGCGGCACACCTGGTGGGGGGAGGCTGCGAGCCCCACCTGCATTTGCCTTGATTTGCGGCGCTTGGTGACCGCCGGAGCCCCTGAGCGGCTGTGTGCCTGGCTGGACCCGACGTCGTTGCGGACCCTTGCACAGACTGGGGGCCTGCTTCCCTCCCCCTGCCAGGCCCCGACCTGTCTGCTCCTTTGGCTCCTCGCGGCCCTGCTGCCTCCGGGGGGGGACTCTAGGACAGCGTCGCTGGGCCCATTGTTGGACGGGGCCCATCCCCCCCCACACACCCGCCATCTTGGGGCCTGTGCCGAGCTGCCTCTGGGGAGTTTGCGGCGATTGGAGGCGAAGAACGCCCCTGTTCCTCTCGGCCCGGATCTGCGGGGCCTGGGGGATCCCCTGGTGGACTGCCAACTGTGAGTACTAGAGGTGAGGCGACGCTGCAGCCCGTGTTCCTACTGGCCTTGCCCATTGCTCCCTGGGTGGCATCCCATATCCTGACCCCCGTTGCGGGGCGGTGGCCGAGTGCTGCCCCTGCGTTGTTTGGCCTCCCGGCTCCATTGACCCACTGGTATCGTGTTGCCTGTGTGCTGCGGGAGACGTCTGCCATCCCTGACTTCGCCCGGTTCGGGGGGGGCCCTCCTTGCTCGGCTGGACTGGGAGCGCGCACTTTGGGCCAAACGGACTTGAGCTGCTCACCATGGCGGGCCGCACGGGTCGGAGCTCGAAGGCCTCCCAACCCAATACGATCGTCCAATACACCACCCCCCGCCATCTACCACAGAGGATCACGCGGCAGACGGGCCCTGACGACGGGGGTGAGGAGCCGCCGGAACCGACCAGAGCTGAACTCCTAAAGGCTATTCAGGGTTCCCATGCGGCCTTGGAACACCAGATTGAGACAGTCTCAATCGATGTCAACCTCCTGAGAACGGACCTTCGCAACGTCGCGGACAAGGTCTCGGATGCGGAGGGCAACATCACTCAGCTGCAGGGGGAGGTCGCTTCCCTACAAAAGTCACTTGCCCAGCTCTCCTCTACTACCCGGGCACTAGAACGGCGCGCTGAGGATGCGGAGGGACGGGCGCGTCGGAGCAACATACGAGTACTGGGAGTGCCGGAACGGCTGGAGGCGGGGAACCCTGAGCGCTTCCTAGAGACCTGGATCCGTGAGCGCTTGTGTCCGACTGGATTGTCCAACGTCTTCATTGTGGAACGGGCGCACAGAGCCTTGGTGCCCCCTCCGAGGCCGGGAGAGGCTCCTAGAGCCATCATTGCGAAAATTCTGAATTACAAGGACCGCGACTGTATCCTCAAGGCGGCGAGGGAGACGGGGCCCCACATGATAGAGAACTGTCGCATCTCCATATACCCGGATTATACCCAACAAGTGCAGGAGCAGAGGAAATCCTTCTTGGGGGTTAAACAAAAACTCCGCGATATGCAGCTTCAGTACATGCTCCTGTATCCTGCCAAGCTGAAGGTGCTCGCCCAGGGCAGGGCACATTTCTTTGAGACGCCTGCGGAGGTCTGGGAGTGGCTGGAGATCAGAGGGGATGACCTGCCCCCGGGAGAACGAGGGGGCTCGCGTGACACTTGGGGTACCAGGCCGCGGAGACGGCGTCGTGGTAGGAGAAATCGTCGCTCCAGGTCCCGGAGCTCCCCTGAGGCTCGGCCCACGGTGGGTCCGGATGGAGCCATCCTCATGAATACCTCGCCGGCGAGGGCTGGCTCGAGCCCGTCAGGGGCGGCTGCTCCTGGCGACGTCCTGGTGCCGGACACTTTGCAGGACATACTGCGGGACACGGCCTCTACGGCCTCGGTGGTCCCCGAGACTGCTGCATCGGCGCGGGAGTCGGAATGATCCTTGCTTCAACTAACTGTGGCGCTTTTCTGTGTTTACTCGGGTGAGCGGGGCTCCTCTCACCTGTGAACCTATGACCCGTAGCGGTCCAACACTGTCATCGGGACCTTCCGATCCCTGGTCGGTACCTTGTGATTTACTTTGGGTCATGTGCGCTGTGGGGGGTCTGAAGTAGACTTCACTATTGTCATGTTTACCTTACTGTTGCGGCTGGGGTGATGCCAGGGTGTTCTTCTCAGATACCTTGGTCTTTCGGGGAGCTGGGTGGTTGGGTGGGTGGGGTTGTGTTGCTTTGTGTGAGTGAGTGTGGGATGTGTGGTGTGGGGTGGCTGTGCACGTCCTGGCACTGGCGGGGGAAGGGCGGGGTGGCGTTTTTGGTTGTTGCTATCCTATTGCTCGTGGGTGGTGGGGGGGAGGGTGTTCTTGCAAAAGTTTCATGTTTTGGGGTTGTTGGGGGGTGGGGTTGGGATTGTGAAACGGATGACATTTACATTATGTGCGTATTGGTTCCGATTTGTGGGAAGCTTGATCTCCAAGCTGCTTCCCTGGAGTTAAAAGTGGCATGGGTCGCTACGGGGTGGTCTGAATTGCGCCTACACTGTAGCCCGTCTGGGCGTATGCATTGGCCATGGGATTTAAGTTTTTAACATGGAACGTGCGTGGCTTGGGCACGTGCACCAAGAGACACAGGGTCCTCACCTTCCTCAGACGCCATGGGGTTTCGATTGCTTGTTTACAGGAGACACACCTGGATGAGGAAGGCGCACAACGCCTAGCTAGGAAGTGGAGGGGTCAGGTTTTCCATTCCTCATATTCTACATATGCTAGGGGGGTTCTTATTTGGGTGGCCCCAGGGATACCCTGTGCTGTTCAATATATTGACGCTGATATTGAAGGCAGGTACATCTTGGCGAGAATCAAATTAGATGACAAAGACCTCCTGCTTCTGAATACATATGCCCCGAATATTGATGATCCGGCGTTCTTCTCCCAGATGCAAGATGTTGTGGCTCCGGGTTTAGACGCGCCCCTCCTTTGGTTCGGGGACTTTAACTGCGTGTTGCACCATGAGCTGGACCGTCACCCGCCCAGAGTGGGCACTAAGCCCCGCATGACGGCGCGCTTACGGGAAGTGATGCACAATCTTGGGGCAACGGACGTGTGGCGTACTTGCCACCCCGCACAGAAGCTTTACACATGCTATACTCCGACACACGGTACACACAGTAGGCTAGACCGGGTCCTCGCAGCTAACCTTCCTTCCTCGCTCGTATTGACGGTCACACACCAAGCCCGATATCTGTCGGATCATGCCCCGGTTACGTGCGTGGCGCAATGGCCTGATCGAGCGTCGCGGCCGCGCACGTGGCGACTGCCGCCTGATCTGCTCCAGGATCAGGTGGCCAGAGATCATGTGGCTACATCGCTCTCTGACTACTTGGAACTCAATTGGACGGGGAATGACCTGTCCTACTCCACCCGATGGGAGGCTCTTAAGGCAGTCGTACGTGGGGCGTGTATGGGCTTATCGTACGGGGTCAGGAAGCAGTTGCTCTCTGACTTGCGAACCGCGGAGGATGCACTCCTGCGCGCCCAATCCCAGCCTGATCCGACCGCGTTAGATCAACGGGCGGAGGGTCTTGCCCTGGTATCCACCCACGACGTATTAACGCGACTTGATAAATTTACGCTGGGCCAATATAGGCAGCGCCTACACCGTGAAGGGGACAAGTCGGGCCGATTATTGGCCTGGATTCTACGGCGGGAGTTCACGCCTGAACGAATCGTGGCCCTACGGAACCCCAGTGGCACTATGGTCCACTCGGAGGCGGATGTTCTTACAGTCCTTCGCAGTCATCTGCAAATTGTGTATGCCGCTGATCCGTCCATATCGGCGGACACCTACCAATCATATCTTGAGGGTCTCCCCCTACGGACCCTGCCGGAAGCTGTCGCGAAGGAACTCGATATTAAACTGACGCTGGGTGAGGTTGCCGCGGCGATAGCCGCCCTCCCCCGAGCCAGGACGCCTGGTGGAGATGGATACCCGGCTGAGTTTTATCAGGCCTTTGGAGATATCCTGGCCCCCCCACTCTTACAAGTCTATAACGAGGCTCTGCGTACTGGCGACCTCCCGCCTTCCATGAATCAGGGTGAGGTGTGTATGATTTTGAAGCCGGGTGGTGACAAAACGGACCCCGCGGCTTATCGGCCTATCACATTGATCAACTCGGATGCAAAAATCCTTACTAAAATGCTGGCCAATCGCCTGGCCCCACACATGTCCCACCTCGTCCATCCCGACCAGTGTGGTTTCATACCGGGCCGCAATACGGCGATGAACCTGCGCCGTCTAAACCACATTTTGCATGAGGTGCGAGGACGTGAGGGTCCCTGCGTACTGGTCTCTGTTGACCTGGCCAAAGCCTTTGATACGGTGCACTGGGATTATCTTCTCCACGTGCTCCTGAAACTGGGGTTCGGCCCTGGATTTTGCAACTGGATCCGGATACTCTACAAGGCGCCCCGTGCCTCGGTGCGATTGGGGTCGGCCCGATCCAATGAATGGTCATTGGGGAGAGGTACCCGTCAGGGTTGCCCCCTTTCCCCCCTCTTATTCGCCCTTGCCATTGAGCCCCTCGCAGTTGTTGCCCGTAGGGACCTCCAGGATTGGGGCATAGTGGTGGGGGATACTACGAATGTTATCTCGCTTTACGCGGATGATGCGCTCTTTTACTTGACTTCCCCGGTGGAAGCCCTCCCCGTCTTAATGAGACTATTGGACCATTTTGGTGCGGCCTCTGGGCTGCGTATGAATGTCAACAAGTCTCTGGTGTTTCCTTTGACGGACGCTGTCCCGGTCCCAGACATGGATCACCAGTATTCCGGCCTCAGATGTGAACGGGTGGCGTTTCGCTACTTGGGTATTCAAGTAGCGGCTTCTGACGAAGCCCTCCTGGCGCACAATATAGACAGGATCCTTGCAGCCCTCGGTAAATCCATTGCCTTCTGGAATACACTTCCCCTCTCCCTCATGGGGCGGCTGGCAGTCGCCAAGATGGTGATGCTCCCCAGAGTCCTTTATGTGTTGCAGAATACTCTGTGTCCGCTGCCGCCCCGAGTGTTCCGTACCCTGAACTCGCTCCTCACCTCCCTACTCTGGGCGGGTGGCCGAAGCAGGGTCGCTTTGCATACGGTGACGAGGTGCTGGGACGAAGGTGGTCTCGAGGCCCCAAAGTTTGACTTGTACTACTACGCGGCACAGCTTCTCCCGGCCGCCCGGTGGTTTGCTGACCACGAGAACTGGGAGCTGGCACTACTTGCAGGCGTGGCTCCTGCAGGGGACCTGCAAGAGGCCTTGATGCAGGGTCGGGGCGCCGACGATTCCCTGCCCTATGTGGTGAAGCACACAGCCGACATTTGGCAGCGCTTCGTTGAGAAGATTCTGCGCCGCGCGCCGTTCCATAGGGAGCTCCCACTTTGGATCCTGGCCCCGGTGCTCGCACTGGAGAAGAATATGTCTTTTAGGGAATGGCGCTCAGGCGGCTGCGAGACCCTGGCAGATCTCTACCCAGACGACTCCTTCATAACTTTTGAGAGAGCCAGGGACTCCTTTAATCTTGTGGAGGGCCAGTATCTACACTATGGCGGTCTTAGGGAGGTGGCCAGGACGACGTGGCCCCCATTCCCGGAGGCGCCCCAGCTCACTCATACACTGGATGTCATCTTGTCGTGTGGGAGAGGTAGGCGCCTGATTTCCCTCCTTTACTCCGCCATGCGCCGTGACTCGACTCCCCCATTGGCGCCGGCCTGGGCGGCATGGGAGGCGGATCTGGGAATCGTATTGGACCCGGCTCAGAGGAAGCGGATTGGATTGTTGACTCGTAAAGTGTCTTGCAACGCCCGCTTTAAACTTATACACTTTAATTTTGTTCACCGTACTTACATGACACCTGTCTCCCTCCACCGTATATCGTCAGATAGACGTCACACTTGCCCTAGGTGTGGGATGGCGAAGGCGGGGTTCTTGCACCTAGCGTGGGAATGTCCATTGGTTCTGGATTTCTGGCGCAGAGTGGTGGTATTCATTACCCGTACCACCCATATTAGATTGCAGCTGGACCCACTTCCCTGCCTGCTAGCATTAGTGCCCAAGCCAAAAAAGAAAGGTCTGTCTTATAAACTGCTGCAACTTCTGTTGGTGTTGGCAAGAAGGCGGGTGGCCATTACCTGGATGGGTCAGAGGGCGCCTGAATTTCCTCATTGGCTGCGAGATGTCAAGGAATGGACCTTGGCGGAGGAGACGCACATGCAGCGCTCTCGCAGAGACGAGAAACTCCAGGATGACTTACTCGCCTGGAGAACTATGTGTATGGAAGGGATGAGGGAGGAGGACTCAGACGCCACTAGCGCTGAGCTGTTTTCCTCTGCGTCCTCGGAGTCTGGTGAGGGTGAGGGGGGGGAGGAGGGGGGCCTAGAGTGAGGTGTCTGAGCAGGTGCAGCGTCCCCTTGTAGTCACGCCGCTGTTCCCTGACAGCTATGTTTGGATTAGATGAGATTCCCCGTAGGACACACAACATTCTAGTGACTGCGCCCTAGCTGGCCCCTGTATATTTCTCCTTCTATGTTCGGACCTGCACTAAATTGTCATCTTTGGGGTAGTTCGTTGTAGTTCAAGTGGTTATGTAGTGTAGGAATGCAACACAAGAAAATTGGCGTGGACATGGAAAATGTTTTATTGTTCTTTGAGGCACAATTGCACTTTCTCCCTCTACATATGTATGTTTACTCCTGCGCCGCCCTGCCTCCGGGATGTGGGCCATACACGGCTGTGTATTGATTCTGGGGCTTCTTGTTCCTGCTGTTTCCATGAGACCTGAGTCGAAGACTGTATATTTTGTGCCTTATTCTTATCTTCGCCACAATAAAAAACAATTTATAAAAAAAAAAAAAAATTTTGGGGCCCATAAAGCGCTATGTGATGAATCAAAGTTTGCAACTGAGGCTAGTCAACAAATCAATACATTTAAATAACGTGAACCACATTAGGCTTCACAAGAAAGTCAGAGAGTGGTTAAGTTTCCACGCCATAAACGATTATTAGTAGTCAATGAGGTTTAAAGACAAAATCATCACATTTGTAATTATCAGGGATCAACACATGAATGCATTAGTACATATAAAGTTAAAATCAATCAAAGTCATATGAGCAAGAGGACAACTCAGCATAGATTATCCAAAAAGGAAATGTTAAGTAAAATCAGTTCTCCCATAAACAGTGTACCCGAAATCTTCTACCCTGCTCTATTCAGTACATTTTCCTTAAGCGTTCTGAATTGCACCCTACTCTGCACGAGCTTAAATCACACAATTCTAACATTTACTACTCCTACAGATAGCACCCATAAAATTATCAAATAAGGTTAAAGTATAAAGATACAACCTTGAGCTCATTAGTTTCTCAGGATTGTCCACAATACAGCTTCTCCAATCTTCCTTCAAACGTGTAGTTATCTGCAACAAAACATGATACACTTGACCATTCTGTACTCTACAGGTGCACTGTTGCAATCAATTAAGACATTCTGCAGTTATCACGTAAAAGAACACATTTTACTTGGGGAAAAAAAGCAGAGACGCATCCCATTTGTTAATTGGGACTTCAGCTTCTCCTAGAAATAAAATAGAGATCATGAAACAATATGGTACCCAAATGTTAGTCATTTTACCCACAAGCCTACATTAGCTATGATTAATCTAAATGTAAATAATACACAAGTAATAACATTTGGATGTTTACATTTTACTGCTAATAAAATAAAAAAAAACATTTACTATGAAAGAAAACATTTTCTACAGTAAGGAACCCCAGTGGGCTAAAATGGTCACACATGCCTGATTCTGGCATATACACTTTGGGTAAGAACGGACTGTGACGCCATCTCCCACTGGTGAATCATTGACAGCACCACTTGCGCAGGGTGCTGTTGCAGTTATTAAGAGAACACCAGTTATTGAACGTCCCGTTGAGAACTTTTGGGTGACTATGGATTGATTTGCATAAGATGAATCCCACTAACCCTTCGTCTGAGACCAGAACTGTGCCTAAAGTCTTCAGTTTCATCATTACCTATTTCTACTCACTTTGGCGGGCATTGCAGTCTGAAGGCTAAACACTCACAAGCATGCAGGATGCAATACATAAGAATTTGATTTTGGAAAGCGTGTTTTGAGTCACTTGTGGTACACTGTGGCCAGCATGAGAGAAGTGCCCTTGATTTACTGCATATTAGAACATTGGAATCTGGAGCACTCCATTGAATACAATGGAGTGCTCCAGGCTTCTACGGGCCAGTAGAATCCCGCTGAACAACATTCCAATGTTGTTTTTGTTCACAGCTGCTTCTGTGAACAAAGGCCTCCGGGAGCCCAAGGGGATTTAAACTCCCTCGGACTCTGAGAGGCCTTTGTTTTTAGTAATTGGAACATTCTGCCCTCTAAGGGTGGAATGTTCTAATAACCTTAGAGCCCGCCTAGCGGGCTCTACCAGCCAGTAAAGGCCCGCTCCCTTGTTAAAGGCCCTCACCTTCGGCTCGGACCTTTAACACTGGAGCAGGCCTTTACAGGCCGGTAAAGGCCGCTATGGTGGGCTCTAAGGCTATAATCAACACTCAGATGTTCTGGTATGCGAGCAACACAATTCAATTGTGAGAAGTGAATAGTGTTGGAAGCCTGTTGGCTCCCCAAATGATCTGGTTGGCATTGAATGAAAGATGTCTGGAGCCTGTGACAAGGTTTTGGGACCTGATAAAGGGGAAACTAACTGCTCAGCAGCTTATGCCAGCAAAGGAGTTGGGGAAATCGAAAATGGTAAAAGATATAGCATCTCTGGGCAGCTGCATCAGTCCTCCGCACTCAGATCAACTGGACAGGAAACAGCTTAGAAGAGTACTCAACTCCACTTCTCCCATGTGGAGAGACTTGACAAGATCCTGGAGACTATAGTGGCTATGTGGCAACACCTAGGTGCAAAGACTGGCAAGGCCACGAGAGACATTTTGCTCCTACGGGATGATCACAAGAAATTCTGATTGTGAAACAAACATAGAAGACATGATATCTCATTTGAAGCCTAACATATCTGAGCTGAAGGCAGCAGTCCTGGTACTTACAGAAAGAATAATGTATTTGGAGCTTAGGGCTGAAGATTCTGAGGGATGCTGCCATTGGAAGGAATTATGGGTAGATGACCTTCTTAAATGAATTGAAGGAACTGACATGGTGATTAGGCAGATAAGGTGTCCCTTCAGAGCCTTTCGAAATTGTATGCACTGACTAATGTACACAGACTCTGTGTGTGAGGCGACTACCACTGGGGGCTGTGCCTCCCCACTTTGCCCACTTTGGGGAGATGATATGATCCTAAAAAAGTCCCATAGAACAGGATGTTACAATATCTTCAGAGATGAAGGAATGAAGTATATATCGCCAATTTTGACAGCACTGAAGGTGATTGATGGAGACAAAAACGTGTTCTTTAATGAGACATTAAATGCATCAGACTTGCTAGAGACACATGTTCACAGCAGAGAAGATGCTGCTCCTACGAAATTCCCTATGTAGAAGAGCCTCAGACAAGGACTAGGAGCCAGTCATAAGCTAAAAGGGTGGGTGCACTGGGGGTGCATCAAACAAAGAGACTGAGAAGCACTCATCAGGAAACACCCTGCGCCACAACCAGCCGTGACTCAGTAACTGAACAGTCACTAGTGGAAGACACAGACTTACTGGTGGTTACTTAAATTTTTTTAGAAGACCTAGGTTTGATTTGTGGATGTCTTTCTTATTGTCTGATACTAACAACATTGTCCTTAGGTTCCTGAGATTTGCCCTCACTGTGTAAATTAATAATTTTGAGGAAGAGGCTGGAGAGGGGTGATCAGATTACATTAGACAACTCCCTGCTGCAATGAACCCACAATCAAAACAGATGTAGAGGATGAGCTTTTTTAGTTTGATCACATTTGGCGGGCAGAGAGCTGTCACTACTCTGCCTTTGGGAGATGGAGTTGGGGTTTAATTTCAGTGAGTTAGGAAATGCTATTTGTGGAATTTCTATACGGTCAGAGACAATATGATGGATGATAGTAGAATCCTGAAAATCGGGTGGTGGGGTGGTGATAGCTCCCTGTAGGTTGGCCTTGGGTGGTTCTCAGCAACAGGTGAACAACAATGTCTGTTTTGCCTGAATAAGTACAAAATACTCATGTGGAATGCTCAGGAAATAGGCTTACCCATTAAGCGCTTAAATTCGCTGTAGAGGACCAAGCATTGCATTTTCTGAATAGACACATTTGAACGAACAGGAAGTAGTGAGACCACTATGCGAAGGAGAGGGCAGCTATTTGGAATGGATATTCCTTGTAAGTTCTAGGAGCTCTACATTGGATATTGCGTGAAATCTACTTTGCCGCTCTCAGACATGCATACTGATAAAGAGGGAAGATATATTTTAGCCGAGGGAAGGCTAAATGGTATGGACTACACACTAGTAAGAATTTATTTATCTCCCGGTTGCAGAGCAGTCAGCTTTCTGTTCCCTGGTGTCAAATAGGTTTCCAGGCAGCCACACCCCCTTTACTGCAGGCAAGACATTCATTGTGTAATGGATGCCACCTTCTGCTTATTGGAACTGACTGCTGACTACTGATTGGTCTGCCTGCTAACTGGAACAATAGGGACAAGGCTACCAAAATACTGTAGACCCAAGGTGTCGGCCACACACTTCGGTTGGGATACTCATTCTTCTCACTTGTGTATGACTTACATGTCGGATCAGTCCACATGTGCTCAGCAGGCATATTAGGCATGATCTTAGTCAAAGAATATTTGGGGAGGATACTGTCAGATTATAATCGCTACTGATTGACCTAGATTGGGCAGGCAAAACAGAGTGAATCCTACATGGACACTGCTGTGTTCTAATGTTGGAGGATAGGGCTTTTAGATGGATGAAGCCATATGCCTCTTTTTCAGGGGAAACGAGAATACTGCATCAGATGCCTTGCTGGAGGAGACTTCTAAAGTTGCAGTTAGTGGCCACAGTAGACTTTAGAATTAGACCTGAATACATTTGACAGAATGATTTGGAAACTGGAGTTGGTGGTTGATGGCCCTTGCAGCAGCAGCAGCTCCTGACTGAGGGGCAAATATACCCTGAAACACTTGAGGGACTCCACTGTTTAAATTTGACACTGACGAAGGGAATTAAAAAGGGACGACTGCTGACCTGACTGTCAATACCTGAATTAAAGGTGCTCCTATTATGCAACTCCGAAATGAGCTGTGAAGTGTAGTATGTACTCAGTTTGACATTGATGAAATGTGCATAAACTGTTATAATTAACCCTTTCAGCAGACTGAGACAGCGTCAATTGAGGATGTTGAACTATATCTGAATAATAAAGCAACCTTATCGGTTGTGGCAACTGAAGGAGTTGAGGTGTTTAGTCAGCTGGTGAAGGAGATGGAAGTCGAAGAAGCTGCTATATTTATGGTACTAGAGAAACCCCGAGGCTCATATGGCCCACCTGCAGACTTCTACTTTATGTGCTAACGCCATGACTTGTGACTCTCTACACTGTTACCTTGACAATGGGGCGTCTTCCAGGTGCAAACAGAGAACCTTGTTGGTTTCACTACCCACACCTGGCCAGACCTGATAGATAGTTACACAACAATGGGGAAACCCAGTACTCAGCCAGACTTGTGCTAATTATAGTACAAAAAAGGTGGTCCAACTGAAGCGAATTGGAAATATTTTACACCCAAAAACAAACATAGATTGACAAAATGAATTTATCAAATCACAAAAACTTTTTTTAAATGGTCTGAATAAGATCATAATCAATGATTCAAAAGGTTGCTCCAATGCACGTGTAGTGAAGCAAGTGCTCAAGGGAGTGCTCGTGAAGGGATGGGAGTAGGTAGTATGAGTGCAGTTAATTACAATATTTACAATGAATTGATAAGGAAACTGTCTAACAATGTCTATAGTACTAACTAATGAGCTCCATAAATAAGAATAAATCTGTTCCCGTATCTTTGGGTCTGTAGTTAACTACAGAACCAGATACACGAACAGATTTATTTTGACTTAGTGATATTATTTCTCAAACCGCATCGTACTCGGAAAAATTAGAATAGTGTGGCCCATGAATCCATGTAGTCATTTCATCATATCAACCTTGTTCTAGATCCTCAATGGACTATTGTGGATGCTTTTCTTGTGTCATTTTCCTGACTGGGAGCCCTTTGGCCCATCTACCCAATGTCTACCACTGCCTTCATTGCAGTGGACGTTTGAGGTTGTTAAGTCTTCTGTCCTGATGAAGACCCTTTCTTAAGAAACCACTTGGCCTTCTGCCACTCTTGAGGTTGAAACATCGACCGTTCATAAAATCTCTACCTGTGCTTCTAGAAATCACCAATATGTAGATAACTAAATATTCATGTACAGTGCCTTGAAATTATGGACCTCATAAGTTAGTACTGTATCATTGTTAGACAGGTTCCTTATCAATTAATTGTAAATATTGTAATTAACTGCACTCATACCATCTACTCCAATCCCCTTAGGAGCACTCCTTGAGCAGACCTGATAGATAAACATCTTATAGACCACTCTAAATTTTGAATACAGGCCCAGGTGCGGATAGAGTAGCTACTGAAGGAAAACAGAAAGGCTCAGACTGTCTCGTAGGATCATAAAGGTATGAGACTCGTATCTATGCCTGATTGATCTCTGGGAGTGACTAACTATGGCTTTGGGAAACATTTCCTTCCCTCTCCTGTACCTGACAACTGTTGACCCTGTGGAGCTCACGCCCAGGGGCTACCCAGTACCCATGGGCAAATCAGTACCTTGTAACAGAGTTTTTAGGCAAACTCACAAAGTTGTTAGTCTCTGGTTGATTTCTTTTGTTTTTTTACCTGGTTTCCAGTGGGGAAATCAATGCTGTTTAGCAGTATTGGCTAAATGAGGCTGCCCTTGTAATGTAACACCTGCACAGCCGGCAGCTTCGGGGAAGGCTATATTGACTAAATAACTATGCACTGTTTTATTTGCTTGATCATGACAATGTTTGACGACTGAACTGGTTCTTTCCCCTCCTTATTTATTTATGTTTTCCTTCTCTGGTAAATACTGATGACTACATAATGCAGTTGAACTTGAATCCTATCAATGTTAGACACCTACCGTGTGGTATTATAGCTGTGTTTTTAAATTTCACAAAGTAAAATTAAAATACCAATAAAGATGATTTAAAAATAAATTAAATGCTGTGTATGATATTGTTTGTGTTCTTGGTTGGCCAGCATGTGTGCAGCCTGCCCAGGGTCATGATCTGGCAGTGGGCTGGAAATATGTACAATCAGAGGATAGACTAGAGTGCAGTAGGTGCAGGGTCTCTGAGGCCAGGCTGCTGCAGGTTAAAGAGAACTTCATGAAAGAAGTCAGTCAAGTATCCTTTTATGTGAGTTTAATACACACACAGTAGGCTGCACTGCGGTGCGTGTGGGAATTTATCCTGGTTGTCTTCAGATCTGAGGGCCTCTGGTTCAGAGGGACTGAAGGAGAGAGTATGAAGGATGGTCAACTATGGGAGTGTGATTTGAGGGCAAATGAGAAATGTATTGGCTGTCTCTGGGACCAAGGCTGCACTGTCGGGTAAAAGAGTGTAGCATATGTTGGGAAACATCCTTTAATACAATGCCAGAATTGCCCTGCGCCTTTACAGCGCCGGCAATAGAACAAATGCATTTCTTTTAGCATGCAATTCGTTAAAATGACTTGCTTTAGAGGGTGTATTGGTGAAGTGGTGTTGGATTTAAAGTCCAACACCTTCCCTACTGTTGCGCAGACTGAAGTTGGAATAGTAAATTATACTAATCCAAAGTCCAGTGCCTCCCCTAAGAAAAGTAGTTGAAACGACTTGCATGCAAAAGGAAGCATAGTAAAGACGTGTTTTTTCTAATGCTGGCGTTGAAAGGGCATGCGTGCCAAACGCCTCATGATTCCATCATACAACAGCATATGCTGTTGCACAGTGTTTTTGGGTTGGCAGGTCTGGGGCTAAGTCTTTCACTTGCATTTTGCTAGTGATGTGAGGGCACCTATGGTGCACCCTTGATGGGGGCAGTGGCCGAGGTGGCAATTTAGTGAGGTCAAAGACTGGTGGGGCCGAGGTGTGGAGGGATGTGGGTTGTCTCTGAGGTAGGACAGAGGTATGAAGGCAGGTAGTTACTGACAGGTGGGAACAGGGGTGTGGCGGTCAAGCATGTAGCGATGGGTGGGGTAGGGGTATATTTTGGAGCCTTATGAAGGTAGTAACAACAGAAGAGAAACGTTGAGATACGTCCATCAAGCTCTCCAGACTATTTTTGACATACTGAATAAGAATTTGACCTGGAATAGGAAACTAGAGACGCACGAGAAGGGACTCCAATGTCCATCAGCCTTTGCGGCAGGAGCCGCGCTAGTGACCTCTGACCTCCTGCCCTGAGCCGCTGCTGTTTTGCACCAGGAGGCGCACAAAAGGGGCTCTCACCTCCCGCAACGTGGGACGCGCCGAGAAGGGACTCCAACGTCCATTAGCCTTTGCGGGAGGAGCCATGCTAGTGACGTCTGACCTCTCGCCCTGAGCCACCGCTGCTTCGCGCCAGGAGGCGCACAAAAGGGGCTCTCACCTCTCGCAACGCGCGCGGGTCGTGCCCAGGCAAAGCCCGGGCCAAGGGCGGGCCCTTCCTTGTCCATCATTGCCAGGAAGAGGCAGGGCAGGGCCCCCCGTTTACATCCATCTCTTGGATCGTGCTGTCCAACAACGACAGCATTGTGAGGTACTGTGTTCCCTGATTTGTCTTCCCCAATGGTTTGTAACCCATAACCATTAAAGTGGACCTACTGCTGGACACTGGGAACAACTTGCCCCGACTGTTTGTGTCTCTGCTAGCGCAAGTTGACTTTTCCATTGTTTACCTGCTGATCCCATTGTATGGGTGGTGTCTCTTTGTCTGCGATATGGGAAAAGAAAATTAACGGAGGGCAGTGGAGGAGGAAGCCAAATTTCAAAGAAGAAAAAGGCTAGGAAAATCTCTAAACAGCCAGCCAGCAACTGTGTTCTCGATCGAATTGATACCTTGATCACAGAGTGCGAGAACATTCTTGTGGAAAACCAAACTACGCGCCCTCACAGCAGCAGCCGCCTGGCAGACCCCCACCTAGAGCCTTAAGCCCACGCCCAAGCCCAAACCGCACCCTCATTATTCCAACAATGCTTCAAAAACCATTCCTTCAGAGGGCACCCATAACGTCACAGAAGCCATTATCAGATGCTTTGGAGCCATCCCAACCCTCCACTATTTCCCATAATGGCCCTGACATTAGAATCCAGCAGTCCGAACCGGCAGTACTCTGTGCAAATAGGTTTCTGCCTCTTCAGGATTCAACTGACGATTGCATTGGAGATGTGTCCTTATTGGCACCTCCAAGTGCAGATACTGCCATCATAGGACAAAAAACAGAGCCTCAGGACACTTACTCCATTATAAATGCACTTAGAGCAGATGTAGGCATTATGAGATCAATGTTAGAGGGCCTTACCACCCTAGTCAAAACACTATTGCAGACCAACCCACATCGTATTTAGCATAGCGACTCTGTACAATGCTGCCTGTTGCAGCTTTCTCAAAATATCGCGTGTGACACAAGATCTAGCTCATCGCAGAAACAATAATATTCCTAACGGTCCAATTACGCACCATTCTGCTACCCCTGCTATCCCTGTTTGAAGTCAATCTTTACTCGACCATGCAGAAAGGAGAACAAGCAATTTCACTAACATCGCCCAAAATAGTCACATGAACTGAGCTGTCACACAAGACCCTCCAAATGACTACAGGGCTATAACCCTACGATATGCTGAATCTCCCTCTCAGGGCGGCCAGCACCAGCTGGCCCCTTTAGCCACCTTGGGTATCACACGCCCAACGTAGGTTAAGAAAATCTATATGACTAATGTTCCAAAAATCAACGTAAAAAGTGTGTATGAGAGCGAAGACTCTCTGATTAATAAAGTGATCCACTTGATCCGTCATGTCAGGGGTTGTCGATCTGTAATCAGAGATGAAATCTTTATGGCCCGGAGGTGTACCTTGCCTACTAATTCATTAGATTGCATCGAGATTACAGTTAAGAGAACCGAGCTGGCGGAAAACCTTTTTGCCCTGGAGTTTCGTACCTTCCTCCCAGGTGGCTCCTCTATTCAATTTAGGCACATTTCAACACACAAGCATGATAAAATACTAATTTTGCAACAATTAGTTCATTCAGTAGGTGCTTCCACGATTGAGGACAATGACTGACCACAGAATCCAGCTCCTCAATGCCTTGACCCTTCTACTATTTCCTCTAGCTCCAATGAAATAGTCAGCCCCTCTGGCATCCTGATTCTTTGCAACACCTCATACCATAAAGAGGATAGCCTCCAATGCAGGGCAAGCGCAAGTAGAATTTCTACCTCTCCCCAAGATGGGACGAGCAGTGGCCCTTCCACATACCCACCCTTGCAAACACCAACCCACTCACCAAACATCAACCCTATTTCTACTGAAAATGCCGCTTTTTGCCCTACACTCCACCAACAACTAAAGATTTTATCATGGAATGTGGCAGGACTCAATAGTAAGATCTCACTTTCTCATTGGAACCAACTAGTGGAAGGATTCAACGTCTGTATCTTCCAAGAGGCGTGGCGTCTGGTCCCACTGTATAAAGCTGGCTACACTTGCTTTTACATACCTGCAACTTCCAACGGGAGGGGTCACCCGTCTGGGGGCTTGAGTATTTGGGTAAACATCACTCTTAATGGTCAAATCACCTTTCTAATTAGATCGAGTCCAGACATCTTGTCGCTAAGCATTAGGGGGCCCAGGAGTGGATCCACAATTGAACTCTTTAATGTTTATGTGAGAAGGACACAGGGAGGCAGGCCCTCTCCCACTATCTCAACACTGGAGGATTGCCTAGCTAATTGCCCATCCCACGCCAGAGTGGAGATTTTAACTGCACCTTTGAGCCTCTGGCCAAAGAAGATATAATGGGAACAGAAGAACATGACCACAGATGGGCAGTTCCTCAACTAGAACTTCCCCCAGTCAAGAGATGGTCACAACAGGCGCTCCCACTCAATGCCATCACCATGGAGTATGGTCTGAGGGCAGCTAATGGCAGGTCAGCATCAGACAAACAGGGCGCCAACACCTATAATAGAGTTACTTGTCCATCTTGGATTGATTATATTCTCCATGATCTGAAACTGTGGGGGGAACTGGTCGACATGATCGTGGGTACAACCATATAGAGCGACCACAAACCCCTATGTTTAACTCTAAAACCCTTGCGGGAGGCACCCTACTACCAGCCGAATAACTTACCTCTGATTGTTACCAGGGAGGTAGTCCCTCCAAACTCTAAAAAATTCCTGAAGTGGCAGAAGGTAATCCTGCATGATACAAAGATTGCGATCTAGCTGCAGGAACACTCAAGCCCCAGGCCGCCACACATAGTGCATCTCAATTGGTGGAGGTTTCTAAGGACCACTCGTATACTGTTAGCGAAATTGGTGCAAATGTCCAAGTCCCCAACCTGAGAAAGCCATATTCTTGGTTCACTAAAAACTGTAGGCAAAAAAGGTCCACTTTAGTTGCAGCAGTCAAAGAGAAGAACCAGTCACTCATTAAAAGTGCTAAAAAATCCTCTGGGCAGCCCAGCTTGAGGCAAAGACAGAATGGGACGAATTGGGCTGGCAACAGCTCAAAGACGGATGTTCATCCAAAAACACTAACCTGTTCTGGAAATTGGTCACATGGGGAAGTAGATCAGGTGCAAGTCCACCCGCACATCATATCACGGTCAGGCAAGGCATGACCACTTTAGAAAGCTCTACTCAACCCCAGAGGCTACCCTTCCTGTGGAGCCAGATGATCTGAACGAGCCCCTTGCAGAAGACAAGTGGTTTAATCTAGCGGAGATAGAAGCAGCAATCAGCAAAATAGTACCCTTCAAAGCAGAGGGTCCAGACGGCCTGCCAGGTGATCTCTTTTTGGCTGAACCAGCCAACTGGGCACGTTATATCTTACTCCTAGCAAACGCAATAGCTAATGGAGCTCCGGTCCCAGAGTTGTGGAGGGCTGCGGAGGTGGTTTCACTCTTTAAAAAAGGTGCTAGGGACGACCCTTCCAATTATAGACCAATCAGCCTGATTGATGCTATGCAGAAGGTCTTTGGCGAGTCCATCTGCATAAGATACAGTCATGGACTGAGGAGGAAGCCATCCTCTCCCAGTACCAGCCTGAATTCAGATCTAAGACTGGGATGATGGATCAGGTTTTTAGACTCCTCCTTATCTACTGGCAGGTAGTGGTGATAGGCAAGGGCAGTCTTTATCTCACATGTATCGACCTGAAGACTGCCTTCGACCTGGTCCCTAGATCTAAGTTGTGGACGACACTCAGAGAGAGGGGCATTCCCCACCTTGTCCTTAAATTGCTGATCCAGCTACATGAGGGCAACTATGCCCAGGTTAGATGGGGGGCGCACGGACAACTTACAGAACACATCCCTGTCAACAGAGGAGTCCACCAGGGCTGTGTTCTAGCCCTACTCTATTTCCCTTATATGTGAATGGGGTGGTTAGTTTTCTCCAGGAGGTTCCTACCGACTCGCCTACCCTGGGGGGAATTAAGGTACCAACCTGGTTGTTTGCAGACAACACCCTGCTGATATCTAAGACTCCAGCAGGGTTACAACATCTACTCAGCAGATTCCAACTTATTTGTGATAATCGGGGGTTGGTCATAAATAGCACGAAAACTAAATTTATGGCCTTTAATTGTCACAAGTCATATAGGGGCAGCCCCCTGCTGGGTGGGGCATCCTTGGAAAATGTTGACACCTTTGATTACTTAGGTGTTAGACTCTCTGACAAAATGTCCTGGAAGCCTCATCTAGCAATATGCTGCTGGGACATAAACAGGCAGCTGGAGTAATCGGGAAAGAACACCGCCTCTCACACACTAGGCCGGTAGCCCCTGCCCTCCAAGTTTACGATGCTAAAGCAGTTAGCTCTGCTCTTTTTGGTGCAGAGGTATGAGAATTCAATAAGCTTGATGACCTCTGCAGATCCGAGCACAAATGTTTTAGAGACCTGGTGATGCTGATGGAGTGAGGTGGTAAAAACAAAACTTTGTGTACCCCTCTCAAAGTCAATGTTCCATAATGATAACATTTACTAATGGAATGTTTTTGTGAATTAATCAACCATAGTATAAGATGCATACATTTTTTTTTTACACATGGGAGTACTAGTTTTGCCTGCATGTTGCAATAAAATTAACTAATATGTATTATTATCGTGTTGTGAATTAATGCACAGCTTAGATATAAACAAACGCAGCTTAAATGTGCTTATTGTACACGTTTTGTGCTAAGAAGTGGTCGAATATGTAAGTATAAAACGCATTTTTGTGGCTTATTTGCTAGGTAACAACTAATGGGGAAACATTAGTATGGTGGGAGGTAAACAAAAGGGCTTTAGTTCTATATTTAACATGAATATGTGTGTGTTTCTATGATAGTTCCAAAAAGTGGCCTCTGAGGCCTACTTTAGAAATGGCTGCCTGAGTAAACTGTGAGCAAGAGCTGGACAGCGCAGGCGCGCCCAAAGCCTGCAAGTCAGAGTGAACTGCCTGTGCTCGGGGAGGTTCAAGACTACCTGCCCCGGAACCTAGGATGGGTGCCAAACATGGACGTTTGAATGTTCTGATCCTGGGAAAAGGTCCTGATGTTGCGACTGAAGGAAATGACTAGAACATGGACTGTCCTAAAACAAAGCCCCTTTATTTTTCTGCTGAATCGTTGTGAAAATGATGTTGTAATGGTAAGGAGATGTTCACCCACCCCGAATTTGTCCAATCAGAATCCGAATAAGTAATAGTAGATACTTATTAGATAGATTAAGTTAGGAAATTAGTCTATAAAACCCCTGGTTTCGTCTAGAGGGGGTCGCTTTTTCGATTTCCACTCGAAGTGCTGCCCTACTGAAGATTGACTCCTGGATGTAAGAACTCTTTGAATTTATTTTGTTTGCTTTACAGGAATGAAGGATAAGATGAGGGTGTTAGTTAGGGATGTTAGGAGAGAATGAATTTGGAACTATCAGTTCTTTGCTAAACTTTAACTGATTTCTAAAATAAGCGATTTTTCCTGAGCTCTAAATAAAAGGATCATTTTTAAATAAAGTTTAAGATTTTACTGAATAAAGAATTAATCAATGCATAAATGTCAGACATAATAAAGTTTTGCTTTTAATAAAAATTGGGAAAATTGAATTTTTAAAGCTGGTCTTGTGATTTTCCTACGCCTAATTTTCTTTCTAGCAGATCTATTGCCACAATGGTGGTGCGTCTGAATAATTAAATGCTTGAATAAAACCATGGTAAAGTGTAATAAACTGTAGGTGTAAATAATAGCTGATTAGGTAGGTTTTAGGCACTCCACCAAATGTTACAGCATTTCTCCATTGCGATTCACCAAAAGCCTTGAAGCCAAGTGTAAGTGAATAGAGTAAAAGTGCAGTGTTATGGGCCCCACTGACAAATGGTTGTGTGTTCAAAGGTTTCAGGGAAATGGTGAGTAAATTATTTTTGGGGTACCGCTGTAGCAGTTTTATCTTGGTAGCAGAGTAGTGGTTGCTAAGGAAATTAGCTAGGGTTATGTATAAAGTACTATATACAATTTGATGTATAGATTTATGACTAACATCTGTTGAGTTCGTATTACGTTAAAAGTAGTTTTGAAAAGGCTTCCAAGTGTTGCGTGAACCTAGTGCCTCTGTCTGCAGGCAGAGGAAGTGTGGCAAGTAAAGTCGCACAGTGCATTAGTCTGTTTCAAAAAAGGAGTATCGTCGAATACTGCGGTGGTATTGTCGCATATCACTGTTTAGGGACATTAGGTGTAAAAGGATAAATGTATAGTGAGGACAGTCTATGAAATCTTAGCCTTCAAGCACAGGGATCAATGCGTATCCTGATTAAAACTTACTGCTGGGAGAATAGTAGGACTTAACCCGAGCTTGGTAGAAGGGTAAAGGAGCGGCGTCTACTTTACTAACGATAGAGGAATTCTGTGGTGGGTTGGATGGAAGCACTGCCTACTGGTAAAACAGAGTTTATGTATATATAAATAGGGTTTTCCGTATGAACTTGTGTAAATAAAATTGCAATACGCGTTCTGGTGAAACTCTGGGATTGTCTCTAAGGAGGTGAAAAGGATCTCTGCATGTGCTTTCCTGGAGAAACGAGTTCGTTATTGCCTGATAGAAGGGTAAAATAGAGTAGTGCTATTTTATCAACGAGTCTAAAATTTCTGAGGAGATAAGCATCGTCTACTCCGGTTACAGAATACTTGTGTGATTGAGAAATCTATCACTTTATTAGCGAAACAGTCAAATGGTATTGTTTTGTGTAAGTTACTAACGGATTTTGTAAAATACCTTGTAAATACGGCTTCTTGAAAAAACCCTGTAAAGGAGTGGTCAGTCGGCGCTGCAGAAGCCGGAGCGCTGGTGACTTCAAAAGTGTTGCGCTGGGATTGGTCCACGTGACCAAGACAGAGTAGGAGCTGATTGGTTCATCACAAAAAGCAGCAAAAGCTATTGGTTAAGCACTATAGTGACGTATCTTGTTCTAATTGGTACATTAGTGCGAACCACGCTGTGATAGGTTGGTGTTACGGAAACAGCAATAGAATAGTACGCAATCTTTTGAAAGCAGGGAAATTTATTGAAAATGTCATACTACTATTATGATGATGGCAAGAAGAAACCTTCATGGTTTAAAAAGTTGAAGAACATGTTTGCAAAAGACAAAGAGGTAGTTACGAGAGAGGGAAAAAATACTTCCTTCACCGAAAACACCTGCTTCTTATATGATATCGAAATATGTTTACCATACGTGTGTTTGGTTGGAGAATTGGGTACAGTATACCAAGGATGATGGTGTGTTAGCCTTTCCAGAAGGAGGATCGTTTGATTTGGCAATTTTGCGAAATTTAAGAGACAAAATGATGAAACTTGAACCGAGACCTAGACCAACTCAGTTTGAAGCATTGGTTGAGTGGGAAGATGAGATGCATGAAATGGAAAGTGAGAGGTTGAGCAGGTATATCAGACCAAGAGGTAAAGGTTGAGATGTATTGGGAGAAACACATGAGACTAGAATGCGGAGATGGAGGAATGGGAGTATGTGTGATGGCATGTATCCAGTTAGATTGGTAGAAGAATATGAGGGACGGAAATGTGCAGAGACGAAAAAGAATGTTGAATCAAGGAATCAAGGTTATGGTGAAAGTGAATCAGAGGATACTGTATTAGAAGAAATATTAAATAGGAGACCGCCACCATATCAACCAAGTTCTTTATGGTCTACCCCGAATGCCCCAATAGCAGAAGAAAGAGTTAATGAAACGCCAAAACAACCATCAAATTTCCGAGATTTCCCTGAGAGAGTAGAAACAAGATATGTCCCGAGTACACCGATAGGAGAAGCTAGAATTACAGGTACTCCTGTACAGAGTAATGACTCACACAAAATTGTGCTAAGTACTGAAAGACGAAATGATGTGCAACCAAATATGTCTGATTATGAACGTTCTGCACATGAACTGATTCAAAACCTTACTAAAAATATGGAAGCTGTAACTGTCCCAGTAACGATAGGACCTGTGATACCAGTATTTGAAAATCGGTGAATAAAAGAGCAGAGTTTAACAATTCCATTACCACAAGGTTTGCAGAAAGCAAAAGGGAATATTTATCCTGATTTGTCAGAAATAAGGCGGAATATGAACGTAAATCCACCAGAATTGACTTTTAATGAAAGTTTGTCATGCAGATACCCGACAGGAGCAGAATCTGACTGCAACCCCAGAGAGAAGTGTAGACAAAATAGATCTAACGCAAACACCTGTAGGACCATCAGATAAAGAATTGAGTGAATGGATTAAAACTTTAAAATTAAAAGAGCAGGAATCAAAACTGCTGGATGTGGCCAAATTAAAAGTAGATATGGAAGAATTAATAATTGGAACGATCGGGACAGACAGATTAAAAACATACCAGGATGATGAGCTCATGTTTTTATGTAAAAGCATAACATGGAGAGCTAAGACAATGCATGATCAGCTAGAAGACTTGGCAAGTGAATGTGGAATAGAATTTTCAAAAATAAAATCATTGCAGAAGACTTATCGAGTAGATTTTGCAGAAAGAGACATTGAAAACATGAATACTGCTGGAAGACTAGTTCAGATAAAAGACTTGATTGTGTTGTTGCGTAAATGGGGTGATGTAGGTAAATGGAGAGTCAAGTGGGCAAAGAAGAAAGAAGAAACTAGTGATAAATCCACATTAGCTTTTCCGATTAGAGAAAAAGAAACAGTGGCAACTGAATTCCCTATGAGAGAAATTCCTGGAGGAGGATATGTACATGTTCCTTGGAGTAGACAAGATATATTGTCATTTACAAATGAATTCCCCAGATTGAGAGAGAAACCATTTGAGTGGTATCAACAATTAGACAGATTTGTAAAAGTGTCAAAAGTATTATGGATCGATTTGGATGGGTTGTTTGACATAGTGGTGCCAACAGATTTATGGACAGAATGTAAAATATCTGTGGATTGGCCCAGGGAGGAGTATCCTAGAGACAAGATAACAGGAGCTCCATCACCAGATGTGATGAGAAAATAAATATGAACAAGTGATAGTGTGGTTGAAAAATAAAATACCTCCAAAAGAAACTGATTGGGTAAAGATAGACAGGACCACACAAGAGCCAAAAGAAACTGTGCATTCATTTTATGAAAGATTGTTGTTAGTTTTCAAACAGTATAGTGGCTATGAGGAACTAAATGAAAAGGATATGAGCCATTTTGTGTATAGGTTTGTATATGGATTTTAGACGGAAATTTCAGACATAATTAGACACAGCATGTTGGATTGGCAGTCAAGTTCAGTAGATAAGGTACTGAGACAGGCAAAATATTGCAGTGAAGAAATTGATGCAAAACAGAAAAAGTTGAAAGAAAAAGCCATGTGGGCACAAGTAAAGGTAGCAGAACAACAGGTAGCACAGTTGGAGAGTAAGAATGTAGGGGATCACGGTAGTTTTAAAGGCAAACCTAAATTAGTAGGGAATATTAACGAATTGAAAAAGAAAATGCCATGTTTCAATTTCGGCAAGTTAGGGCATTGGAAACGAGAGTGTAAATGTCCGCCTAGGCTTAATGGGGAACATACGTCATTGAATCCGCAGGTGCAGTTTGAGGTAAATCAACAGCAACCGCAACAACAGCAGATAGCAAATCAGCAAAGTCAGGTGCCGCAACCGCCACTACCATACAGTGGGAATCAGCAGAGATACAGTGCAGAGACAGGATTCAGCGGAGGTGAGCAGGTAAAAAGACTGCAAAGAGTAAATGCGTGTCCTCAATATTGGTTGCAAGAGGAGAATGGCAGCGACCCGGATGAGAGTTTCTGACGGTGCCTGAGGGAGGAAGAAGAGTGTATGCTTGGAGCCACTCTTGAGGTAGATCAGTCAGGTCCATTTGTGAGCGGAAAAGTGAATGATGTGGAAATAACTTTCCTAGTGGACACTGGTGTTACCCGTTCTACTGTTAGATCAGTGGAAATTCAAAATCTTCCTCTCTCGGGTGAGACAATCCAGGTTGTAGGTGTAGCTAATAGGCAAATAAATACTCCTTTGACAAAACCAGTTGAAATTGAAATTGGGACATACAAAGATATGCATCGATTTGTGGTGTGCGATAGCAGTCCTGTTAATTTGTTAGGCAGAGATTTACTGTGTAAGATGAACTGTGCCATATATTGTTCACCAGATGGCATAGAATTGCAAACTCCAGATGAAGATAGTTTGTATAAATTGACAATGCTCATGATTGAAGCAGAGCAGGATAAACTGTTTCCTGTTTTTGACAAAGAGAAAATTCCTGCTGAATTGAAAGAAGCAGTGAAAGAAAAAGTGGGATTTCACTGGAAAAGATATAGGGTTTATGAAAGGGGTTGATCCTGTGAAAGGTACAGTAAAAGAAGGTGCAAGATACCCAAATATACCTCAGTATAAAATGACTGCAGAAGTAATTGAAGGAATAATTCCAGTAATCGATAAAATGAGTGAGCAGGGAATTTTAAGAGAAATAGAGAGCAGTCCTTGCAATTCACCAATTATGGGATTGAAAAAGCCAAATGGAACATTTAGAATTGTGCAGGACCTGAGAAAGGTTAATAAAATTGTTGGCCCATGTTGTCCAATTGTTCCGAATCCAGCAGTGATTTTGTACCAAATACCTCATGATGCAGAATGGTACACTGTGATGGATCTGTGCAATGCGTTCTTTACTGTTCCGTTGCATCCAGAAAGCCAACCAATTTCTGCATTCCGTTTCCAAAATCGTATCCTAGCATGGTGTAGAATTCCGCAAGGGTACACTGAGAGTCCATCGATTTTTAATCAGCTGCTAAAGAAATCACTAGAAAATTTGAGCATGCCTGGAGAGTCTGTGTTAGTACAGTACATTGATGATCTTTTGGTTGCATCAATAACAAAGGATGCATGTGTAACTGATACAGTGGCATTGTTAAATCATTTGGCTGAGGAGGGACATAAAGGGGCCGATTCCGATCCTGGAAAAACGCTGTACAAATCGTGGTATGGAGCGTTTTCCCCATACAACTCGTACTTGTAAGGAGGCCCCTACAACCTAGGAAGTACGACCCTTACAAATAGACGCACTCCATACAAATTGTAAAAAAGACCATACAACTCGTATATACAAGCGATTCCGATTCGGATTGCTCTGTACGCGACGTTCCCATGTATTCCCGGCAGCAGTTTACAACCCGGCAAGTACGATTCGTACAAACGGCACTCCGTACGGCTCTTTTTTTACAAGAGCCAAAAAGTGCCGGAAAAACCTTGTACGCACCGAGAACAGTACGAGACAGACCCCCACATGTACGCGTCGTACACCCCATGAATACAGGGGTACGGTGCGTACGGATGACACGGAAAGTGGGGTACGGTGCGTACATACGCGATGAAGGGGTACTGGTAATGTACGCACCGTACAAGCACCGTACCCCAAAATCGCCTGTGTACGCACCGTACCCCAAAATCGAGTATGTACGGTGCGTACATGCGCGATGTTGGGTACGCACCATACACACGCCTCGCATGTGGGGGGACCCCTGTACGCCTCATACCCCTATACGACCCGTACCCCGGTATGAGTTGTACCCCCAGAACGAGTCATGCCAAGGTACGAGGCGTATAGGGGTTCGCTTCGTTGCCCGGTACGAGTCATTCCCGGTATACAGGCCATTTTCCACACAAATCGTATGCTGACAACCCGGTACGAATCGTACTTGACGAGTTGGACAGCCTTTTTACAAATTGTATGGTCTTTTTTACAAGTCCGTGTCGTACAGCTTTTCCCGATCCGATTTGTAAGGATCGGGCCGATCTGTATGTATTTTTCCCGTACGAATCGTACTACACGGGTTGGATGGGACTTTTACAATTTGTATGGAAAAAAACACAAATCCTATTTGTATGGAAAATAAAAATCCAGGATCAGAATCGGCCCCAAAGTGTCTCCATCAAAATTACAGTTTTGTCAAAAAGAAGTACAATACTTAGGCCACAAGATTGCTAAAGGAATCAGACAGGTCACAATTGAGAGAATTAAAATGATACAAGTAATGCAGCCACCTAAAACCCAAAGACAGGTAAGAATGTTCCTGGGAATGGTAGGTTATTGCAGACAGTGGGTAAGTGGACTTTCATTGATTGGAAAACCATTGCAGAGATTGACAAAAGCAGATATCAGAGACCCTATTGTTCTGACCAAAACAGAGATGGAAGCATTTGAACAGCTGAAAACTAAATTGTGTGAAGCACCAGCTTTGGGAATGCCTGATTACGAGAAAGAATTTGAACTGTATTGTAGTGAGCGCGAAGGATGTGCTTTGTCAGTATTGATTCAAAGACATGGAAGAATGAGAAAACCAATTGCGTTTTTCTCAGCTGTTTTTGACCCTGTTGCAAAAGCTTTGCCAGGTTGTCTGAAAGCAGTAGCAGCAACCAGTGTACGTCTGGAGCAAAGTGAAGGAATTGTGATGGGATTTCCTGTGAGGGTGTGTGTACCTCATTCTGTGGAGATTCTCCTCTCTAGAGCAAAGACACAGTACATGACTAACAGCAGAATGACCCGTTATGAGAAAATAATTTTGGGAGCTGAGAATGTGACTGTTGCCAGATGTGTGAATGTCAACCCATCGACATTGTTACCTGATATCATTGAGGCAGAAGTGAAAGGTGAGCTTGATCACAAGTGTTTGGATGTTTTGGAGTATTGTACAAAGCCTCGTCCAGACATTAAAGATGAACCTATACTTGAATCAGATTTTGTAATGTTCGTGGATGGATCATGCTTGAGAACGGAGAGTGGTGTTCTAAGTGCTGCATATGCTGTCTGTACGGAGGCAGAAGTGTTGGAAGCATCTTGTTTGAAAGGAATTCATTCTGCTCAAATAGCGGAGTTGATTGCTTTGATACGAGCATGTGAATTGGGAAAAGAGGTGAAAGTAACCATAGTGACTGATAGTCAATATGGTTATGGAGTTGTTCATGATTATGGACAGCTTTGGTCCTAAAGAGGCTATTTGACCTCTGCAGGAACACCTATTTGGAATGCTGAATTTGTGAAAACTCTAATAGATGTGATTCAATTACCTGAAAAATTGGCTGTAGTGAAATGTTCTGCACATAAAAAGGGTGAAGATGATATCACTCGTGGAAATAGTTATGCAGATGCAATTGCGAGACACTGTGCAAAGAATCAAATTTCAATCAATTGAGAAAAAATCGAAGAACATGTTCCGAGTCCTTTAATGCTAACCACTGTAGTTGAGACTTGGCAGGAAGTGAAACAGATGCAGGAAGAGGCAGAAGCAAAGGAAAAAGATATCTGGCTAAAATCAGGATGCAGACAAAGGGAGAAAGATTAAATTTGGGTTTACAAAGATGAAAGACCAGTAATGCCCGATAGCATGATTTCAGATATGGCCCGAATGTATCATGGTCAGGCCCACATTGGTAGAGATGCTATGATTCGTCTCTTTAGACAGACTTGGTATAATCCTAAATTCAGAATGATTGCTGAAAGCCTGTGTCAAAGATGCTTAGTTTGCCAACAATTTAATCCAAACAGAAGAACTGTTGTAAGTTTGGGAACCATAGAACCATAGGACAGGAGGGTTTGTCCATTCACAAGAGTTCAGATTGATTTTGTTGAGCTGCCTCCATGCAACAGACTCAGATATGTTCTTGTGATAATCTGTTTGTTCTCTCGATGGGTCGAAGCTTTCCCCAGGCGAAGAAATGATGGATTAACTGTTGCTAAACTGTTCTTGCGTGAGATAATACCAAGGTTCGGGTTTCCGGTGACGATTGAGTCAGACCGAGGCCCCCATTTTCAAAATGAACTCATGCAGATGATCTGTGAAGCTCTGGACATTCGCCAGAAGCTGCATTGTGCTTACAGACCTGAGGCTTCAGGAGTGGTAGAGCAGGTGAATGGAACAATTAAAAACAGAATTGCAAAAATGTGTTTAGCAATAGGACTAAAGTGGCCTGATGCTTTGCCACTTGTCTTGATGACCTTGAGAAGCATACCTGACAGGAAAACTGGATTAAGTCCACATGAGATTTTGATGGGCAGGGTGATGAGACAGGCCTACGTACCAGTTGATAAGTTGTTGACAGTTAATGATGACATCATACTGGATTACTGCAAAAATCTGTCTGATGTGGTAACTTCTGTGCACCACCACGTGGGAACTGAATCAAATTCCAAAGAGAAAAATCCAGCCCATGATCTAGTCCCTGGAGACTGGGTATGAGTGAAAGTCCACCACAGAAGGAATTGTTTGGTACCAAGGTGGCAAATACCACGTCAAGTTATCTTGGTCAGTACTACTGCAGTTAAGTGTGCTGGACTGAAAAGGTGGGTTCATGCTAGTCACACCATCCGTGTGCCTGAACCTGAATACCCATACGACGGTGAAAGTACAACTGACTCTGATTCTGAAGCTGAACCAGAAAAGAATCCAGATACTGAAGATTGACAGGAACGTCGACATCTGGAAGTATCAGAAGCCAGTTCTGCATCTGAAGGTTAAGGTGAAAAGGAGATTGTGGAAATACCAGATTCAGAAGATCAACCTGAAGACCTAGAATCTGTAAAGACAGACACCAGTAAAGACGTAAAAGAAAGTGAAGAGAAAGCTGTTGAAAAAGAGAAAACTGAAAAGCAAACTGAAAACTCTGAAAGCAGGAACGGAAATCCTGAGACTGGGGAAGAGGAAGTAACTCATGATAAGGATAAGATTCCAAGTACCAGTTATGAAGGTGTTCCTAACAGAGTAACAGAAGAGAAAGCTAAATCTGATGAAGACAAAGATATTGTGAAAATCATAATCAATGATACAGTTCAAGATACTGAAAGTGAAACTGATGACAGTGCAGATGAAACTCCATTAAGAAAAAGCCCAAGAAAAAGAGTTTGGAGAGTAGAGCATAACACAGTAGAGCCAAAGACTAAGAAAGTCTGCAAAGGCGACAATTGGCCTAAAGGAACTGGTGGATTGAGATTCAAAATAGTGAACAAAACAAAAGAACCAGAAGAGCAAGTGAATGAGATTACTAGCCAGAAAGAAACACTGGGAAAGAAAATAGAGACTATACAAAGGCCAAAAAGAGTAAGACGTCCAAATCAGAGGTACAAATCACCTGAGGGGACATATATTGTCCTACCACCAATTGTTGAGGTTAATAGCAGTCAAGAAAATTTGTACAACCCAAAACCAATTGGAAAAAGTGAGTAAAGAAATAGAAGATAGGTGCTCAAAGTATATGATATTAAAGTAAAAAGTCTGAAGTCCTTTGAGACGGATATTGTAAATATAGGAGAGGTCGGAGTTGACAAAAGGTCGAAGAAAACTTGTTAGAAAAATCTAATTATAGTATAATTTAGAATAGAATTGACACAAGGTTGAAGAAAAACTTGTTAGTGTACTGAGTGGTGTGCAACTTGTAAGTGACATAAGGTCGAAGAAATTGTGTTAGGGAAAAATGGCAATGAATAACCATAAAACAACATGTTCTATTTTTAGAAAATGGTGTAGATGTTTTACAATATGTACGGGATTGTTGATTATATTATGGGTAATTTTAGCTATTGTGATTCCTTTCCAAAGCAATTTAACAAAATTAAAACCGAATGTGAGTTCAAATAAGCAAAGTGAGAAAGAAAAGGTTCATGAGACTCATGCGTACAAACCAGAGTTGCATCAAGATAGATCAATCAGTGACTTTACTAAAAATACTTTTTCAAAGTTGTTACTTGAGTACATTAAAACCATGAATGTTGATGACTGTTATGTTTGTGTAAAATTGCCAGCATCAGTGTCAGAAGGGGTGACATGACATATCACCACCTTCCTCTTACATATGGAGTAACTTGTAGTGTAATTGCAAGTTTGTTTTATCAGACTGGGAAATTGTAATATCATTATTCCAATGTAGATGAAATATTTGCAAAATTAAAAATTGATGGTACGTTGAATAAAAGAAAACCTGCAAAGGAAATGGGAGAGTATTTCTTAGAATTAGATGAGTTGACACATGAATATTCTTTTAATAATAACTTGACATGTAAAATGAGAATTGAAGAGAAATCATTTCTAAACACGGTTGAGGAAAGAAGGATTGCTTACAAATGAAATGAGTAAATGAAACATGCAAAATCTAAATATTTTACATTTGATGATGAGAATATTGAGGATAAGAATGTGAATGTAGCCATTAATATAGATGCCCCAATGTTAGGGAAATGTTGTATTAGAAGAGACAATTCAATGTATGACAATTATTTTGTGGGTGCAAGTCAATGTCAAGACAGCTATAGGATTATAGGGGGTTGGGGATTTAAAGGAGGAGATGATCCTGTTTTTCCTGGAATTTATTTTATTTGTGGGAATATAGCTTATTATAGGTTACCAGACCATTTGTACGGGACATGTTATGTTGGTTTGGTCTTTCCTAAAATTTTTCATGTCGATAGAAGCACTAATGGAAAGCATGAGATAGGTAAAGTTCTAAGTCGAAAAAGAAGAGAAAGCGTGTTAGAAATAATAGGCGATGTATTTGGAGCACTGATACCAGCAGTGGGAATTTCGTTTACTGCAAATAGAATCAGAAAATTGTCCACAATAGTTGATCGATTATCAACAGACACAGCAGGAGGATTCCTGATGGTCAATACTGAAATGGTTGCTATGAGAGCTATGGTTATGCAAAATCGACTTGCCCTTGATATAATTTTAGCAAAAGAGGGAGGAGTCTGTGGGATTTTGAAGGTGCAACATTGTTGTACTTATATCCCAGATAAAAGTCAGAATATTGAAAAGTATATTATAAATATTACAGATTTGCATAAAGAAATTGAACCACTGGAGGTTGGAGGTGTCCTTGAAAGGCTGGGAAAAAGTTTCTCAGCAATTAAGCATTGGTTCCAAGAAATAGGTAGTTCAATTATAGGTAACATACTAATACCGATAACAATCTTAGTGATAGCAATTTTTGTGATAAGATTATGCTGTATATACAAAGGTAGAAGAGATTTTAGAAAGTCAATAAGAAAAAGGAATGAAGAGCAGCAGGCAAGAATGAGAGAAAAGAATGAAATAGAAATGGAAGAAATAAGAGAAAAGATTTTCAAAGACTCAAAGGAGAAAGAAACAAAAGTATTGATGATATTAAACGGAAGAATTAGAAACATGTTCTGCTAAATTTTCAAAAATTTTGAGAGATGTTTGGTGATAAAATCACCAGATGAGGGAATTGATGGAGCGAGGTAGTAAAAACAAAATGTTGTGTACCCCTCTCAAAGTCAATGTTCCATAACGATAGCATTTACTAATGGAATGTTTTTGTGAATTAATCAACCATAGTATAAGATGCATACATTTTTTTTTACACATGGGAGTACTAATTTTGCCTGCATGTTGCAATAAAATTAACTAATATGTATTGTTATCGTGTTGTGAATTGATGCACAGCTTAGATATAAACAAACGCAGCTTAAATGTGCTTATTGTACACGTTTTGTGCTAAGAAGTGGTCGAATATGTAAGTATAAAACGCATTTGTGTGGCTTATTTGCTAGGTAACAACTAATGGGGAAACATTAGTATGGTGGGAGGTAAACAGAAGGGCTTTAGTTCTATATTTAACATGAATTTGTGTTTGTTTCTATGATAGTTCCAAAAAGTGGCCTCTGAGGCCTACTTTAGAAATGGCTGCCTGAGTAAACAGCAAGAGCTGGACAGCGCAGGCGCGCCCAAAGCCTGCAAGTCAGAGTGAACTGCCTGTGCTCGGGGAGGTTCAAGGCTACCTCGCCCCGGAACCTAGGATGGGTGCCAAACATGGACGTTTGAATGTTCTGATCCTGGGAAAAGGTCCTGATGTTGCGACTGAAGGAAATGACTAGAACATGGACTGTCCTAAAACAAAGCCCCTTTATTTTTCTGCTGAATCGTTGTGAAAATGATGTTGTAATGGTGAGGAGATGTTCACCCACCCCGAATTTGTCCAATCAGAATCCGAATAAGTAATAGTAGATACTTTTTAGATAGATTAAGTTAGGAAATTAGTGTATAAAACCCCCCGGTTTCGTCTAGAGGGGGTCGCTTTTTCGATTTCCACTCGAAGTGCTGCCCGACTGAAGATTGACTCCTGGATGTAAGAACTCTTTGAATTTATTTTGTTTGCTTTACAGGAATGAAGGATAAGATGAGGGTGTTAGTTAGGGATGTTAGGAGAGAATGAATTTGGAACTATCTGTTCTTTGCTAAACTTTAACTGATTTCTAAAAGAAGCGATTTTTCCTGAGCTCTAAATAAAATGATCATTTTGAAATGAAGTTTAAGATTTTACTGAATAAAGAATTAATCAATGCATAAATGTCAGACATAATAAAGTTTTGCTTTTAATAAAAATTGGGAAAATGGAATTTTGAAAGCAGGTCTTGTGATTTTCCTACGCCTAATTTTCTTTCTAGCAGATCCATTGCCACAATGGTGGTGCGTCTGAATAATTAAATGCTTGAATAAAACCATGGTAAATTGTAATAAACTGTAGGTGTAAATAATAGCTGATTAGGTTTTAGACACTCCACCAAATGTTACAGCATTTCTCCATTGCGATTCACCAAAAGCCTTGAACCCAAGTGTAAGTGAATAGAGTAAAAGTGCAGTGTTATGGGCCCCACTGACGAATGGTTGTTTGTTCAAAGGTTTCAGGGAAATGGTGAGTATTGATTAGAAATGATTTTTGGAGTCCCGCTGTAGCAATGCTACCTATAAATGTCCCCCTCACCCTTCTAATGCTGGATATGGGTAGGCGGTCGATTGGAGATATAGCCAGATTGCGTCCATTACTTTTTTGGGCCCACATTAGACATACCCCAGAGCTCCTCCCTTATGCTGAAGCCCTCATTGAGATTGTTCGTCTGGACGCTGGCGGCAAAATAGGCTGGATTTCCAATGCTAAAAAAATGTTAACATCTATCGGCCTCCAATCTTATTGGGAGAGCCAGGAACCCCTAAGGAGAGACGTCCTCAAACGGCTCTACTGGGAATGGGTAGACCATCGGGAGAATAGCAATCCTAATGTGGGTAAATTAACAATAGAGTTTCTCCCGCACAAGCAAAACTGATACCTCAAGCCTTTTCTTGATATAATCCAGGTCCCGAGGGACAGGATGCTGTACGTACACTTCCGGTATGGAACTCTCCCTGTTCCCGAGGTGACTGTTAAGTGGCACTCATGCAATGAGACCTCAAAAGCCTGTCCATGCTGCAGCGCCCTGATAGAAAGCATTGCCTACCTAATGTTTGCCTGCCCAGCATATAAAAACTTGTGGGCAAAATGGCTAAGATTGATCTGTCAGCAATTAGGCACACTGGATAACCATGCAGCTCTGAGCATCCTTAGGTCTGATCCCAGACCTCTCTTTGCTTGTTGCATAGCAAAGTTTCTTGGCCAGTCATGGCTCACTAGGTGGAAGGTCCTTTTAAGAGTGGCACAGCCCTAACTTGACAGAGGCTGTGACAAACATGTGCGATGACCCTAGGTCCGCTTGTTCAATTAAATAAGTTTCTTTTATGCACAAGTACTTTACTAGTTATCTTTGATGCCACCCTAGGGCAAATTCAAAATGTTCTAGCAAAATATTAGATGCCTATAACATTATGAAGGTTTGGTATCAAGATGAAATGTTACTTGCTTTTAACCTGTTGCTACCGTACATTTTTATCTGATGTATTAATTGCATTTTTTTTCTGATGAATTTATTTTTAACTATTTGATCACAACAAATGTTTTATCGTGCCTAGGCCAAATAGGCCATCATGTTGTATTGTCTGTCTACACGAAGTTCATGGCATTGCGTGATTGCACTTTTTTTTTTAATGTATTTCAATGGCTTTTATGACATCATCTGTCGAATAAAGCTTTTACAAACAAACAAGAAACTAGAGACATGAAGTAATTTGCTCCCATTATGGTTTGGAATGACTAATAGATCTAACTAAAGTAAAATAGTGCTTTCCTTCATTTAATTCCTGGCATGGATTACAGTAAATATATTAAGAAAAGATCTGGATTCTATCTATCTAAATCAGAACAATCTCTAAAAGCCAATTGAAGGTTTCACGCTTCCTTGTGCAACAGCCGTCAGCTCAGCAAAGTGAAAGGCGAGTATAGGACCACATAAACACTTTCAATCAAGAACAAGTTCAAATACTTCACTTGTAAGCTTGGGCGTCGATGCACCAAATTGACTGGGGTAGACTAAGTAACATCACATACCCTTGGACCTCAATGACATCAAAGGAAGTGACATCATATGAACCTTTACCCTGATTTTTTTTCAGGAAACGCATGAAACATGACCCTAACATCACAACAATTGACATCGCTGAAGTTCCATAATAGTTGCATGCTTAGTATAATAGTATATCACAGACAAAAGTCCATTTTATATACCATCAACATTATAGGGCTAACTTGATCTTTGAAAAATTTTGGGGCATAATACATGCCTTGAATTGTAGTCAGGGAGCAAACAGGTAAGCCAGACCTCTTCTAGGGGTTTTCTCCTCCGGAGAAAAAATGTAAAAGAATGGTGTCAAATAGTCCATTTTAAAGCACAGTTTTTACATACATTTTACTAAAATGCAATAGGCCCAGAAAGGACACTCATTAAGTATTCAAATCCTTTAACGGTGTGCCAAGTCAATGAAAGCTGACGTTCCCCTGGAGCTGTCCCGATTTTATTTGTCAAAATGCGGTATGGGTGCCCCCATATATTAATAATGACCTCAATTGTGGCAGAGCCAGTATTTTGTCATAGGTGCCCCCGTCTTCCATGGTTGCCCCCTTATATAAAAACGACCTAAGATTTGGCAGTGCCAGGATTTTGCAAGTTATGCCATCCTCATACCGTAAATGACCATTATGTCAAAAATTACCTCAGTATAACAGGGCCAGCATTTTGCCAGGGTTGCCATCCCCCATATGCCAGGTTGTCCCAGCATTCTGCCACTGGTGTCCACGTGTTAAGAATTTCCTCAAGTATGCCAGTATTGTCCCACGGACGTCCTATATGCCATAAAGTATGTATAGTATGCCAGCAACACCATCTTTTTCCCATTGGTGTTTTTTATGCCAAGAGTAACCTCCTGTGTACCAATATTTTGTCACAGGAGTCTGTCATGCTAAGAACTGCTGCATGTATGCCAGCACCAATATTTTGCCATGAGTAGATCTGTAAGACAATAGTTACATCCAGAATGCAAGGGCAACTACAAACTCACAAGCTTCCTACAACCCATGTTCACTCAGTCACACTCATGCATTCCCACTCAAACTCGTTTCCACCCCTAACACTCTTTCTTATTCATTCCTACACACTCACTTCCATTCACTCTTAATTTTACTCATTTTCACTCATGCATACTTACTGATACTCAGTCCCAGGTTTATTAATTCTTTGCATTGGGTTTGCATTACTTTTGTGATTCAAACCCCATGCAAAGCGTTAGGCTGGGATTTACTCTCTAATGCAAATCAGAATTTGTATTGGATAGTGCCCCAAAGTTATGCAAATTTTCACTATGCCCTACTTTGCATTACTTGCATCGAGGGGGCATTCCATAGGTGATGTGTGGGCTTTTCCATGCAACCACATATGGGGTGGTTTTGCTGCAAATCCCCATCTACAAACATTGGTAGAAAGGAATTTGCACCAAACTCTTACGCTGCCCTAAGGCAGGCTCAACAAGGAGAAATGTTTTCATTTCTCCTTGTTTATGCAACTTTGCATCTGTGCTACATTGTAATGCACATGTTGTGTTGTGAGGATCATGTCTTCCAGTGCAGAGACCCCTTTCTCATTTCAGTTTGAAGACGTGTTAATGAACATGTAACAAGTGATGATTTTGCTATCTCAAAGGCACATTTCTGGCATGTGCTTTTCATTCTGTAAATGTATAATGAATATAGCTGATAATCAAGATCAATCAAAAACACATTCAGTGATATTTTGCTGGCTACTTAGCTTAGAAATTATTCCAGCAATGACATAATTCTTATGACTATTTGCCTCCATAATTCTGTTATTTTAATCACTTGCTTTTTAGGCTTCTTTCTTTTAGTTTTAGGTTCTAAAACACATACAGGACAGGTTCAATTTCAGCTATAGTTTTCAGTTTGGTTAGACTGTCCGGCCTGTTTATCTTTGTCCCTGAATCCATCCTAGGTAATAGAGGCTGCCATTTTTCCTCAAATTACAAAGAATCATCAACATGTTTCCTAGTGACACAGATGTCATCTGTCATCACAATGCAGAGAGCAAGAGACAGTGAGACCAGTTGCACTCTGTCAGCATCAGTAGTTACACACAAAAGCAACTGGAATTAACAAGATAGTACGAAGAAAGAAATTGGATCCTATCATAGGAGGAGATATTCTTCCTCAACCTATTGGATATCCAGAGATATTGGATTAGATGCCTCACTCACTTATCCTGACATGCTTCATCATCAGCACCTATCCACACCCTGGTAGGATGATACCTCCAGGGGGAACTCCACCAAAGATGGAATGGGAGTTCTTAAATTAAATCAAGCTGGATAAGCAGGGATTAGGTATATCGTTGGTAGTGTCAAGTCATGCAGATATAGACATCAACTAAACCTGTGGTGTGTTATTGTTTGTAATGACGCGCATGACCACACGTGCGTCATCTACAAACAATACCTTGTTATGTTGTTGTTTGAAAGTATGAGTGTCGCGTGTTGTTATTCGCGTGCTGTATGAATGTAGGCTGAGTGTCCCGCATGAGTGTTGTGATTTGAATGGAGAGCGGGGGAGTCATGTGTAGAGAATTTACCGTTTCGAGTCATTCAGTTATGGACCGTATTAGCGATGACTTGTGGAATAAAGTCCTGTCTTACTTGATCTACTGGATCCTGTTGTTTTTCTTCCTGGAATGAATTATCTTCTTTTGTAACACTGGCGACGATCGGGAACGCGCTCCTGCGTGAAATTATTACGGATTTACGAGCAGTTTCATGAATTTCTGCCAAACTGCATTTTCATTGGTTACTGACACGGAAGATTTTCTCTTGGCTCATTTCATTGGATGCTGTTCTTGCCTTGCATTGGATGATAGCAACGATGGATTTTAAACGTCTTTTCATTGGATGTTTGTTGTTAGAAATCTGGATCTGTACTCCACTGTTCTACAGTTAAGGCTTTTCATTTTGCTATCGATGCATTGCGTTCAAGAAAATTGTGTCAAATTCAGTTTATCGTTGGAACAGTATATATGATGAAAAATGCAGATAATCTTCACTGTCACGATCTGAGGAACAGTAAGTAAGCTTCTGTGATACGCACACATAAATCCTGCGTGTCAAATCTTATTATACTAAAGGAAGGAAAAGCATTAAAAATAAACAATATTTTAGTTGATGTACAACAACAACTTAAGTATAATACTTGTTTTAATATAAATATTTATATAATTATGGCTGGAATTCAACCACCTCCATCTTTTTTTACCATTAAAGGTGACCCTCCAACTGAATGGGATATTTGGGAACCTATGTTTTTAGCATACGTAGAAGTTCTAGAGGAAGAAGATTGTGGAGCAGAAAGGAAATTAGCTTTGTTAAAGCATTGTCTTGGAGGAATTGCACTCAAAGAATGTAAAATCTTACCTCCTTTAAGTGATACTTCTAATCTAAATGTTTATCAAATTGCATCTAAACAACTCTCCATTAGATATGGGAAGAAAATTAATATGGTCATGGAAAGATTTAAATTCTGCTCAAGGAAACAACATAGTGATGAGTCTATTGACAACTATGTGTCTGCTTTGAGAGCATTAGCAGTTACATGTGACTTTGAACATATTAATTATGACCACGTGCTAAGAGATCAAATCCTTATGCGTACCAACAATAAAAAGATACAACAGAGGTTATGGATAACTTCTGATATGTCTCTTAATGCAGCGATTGAGATAGCAAAGTCTATTGAACACTCTGAGAAATTTGTGGATGAGATTAGATCACAAAACAACAGTAAATCAGATGTGTTCATTGTTAATAAAGAGAATGACAAATTTAAGGATTCAGATAAGTATAAAAAGACTATTTATCCAAGGAATGACAACCAATTTAGGGTTGAAAATAAAAGCAGATGGCAAAAATCTGACCAAAGAATGAGCGGTTGGCAAAAGCCAGACCAAAGGATGAACAATTGGCAAAGTCCAGACTCAAGAGTGTACAATATGTATTGTTTTAGATGTGGAAGTGGGTATCATTTCGGGAATTCTAAGTCATGCCCGGCTTTAGACAAAGTATGTTTGAGATGTGAAAAAAGGGGCATTTTTCTAAAGTCTGTAGATCAGCTCCAAGGAAAGTTAGTTTAGTTCAAGATCAGGAGCAAGAGAGTTCAAGTGACTGTGAATTTGATGTCAATGCTATAATGTGCATAACCAAAGAACCAAAGGTCAAAAAATTTCCTTCTTGTGAGATTATTATTGATGGTGTATCTACTAAAGTTTTTGTAGACTCTTGTTCATGGTATACCATTCTACCTGACATTTTATTTAGATCCAATTGGCCTAATGTTGATTTAATACAACCAGACATTACACCAAGTGGCTATACTGGTCATAAATTGCAACTTGTTGGTTATTTTATAGCTGAACTTAATTTCAAGAGTCGTTCCACACGTGGAAAAATATATATTACAAAATCTGGTGATTCACTTTTAGGTTGGCCACACCAAGAACAACTTGGTATCAAGCTTGATCCAAATGCTGATCCTCCTGTTTATTCTATTGACGCTGATTCAAGTACTCCTACATTAAGCAAAGGAAAAGAGGATACATTAATTTCTGAAATTAAAGAGAAATTTCCTAAATTATTCTGTAATAATTTAGGAAGATATAAAGGATTTGAACATCGGATAAAAGTACATGCCAATGCCTTCCCCATCCGTCACAAAGTTAGGAATGTTCCTCTTTCATGTAGACTAAAGTTAAAGGAAATGCTCAATGATATGTGTGAAAAGAAAATAATAGAACCTATTGAGTCATCTCCTTGGGTTTCACCAATTGTGATTTCAATTAAATCTGGAGGAGATCTTCGCGTATGCATAGACTTGCGCAGTTTAAATAATGCCATTTGTGTAGATTCACATCCTTTACCTAATCTACACGAAATGGTCTCCACGTTGGACAATGCCAAAGTATTTTCCTGTTTGGACTTAGCGAGTGCATATCATCAAGTGGTTCTACATGAAGACTCAAGGGATTTAACCGCTTTTATTACACCTGAGGGTTTATTTAGATTTTGCAGGATGCCTTTTGGATTAGCAAGTGCAGCAGCGGTATTCCAAAGGTTGATGAAAGAAACCTTGTTTGGTCTAACAGGAGCAGTTGCATTTCAGGATGACATTTTAGTTTTTGGGAAAGATGGGAATGAACATGACAAAAATTTATTGAAAGTGTTAAATGCATTGTCAGATAAAGGGCTAACACTTCGTGCTACCAAGTGTAAGTTCAGAAGAGAGGAAGTGGAGTACCTTGGACATTGCATTAGTGGTAATGGAATTAAACCGAAAGCTTCACATTTGGAGAATATTAGCAAAGCACCTATTCCTCAAAACAAGGAACAGTTGGTAGCCTTTTTGGGGCTTGTAGAATTTTATGCTAAGTTCATTCAAAACTATGCAACTGTGATTGAACCGTTTAGAATGCTTTTGAAGAAAAATGCTAAGTTTGAGTGGACAGATTCTATGTCAGCTACTTTCAATGCTGTGAAGTCAATGATTATAAGAGATTATCAGAGATTTTGTTCTTACTTAAAAAAAAAAAAAGAAAAGGAGGGAGGTGTGTGGTGTGTTATTGTTTGTAATGACGCGCGTGACCACACGTGCGTCATCTACAAACAATACCTTGTTATGTTGTTGTTTGAAAGTATGAGTGTTGCGTGTTGTTATTCGCGTGCTGTATGAATGTAGGCTGAGTATCCCGCGTGAGTGTTGTGATTTAAATGGAGAGCGGGGGAGTCATGTGTAGAGAATTGACCGTTTCGAGTCATTCAGTTATGGACCGTATTAGCGATGACTTGTGGAATAAAGTCCTGTCTTACTTGATCTACTGAATCCTGTTGTTTTTCTTCCTGGAATGAATTATCTTCTTTTGTAACAAAACCCACAGTGAGACATCAGTCTTGGGCAGGTGCCTTTTTCAAGGCCATATAACATCTATAGCCACAATAGTTTAGTCTGAAAAGACGTCCTTTCACTTTATATGTCCATAAGGAAACACCTGAGACACACTCTTTGACACACATAATCTATGTCAGACATTCCTCAATTTATGACAGAATTTCCAATCTCTGATAATATTCAGTATATAAGGACTGTCACTTGACCACTTAATAAGGAGAGAAACTTCACCTAGATTGCAAATGCAGAACGCAGTTCCAGATGAGCATGGCACCAGATTCTATCTCGACCGAAGAAGCCTCAAGCAAGACTTCCCAAGGCTCTTAGAAGCATGCAGTTCTTCCTTCACAAACTGGTGCCAGAATTGTGTTCTCTCATAGACACCATCTCCTAGATCTTGGCCGTGTGCTCAAAATGGCTTCCAAGCTATTCCAAACAGGCAACAAACTATGTTGTCCAGGTATGCACACTACCTCCGAAACGCAGGCTTATTATTTATTCATCTGCTAGAATTAGCATAGAGCTTAGAGATAGCACCGTGATGGTATAAGGGCTATAATTCATAATGTTACAAATTCTTCCTGTTTTCACTGTTATTAAAAGGTAAGCAGCTTTTTATTATCTTCTATCTTCTGTGACGTTACCAATAATATGTGCACTAGATCCTTGCATTTTAAAAGAAATATGTTGAAATATATACATTCAGTTTCTAGTGATTGTGAGTGTGTAAACAAATGATTGTTTGGATTACCACTGCTCCCTGGTAGTAGCCCAGAAGCATTGACTCCACCTCATGTATATATTGGGTGGGGTTCTGCACGGCTACAATAACCAGTCTTTCACATTCATCACTGGTGCATTGGACTAAGTTCGCTCATGGCACCAGTGGGTTTGAAAACAAACCTTGTAGCGGTGAACCAGAGACTCAGTTTACGTGACAACATATAAAGTGGGGAAAGCCTTAAAGCATGTTTTTTGTTCTATAAAGGACCTCCAGTGCAAAACCCATGTTTCTGAGAATGCCTACACCCTTGTAGTATGGCGCAAGCATGTGTGGGTTGGCTCATGTCTGCAAAAGTGCCAGCGCATGGATAGAGAACAAGAGCACCATATCTTAGAAGATATGGTATATTCTTTCCTCTCACTTTGTCGCAAGACAGTGCAGCAAGTTTGGCACATAAATAAAAACGTAGTAAATCTGAGCCTCAGTCACAGACAATGTCACTCGCTACCTGTCAGTGACTCTCACTCACTTTCACCGACACACGTTAACATATAAATACACATACTCAAACATATGTATGCTTTCTCTCACATAAACACACTCTCAAAGGCAAGCAGGCACACAACATACATTTAAAGCCATTTTTACATATCATAGCTGCCACCATAGGTCCCATTCCAGCTAAATGTCCTTCTTTATATATTATACTAATAAAATACTATTCACTATTAGTAAAAATGAACAACTGGCAGAAAATAAGGAATGTGAAGCTGCCCCTGTGTACGTTGCTCTGATGTTGCCACCTCTGAGGCTAGGAGTTGCAGAGGCAGTATTGGTGTCACAAGAGCAAGCCAGGGGTCACAGCTATGACCGCTGGTGACTCCTAAATGACATCCATGCTCATAAGGTCAGAGATACTGACATTAGCCAGCAATAAAGATTACCCTGCTTTCGAGACAGCAATGCAGGTAGACTCTTCTTCTGAGAATATGACTCCAAAGAAGACACAACATGCACACAAGTAGCATGAAAACCTGACTGGAGTAAATAGAAGAGCAAATATAAAATAGCAGATTCAAAGCTTCCAGCTTTGTCTACCTCAGAAATTGATTGAATTGTGTGTGATCCTGCAAATTTGTGATGCTACATGTAGGGATATTTATTCTTGTGAGGAAATAAGGCTGTAGATTCATGAAATGTACTACATCCTGTATAAGATTGTAATACACTGCGTTGTAAGACAAGGGTATTCCTCCGGACTCCTGAAATGTGATGTGTCATTTTTAGTTCCAAATTCAATGCGGAGCGGACGTTTTAAAAACATAAGGGCTGATTTAGCTCTTGGTGTTCTTTACTCTGTCTGCCAGTGTGATGGAGCACATTATGTCCACCACCATGATGGACAGAAGACTGACATATTTTGAGTTCACCACTGGTCCTACAGTGATCGCTGCGTTCGCAGGAGCTTGAAAGTTGGTTCGCAGTAGCTGTCTTTTAGATGCTGTTTTAGAAACAAACCTCCATAGCAGATGTTTGTTTCTGAAAAGCAAAAACAAGCAGTCCTCACACCCTGGTAGATAACTCCCCAGGTTGGGGGGGGGGAGGGGCGGGGTCAGTTTTTTTTTATCTGTGTGTGACCTCTAGTTCTATCTGTTAGTTACAGACAGGAAAAAGGATATTAGACTGTCTAGTCTAAATAGGGCGGACAGACTGCTGCCCTTACTTGTTCAGGTCATTCTTTGGGGTAACATTTCTGATGGTGGAGCGAGGTGGGGGCATTACTGTCACAAAACTGGTAGTCCACCCAACTTAATCTGAGGGTTTGGTGGGCAGGGTATCTCTCATGTTTGTGACGGAGTACCCTGTCCACCAAACTAAACAAGGCCCCTTGTCTTGACACACAGACCAAGATCTATGCAATTTTGGGGATTTTTGTTTGCCATAGTTACCAAAAACTATTAAAGGTTTTGGATCAGTTAATTGGGTGGCAATAGTCGTATATTTTTCCTCGTGTATTCAAGAATATGGTCTTTTCAAACCCATCAGTGTCTGTATATTTATTAGGAGACATTAATATTATATTGTATTATATTATATTTGAGTGTATGTCGGTATCAAGTTACACAAGAGCCTTGGTTATCTGCCTCCTGGCTAAAGGCTTAATGTTGTGGCTGACAAACACCTTCATTTTGTTGAATGAGGATAGTATTCGAGAATCTCTCACTCTCCTAAATCAAAAATGTGGTACTGTCTCCATCACATATTTTATCACATATAGTATTTATGTTATTCCTTCTGTGTCCCAGACACACCCTCATACTGTAGTGACTTATAGTTCAAATCTCTTTATTGATATTTCACAAACACATACTCTCACCTACATCCAATTGCCGCTGAGATGAACGAAAGAAAGATGTAGGCAAGGGTTCAGAGGCGGGCAGGAAAGGAGAGGTTGTAAGTGGGATTGTGGAGAGTAAGGGGTAGATAATGTAGGGGGTGCTCCTTCTGTCTGTTCGGAAGGTGCGACAAGGTACACCATTCCAGGATAAGCCGAAAGGGTCATTCAAAAGGCCTGGAGGTGGTGGGGGTACACAACCTATGAGTCGGAGCACTCGGAGATAGTGGGGGCATGTTAGTTCTCTGATTTTTTGCGTGAAGAAGTGAATGCATGAACAACACATTTTGTCAAAGCATGGCAATGTCTGGTCTAAGGAGGTTGTGAGTTTCTCCATGGCTATGCTGTCCCCCAGTTTATGAGGCAAATCTGCATGGGTTGTCCCTGAACACCTCCTCCCAGTACCTTGTGACTTTGAGGCATCTCCAGAGCAGATGTGTAAGTGTGCCAGTCTGGCCGCAGTGCCGGTGTGAGTTTTCCACTTGGCAAGGTAGGCGGGGGTGTAATACTAATATTTCGAAATATTTAACATAAATTGTTTCTCTTCTGTGTTAATGGAGAAGATGTGGGCTCTAAGGAGAATGCCAGCCCACTCTTTGGGTGTGAAGGTGCGCACCAGCTCCCTCAACCAGCGATTCTGGGCTGGGTACTTTGTGGCCCCCATTGGGATGTTCAGAAAGTTATACAGCTTGATCAGTCATTTATCATCCAGTTTGGTGAACAGCCATGTTTCAAACTTAGCGAGTGGCCTGGAGGCATGAGGGCGAATTGTGGGGTGAGTGACCCAGTGTCTGATCGCTGTATGTTGCCATTGTGCATTGGCAATGAGGTCATATCTGGACTGAAGTTGGGGGAAGTCATTAGCCCCACATGATCAAAGAGGGTGCAGATGTGCTTGAAATTTGTGGTTTGCCATGCTAAAAGCTGTATGCTGGTGAGTACTCAGGGTTGCCACTAATGGGAATTAGGGAGGAGATGGGGTGGAGAGGCCCTCCGCCAATGCCACACGATCCCAGGATGCCATAGTCACCTGTGTAACGGGAGAGATATAAAGCCCAACTGGGCGGTGTATTTTGGGAAGCTAGGGGACCTTTCATATATGGACGCCTGCTATGGATTGGTCTATAAAACACCAGTGATTTTAAGTTTTTGGTCTATTCCGTTCTACCAGGTATCAAAGCTGGGCTGCCAGGTAAAAGTGGGTTAAGTTGGGGATACAAAGGCTCCCTCTGCCACAGGGAGGTTCGCTCATTTTCTGGCTTTACAGGGCCATTTCCCTTTCCAGATGAAAACCTACAGTATGCATTGGAGTTTGCCCAATATTTGTCCAGCTCAGGGGAAAAGTCTGCATTTTATAGAGGATCTTAGCCAGTAGAGTCATCTTCACTGCTGCTATCCTGCTCACCAAAGAAAGGCCTCCGGCCCTCCAGGACTGCACGTCACTGTGTCGAGGAGGTCTGCGTTATTATGTTCTGAAAGTCTCATGCAGAATGGGGAATAATGTTAGCCCAAGGAAAGACCCCATTGCTCATCCAGAGAAAGAGGCCCTCTAATATGGTCTTTATGGCTGTGGTTTGGTCAAGTTAAGAGCTTGAGTTTTTGGTATGTTCACTTTGAAGCCAGCCACCTTTCTGAAGGCGTCAAGTTCATTCATTACAGCTGGGACGGAGGGCTGGGGCTGTGTCAGACAAATTATGAAATTGTCAGTGCACAGGACTATTTTGTGTTCTTGTCCGCTAAAGGTAATGCCCCTAATCTCTGTGTTTGTATGTATTCTCTCTGCAAGTGGTTCCATGTACAGCGCAAAGAGTAGGGGTGCTAGTGGGCGACCCTGGCCAGTGTCTCTCATTATGGGGAACTGCTCAGAGGAGATACCATTAACCCTCACACTAGCAGAGGAATGGTCAGTGAACATGGACTGAAGCCTCCTCGGTGGGCATGGCCAAGGTGGCGGCTGAGTAACATCTCGGCGCAGGAGCACCATCGGGGGAGGCCCAAATCAGTGGGAATCCGGCCTTTCTGGGGTGTCCTTTCCCCTCTTTAGACCGGCGAAGGCCTACCAGACTGGCAAAGGGGTCACCAGGAGATTGAATCCAGTTGGGAGAGGCGATCGCGGGCACAGACGAGATTGGGTACCGCGGAGGCCAGATGGTGCCTGGGACAGCGTAGTAAGGCAGAGTCCGGTGGCACCTTGTAGGTGCATAAGAGGGCGAGTGGTCTGCGCAGGTGTTCCTGGAGTGGAACGGGGCCCGGGAGAGTGAAATCTGCAGCTGTTGGAGTCAGCGGGCGCCTGGGAGTGCGGATCACGGCCTTGGGTGTGGGCTGCTCATACCGGAGCCCCGTAAGGGGGTCTTTCACGGTGCAGGCTGAAAGCGAGGATCATAGGCTGTGGACGGCAGCAGTGGCAGAGAAAGTCCCTCTGAACATCAAAGAGGTCAGAGAGGAGCTGCCGCGTGGAGGGGAGCACCAGGAGGAGCGACGAGCGTGGTTGCAGCGGCCCACTCTAGGAGGCCCATGATGGCAGCATGTGATCCGGCCCCGCAATAAGCACACTAGAGGAGGCGAGATCAATCTTGGGCCCGAGATGGCCCAGGAGGAGGAACACGAGAATTCACAAAAGTCGCAGAAGGAGCATACTTTGAGCAGATCTAGCCGCCGGCAACAAAAAGGGAAAGAACATGTGATGAAACCGTCGGAGGTAGAAAGCGCAAAAGAAAGGGAAGCACTCCTTCGGCAACTCCAGAAATGCGAAGAAGAGAACGAGAGCGGAGAGTCGTAGTGCTTAGGAGATCTGATCACAGGACCCCTGTGCTGCAGATATAGACAAGAGTCTAGAGTCTTACGGGGGTGCCGACCTTGCCCTGCTGAGACCCCACGCCCCTTTTCAAGTCATGCCTGAAACATGAAGAAGGCTAGTTGCCAGGCTCATGGACCCACCTTGATAGGTGATATCCCTTCCTTATTATGAGATCTCAGTTTATTTTTTCGGTTTATCCACTATTGTTTCCTTTTTTATGATGTTTTCTCTCTTCTCTGTTCTATCTAGGGAGGAAGTAGTAGATACGCCCATGGGGATCAAGGTACAAGGGTGCAATGATGGCCCCCTATTTCGGTCAAGGAGATAGAACGCCTGGTAGCAGGGCCCCACCCCTCCTGACATATGCTGTTCCTGTGTGGCCGGGTGCTGGGACGTTAGGGCAGGGCAGCACAATCTATCTACACTCCCAGACACGAAGCTCCTGTGAGAATGGGTGGGAGACCCCTTCTTTCCCTCTATTAAACCCATCGGGGACAGGAGTGTGCAGCGAGCCCCGAGGAGGGAGTCTCCTCTTTCCGGTCCTACAGCCTTACTTCTACCTTTACCCTCTACCCTTCTGGCGGCTTACATGGTGTTTCTGGTTGGGTCATACTCTTTGCCCTGCACGCCGCACAACTACACAAACTACAATTAATCAAGGACACCATTCTAAGATGTTGAGCCTCAATGTCAGAGGTCTTAACGCCCCCACAAAACAGATAGCCCTATTCACTTTCCTCAAAGAGTCGAAATGTGATGTATGTCTTCTACAAGAAACACACTTAGCACACGCAGACTGGAGACGCCTTAGATCACGATGGTTCGACAGACAACACTTCTCATCCGTACAGGAAAAGTGGGTGGGAGTGGCCATCCTATTTGCATCACATTTCTCTGGGAGGGCCCTCTTGGTACAAGCAGAAATACCAGGTAGATTGCTGTCCCTGCTGGTAGAATTTTGGGAGGCTTCCATATACGCCCCAAATGATATACAAGAGACCTTTATTAGGCAGGCCCTGGGGGAGGTGCTAACTTCCCCAGATGAGGACTTAATAGTAGGGGGGACTACAACATAGTGCATGACCCCCAGATGGATAGATCAGTCTCAAGGACAGGTAGATCAGGGGGGATCTCGGACGCTACGAGGAGCTGGCTGGTGGAGGTCGGATTGGAGGATGTGTGGCACCAGTGTAACCCAGCGGCAAGAGAGTTTACTTTCTTCACTGCAGCCCACCAGACCTATGTGTGCCTAGATTACTTCCTAACTTCCTCATGCGTATCCCAAGCTACGGTAGCGGTGGCATTTGGAGTCGCAGCACTGTCAGACCACGCTCCCATTTCACTGTCAGTGCAGTTGTACGGGAGCCCTAGCCCCCAGAAGTGGTGGCGCCTGAATACCAGGCGACTCATGCATGAACATAATGTAGAACAGATTTGGAAATCCATCCAGGATTTCCTGGCAATAAAAAATGACGGTTCAACATCAATTACACTACTATGGAACACGCTCAAAGCAGTACTCTGGGGGCAGTTCTTGGCTATCTCGGCCTACCTTAAACAAAGAAAGGAGGGCTAAATGTGAGGCCTTAGAGGGCACGGTATTCGAATTAGAAGCAGTTCACCAACGTATGGGAACTGTCTGAATGAGACAACAACTTACTCTGACGCAGAATCAATTAAAGGCGCTAGACACAGACCGAGCGGAATATGGCTTGGTGTGTACAGAAAAGACTTACTACGAAGGGGGGAACAAGGCAGGCTGACTTCTAGCACATAAACTGTGCGCCCAGGTGAAACAGCGATGGGTTATGGAGATTGAGAATTCGGAGGGGCGAGGGACTGCGGACTGATGACTGAATAGTGGGTGAATTTGAGTGCTTTTATTCCCGGCTTTACACAGCAGAGCCACTGGAAGGAGAGGTGGTGATAAACTATGTAGCCGGAGCTCCAGTGACTCAACTTCCAAAGCAGGAGGCATTCGGTATGGACGTTGACATCACCTCGGATGAGGTGTCTCGAGCCATACGGGACCTACCCCCAGGAAAGGGCCCTAGAGACAATGGCTTTACTCCTGAATTTTATAAAACATTTAAGTTGGAGCGCGCCCACCTTTTTGCTCACCTCTACAACTCATTTAGATACACAGGTATCCTTTCTCCTACTATGCACATGGCCTCCATTATTGTCCTCCCAAATCCAGGCAAAGACCCCAAGCAATGCGCGTCGTATAGGCCTATCTCACTGTTGAACCTTGACCTGAAGATATTTACTGGTGTACTGGCGGTGCGTCTAGCTCTGTATATGCAAGGCCTAGTGGACCCAGACCTGTCTGGGAACAACCCAGAGAGAGGATGTAGTGACTGGGGCAAGAGGCTCTGCCATATCCTAGAGAAATTATAGCGTACACAGACACCAGCCATGATGGTCCTATCAGTGGACGCAGAGAAAGCTTTTGACAGGGTACATTGGCCTTACCTGCAAACAGCACTCACCAGATTTAGGCTTCGGGAATGATTCCAGCATTGGGTCCTCTGTAACTATACCCTTCCGGAGGCAAGAGTCAAGGTAAACGGAATATCATCTACCACCTTTAGAATTGCACGTGGGACAAGAATGGGTTGCCCCCTGTCCCCTTTATTATTTGAGCTGTATATGGAGCCGTTTGCGTAGCGTATCCACCAACACATGGGCAATACAGGACTCCACATGGGAGATAGGGAGCACAAAATCTCGCTGTATGCCGATGACATGCTGCTGATTTTGACGCAACCATTTACTTCTCTGCCCCCCCCCTTATTCAGGAAATCACAAATTTTGGTGAGGTGTCAGGGTTTAAAGTCAACTAACAAAAAAACAAGCCTTCTGCTTAACCATCCCCAGTGCAGAACGATTACGGTTGGCGTAGGTGTTCCCTTTCAAGTGGGCCCCTGTGGGGCTGACGTATCTGGGCCTGTGGATCTTCCCCATGCCTGAATGCACAGTGAAAGAAAATCATGCAGGCTTACTCATTATGTCTAGATCTGAGCTATTGAAGTGGAAAGCGCATACATTGTCCTGGCTGGGTAGGCTAGCAGGGGTTAAAATGACACTACATCTATTTTATACGCATGCACACACTCTCTTTACAACCCCCCGCCAGGGTGATATCTCAAATACAGCACCTAATAAGCAATTTTATATGGGGTGGGAAGAAAGCGCGACAGACCCACAATCAGACCTACCTGAAGCTGAAGGATGGAGGATTGGGTATCCCACACCTAGAAAGATATTACTTGGCGGCCAAAATCCAATATATGATAGAATAGTAAAGGTCGGCGTCAGAGAAACGCTGGTGCTTCATGAACGGCGCGGTTACGGGTATTCACGTATGGTAGGTGCTATGGCTCCCAAAGAAATGCCGGTCTATGGGAATGTACATCTCACCAGCAATTAGGGCAAAGTTGGAAGCGTGGGACAAGGTGCAAGAGAAAAGACTGCTCTCTACTCCTACATCCCCCCGGAACCCTTTTATGGGGCACCTGGAATTCCCCCCAGCAGTAACCAAGGATGCTTATAATAAGTAGCAAGAAGCCAAATGCAAACGGATAGGGGGCCTATTTGATGAAGAGGGAGTGATGGATTTTGCGAACTTGTGTACCAACTATGACCTATCCTCAGATACTCATTGGCACTATATCGCATTGAGACACTGGGTTACGCAGCCCCATATACGTCCACATGCTAATTGCCACTTAACGGCATTTGAGAAGAGGTTCATTACCTGCAATTCGGACAAAAAGTGCTCTCGGACATATACTCGTTACTTACTGCACCTCAATGCCAAACTAAAACACCAGCACTGCATAGGTGGGAGAATGAATGTAAACAGGAATTTCAGTTAAGGAGTGGCAGGACATAATCCATAGGACACAGGCGTACTCGTGCAGTACAGCAGGCAAGGAGATGTTTCTCAAAATTGCCCACTACTGGTATTATACCCCGGTGAGTATTGCAAAGTGGCGAGCAGGAGGGGACACACAGTGTTGGAGACAGTGTGGGCAGGAGGGCACTTTAACACACCTACTATGGCACTGCACAAAGATCCAACAATTTTGGTCCGCAGTCCTGGCGGACATAGATAATATTTATGAAACCCACCTGCCCAGATTCCCAAGCTACATCCTCCTGGGCTTTCCCAATGCCCTGACCTTTCCCCTATGATCCTGCTGTGGAAGAGCGATTGCCCTGGCCTTGGGTGCAGCTAAACAGACCCTTTTAGCAAGATGGACCACAGCAGTAGTCCTGACCCATTTGGATTGGCTGCATAAAATGTTGGACCTTCTGTGTATGGAACAGTTGACTGAAGGAGCCAAGGGTGTGATACGACTCTTTGATAAAACATGGGGCTCTACTATCAAATTCCTTTCCAACGAATTTATAGAATTGACGTGTCCAATATTTCTGCGGGTGCTATGCCTCACACAGGCAGTCCATGGGGAGGAGTAACCCATCCCTCAGGAACCATAAGCTACACCTCTACAAAAACACCAGTAATGGAGACTTTAGATTAGGCTGCCAGGCTTCCCTCCTTTCCTTTCCTTCTTCTTCCTTTGATTTTGTTTCCTTTCTTTCTCTACTGTAATATTGTTGGATACAGTTGCTCACCCCACTGGCCTGTGGATGTAGGTGGCCGCTGGTGTTTCATTCAAAATGAGAATAGAGATTTAAGGCATAAAGCCTTCTGGGCATCAATGGACAATAAGGTCGATGGAATGTGCGAGTGGTTGACTTTGTCTATAAGATGAAGCATGCGTTTGGTGTTGTTGCTGCATCCTCTTTCAAGGATGAAGATAGCCTGATCTGGATCGAACTGTCCCTGCATAAATGGGTTTAAGCAGACTTCTAGGATGCTTGTGAAGAACTTAGCGTTCATATTAAGGTGTGATATAGGGCGATAAGAGGGACAGAGGGTGGGGTTCTTCCCAGGTTTGGGGATGATTGTATTCACTGCCTGCCTCATTGTGGTGGGGAGAGTGTCAGTCTCACCGAAGGATGTATACAAATGTGTGAGGCTGGGGCGAGTTGGGGCCCAAACATTTTATAGAAACCTGGAGTGAAACAATCTGCCCTGGGAGCTTTGCCCAGCTGCAGCATGGAAATGGCTGCCAAAACCTCTGCTTCTTGCATGTTAGTCTCCAGGGAAAGAGCGTCCTTCTCCGGCAATGTGGTGGTAAGTGTAGAGGTAATGAGATTCCAAGTCTGATTTCTCCATTGAGTGTAGGGCCTCATAAAACTGTGCAAATGTCTGAGCTACTGCGCTGTCACTTCGCAAGCTGAGGCCTTTGGTCTCTTGGATCGCCGAGATTCTACCCTTTTGAATTTGGGAGTGCAGTTTATGAGCAAGGAGGTGGTGGGCTTTATTGACCACTGGCCAATGTCAGTTGTCTCCTAACCCTGTGGGTGCCTGTATGTTGATGGTTCTCCTCCAGATTCCATATGTTGGCCTCAAGGGTGGCACTTTTATCTCGCCGCTCCCTGTTGAGGAGTTCTGAGATAGCCATGAACGTCCCCCGTAAGACCGCTTTCAACGTCTCCCAAATGAGGCCGATCGGGGCAGTCGATGTATCGTTAATGTCTAGGAAGTGTTAGATAGCTGGTACGATCTCCCTCTTAACACAGCTATACAAGAGTAGTTTGTTGTTAAGTCGCCATTGAAAAACGGGTGTGGAGTGGTCTGGGATGCAGAAGGTTAGTGTGATTGGGGTGTGGTTGGACAGCGCCACCTGTATCGACTTATGAGACTTAACACTGGACGTTAGCCCTTATAAGGAAAAACAAAGCATACTGCTACCAGCAGAAATGGACTTTGACAAAAAAAGGCCAGGTTTGTACCACACAGTTTCCAGTATTTTTGCTGCTGTTTGCCACTGGCTTTTGAACTGAAGTAGCCAAGGAATTTTCAATATATGAGTGGTGGTTGTGTTTGAACAACTCCACCTCATCCTCTTTATTTGAGCCATCACTAATCCCATCTGTGTCCCACTGATTTTGGTACATATTCAAATATTAATTCGCTGTATTACAATAAAGTTTGATGAATGTATAACCTGACAACAATGTTGAACTGTGCGTGTATGTGTGTGCTCCAGGCATGCGCTGCAACTTGGGGTATAAAAGAAAATGATTGGTTGCAGTGTGTAGCCATATCTGAGAGGTCCACTGCACAGCTGCAAGAAAAACAGAACCTTGTAGATTCACCCTTTCTGGAGCTTGTCATATATTTTGAGATGCAAACAAGGTTTTTTTTTTAATGATAAGGTATATGATTATGCAGAGAAATATCAGATTTATAGTTGGCGAGCACTGGAGCTGTACAACATGGCAAGGAAACAATAGGACATTGTGCATAAAAAAGATGAATAGCATAGTGAGGATGAATTTCTTGTCCGTGGGACCGCCAGTACAATTGAATTGCATAATACCTCCTAGCCTATTTTCTTGCCATAGTCCATACTAATGTGGGGTGTGTGCACCTGTCCGAAAGCCAATCTGCCTAGTTAAAATTGGGTCCCTAAAAAAGAAGACTTTGCCCTTTGTGCCTCTTATAATTCCACTTCCGGTCATCCCCCAACTTCTGATTTTGGGCCTGATTTAGATCTTGGCGGACGGATTACTCTGTCACAACAGTGACGGATATCCCATCTTCCAAAATATAAAATCCCATTATATCCTATGGGATTTATTATTCTGTGGAAAGGATATTCGTCACTTTTGAGACGGAGTAACCCATCCACCAAGATCTAAATCAGGACCCATGTGTCTGTCTTTCGAAGAATCTCTGTTGTGCCTCAATCAGGAGACCCACCTTTATTATTTTTTTAAGGTTGGCCTCAGTATGGATTAATAGAATAAGAGTTAATGCATGGATCAGTTGTCAAGGCCTCTATCATTTGTGAAAAGGTAAGGCCTTTGGTGGTACGGCAATATCCTTGCTGCACAACTTTATTTCTGTATGAAAAGTTTAGCCTTTGGCTTACATTCAGGGGCGGATTGGCACTGCGGGCATTCGGGAATCGGCCGAAGGGCCGCTGTTTCAGTGCCCTCTGTGGGCCGTTTTTTTTCTCCCCTTTCCCAGTCCACAGAGAGTGCTCTCTGCTGTCTGCTCTCTGTCGACTGGGAAATGGGAGAAAAAAAACGGCCCACAGCACGGAGACAGAGACAGAAATGAAAGCTCTTCACTGTGCAGGCCATACAGCGATTATCAGCTGTGGCCTCTACTGCACCCCCTGCCCTGCAAAGCAATCACGCTGAGGGTGGCTGGGGAGGGGGTGATTGTTCACAAGAATCGGCCTCCCTGGGGGCCAGGTGTTTCTCAGGCCTTTTGAGCCATTTTCACCATGGCCCCCCTGGGGCCCACGCCGCGGAAACAGTGATAGTCTTAACACCTCGCCCACAGCCCCTCACATTCAGGGCACAGTGGGTGAGGAAGAATGGGTCTGGCTGTGGGGGCCAGGTGATGTTTTGAAAGCGCACAATCTTCACCTTAGCCCCCCCCTCCCCGCAAGAAGTTTAAAAAAAAGGGTTATAGTTCTTTCTCTGTGTCATCATTTTAGAACTGATGCATTTTCAATATTACATTCAAGGAAGTCATGTTTGCAGCTTTTCTATTTTATGCAACTAACAACCATTGACAAAACCTATAGTTCTGGCTTGTTGTAGGTGTAACATTACTTGCTGTATTATATATCTAAACGCAATGACAGAAGCAGCAAAATACCAGTCGGGCGGCACACTATGCTAAGCACATATTTGTAGCTTAGGTGTTTTAAGCTACGCCCATAATTACATTGAACACCCCTTTGGAGAGACCCCTCAGTTTTTTCATCCCACTTAAAGCCCTGGAAACAACACCATGTCACAGACACCTCAGGGCCTGGCACTGTGCATCATGCAGGACTCATGACTTCCAAGGTTTCAGATTGACTATGTGCAGGGGCATCTTGAACGCCTCCCTTTGCTTTAGGAACTACAGCGAGGGGTGAGTTCCTGATGAGTCTCTTCTGTCTGCAACTCTGCGTACAAAGGCTCAGCTCACAATTATTGTGAAAAGGTGGGTGAGAGAGTAAGTGAAGGGATGGCTGGATGGATCAGTGAAAGGGTGAATGGATGAATGAAAGGGTGAGTGGATGGATGATGAGAGAGAATGGGTGGATGGATGAGTGAAATGATGGATGGATTGATTAATTGATAAGTGAAAGTGTGAATGGATGAACAGATGTGTGAAAGGGTGGCCGTAAGGATGGATGAGTGAGTGAAAGGGAGGGTACATGGGCAAAAGATTGGATAGATGAGTGAAGGAGTGAAAGGATGGATGAGAGAAAAGATGGATGGATGATTGAAAGGATGGATGAGTGATAGGGTCAATGGATGGATGCATGAGTGGATGAGTAGATGGATAGTTGGGTGGATGGAAGGAAGGATGGATGGCTAAGTGAAAGGGTCGATGGAGAGAGAAAGGGAGAATGGATGGCTGAAAGGGTGAATAGGTGGAAGGATGAGTGACTGGGTGGATGGATAAGAAAGTGAAAGGATGGCTGGATGGGTGAGAGGGCAAATGGCTAGATGGATGAGTGAAGAGATGGATTGGGTGAAAGGGTGGATGTAGAGAAAAAGTGAGGATGGATGTGTGGATGACTGAACGGGTGAATGTGTCTAAGGGTGAGTGACTGGGTGGATGGATGAGTAAGTGAAAGGGTGGCTGGATGGGTGAAAGGGTAAATGGATGGATGAGTGAATGGATGGGAGGAAGAGTGGATGAATGGGTGGATAATGGGTGGATGAGTTAAAGGGTGGATGGAGGGATAGATGAGTGAAATGATGGATGGAAGAATACATGATGGATAAGTTTGCAAATGGTTGAATATGTTCGGAGCTGGATTAGCGGCATCTTATGTTTGCCACTTTACATCTCACAATGACTATCCAAGCAGATCTTCCCGACCATTTCTCTCACCAAACATGCCTGCTCAGAACCATGAATTGTAAACAAAATATCAGACTGGACAACCCAGTGCTGTAACCATTTATATAGATTATTATCATATGAAATATCACAAAAAGACCTGCACAGTTGATCAAAGCTGCGTGCATACTGAAAAACCGTGAAGTACACGATTGGTTCAACCTGATATAAACTTATTTTGACTAGTGCTTAAATGGTTGTCTATTTACTTACTTACATAATAATGCGCAACCTCCTCTGATGGGTCTGTAAAACGTACCTTTTGTCCAGAAGGTTTGTTCTGAATTTTAACCCTTTGTCCTGAATTTTTACACTCCCCATCCTGAATTTGCACCCATGCCAGTTGGTCACCCTAGTCCTGACACTCCCATACAGAACTACAGAGTGTCCACCCTGCCTTTTCTATATTGTTACTCTTGTAACCAGATGCACCACACTGCCAAGCTCTAACTCAAGAGGGGCCATCTAATCCCCTTGGCATCCCACTCTCCACAGGGCTGACCAAAGTAGGCTGAGTAAAGCAGTACTCAAAGCTACATCGAGTGTGCCTCAATTGTCATCCCACCGAATCCAGAAAATACTGCACTAGACTCAGTGCAGTAGGTCTTCCTCAAAGGTTTACTTGACTTGCCACATCCAGCACCCAGAAATGCAATGTGTTGCTAGCCGATCCCTTCCTCTGAAGCAAGAAGGAACCGGTAGGAACCATTTTGTTTACCATTTCATTGCACAATTTACTGATTCATTTGTGTGCCAGTTAATAATGTAACTTTATTTTAAAGGCCTCATCCAAAATGCAGACAAGGGGCATATTTCTCTATATGCCAAAAATATTAATTAGTAAGTTTTGGTTAGTTTTTGTTTGTAGTGTGTAGGTCTGACTGCACTCTATTTTAGGTCCTAGGCCAGAATGTGACAACATGCTTGTGTGTTGATTTCAGGACATGTCTAATACTTTGTGTAATGTGATTTCTCAAAAGAGAGCTGTTTAGCCTCATTCTATGCTAGGCCTTGTTCGAGGCCTAAGCAAAATTTGCAAACTTGGCACTTCTTTCTCTGTGCAGAAGAATTAACTTTTCTAGCATGTTCAGGTTAGAATTCCTTTTTGCAGATTTTATATCATTTTCATGGTTAATTGAGTAATCCTCAGTCTCCTCATGGCCCAGACTTGAAGGCAGCAACAGATGTGAATAAAACTGTGTTTTTTGTATATAGACATCACTTGCTGGCTGTGAAATAAATTTATGACTAGATTGTACAGATACATTTTTTCAGCATTCTTTACACCCCAGACTGCCTTGTCCTCATTTGTGAATTCTTACTTTTGTTATTACATGTTCTGTTCCCAGAGATTCCAGTCTTACCCGTTCTCCTTGACTTTGTACTAGATTTCTGATTTATGTGATGATTAGCTGGTTGGGAAAGAGTAACGACCTTGTGCAGCGTTAAGACTGCATGTAAGTATTCAGTTATCAGACCTGCAGTGCTCCTAGTCTTTACCAATATTACTTGCTCTGTAAGCTTTAAAAGGCTTAATTTACTAAATATTTCTCTACGAATTAGACCTCAAAGAGTAACCAAATAGTGTTTCATGAAAGGGCATGCCCCTTGAATGTGGGCCACGCCCCTTAACTGTAGGCCACGCCCCTTAACTGTAGGCCACGCCCCTTGAACGCGGGCCACTTTTTTCGTCAGTGCCCGGGCCAAATTGTGATCCCAATCCGACCCTGCTTACATTCCCTGATAATTTTGCTTTTTTTCCCGTTGCCCATCTAATGTTGGCAGTCCATGGCAATGAGTTTTTGGAGACGTCCGCGTCATATTTTTTCAGTGCACCAAAAGTGAAGGTGTGTGTTGGCAGCGGGGGATCTCTGCTGCTTCAGTCTACCCCTGCTTTAGGTGTGGATGCTGGCAGCGGAAGACTGCTTTATGTTTTGTCAACACTTTAGCATATGCTTTATGTGAAGGACTAGGAGTTTTGACATTTGTCCAGACAGCTCCTTCTGCATGTTGCTGTCAGAGCACTGGTGGTGAGAGATCAGCATCACAGTCTTTCAGGGAGAGCCCCATTGGTGCATAGTCTCTATTAGAGACTACGTCTACTTTCAAATAGTATTTAGGATCTATTTACATACCAACCATCACATGCTATGTTTAGTTTTCACACAATAACATCAGAAGAGGCTTTTTGGTTTGGAAAAAGTATAACTTTCCAGTGCTTCAAATGGAAATATAGATGGACGGGTGCTCCTTGTCCCAGAGTACCTGCTTGCTGCTGAGAAGTGTTGTACTCTCCCATTAAAGGAGTGGAGCAGTTCTGAGACATGCCAGTACTATCCCTTCCAAATTTAAGAAGTGCTGGTAATGAGGACCTGAAAGCACCTCTCCATTTAAAGCACTGTCCATTTCACTTTAAACCAGGAGGTAGCTTTGTATTAGCTTTGTGTTTCTTTTGATTGATTCATAGCTGTTTTGTAGCCACCTCACCTTAGTATGTATTGGAGGTGCTGGTTACTTTGTTTCTCTTTTATTTCTGCTAATATGGATAAAACAATGAGAGAAGAAAGAGGCATGTAGTGCAGACTGGGAACCAAAAGCACCCCTGACAATTTTGTCAGACCAGCCCCCACCCACAGGGGGGGATAGTTTCAAGCGTGAAGCACTGCATGAAGCACTGCTGCCTAACAATACTGCTTTTGCTTTTGTTACTGGAGCCGATATTGCACCATGGAAGCAAATCGGACCCTCAGTCACAAAACAGGCCCCCACCGCTCCAAAACCGCCCCTCACCCTTCCAGCCTCCCAGACAAATGCCTGAAGCCCGCTATGGCCAGTCCGGCGCTGGAGGCGCAACAGTCCAAAAGACAGAAGGCTTCCTTTCCAGAAAGGTGTTAAAGAACTTAATGAAAGTGACTGTCAGATCTTTTAGACACACAATGTTGGCAAAAGGGATAAGGAAATTGAGCATGTTCATTCCTCAATATCTTCATCATCCAGCAGTTCTACATCTTCTAAATCTTCATCTTGGTCTTGTCCAGATTATGAGGAAAAGCCAAGCATGTGTATCCACTCCAATCTCAATCTTCCTGCAATGAAGATCAGCTTAGTACTAGTGAGTATTCTTGCAGTTTTATAAGGCCTGTGACAGCTAAACTCCTGATGTATCTGCTGTATAGGGCATTTTTTACATGAATGGATAGATTTAGGTGGTAGCTTTGCAAAATTTATGACACATCCCTAGCCTTTAGGGGAATCAGAAACTGAATTTCCACATTTTGTTAAAATGGACTCCATGCTCACTCATTTGGCTGCTCACTCATTTGGCGGGATATTCTACCATGACTCCCGAGGATGCACTCCGTGTGGATCCTGTTAATCTTTGTTTATGTTGCCTTTTGGAGAGTCTATGTCAGATTGAATCTTACCCCGCAGTACCTCAACTTATCCTACATACATCTCAGTCTCAAAATATTCCTGGTGCCTCTCTTCTTTGATTCAAGAGGGTGCTGCCTGCATATAACTCTTAGAAAAAGTGGATATTCAAGCATATTTCTTGCCTGATTTCGCTTTTGTAGATCTTCATAATTTAGCCTTAGCAGCAGGGACAGCAGTGGTGGCCTTTTGTCAAACCCGGGCAAGTGATTGGAAGGTTGAATGAGTCATTAGCTTCCTGTTATGAAACTTTCCTTCTAGGGTTCCAAGTTCTTAAATAATACAGTTGATGGTTTGCTGCATAGAGCTTTAAAGAGCCGAAAGCATTCACTTCCTATCATGACCAAGCAGAAACTATCTTCTTCTATTCTCTATTTCCAAGGACAAGTTCTTTATCAGGAAGAATGCATCATTTTCACATCATGTTTTGCCAGAAACACATCAGTCCAGATACAAGAAACAACAATCATACAGAAAGAATGCTGTTAAGGGTCATTATGACAATGTAAACTTCCTCAGTGTTTCTGACCATCTCCCTGGCCTTCCTGTGGGTGGCCATCTTCAATCCTTTAAAGACATGTGACCACATCAGTTTCAAATCACGGGGTCATTAAGGTCATAAACAGGGGTTACAGACTAGAATTCTTAGAACCCCACCTGTCACAACGTCACATCAACCAAGTGGCCTCGGTGCATTTCAAATCAGCCTAAAGGAACGGTTGAACAAAAAGGCAATCGCTTAAATTCCTTTCTCAGAAAAAAGGTGAAAGTATTTACTCTCATGTGCTCTTGGTGACAGAACACAGAGGTTTTTTGTGTAATTATCAAGCTTTGACAGGTCAGGCTCTCCGTGTCCACAACTGCTGTTAACCTTGACTCACTAAAGGATCTCAGCAATATCCTGAACTCTGTCAAGGCAAACTCCTATGAGGAAAACAATTATCCTTCTTCCATCATCAATTCGCTTGTAGGAGAAACTCTCACACCCCATCTTCACAGTGTCAATGCCTCTCTAAGCTAAGAAAAATTAGCAGAAGCCCTTGATACAGGTCATATCATTCCAATACTAAATAAACCATCCCTGGACTGAGATGACCTCATCAACTTCCTCTCTATAACTCACCTCCCAATCAAACAGCAAATCATTGAGAAAGCAGTTGCCTCCCAGCTATGGCAGCACATCAGCAGGAATAATCCTTTGCAGGACTACCAATCAGGCTTCAGACCATGCTGCAGCAGTACGACAGCCACACTTTAAGTAATTGATGATGCCCTCTTCCTTAATGACAGGAACAACAATGATCTCAGCCTCCTGGTCCTGTTTGACCACTCTGCAGCCTTCGACACAGTTGACCATTCAGTTGTGATAAACACCTTGAAAACATGCATTGGATTTTAGGCACTATCTTGAAATGGTTCACATCCAGCCTCACCAACAGGCAGAAGCTCCTGAAAATGTATTGCAGAAGATCTATAGGAATCAGGGCCCTCACACACCCAGCTGGGTGTCATGCTTCATCATAGGGCATGCTCCTCGTCAGGTCAGTGCTGCAATACCTGACGGGCTCCCTATGAGGGGCTCTTTGCCGGAGATCTTTTATTCCAATTAGCCGTTTGGTGCCGTAGGGGTGAGGGGCTTGAATGTGTAGATGCAAGGAGTGAAGATGAATGAACCAAGGGAAGTTTAAAACAGGAACTGGAAGTACCAGAGATAACAATTTTAATCAGTAGGGCTTTCAACCTGATTAAAAATAAGGTGCGCACTATTGACATAATGTTTCAGGATAAGGCGCTCTATCAAGTGGTCAACATTTTTCTCGCCTAATTTCCCTTTGATCAAGCGGCTATTCGTCAGGACCAGAATAAGTAAATCTATCTACAAAACAGGTGGATGTTTGGTGAAGTGTCCTTGATAAGCCACCTAACAAACCTATAGTGTGGTCTCTGTAATTGGATGACCAACCTAATGAGATAAAAACAAGTATTAGACAACGAAATACATTAATGCAGTCCAATACAAAGCACACGTGTTCCCTTTAAAACCTACATGCTCAAGGCACACAGAGGTGTGAATTAAAACAATTGTAGTACAAAGTGAGACCCACGTGCACACTGTTGTGATATAATGTCTCTTAAATGTTATGTTATGTTATGTTATGTTATGCTATTTTATTTTTATATAGCGCAAATTACAACTGGTCTCTAAGTGCTCAAAGAAGGAACAGGGACCTGCATGACTGCTGGACGGAGGATTAAACACATGTCAGTGTTTCTCTGAATAGGTGGGTTTTTAACAAGTTTCTAAAGGGGAGCAGGGCTGATTCCCTACGCAAGGCCTCAGGTAGGTCATTCCAGATCCGAGGCAGGAAAACCGAGAACGCTCTGCCTCCTTTGGTCTTGAGATTGTATCTAGGGGAGGCTAGTTTACATGCCTCTGTAGAGCGCAGAGCCCGTCCTGGCACGTACTTTTGGACTCTGTCCTTTATATATTTTGGCGCATCTCCATAGAGGGCTTTGTGGGCTATGCACAAGCTCTTAAAGTGTACCCGCTGTTTAATAGGCAGCCAGTGCAATTTATGCAATAAGGGGGTGGCCCTCATACGCCTAGGGAGGCTGAAGATGAATCTAGCTGCGTCATTTTGCACCACCTGCAGCCGCCTCAAAAGCCTCTGCGAGATGCCTAAGTAAAGGGCATTCCCGTAGCCTAGCCGGGAGATAACAGTAGCTGATACAATTGTTTGTAGGGCCGAAGTGGAAAGGAGTGGAACAAGTTTCCGCAGTTGCCTAAGTAGGCCCATGCAGTTACCCACCACTGCTGATACCTGGCTAGACATTGATAGGTTGGAATCCATCTTCAAGCCCAAGCTCTTTACTACTGGTGCTGGGGTCGGCGCCACCCCTAGCTCTGAGGGCCAGAACAATTCACACCAAGGGCTATTTTGGACTGGCACAATGAACACCTCGGTTTTTTCTGGGTTAATTTTTAACGAGTTAGCTGCCATCCAGTTAACCGTAAACCTGAGAAGGATTCTCACCGATTCTTGTACCTGGCTGGTATGTTCAAGACGGACCTAGAGTTGGGTGTCGTCAGCGTACTTAAAGACCTGGCACTCCCTGCCTGTAAGTGCCTCTACCAAGGGCTGCAAATAGATGTTAAATAGGAGTGGAGACAAGACAGAGCCCTGTGGGACTCCACAGGTCAGGGAGCCCGAGGTCGCCATCTGGTCACCCATTTGAACTCTTTGGGTGCGGTTGGTCAGGAAAGATCTTAACCACTGAAGTGCTTGCCCCTTTATGCCCAGATTCGACAGACGGCTCAGCAAGATGTCGTAGCTGACCGTGTCGAATGCTGCTGACAGGTCTAATAAAATCATAGCACTCGGATGTTTCTTATCGGCTCAGACTCTAAGCTCATCGAGCACCGACACCATCACCAGCTCAGTGCTATGATGTGTCCTGAAACCGGCTTGTCGGGGATGGAGCAGATGATGGTCATCTAGGTATTTTGCAAGACATTTCAGGACATGCTGTTCTAATATTTTGGCAAGAAAAGGAAGCTGTGAGATGGGCCTATAGTTTTTTTAAGGCTGAAGCATCAGCCCCTAGCTTTTTCAAAAGGGCGGTAACCCTTGCTTCCTTCAACATAGCTGGTAAGTAGCCTAGCTCTAAGGATTCGTTGAGTAGTTCTAGGGCCTGCTTTCCCACTCCCGGCAGGGCCATTTGAAAGAGGCTCGGAGGGCAGGGGTCCATATGCGAACCTGACTTGGTCGGATTGGCCAATGAAATTAAGGTGGCCTGGTCAGGTTTTGGGAGGCTAGTCAACTGCTACTCAGGGGGGGGGGGTGCTGGTCCAGGAGACTGGGATCTATGGGATTTGTGGTGATTTCTGAAACAATATCCCTAACTTTTTTAAGGAAGAACTCCTGGAAGTTATCACAGGTCGGCAAATCTCCCACAGCGTTTTTGTCCCCTTTTTGGCTCAATTCCTTCAGTATTGCGAAGATCTCCTTTTGTTTACTTCCCGCCAGGCTAATCCTAGCTTCATAGAATGCTGCCTTCTTACCTAGGATAGCTGATTTATATGTGCCAAGGAGAGTTTTATAGGTTATTAGATCCAGTGGGTCATACCTAAGTCTCCACCTCCTCTCAGCTTGGCGAAGGATCTGCCTTTTTTCCCTTAAGGACTCATCGTACCATGGGGCACCTTTCCTTTTATCTCTAACCCTTTCTTTCCGTTCGGGCGCCAAGAAATCAAAGGCCTGACGTAATCGGGAAAACAGGGCTGCGCATTTGTGGTCCAGGTTATCCACACTTGGCACAGGGATGGGGATAGAATGGAGTAAGGCAGTTAAGGCATCTGCCTCAACGTTCTTCCATAGCCTGACTTTCCTCCACAGGGGTGGTGGCTGCAAAAGTGGGCTATCCATGGGGACCCATCATCTCACCAACGAGTGGTCCGACCAGGCACAAGGACTGATGTCAGTTATCCGTGCCAGTGGTTTTGAGGACCAGATTAGATGTAGCGTATGCCCTTTAATATGGGTAGGTGTATTTACCAGTTGCACCATTTCCACAGAGCTCATGTTTGACTCAAATGAAGCTTCCACGGGTTCTCTATGTGGCCTGTCCCAGTGATAGTTAAAGTCTCCCACCACTAGGCAGTGTTTGTATCTGGAACATAGATCAGACAAGAGTTCCAGAAAGCTCTCGTTAAAGTCAGGGGTGGGTCTAGGGGGGCAGTGTGCTACTAACAGTATAAAATAAGATGATTTCAAAAAGATTTTTATTGCCAAGATGTCCGCGCTATCACAGTTATCCGCCAGTATTTTAGTTACTGTGAGACTCTTTTTGAATAGCACCGCAACTCCCCCCCCCCACCCCCGCAGTCTCCTGATCTGTTATGCCAGACCGCGTCATAGTCGGCAGGCAAAGCTGCCACCATGTCATGGGTAGAAGCGTCTCCCAGCCACGTCTCCGTAAGCGCCAAGACATCGATGTTACCTTCTTGTAAAAGGGAGAACACTTTGAGGTGGTGTTGCTGTAAGGAGCGCGTGTTAAGGACTGCAATATTCAACCCATTTCTTATGAGGGATCGGGGCTGCCCCAGGGCTCTCTGGGTCCTCTCCCCGGCTCCCTCCAAGTGGTTGGTCGCCAGCAGGGATTCCACTTGTAGTTTTGCGCAGACACCCTCCTCCAGCACACAGCAGTCTGGTTTAAGCGCCCTTAGAATCTCAGGGGCATAGCTCAGTGCCCGAGCAGGGGGTCTAGCCCCTAGTCCCAGCCGGTCGAGGCCGGGCGCAGACGGGCTTGCCTTTGGCGCGCCACCGGCGTGCCACCGGAGCGTCTGCTGCGCGCGTCCGCTGCGCGTTGCCTCCATCTGCTGCTTTTGTGGCAGCCGCGGCATCAACTAGAGCGTCAACAAAAATGGCGGCGTGGCCTGTCCCACCGGATGTTGACTTGACCGCACCCGTCACTCATTGCTCCCTCCACACAAACAGCACTTCAAGCTGCAGTGGACCAGGGAGATGTGACCAGGATGCGGCGAAGGGCAGGTAAGATAAAAGTTCCAACACACTTTTAAAAATGCCCCCACAATGTGGCTCTACGTCCTGCAGTTTCCCGTCCCCCTCCAATTAATGCAAAACACACTGCCAGTAAATTGAAAAACTGCAGAGTAGCTAATGCTCGAATTTAAAAATGCTCCGAATAGGCTGCACTTCTTCTAGTCAGCGTGTCGGCTCCATCTGCTGCTTTTATGGCAGCTGCAGCATCAACTAAAGCGTCAACAAAAATGGCGGCGTGGCCTGTCCCACCGGAAGTTGACCTGACCGCACCCGTCACTCTATATGCTCCCTCCACACAAACAGCACATCAAGCTGCGGTGGACCGGGGAGATGTGACCAGGATGCGGCGAAGGGCAGGTAAGATAAAAGTTCCAACACACTTTTAAAAATGCCCCCACAATGTGGCTCTACGTCCTGCAGTTTCCCGTCCCCCTCCAATTAATGCAAAACACACTGCCAGTAAATTTAAAAACTACAGAGTAGCTAATGCTCGAATTTAAAAATTCTCCGAATAGGCTGCACTTCTTCTAGTCAGCGTGTCGGCTCCATCTGCTGCTTTTATGGCAGCTGCAGCATCAACTAAAGCGTCAACAAAAATGGCGGCGTGGCCTGTCCCACCGGAAGTTGACCTGACCGCACCCGTCACTCTATATGCTCCCTCCACACAAACAGCACATCAAGCTGCGGTGGACCGGGGAGATGTGACCTGGATGCGGCGAAGGGCAGGTAAGATAAAAGTTCCAACACACTTTTAAAAATGCCCCCACAATGTAGCTCTGCGTCCTGCAGTTTCCCGTCCCCCTCCTATTAATGAAAAACACACTGCCAGTAAATTTAAAAACTACAGAGTAGCTAATGCTCGAATTTAAAAATGCTCTGCATAGGCTACACTTCTTCTAGCCCATCATGGTGGCAGAATGGAAAAAAACTCACCCAATTAGGGTCGGTAATTAACAGCATCGACTCCCGGCAGGACAGACACTCGGAAATCCCTAGTGTCCTGGGTGGAGTCACAAAGGAAGAATATCTCAAAACCCACTTTGTAAATACACTTATAAAAACGAAAAGTGGGACATGAGATAAAAGACATACCAAGGGCCTCTAAGGTATGAGACCACAGACTCAAGAGAAAGTTAAATGGTGTCATTGTTTACTTGGATGGTATGCCTGTGGGGGCCAGAAACCGGCTGAGACTCAAGAAATATAGACAGAAAAAGAATAGAAAATGCTAACAGGGACAAACGTGTGCCCGAAGCGCTGCCTGTATCATCCACTCTTCCTAATCAAAACCCCTCACTTTGCATAAAAAGGACAGATTACCCCACTAGCAGTTTCTTTGCCAAATTTGCGTTTTCGTAGCACGAATCGGGTGGTAGATTGTGGCGCTAAAATCTGGAATTACCTGCTGAAGTTTTTAAAGAACGCGTAAAGCGCAAGTTTATAACTATTTATATCAATGCTCACTCGTGGCATGGAAGGGGGTTTACAAAAGTCACCATTTTCCATATAAAACACCATTTATCGCCATTCTTTCCTGACCACAACTTGGTAAAACAGCAGATAACTGAAATAAATAAATAAAAAAATGTTTTAAAAAAAATGAACATTGGAGTAGTATAAATAAAGTATGGGGCCGTTTTTGTTTTAACATGTTTAATTTCCGTCTGTAGCTTGTAAGCAAACGCTTTACATGTAGACACCCCCCCCCAACCCAACCCTGTCGCGGCTGGAAAAACACAATTTAGGTAGAATGAATGTGAACGCTGGTGCACCAATATGAGTGTTTCACTATTGACCCGCACGGAATGCGCCAAAGCTGGGCCAGGCGGGGGCAAGTGCGCGCACAATGCAGCGCAGGGGGAGGGGGGGCTTTAATAGCTGCATTTCAAGAGATTCACAAAGAGTTGGACAACTTACAATGCAGCGCAGAGGGGGGGGCTTTAATAGCTGCATTTCAAGAGATTCACAAAGAGTTGGACAACTGCTGAGGGCTAACAACGGAAGCGTGCTCTTGTAAAACGGAACGAAAATAAAAAGGAAATAAACCGACGGGAGCAAACGATCAGAGATTAAGAGAAGGGCCAAATTGTAGAAGAATTTAGTGCAATATCAAAAAAAACTTCTTGAGCACATAAAAAAAAAATAACTCTTACTGCCCCCGGAATCCCGCCGCGGCCGCACTGGAAGTCAGGCAAGGTTGCCAGTGACGGGGGCGGGCCGCGTCCGGACCGGAAGAGGAGGCAGACGGAGGAAATGCGTCTCGTGGCCCGGGGCTCCTGTGAGCGGTGGAGAGCCCCGGGGCCGCCAGTAGGATGTTGCGCAAGTGTTGAAGAGCTGCAGCGTGAAACGCTGCAGAGGGGGCACGAGGCACATGCCCGGTGCCTGCCCCTGCCGCGTGCTGAGAGCGGAGTCCCCCGAGATTGAGCCGGTAAGTGCAAAAGGGCAGGGGGGGGCTCGGTGCACTTGTGTGTGTGTGTGTGTGCGCGTGTGTGTGTATGCGACGGCGGGGGTGGGTTCTCTGTATGTGTGGGTGCGTGCGTGCATGGGCGATCGTGTGTGTCAATTGAGTGCTCGTACTTGTACGCGTGCCAGTTTGAAATCGCCTCCAAGGCGATGCGCGCGGCCAGGATTGTCTCCTGGAAAGCAGACACGGCGACAAAAGGTTCTCGGCGAGAACGCGCTTCCGCGCGCTTAGCCGAGACCTAATGAAGCACGGAAATCGACGTGAGGATCTTAGCATATACTCATGTTTGCTGAATCGCAACAGAGTTGGCAGACTTACCCACTCGCTGCCGGGGACCGGGAGATAGTGAGCTGGTGGTTTTGTTAAAAATCTGAGCAAGCGCAAATATCTTGACCGCAGTATTGCTCTTTCAAACAAACGAGCTGTAGTGTAGCTCCTATCATCCCAATAGGCTCTGCGCATTGGAATAATACCTACAGCAGTAAAGGCCTAGACCAGACGTTAACTAGGTCTACTACTGTCGATACTAGACTTAAAGTTTTGGGTTTGCCAGCTTAGCTCAGAGTTCACTAGAAACTTTCTCGAATGTTCAAGGAGGACTTAACTTCCCTGATTAGACAAGAAGGGATTTAGTTTCTGACAACCATGGAACATGACAACTTTGCTCTCCCCTAATCAAGAGTAAATCTCGAGAGTCGTGTGAACAAAAGGCAATTTATTTTACTCAGTCAGTACGTGCATTCTTAGTCTCATCAGAATGTAGAGAAAAGGAAGAGACGGGCGTGTTCAATAAAAAGGTGTTATTTATTGATCAGTCTCTTTTCTCATACAAGAGAAATGGATCGATATTATTGCAATACTTATAGTTAAGTAAAGTGCATACATTAAAAGCAATAGTATAAAATAATACTGTAAAAACATTGATATGGTTTCTAAGCCATAAGATGTTTTAAAATGAATAAAATATATTACATACACATATACATTTGACTAAACGTACTCAACTGGTGTTTCTAGATACGCCTACCCCGTGTACCTGACCTAAGTCTAATACGTGGGCGGGAATAGAAAGTTACAGTTTAAGTTAAGTTTGTTTTTGCCAAGTGAATAACTAAAGAATTCTCTGTGAGGGGTTATTCAGTTCTGTACCTGGAAGTTAGGATGAATGAGGAATGGTATCTCTCTCTCTGGTCTCGATATTCCAGGCTGCCTGCGAGGGCTACCCAGAAACGCCGGGGATGGATTCTCGGCAGGAGAAAGCAGCGCGTCTCTCAGCGCGTCAGGAAGGCGGGGCTGCTGCCAGCGGGGTCTGCTCTGCTCTGGGCTTCGGCAAGTATGGCTGCTCCGTCTCGTCACCACGCGTGTGTTTGCATAGGGCAAGATCGGTAATATTTATACCTTTAAGGTGCCGAGATTGACGTAAGGATGGACATAGATACGTCAATAAAGATGTCATACGACTTGCTCGTTAGCACATTCTTTTGCTCAAGTTCTCTGTGAAATCAAAACAATGTCCGCACGGATTTTCCAGGTTGTCATAGGTTTGATTTGTTATGAGAACTCCGTATGCCTTATCAGGGGCTGGAGGAATATCGCTTGTCTAATTAGATCTCAAGCGTTATGACCTAATCAGATAACACGTTCCTGTGCCGTAGTGTGACTGCGTCAGATAACGGTATCTGCATCATGGGGGTTTTTCTTGCCTCATGGGCTGACTGTTAGTTAACTTGATAGTTAGTTTAACCAGAATAGGGTCAGGAATAGGGGGATCGATTTAGAACCTATAGGAATACATGACACCCACTCCACGCTAACTATGGTCATATTTACTAATCTATGCATAGTATAACATAGTACAACATACTATAGAGTATAGTGTATACCTTACCACCCCAAAATACATAAATGCATTTCGAAACTTACAAATATACTGAAAAATTGCAGTCATATATATTGTATGCACTCAAGCTGTATAATAATGCTAAAGTAAACGCATTTGTATACATTATTGCTATTTGGTATATGAGATTTACACATGAAATGGCTCTTAATACGGCTTTTGATACAGAAAAAAAAGTTCGAGACCATTTCATCACATAATATAAAAACAATGAATCATACCAGCGGGCAGCTAATGTCTATAGAGTTATAGAGTATCTAAAAATAGAAATCTTAGTTCTCTAGGAATAGTTCCTTACTTTAAGCAGAAGATAAGTGTCCCGAAAAACCGAAAAAATCATTTGGGGCTGCTGAAAGAGTCGCTGTCCGTGAACTGGAGTGAAAAAAGTTCATGTGACTTTATTTTTTAAAGTTGAAGGCCGAATTCAGGGAACGCCGTGTGCGAGCTTGCTCAAAAGTCTCTATTTCTGTTCGGGTGAGAACATCATATCATTTAGGCTCTCGAAAAAACTGTCAACAGCTTCCTGGGAAAGTTCCACTAATTCGGAAATAGGTGTAATCATGCATTCATGCGCATGATTGTCTCCATTGACATTCTGATTTGCATTACTGACAGAAGGTCGTACCTGTTCGATGCTGCTTTCATCTTGAACTTCACTACCCATCAATCGTAGTGGTGAAGCTTCCACGAATGCCGTCATCAGGATTGGTAGCCTTTGAGGGCAGCACAAAGCGTGAACCTTGGTAGGAACCAACAATGTATCTGCATCCACTGGCGCATCCGATTGTAGCGTCAGACATGTGTCTAACACGCATTCTTCTCCGCATAGCAGACACCTCAATACAGGTAAAACACATCTTTGCCACATTGGTCGAAATGATAGAAACCAAGTCATGTTCAGGTCTCTAAGCCAGGAGAGTCCCAGGATTTTTGATATCCGGTCCCGGTATCCAATGGCTAGGATTGTTTCTTCCATTGTCGCGAGAGTTTGGTCTGTGACATGGGTTGCCATAACGAAAAATAAGGACTAAGAATAGGATTCCTGCAATTAGTCCCAGGATCAGGGGAAGTCCGCCAAAAATCGAATGGACGAAATCTGGAAAAATACCCAGTATGGCTTTGAATGGTGTTAATGCCATCGAAAATACTGTCTTAAATACATTTGAGACCCCAGTGGTATCAGAAATATTTAAGATTTCATTCAGGATTTCCGCGAAATGTACGGGGGAATTAGTTGATAATAATGTATGTATCTCTGCAGTCGTCCTTGCGACTTGTAGATCATACGTTTCTTTTGATGACGAGAGCCTGGTAGGCGTCTGAAGAAGGACTGTTTTCATTCTGCTTAAAGTATCTATTCGAATAGAAGTAATTTTCAAATTGGGCCATGCCCTTGCCTCCCTGTCTGGGAAGGAGCTGGGGAACAATGAGCGTCCACAGCACTTGACCTTCGCAGTCGTAGTTACTAGATAAGGAGTCCCGGGCATAAGACTACAACATCTGCGGTCTACAATAAGAATGTAACTCCCATTATAGAGTCTTTGAAAGAATGGTTCTATTTCTGTTGCAGGTGCGCCTTGCTGGTGACATGAAAGGTTGTATGAATTCCCTTCACAGGCTCCATGCAAACTAATTCCGTTACATAGACGTGTGCCACTTAGTGACATCGCACAATTGTTGCCACTAAGAAACACTTTCTGTCCTTTATTACTGACACATGCATGTGAATAGGGCAGGTTCCAAGTTGTTTTAATGTACCCCTTTCCCAATTTCTCGTACATGCCAGCCTGTATATATTTTTGGCAGTATTGAAACCTGAAGGTTGAGATTGGAATATTTATGATTCCGTGTATTATCCATTCACTGACAGGTCGTTCTGACATTGTCATTGGTAATCTTTCTAGTTTTTCAATGCTCAAGATTGTATAATCAGCACCCTTTTGTGCCATACCGATTTGTCTATCAGTAAGGTTAAAGATTTGGAATAGTGACGTTGTGTTGATTAAACGCCAAGGCACATAGCCTGAACGCAGATTTTGTAACGTCCAGCCAAGCTGTACAATAGAACGCAATTGTGACTGACCGTGTTGTAATAACAGTAAGTCTTGCGATAATATATCGATTGCTGACGACACAATGCTGTCCAATGAAAAAATTCTGGAGGACAGAGTCATTAACCCATTGTCCACTACAGAAAGTGATTTTTCCAAATTAATACGGTCAATTTCCCGTATTCTCTCTGCTGTCTCAATTTGAGTAACCTTCCAGGCCTCATTGTATGCTGCATATACAGAGGCTGCTATGAAACGCTTTTGACGCTGTTTGCGTGGTCCCATTATGAAATCACGCAAGTCAGCACCATCAGTAAGTAAAGTTAGGTGTTGCTTAATTTCTGCCAGTGTGGAAGTTTGTAGCCATTGAAGGCATAATTTGCCCACACTGTAGGTTGTTATTATCCCTGGGTGATGTCTTTGAGGATATCTAGGGTCTGGCCTGGTCATTTTGAACCCCTGTGTTTTGTTCAGGAATCTGTCTTGACAGTTATTTGTATCTGTGGGCCAGATCAACCATTGTTTCCAATCAGGATGTGTTCTGTTTTGGTTTAATATATGGTTTACGTCTATCTCTTCATCTGTAGAAGTGTTGCTAAACATTGTTGGCTTTGGGATAGACGGTTTATTTAAATCTTTGATTTTGGCTAGGCCAAGACAGGTGGTTTGTTGAACAGTGTCATTTAAAAATATCATTTGTTCTGGGATCATGCAGGCTCTAAACAAAGCTTGTATACCCTGTACTTGCCATTCTTTTGTACCCCAAACACTTTTTAATTCAACATTTTTGTCCCAAAAATCAAAACCAAAAGTATTCATTTGTTCAAAAAAGGAATCTGAATATATTAATTTTGTGTTTGTTATCATGGTCTTGGTCCCTGTTTTGTTTGACAATTTAAAATAAAATGTTTCAGCATTGCTTGTGTTAAAACCTGAAAAATATGAATATTTGTCATAGAAGGTTCTTGAGCTCCCTTTTGGAGGTGTTGCACAATGTTCCCATTGATTATAATTTAAAACATTTCTAGGTTGTGCAGATCTATGTAAAAAGTGGTTACCATAGTGGTTATAGCAATACATACTATCATAATTTGTAGAACCCTGCAAATAATCATGTTTGGTAAATTTAGCAGACATTACTAAGTCAGACGTCATATTATTAATGCTTTCGAAGTCCCAATCATCAGCAAATGAGTTCGGTTTCACAAAGTCACTCAATGAGATCTTAATTTGGTGTGGATATTTCAGGATTTCGACCGGACCATGAATTTCATAGTCAGTGTTGTCCCATGCTACCCCACCAGGTATAGGATTGGCTGTGCGGTTGGCTGAAGAAAGTTCTCTTTTCTCGACGTGTGAAGATGTGTGTGGTTTGAGGATCAAGTTGATGTTCTGACTTGCTGTGTCCATTTTAGCATATTTTCCCTCAATGAAGCGTCCCAAAGTAAGTACCATGATGAGCCAAAGTATGAGGATAAATGCACCAAAACCCACCCAAAATTCAATCCATGGAGAAATCAGATATGTTTCTTTCAGTTGTTTCAAAAGTTCCTTAGCTTTATCTTTAAAGGTTTTTGATGATGGCTGTGTCTTTGATTCACTGAAGCCTTCAGAGGAATCATCGAAGTTTATGAAGTAGCCGGATGCAGTTCTGTCAATTGTTCCAATTGCTTCAGGATTTTTGTTTCTCGCATTTTCACTTGGTACTTCATTATAGATTGGTGTGTCTCTGCTAAATGTTTTTATTTGGGTTTTCAGAGGTCTGAGTTCTATTGCATTGTTGCATAGTACTTGTTGTTCTTCTGTAGGCGTTTCGAATGTGATGAGCCTCTTTGTTAGGACCTCTGTACTGGTAGCAAACCTTGGTGTTCTGCTACTTATTGGGAGTCCACTTGGCCTACTGTTTGTTATCGGCCACATGATTGTGGTTTTACCAGGTCGATGGATACAACTCGGTTCTCCTTTTTACCAGCAAGTGGCGGTAGTACAACTGATCTTGTCCCGTTGACAGACAAGACAGGAACTGCTTTTCTGTAAGAAGGCCCAAATTCCTTCTTTACCGCGATCTTCTCCCTGACTAGATCCCCGACTTTTGGAATCCAGACAGGTCTTGCTGGGACAGGTGGTGGTTCTTCAGTGGTTGTTGGCTGTTGTTTCAACTTTATGTTGCTCAGGTCTTTTCTTGTTTTGTTTAAGTCCTGCAAAATAGCCAAACGGTCTTTGATATCAAAGCTTTTTTCTTTCACCACTGAAGTCTGACTGTCAAGGTCAGAGATAATCATCCTAGTTCCGAATAATAATTCGTACGGACTGAATCCCTTCAGAGAATTTCTTGGCAAGTTATTTAGACTACGTTGGACCCTTATTAGATGTTTGACCCACCCAGCTCCCGAACCTAATATCCTTTCCGCTATAGATTGCTTTCTGCCTTGGTTTTTTCTTTACAAACCTCCGGTACCCTCAGGAAGGAAGTGAGAAGATTCCTGCTGGACTATGCTCATTTGGCCATGTTCCCCCCCAGGCTGTAGGGCCTGAGTGAAAACAATGGACAAACGTAGCATGCTCTTAGCGTATATGCCATTTAGACTCGCAAATCTTTGTATAACAGTCCAGACGTCAGCCGAGTGCTGGTGATCTACATTATAAGTGGAAACTAGCCTGTATATGTTAATCGCAAGCCCTGCTTTTTACTGGTGATATTATCTGCCGTAATACGACGAGGTATCAAACTGTTTCTCTCCCCACTGCGATCTCTGTTGCAGTTTGGGCAGTTTTTTACAAACATGGTGTGGCGCAGGCTCATGCCTGGCCACCAGTACCGTGATTGTAATTCTTCCAGAGAATCTTTTAGTTTGAGGTGTCTGAGACCCTCGCCCATATGTGCGTCTGCGATTAACAAGTTTCTCCTGTCCATGTTTGGAATCACTCTATCCCCCACTCCAGGGATTCGAGCAAAAGGGACGGAGTTTGCATCGATTATGTATGTATAATTGAGTGGATAGTTGATCGATAACGCTGAGCAGTCGCCTTTTGATGACGTTTTCATCGCCAGCACTGTTTCACCGTCAATGTATTTTAATGCACGCTTTTTTCGAACTACGGGAGCCGATTTAGTGGCTGCCGCTGCGGCTGTTTCAGCCAATGAATTCCCTGCAACGTGAACGCCATCACGCTGGTGACTCAGTGAGTGTGTCACGTGAGTCTTTGGTAGTTCTTTTTGTAAAAGAGCTATTTGTTCCCAGAGTAGTTTCTGCTTTATTGGTGCATCTGTGTCATCTTTGTAACCGTTTTGAATCCATGTCTGCAAATCCTTGTTATATGATTTGACGCAGTAATATGAATCTGACACTACAAGTGTCGGGAATTCGCGATCCGCATTATCTAGCGCCATTTTCAATGCTATTATTTCAGTCTGTTGTTCGGAATTAGTTTCAACTGAGTGTGATTTTGTTAATAGCGGTTTTAGTTTACTTCCGCGCCACACTTCTTTTGTAATCTCACATGTGGGGTTGTATGCTTGTTCTCCCCAAACGGAGGGTTGAGCATGTCCGTCTGTATAGATTACACAGGCGTAATGTCGTAAGGGCAGAATGTCGATTGGCAGAGGGAATGTTTTTTCATATTCTAGATTTTTTAATTCTTCTAGCTCTGGATCAAAGTAGTAGTATACTTTGTCCGTTGTGATTGAATTCACCCATTGTAACCATTCTGGATCCAATGTTGTTGTTGGTAAATTACACGGTGTTGTTAATGCCTCAAAGGCTGATTCAGCTGTTCTGCCTGTGATATGTCTACCGTCAGCTAGGTCTTTTTCTCTAGCTATTGCGGTTTGAACTGCATGATCAATTTTTTCTTTGTTGCTGAATTTCTGTTCAGCTTCTGTGTATGAGTGTGATTTGAATGCAATTGGTACCTTTTCTCCCTCATTAGAGGTCAGGTATGTGAATCCGCATTTTCCTGGGATTACTCGAATCAAAAGATTGCGGGTGTTATCACGTGTTTCTAAGTTTGTTTTAATTAGCATGTCTGTTTGTAAGGATCTCAAAATTTCTGTGTGTATTTGAGTCCAATTGGATTTTTTAAAATCTGGTTTTATCAGATCATAAAGGGGTTTGACCCTTTCTGCGTAATTTGCAATGTATGTTCTTCCGAAATTTAGGAAGCCTAGAATCGACTGTAAGTTTTTTAGTGTTCTAGGTGCTTGGAGTACGGCACATTTCTCTAGGAAATTGTCAGCCAGGCTTTTGCCTTCACTTGATAACTCATATCCTAAGAACAGGACTGTCAGATGGGCAATTCTTGACTTTTTAAAGTTGAATTTGTAACCCTCTGCTGCGAACCCAAGTATTATGGTGTTCACTCTCTTCAAGTGAGTATCCAAGTCATCATCTGTAAGTAAATGTCATCGACATAAGATAATGCTTCATCATCATATAGTTGTAGTAATTCTGTTACTCTCGCTGAGAATACTCCCGGGCTGTTCTTGTACCCCTGGGCTAACCGACAGAATTGTTTTTGAGTGCCATTTATTGAGAATGCAGTTAAATATCTGCTCTCTGGTGCTATGTTTTGACAAAAGAATCCATTAGAGATGTCTAAGGTTGTTTTGTATTTTTTGCGCACTATGTTATTCATTAGTGCAGCACTATGTGAGTTTTGCACTGCAAAAGTTTTGCAACATGTGTTAAGGTGTCGGTAATCCAAAACTAGACGATATGAATTGTCTGGTTTGGAGACCGGAAACAAAGGGTTGTTCATTTGTGAGGTGCAAGTTTCAATCACCCCCTGGTATTCTAGCTGATCTAGTATTTCATTTACCTGTTTTTTAGCTTCTTGCTTAATTGGGTACTGCCTTTGTGCAGTTGGTTGTGATTTTAACTGGATTTTGTGAGGAGGAGAGTCCTCATCCCATCCCACGTGATTTTTATATAAAGCAGGAGCTAGAGCCACTGCCCACTTTCTAGCAAGTGTGTATTTTTTATGAATTGGAATTTGATTTGAGAAGGCAGGCATAATTATTTCTTCGCCATGAGGGCACTCCCTAACAAACTCTGGTGGCCAGTCTTTTTCAGCTAGAAGGATATCATAGCCCTTGGAGAGATTATCCCAAAATAGTCCCCTTATTTTCCTAGTCTTATCTCCCTCTATACGTAATGTTATTTCGTATATTTTGTGGGGTTTGCTAACCCTGGTGTCTGCAGTTTCCACTTGAAGATATTCATTCGTGTCCACTGTCTCCAGATGATTCATAAGGACTTTGCGAGCTATGCTCACTTCTGCTGCACTGTCTAGCATTGTCTGAGCCCACTCTCCGTTTTTCAGTTGTGTCCTCAGTATTCTCGGCATTGTTAATGACCTTGATACTGGCTACCTTCTTTTTTGGAAATTGTAATTTCTTTTTTAGCTGAGCAGGTTCCTTGTCTTTGGACTTGGCGTGCTCTTCTCTCTGTTCTGATCGTCCTCTTCTTTCCGATTTCTGCGAGGAATTCTGAAAAGATTGAGAGGGACGTGTATCAATGTCTTGATATCTATCAGGTTTTTTTATATTATCCCTATTTCTAAGGTTATATCTTTTCCCAGAGGGGTCACTCTGGGGTGACCTTTGTCTCTGGTTTGGAGATTTTTCTCTTCGCCTAGGAGACCTTCCTCGGGACTGGAATTTCTTTTCTTTAGGATTGGATTGTTTGTTTCCATCCCAGTTCTTTTTTGGTGAATTATTATTAAAAAATATTTTTTCTGGACTTTCAGTCAGTTGCGGTTTTACTGGTATTCCACCTAAACTATCTCTACCTAGTTCCTCATAGGATTTTTCTATGATTCTGGCAATTTCAGCTGGTTGGTCTGCTATATCTGTCTCTTTTAACCTCTGGCGGATCGCCACGTTTGCTGCTTCACCTTTTATGTTGGCTAATAATATAGCCGAGACCTGCTTGAAGTCTTTCAGTAATTTCATACCAAGAGTTAAAGCGGGCTCTGGACCGTATTCATCTTGAATTTGTTTTAGCACATCTGGTATCACCGAAATGGATGGAACACCGTGCGTTTTTGTGTAGATGGAAGCAAAGACTGTACCCCAAGTGTCACAGTCCTCAATGTGTGGTGCGATTCCCATTGGGAGACATATAGTCAGAATCCTGTGTTTTTCTAGCGGGGTGGTGTCAGGAAACACCGCCTCTATTTGGGTAATTTTCTGTGCCAACCAGAATGGTATCTGTTCCCGTTTAGCCGGTACTTTACCTAGGCAAGACTGGATGTTCTGTGGTGTAATTTTATTTGTGTTCCCCTGGTGAGGGGTCAGCTGTGGAAGTTTAATCGCTGGCTGAATTGTTGAAGTCCGCATTACATACTGGACTAATTGTCTATGAATTTTTATTAATTGTTTTAGCTGTATTAACAGCTCTGCTGCAGCCATCCTATCGATGTCTGGATGTGGTGTGTATCCGGCTAGGACCGGCCACGTTGCTCCTGGTCTACCTAAAGGACCGAGCCTTGTAATGTGATTGTTATGTATTAGGGCGCCATCAAATAAGAGCAAATGCTCTTGGAATTTGAGTGGTACTTCCACCTCCTCGAAAGGAGTGTAAATGTCAGGTGGTACCTCTATTTTGTAATAGTGGAAGTACTTTGTTACAGCATTTGCTGCTGGAAAATGTATCCATGTATAGTATACCTCTGTCTGCCGATATTCGTGTGCCTCAATTACGAATATGACTGTGCCACCTCTAGGTGTCAGTCCATTTTCTATAAGTTTTAAGGTTATAGATTTCCTTTTGGTGACCGGGATTAGTATTATATCCCCGTCTGCGTCTTGTAGTGCAGTATCAGCTGCTGCTATTTCAGCTGCTAATCTAACTGCCTCTCTTTCTTCATCACTGTCTCTCATTTTACCGACAGGATGGTATTATGTTTGTTTGCAGATCAGGTTTCTTATGGAAACAAAGATTAGATGCACAATATTTTGGAACTGTGTATCCTTCAACGTTGACTATACCAAGAACCATACATAGGAGTTCCCTCCTGCGAGGTCTTGGAGGATATTACCTTTCACCCACTCCAGACGTCTTTGGAGTATTGTGGGAAAAGGGGTCTGAGTGAGAAAGCACGACTGAGTTACTCTAAATGTCTTACGTTAGTTTTATCGCCCTTTCCAAACGCGTTGGGCGCCATGTAGTGTAGCTCCTATCATCCCAATAGGCTCTGCGCATTGGAATAATACCTACAGCAGTAAAGGCCTAGACCAGACGTTAACTAGGTCTACTACTGTCGATACTAGACTTAAAGTTTTGGGTTTGCCAGCTTAGCTCAGAGTTCACTAGAAACTTTCTCGAATGTTCAAGGAGGACTTAACTTCCCTGATTAGACAAGAAGGGATTTAGTTTCTGACAACCATACAACATGACAACTTTGCTCTCCCCTAATCAAGAGTAAATCTCGAGAGTCGTGTGAACAAAAGGCAATTTATTTTACTCAGTCAGTACGTGCATTCTTAGTCTCATCAGAATGTAGAGAAAAGGAAGAGACGGGCGTGTTCAATAAAAAGGTGTTATTTATTGATCAGTCTCTTTTCTCATACAAGAGAAATGGATCGATATTATTGCAATACTTATAGTTAAGTAAAGTGCATACATTAAAAGCAATAGTATAAAATAATACTATAAAAACATTGATATGGTTTCTAAGCCATAAGATGTTTTAAAATGAATAAAATATATTACATACACATATACATTTGACTAAACGTACTCAACTGGTGTTTCTAGATACGCCTACCCCGTGTACCTGACCTAAGTCTAATACGTGGGCGGGAATAGAAAGTTACAGTTTAAGTTAAGTTTGTTTTTGCCAAGTGAATAACTAAAGAATTCTCTGTGAGGGGTTATTCAGTTCTGTACCTGGAAGTTAGGATGAATGAGGAATGGTATCTCTCTCTCTGGTCTCGATATTCCAGGCTGCCTGCGAGGGCTACCCAGAAACGCTGGGGCTGGATTCTCGGCAGGAGAAAGCAGCGCGTCTCTCAGCGCGTCAGGAAGGCGGGGCTGCTGCCAGCGGGGTCTGCTCTGCTCTGGGCTTCGGCAAGTATGGCTGCTCCGTCTCGTCACCACGCGTGTGTTTGCATAGGGCAAGATCGGTAATATTTATACCTTTAAGGTGCCGAGATTGACGTAAGGATGGACATAGATACGTCAATAAAGATGTCATACGACTTGCTTGTTAGCACATTCTTTTGCTCAAGTTCTCTGTGAAATCAAAACAATGTCCGCACGGATTTTCCAGGTTGTCATAGGTTTGATTTGTTATGAGAACTCCGTATGCCTTATCAGGGGCTGGAGGAATATCGCTTGTCTAATTAGATCTCAAGCGTTATGACCTAATCAGATAACACGTTCCTGTGCCGTAGTGTGACTGCGTCAGATAACGGTATCTGCATCATGGGGGTTTTTCTTGCCTCATGGGCTGACTGTTAGTTAACTTGATAGTTAGTTTAACCAGAATAGGGTCAGGAATAGGGGGATCGATTCAGAACCTATAGGAATACATGACAGAGCTAGGAACAACAATTGTGAGGCTCTAATGGAGACAAAACAGAAGGAAACAACAGAGAGTATGACCTGTGTGACCACCTACATCCCTGATTGCAATAGAATACGTAATAACTGGGGTATCTTACAAACAGGCATGCTGGACCTACAAACTCCAAGGTTTTCAATTAAACACAATAAAAACCTGAAAGATATGCTGATCCATACCAGGCCAAAACCGACCACTACAAACCCACAAATATATGTATGGGATCTCCCCCCTGTTAAAGGACACTTCCCATGTGGTTCTTGTGCAGTGTGCATTCTGTGTGAGGTTACTAAGGAAATCAAACTCTCTAATACATTCAAATGGGAATTAAGGACACACACTAATTGCAACACATCCAACTGTATCTATATGATCATTTGCCCATGCAATCTAAGATACATTGGCATGACAACAAGAATGATAAAAACACGTATCACAGAACAAAGGAGCAACATTAGATGCCATAGATTGAATACCAAAATGTGCACACATTTCGATCAACTACAACACTCACCAGACAGCCTGCACAGGGTTGTACTTGAGGCTCATCCTAAAATGAGCAAAGGGGCACTGTTTTTGATAGAGCAGAGATGGGTCTATCGCCTTTCAACAGACAAGCAGGGGTTACATCAGGATTTCCCATGGAGTGAACTCAATAGATAAACTAACCTTGGGTACTACAGTCTCTGAGTAACTGAGCTCACTACACCTCCTAGATCCCTAGTCTGACTATACACATTTTTATCAACCTATTAAACTCATTTGAGATAACTAACTAGGTTATCACAGCCTCTGAGCAATTGAGCTTACCATACCTCTGAGATCTCATGATTATTCCTGACTGAATGGTTCTTCATCATAATTCAGGTTTTGTTCTAAAGATCAACTCTGCTTTTAATTCTCTGGAAATAACTTTACCAAATGTCTTCCTTAACTGCCTTCTCCTGAAGAGGGTTTGCTTCCTACTCTTGATGTTCATCAGGTAGTTTCCATCCCTCTGGATTGCAAAGCTAGGTTCAGGTTATGTGATTTACTGTTTGTGATTTTTGGATTTACCATTCTTGGCAGATGGATAAGATCTACATTTCAATGGCTTACATTCAAACTTGTCTTTCCACACAAATACATATGGTTAGGAAGTCTAATAGGAGGATGGCTGCCTGTTATGCAGAAGCTACAGATGTATCCTTCCAAGCTATCTGTGCTTGTCAGACCCCATTCAGAAGGAAAACAGGGCAGGCAGGGGCTACTGGGTCTCAAACGTGAGGGTTGAGGCCTTTTACCACTGCTGTCCGGGGGCCTGCCCTACTATAGATATTAAAACTGAGCCAAGTATAACTCTTCTGTACTTGCCTCTCAGAGGAAGCAAGGTTGAGCAGTCACAGGCTTCTCTGACAGGTTAATGCATGGGTACTCAAACTCAGTAATCAACACCATCCTCCCTCCAGCAGTGCAACAAGATTAGTGCCCAGACCAGTGCTTTTCTTTGTATAAAAGAAAAGTACTTTATTTCACAGAAAAGATAGACTTCTACTACACATACAGCAATGCAAGGATACCCAGTTGACATGTGTGTGTCTTTATGCTTTTAGTGGCCTTTTCTGGCTGTTTCCGCTCCCCTCGCGTGTGTCCCCTTTCTGTGCGCCCTGTCCCAGGTATAGAGTTTTAGGTACTGCCTATTGGTGAACATCATGCTACCCTTGATTGTTCACAATGGCAACGTCCACAGGTGATTGTTCTTCGGAGCAGAGGTCACAGGGTGCTATATTCTGCTTGTAATGCCTCGAGAGCCCAGTGGCACACCTTGCAGATCACTTGGTCATCAGAATTGGTCCTGACCCAATAGCAAACGTTGTCAGTGTCGCGGTCATGCAGTCCACTTGTGGGGCACAGGGGCCACCCACAGCAGGCACTTATATGGGTACGGTTGGGTTTACCACTTGGGCACACAGCTCCAGATGCCATGGTAACTATGATAGAAATACAATGACGAAGCTTGCACTGCTTGGTTATGCAATACTGTGGTTCCTTGAGATAAACTACTTAGCGCATCTCTGTCACACAGACCCTATGCAAAGGACAATAACAGCAGTGCCTTCCACGATCACCTGCTCTTGAAGGGTTGGTGTTTCCTTCTCTTGCTGAAAGGCAGCATGCCTTGGCACCCAATACAGTCCTTTATCTCTGGGTAGTTAGCTGTCAGTGCAATACCAACCATTGGCTACTTACCGTTCCTTGAGTATTCTGTGGAGTACCCCTTCCTCTGTAGGACAGACCACAACAATGAACTGATAGGTCTTGGGCTCCTATCTTTATACCGATCTCGCAGACAGAGGATGTATAGTCCATATCTGCTTCCTTGGAACCACTTTGGGTCAGACGTACTTCATTGAGTCCTGGCCCGGTCACCTCCAGATCTAGGCTTTCTCTGCAGTGATACTCTGCCTAGCAGGACAGTCTCCAGGTGGATTGCCCACCATACAAGTACAAGGAGGCATGAGCAGAATGCACACAGCTCTCTACGACTCAGAGATCAGGAAGCGATACAAGAATCTGTGCCCCTTCAAAGGACTCCTTTGCCTAACAAAAAATACTACAGCCCTCATCCTGCCAGTGCTTAACCCCTTGCATGCTGATGACGGCCCCCAGCCGTCATGCACTACAGTGCTCGTGTGCTGATGACGGCTGGGGCCGTCATGACCACACCCGCGCTTGGAATGTCCAGCACAGGAGCAGAATCGCGGCAGCATGGAAGGGGTTAATGTGTAAAAGATAAAGTCCCAGTGCACAAAAACTGCATTTGAGGAGCCCTGGAATTTTGCATTTTATGTGTACTGAGTCCTTTCCCATGACCTAAGAGCTAAAACAAGCAATATCTCAGCAAACTCAATTTGCACTCAGCTCACAAGCGCTACTAATACTGTTTTGTGCGTATTTGTATACTATCACCAGAGGCAGGCGACCGGAATGCACATTTGTTAACTTCTGTGAGAGAAGCCTAATAGGAATGCACACTTGTGAAAACTGGGATGGATGTACGTTGCACAATAAGTTAACTTTGATGGAATGCCAAACATGACCACTGACTGCAACGACAAGACAGCAGTAGCGTGTAGTTTGACACCGCTTGAGTATCGGGAATCTTCTTTTAGCAGGCACGTGGAAGGAATCATGACTTTACACCGCACAGTGGAGGGCGGGGAATAAGAGGCGTTTCACATCTCCTCAGGCAGGTAGAACTGGTCCTGTGCAGACTGCCCAGAGCAGGAAGTAGTGTCATGCACAGGATGGGCAGCTAGCCAGCATAGGGTCTGGTGCTTGACTGGAGGGGCTGGAAGGGATTCGGCACACCTGGGAAGCATGAGGGGGCGAGGCGATGGGGCTTACATACAGCCTGGCCTTTCTTGGATAGCCCGGAATGTATTGGGAAATGCAAATGTTTGGTCCAGTCTTATGATTAACAATGTCCTGGAATTTTGGACTGATATGAAGATGATAATATTAATCATGGAATAAATATCAGAGACATTCTCTTAAACTTCTTGTTCAAATCTTCGTTTGATTATTTTTTCATTCACCGTTTTAAACCTACTACTTAGGGGGCTACAAGCTGTGCTCAGGGAGATGTCCCCTAATCAGGACACGCTATCCATTTGTTGTTTATACACTCTATGACCAGAGAGTGAAACCCCAGAGGCACGCTATAAACTATTAAACTGCACACATCAGTGTGCGTTATCCTACCTTTACTCAGAACCTATCATTGACAAAGATCAGGCCTAGGGAAACACACGTTCACCGGATTAGTGTGGCATGACCAAAGAATCAAAAACCAGGATCACAGGTACATGTATTTGTGGGGCACGCAGGGCAGTGAACATGACCGAACATCCTGCAGGGAACATTCCCAATAGTGCTGCTACAACCTGGTCTTCTCCATCCATGCTCATTTCCTAATACCGGTAGATGTGGTTTCTGGGAACAGAAATGTGGCTGTGTGTTGTCTTTTGTACTGCCTAGAGGGGCTCACTAAGCCAGTGCTGTTTTTACTGATATTTTTGTATTAAAAAAACTTGGTGTTTCTGATCTCTGTGGGCTGATGTTCTTTTTTGACAACACATAAATATTCCTGGGCATATTCTTACCAAAGTAAAAACTGGGACAAGGAAGTGGAGCAGAATAGGGCTTCAATACTTATTGGTAATTGTATTACCCTTTACTTCCCTGTGTATTTCGAGCTCTTCTCTGTGCAGCGCATGCATGCACTAACATTTTTAGAGTTAATGTATGCACTATAGACAGTGCTTTAAATGAGAAAAAATAAGTGCAGGTACTCATCAAATTAAGCTAGTGGCGTGGCTAGTGGGCTGGGCTAGAGGCGGAGTGAGACATGATGATACAAAAACACTTCTATTGAGTAATCATTTGACCTTGCATTGCCCTGGATAGTGGCCTCAAACTTTCCATATGTGCAGATTAACAACTAAAACCCTGAATGAGCCAAGCCATCAACAGTACTTTGAGCACTTTCAGGCTAATAATCAATGTGCTCTAGGACGAGAGAGACTCTGGCACTTACACCGGTTGCGGGACAAAACAAAACATGAGAAATGTATCAACCCAAACGAAATGTGTTAATTCGTTATACAAAATGAAGGCCAAACACCAAATGTTCATTTTTCCTTGTTTTGTAATATTTGCAGCTTCTTAACCCCTCCCATGCTCATGACGGGCTCAGCTCGTCATGAGCCATGGTGGCCTTGTGCTCATGACGAGCTGAGCTCGTCATAACGGCCGCAACGCTCGCATGCGGGGCTAATTCCCCCGCTGTGCTGAACATTCTACAGAAACGGGTGTGGCCGTGACGAGCTCAACTCATCATGAGCACACGGCCACCGTGGCTCATGATGAGCTGAGCTCGTCATAGCACGGGGCACTGTGCATGCCCTCCCGTCCCCCAGCACAGCGGGGGAATTAGCCCCGCAGGCAAGGGGTTAATATCATAATATTTCTAATGTTCCTACTTGGTTGCCTTTGGCGCAATCCTTAAATATTCAAGGGTGCTCTCTCTCTATCTTTCTATTCCCCTTTCTTTCTCTGTCCCCTTCCTCTTCCATTCATAACATTTTTGCAATATGTTTAACATAATTATCTTATTTGCTTTTCAATATTGTTGTGTATTCTATTCTTTTTGATCAACAGAATTCTTCTTTAAGCAAAAAAATATTCAAGGGTGCACACACACAAACAAAGATTCACAATTAAATATTCCACTCATTCCATGGATTTCTTTTCAAATACGCCCTGATTCTGTTCCTCTCAAACACACACTCTCTATCTGTCTTCACATCTCTAAATTCGAGATCCCTCCTGCACTCACCTCACCAGTTTGTAGCTAATTCTGTCTCACTCTTGTTCCCCCAATTGTATCCTATAAATCTCTCTCATCAATCTTTCTATTTCTAATCTGCCGTCTCTGCACCTCTCTACCTCTTTCCAAAGCTGTCTGGATCTCTTCCTTATCTCTATCTGCACTTATCCCTTCTGCCTCTCTAGCTTTTCCTACTTTAAACTCCATGCTCCTTCCCCCTCACTCTTCACCTTCACTCACTCCCATTTTCCCTCCTCTCCCCTCGGCAAGAGGCCCCATGGCCAGAGAGCTTGCAGTGGCATGCAATGCGCACTGCAGGGTTCCGTGTATGTGCAGAGTCCATCAGGGTAGAGGTCAGGGGAAGAACAATAGTGGCCTCCAATGGGAAGGTCAGTTGACCTCCCCCCACCTCACCTGTGCACCAGGGAGGCTGCTTAAGCCGTCTTCACCACTATCATGGATTCAATGTCCCAGTGGGTGAAGTGTATTCGCAGGGGGAAGTGAATCTTGAGGAAGACAGTCAGACTCCAGTGGGAGGCCAAGGGGTGAAAATGGCCCTTTGTACCAGAGTTCCTCCACGGACCCAGCATCAATGCCTGGCAGGGGGGTGGTGAGGACAAGGAGAGCCTCCATCTGGGTAGAAAGGGAGCAGAGGCCCTCTTGCCCAATAGGCTGTTCAGGCCCCATCGGGCAGCTTGCCACACCTGAATAATACATACGCAACGGCCAACATGCTGCCAAAAAAACAGCATGCTGCTGGCCCTTGGACTCCAGTCCAGTGCCCACCTTATTAATCTGATCCTGAGTACCAGTACTCTCCTTGACAGTGGAGAAGTGCCGGTACTCTGCTCTGTAAATTTAAGAAGTGCTGGTACTCAGTACCGGCCAGGCCCGGCTCCAGGAATTTTTATTTGGGTGGGCCAAGGGCGCATTCGGGTGGGCCACTGCGGGCCCAATTTGTCGCTTCTGGAGGTAGCCTACAAGCCCTGATTACATCATATGTACTTGCAAACAGACAGCATGATACAACAAATTGCTTCTGTGTGTACACAGAACATGTGGAGAGTTATTTGAAAGTAAGACCAAGGTTTGGACCTAACTGCAAACCCTCGAATTCCAGCAGGCCAGACTTCAACACAAGTACTTGAATGCTAAGCATATTATAAAGCATTCAAGATTAAGGAAGTCCCTATTACTAAACGAAAGCCTTGAAACCAGTGCCCCTCATCGCTCCAAAGCACCTCCCTCTCATGACCGCCTCCTCGGATTCCCTCATTGCCATCCTCCAACACTGCCCTTCATCTCTCCGTAGCCTCTTCCCCTCATGACCTCCTCCTCAGACTCCCTCCCTACCACCCTCCACCAGTGGCCCTCATCGCTCCATAGCCCCTCCCTCATGACCTCCCTGTCAGACTCCCTCCCTACCACCCTCCACCAATGCCCCTCATCACTCCAAAGCCTCTCCCCCATGACCTCCTCCTCAGACTCCTTCATTGCCACCCTCCACCAGTGCCCCTCATCGCTCCATAGCCCCTCCCCATGACCTCCCTGTCAGACTCCCTGCCTACCACCCTCCACCAGTGCCCCTCATCACTCCAAAGCCCCTCCCCCATGACCTCCTCCTCAGACTCTCTCATTGCCACCCTCCAACAGCGCCCATCAACTCTCTGAAGCCCCTCTCTTGTATGCATTTTATTTGTTGTCTAGCGCTACTCGTAGTGTAGGGTGTCACAGTACTTTACATCACGCACACATTATGCAGAGATAATGAATCATACAAGTATGTAAATCAGCCTATAGGGAATGTCATAAGCCAATGAGGATTCCCAGGCGAAGGAATCACATGTCACCCATACTTGTGGGCAATATGTTTTAAGACGGTTAGGTCTGGAGAAGCACAAACACAGGATTTAAAGCATACCACAGTGGGTGGGGGTTTGTTTTACTGATTAGAATGTATAATGCCCAAACATACTCTTTATTGCAACATTAGAATTATGAAAGACAGGGAAAATGTGAACTAACCTGCAATACAAAATAAAAATCTAATTATACCATTCTGGTTTGAATGCAGGTCTTTGAGGACAGTCCATAGGTCACTGTCCTATGTTAGGATTCTAACTTCTGAACTGCAAGTAATCAAAGGATCTTGGTGACAAAGGCAGTAACTCAATGAGTTATGCACGTTAACTACAGTTTTTCTGCATTTTAAAACTACAAACAGACAAAAGATTGCTCTCCAGCAGGATCATTAATCCCCATAGTTATCTGGACATTTTAATAGTTGTCGTGCCCCCTTGGCAGAACAAGTCATGATAATGATGCTAAAGATTTAAACAAAAGATTTAAATAAAATATACACAGCACACAAAGTATGTCTTGCTCACAGATGAAAAAAATGCAACAATAGCCACACATTCTCTTACCTGCTCCTTACAAACTCTGTCAGAGCCCGATCTGATAAGCAGCTCAAGGGGTCAGGAAAATGAACCCCATGAACAAATTCCTCTTCACCAGCGATGAAAAGAATGAAATATCCATGCAGCAGGACGTCACCTTTGCCATGCCCCTATTGCACCTGCACGAGTGTGCGGGGACACAGCCCACCTTTCTAATAGGAGATGCAGATACGTGATTGCTAGAGCGAGCCCAGGCCCAATCACGCAACTCCTCAAGAAAGAAGGAAAATAACGTTCAGAGAAAGTTTTAACCCCTCCCCCGCTTAAGACGGAATGCCTCCGTCATGCCCCTCGGGTGGGCTGTGCTGGTGACGGAGCGGTTCCGTCACGGCCCGCTCGCCGGGCCTTTGCTGCGCTGATTTCGCGCCTGCACGGCGCGTTCTATTGAGCAGGCGGGGCCGTGACGGGACCCCTCCGTCACAAGCACAGCCCACCCGAGGGGCGTGACGGAGCGGGTCCGTCATAAGCGTCGGAGCGCCGCGCGGCCCCCCCCGCCCCTTAACGCTGCGGCGGAATTGTCGCCGCAGCAAAAGGGTTAAATTGGCAGTGGCCATTTTCTGTTGGCCTTGCTGGTGTCACTGCCAGGGCCAAGGTTCATGTTTGGGTGGGCCTGGCACACCCGGCCCACCCTCTAGGCCCATTTAAAGCACTGAAGATAGAAAAGATTTGCTGACCCCCTACTGCGTCAGTGCAGGAATTAGATCATGGCACGTCTCTAGTACTGCAGCATCCAGAGAAATACCCACTCTATGGTTTGAATCATGAGCTTCGTTACAGCTACCTGTGTGCCAGACGAATGCTTACAATGCTTGTTTGTGAACCAGAGAAGAAGTTCTTGACTCTGGCGTTACAAAATCTTCTGAAATCCTTGGCAGGAGGAGCAAAAGCCTGGGTTTAAGAAACTTTTCAATTAGAACGTATTTCTTTAACTACGTCGGTCTGGCTCGCAGTAAAGGATGCAGATGTCAAGCACGGTTCGTTTCCAGCTTCCCCAAACAGGATGCACGGCTCCTCCCCACCCTCACTGTGTTGTCATGGCCGCAAGGGTTGCATTTAGCATGTTTGCTTTCGTTAATATCCATAGCGACACCTCAACAACATTAAATGCAAAGCTAAGATATAGAAAAATACATTTTAAAATACACGGTTCCCTCGTAACTGCTGTTCCGTGTTGAGAAATCGTCTGCAAAGCTTGTTTTTCGTCTTATTTCAAATCCCCTAGAGCCTGTTTGGAGTTTGCCACCACAGCAGCTTGCACATTATGCGACTGCCTGTTGAGTAATGCAGAAGCTTTCTGAAAAGGAGGCTAGCCCGGCTCCCTTGTGGTTAAACTAGAGGAGCAGCAGTTCATCCTCGTGAAGTTCCTGTAATGTGACTCAGGCTGTGGAACGTGATAGCTCACCGTACAGCTAACAGCGTCACGCTCGGGGATACGGGCTGTCTGCGACCCTGCAGCATCACCTAGCGACGGTAGCCGTCATGCCATCATTTCCGGACTGCGGCCTACACAGCCCTGCGCGTGGTACAGCCGGCTGCTCAATTACAACAGAAGGCCTACTTAGGAGAAGGTGTGAATCGCTGGGGAAATGCGTCCCTTGTGGAGTTTAATGATATTATACTGCTAAATACGCGTTTAGCACTGGCGTGAAGTATTTACTATTAATAAACAATAATTATTCTAAGAATAAAGTATGATTCATATATATTCATATATTCATATTCTTTATTCAGCATTTCAAAACACCATAAAAGCACAGTATAAAAGAGAATACAAACATTTTAAAAAGAAACATCCACTATAATACAATACCACCAAATTGTCAGGTCATATGTAAAAACAAATGCGAATTGAGCGATATGGGGTATAAATCGGTCACTCTACAGGGCAATTATGCAAATATAGTATCTAATAGAGACGCTCAACCCCCTATAGAGGTATCGCCAACCTCACCGCTACCCGAACAAATTGAAAAGATAAGGAAGGAGCGTGATAATTACATATGTGCACACCCAAATATAAACAACAATCAATCACAATAAATCATATTCCATAGAGACGTCTTCTCAGCATTTTCAATGATTTCTTTAATTCTTTTCGACAAATTTTCATTAATGATAAAGTACTTTCAACAGCCTTTCAACAGCCGACGCGTTTCGTCCCCAAATGGGACGTCCTCAGGGCTGTGAAAAAATATATACAAAAATGTGATCAAAACAAAAGATCATAATATAAGTGAACAAGTACATATCCTAATACCAATATTATACTTTGGCTAAACAGACAAATAACTCTTGTTTTATGTAGTTAGCGCAACGTGATCTCTCCTTTTTCTTATCACCATTTAGTATACAGTATTAGGAGACAAAAGAACATGAAATGATTTACCATATATTCTTGTCAACAGCAGACTTAATACAGTTTAAGCTAGCTTTACATTATAGTCTCGCTCACCTTTGCAAATTCTAGTGTATCACGGTATATTCTACAGCTGTTCAAAAATTACTTCATAGGTTCAGTTTTCAGAAGGCGGCCCAAAATCTGGAATTCATGTATAATCTATGGAGATGTCCAACAGGAAGAAAAGACACCTCAATTATTTAAACAACCCCATTTTACAAAAAAGATATAAACACTTCTATAAATTACTGCAAGTGTATACTGCAAGTGCATAGTGCATTCAGGGTGAGGCAGAATCGGAAGGTATAATTAAATCCCCCTTAAAATGGGTAACGTTTCCTTCTACACATCTAATCTTCACTTGAATTCGACCTATTTAGAGAATTATAAAACGAGTGCGCTAATCATTTGGTCGCACTGAACATACATTTGAAGTTGAATGGTGTCCTTCTATAACATGTCTGTCCTGCATATCAAAATAACCAAGCCTGGTAGTATATCAAAATTCAGCTTACTTAAATAACTCGTGTTCCTCATAGATCGATCCCTCCCGAATTTACCAGTTGAGTATCCGTGCTCATTAATATCCTGAAGTCTAGGATTCTACAAGTCCAAAAAAACATTAGGTAGAAACAATCCCGACTCTCAATGAACAAGAAAAAGGGTGGTTCCCCTACTCCTTGTCTCACCTTTATTCATCTTCCAGAAAAACCTTCATCTGTGCGCTAAAACATTCATCCTAATCTAGAACTTTCCAACTCTGGATTGTTGAGGAAATTATCTGAGCATAAAAAAAAAAGAAAAAATGAAAAAACTCTCTATCTAATCTTAATATAATGCGTTCGGTCCTGACCTAATACTCGGCCCATTCAACAAAACGCTTACCTCTAAATCATTCCTTAGTCCGCCTTCTCGAACATCCTTTCGTCAGCCGGATCCGTTGACAATGCTAGTGAACGAGTAACGTGCTTAAATAGTCCAAAAAATCCGCAAAATAGGCTTAATTAGCGGCTGAATTACATGCCGATAATCATCACCTGTTTGATTACTCGGTGCTTCCACCTCGGTCCGCTCATCTAATATTCCCAAAATTTGTGAAGGAAAGGCTGCGTCGTGACGTGGTGATATCGGTGTGCCAATCTCATTGGTTATTTACTCAAAAGCAACCCGAGCCAGTGCCGGGTGTCAGTGTGGCCGTATAATGCCCTTTAATTTTACATGTAACTATTCAGATAAAATAACATCATATAAAAACATATTACGAGTAACACTCTAGCGCCTTTCCGCTAAATACGCAAAAGTAAAAGTAAAGTCTAAATGTGTTCCTCCATGAGCTAATCCCTCATTGGAGGATAGCCGAAATCCAGCCATTCTATTGGTTAGATTATACTCCCTATCCTCTGGCTGCTCGCTCGTCTGTTTATGTATCTTCCTGCTATATGTCTGGATATTCAGTACTAATTATCATGAAACTATCACCGCTACCAGTGTATATGAACCTGATATGCATGCAAAACGATCCAAACGCGGGTCCGTACGGTCCCACAATAATACCCTTCCTTTCACCAAAATCTGGGCCCTCATTGGAGGGTTACCTAAATACTCAATTTCTATTGGTCAGTGAGCTACCAATCATTAAGACAATATCTCGTCACTGCCTCTGTCGTATCGGAAAGTGTTGTTTCCAACCAACACGTCAACAAACCTAGTCTACGTGTATTTGACCTATATTCACTCAAAAATCCTATTCCTTTCAACACATTCCGCACCCTCGTTAGAGGGTGACCTAAATGCTCAATTTTTATAAGTAAAAGAACTAACCAATCATATAGATAATACCTGGTCACTGCATCTATCGTGTCAGAGCAAATTTCCGTATAAATGAACGTATGTATAGATAAAATCTATATATTAATTTACAAATTCCTGTTGTGTATGTAGCTTGCTAATACCAACACATTACATTGTCCTCATGATCCATGGCCTGCAATGAGCGCTATGCCATGTTAAACTAATCTAATCTGACAATCTTATTCATCACACGAGAGAAGTTCCACTGGGGGTGCTATAAAAAATGATGTAATTCTGAATCGCTGTTCAGCCCCTCTTTCACCGCTCTGCATTTGCTGATCCATCTAGCTTCAATCTGTCTGATTTTTTGTTCCCTGCCCCCCCCCTTATATTTTGGGACACTTTCTGAATACCTAGGAACCTGAACTTTTTTTGCTGTTTGTGTTCAGATTCCATATGTACAAAAATAGGAGATTTTAGGTCCCTGTTCAGTATAGATCGCCTGTGTTCCTGCAGTCTGATTTTCAATTGTCTTTTGGTACTGCCAATGTATAGCTTAGAACATTCACAAAAGGTAACGTATATAACACCTGTGCTGTTACAATTGATAAAATCATTAATTTGAAATTGATTATTGTTCCTATATACAAAGGTCTTGGTTTTGTTCATCCCATATTCACAAAAATTGCATGATCCACAGACAAAAAAACCTTTAGGTTGCGGAGGGAACCAACTTCTAACACTCGGGCCTCAGCTGGAATATAATTCCTGGATATCTGGTCCCTAATCTTCTGACTTCTTCTATAAGTGACCCTCGGTCCGTCACCTATCATTCCCATCAGTCCCGGGACTCCTGTTAACAAGCTCCAATTTTTACTGAGAGCTTTTCTAATCACATCCACTTTGGAGCTATAAGTCGTTATGAAAGATATTTTCCTATCATGTTCATTCAACTTGTTTTTCTTAATTAATGTGGAGTCTCTATTGATCCCAGCTATTCTCTTTCTTGCTTTTGTAAGCAGTTTTTTGCTGTACCCCCTCTGTACCAACCTCTCATGTAAATTATCCAGTTCTATTTTGTAATCCTCATCTCCACTACAATTTCTTCTCACCCGAACCATCTCACTGAATGGTATTCCTGTGATTACAGAGGCCAGGTGAGAACTGTCTGCCCGCAGTATTGAATTTGTTGCTGTCGTTTTTCTAAATAACCTACTTATGATTCTGTCGCCCTCAACCACAAGTGTTACGTCTAAAAACTCAATCTGGGAAGTACTTTGATTCATAGTTAATTTGACGTTAAAGTCATTATCATTCAAGTAGTGCAGATAATTGTCCAGTTCCATTGATGTACCGCTCCATATTATGAGAATGTCATCAATAAACCTGGCCCAAAAAAGGACCAAGTCCGTCCAGTCCGTTGAATATCGGCCCCAGGCGTGCTCCCTCTCATACCAACCCATAAAAAGGTTGGCATAAGAGGGGGCAAACCTGGATCCCATCGCCGTCCCTCTTATCTGGCGATACCATGTATCCTGAAATAGGAAATAATTGTTGTTCAAAATTAAATCACTCATGTCAAGTAACATCTGTGAGTGATGTCTTAGGCTGGCACTTCTGCTGTCCAAAAAGTGAGATAAGGCTTCGTGTCCCTTATCATTCTCTATACAAGTATACAGTCCTACTACATCCATTGTTACTAGAGTCATTCCCCTCTCCCATTTAAAATCCTGTAATTTGTTAAGGACATCAGTGGTATCTCGGATGTAAGACGGTAAATTGATTACCAAAGGCTTTAAAAAGCCATCTACAAACTCCAATATGTGCTCCGTTATACTCCTAATACTGGAGACTATTGGTCTCCCCAGAGGATTAGTTTTACTCTTATGTATTTTAGGGAGAGTATAAAGGATTGGTGCAATTGGATGAGTCACTTTCAAATATTCATACTCCCTATTGTCCAGTAATCCCTCTTCTTTCCACGTATATAATCTCCCTGAGATGAAACTGGAAACCTCTTTCATAGGGTTTGTACTAACTTTTACATAGCATTCATGGTCATTCAATTGCCCTTTGATCTCATTCGTATAGTCGATTTTATTTAAAATCACAATATTTCCTCCTTTATCGGCTTCCCGAATGACAATGGAAGACTCCCCTCTGAGGTTCTGTATTGCTGTCCTTTCCGCGTGGGTTAAATTTTTATTTTTACACTTGAGATTGTTGGGCTTTTTATCTTCTAACTTGTTGAATTCTGCAAGAGTTCTCTGTGCATAGACCTCGAGAACGGCAAATTGATTGCCATGTGGAATAAATTTAGACTTAGATCTCAAACCACTTGTACAAGTATAGTCTGTATCAATATTACATAGACTAGCAACATCATCAATATCTAAATCCAGATCACCCGATAATGACAAGAATAAGTGAATATTTCTCAAGTCAGTGGTAGTGATCTCTGAATTGTCTTTATTGCATAATTTGTTTTGAACATTAACATCAAGCATTGAAAAAAACCTTTTAAGTTTCAAATTATGAATACATTTGAACAAATCTATTTCCAAATCCACAAAATTGCACTCATTAGTGGGACAATAAGACAAGCCCTTTTTTAACACAGATAACTCGTGTATAGACAGTTCCCTATCAGACCAGTTAATTACTTCAAGTTCCCCTTAACTTGTCTGATAGGGAACTGTCTATACACGAGCTTGTTAACAGGAGTCCCGGGACTGATGGGAATGATAGGTGACGGACCGAGGGTCACTTATAGAAGAAGTCAGACGATTAGGGACCAGATATCCAGGAATTATATTCCAGCTGAGGCCCCGAGTGTTAGAAGTTGGTTCCCTCCGCAACCTAAAGGTTTTTTTGTCTGTGGATCATGCAATGTTTGTGAATATGGGATGAACAAAACCAAGACCTTTGTATATAGGAACAATAATCAATTTCAAATTAATGATTTTATCAATTGTAACAGCACAGGTGTTATATACGTTATCTTTTGTGAATGTTCTAAGCTATACATTGGCAGTACCAAAAGACAATTGAAAATCAGAATGCAGGAACACAGGCGATCTATACTGAACAGGGACCTAAAATCTCCTAGTTTTTGTACATATGGAATCTGAACACAAACAGCAAAAAAAGTTCAGGTTCCTAGGTATTCAGAAGGTGTCCCAAAATATAAGGGGGGGGGACTGGGAACAAAAAATCAGACAGATTGAAGCTAGATGGATCAGCAAATGCAGAGCGGTGAAAGAGGGGCTGAACAGCGATTCAGAATTACATCATTTTTTATAGCACCCCCAGTGGAACTTCTCTCGTGTGATGAATAAGATTGTCAGATTAGATTAGTTTAACATGGCATAGCGCTCATTGCAGGCCATGGATCATGAGGACAATGTAATGTGTTGGTATTAGCAAGCTACATACACAACAGGAATTTGTAAATTAATATATAGATTTTATCTATATATACGTTCATTTATACGGAAATTATCTCTGACACGATAGATGCAGTGACCAGGTATCATCTATATGATTGGTTAGTTCTTTTACTTATAAAAATTGAGCATTTAGGTCACCCTCTAATGAGGGTGCGGAATGTGTTGAAAGGAATAGGATTTTTGAGTGAATATAGGTCAAATACACGTAGACTCGGTTTGTTGACGTGTTCGTTGGAAACAACAATTTCCGATACGACAGAGGCAGTGACGAGATATTGTCTTAATGATTGGTAGCTCACTGACCAATAGAAATTGAGTATTTAGGTAACCCTCCAATGAGGGCCCAGATTTTGGTGAAAGGAAGGGTATTATTGTGGGACCGTACGGACCCGCGTTTGGATCGTTTTGCATGCATATCAGGTTCATATACACTGGTAGCGGTGATAGTTTCATGATAATTAGTACTGAATATCCAGACATATAGCAGGAAGATACCTAAACAGACGAGCGAGCAGCCAGAGGATAGGGAGTTTAATCTAACCAATAGAATGGCTGGATTTCGGCTATCCTCCAATGAGGGATTAGCTCGTGGAGGAACACTTTAGACTTTGCTTTTACTTTTGCGTATTTAGCGGAAAGGCGCTAGAGTGTTACTCGTAATATGTTTTTTATATGATGTTATTTTATCTGAATAGTTACATGTAAAATTAGAGGGCATTATACGGCCACACTGACACCCGGCACGGGCTCGGGTTGCTTTTGAGAAAATAACCAATGAGATTGGCACACCGATATCAGCACGTCACGACGCAGCCTTTCCTTCACAAATTTTGGGAATATTAGATGAGCGGACCGAGGTGGAAGCACCGAGTAATCAAACAGGTGATGATTATCGGCATGTAATTCAGCCGCTAATTAAGCCTATTTAGCGGATTTTTTGGACTATTTAAGCACGTTACTCGTTCACTAGCATTGTCAACGGATCCGGGCTGACGAAAGGATGTTCGAGAAGACGGACTAACGAATGATTTAGAGGTAAGAGTTTTGTTGAATGGGCCGAGTATTAGGTCAGGACCGAACGCATTATATTAAGATTAGATAGAGAGTTTTTTCATTTTTTCTTTTTTTTTTATGCTCAGATAATTTCCTCAACAATCCAGAGTTGGAAAGTTCTAGATTAGGATGAATGTTTTAGCGCACAGATGAAGGTTTTTCTGGAAGATGAATAAAGGTGAGACAAGGAGTAGGGGAACCACCCTTTTTCTTGTTCATTGAGAGTCAAGATTGTTTCTACCTAATGTTTTTTTGGACGTGTAGAATCCTAGACTTCAGGATATTACTGAGCACGGATACTCAACTGGTAAATTCGGGCGAGATCGATCTATGAGGAACACGACTTATTAAGTAAGCTGAATTTTGATATACTACCAGGCTTGGTTATTTTGATATGCAGGACAGACTTGTTATAGAAGGACACCATTCAACTTCAAATGTATGTTCAGTGCGACCAAATGATTAGCGCACTCGTTTTATAATTCTCTAAATAGGTCGAATTCAAGTGAAGATTAGATGTGGAGAAGGAAACGTTACCCGTTTTAAGGGGGATTTAATTATACCTTCCGATTCTGCCTCACCCTGAATGCACTATGCACTTGCAGTATACACTTGCAGTAATTTATAGAAGTGTTTATATCTTTTTTGTAAAATGGGGTTGTTTAAATAATTGAGGTGTCTTTTCTTCCTGTTGGACATCTCCATAGATTATACATAAATTCCAGATTTTGGGCCGCCTTCTGAAAACCGAACCTATGAAGTAATTTTTGAACAGCTATAGAATATACCGTGATACACTAGAATTTGCAAAGGTGAGCAAGACTATAATGTAAAGCTAGCTTAAACTGTATTAAGTCTGCTGTTGACAAGAATATATGGTAAATCATTTCATGTTCTTTTGTCTCTTAATACTGTATACTAAATGGTGATAAGAAAAAGGAGAGATCACCGTGCGCTAACTACATAAAACAAGAGTTATTTGTCTGTTTAGCCAAAGTATAATATTGGTATTAGGATATGTACTTGTTCACTTATATTATGATCTTTTGTTTTGATCACATTTTTGTATATATTTTTTCACAGCCCTGAGGACGTCCCATTTGGGGACAAAACGCGTCGGCTGTTGAAAGGCTGTTGAAAGTACTTTATCATTAATGAAAATTTGTCGAAAAGAATTAAAGAAATCATTGAAAATGCTGAGAAGACGTCTCTATGGAATATGATTTATTGTGATTGATTATATTTGGGTGTGCACATATGTAATTATCACGCTCCTTCCTTATCTTTTCCATATGTAAAAACAGAATTTTCCTTTTCCACACTACAATCTGGATAATTATGGTGTCGCTCCACAAATTCCTATGGTAGCCCTTAATTTAACCGAGGTTCTTAAAAAGTTAATCACACAAAATATAGTCAGGGGATCTCGTGCCATTTGTAAAAATACGAGAGCTTCTTTCACAAGTCTAAGATTGGCCTTTTTGAACAAATCTATTAAAAAACGACGCCTAGGCACTTGATAAAATGGGCATAGTAATACAAAATGAAGGGTATCCTGCGGAGATCGATCATCGCAGCCGCAGGGTCCCTTTGACTCAACTGACTTGGTGAAACCCGCGGGCTCAGCTAATAAATGATGAAAAAGGTTGAGCCTAAAACGTGTTAATAAAAATCTGTCCTGAGGATTATATACATGGGCGAGGTAGGGCTCCAAACCACTGCAGGACCTCACCACAGCATGTGCCTGAACTGACTGTTTATTTCTCACTTCCACGTCACGTGGTGTGGCATTATATTTAGAGAGCATCTCCTTTACTCTAGCTTGGTCCCGTTTGATAGTACATGATGGTGTTAAAAAAAGATCTACACACCCAATACTCTCTAGGCCATCCTTCACATATTGAGCCAGGTGATGGACATTCCTTTCTCCCTCCCCATGCAGTCTATAATTATCTCTTGAGTCAGACTGGCTTCTTGGTTGACCCAGATCTTTAACCAAGCGGCAAGGGGCCTACTCCTCACCCTGTCCTCTAGGTGCTCGCATCCCAATTCCTCATGTACAATATGGGATGAAACACATTGGGGGACTTTAAGGAGCCTTCTCAGGTATTTATTTTCCTCTATTTGTAGTTTAGATACCTCCGCCATCCCCCATAGTTCTGCCCCATATGCTACTTTAGCGCAAGTGATCGAGTTATACAAAGTCAGCATCTGCTCCGGGGACCATCGTTCCAATCTACGACCAAAATTCATTATAGCCCCTGAGCTTGATACTAACTTGTTACAGCGCTCCTGGATCAGTGGTTTAACACTTAATCCCCTATCAAATAAAATGCCAAAATATAAAAAGGTCTGTACCTTTGTTGAGCCTATTTTATAATTAACATTTTTAAAATGTTTCCCACAATGTTTAGGGCCCACCTCCATGACATATGATTTAGTCTGGTTAGCAGATAAATCTAAACTGTTCATAAACTCTGCAAACCCATCTATCAGACGTTGTAGTCCTAGTGGGGTGCGTGCCAGCAGGACCGCATCGTGTGCGTAGAGCAAGACAGGGACTGGTCTGCTTCCTATTCTTGGTGAGTCCACTTTTAAATTAATCAAAAAGTTTTCTAGGCCATTAATGTAAATGGAGAACAGGAAGGGTGCCAAAATGCATCCTTGCCTGACCCCACTAGTACACTTAAAAGATTCCGTGTGCCCTCCCTCCAAATTGTACTTCACTTTTGCACTTGTGTTCTGATGAAGGGCTCTCAAGATAGTAGTGAGACCAGCATCAACCCCTAGATTGGACATTATAGCTTTTCCCTATTCACGCAATCAAAGGCTGCTGTCAGATCCATGAAAGCTAAGTATACCTTTTCCTTGTTAGCTACTGTGTATTTCGTTACCAATAGGTATAAATTTAAACATTGGTCAGTCGTGGATCTGCCGGCCCGGAAACCATACTGGACGTCGGTGAGGATATGGTGTTCTTCTTCCCAGCTCATAAGACGACTCAGGATAACCCTGCCCATTACTTTAGCTGTCCCATCTATCAAAGAAATAGGCCTATAACACAGGGGGCTGTCCCTACTACCCTTTTTTAAAATAGGCGGCCGTTGACCATGAGCGGGGTAGGCCTGAAGCCGTAGCTGCGTTAATTACTCTAGTTAGCACTGGTCCCCACAATTCCACGTTGCTTAGAAAGAGGTCCGGCGGAATACCGTCCGGGCCTGGGGCTTTATTTCGAGTGAGGCCCTTAATGCCCCCCACAATCCCTTTTAATGTGAATACTGGCACCTATGACCCACTCTCCTTGATTTCCTCGTACTCCCCAGTCACCGGGGTCCCTCTATTATATAGACCATTAAAGTGTTCGACCCACCGTTCAGGGAGCACGTTGGACGCTATCTGAGGGCTATTTCCATCTTGGAAACATGGTCTATTGATTATTGACCAAAAGGTGGAAAGATCTCTTCTTTCTGCTGCCCCTCTTAACTCTTCCCACGTTTGAGTTTGGAGCATGTTCTTCCGGCGCCTTACTGCCTGTTTATAGAGTAGTCTACAGTGTATGACCCTTAGACCATCTGTAGGCTTATGTTTAAGGGCTGCTCTTAAATTCTTTTGTGCTAGGGAACACCCTCTATCAAACCATTTAGGCTTAGTTGTTATTGTTCCTTTCCCTGTCGTACGCATTAGGCTATCTACTAGCTGTCCTATCTCTTCAAATGCCTCGACCAACGGGGGCCCATTAATCTCTAGGTTTAAACACACCTCTAGGTGCTGTTTTTCCCCTTCCAAAAGTGTTTTATAAAAACTATCTCCATCCAGTTTGGCCCATTTTAGGCGGTGCCCCTGGTCCGTGACGGTCTCCCTAACATCTCCCATTCTCCTCCATATTTCTCTGCTAGCCCGGGACACTGCCACTGTCACTGTTAGAGGATTGTGGTCACTAAAACCACTACAGTCAATGTTAAATCCCACAATTTGTTGTTTTAACAAGTGGGATACAATCACAAAATCAATATAGGAACAATGTCCTCTGTCTTTAAAAGTAGGGTTGACCTGTCTGTTAGGTTTTATAGATAACAGGTCCATTGAATGTTCCATACCATGGTTTTTCATCATCCTACTTAGTTCCCTTCCTTCCACCGTATGGTCGAAGTGGGCTCCCTCTTCTATGTTACAAGATGTCCAATTTTCCGTAAAAGGTATCAAATTTGGACACATGTGGCAATTAAAATCCCCTGCTATTAAAATCAATTGGGCTGTAGCGTCCTTTACCCGCTCTCTCTGTATCCATAGTCTTTCTTCCAGCTCTCCCACTCTACGACCACCCGCATTGTAGAAGTTGACTATAATTAAGTTAAGATCCTTAGTTTTGTACTGCACCGCTAGCATACAGTCTGATTTCCAGTTTAGGTCCCGCCAGGTCCCATCCCGACTCAGATGGACCCATAAAAGGAGACCCCACTTAGCTCTGCCTGCCGTTGATCCTTCATCTGGAACTCCAAACGCTTTAGATCCGACCAGATTAAAATTAGTCTGTTCAACTTCCCAGGTTTCTTCGGCACAAATTACATTAAATTTATTTACCTATTCCAGCCACTCAGTATTTTGAAATTTGGCTGAAAGCCCCGCCATAAAGTATGATAGCTACTACTGTTCGGTAAAATTCTTTCAATATTATTGTCTCACAGTTTTTTTGGGTGGTACTTTGTATGTATTTTATGACTTACAGCTAGATACATCTAGCTAAATACCGTTCGCAAAGGGGCAGATTCTCCGAATCTGCCCCTCTGCGACCGGTATTTATGCATTTGGGATACATCATCCCAAATGCATAAATCGCTATTTGCGATTGCATTTAAGGAATCTAAAATTGAGATTCCTTACATGCAATGCATGAATGTAAAATAGCTAGCGATTTCACTGATAGGGGTCGCTATTCACCGTGAAATCAAACTTCATGGTAAATAGAGAAAACTGTGAAAAATGCCCTAAAGTGCATCTTTCAAAGTTGTATGTTACACACACACATGTCTTTGGGACATGTGTGTGCGCAATACCAGTGTCCAGGTCAATTTAGGGGTGCAACAGGGTGTCCTTTGGACACCCGTCACCCTTGAATTCGCATTCTCAAATTGCGATTAGCTAATTGCTCATCGCAAATTGAGAATTCCTCCCCATTCATTCCTATGGGCCTCTTGGCCCATAGGAATCAATGAGATGTCATTCCTTATTTGCGAATCGCACTCTGCGAGTCGCAGATAAGGAATATTTAGGAATTGCTAATATTTTAGCAAATCCTACATGCATCTGATTTTGTGAGTCCCTAAATGCAAATCCTTAAACTTCGCAATTAAGGACTCGCAAAAACGAACGTTGATGCATCTAGCAGTTAGACTCTACTGTATTTTGGCTAAAGTTTTGAAATGCCTGTCTAGTCGCAATTCGCTCTGATTTAAAAAAAAATATTTAATGTTTTTTTTCCTTTAAGGAAAACGGGCTGTATTAAAAAAACAAGCATTTACAATGCAATAGGTCTCGCAATGACATTATTTTGAGCTATTGACATTATCAATGGCAATGCCTTTAAAAAAATTAAAAGGCATTGTTTAGTACAATACCAAAAGCAACACCTATTGCATTGCATTGCGCAGTGTCTGCATCTATGTACCCCAAAGCAAAACCTGCCCTAAGAACGTGGCCACCCCAAGAGTCTGCACTATAGCATACCACACAGTGCCTGTCATACCGCAGAACAGGTGCCCTCCTTACAAGCCATGCCCACTGAGCTGCTTTATCCCTCCATGGCCTGTTCTACACCAGATCGGTGCAGGTTTTTCCTTTATTCAGAATAAACTCCATGTTTCTGAATAAGTGATGGGCATGTCGTGTCTGCGGGAGGAATGATTGGATACCTCGGTTAGCGAGCAGCATAGAGCGCGAGGGGCAGGGGATCCTGCTGAGTCAAGCTGAGGGACCCTGGGATTAGGAAACCCACAAGGGGGGATCTCCAGTCTAGCTCTCACATGGAGCCAGTCTGCGCTTAAATCTAGCCTCGAGCTACTCATTCAGAAGCATGGGAGCCGTGCTCGAAACTAAAGCGCACTGAGGACAGGTGCCAACTCAGAGCCAAACTCCACTTCGGAGCAGCGCTGTTCGAATGCAGACTGCACCCAGGAGCTGTATGCACTCATAATGGATTCCACTCAAGACCGCCCCCCTGATAATTGGATCACACGGGTAATTGGTCTGCAGCCGGCAGCGATCGCACCACCTCTCTATTTGTTCAGATGCAATTCCCCAGCACTTAAAAACGTTCCACGAATTTACTCTGATCGATTCTGAAGGAGGAGAGGAGAGGTAAGGGGGCGTTGATGAAAGTGGGAGACAATAGAAAAAGTGAGTGTATAGGCAAGGTCTAGAAAGGAAGAACCCGGACTGAGAAAGGAGAGCTGGTATACGAAAAGTGGGACAGAGGAGGGGCGAGATCAAAGAAAGATAAAGGAGGCAGGCGAGAGGAAGGGAGGCACGGAAAGAGGGGACCAGGAGAGGAGACGGAAATGTGGAGTGATGGCAAAGAGGGGAGAGGCAGGAAGAGTGAGAAGAAAGATGGAGAGAAAGAAGAGCTCTTAAGTAATGGGAGAAAGGAAAGTGGCAAGGAAAAATTGGAAGGGTAAAAAAGCTTTAGAAGGGGTTGAACTGTAAACAAACTAGAGAGATGGGAGACCATGGATTCAAAGAAATGAAAAGGACTGAGACAGATGAGATGAGGACTGGTGGGTTATGGCCAGTGAAAGAGGACGGTGGGGCAGCTTGGTGATTTCGGGACTCTGCTTACCCACCTCTTCTGTTTGTCATGTTCTTCTCCAGTCACTCCAGTGTCTCTCTCCCGCATCGACCCTGGCCCCTGCCTCCTCTCCGTGTGCCACTTTTCGTTGCCAGCTGGCTTGTTTGCTGTATATTGAGTCTGGCAAAAACTTGAAAGACTGACCCATATACTAACATTTGTTCAAGATTGTTCCTTCCATCTGGAGAATACGCTGTGTTTTTATGTACACTAGTGTCTACATTGATGTGATTGTCTCTTTTGTGTGCCTAGGCGCTTGGTCTTTGTTTATTCTGTGTAGGTTTAGCCTGCACTAAATTAAGGGGTTATAGGGCTTACCCCCTTGCCTAGCAGCACCATACACACCACTCTTTTCAGAAGTACACCACATTGCATATATAAGCTGAGCGCCTGGAATAATCCCTGATCTAAAAACCCTTCCTTCAAGTTTATTTGTTAGGGCTAAAACCTTGAATATTTACCTGTCTGTGGAGTGCTTCGGGCCAAGCATTTGGGCTTTAGACACACTTTCTTCTCGAGCCATTGCAGAAACTTCAATCTGTTTTCACTCAGCCGCTGTTTATATTTGCATCATACTTTCACTTTCACTTTAAGTGAAAGCGCCATGCAAAAATAAACACAGGGCTGAGCGAAAACAGATGGCCCCGATAAAGATAAGAACTTGCTTTGCGACAGCCGCAAAGCAGAAGAGACAGTCAAGATGGGACAGACAAAATAGTGAAAGCGTGGAAACAAAAATACCTCATTTCCAATGGCAGGCCACAGTTTAGCATAAATGGTGACGCCAGCAAATGGAAATGAGGGACGGGGCTTCAAGTCCCCTTCTGAAATCTGCTCTCTTATAATATTTCTCGCCAGCGAGCAGCGCTTTGTGCTGCAACGCCAGGCGAGACCTAAAAAGTGCTTTATTTAAAAGCAGTCCCAGACATGGAGGTCTGTTGACCCCAGCAGGCCACCATCCCCGGGAGTGCCAGTTATTCCCAATGGGGTCGCAAATTGCAACAACCTCACTAATATTCGTGAGGAATGCAATTTGCGACCCCATTGGCAATCGCAATCAGTGTCTAAGACACTGCTGTACGTTGACTTTTGCGACTCCCAATTTGTCGCAATTTGTGAGTCGCAAAAGTCAATGGTCGTACATCTGGCCCTTTGTCCTCTTTTTAAACTTTACACAATTTAAGTTGCTGCAAGGTGCATTACTGCCATTTATTGAAAAAAGTAAACTATTTTGATGAAAATATAAATGCAGAATATATGGTCCTGTCTACCAACCACACTACAAAGCAAGCTGACAAGATATAGCCTGTTACTTTTGGGCTCCTGAAGCAGGCTGTAGTAGGAACAAGTACAAAGAGCAGTGGCACCAATTTGAATTTGTATTCATATTTCTTTTATAACAGTGCACCCAGTCGAAGACCAGGCTCATAATTTCATGAACTAGGTCAATTAGGAAGAAGAAATACTTAACTTTCATCTACACAGCAGTCATGGAAAATCACATACTCATAAAAGGCCGGCATATTAACAACTGCCTATTGCTCATGAAAAAACTTGTTTTTTTGCCAGAACGCGAATAGAAAAAGGGAGGTTCCCCTCCAGCCCACAATGAGAAGTGGCCTTTGTGGAGGACAGGTTAGAAACCTACAACGTGAAGGATTTGAAGGCGATTTGCTAGAACTTCAAAGTCCAAATCAGGGGCCTCACCAGGAAAGAGGAGCTACAAAAGGCATATACTGTTGGTAACAGGCTTTTCCTGGCGTATGCCACAATATGTCTCTGAGCATGCAGCTGTCTGCTGTGCTGTGCCAGGTTTGTGCCTAACCTGACAGTGCTAGTGCAAACTACAACCTCTGTATGAAGTTTGGGATCAAAGAAAGCCATTTCTGTGGCATTCTCAATAGCTTGTTTGATTTTTTTGGAGCTGATCTCAAATTCACATGACTAATGAAAAGACACATAGTTTTTTGTCAGTTTTCATAACAGTGCTTTGACCTTTGCAAAGTCTTGAATGTATCTTGAATAGTAACTGGCCATTCCAAGAAATTATCGTAAAATAGAAATGTCCTGTGTGGGACTGCAGTAGACAATGCTTGTACTTTAGTTGACTTGAGTCAAGCTAGCCTGGCTGATGAGGGTTGAAACCCCGAAACCCGTCCTAGGATGCTCGTTTCTGGTCCAGGCAGGACCTGGCCAGGCAGTTCAGGCTGAACAGTCAACACTCATTTGCATATGGCTGGGTCTAAACTGGAATTGTATGGGGCGCAAAAAAATGATGGACTTAGGCCCAGTTCTCTAGCACTTTAGTTAGATCTGGTTTCATACCCCCACTGGAAAATACATTGCTAAAGAAGTTCAAGCTCTTCTTGTGGAATTCACATTTGTCAGCATTTAGAGTTAAACCTGCATTGTTCAACAAACAAACGATTAGATCAGGAGCTTACTCTCAAACAACATGGCAACCAGGTGGTGGGAGCTTGCTTTCATATAATTGGTATGCTGCGGAAAATCTTCCCATTTCTACCTGACACAACAAGGAAGACGCTGGTCCAGGCGCTCGTTTTGAGTCGCCTGGACTATTGCAATGGCTTGCTCCTGTCTGCTAATGAGGGAGTAATGAACAGACTTCAGGTAGCTCAGAACACGGCTGCACGGTTGGTTCTGAACGTTCCTCCCCGTACACCTTCTAAACCGTTGCTGACCAAACTGCATTGGCTACCTGTTAGACAGAGGGCTAAGTTTAAGGTATGCTGCCTCATACATAAAAGCCTGAATGGTATGGGTCCCGCCTACTTGAACACCAAATTTACACCTTATATTCCCACTCGAACACTCAGATCAAGGGAACAAAGCCTTCTATGCATACCCAGAGCTAGAAAGGCCAGACATGGAGCAAAAACACTATCAATAGCTGGACCCTCGCTCTGGAACGGTCTTCCTATATCCCTCAGGCAATGTATAGACCACCTTACTTTTAGGAAAAAGCTGAAGACCTTTTTGTTTGGACAGTAACACTAGACCATCCTGAAGACTCCTCCTCTTTAATACATTTGTAGAAGCCAAAGGCGCGGAGATACTCCTCCGGGAGTGAAGCCAGCGCGGTACAAAACTGCAAATAAATAAATAAAATAAACAATGTACTTGGATAAGAGCCCTGTCAAACTTTATCTGTGTGGCTCCAAAAATGAATATTTAATTGCTAAAGTTAAATTCATTTACGACAAGGGATGTATGACGGTACAACGCGGGCTATTACCACGTGTACCGTTACAACGCGTGTTTTACAACGCAAGTCGTTACCATGACTTGCGCTGTAGGGTGCGGACTTAGGAATAGTTCAATTTACTATTCCAACACCAGTCCCCGTGGATAGTAGGGAAGGTGTTGGAATAGTAAATTAACTATTCCTTGTCCTTGAGCGCCCTCCAGCGCAAGTCGTGGTTACGACTTGCGTTGTAAGAGATGCGTCGTAATGGTAGCGTGGGGTAACATCCGTGTCGTAAAGGATGTTCCCCACGACAAGCTGTATGATATGTCAAATTACATCTTAGAAAAGTTATGCAGCAGAGGATACACCAAACTCAACAGCTTGAAGCAAAACAGATCAGTATGCATAGAAAAATTTGTAATGTATCTGAATTTTTCTTCAAGCTCCAATTGGCGATATCCTTTATTTAAGTTGAGTCGAGAGAAGAACTTCGCACCATTCACTTGAGTTGTCATATCAGCAATATGCAGCACTGGATGTCTCTCTCGCTCAATCGCCTTGTTGGCCTGACGCATGTCAAATCATATCAGTACAGCTCCTTCATTGTCACTTTTAGACACTACTACAAGGAGAAACCCATGGTATTGGACCTGCAGAGCGTTCAATGATGTCATGTTTAAGCAATTAATTAAGCTAATTTTCAATAGCCTCGAGCAAGTGAAACGCAATTCCCCTGTGTCTTTATACAACAGGAAAAGCATCCTCATTTATAGGTAACTACTTTCATTGTTTTGATATTTTGTAACCCGTGAAACAATAAGGGAAATTGACTTCCAATTTCATGATGAGCGTTTATATTGTAGTTCACTAATCTTTGAAAGGAATCTGACAGACATCCATTAATTATTCTGAGGCCGGTAGCTTCTTTTTTTAAAAATGTATTGAATCTCTAGTGCTTCATCAGAACATCCAGTATCTCAAAAGAATTAATCAATGGTTTGACCTGGTTACTGGCATTCTTTTTTCTTTCATTCTATCATACACAAAGGCACATCGATAGAGTAACACATTTTAGACATATTTACAGTCAGCTGGTTTGTCAGATAAATAGGTTATGATGTCTTTCATAACATTATATTAATGTGTATTAATTAACTCCAGAGTGGTTGAGATGTTTCAAGAGGATTTATTGTAAGTTGTTAAGTAGCCTGGAACAAGCCCCACCAGGAGCAGCCAGCAGGCAGCTCAGCCCCATCATAACTGTGGCTTATCTTCAACCAGCATCCAACATTCCATAATGCATCACAGTGCAGAGGCATTCCACTAGAAGGCATGAAGTGGGTAAAGGCATACATAGGAATATGCAATAAGTGGAATACAACATAATGCTTATGTAGTACATCAATGTGGACTCATCCCAATGCAGCATAATTAACAATCTCTTTACAGTTCTTCTTGATCTTGGAGTATTTTGGTAAGGTACATAGTCCTCCTCTATATGTGTTCCATCCCTCCCAAAGTCTTATCCATTCTTTCGGGCACCCCCGACGTACATACACAGTCTTTTCTGCCACCATAGCGATGTCCATATCTTTACACCACTCCGTGTGAGTAGGGTCGGCTGAGGCTCCCCAATGCTTAGAGATGTTTCTTTTAGCTAACATCCTTCCTAGGGTTGCCCATGTTTGTCTTGTGGAATTAAGGTCTGTGGCCTCCCATATGTTTAGTAAACAGCGTTTGGGTGGTCTCTGGCATTCTTGACTGAATATGCATCTTTCATAATTCACATTTGGCACTGGATTAAATTTGACATTCAAGGCTGTTTTAAATAGATCATTCGCAACTTCTCCTTCTTGTGGTATCTTTTTCATGTCTTCTTTCACCTATTTACCAGCCATGTTCTTCGGACACTTTATGATCGTTTTCATCTATTGCATCTATGAAATCACAGGTCTCTATCTGTGCTGTCCATCTATTGCCCATATTGTGTTTCTTGGCAGTATCTGATGCAGATCGTGTTTTTAAGAATGCAGCAGCGGCATACATGTTGTTCGATAGTAGTGGTCTCTCGTGCGCTTCTTGAGGACCTTGATCAGGCAGAGCTTCTCTAGCGCCGTGTGACGTGCTTCATGAGTCAGCTTTAATGACTTTTGGAGCTTCAATCTCGCCCTGTGTCAGGACTCAATCTGTGGGCCCTGTCATCACCCATCCAACTGCGCTGTTAAGCAAATCTAGAGGTACTGCAGACACATGGGTGGACAAGGTGCGTTCCTGGAGACGTAAGATGGCCGCCGTTACTGCCAGCGTGGAAGACAGCAGACGTTCTAGTCTTCCAGATCCCAGCTGCGGAGAATCCTAATGTGGAGCGCGAGCGTCATGAAAAACGCTCACTTCACTAAAGACTTTTGTTGAGGAGGTTCGCTTTCCTGAAGCGACGAAGATTCTAACCATTGTGTGTCCTAGTCGGTGTAGTTAAGTATTGTAGTGAGTCAGAGTGAAGACGTTGGAGTTAGACTCGGCGCAGAAAGCCAAGCGCGAGTCTCTATGAACTTGTGAGAGTCCGAGTTAGAAAATTGAGAAATACCGTGAACAGCCGCTGAGCAGCAGAGGAGCGGCCCCCCCATGTCGAGGCTGACAGAAAAGAATATCGCTGACGGCCGCTAAGCAGCTGAAAAGCGGCCGCTCGTTTAAGTCGTCTGAAATACACACATTGAGGAAACGAGCCAAGCAAGAAGCGTTTCAGCGCTAGTAACAGAAAGAAGCAAGCTAAATGCATAATTATCAATCTACTGTGAAAGATATATATATATATATATATATATATATTTAGACAATTCAATTCACAACTGTTGTTCTGTAACCTTTTGAACTATTAAATCAAAAAACGTTTACAAGAATAAGAAAGCCAAGATGCAAAAGATGTAAATACTTACCTTAACAGAAAAAGGCAATTCGAGGGGCTCAGAGAACCTGCAAGGAAAGGAAGAAAAAGAGCCAAGTTATTTATCAGTTAGATACTTAATAAGAAGATAAGAAAAGACCATTTTAAAACAGAACCCCATGTTAACAAAAAACTCAGATATCAGTGAAGTAAGTGCATCTTCCCTACTCAAATAGAATGAGGTAAATTAAGCATAGTTACTAGAAACAAATTAACCTATGTTTACTGTCTATTGTGATATTAGTGACAACTGATAGCTGAGCAGAAGCCTAATCATTTCATAAGAAGAAAGGCAAGGTCCAGCAGCACAAGGGTGGGTGAGCAGAGAAAAGGCACGCATTCAATAGTAGACAAATGATAGACCTATGGTAGCAATGTAATGTTGTGTTATTGCTTTTAGGTTCCTCAAATCTACCAAACTACCAGAAGGCAGAGTCCAGAGGGAACCAGCGCAGGACCATTCTCTTCTCTGTTTGTTATTTTATCCACACCCCCTTCCCTGAGGGTAATGAAGGAAGGGTTCAGTGACTTGACCCAGCGACATTGCTCAGAGGGATTTGGGTTCTAGCATCTCTGTTCCCGTGCAAGACCTTGGCGAGCAAGATAAGTTGTATAGTCCTGACAGAGTGAAGTGCCCAAGTAGCCTTTGCACCTGAACAGAGATGGCAGAGGGAATTGATGTCCAATCCTTAGGTACAATCCTAGATGCTATACAGAAGGAATTGGGAGCGGTGAGGGAGGAGAATCGAAGTTTGAGGCAAGAAGTGATCAGTGCTAGGAAGGAAACTGCTGATTTGGCGTTAAGACTACGCCAACCAAGTAGTTTAGAGAGAGAAGCCATGAACCCAGTCTTAGAGACAACTAATAGGTCCACAACTCAGGTTATACATTCTCTTTCTCCGGTCATTCCATTAGCAGCTCCAGAGAGATTTAATGGGGATCCTCAGAAAGCGCAGATATTTTTATCACAGTGCTCATTGCATTTCATGTGCCGCCCTTCGATCTTCCCCGACGCGCAGTCTAGAGTGGCCTTCATACTCTCATATCTTAGCGGAGATGCAGCTTCGTGGTCCATGCCCCTAGTCACAAGAGATGACCCCTTGCTACGAAATTTTGAGGATTTTAAACAAGAATTTTTAAGAATATTCGACCGACGGAGAATTTCTCAGGTGGTGGATAACGAACTTTTAGACCTTCGACAGGGAAATCGAGATTTGATTGCATACCTGGCCCAATTCAATAAGTTTGTTGTGGAGACCAATTGGCCAGAGAGCAAGAGAGCCGCAGTATTTTACCGTGGGCTGAGAGATGAATTAAAAGACACCTTGGCTCAAATTCCTAACCGGCCTACCGAAATCTCAGCACTGATAGATTTAGTGTTAGAGATAGATTTTCGTCAAGGAGAACGGCGTGGGGAGAAGAAGAAAGATTTTAAGACAATACCCCCGAGATTTGACCGGGCCAGGTCAGATGGCGCTAAAAACTCTGAGAATCATACAGGAATCGAACCAATGCAAATTGGGACTATAAGGGGCCCTTTGACTAAAGAAGAGAAGGAAAGAAGAAGAGCGAACAACCAATGTATGTATTGTGGATCCGGAAACCATTTCGTCCGAGAGTGTCCGAAGAAACCAAAGGGTTCATTCAAGCCGAAGGAAAACTAATGGCACCACCTGCGGGAGGAGTTGAACAGGTGAGTGCGACTCAGGAAATAACTCCACATGAACACCAGGTCGCGAATACGCTACAGTCGGCGGAGCCGCATCTAATTTTGACAATGGAAGTGAAATTCAGACAGACTACCTTGACTGAAGTATCCGTGATGATTGACTCAGGTGCCACGGGAAATTTTTGCGATTTAAAATTTGCCATGAGGGTTGGAATTAAGGCAATTCGGAAGGCCAAGAGCGAACCAGTTCGTGCTGTAGATGGGACAAATCTTTCTTCAGGGCCCATCGTGAGTCATACCGAGACTATCCAGTTGACAACCAGAGAAGGACATCAGGAGGAAGTTCAGTTTAATTTGATAGATGCCCCGCAATTCCAATTAATTCTTGGTCTCCCTTGGCTTACAGAGCATAATCCTACAATTAATTGGAGTTCCAGAACTATAGTGATGGATTCAAGCTATTGTTGTGAAAATTGTTTCGATTCAAAGAATCAATTTGAAAAGAACACCCCAGCGCAGGCCTTGTGTACCATTGAGCATTCCCTGTGTGTGATCGACGTTCAAGAAATTCCAGAAGTATATAAGGAATTCGCAGAGGTATTCAATGAAGTGGAAGCAGAACGTTTACCACCACATCGAGTTTATGACTGCAAAATAGAATTAGAGCCAGGGTCAAATTTGCCATGCAGTCGTGTCTATGCCTTGACCGAGAAAGAACACCAACATTTGAAGGAGTACTTGGATAAGTATCTTGCCAATGGTTTCATTCGACCGTCCCAATCGCCAGTTTCATCGCCTCTGTTTTTTGTGCCTAAGAAGGAGGGAGAATTGCGGACGTGCATCGACTACAGAGCCATAAATAAAATAACCAAGAAAAACAGATATCCTCTACCACTAATCTCAGTGCTTCTAGACCAAGTCAAAGGGGCTCGAATCTATACAAAGCTCGATCTAAGAGGGGCCTATCATCTAGTCCGGATGCGGGAAGGAGACGAGTGGAAGACGGCATTTCGGACAAGATTTGGGCTCTTTGAATATCAAGTGATGCCCTATGGATTGTGCAATGCCCCGGCTGCTTTCCAGCACTTCATCAACGACGTCTTGAAAGACTTTATAGATTGGTGTGCAATTGTGTACATAGATGATATCTTAATCTATTCTTCCGATGTGGCAAGACATCACGAGCAAGTGAGAGGAGTGTTACAGAAATTACAGGAAAATAAATTGTTCGTGAAGTTAGAAAAATGCGCCTTTGATGTAACCAAGGTGGAGTTCTTGGGCTTCGTACTGTCACCCTCCGGAATCGTGATGGACCAACGCAAGGTGGAAGCAGTGACAAACTGGAAATCCCCGAGAAGTGTGAAGGAAGTTCAAGGCTTCATAGGATTCGCTAACTTTTATCGGAGATTTATAAGCGAGTTCTCCAAACAGATCCTTCCTCTCACCAAGTTACTGAAAAAAGGAACCAAGTTTGAGTGGTCAGAAGAAGCAGAAGAGGCCTTTCAATTGTTAAAGAAGAATTTCACCACAGCACCAGTTGTATTGCATGCTGATCCCTCAGAGCCCTTTTATGTAGAAACTGATTCATCAGATCAGGCGGTGGGAGGAGTGCTGTCACAACGGCATAAAACTACGGGCCAATTGCATCCGGTTGCCTACAGATCCAGAAAACTATCTCCTGCTGAAGTGAATTATACCATCACGGAGAAAGAGTTGTTGGCTATCAAGGACGCCTTTAAGGAGTGGCGACATTATTTGATGGGGGCCCGACATCAAGTAACGGTGTTTACGGATCATCGTAATTTAAAATTCTTGAAAACGGCCAAAACACTCACTCCAAGACAGCTGAGGTGGTCGCTGTATTTTGCAGATTACGATTTTATAATCACCTTTCGTCCTGGAAGCCAAAATGGGAAAGCAGACGCATTATCCAGAATTGGTACTGAGCTCCAGAGAACCTCCAAAGACATTCAGTCAATCATTCCCAGTGATAAAATTATCGGAGCCGTAACCACCATTCAACTACAAGAGTCAATTGCAGATGTCATGAGCGAAGAGGCCATGCAGAGGTGGGTGGAAGAAGACACCAACAGAAGGATAATTCAACAATTGCCTTACCATAAGGATGCCTTGTACCTACCAACAATCGAGTTGCGTCAACAAGTAATGCAAGAGTGTCATGACGACAAACTGGCTGGCCACAAGGGGGAAGCTAAGACAGAGGAATTAGTCAAGAGACATTATTGGTGGCCTAAAATGACGTCAGATATTGAGACGTATGTGAAGTCTTGTGAGATTTGCGCACAGGGGAAGTCGGAACGGCAGGCTCCAAAAGGGTTATTGCAACCCTTACCCACACCCCCCCATCCATGGCACACAGTTACATTAGACCTTATAACAGATCTGCCAGTAAGTCAGGGATTTGACACCATTCTAGTGGTAGTAGATGCCTTCTCAAAAATGGCCCATTTCACAGCTCTAAAGGGGGTACCTACAGCCAGTCAGTTAGCAGCTCACTTTAGCGCCCAGATTGTTAAAATACATGGAATTCCTAAAATAGTGATTTCAGACAGGGGTTCTCAATTTGTGTCCCGTTTTTGGAAGGCCTTTATGGATGGGTTGGGAACGGAAGTAAGGTTCTCCACTAGCTACCACCCCGAGACAGATGGGCAGACAGAGAGGGTAAACCAAGAATTGGAACAATACTTACGACTCTTCCTTTTAAAAGAAGAAGGGAATTGGTCAGAATATTTGTGGACAGCAGAATTTGCTCATAATAATGCAAAGAATGCCTCAACTGGGTTCTCTCCCTTCTTTGTGAATTATGGCAGACATCCAAATGCAACCATTCGACAAATGGAAATAGCAGTCCCAGTAGTGAAAGAAGTCATGTCACATTTATTTCAAATCCAACAAGAAGTCATGAAAAATCTTCGATCGGCAAAAACAAAATACAAGGAATATGCTGATCGGAAGAGAAAAGCAGGACCTCTCCTGGTTAAAGGTGACCAGGTTTGGTTAAGTACCAAAAATTTGAGACTCAAGGGTAACAGGAAGTTTCAACCTCGATTCATCGGTCCTTACTCTATCAAGGAACAAATTAATCAAGTCACTTATCGATTGGAACTGCCATCCAAGTTGAAAATACATCCAGTCTTTCATGTTTCGCTGTTAAAAAAGGCATCTACGAGTCTGAGGAGCCAACTACCTCCAAAGCCAATCCAGTTGGAAACTGGAACGGAGTTTGAAGTAAAAGAAATTTTGGATTCCAAGTGGTCTAAAGGCAGACTGTATTATTTGATAGACTGGAAAGGCTATGGCCCAGAGGAACGGTCTTGGGAGCAGGAAGAGGATGTTCATGCACCAAGATTAGTGAAATCCTTTCATCAAAGATTCCCTACTAAGCCAAGAAAGGAAGGATCTACCTTGTTGGGGGGTACTGTCAGGACTCAATCTGTGGGCCCTGTCATCACCCATCCAACTGCGCTGTTAAGCAAATCTAGAGGTACTGCAGACACATGGGTGGACAAGGTGCGTTCCTGGAGACGTAAGATGGCCGCCGTTACTGCCAGCGTGGAAGACAGCAGACGTTCTAGTCTTCCAGATCCCAGCTGCGGAGAATCCTAATGTGGAGCGCGAGCGTCATGAAAAACGCGCACTTCACTAAAGACTTTTGTTGAGGAGGTTCGCTTTCCTGAAGCGACGAAGATTCTAACCATTGTGTGTCCTAGTCGGTGTAGTTAAGTATTGTAGTGAGTCAGAGTGAAGACGTTGGAGTTAGACTCGGCGCAGAAAGCCAAGCGCGAGTCTCTATGAACTTGTGAGAGTCCGAGTTAGAAAATTGAGAAATACCGTGAACAGCCGCTGAGCAGCAGAGGAGCGGCCCCCCCATGTCGAGGCTGACAGAAAAGAATATCGCTGACGGCCGCTAAGCAGCTGAAAAGCGGCCGCTCGTTCAAGTCGTCTGAAATACATACATTGAGGAAACGAGCCAAGCAAGAAGCGTTTCAGCGCTAGTAACAGAAAGAAGCAAGCTAAGTGCATAATTATCAATCTACTGTGAAATATATATATATACATATATATTTAGACAATTCAATTCACAACTGTTGTTCTGTAACCTTTTGAACTATTACATCAAAAAACGTTTACAAGAATAAGAAAGCCAAGATGCAAAAGATGTAAATACTTACCTTAACAGAAAAAGGCAATTCGAGGGGCTCAGAGAACCTGCAAGGAAAGGAAGAAAAAGAGCCAAGTTATTTATCAGTTAGATACTTAATAAGAAGATAAGAAAAGACCATTTTAAAACAGAACCCCATGTTAACAAAAAACTCAGATATCAGTGAAGTAAGTGCATCTTCCCTACTCAAATAGAATGAGGTAAATTAAGCATAGTTACTAGAAACAAATTAACCTATGTTTACTGTCTATTGTGATATTAGTGACAACTGATAGCTGAGCAGAAGCCTAATCATTTCATAAGAAGAGAGGCAAGGTCCAGCAGCACAAGGGTGGGTGAGCAGAGAAAAGGCACGCATTCAATAGTAGACAAATGATAGACCTATGGTAGCAATGTAATGTTGTGTTATTGCTTTTAGGTTCCTCAAATCTACCAAACTACCAGAAGGCAGAGTCCAGAGGGAACCAGCGCAGGACCATTCTCTTCTCTTTTTGTTATTTTATCCACACCCCCTTCCCTGAGGGTAATGAAGGAAGGGTTCAGTGACTTGACCCACCGACATTGCTCAGAGGGATTTGGGTTCTAGCATCTCTGTTCCCGTGCAAGACCTTGGCGAGCAAGATAAGTTGTATAGTCCTGACACCCTGGCTCTCCATCAAAGCTCTTTGCTTGAGGGCAGTATAGAGAGTTGTTCTGGGCCCTTATCCGGCAGGTTTGATGGTGGGCCATCCAGCCCCTGGGATCCTCCTTATGCCACCGTTCTGCAGCATGTTATGGAATGATGATTTGTGGATGGTTTTGGTAAGTAGATACATTTTGTATGCTACTTATCCATGAAAGCAGATAATCCTATGATATTTGCTCGGATTTATGCTTAAATGCGTCATCACAAACACCTGGTTAATCTCTACTTCATAGCAAATGCATTTCAGTTTTATCTGTACTGAACTAAAGTTGTGCGCTACTTTTGTAACCTGGCTTCCTCCGCCTTCAGCATTCTTTATCTGTTTAGCTTATGGCATTTGTAGGAGAGTAGGGTCTGCTTCCTATGGTCACCCCCACTTTTTGCTTTTGCTTTACTGGTTTTCGACTTAGATGTAGCTGTGGGCCTGCTAATCAGACCCACAGCCCAGAGGCACTCTCTCTAAATTCACACCATGTACTATAGGTACATCCAATTGGGAATTGGTTCACCTTATCAGCCCCTTTAGAAGTGTACCCTAGGTACTCAGGGCATAGGTGTAACCAAGGCCTACCAGGGGCTGCAGCATGTAGTATGCCATCCCTGGCTGGCCACTCAAACTGACACAACTGGCTGATCACTCAGCTGGGGCAAGGTCGTGTAATCACCCCTTGCTTAGGTATAGTATTCCTATATCTACCCTTATATACAGACACACAGTAACCTATAAGTCACTCCTATGGCAGGCCTTAACAATCCTGGAGGCAGAGTGCTTGGTTATGTGTGAGAGCCTGTATGCAGCTTTCGGAACCATGTCCTTATAGCTGTTCTATGATATTGCCATACCATATACTCTTAAGTGCATTGTAATCCTCGCGGTTGAATGCTAACTTTGGTTTGGCTTTATCTAAACATGTCGTGTAAGGTGTCATACGCTTTGGAATACTACCCCCTTGCCAATTCTGGCGGCTGGGGTAGCATTCCACCCTTCTAGAGGGAGAAGACATGTTGTTGCTGACTATCCCGGTTAAAGTTAACCAGAGCCCCAGCGTCACAAAATGGACGCTGCTGCCACAGACACAAGTCTGACCTCCTGCTGCTGGGAGTCCTTCCAGCAAGGGAGGCCTGGACAATAGGTTTCCTGCCTGGAGAGGTGCGAGCACCACCCCAGACAGGATTTTGTGTATTGGGACAGGGAGGGCTGAATAGAATGAGACATGCCTGGGGCACACTAGGTGCTCCATGCATACCCCAGTTCAAACCGGTTGCTGGGGCACTCCAGCTCCAGCTCTGGCTCAAAACTGCACAAAGGAAAGGGGGTGTAACTACCCCCCTTCCTGGTCCCACCCATAGGAGGGACCTAGTAAGTAAACCAGCCCCCTTTAGTAGTATAAAGATAGGAGCTGACCCAGGAGACTTTAGATTAATCCTGGAATCGAATAGAAGACAAAACTCTGGACCCTTGGACATTCAACAGAAGCTGAAGATTGAAGAATCTCCCTTGTGGCCAAGGAGTGACCACCCTGGGCAACCAGACACCATCCAGCAACTCAACGGCTTGCTTTGTCCATGTTCCTGTCGGAACTCGAGCACAGAGCCTGACAAGACATCAACCCTCGGACTCCATTGACTCCACTGCACAACTCCAGCACAGCTGAGCTCCATGGAAGGCGTCGGAACCCGTGGAAGCAGGCAACTTGGAAAGTCTTCAACTTGCTACCAGCGCAGCTCCTGAGGCATCCTCGAAGCTGTGCACTGGGGACTGAGACACCCCGACACCGAGCTCCGCCTGCACCGAAGACCAGCCCTCCACACTCCACGAGATCTGCGTGGGGCCCTTCTGCTTGTGTTCTGCTCGACGCGTTGTCCGGTTGCTGGCCCGTTGGCTAGTAGCCCTCTGACGACGATCCTTGAGGAAATCCATCACCGGTCTGGTTCTCCAGACTGGCCCTTGCTTCCCTGAAAAGGTGAAGTACCTCAGACCCTCCTGGTCTGCACCAGAAGCCTTTTGTGTATCCTGCGTGGGTTGCCTTTGCTTAGGCTTGTTGGCTCCAATCCGGAAGTCGACCCCTCCATCTGCGAGAACCTCCGTGGGACAGCTCCTCTTCAGTACCTGGTTGTCCTCGATGCCTCCTGGTCCGCGTGGCTGCAACGACAAGCTTCACATCCACACCTGATTGCTCCTCGACGACATCTGGTTCCTTCCTGGTTCCACCCGGTCACTGGCTAGTGACCTAGACTCTGTCCCCTCTGCTTTCAGGTCTTCTTCAACTCCGATCCACCCTTGGATCCACCCGGAAATGTTCCTCCTGGTCGTCTGCAGCATCTTCCTCCGCAGCTCCATAGGAAACGATGAGAAAACCAAACACACTTTGACACCTATGCACCCGCAGCCCGTGGGTGAGATAACGAGGGTACTTTGGTGCTCCTGTAGGGATTAACTATCCTAGTGTCCGGTTTTGTGTAATCCTAGTTAGACCGGAAGTGTCCTAAAACTCCATTACTTACCTTTTTACGTTCCTATTGACTTTCTATTGACTCTCGCGTGAGAGTACTGACTCTGCACGCGCCACCTGTGGGCCTCCTACTCCTAACCTAAGGGTCAGATAGTGTAGCCCCAGTGATTCCCAAGGCCATAGGCCTTCTCCTTTCCAAAGTCGTGGTTCTTATACCACTTGCTTAGTATATGGTTTTACGTGCCCCTAGGGCCTAACTGTAAATTGTGCTATTTAAAGTATTTTTGAGTATAACTTGTTATGTGCTTTTGCCTCTGACCTCACAATGTTCAGAGGAGTGTGTTAGTAAATAAATACATATATATTTTATATATATCCTGTGTGGTGTCCTTTCATTTGATATTCAAGGGGTTACATATGGTAAAACAGCTGGCTTTACACGCCCTCAAGAGTCTTTTAGCCTAAGACTGTTCTGTCCACGCTACCACTAGGATAGCTGTCTATAAGGTTGACTTACAACCATCACCATAAGGGTTGTTTGGACTGGTGCAAGGTGTTCACTAGAATAGTGAACATCATATACCAGGCCAACTTCTCACAGCATTAATTTGCATAATCGCACAGTACCTTTTATTTGTGGTCATTTCATTCATTTCCCGGCCACCCACATGTAGACTTTCAATATTGCTTTTTTTATATTCAAATGTTTACACAGGCAGGTGTTGTGCTGACTCTCCACCAGTGCCAGCGTCGATTATACACTTCGACTGTAGCACACATGGCACGCACAATCAGTTTGCTGGACCACTGCAAACTCTCTGGAAGAGTGCTTTCAGTGTACGGGCTTTGTATGCCCTATCTCATCACCAGTGGTAGCATCCTACCAGGCGCAGTACTCACCGGTAACCAATTCACACACAGGAAGTAGATGTACAAGTCTTTATTCTGATGCATGTAAGACAGAACTCAATGTTCTAAGCCTTTCTTTGACTCATCCCTCTAACGCTTACATCACAGGCCTACGGTATACAGTGGGAACCAACAGGGTTCCAGCATTTCTTTATTTACAAGAAACTATATACCTCCACTCTCTTCTTCTGGCTAAAGTAATTCCAGAAACATTGTAGAAATTCAGGGCAATATTTAACAAAGGTTTTGCGTCACCCTTGGGCCGAGCAAGGGGACATAGTGCAAAGTAAAACCTAGAATGACATTTACCAGGGCACGCAAGGCCACCTTGCATGGACCTGTGTGTTTTGGTAAATCTGGAGTAAGGCAAGGCAGCACAAGTTGCTGCCTTTCGTTAGTCTGCCCCAGGGAGGTGTTCCATGGGTGGAGCCTGGGTCTTTCCATGCACCCACCCTTCGATTTTGGTACATTCCCAGATTTACAGTGAGTGGTAGACCTGAAAATACATCAGAATTCTGCCTCTTCCCAGGGGAGGTGTAACAATGAGAAATTTCTTTATTTTTCCTCATATGTTCCTCTTTTCAATATGCGCAATTCTGCAGCACACGTAGAAAAAGGAAATAGGTTGAAAGGATTGTTTTTGGGCAGGAAGCAATATCTTGGAACACAGGCACCTTTGTACCATGGTGCAATGGTGCCTGCGTTGGCGCTAGACAGCCAAAGTGTGCAAGAAGAAAGCAGGAATGTGCCATATCTTATTAGATATGACGTTTCTTCCCTCTCCCATTCCTTTAATTTCATGCAGTGCAGCACGGTCTCTTGCTGCATTGCATTAAAAAATTACAAATATGGCCCTCAGTTTGCTGTATCTTCTGAATGGAAAATATTCCTGTTTGGTAGCGTTGAGTATGTTTTCCTGCAATCAAAAAAAAGATACACGTTTTGAGACATAAGGTTAGGTTAGAGTTCTCTTTTACTGGAAAAAGGAATAAACAGGGTGGGCCTGATTTCCAAAGGTAGGCTACACTTTTGAATAAGTTTACACTTTGTTATAAGTTTACTTCTTTCTGTATTCACAAACTCTGAGTGTAAATGTAAATGTAAGTTACATGCCTACAGCCCTAGAGTAATGCAATTGGCTTTCTCTTGTTTGGGTGTGTGACATCCCTCCATAAACCCCTCACTGACTCTCCCCAAAACATCTTACTTCTCCCTAATTCAATGCCCTTTAATAGTAATCCTGCCCTGTTTCCGACCCACTCCATTTGGCCCCTCCCACATTTACAACTAGAATCTATGCTTACATGCGCTTACCTCTGGGGACCCATTCCCCTTTGAGAGTGGTTTCCCACCTACTTGAAGTAGATGGTAAACTGCAAGTGTTTTGAGGGTGCAAATGCGGTCACAAAACACTAGTACTTAGCATGATGACTCGCTATTCGGAAGGGACGCCCCTTCCTAATAGCGAGAGTCGCAAATGCTATTTTGTGAGTCAGTGACTCGCAAAATAACATTTGTAAATGCTATCACCCTTTTTTGTGGCCACAAACGGGAGGTTCTCTCGTTTGCGGACGCAAAAAAGGGTCGTACATCTGGCCCTTAGTTCTTACAATTCCCTGATGGCGATGTGGGCCAAATTGACCACCCGCTGCTGTAGTTTCCTGGGAATCACTAGACGAGATCCTCTCATGAGGTAACCTTCTGGAGACATGGCTAGTTCAACAAGGACATTATATAATGCACTCAAGGGCTGCATGAGCCTCTTCATTCCTACAAGGTAGTTTCTCCTTCAGAAGGTGCCATCTCCCCGAAGTCACAGCAGCTATGGCCAGCTGCAAGCACTCGTCTCCTGATGTAGTGCTCACAATCTCCTCCAAGGAGATGGGCCGCGGCGTGATCATTCTACTACTAGCCTGGCGGAGTCCTCCACCTCATTTGCCGCACACTTTTCCTCCTCAGTGGCCGGCCTAGCATGTCTGGACAGAAAATCGCTGGGTTCTGTCCCCCTGGGCGATAAACTACCTGGAACTGATACTCCTGTAACTGCAAAATCAACTTCTCAATCCGCGGTGAAGGCTTCAAAGAACGTCCCATAAAAAGTGGAATCAACGGCTTCTGGTCCATGTGGACTATGAACAGCTGACTATAAAGGTAATGGAAATGGCGACAGCCCCAGTGAATGGCTATCACCTCCTTTTCGATGTGCGAGTGTCGTTGCTCTGTATCTGTCAGAGCCCAACTTGCAAATGTTACAGGAGCCCATTCTCTATCCATTTGTTTCTGGGACAGCACAGCACCAAGACCAGTGGGACTCGCATCCACAGACAATTCAGACTCAGGGGCTGAATCAAAATACACCAAAGTGGTGTCAGCAGAAATCGCTTGCTTGGTATCCTAAAAGGCATATGTTCTTGGGCCGGCCCCCATTCCCAGATGGTGCTCGATCGCGTAAGCTCTCTTAGAGGGGCAGAGAGTCCTATCAGAGTTTGAATGAACCGGCCACAATATGTGACCATGTCCAAAAAACATCCTGATGCCGGTCATGTCGTGGGAGCCAACGCCATCTGGATATCAAGGACCTTGGACGGATCTGGTGATACTCAGCGCTGGGTAAAACGGTATCCAAAAAAACGCAATCTCCTTCTTGAGGAACTCACATTTATCTTGATGGAGAGTAAGACCACACTCCTGCAGACGCTGAAAAGTACCTCTCAAACAGTCAATGTTTTCTTTCCAGTGGGAGCATGCACAAGAATGTCATTGCTGACATTAAGGACCCCTTTTAGACCCGCCAGCACCCCTCGGATGGTGTCTTGGAAGACCTCGGCGGCATTGGATACTCCGAAACTAAGGCGTTTATACCTCCGAAGACCTACATGTGTCGAGAACGTGGTTATGGCTCGTGACTCAGGATCCAGTAGCAGCTGATGGTTCCTGCTCTCAGATCCATTTTGGAGCACCATTTAGAGCCACTAACTTCAGTCACAATGTCGTCTACGGAAGAGGTTAGATGACGCTCCCTTCTGATTGCATGATTGGGTCGCACTGGGCCAGCAACATGCTATGGGGCAGCAGGAACTCTCCACACAGACAAAGGCGACAGCAACCAGAAACAGGACAAACACCGCCTCACCTGCCATTGACGCTGCACACCGCATGCGGACCAAGAACACCACCGAAAAATGCAGGTAACAGTTGCTGCAGGCACAAAAACGTATCTCACCTTCGTCGCCAATTTGTTGCCTGGGGACAGTCATGGGATATGGCTATAGGGGGGAAATCAGTGGGGGGCCACGCAATCACAAATAATTGACCGAACACTTACTTTCTACATATTCGGTTACCAGAATCCCGAGGTCCGAGTTCAGGCCATTTTTATTTACATCACCAAAAACGGACACTATTCTTTCTGGCACCTGCCACCTTATTACTGGATGAGCGCCCTAGCGGAAACACACCCACTAAACATAACATAAAGTACATACGAACATGCATCTACAGTGACACATCTATAATTATGGAGCATCACTAGACAACCCCATTTAATGTAATAAAAACTTTAAAATATAAGCACTTTTCCTATGCAGCACAGAGCAGCATTTTGGTTGATATCTCATCTTTCTTTATTGCAGGGGGCATGTGGAGGTCGAATGAGTTGATGTCACACCTTTGCCTCTTTAGACACATATGACTAAGCATGGGCGAATTTTGCGAATTCGCGATCCGCGAATTTGCGGATTTGCGAATTCGCGATCTGCAAAATTCACGAATTTGTGCGTATTTGCGGATTTTTTTGTTTTTGCGTGTTCGCGGGGCTCTTGGCGTGTTCGCGGGGTGCTTTGCGTGTTCGCGGGTTTTTTTTGTGCGAGACCGCGATGCGCCCTCTGGTTCATCACTGCCACCCTCTTGTTTTTTTTGTGCCCCTCTGCCCTCTGCCCCACTCGTTTTTTTGCTCTTCTGCCCTCTGCCCCACTCGTTTTTGTGCCATTCTGCCCCTTGCCCCACTCGTTTTTGTGCCATTCTGCCCTCTGCCCCACTCGTTGTTGTGCCCTTGTGCCCCTTGCCCCACTCGTTTTTGTGCCATTCTGCCCTCTGCCCCAATCGTTGTTGTGCCCTTGTGCCCATTGCCCCACTCGTTTTTGTGCCATTCTGCCCTCTGCCCCTCTCGTTGTTGTGCCCTTGTGCCCCTTGCCCCACTCGTTTTTGTGCCATTCTGCCCTTTGCCCCACTCGTTGTTGTGCCCTTGTGCCCCTTGCCCCACTCGTTTTTGTGCCATTCTGCCCTTTGCCCCACTCGTTGTTGTGCCCTTGTGCCCCTTGCCCCACTCGTTGTTGTGCCATTCTGCCCTTTGCCCCACTCGTTGTTGTGCCCTTGTGCCCCTTGCCCCACTCGTTTTTGTGCCATTCTGCCCTCTGCCCCACTCGTTGTTGTGCCCTTGTACCCCTTGCCCCACTCGTTTTTGTGCCATTCTGCCCTCTGCCCCAATCGTTGTTGTGCCCTTGTGCCCATTGCCCCACTCGTTGTTGTGCCCTTGTGCCCCTTGCCCCACTCGTTTTTGTGCCATTCTGTCCTTTGCCCCACTCGTTGTTGTGCCCTTGTGCCCCTTGCCCCACTCGTTTTTGTGCCATTCTGCCCTTTGCCCCACTCGTTGTTGTGCCCTTGTGCCCCTTGCCCCACTCGTTTTTGTGCCATTCTGCCCTCTGCCCCACTCATTGTTGTGCCCTTGTGCCCCTTGCCCCACTCGTTTTTGTGCCATTCTGCCCTTTGCCCCACTCATTGTTGTGCCCTTGTGCCCCTTGCCCCACTCGTTTTTGTGCCATTCTGCCCCCTGCCCCACTCGTTGTTGTGCCCTTGTGCCCCTTGCCCCACTCGTTTTTGTGCCATTCTGCCCTTTGCCCCACTCGTTGTTGTGCCCTTGTGCCCCTTGCCCCACTCGTTTTGTGCCATTTTTCCCTCTGCCCCACTCGTTGTTGTGCCCTTGTGCCCCTTGCCCCACTCGTTTTTGTGCCATTCTGCCCTTTGCCCCACTCATCGTTGTGCCCTTGTGCCCCTTGCCCCACTCGTTTTTGTGCCATTCTGCCCTCTGCCCCACTCGTTGTTGTGCCCTTGTGCCCCTTACCCCACTCATTTTTGTGCCATTCTGCCCTCTGCCCCACTCGTTGCTGTGCCCTTCTGCCCTCTGCCCCACTCTGTGACCTTCTGACCTCTGCCCCACTACTGTTTTATTTTAAGAAGCACTAATAGATAAAATAAAGCAGGTGCTTGAGCACCTGCATTTTATCTATTAATGCTTCCTGTTTAAGCTAACTTAGTAACTATTTTATTTTAATTACTTTCGTGCGAATTTGCTGATTGCTCTTTTTTTTTGCATGTTCGGGCGGTTTTTCTTTTTTTTTGCGTGTTCGGGCGGTTTTTTGCTTCTTCGCGGGCCGCTTGCAGCGCACCGACTCCGAGGTTGCCCATGAGGTCATGTACGGGCGCGGCTATCTTGTTTGCGTGTGACGTGTTTCCGTTTCCGGCCGCTCGTTGCAAGTTTGCGTCGTATGCGGCGCGCGATTACGTATTCGTGGGTGTTTTTGCGTGCTCGCGGGGGAAATATCGCGCGAACTCACCCACGCGGTCCTCTATGGGACGGCCATCTTATTTTTCATTCACTGCTATGGTTTTGGGCATGCTACCTTTCTATCCACCTTACATCTTTGCAATCCTATGTTTTTCTGAACTTTTTTTTGTTTTTTTGCTTATTATCTCTCTCTTCAATTTCCTACATCTATATATTTTTTTTTTTTACTTTTTGTTACTTTATTACCTACTTTATTTCTTTTGCTCTCTCTCTTATTTTTTTTCACACCTATTCCTCTTTCCTTCTTCTTGTGCCCAGGACCATGGCTAAGGGAGGCAACAAGGGCAAGGGGAAGAGCCCAGCCCCACGTACCCGGCTCCCTTGCGGGCATTGGAGGGGGGAGGAAGTGCAGCCCAGGGAGATCTTTTCTGCGGTGGAGGTGGCCGCCTTGCTGGTTTTTGTCCAGGTCCACCTCCCTAGGACCGTGGCAGCAAGTGGGCGGATTGCTTCCGGTTACGGCCTCCGGGAGCGTCGCCAGCTGTGGGACACGGTGTGCCGGCGCATGCATAAGGAGTCTGGGGTCCGGCGCACCTACCACCAAGTGACGCACCGGTGGAGTGACATCTTGGACCGGGAGCATGACCTGGTCGACCTGCTTGGTGTGGAGATCCCTGGGCTTGGTAAGTAGCTATTTAATAACTACTTTTTTTCCTTCTGCTCTGGTTTATTGCTAATCTATTTTTTTTCTGAAGAGTACGAATGCTGCTGATTAGATTACATTGCAGGTAAATTAATTTTTTGTTTCAACATCTTTTTATTAAGTCTCATTCCGAGACACACATAATAAAAGGGTCACTTTGACACAGCGATAAGCCTACAACCCTCATGGGGCCGGCCGCGTTATATAACTCGTGGTGTGGGCTCTGTGCGGACTCTGTGTGGGTTGGTACCCCCGATCATACTCGTCGACATGTACATCAAGGTCAGTCCAGATCCTCAGTAAGTCGCTCAAAAGGGGGGTCCATAAGCGCAGTCCAGCACTCCCCAGTGATACCCCGCCTTATACATCATCCCGAGAGGCGGGCAAATATGAACAATACAAACAGAAACAAACAACAGGCCTTAGGGGCCCAACACTCAACCAGAAGCCTATCAGAAGGCAGCGAAAAGAGTAGAGTCAAAGATTAGAGGGAACAAAGAAGAAGAGCAGAGGGAGCTAGGGGGGACAGCCAGAGCAGCGAGGGCGTGAGAGCCCGGAGAGTCATCGGAGCATCCAACAGAAAGCCCATTCCCGTGTCACAGGTTACGAGGGGTAAAGGGGAGCACCGCATCCTCCACCAGTTGCAATGCTCGTAGCGCCGGGGGCATATTCCTAGCATATTCGCTCCTGCAAAGGTAAGTCACTAGTGGTCGCCAAACCTTATCAAAGCGGGTCGTGCGAGATTGTAGCCTAGCCGAGAGTAGTTCCATAGTGATGACCTGCCACAATCTGCCAAACCATATAGCTAGTGGGGGAGCCTCCACCTTCTTCCAATACAGGGCAATAAGTTGCCTGGCGGCACCCAACATTTGCATCGCTATGGTCCAGTCACTGCGGGTCAGGGCCAGCAAGTCGACAGGTTTGATCCCCAGCAATATTGCACTAGCAGCATCAGGCAGAGGAAATCCCAGCACCCCTCGAATGTGGCTCAGCACCTCCTTCCAAAAGATAGCGATCACGGGGCAAGTCCACCAGATGTGTAAGAAGTCTCCAGGCACATGATGGCACCTCCAGCAACCGGGCGGCACAGAGGGGAACATCCTGTGCAGACGCTGTGGCGTGTAGTACCACTGCGTCATTACTTTATACGGGTTTTCTTGCTGTGGCACGCTGCGATATATCTTAGGGACATCCCTCCAGAGGCGGGTCCATTGTGCATGATCGATATCAGTGCCCAGAGTCTCCTGCCATTGCCGCTGATACGGGTGAGCAGGGGGAGTATGTGTATGTTGCAGAATTCGGTAGATTTTAGATATAAGGCCAGTTGTGCCCGCACCCGAGCGGGCTAGTCGCTCGAACGGGGTGAAGGCCCGGGTGGCCCCTGGGTATACCGCATCCGATAAGGCCCAATGACGCAGCTGTAGAAACTGCAATTCGGCCTCTGGGGGAAGATGGAACTCCTCCCGACAGTGGGCAAAGGACTTGACGGAGCTTCCATCAAAGAGATCCGTAAGGACTTTGCAGTCCTCTCGCGTCCACCTGCGAAAGGCGGGTGTGCGGTTGGCCGGCGGGAACCATGGGTTATCCTCTATGGGGGTGTGTGGTGAGGGGAAAGTCGTCAGGCCTTTCCGTACCGCCACTTTGTCCCACACGTTCAGAACCGTCCTCGTGGGGATCGCCAAATAAGCCCTATGGGTCCAGGCCAGATTCCAGATGGTGCGACCTGTGACCGCCCGATCCAGATGTAGCCACCCCTTCTCACTCCGCCTAATACCCCACTCAATCACAAACCGCAAGTGAGCGGCCCAATAATAGTCCACCAGATTCGGGCATCCCAGTCCTCCACGATCTCGCGGGGCCATAAGGAGTGCCTGGGAGAAGCGGGGTCTCTTGCCCCCCCAAATGAATTTAGTACAGTCCCTTTGCAAGGCTCTAATCTTCGGCAGTGGGATAGGCGTAGGAAGGCATTGAAACAGGTAGAGTATTTTGGGTAGTATAGACATTTTGATCGCGTTCAATCTACCCAGCCAAGAGGGGATAAGGGGCTTCCACCGCTGCAGATCAGTGAGGACAGATTTGCGGCATTCCGCCCAATTGAGCGCCGACCAACCCTCCAATGAGGGAGTCAGGGAGAGACCGAGGTATCGGATATGTTGGTCCGTCCATCGGTAGGGGCACAGTCGCTCCAGGGGAGGAATATCGGCCTGAGGGATCGTAAGGTTAAGTACCCACGACTTATCGTGATTAATTTTCAAGCCGGAGGCGCCTTCGAAGGAGCAGAGCACTGCACGGAGCTCCGGTAAGGACTGTCGGGGCTCCGTGAGAGTGAGGATGAGGTCGTCCGCATATAGCGCCACCTTATGGACTTGCCCCCCCATCTGAACGCCGCGAATGTCTGGGTTTCGCCTGATCAAATCCGCCAGCGGCTCAATCGCCAGGGCGAACAGCAGTGGCGAAAGAGGGCAGCCCTGCCTCGTCCCTCTGCCAATGGCGAACGGTTCTGTCAATCTCCCATTCACCCTGACCCGTGCCCGCGGCGCAACATAAGGTGCCATGATCCTGGCAATCATCTTTGGGCCGAGCCCCATCTTACAGAGGACCGCTTGGAGGAACCCCCAGTCCACGCGATCAAACGCTTTCTCAGCGTCCAATGACAGGAGGCATGCCGGAATATGCCAGTGATGCACCTTCCCCACCAAGTGCGCCAATCTCCGCACATTATCTGCCCCTTGATGGCCCCGAATGAAGCCCACTTGATCAGGGTCAATAAGGTCCGGCATGTGGGGATCAAGTCGTTTAGCCAGCACCTTCGTGTAAATTTTAAAATCAGTATTAAGCAGCGCAATCGGGCGATAGGACGAGCAGAGCGCCGGATCTTTCCCAGGCTTAGGGACTACAGCTATTTCGGCCATTCCCATGTCCGGGGAGGGACCCTGGCCATTATCGAAGGAGGCAAAGAGTCTGAGAAGATAAGGACTTAATTGCCCCTGAAAAAGGCGGTAAAAGGAGAGCGGCAAGCCGTCCGGGCCCGGCGTCTTCCCCAAATTCAGATCTTTGCTGGCCTCAGTCACCTCAGCAAGCGAGAGTGGCTCTTCTAACCTGTCCGCCGCTTCGGAATGTAAGCGCGTCCCGCCATAATGCTCCAGAACCTCCTCTGACTGGGTAGGGGCCGGTGGAGCCGCCGCGTACAAGGAGGCGTAGTAGTCTCGGTAAATTAATTTTTAAATAGCTTCTGTTATTGCAGGTGCTCGCCTGGTTATTGGCGTTGCTACTATGCTTACTTGTTTGCAACTTTTTAGTCATTTGAGAGCATTACTACGTAATGCTAGAGACAGTAGACTCAAGTCTAGTCCTTCTTTGTACTCCTGCTGCTGCCACTTTGAAGAGATAGTGGTGGATTGATACGTTGAGTATACTATTTATTACTTGTTCTAGGACATTTGTTAGTGGTCTGCAATCATGATGACGGACTGTGTCTGTCACGCGACGTCTCGTGCTGCTGAGTGATGGCAGTAGTAGTAGAACCTTTTTGTTGTTGATGTAGTTAGTGAATTACATAACTTTCCTATTAGACGGTCTGCGAATCCTGCAATACTGTACTACTATCCTCTTAGTTGACCAGATCAGATGCAATTGATGTTAATTTGTTTCCAAGACATAATTTTAGATTGAGTACAAAGAAATCAAATATTTCCCAAAAAACAATCATCCATCTTGTGTTTCTTTATTTCATGATCACCAGAAGCAACTCCCAGGGGCAAGGCGACGGCGGCAACAGAGACTCCGGTGGCAGAAGTTGGACAGGAGCAGTCCCTTCCAGGCTCTTCTGCTGGCCCCAGTAAGTTGTCTTATTGTTATCTTAATACTTATACTTCCCTAACTTTTACAGCCCCTATTTATTATAAACTGGTTCCTAAATTTACAAAATAGTCTTGGATCTTCTTCTAATGTAGACTACTTTCTACATTCTTATCCTGCCTCTACCATCACTCTCTGTGCTACTACTATTTACAATTATGAGTCGTTCTGTGTAGGTAGCTAAGCTTGCCCATTCGGCAAACGGTGTGAAACAAAACTCTGATACAGCAATAGCTCTAGGCACTGAGTGTAGTCCTCTGGGTTGCCCTTGCTGTCTATTCCAGTCTTTTTAATGTAAGTGCTTTGACAATTTGCAACAAAATGTAATTGTTTACACCAAGTAAAAGGTAGCAGTGTCCTTTTTGATTTGAGAGGAGCACATCCCATACCGCTTGTGTTTCAGGGACTATTCTGCACACAAAGAAGTATGGACAAGATGATAGGTGCAGTTCGTCTTTCGACATACCTCAGTCCAAACAGAAGTTGAACCCCCAATCCCCTGACCGACTATCTAGAATGTCTGACCAATGATTTTTACGACCCAGAAGAACAGAAGAAGACTACCTCCGAGTCCCGGCCTATCTGAGTCACTGAAACATGACTGCCAAGTGCAGTAGTTCAAACCTTTCCGCTCACTCACTCGTAAACAAAAACCACACAGTGTTTGTTAGTTTTAAAGTTTTATTTTCAATTAAGAAATGAAAACACAGTACTGCTGGTGATGACTTACTAGTAGTTGGAGAATTGTCTGGCAGAAGGGCAATGGAATCTTCTTTCTGTAAGGAGAAAAATGGTGCCCGTTAAGCAAGCATTCATCAGTTGTCATAAGAACAAGTGTAGCATTTAATGGAATAAGCATATAAAAGGTTAACACCCTCCCCAAAACCGTTACTTTTTTTCAATCCCAGTAATAAAAAAAAAGTGTTATGTAACATTTTCTTCCGTTACGAGACAAAATAGGGGGTTGTGTATGGCATCTGAAAATATTACATGTTTTTCCTAGACGTCACAACATCTGACGCGGCACAGATGACAACCAGTGCCGGGGCCAGCAGTGCGGAGGGGTCCACTCAGAATGGGGCGGTGCCAACAGGAGGAGCTGGGGGGGAAGACTCAGCGCCGGCGGACGGTGGTAAGTTATTATACTCCTTACTTATTGAAATTTTTTTGAGTAGCCTCGCAAAGGAGTGTATGATGTACTGTACAGTAGTACACAGTACACTAGTATAAGTACACTGTACTGTCAAGAACATTTACTAATTTAGAACTACTTTTTGGACTATCACGTAGAAGACAGTCAACCTTGACTTTTAATAGCATTAGCTGCGGTACTTCTCTGGTAACCAATGGCCCCCTCTATTTCACTTCAACTCAGCTGGCCAATTTTTATTGTGATTTGTGAAGCCAAGTCATATCAGATGAAGTTTAGGGATGTGAAGAACGAAAAGTTAAAGAAGGGTGAAACGAAGGACGAGCGAGTCTTAATATTTATGACTGTAAAGAATGGTTTTGTTGAATGCAATTCAACATAAGAAGACAGCGCTTTCCAAAATATAATGAAAAGGGTGTTAGTTGGTTTTTTACAAAAATAAATGTTGGTACATTTGAGACATCAAGAAGAATCATAGATGTACTTTCGAAGCCTGGATGTTATCTTCTTTATCCTCCTCGTCGATAGCAGAGGGATATGATGTAGTAGAGCAGACGCTGAGTGGAAGAAGTATGGGCAGTGGCAGTGCCACCCCTATAGAAAAGTAAGACATTCAGATCCCCACTTGCATGTACTGCTTAAAGTACTGCGAGTCTGCATCATCATCAGCTAGAACCTCGACAGCACCCGGTAGCCGGGTCGGAATTAGAACCGGCTGAGAGCACCTAGCAATTGTGGCAATAGCTTTGGAACCGCTGCCCGCGGGAGCCCTGATGAAGTCGCGGGCTACTAGCCCTGACGAAACACGTGTTGGCTGGGCGTGGTGGATAAAATCTGAATTGAAGAAAAACTTCTATCAAGACTACTTCCACATTGTTTGTCTGGTTGTGTTGTTTGATTACCAACAACATTTACTCTGTAAAAGGCGACGTGTGCACAGATACCTGCTGTATCAATTATGTTTGGATCTTGGTCCTAATTGGAGGTTTAGGTTCTTCCTCCTATCTGGGGCACCCTCAAAATAGTGGTTAGAAATTATAAATAACGTCACATACGGGAGGCGCCAGTTGTGGATCGACAATCGAAAAAAACCTGGTCCGTTATCTTAAAAATGTTATACTGTGTTTGCTACTTGCTGGTGTTACTTATGCTGGTGTTACTGAGTGTCAACTTTCTGTTGAATTATTTTGACTTTATGTATTTTTCTTTCTTTTTTCATAGATGCTACTCCCAAAAAGCTCACCCGTAAGGAGATGGCTGTCCGGGCCAGGGCCCGTAAGCTGGAGGCTATTTGTGTCGAGTATCGACGGTTGTGGGCTCGGGAGCATGAGGAGGAAACTACAACAACCTCCACATCCTCCTCCACTGCCCCCGGGTCCACCAGCCACAAGACTTCAGCCAAACGGAGCCGTGGCCCGACAGCCTCCCGCCGCCGCCGCACAGCAGCAAAAACAACAGCTTCCCCCCCAGAGCCTAGATGGAACGCCAGCGCCGCCTCCGAAAGCGAGTGGACTAGCTGGAGCGCCAGGTTCGGGACCTCCGCAAAGAGCTGCGGGACGTCAGCACCAGCTCTCTAAACGCCACCGGAGGAAGTGACTGTCCCTTGTCCCTTTTTTAAAGACTGTTGGGGGGGTGAGAATTGGGTTTTTGGGAAAGGGTACTTTTTGATTTTTGGACATTGGTTTGGTTAGGGAGGGGGGTGAGTTGGAGTAATTCTATTTTTGTGACGACAACAACATCCATAATTTATATTTCTCAATAATTATATTTTTCATTCAAAAACACAGTATACGCGCTCATATTATTTTGTGTGGGGGTTGGCGGTGGTTACTGGACGTTTGGTTTTTCAAACTTACCAGCATGAATGAAACATCTTGTCCTAAATGTACAAAAATGCAAGTAACCGAGTTAGTCAATTCAGTAGCCCTACTACTGTACTTTACTAGTAGTACTGTTAGTCTCTGCTCTCCTGCAAACTTAGTCCTAGCCCATTATTCTACTACCTCCCCAATATGCTTATCTTACCTGTGATTTGCGAATCACGGTTGGTGAATAAGGTTGGTTGTTGACTTGAATCCTAGACGGATGCAATATCATTGTTGTGCTGGTAGCAGTAGTGGTACACACTGGCAGTCTCACCAAATGAAAAAAAGAGGAAATTAAACATTGAGTGGCCTGAGCGTAGCATTAGAAACAGTACAATAGATAGTACGGTACAGAACAGTGCCCTAAATTGTAGCCTAAGCAGTGCCAACATAAGGTAAGCATTAAGCATTAGATTGTTCACGTCGTGTAGGAGGAGGATGTTCTTATTATCAATCCAGGATGGCGCACATGAACTTCTGCTTGCTTTGACCTTATCCTCCCCAGCAAGTGTGTGGAATTTATTGTTGTTGTCAGTCACACATCAATGAAATACCACACAGCCCGGGGGAAGAGGGTTAGGGTTTGAAAATTGGATGGGAATGGGGTTTTTTTTTTTGGGAAAGTTTGGTAGAGAGGAAAGAAAACACAACATGGTCAGTAAAACAACAAATGAAGAGAAACAAATCTTTGGATTTGAAGATATCGATAAACCTTTAAAGGGACATAAAGAAAGTGCACTGCTGCATGCGAGAAGTTGTTTGTTGGTAAATGGATGGTTAGCTTACTGAAAAGTAGTACTACTACTTACTGCAACTTACTAGTAACTACGAAGGAACAAGTTGGCAAACTTGGCAGTACAGGACTGCAGTCATTACGCAATTTCACTTGCCTCTCTGCCCTCAGACAATAAACACTAAGAACATTAAATTAGTGTTAAACATAGCAAAGACGTATCAAAAACGCACAGAGTCGCACTCATAGAAGTAAGTTCAAGTTCACAAGAATATCATTGAAAAGATAAGGAGAATTTTGGATACTGTTACTGTTTTTTGTAGTGGTCCCGTTGAATTTGTGAAGTCGATGCATCCAGCCATTCCTCTTACTCGCGGTACTCCTTCATTCCATCGGATGCTCTTGGTGACCAGACACACTGTCCACTGCCTGCCTGATGCGGATTTGCGGATCGCTAATTGTACGCCTGAGTAGTACATCGATGGCACAGGGTAAAAGCCTGCCTGTAATTGATGATGGAAAAATACAACAGTAAGTGTTAAAGACACCTCGGAGAAAAAAATATGTAAGGCACGCTGTGTAGTGCAAAATTATACTGTCGCTTTCAGAGATGACAATCCCCAAAATCTAGAACACCCCACATTACCATCCCAAAAACGTGCAGAATACTGCTGCTACCTCACAGAGGCCTAATTTCAAATCGTGTCAAAACGCACTCAGAAAGTATGGCCAAAACCCCCCTTTCCCACCATGGATTATGTTCAAACAACTTGCAATCAAAATGAGACATTACAACAAGTTTTCAAAGACCCCACCCAGTCGTAAAAATCTATAACCCCCGCCCAAACACATGCAATACAATACTGCTAACCCTAACAAGCCCTAAGTTAAGAATAGTGGAAAAGCTTTCTTTCACTAGGCAAAATTCACCCTTTCCCACCATGGATTTTCTTCAAACCACTAGTTGCAACCAAGATTACACATTCCCACGAGTGCTGTAAGACCCCAGAACCCAGTTGCAAAAATCTAGAACACCCCCAAAAACATGGAATACTGCTGCTAGTGCTAACCCTAACGAACCCTAAGTTACAAAAAATGCCACCATGGAGTTTCTTCAAACAACTTGCAACCAAGATTACACATTCCCACGAGTGCTGTAAGACCCCAGAACCCAGTTGCAAAAATCTAGAACACCCCAAAACACATGGAATACTGCTGCTAGTGCTAACCCTAACGAACCCTAAGTTACAAAAAATGCCAAAAGGCTTTTCAGCATGGATTTTGTCCAAACCACTTTTATCCGGTATTAGACCTTCCCAGCAATGCCCCAAGACCCACCAACCCACCCGCAAAAAAGCACAACACCCCCAAACAGGCAAACAGCAAAAAAGGAAAATCTCATACTTACAATTTTTTTCGGCCTTCTTTCAATTCTGTCCAAACGCCCTGTGCAGCTAGGCCATAACTTCCGTTTTCCACCATGGATTTCCTGAAAAACAAATGTAATCAAAATTAGAATGTGCCAGCAGTGCTCCCAGACCACAAAACCCACCCACAAACACCCGGAACCCCCCCAAACAGCACCTCAAAGACAAGCAAGTCAGCAAAAACGCAAAAAAGTTTTCGCCTACGATTTGGTCCAAACCACTTTTATCCGGTATTAGAGCTTCCCAGCAATGGCCCCAGAGCCGTCAACCCAGGTGAAAACAAGTAGAAGACCCCCAAACAGCCAAAATGCAAAAGTACAAAAATGGGGACTTTGTCATTTTGTGGCCAATTTCCAAAATTACTCCGCGCGCGCTCTGCAGCTAGGCCCTAACTCCCCTCTGCCTCCATGGATTTTCTTCAAACCTCTTGCTATCAAAACTACCCATACCCAGCAGTGCTCCCAGACCCCGAAACCCACCCACAAACACCAGGAAGCCCCCCAAACCGGCCCCCGAAAACGCTACATTGACCGAAATGTCAGAAAAAGCAAAAACTTTTTCCTCATGGATTTGGTCCAAACCAGTTTTATCCGGTATTAGAGCTTCCCAGCAATGGCCCCAGAGCCGTCAACCCAGGTGAAAACAAGTAGAAGACCCTCAAACAGCCAAAAAGCAAAAGTACAAAAATGGGGACTTTGTCATTTTGTGGCCAATTTCCAAAATCACTCCGGCGCGCTCTGCAGCTAGGCCCTAACTCCCCTCTGCCTCCATGGATTTTCTTCAAACCTCTTGCTATCAAAACTACCCATACCCAGTAGTGCTCCCAAACCCCGAAACCCACCCACAAACACCAGGAAGCCCCCCAAACCGGCCCCCCAAAACGCTACAGTGACCGAAATGTCAGAAAAAGCAAAAACTTTTTCCTCATGGATTTGGTCCAAACCAGTTTTATCCGGTATTAGAGCTTCCCAGCAATGGCCCCAGAGCCGTCAACCCAGGCGAAAACACGTAGAAGACCCCCAAACAGCCAAAAAGCAAAAGTACAAAAATGGGGACTTTGTCATTTGGTGGCCAATTTCCAAAATCACTCCGCGCGCGCTCTGCAGCTAGGCCCTAACTCCCCTCTGCCTCCATGGATTTTCTTCAAACCTCTTGCTATCAAAACTACCCATACCCAGCAGTGCTCCCAGACCCCGAAACCCACCCACAAGCACCAGGAAGCCCCCCAAACCGGCCCCCGAAAACGCTACATTGACCGAAATGTCAGAAAAAGCAAAAACTTTTTCCTCATGGATTTGGTCCAAACCAGTTTTATCCGGTATTAGAGCTTCGCAGCAATGGCCCAAGACCCGCCAACCCACCCGCAAAAAAGCACAACACCCCCAAACAGCCAAAAACCAAAAATGGAAAATCTCATACTTACAATATTTTTCGGCCTTCTGTCCAAACGCGCTGTGCAGCTAGGTCATAACTCCCATTTTCCACCATGGATTTACTGAAAAACAAATGCAATCAAAATTAGACTGTGCCAGCAGTGGTCCCAGACCACAAAACCCACCCACAAACTCCCGGAACGCCCCCAAACAGCACCTCAAAGACAAGCTAGTCAGCAAAAACGCAAAGAGAATTTCGCCTCCGATTTTGTCCAAACCACTTTTATCCGGTATTAGACCTTCCCAGCAATGGCCCCAGAGCCGTCAACTCACCCGCAAAGAAGTAGAACACCCCCACAAGTGCAGAGTCTTTCTTCATTGGGCGTAATCCAGCCCTCTGCTTTGAGGGAAATAGGAGTCTGGAGGAGGAGGATAGAGGAGCATATTCTTGTGAACTTGTGAACCTGAGGAATGCAGACTGCGGAACCTTCAAATCAATAAGCAAATAAGTGAAGACAGTTCTGCTGATGGGCTTGTTTTTGTGATTAGGTGATGAAATTTTGTATTTATATTGACTTTGCAAAACAAAGAAAGACATACACACAGGAATAAAAGTGAATAAGGACGAAAAAGAAAGTTATTGATTCATTGGCTCATTTTCAGGGCTCGGTGTCAGGGAAGCAGAGTTCGTCCTCATACTCTGCGAATTCAGGCGGGAGTAAATCACCTAACCAAGATTACACATTCCCACGAGTGCTGTAAGACCCCAGAACCCAGTTGCAAAAATCTAGAACACCCCAAAACACATGGAATACTGCTGCTAGTGCTAACCCTAACGAACCCTAAGTTACAAAAAATGCCAAAAGGCTTTTCAGCATGGATTTTGTCCAAACCACTTTTATCCGGTATTAGACCTTCCCAGCAATGCCGCAAGACCCGCCAACCCACCCGCAAAAAAGCACAACACCCCCAAACAGGCAAACAGCAAAAAAGGAAAATCTCATACTTACAATTTTTTTCGGCCTTCTTTCAATTCTGTCCAAATGCCCTGTGCAGCTAGGCCATAACTTCCGTTTTCCACCATGGATTTCCTGAAGAACAAATGCAATCAAAATTAGACTGTGCCAGCAGTGCTCCCAGACCACAAAACCCACCCACAAACACCCGGAACCCCCCCAAACAGCACCTCAAAGACAAGCAAGTCAGCAAAAACGCAAAAAAGTTTTCGGCTCCGATTTGGTCCAAACCACTTTTATCCGGTATTAGAGCTTCCCAGCAATGGCCCCGGAGCCGTCAACCCAGGTGAAAACAAGTAGAAGACCCCCAAACAGCCAAAAAGCAAAAGAACAAAAATGGGGACTTTGTCATTTTGTGGCCAATTTCCAAAATCACTCCGCGCGCGCTCTGCAGCTAGGCCCTAACTCCCCTCTGCCTCCATGGATTTTCTTCAAACCTCTTGCTATCAAAACTACCCATACCCAGCAGTGCTCCCAGACCCCAAAACCCACCCACAAACACCAGGAAGCCCCCCAAACCGGCCCCCGAAAACGCTACATTGACCGAAATGTCAGAAAAAGCAAAAACTTTTTCCTCATGGATTTGGTCCAAACCAGTTTTATCCGGTATTAGAGCTTCCCAGCAATGGCCCCAGAGCCGTCAACCCAGGCGAAAACAAGTAGAAGACCCTCAAACAGCCAAAAAGCAAAAGTACAAAAATGGGGACTTTGTCATTTTGTGGCCAATTTCCAAAATCACTCCGGTGCGCTCTGCAGCTAGGCCCTAACTCCCCTCTGCCTCCATGGATTTTCTTCAAACCTCTTGCTATCAAAACTACCCATACCCAGTAGTGCTCCCAGACCCCGAAACCCACCCACAAACACCAGGAAGCCCCCCAAACCGGCCCCCCAAAATGCTACATTGACCGAAATGTCAGAAAAAGCAAACACTTTTTCCTCATGGATTTGGTCCAAACCAGTTTTATCCGGTATTAGAGCTTCCCAGCAATGGCCCCAGAGCCGTCAACCCAGGTGAAAACACGTAGAAGACCCCCAAACAGCCAAAAAGCAAAAGTACAAAAATGGGGACTTTGTCATTTTGTGGCCAATTTTCAAAATCACTCCGCGCGCGCTCTGCAGCTAGGCCCTAACTCCCCTCTGCCTCCATGGATTTTCTTCAAACCTCTTGCTATCAAAACTACCCATACCCAGCAGTGCTCCCAGACCCCGAAACCCACCCACAAACACCAGGAAGCCCCCCAAACCGGCCCCCGAAAACGCTACATTGACCGAAATGTCAGAAAAAGCAAAAACTTTTTCCTCATGGATTTGGTCCAAACCAGTTTTATCCGGTATTAGAGCTTCCCAGCAATGGCCCCAGAGCCGTCAACCCAGGTGAAAACACGTAGAAGACCCCCAAACAGCCAAAAAGCAAAAGTACAAAAATGGGGACTTTGTCATTTTGTGGCCAATTTCCAAAATCACTCCGCGCGCGCTCTGCAGCTAGGCCCTAACTCCCCTCTGCCTCCATGGATTTTCTTCAAACCTCTTGCTATCAAAACTACCCATACCCAGCAGTGCTCCCAGACCCCGAAACCCACCCACAAACACCAGGAAGCCCCCCAAACCGGCCCCCGAAAACGCTACATTGACCGAAATGTCAGAAAAAGCAAACACTTTTTCCTCATGGATTTGGTCCAAACCAGTTTTATCCGGTATTAGAGCTTCCCAGCAATGGCCCAAGACCCGCCAACCCACCCGCAAAAAAGCACAACACCCCCAAACAGCCAAAAACCAAAAATGGAAAATCTCATACTTACAATATTTTTCGGCCTTCTGTCCAAACGCGCTGTGCAGCTAGGTCATAACTCCCATTTTCCACCATGGATTTACTGAAAAACAAATGCAATCAAAATTAGACTGTGCCAGCAGTGCTCCCAGACCACAAAACCCACCCACAAACTCCCGGAACGCCCCCAAACAGCACCTCAAAGACAAGCAAGTCAGCAAAAACGCAAAGAGAATTTCGACTCCGATTTTGTCCAAACCACTTTTATCCGGTATTAGACCTTCCCAGCAATGGCCCCAGAGCCGTCAACTCACCCGTAAAGAAGTAGAACACCCCCACAAGTGCAGAGTCTTTCTTCATTGGGTGTAATCCAGCCCTCTGCTTTGAGGGAAATAGGAGTCTGGAGGAGGAGGACAGAGGAGCATGTTCTTGTGAACTTGTGAACCTGAGGAATGCAGACTGCGGAACCTTCAAATCAATAAGCAAATAAGTGAAGACAGTTCTGCTGATGGGCTTGTTTTTGTGATTAGGTGATGAAATTTTGTATTTATATTGACTTTGCAAAACAAAGAAAGACATACACACAGGAATAAAAGTGAATAAGGACGAAAAAGAAAGTTATTGATTCATTGGCTCATTTTCAGGGCTCGGTGTCAGGGAAGCAGAGTTCGTCCTCATACTCTGCGAATTCAGGCGGGAGTAAGTCACCTAACTAAGATTACACATTCCCACGAGTGCTGTAAGACCCCAGAACCCAGTTGCAAAAATCTAGAACACCCCAAAACACATGGAATACTGCTGCTAGTGCTAACCCTAACGAACCCTAAGTTACAAAAAATGCCAAAAGGCTTTTCAGCATGGATTTTGTCCAAACCACTTTTATCCGGTATTAGACCTTCCCAGCAATGCCCCAAGACCCGCCAACCCACCCGCAAAAAAGCACAACACCCCCAAACAGGCAAAAAGCAAAAAAGGAAAATCTCATACTTACAATTTTTTTCGGCCTTCTTTCAATTCTGTCCAAACGCCCTGTGCAGCTAGGCCATAACTCCCGTTTTTCACCATGGATTTCCTGAAAAACAAATTCAATCAAAATTAGACTGTGCCAGCAGTGCTCCCAGACCACAAAACCCACCCATAAAACACCCGGAACCCCCCAAACAGCACCTCAAAGACAAGCAAGTCAGCAAAAACACAAAAAAGTTTTCGCCTCCGATTTGGTCCAAACCAGTTTTATCCGGTATTAGAGCTTCCCAGCAATGGCCCCAGAGACGTCAACCCAGGCGAAAACAAGTAGAAGATCCCCAAACAGCCAAAAAGCAAAAGTACAAAAATGGGGACTTTGTCATTTTGTGGCCAATTTCCAAAATCACTCCGCGCGCGCTCTGCAGCTAGGCCCTAACTCCCCTCTGCCTCCATGGATTTTCTTCAAACCTCTTGCTATCAAAACTACCCATACCCAGCAGTGCTCCCAGACCCCGAAACCCACCCACAAACACCAGGAAGCCCCCCAAACCGGCCCCCGAAAACACTACATTGACGGAAATGTCAGAAAAAGCTAAAACTTTTTCCTCATGGATTTGGTCCAAACCCGTTTTATCCGGTATTAGAGCTTCCCAGCAATGGCCCCAGAGCCGTCAACCCAGGAGAAAACACGTAGAAGACCCCCAAACAGCCAAAAAGCAAAAGTACAAAAATGGGGACTTTGTCATTTTGTGGCCAATTTCCAAAATCACTCCGCGCGCGCTCTGCAGCTAGGCCCTAACTCCCCTCTGCCTCCATGGATTTTCTTCAAACCTCTTGCAATCAAAACTACCCATACCCAGCAGTGCTCCCAGACCCCGAAACCCACCCACAAACACCAGGAAGCCCCCCAAACCGGCCCCCGAAAACGCTACATTGACCGAAATGTCAGAAAAAGCAAACACTTTTTCCTCATGGATTTGGTCCAAACCAGTTTTATCCGGTATTAGAGCTTCCCAGCAATGGCTCAAGACCCGCCAACCCACCCGCAAAAAAGCACAACACCCCCAAACAGCCAAAAACCAAAAATGGAAAATCTCATACTTACAATATTTTTCGGCCTTCTGTCCAAACGCGCTGTGCAGCTAGGTCATAACTCCCATTTTCCACCATGGATTTACTGAAAAACAAATGCAATCAAAATTAGACTGTGCCAGCATTGCTCCCAGACCACAAAACCCACCCACAAACTCCCGGAACGCCCCCAAACAGCACCTCAAAGACAAGCAAGTCAGCAAAAACGCAAAGAAAATTTCGCCTCCGATTTTGTCCAAACCACTTTTATCCGGTATTAGACCTTCCCATCAATGGCCCCAGAGCCGTCAACTCACCCGCAAAGAAGTAGAACACCCCCACAAGTGCAGAGTCTTTCTTCATTGGGCGTAATCCAGCCCTCTGCTTTGAGGGAAATAGGAGTCTGGAGGAGGAGGATAGAGGAGCATGTTCTTGTGAACTTGTGAACCTGAGGAATGCAGACTGCGGCACCTTCAAATCAATAAGCAAATAAGTGAAGACAGTTCTGCTGATGGGCTTGTTTTTGTGATTAGGTGATGAAATTTTGTATTTATATTGACTTTGCAAAACAAAGAAAGACATACACACAGGAATAAAAGTGAATAAGGACGAAAAAGAAAGTTATTGATTCATTGGCTCATTTTCAGGGCTCGGTGTCAGGGAAGCAGAGTTCATCCTCATACTCTGCGGCGGGAGTAAGTCACCTAACAGAGAAGAAATTCCCTCATCTAAGTTGGTGTCCTCCTCGTCTTCTTCCGGCGTGTATTCTCCTACTTTGTAATCTGGTGGTATGAGGTGCTGGTTCATCTTGATCATTGTTAACCTCTCCACATTTTTGGGCGAGAGGCGGGTCCTTTTGCAAGTTACAATGCCACCAGCAGCACTGAAAACACGTTCAGAAGACACGCTTGCGAGTGGGCAAGACAAATAATTTATAGCCAGGTTGGTGATCTCTGGCCACAATTCTTTTTTCCCATGCCAATACGCCAATGGGTCATCATGAAGAGAGACCTCTGTTGAGTCATTCAGATAGTCCTGCACCATCGACTCAAGGTTCTCCACGGTTCCTCCACTTTGCTTACTTTTTGCTGGGACCTTTTCAGAAGCAAACCCAAGCTGAGTTAGCCAATTGTCTTCTTCACACAATGTTACTGTTGTGTCTGGTGCAGATGATCCGGTTGCTGGTGTCTTTAACGGCTGAGAGGTCACTTCGGCCACAGCCACAGGTGCAGAAGTGTATTCTTTGGACTCCGGATGGCCTGCTGATGCTGATGTACTGCCTTTTCCTTCAATTTGCTGCCGTTCTCTTTCAAACCTCATGGCTGACAGTGCTAGCCAATGTTAGTACTTTGAAACTTCGGCGTCACCAAAAGCAAACAATGCTCTGCCTGCCAGTGCCTTTTTGTAGCGTGGATACAGAATAGTAGCACAAATGTAATGCTGTTCTGTGTTGATCTTTTGAAGACGTTCATCGCAAAGTAGGCGCTGTAATAATTTCTCCGCCAAATCAAAAGCTTCTTGCTTTTCTTCATCTTGTTGAAACTTAGAAGACACCGCCTTCAGTTGGTGCTCTAGCAAGCGCAACAATGGGATAGCTTTTCCCAAACTACAGTCCTCCCTGCTGACTGCACGCGTGAAGACCTCAAAAGGACGAAGCCTGTCTGTCAGGCTTTTAACTAGCTCCCATTGCTCCGCATGTATTCTCCGGTCCTTCACAGCTGTACCCAGTGTAAGGAAATACTGATCGAGTACCGTAAACTGCTCATACAGACGCTCAAGCATGTAGAAGGTTGAGTTCCAACGTGTTGCCACCTCCTGCATGAGTGCTTTCACTGGCAGTCGACGTTCATGTAGCAGGCCCCTCAGATGCTTCCGGGCCTTAAAAGAATGGCTGAAATGTGTGCACATTCTTCGGCAGGTGGTCAGTAACTCGCACGCTGGACTTTCTTCACTCAAGAATTTTTTAACAACCAGGTTTATACAGTGCGCCAAACACGGCACTCTGAAATAGATACCCTTATCCATGGCCTTAACTACATTGGCACCATTATCCGTGGAAACATAACCAATCATGCGTTTTTTGGGGGACAGCCATTTAAAGACCTTTGTGTTAAACTCCTGCAAAATGTTTTGTGCTGTATGACTTGTCTCCATGCCAAACATGGCTAGTGTTGCATGTTTCTGAGCAGCTTTAAAAACGTTGTCCGTGTCAACACCTGCCCTTAGCTTTGCTGTAACTCCTGAAAAAGAGACCCAGTGTCCAGTGATGCACATGTAATCAGTGCCTGCGCCACTGGTCCACATGTCTGTTGTCAGATGTATAGTGTGAACAGCACTCTTCTTCAAAGCTGCCCCAATCGCCTCCAGCACATCTGCATGTAGTGCTGGAACTGCAACTCTGGCAAAATAGTACCGGCTAGGAACCTTCCATTTAGGGCAGAGCGTTGCCACTAATTCAAGAAAACCAACCCCTTCCACATAAGAAAAAGGGAGAAGGTCCAGCGCTAGCATTTTAACCAGCTTAGTGTTATACAGACGCACCATAGGGTGGTTGCGTTCTAATGGCACATCTGAAAACAACATGCTTCTAATGGTGGGCTGGACCATTTTTTTACGGGCAGATGATGACGCCTTCGACCCAGTTACGCTCGGTGATGAAGTTTTTCGCATTGGTGTCTCACTCTCTCCCACACTCTTAGTGTGGCGCACAGGGGGTGTGCTGCTGACAGGGGTACTGGGTGTAGGTGAAGAAATGTTTGACGCTTCTTCCTCCTCGTCATCAGATGAAACATCAACGGATACAGTTTGTTGACTTCCAATTCGGGCTTCCTTGATCTCCTTTAGGTGCACAAGCCATTGGACAAGGTGCTGTCTCTTAAGATGACCTCTCTGGCCTCCGGTACCATAGTTGGTACCAAGCTTACCACGACTAACTGCAAACTTACAAATGCTACAAATGGCTATGTTTTCCTTTTTTGGGCAAACACTAAAGAAGTCCCAAACTGCGGACTTGAAATTTCTGTGGGGGGCGGAGGAGGCGATACTGCTGGTCATGCTGCTAATGGCAGATGAAGTGGAGGATGTGTGTTGCCGAACTTTACTACGTTGTGCACCTGCACCACCACTAATTGAGGTGGGGGTGGATGGAGGTCCCTTCTGGCGAGATAAAAATATAGAAGCGGTAGGGGGTGGTGTACTAGTTAACTCCAATGATGGTGTTCCTCCCATTGCCTCCTCGTCGACAACATGACGCTCAGCAGCTTTTCGGGCTAGGGTCAAAATGTCTGTTTGCTGCATGCCCGCTGAGGCTGGAGTGACGTGTATGATGACTGCGTCGTCGTCGTGAGAGTCTTCTTCAGCAGGAGTATACGCCACTTCTTCTTTAGCGTCATCATCACACTCCATAACTCTGAGACTTTCGGGGACCTTCCTTTTACGCTTAGCTACCTTTGTCAGATCATGGTGTGCCTCACTCTCAGGCAGCACTGGTGGTTCCCAATTTTCATCCATATCATCAGAAAGAAGGGGGCTTGAAGAAGAAGTAGACACCATCCTTGATCTTTTCCTTGTTGGGTATCTGGAAGACAATGAATCATCAGGAGGAGTGGCTTCCTCATGTGATACCTGGGCTTGAATGTCGATTTCCTGATGTGCCCCTACTTCGGGAGGAACAACTATTGTGGGCACTTGTGCCGCTCCATGCACCTCTGCTTGCGCCTCTCCTTCCACATGTACTTGGGCTTGTACTTGCACATGTGGTTGTTGTTGCGGCTGTGGTTGTTGAACACTCGTCAGATGAGTTACAACAACCTGTGTTGATTGAGGGACATTGCTGCTACTTTCTTGCGATGAGCCAACATCACTGGTCGATGGTGATTGAACAACTATACTGGCGGCCTCTAAAGCACTCAAGGGCTTGGACCTAAGTTGGCTTGGTGGTGGTGGCACTGAGCCCAATGGAGCGGGGGTGCTGCTCCCGGCAGCTTGGTCCCCAGCAAACCCTGCTGCTGCTGCAGGCGTACTTATTTTTTTCCCAAAAAATGTGGCGGTCGGCACACCAGTCTCCTTGGTAAGTGGCGCCACTTGCTTCTTCTGCTCCTTACTGCCAACTTTCTTGCTAGAGGAGCTACGGGGAACTTTTTTTGGGGCCATCTTCTTCAGAGGTCAGAACAGCAGGCCGCAGTTGCACGAGTTGCAGAGTTGTCTTGTCTGTGGCCACACGTGACGTCGCGTGACGTTATGCTGCACACACACCGCTGCAGGACTTCTTCCTGGCACTGGTGGTTCTCTTGTGCACCTAAAAGCAATGGAAGACAGAGGAACATCAGTTATACACCCCAAAAAGTCGAAAAATACATAAAAATCAGCACAATCCCATGCCATCCATGCCCTCAATGATGTTTAAATTCAAGAAGACACCCCACAGAAAGACTAGGCCCATGCACCACTCACTACCCCTGGGCATAATGGATGAAAGCTAGGCAAAATGGGTGCAGGCCTCAGAACACTGCCTGTCTTCAAAATGGCCCCTTGCACCCCAATCACATGGCCAGGGCCTGCCTGTACCACTACTCAAAATGGCTCCCACCCACATGGCCAGTCCCCATCAACAGTACACCCCAAAAAAACGAAAAACACACAAAAATCACCACAATCCAATGTCATCCATGATGTTTACATTAAAGAGACCCCACAGACATACTCAGTCCATGCACCACTCACTACCCCTGGGCAAAAGGCTCCAACAGCAGCCCAAAAAATCGGAAAAAAACACAAAATTCAGCACAATCCCATGCCATCCATGCCCTCAATGATGTTTAAATTCAAGAAGACACCCCACAGAAAGACTAGGCCCATGCACCGCTCACTACCCCTGGGCATAATGGATGAAAGCTAGGAAAAATGGGTGCAGGCCTCAGAACACTGCCTGTCTTCAAAATGGCCTCCTGCCCCCCAAGCACATGGCCAGGGCCTGCCTGTACCACCACTCAAAATGGCCCCCACCCACATGGCCAGTCCCCATCAACAGTACACCCCAAAAAAAAAAAAAACACACAAAAATCACCACAATCCAATGCCATCCATGATGTTTACATTAAAGAGACCCCACAGACAGACTCAGTCCATGCACCACTCACTACCCCTGGGCAAAAGGCCCAAACAGCAGCACCAAAAAATCGAAAAAAAACACAAAATTCAGCACAATCCCATGCCATCCATGCCCTCAATGATGTTTAAATTCAAGAAGACACCCCACAGAAAGACTAGGCCCATGCACCACTCACTACCCCATGGCATAATGGATGAAAGCTAGGCAAAATGGGTGCAGGCCTCAGAACACTGCCTGTCTTCAAAATGGCCCCTTGCACCCCAAGCACATGGCCAGGGCCTGCCTGTACCACCACTCAAAATGGCCCCCACCCACATGGCCAGTCCCCATCAACAGTACAACCCAAAAAAACGAAAAACACACACAAATCACCTCAATCCAATGCCATCCATGATGTTTACATTAAAGAGACCCCACAGACAGACTCAGTCCATGCACCACTCACTACCCCTGGGCAAAAGGCCCAAACAGCAGCACCAGAAAATCGAGAAAAACCACAAAATTCAGCACAATCCCATGCCATCCATGCCCTCAATGATGTTTAAATTCAAGAAGACACCCCACAGAAAGACTAGGCCCATGCACCACTCACTACCCCTGGGCATAATGGATGGAAGCTAGGCAAAATGGGTGTAGGCCTCAGAACACTACCTGTCTTGAAAATGGTGCCTTGCACCCCAAGCACATGGCCAGGGCCTGCCTGTACCACCACTCAAAATGGCCCCCACCCACTTGGCCAGTCCCCATCAACAGTACACCCTAAAAAAACGAAAAACACACAAAAATCACCACAATCCAATGCCATCCATGATGTTTACATTAAAGAGACCCCACAGACAGACTCAGTCCATGCACCACTCACTACCCCTGGGCAAAAGGCCCCAACAGCAGCCAAAAAAATCGAAAACCCCCACAAAATTCAGCACAATCCCATGCCCTCAATGATGTTTACATTCAAGAAGACACCCCACAGAAAGACTAGGCCCATGCACCACTCACTACCCCTGGGCATAATGGATGGAAGCTAGGCAAAATGGGTGCAGGCCTCAGAACACTGCCTGTCTTCAAAATGGCCCCTTGCACCCCAAGCACATGGCCAGGGCCTGCCTGTACCACCACTCAAAATGGCCCCCACCCACATGGCCAGTCCCCATCAACAGTACACCGAAAAAAAACGAAAAACACACAAAAATCACCACAATCCAATGCCATCCATGATGTTTACATTAAAGAGACCCCACAGACAGACTCAGTCCATGCAACGCTCACTACCCCTGGGCAAAAGGCCCCAACAGCAGCCCAAAAAATCGAAAAAACCAACAAAATTCAGCACAATCCCATGCCCTCAATGATCTTTAAATTCAAGAAGACACCCCACAGAAAGACTAGGCCCATGCACCACTCACTACCCCTGGGCATAATGGATGGAAGCTAGGCAAAATGGGTGCAAGCCTCAGAACACTGCCTGTCTTCAAAATGGCCCCTTGCACCCCAAGCACATGGCCAGGGCCTGCCTGTACCACCACTCAAAATGGCCCCCACCCACATGGCCAGTCCCCATCAACGGTACACCCCCAAAAAATGAAAAACACACAACAATCACCACAATCCAATGCCATCCATGATGTTTACATTAAAGAGACCCCACAGACAGACTCAGTCCATGCACCACTCACTACCCCTGGGCAAAAGGCCCCAACAGCAGCCCAAAAAATCGGGGAAAAAACCACAAAATTCAGCACAATCCCATGCCCTCAATGATGTTTAAATTCAAGAAGACACCCCACAGAAAGACTAGGCCCATGCACCACTCACTACCCCTGGGCATAATGGATGGAAGCTAGGCAAAATGGGTGCAGGCCTCAGAACACTGCCTGTCTTCAAAATGGCCCCTTGCACCCAAAGTACATGGCCAGGGCCTGCCTGACCACCACTCAAAATGGCCCCGACCCACATGGCCAGTCCCCATCAACAGTACACCCCAAAAAAACGAAAAACACACAAAAATCACCACAATCCAATGCCATCCATGATGTTTACATTAAAGAGACCCCACAGACAGACTCAGTCCATGCACCACTCACTACTCCTGGGCAAAAGGCCCCAACAGCAGCCCAAAAACCCCACAACATTCAGCACAATCCCATGCCCTCAATGATGTTTAAATTCAAGAAGACACCCCACAGAAAGACTAGGCCCATGCACCACTCACTACTCCTGGGCATAATGGATGGAAGCTAGGCAAAATGGGTGCAGGCCTCAGAACACTGCCTGTCTTCAAAATGGCCCCTTGCACCCCAAGCACATGGACAGGGCCTGCCTGTACCACCACTCAAAAGGGCCCCCACCCACATGGCCAGTCCCCATCAACAGTACACCCCAAAAAAAACGAAAAACACACAAAAATCACCACAATCCAATGCCATCCATGATGTTTACATTTAAGAGACCCCACAGACAGACTCAGTCCATGCACCACTCACTACCCCTGGGCAAAAGGCTCAACAGCAGCCCAAAAAATCGAAAAAACCACAAAATTCAGCACAATCCCATGCTATCCATGCCCTCAATGATGTTTAAATTCAACAAAACAGTTGTATCATGCACCCATAACTAACCCTGGTCCTACTGGATACTGTGGCTACCCACAATATATTTTATTTAATGTTCTGAAAAAGTTCCAAAATTGTAGTTGCTGCAATTGTAATGCCCCAAACAAACTTACTTGTGAAAGTTGATTTCTAATCCAAAAGTGATCCAAAGAAAGTCAAAAAGGCCTCAAATCCAAATATCCAGCAGCATCCACAAAAAGTAATCCTTCCAGGTCAAGATCCAAATGAAAGTGACCAGCACATGAAGAAAGCACTGGGAGGAGCCTGCTGGACAGAAACAGGAAGTTGGAGACTGTGGGGCACTTCCTTCCTCCCCCCCCCCCAAAATGGACTCCTTGCAAAAAAAAGTGCAGGCAAATGTCAACCTTAGGAGTTATTCTGATAAAAATCATCATTTTCAGAAGGTTTATGCTGCTTGCTGGTGGATTTCTTGTGCAGAATTGCAAATTTTGCAATTTCGCGAGTGCGAGATTGTTGCTGCCCGCCGCATCTACGTGTTCGCAATTGTTTACTCCCGCGATGCGTGAACGCGAGTCTTTATGACGTACTCGCTTTGACAAAATCTCGCTGTGCAAGGTGGCGGGCGCGATGACGTAATCGCGGTCGACAAACTCCCGCGGGATCACGCAGCAAGATCCAAAATAGCGCAGCACACGCAAACATGGAGAAAAACAACTCTTCAAACGCTGAATGACGGTAAGTGAACGCAGCAAGCCACAATATTGTATTTGTCAAGCGCGACCAAGCAAAAAAATCCACTGCGTGCGAATTTACGAATTTTTGGCAAATTCGCGAGAGTTCGCGGATCGCGAATTTACCGAAAATCCGCAAATTCTGCGAGCGGAACGGATTTTACACCGATGCTTACATATGACATATCCTGTTTGAAACCCCTCTTTTGATATTGAAACACTGAACACAGCAAGCAGCTTTAAAAGTATCAGTTGAGAGACGGAAAACAGACTTGCCTTTGCTGACACCTCATGGAGGGAAACTGCTTTATCACACTGAAAAGGGATGCCTTCATGTTAACTTTGTAGACCGAGGAAGTTACTTCATGACTCTTGACCTGTTCATGTCTGTTTTTTGAGTAGTTTGTTTTATTAACTAGATGTGGGCGAGCCAACAAACTAACAGCGGGAGCCAACGCAGATCTAAGTGTTGACTCTGACTCAAAGAGGTTAGGCACGAGCCGATTTGACCCATGAAAATATTTAGCATCATAAACATGCAACAAAGATCATGTTCGAATCTGGTATGGTGCCCTCAAAATTAACAACCACTGGCGTTGCCAATAGGTCTCGCATTTACGCGAGTTTGAGCTATTGGCATTGTAAATGACAATTACTTTTATTTATGTTTTTGTTTTTAAAACGTAAATAAAAGACCTTGTCATTTACAATGCCAATAGATCTAAATCTCGCAATTGCGAGACCTATTGCATTGCAAATGCTTTTTGTTTCTGGCTTCTTTATGGTGTTATCAGTCGTTGGTAGGAGTGCGCTTTACCCCCGAGATGAGCGAGTACTTAAGATGGCCATGATGTATGCCTATGACTATGCTGACTTACTGCAATGTCAATTGAGATGTTGTTGGTGCAACTATGTGGAGGTTACAATGTGACAGAACGCTCTGACCCAGCTGGGTAAATATTATAACCTACAACAGTGACAAGATGTGGATTATATCTGCAAGACGAGAGCAGTCTCCTACAATTCGTGGGTTAAAAAAAAAACAAGCGCCAAAGAAAGCAGGAAACAATTAACAAGGGGGATTGCCTGTTGTGAGCAGAGCCTGGTGGGGGACGGGAATGCGAGCGAGGGGAGGAGAATGGAGGGGGAGGCAAGACAGAGGCAAGGAGTGTGGCAAATGGCCGGAGGGAAGCCGGAGAGACATGGGAGAAGCTGCTAATTAGGGGAGGAGAAGCCGCAGAGCGCACGCTGGGCGAAGCCCTTTGATGTGCTGTGCGGCCGTGAATGCGCGTGCTTGTTTGCTCACGTGATTCACGTGAACTTAATGAAAACCGCACGAACGAAACCCTTGGTTTCACGAGTTTTTTGAGCACTTGAATTCTCGCTCCCTCAATGCGCTTGCGCGCATTGATAGGTCGCGAGACCTAAAAACTAGTGTATTTCTTTAACACACTGAAGCATTTCACCTTAGTACATCAAATTATTTGAGAAGTATTTATTGAATTTGAGAGTTTTTTTAATTGAACTGATGAAGATTCCTGCCTCCGACCTGGACAATGCTATTAGTGAACTAAAGGGAAGTCAGGGTGTCATGTGTAGCCTATATGAGGTCTAGATTCTCATTATAGATGGAGCACCATTATAACAAATGTAGAAAATCAATCAGAAGAGAGGTTTCTGTTTCTGTACAGCACGCATTCTGAACCCACGTATTTGAAGGTGCTCCCATATATGTTAATGAACAAACAGGAGGCCTGCCTGGTGCAATAAACTACTTGCCAAGTGTAGTGTAGGAAACCTGCCTTTTCTGTGTGGTCACCCCAGATTATTCATCTTTTTTTGGATTTCATTGTTGCTAGCTTTGTAACTGTGTACTGTTCACAAGCTAACCAGGAATAAAATAACGCCTGTGCTCCCCCTTTAAACATGGTTAAATTGAATTTTTGCTGATTGGCACCTTCACCTTACCTGTCAGGTCCTCGTATGTACTATGTAGACAGTGAACCCAGGGCCTGGAAGGTAAATGGCACTTATGGACTGCAGCATCTATTCTGACTTCCACTACAGTGGCAGTGAAAACATGGATATCGGCCCATCCCATGTAGCCGGCAGTGAGAACTAATAAATCATTTTGACAGTTAAGACCTGCCTTTTAAAAATTATGAGAACATTGGAATGCTGAGGCTCCATTGAAGACAATGGAGTGCTCCAGGCTTCAAATGGCTGGTAGAAGCTCGGAGAGCAACATTCCAATGTTTTTTTCAATTTACAGCTGTTGCTGTGAACCCCAGGGATTTAAACCCCCTCGGGCTCCGAAAGGCCTTTGCTTTTACAAATTAGAACATTCTGCTCTCTAGGGCCGGAATATTCTAATAGCCTTAAAACCCTCTGCTACTTCACGCGCTAAGGCTATAGTAAGTCACGCCTATGTATGCCTTGTAGCCCATAAGACAGGGTGTATGGTATTTAAAGGTTGAACAGGTAGAACATTAATATTACCATGTCCCTACAGTTACAAAGCCCAAAAAGATATTTTAACTGTGTCAGGCCTAGCTGTCCTAGGCAGAAAATAAATCAGAGAGCAGATTAAAATACTAATACTGAAAACTCGGAAACTGGACCATCTAGAAAAAAATGAAACAACAATTTTTAATAGCTATTAAAAATACAGTTAAATTGTGATGTTGGATTTTTAATAAATATTAAGGTAAAGTAACTTTAAAAAAGGTTACCCTTTACCTGTCTGAGCTTTCAGAAGGCTGATTAGGATTAGCCTCTTCCAACTCCTAGCCCGTCCCCGCCTTGAAGGACTTGTAAACGAAGTGTGGAAATATACCACAAAAGCTACACAATGGGTTGACCTGAATGGCTGGTATGCCTCCGTTGAGCTCTTTTGGGCATCCTTTATGACCCGAGATTGTCAAATCCTGCCTGATAGGTCTGTATGAGACACGTGTGACAATTTAATGCATTGAGAAGGGAGCAAACAGGATGCCAGGACAATTCTTGTGTATCCCCTGTTTGGGGGCTCTAGGACCCTGCCTTTGACCCACCACTTCTGTCTCCTCGTTTGCTGTGGGTACAGGATCTGCTTCAAACTGGGTTTTAGTGTTAGATGTGGGAAGATAGAAGTGATTACCAGAGTGCACTCGCCTACACAGCCACAACCCTCGGAGCCCAGGTTTAGTGTGGCCAAACATATTGTGCCAGTTTGCAGTGAGGCAAACAGGAGCTACTGAAAAAGAGGGTAGAGTTCCCTTGAGAACTTTTACTCGATTGGTTAGGGAGTGCCTAGGGGTCACCCCACCCACTAACTATGCCAGGCATAAATGTAGCACGACAAGGCACCCTATCAAAACACTTCCTGGACCTGTGGAAAAACAGATGTGGTTTGGACCTGTTGTCTGTGATTTGAGAGGGACCCTGAAGGACTGGACCTGCTCCTTTTTGTACCTAGGACACAATATTGAACTTGAAGGGTCAGTTGACTGACCTCCTAGGTGGCTTCAGGGACACAAAAAGCTTGGACTGGACTTTGCTGTTGGCCTCTGCCTGATACCATGAGAGTCTGTAAGTGCCCTACTCTAAAGTCCTGGGACCTTAGTAGTGTTGTCCTGTGTTTGTTGTAGCATCAATAAAAGGTGTGGAAACATTTGAAAACATCTTCTCCAGAGCCAAGGGCACCTACTGTGAAAAGTGCTTGACTGGCAGTTCCACAGCATCAGATTGCATTTCAGATTTATCCCCCGGAAAGGATCTAGCACCTTTGACAAAAACGACAAAATCCCTTTCTTATTTGGGACTTTGAAATGTTCATGACCCTAAATCTCAAAAGCTCCAGAGAGTCCGCTGGATCAGCCTGCTTCAAGTATCCAAATTCAGTTCCAATGCGGCAGATACAATTTCAACCTTGTTCTACTCTGAGAAGATGTTCTCTTAAAAAAATGACAAATTCTCTTGGACTTTGAAGCTTTTTCGAATTGTTTGCAAACCCAGAGTTTCACCGTTAACCCCTTCGACGCTCATGACGAGCTGAGCTCGTCATGAGTTACGCCTCTCGTACGCTCATGACGAGCTCAGCTCGTCATGAACCGCGGGTTTTTTAAAACTTCAGCGCACGGCGGGAAAATGCGCCGCACGCATGGAGTTAAATCACTCCTAGGTCCTGATCTACAGCAACATTTGACCAACATTGGTGTATTGCACTTTTTGATACTATTTTCACTTAAATCTTTAAATAATCATGTCTGCTTCCTTTTATTTGTCTTTTGTTGTAATTGTGCCACTTTCCTCATTACATTTGTCTCTGTTTTTCTAATTTGGCTCGATCTTTTTATTGCTTGGTGTTTGACTTTCTGATTGTTTTGGTACTACATAAATATGTTATACATTGTCTTAAATTAAGCCTGTCTGTCTCTGCCATAGCTACCAGAGAGTTGACCTCAGCCTAATTTACTGAATTTAAGGGTTCACCCTGCCAAGAGTTGTGAATATTCCTTGAGGTGGCCCGTCGCCCACAAAAGTAATTATCCAATTTCTTACACCAATGACCACACAACTTGGTCAAGCAGATTTCGATCTCAGATTTTCTAGTGCCACACTATGCAAATCAGCGACCTCTGTCTGAGATTACAGGTTAATACTTAGTCCTTAATTCTTTGAGAAGGAGATTTGAGCTGGGAGAAACTCGGCAGAATTCACATTTTATTCATGCCATTATCACATAACACGAATTTTGCCCATGGACCTAAGAGCACTTCATAACAGACCTAGACAATATTTTCTGCACGGTCAGATTTGCCTGGATGCTGAGCCGAGGCCTGAACCTGCTTCTCCATTGCGGCTTTAAGTGGTCCAGGAACCTCAGGGTCTCAGTAATTTAAAACAGACGTTAAAAAAGGTCCCTATAGGGCCCTATATTCCTGTTCTTAATTTTACTGGCAAATAACACTGATTGTTTTCTGAACAATGAATGTAAAATACGTTAAGGGTTTCCATGTGAGTGATTTAGTTCATGCTTATATTTAACATGTTTGACTTACACTTGCATCAAAATCCCGCAGGGTGTGGCACAGTATATGCCACAAAAAAGCAGTTCATGTGTTTATGGCCATGCCCTTAATTACATAGGCCACGCCCCTTTAGAGACCCTCTACTCTTTGCATCCCACTTAAAGCCCTGTTCACCATGTTTTATGGGCGGCAGCTGTAGCCACTAGGCCAGATCGCTTCACGACTCCAGAGGGCCCCGAGTCGAGCCAGAGACGGGAATTTGGCTCCATCTGGCTCAGCCTCTCCCACTTCTAGTCAAAACCATGCATTACATAAATTATTTGAAGCCATGCATCCCGGTAGAGGCAAAGAATGTCACGACTTCCCAGCTGTACAATTGTTTTCGTTTTTTTTAATAGCACAGGGATTGTTAGGGATGGGGACAGCAAGCTGTTCGTACACGAATCCCTCCCTCCGAGGCTTCCTTCCATGCACTGAAGCCCAAAGCCAAGAAGGATATCGTTTCCTTAACCTCTCCTTCAGAGCGGACTTCTGTCTCGTGCAGGTATGACATCTTTAGCACGCGGACACGACATCCCTCGTTCTGGCTGCATGCACGCGCTATTACCGGAGAGTCAGGGGATGCGCCGTAGCATGAACCCCTGGCATTCCATCGAGTGGAAAAATTAAGTCAGACTGGTAGAAGATTGAGAATAATAGAAGGATTGCAGAGGTGCTGGGAACATGGGATGTGTAACTAACTGGAGGGCATAACATGAAGCAGGCGTGTTGTGTATGTCGAAGATATTTCCCATAAAATGCAAAGACTTTAACGGTGAAAATCGAATACAGGAAACATAAAAAGGTGAAAATGCGTTTCCTCGATGTGAGGGATTGTAAATGGTGTGTCTGTTTAATCTCACCGACGAAAACCCACTGTTAAAGCGCGGGTTGTCTGGAAGAATGTGCCCGGGGACTGCCAGGCCAGTTCCTGCACGCTGTCAGTCTATTTGCATTCCAATCAAGCACTGGAACGAGTCGAGTTCAGACCAGGCTGCATTTTAACCTGTCTCCTGCTTCTGATGTTGTTAGTGGAGAAAAGGTGGAGGAAACAGGCGATGTCGACAGACAGGCTTCTGGCAACCAAACAGTGCTTAATTTGTAAACATTTGAGTGCCAGGGCTCTGTCTGGAGGCCACTGCAGCTCGCATGAACCATTGCAAGCGCCGCCAATGGCAACACCAACACAACTACTAATCGTCGCATTTGCCATTTTGTAATGTAGTATTGAATGAATAAACAACTGTTGGTGTGCTCATCTCTAAATTGGGCAAACAGCACCACCATGTGGCAGACTGTCATAACTGCAAGTGTTGACAATTAAGTACTGGTTCCGAGCACAGGAAACCACCAGCTCATATTATGCACAGCACTCACCACAGCAAAAGTACACTGTGGTTGAAGCCAAGACACTAGAGTTTATTTTACTGCAAAACAGATGCACTACCATCATAGTTATGCAGTTGTAATCTCCTAAAAGCAGCACTGGTAACGTTTTCCATAGGTACCTGCTAATGGTGCTGTTTAATGCGGAGGTAGCCAAACAACGAGGCTGCCTACGCTTGATTTCACCCTAGGCACATTTTCACACTACCTGCCAGAACTGACTCAGGACGCACAGGCAAGCAGGGATTACTGGGTCCCTAGTGTGCCGATCGAGGCCTTTCACCTCTAGTGTCAGATGGCTGGCCTACTAAGAATGCTGGAAAGAGAACACCAAATACACACCTTCAGCACTTGGCTCTCAGGATAGCGATGCCAGCAGTGGTGCTGTGGGGTAAGAGGATCAGAACTCGATAATCTTACAGAGCAACTCTTAATAATTAGATTGTCCCGCCAGTACTCTAACTTGATTGAGAAAAAGAACTTTGTTTTACACAAACAAATTGTAACAGTTGGGATTACTAACAACTACTGGAAATACTAGAAGCTGCAGGATTTAAATAAGACTTCACTAATGATTCTGTCCAGGTCTGAGATCATGTTATCTATTCTTAAAGTCTCATGTGACAAATATTGCATCCAAATGTTTTTATGGCAGTTCGGGATGTGCTTCAAGTGTGCCCCAACCCTCTCTCATTCCCTGCATGAGGTTACTCTGTGATTGTTGCAGTGATGGCTCAGTTCACACAGGGCAACCGCTGATCGCAGCTGCCCAGTCTCAGCTTCCTTGTGGGCACCTCCTCCTCTCAGGCACATCTGCCACGGCCAGGGAGCGGCTGTTGTCATTCAAGCCACAGGACCAAGCAGATTCCACCACCCAGACAAGATGGGAGCCCATCATTGGAGTCTTCGCACAGGTGAGGCAGGAGTCTGATGGGGGACTACAGATGTCCCCAGGCGTCCAGGCTTCAGGATCCCGCGTCATGGCAGTGGTGAGAGGGCAAAGGTCACAGGGGCACACGTCCAAGTGCCAAGCACAGTTTTTAGCAAAGAGCAGGAACCAATGGTCACGGCTGAGCCAAGTGAGTGAGTCACACTGTGAGGGGCTATTAAAGAACCTTGAGGGTGTGGAGAGGGCCCCAGAGCAGCAGGGCTCCATGTTGTAGATGTTGTGCAGCTGCATTCTACACGGGCAACCTCACCAAACTCTCCCAGGCCCAGGAGGAGGGCTGCAATGCTCTCGAGGCCCAGTTGGGGCCAGTCGTGGACAGGCACTAGGTGAGCAGGGGTGCAGGACTCACCACAGGTATTGCCATTGCTGATATTCCTTTGGAACTGCAGTGTAGATGTCACTCATACTAGTTGATCAGTCCTTTCTCGAGCCAACTCATTCTTGCCTCCCCTTTGAGCAGTTCCCTTTTTTTGAAGAAACACCCCGAGTGCTTCTCAGCAGCAAGCTAGGTTCCTCATCCGTGGTAGGTTCTCAGCACTCCAGCAGAACTCCTTGAGGTCACAGGTGGTGTTCCCTGACCTGACTGGGAAGCTGGCTGTAAGAGACACCAGTTCTAGATCACAGACCTTTTTTCAGCACACTGTGGGATATTACCTGGACATCAGTCTGTGAGAAGGTCTAGAACACTGACTTGGAGTTTCAGTCCTCTTAACCATAGTTGCCGGGAGAGTTTGTGGATTCTCCAAACACAGCTCTCGCACTTGTTCAAGGCGGTCCTGCCGGTGCCTGTCACTATCGAGATAGGCCAGCCACAGTCTTTGTCTTTGAGAGTCAGCATGAAGAAGGGGTGGGGATAGGAGCCTCCAGATCAGTGGAAGCCAAAATAAGGGCCCACAGAGAGAGAGAAGCCTTTGCATTCTACACCTATCCACCGGTTATTGGTAAGATCACTGAAGGAACCCAAGGAAAGGACATGGCTAAAGGCTAAGTCTACATTTCTAAATCAACCGCTGTCTCCTGTCCTCCCACATAGTTGAGCCTGGCTACTCATAAAGGCTTCAATAATTATTTGAAGGAGCCCTGCCATATGCATTGATCGTCCAGCAGATTCGCTTCACTCTACATTTTGTACACCATCTTCACAATGTAAATCCAAAATGGAGTCTACTGTGCTCACAGTCAACCACAACACTCATATTCCTAATTCAATTGCAGAGGACTGGGAGGCAAATTGAAGGGGAGTGGCCAGTAGGCAACTCTCCCTCCACAGGCCACAAGTAAAAACACTTGTCCTGTTAAAGAAACACATCACTGCCACCACAATGAAGCCTGGCTAGCTGACATTAATGATCCTCATTGGAAGGAGGGGACATTGTTCCCTCCAAACCACAGAACCTTGCTTTGGGTCGCAAATTATGAACCAGCTGGTCCACTACATACATGCATGATGATCATGTGTATTGAGCCCAAATATAGGTCAAAAAGTATCATAGAAGCGCTCTATGTGTAACTCAAGGCAGGAATGCATACTTGTAAAACCATGTAGTGGAACAATTTCCTTCCCAATATCACCCTACAAACGATGTATTTTATCTCACTCTTGCAAGTTATTGTTTGTCCATGCTTTCTCCTTTTGCCACTGTTTTCTTATCTTTATCTCTTGGTTCTTCCTTTTCTCTGTTATGCCATTTTTCAGGGTAAAAGTTTGATGATGTACAGTAAGGTGCTGTTCCCGAAAAAGAGTACTGTTACCCACCACCCGAAACCACATGCACAGATTAAGGACTGCATCACCTGCAGGCAGCATGGGATAGTGGACGCTAGACTATTTCTGCTTGTAGAGATCTGACTCCCTAAAATTACAATTAGTGTCCCAAAAGTAGATGAAATTCACCATGTATACTGCAGCCCCTTACTCAGACCAGCTTTCCATAGATGTCACCAGCGCAAACCATCTTCTAACACTTGTTGCAAGTTGGAACTGAAAGAAAAAAGAGGCCCATTCACAACAATTTGTACAAATTTTTTGTGCTCTTATGTGAGCAAAAATGCCACATATGGCCGAAAGGCTTATATACCAGTTAACAGATGCAGAGGGCATTATCTGGTAGAAATGCAGTCCTTCCACCATGGCAGGGATTTGTCCGCACAGTGCTCAAGGTGAAACCAAATTTGTCAATCCCCTCTCACCTCTGCTTGTCATGCTGGCCGTACAACGTCCTTACTACCCTTATCTTCAGTGCAGAGCTGCTGCATCCACATTGGGCTCCCAGTCATAGTACTCTGAGGTAGCTGTAAAACAATCTCTTCACACCACTGGCTTTTCCTAGGTGTTTCTGACTGTCTGGACAGGTGTAACTATACTGTGCAGGACCTAGTATCAGGAGGAAGATGATGAACAATCTCATCAAGGAGGTGAGGGTAAATTTGACAACCATGCGATGTCTAAGTAAACAGGTCAGAAAATAGACTGGCAAGACAGATGCATAAAGACACTGATTACACATTATGAGATCGTGCTGGGCCAGTGATAAATAATACCACCATTGATATAGTTACTGTTAGAACTGGGATTTCTAGTTGGCTAAGGCTTGCGCCAAAGCCAGGCAGAAACCACCACTCTAGTCAGGGCAAGGGAGTTACACACCAAAGATAACCCCTGCTCACCCCTTGGTAGCTTGGCATGAGCAGTCAGGCCTATCCCTGAGGCAATGTGTGAATCGTTTGCGCAACACACACACACAGCAGCAACACACTAGGCACACTACCCCTGCTCACCCCTTGGTAGCTTGGCATGAGCAGTCAGGCTTATCCCTGAGGCAATGTGTGAATCGTTTGCGCAACACACACACACAGCAGCAACACACTAGGCACACCACAAAAAGGAACTCCACACAAGGTTATATATAAAAATAGCCTTTGTATTACCATAAACACATTAGATCATAATCACGCAATTACACTGTGCCAACTTGCACTGGGCAGTATTTTCAGGGGATTATTTACACCATGACAGGGCCAGGTGGGCCACTGTCAGAATCAGCACTTAGTAGAAATAGCACTTCTAGAACATAGGATAATTGTAGCACAAAATAACAATTGTAGAACACAACCAGTAACCACTGGTAAAAGGTAGGTACACACAACGCAATACTAATCACCTTAGGCATAGATCACGCAGGGAAACAAACTCACTAGCATAAACTATACTAGGCAAAACAACCTCCTATGCATAAAACCACAGTTAGAGGTATCACAGGACAAGCATAAAGGCATGGCACATTACGCAAAATTCACATTAGGCAATTATCATCACAAACATAGTAAGTAATCACAATGCGCAGAAATCACATTAGATACTGGTCCCAGGCCCCTGGCCTTCCATGGGGCTCAAATGCCCTTTGCCCAAAAGTCAGGGCTGCCAGCTGCAAATGCAGCAGTGCACAGGGTACCACCTAAACATTGCAGCTGCCCACTAAGTGCTGGGCAGCTGGGGGAACTGAGCCTGGCACCAGCGTGCCTCCTGGCTCTCCTCTGGGGCTCCTAAAGAAACAACAGTGCCCTCAAAACAATGTGGTATCCTCGCAGGCTCTACAAATAAACAACTGTGCCCCAACGTTGTAGCCACGGGCGCTCTAAAATAAAATATGCCCCCCAAGATGTGGAGCGCGCTGGTGCTTCAAATAACTAGGCACCTGGTGGGGCCACACGGGGCTTGTATTTAGCTTTGCCCTCAATAAAGTGCATGGGTTCCTAAAACAACGGAGGCCCCTTCAATAGCACTTCTAGAAACAAATGCCAACGTTGGAGCGGCCCTCTGGCAGGGGAGCCGCGCAAGGAAGAAGCTCCGGCACCAACTGTGCCCTGTAAGCCACAATGGCGATCCCCGTCATTGGAGCGTCCCGCTCCCTTTGCGGACCGCTCAGGCACGGTGCCTTTACTGGCACCAAAGAACTGATAGTGCCAAGAAATGCCCCCAAGCCTCATGGGGACTGTGTGATCCGCACCCACTCACCGGGACTCTTCTTCGATCTCGGGGCGGCTGTAGGTGAAGCTCTCTCTCCACTCGGCTCTCTCCCGGCCGGCATCTCGCTCCTGGGGGCGGGCCCCCTCTGCCTCAGGCCTTGTCAGCAGCGGCACTCGCGGGGCTCTCTGCCCTTATGGGAGCCCTGTGCCGCAATTAAGCCTCGCGCCAGGTTGGGGGACTCCCGGTTGCAGGCTCCACATGCGGGGTTACTCTTCTTCACCCGGGCCCTCCTCTGGGACCGGGACTTAAATGGGGAGTCGGCAAGACTCCGAGCAGCGTCTTGCGGAGGCTGGGTGGGCTCCCGTCCTCCTCCCAGCCTGTAGTCACTCAGCGGCAGGCGGGGCTCTCCCTGAGCCTGGGAGCCCTGCTGGATTGACCGCTCGCTTCCGGCGGGCTGTCCTTTACTTCCGGGGTCGCCGTGGGCAGAGCGGCGGCCCTCAGTGTAGATGTCCTGGCGGCTGCAGGCTGCAATACGGGGTAGGCTCCCGTTCTCCTCCGCTCCAAATCCATGGCGGGGTGGGCACCCGCTAGGGATATAAAATCAGCAAAAAGTCCCTGGCTGGATGGGCACCCGCTTGGGATATCCACATGGCAAAAACGGGATAGGCACCCGGGATAAATTATAAACAGCACACAAAGACGCAGGGTGGGCACCTGCGCATCAAAAATAATTACTCCGTGGCCAGAATGCAGGGTGGGCACCTGCTCCTTCGGAGTGCAGGCAAGGCGGGGGAATCCCTACATGGTGAAAGCATAAAGCACTCCTCAGAAGATAAAAATAAAACGCTCCCCAGGCGCTAGAGGAAACAAAATCCAGTAAAAAGCTGTTTAGGAATGCAGGGGGGGCAAAGGCTGATCCCAGGGGCCAGCTCACAGGGCCCTCCAGCAGGGAGGCAATCCCCAGTGGCGGTCCTCCTGAAGCCCAGCAGCAGCAGCAGGCCCTCCTCAGGTTAGGTCACAGAGAGAACATTTTCCATGGGGTCACATCCCCTTTTTATACACAGAGCTCCTTTGTCTAAGGCTTTAGGGCAGGGGAAGAACCAGACACAACTGGTTCTGGAGGATGTATGACGGTACAACGCGTACCGTTTCAACGCGTGCCTTTACAACGCGTCTTTAACAACGCAAGTCGTTACAACGACTTGCGTTGTTGGGCGCGGATAGTGAATAGTATAATTTACTATTCTAACACCAGTCCCCGTGGATAGTAGGGAAGGTGTTGGAATAGTAAATATACTATTCTTTATCCTTTAGCGCCCTCCAGCGCAAGTCGTGGTTATGACTTGCGTTGTAAAGGACGCGTCGTAAAAGCACTGCGGGGTAACATCCGCGTTGAAAAGGATGTTCCCCGGTTCGGGAGCACTTTATTGTGCTCAGCCCCTCTCCCCATTCACAGGACAGGCTAGGGACATCAGACTCACTACAGGGGGCGGAGCCAGCATTGTGGAGGGAATGCCCAGCCCTATTCAGGTCCCATGTATACTCCTCCCTCCCATCAACATGCAGATCTCTCCATTCACCACCAGGGCAGACCCATCCTGACTCCTGGAGCCAGGCACACCAGCCAGCTCCAGCCAATCACAGGCCAGACAGTCAATTCACATTTACTACACAGACATGCCAACTTCTAGAAGTGGCACTTCTACACTAGACACATTAAATCTGCGCACACCATTGCGCAGCATTTAATCTCACGAGTTCGCATATACCAAACTCGCCCCTGCACTCCCCTCACATCAGGAACTACCATGGACACACATATTCCCCATGCATTCCTATGGGAGGGCAGGCCAATCTCACCACACGCACTCAGACTGCGCACGTACTTTACACTGGGACACAGTGTTAAAGCGCGCAGAAGCCAAAAACAACTAACACCACGTCACTTTTAAAAGCAAAAAGTTTAGGGGTGAACCTGTCAAAAGGGCCAAGTCCAACACAACCCCCTTCCAGCCAAAACACAGGGTAGACCAATCACCACTGTGATGGGCTTCCCTGCTTTGGGCGATAGAACACAGACGCGGGCCCACAACTGCAGGGACACCCTCCTGTTCTACGCCACGGTGAACCCATATGATTCCTTCTAAAAAAACTATCCAGAGCAACTGGGCAACCCCACTGGTACTCCCAAGCTGTCCGCGGCGGGACCAGGCCCAGGGCCACCCAGGTGCCACTGGTCCTTGCCCATTCACAGAGTGGGGGGTAGTAACCCCTGGCACATAGTAGCCATTCTCCACTCTTCCTCTCCTCAGGACAGTTCTAGACTGCCACTGATCATTCAGCCTAGGGTCTGCACCCTCAGGCAGACCATAAGTTACGGGTGAGGTTCTCCTCCCCCTACCTCTCCTTCTAGGGTTCCACCCTCTCCTCCTTTGAGAGGTACCCATAGAACACCACTCTCCCAACCTAGGGTTTAACCCCTCAGGTTGCACTGGGGTCAGAGGCGAGGACTCCCACCCTCTGCACCCCCTTCCAGAGTTCTGCACCCTCCCAACTGGAGTGGTACCCCTGGAAGATGAACCGGTCAGGACACTGGTTATAGACGTCCTTCCCTCCAGGTCAGGCAGATCCTGAACCTGGCCTCCCAACCTTGGGTCTAAAACCTTTGCCGGAATACTTGCCTGGCACTCCAGGACTCCTGGGGACTCACACACCATCCCCCTGAGGCTAACACATGACTCATATGTTGTGTGACCGTCAGTCTGGCACAGATCTCCCATCCCCTGTCCACCTGACAGTGCATGAAGATCCCCAGAACAGAAGTGGTGTCACCATGGTCACTCCAAGGGAACTTAGCCCAACTGGCTAGTCCCTGACCCACTGGTTCTTCCACTGGGGAACACATCCCTCATTCACTCCTCACTTCGGACTTCTGTGCCCTCCCAACTGGAGTGGCACTGCCTGACACTAGAACCACGTGAGCACTATTTACAGATGCTCCAGGTTCTCTAGACACTAGGAGATCCTCCTCAAATGGACTAACAGGACAGCCTAGGTCCCCAACCTGATGTTCCCTAAAGAAACCATCCAGGTTCTGAGACTGGGTTTCGGACACCCGGGAACTCTCAGTCCCACACTCACTCCTACTCCACTGAGACAAGACGTGAGCCCCTACACCCCTCTTGCTACACTGGGACCTAGCTGGGCTACTCTGAACCTCTTCCACCACTCTGGGCTGGACGATACCTGAACCACTACTTTTGGGATCACTCACCAATGACTCTTCAGAACCTTTGGCACTTTCCCAGCGGTCTGCTTCCTCCGCAAGCTTCCATGGACTAGCAAACCCACACTCCAACAGATGTTTTCGCAACTGAGCAGCTGCTGTTTGATAACCAGATTGAACAGTCCTTTCAAATCCAACTGTGCAGCTGCTCTTTGATAACCAGATTGAACAGTCCTTTCAAATCCTCTACCGCAGTAACTGTCACCCAATCAGCCAGTGCTTTATGACAATCATCCGCAAAATCCCCCCAATCCTGGTAAGACAGCTTCTTACTGTCCCTGAACTTCAACCTGTACTTTTCCTCTCGGGAACAAGGTACCATTCTTTGGGAACTGGCAATGGGACTTCCTGCACTGGACTCCATATTGCTTCCACCACTGGACTCAACCCTCCCTGGGGAATCCAGAAAACTATAACTGCGCTCAGGGGATAATCTACCCTCCAGAGCTAATTTCTCCCTGGCAAAGGCACTCTCAGCCTCCCCCATCCTCTCCTGCACACCCAGCTACGCAATCTCCTTGGCATGCTCTAACCTGAGCTTCTTCAAAGCCAGCTGGTGCTCCCTTTCTTCCCTCCTATCTACCCACTCCTCTGGGGACAGGGAAAGGGATAGGGTGCTGCACCTGACACTGGACCCAGCAAGGGAGTCCCTATCTATGGGGTTTTCACTATCTACTGGCGTCCATGTACTGTCATTTTCTTCCTCCTCTTCAGACTCTTCATGGCTCCCCTCAGACCCACCACCCTCATGGTGTGAGACCCAGGCCCTCTCCTCCTCACTGCGCTCACGTTCCCAGTCATCCTTCTGCCATTGGATTAGGTTGTCCCTAAGTTTGGACGGGGTGTCTGACACAGTCACTGTTATGTCTCTCTCTTCACAGAACTCTACCAACTCATCCACACTGTATCTAAACAGACCACAGAAATTAAAAGCAGACTCCATCTTGGCAGGACGCTCCGGGACACGTGCAACACAGGGACCTAACTGTCTGAGCTAAAGCAAGAGTACACAATCTAAAAATGACACTCTTAGGAGAAACAATAAAATAAAACTCAAACACAATAATCCCCAAACACCTGATTATCTAAATGCAGAGTTTGTAGTGCAACCAGTTGTCGCTGTGGTACTGCGCAAACACAAGTCCTATCCTCACCACTGTCACCAATGTTAGAACTGGGATTTCTGGTTGGCTAAGGCTTGCGCCAAAGCCAGGCAGAAACCACCACTCTAGTCAGGGCCAGGGAGTTACACGCCAAAGATAACCCCTGCTCACCCCCTTGGTAGCTTGGCACAAGCAGTCAGGCTTATCCCGGAGGCAATGTGTAAAGCGTTTGCGCAACACACACACACAGCAGAAGCAACACACTAGGCACACCACAAAAAGGAACTCCACACAAGGTTATATATAAAAATAGCCTTTGTATTACCATAAACACATTAGATCATAATCACGCAATTACACTGTGCAAACTGGTACTGGGCAGTATTTACAGGGGATTATTTATACCAGGACAGGGCCCGTGGGCCACTGTTAGAATCAGCACTTAGTAGAAATAGCACTTCTAGAACATAGGATAATTGTAGCACAAAATAACAATTGTAGAACACAACCAGTAACCACTGGTAAAAGGTAGGTACACACTACGGAATACTAATCACCTTAGGCATAGATCACGCAGGGAAACAAACTCACTAGCATAAACTATACTAGGCAAAACAACCTCCTACGCATAAAACCACAGTTAGAGGTATCACAAGACAAGCATAAAGGCATGGCACATTACGCAAAAATCACATTAGGCAATTATCATCACAAACATAGTAAGTAATCACAGTGCGCAGAAATCACATTAGATTCTGGCCCCAGGCCACTGGCCTTCCATGGGGCTCAAACGCACTTTGTCCAAAAGTCAGGGCTGCCAGCTGCAAATGCAGCAATGCGCAGGGCACCACCTAAACGTTGCAGCTGCCCACTAAGTGCTGGGCAGTTGAGGAAACTGAGCCTGCCACCAGCGTGCCTCCTGGCTCTCCTCTGGGGCTCCTAAAGAAACAACAGTGCCCCCAAAACAACGTGGGACCTCACAGGCTCTACGGATAAACAACTGTGCCCCAACATTGGAGCCACGGGCGCTCTAAAATAAAATATGACCGTCAAGATGTGGAGCGCGCTGGCACTTTAAATAACAAGGCACATGTTGGGGCCACACGGAGCTTGTAATTAGCTTTGCCCCCAATGAAGCGCATGGGCTCCTAAAACAACGGAAGCCCCTTCAATAGCATTTCTAGAAACAAATGCCAACGTTGGAACGGCCCTCTGGCGGGCGGGGCCGCTCAAGGAGGAAGCTCCGGCACCAACTGTGCCCTGTAAACCACAATGGTGACCCCCGTCGTTGGAGCGGCCCGCTCCCTCTGTGGACCGCTCAGGCACGGTGCCCTTTCTGGCACCAATGAACTGATAGCGCCAGGAAATGGCCCCAAGCCCCACGGGGACTCCGTGATCCGCCCCCACTCACCGGGACTCTTCTTCTATCTCGCGGCGGCTGTAGGGGAAGCTCTCTCCCCCCTCAGCTCTCTCCCGGCCGGCGTCTCGCTCCTGGGGGCGGGCCTCCTCCGCCTCACTCCTTGTCAGCAGTGTCACTCGTGGGGCTCTCTGCCCTTATGGGAGCCCCGCACCGCAATTAAGCCTCGCGCCGGGTCGGGGGACTCCCGGTTGCAGGCTCCACATGCGGGGTGACTCTTCTTTACCCGGTCCCTCCTCTGGGACTGGGACTTAAATGGGGAGTCGGCAAGACTCTGAGCAGGGTCTTGCAGAGGCGGGGTGGGCTCCCGTCCTCTTCTCAGCCAGTAGTCCCTCAGCGGCAGGTGGGGCTCTCCCTGAGCCTGAGAGCCCTGCTGGATCATCCGCTCGCTTCCGGCGAGCTGTCCTTTACTTCCGGGGTCGCCGTGGGCAGAGCAGCGGCCCTCAGTGTGGATGTCCTGGCGGCTGCAGGCTTAAATACGGGGTAGGCTCCCGTTCTCCTTCGCTCCAGATCCCTGGCGGGGTGGGCACCCGCTAGGGATATAAAATCAGCACAAAGTCCCTGGCGGGGTGGGCACCCGCTAGGGATATCCACATGGCAAAAAAAATGGGGAAGGCACCCGGGATAAATGATAAACAGCACACAAAGACGCAGGGTGAGCACCTGCGCATCGAAATAATTATTCCACGGCCAGAATGCAGGGTGGGCACCTGCTCCTTCGGAGTGCAGGCAAGGCGGGGGAATCCCTACACGGTGAAAGCATAAAGCACTCCTCAGAAGATACAAATAAAACACTCCCCAAGCGCTAGAGGAAACAAAATCCAGTAAAAAACTGTTTAGGAATGCAGGGGGGGCAAAGGCTGGGCCCAGGGGCCAGCTCACAGGGCCCTCCAGCAGGGAGGCAGTCCCCAGTGGCGGTCCTCCTGGCGCCCAGCAGCAGCAGGCCCCCCTCAAGTTAGGTCACAGAGAGAACATTTTCCATGGGGTCACAGCCCCTTTTTATACACATAGCTCCTTTGTCTAAGGATGTAGGGCAGGGGGAGAACCAGACGCAACTGGTTCTGGAGCACTTTGTTGTGCTCAGCCCCTCTCCCAATTCACAGGACAGGCTAGGGACATCAGACGCACCACAGGGGGCGGAGCCAGCATTGTGGAGGGAAGGCCCAGTCCTATTCAGGTCCCAGGTGTACTCCTCCCTCCCATCAACATGCAGATCTCTCCATTCACCACTGGGGCAGACCCACCCTGACTCCTGGAGCCAGGCACACCAGCTGGCTCCAGCCAATCACAAGCCAGACAGTCAATTCATATTTACTACACAGACATGCCAACTTCTAGAAGTGGCACTTCTACACTAGACACATTAAATCTGCGCACACCATCTCGCAGCATTTAATCTCACGAGTTCGCACATACCAAACTCACCCCTGCACTCCCCACACATCAGGAACTACCATGGACACACACATTCCCCATAGATTCCTATGGGAGGGCAGGCCAATCTCACCACATGCACTCAGACTGCGTACGCACTTTACACTGGGACACAGTGTTAAAGTCCGCAGAAGCCAAAAACAACTAACACCAGGTAACTTTTAAAAGCAAAAAGGTTAGGGGTGAACCTGCCAAAAGGGCCAAGTCCAACAGTTACTTTATGCCGAGTCCAACAAACTAGTTATTTTTTGTAACAGCAAATTTTAGTTGTTAATTAAGGTAGCTGTTCGGATGCCTTTCTATAATTGCCAATCACCCCTTTAGCAGTGAAAATCCCTACAATCAGGGGTATATTTACGAGAACTGACATATCTGCATCAATGCATAAGATTTCTTGCACCTGCCGCAAATGCCCTAATGACGCCATGGATGCGCTGTATTTATATTACAGTGCTCCATGGCATAAGGATTCACAGATGCATCAGAAATTCTGACGTATCTTTTGGCACTAAAGGGACGCATTGCTGGAGTTGGTCATAAAACTGGTGCAGCTCCAGCAACGCGTCGGAACTGATCCAGCATAAATCATAATACACAACACATTTATACACAGAAAACACAAAAGGGTGAAAGTATATGTTGTACGTTAAATGCAGTGTTATATGAAACTGTATAATATTACTGTGTTGTAGCATGCTATAAAACGTGAGATGAAGAAAACACATTTATAAGACAACATAAATACATATAAACAAGTTGCACCAATGAACTTCTAATGCATATGTCGCTTATTGACATATGTTAATCAAAGGTTTGATGCTACGTGAAGTGGCCTAGTCAAATTGTTTGCTTTTTGCTGAGAATGCACCCGTTAGAAAAGTTGGTGCAAATTTGTGTAGCAATGCAGTACGGGCTTGGGATTTTGCAAAGTGGTTCTAGACATTTTATAATATATGAAATACTGGAAACAATTGTAGTAAAATGAAATTTGAAAAATCTGCATTTATATGAATATCATAAAAGTTTGTGGTAGTAGGGTATTTCTAATGTTAGCCATTTCTATGTAATATTAGGGAACGTGATTTATAAATGTAAACATTCTTCATTTGAAGTGAGTTAATTTCATTATATTTGTAGATTAAAATCAAAACTCATTTCATTTAAATGTGCAATGCTAACTTAAATGCCTTTGTGAAATGCGTTTTCTCTAGTGCTGATCTTTCACCTGATTTAAAACAATGGATCATTCTTTGCAAGTAAAATGTTGCTTGCCTTGTCCTGGACATGACTACACCCTGACGTTCTTGTATGCTGTTTCGATGTTCACAGTGAAATATTTGTGTGGGAATAGAATTTCAGCTATGGCTATAAGTCACAACTTTGTATTTCTTTTCCAATAATGTTAGGCTTGTGTGAACTCACAAGACATTTATTTCTCATGGCTAGCATGAGAAACCAGCTTGATGTTTCAATCATCTTAGGTGACATGATGTGAACAGGGACATGTGTTAGTTTTTCGATGGTGGTGTGATGCCACTGGACTTATCTAAAATTCTATAAAAGGAGAAACCCAAAGGAGGGGTAACAATCACCATTCTGCTTTTTCCTACTCGGGATCTGGATGCTATGCTGATTGATTTTTTACTTTAGACCATTTGTTGCTGCTACAATTGGTAGCTGATGGACTGAAACCTTCTTTGCTGAACAATTTTTCAAATTTCCATTACATTTTTAGCTCTCAGCAAATGGACTTAAAGTCTAAACTTTCCCCTTTGTTCCATATGACCTGAGCTGTTAGAACTTAAACCATCCTTCTCCCTTAAAGGATAGTGGGACGTTGTAACTCTGAATTTTATAACTACTTGATAAGATTTGCCTTTGAGTTGTGTTGCAGAGTGAAGCAGTGCATACATTTCAATTGTATGCTCTGCATCTATCCATATGCCTGGTTTGAGAAGTGTGGTAAATAAATAATTAATTACCGATACTATTTTTCTATACATTAACTATAACAGATAGCTCAATAAATAAGAGGCAGGATCCGTGATATCTGAGTCAGAATGGCTTTAATCGGATGGCTCGAGCCTAAAGACCATGATGTGGCATGCAATGGAATGGAATGGCAGCTGCAACGTCTCATTAACATTACATAGTATATATAGTAAAACAGTACAATTGTATTGCATACAGTAGGCGTAACAAGTGACAAACGTAAGATAAGAACATATGGGCGTACAAAGAAGGCGTGCACAGGGCGTGCACGGAGACATGTGATGTAAACGTCACAGAAGGGTCATAAATGGGTGGGTACATGGAGGGGGCTACCTGGGCAGCTGGAACCTTTAACCTACTGGTGCGCGCAAATGGGCTATGACGTGTAACTGGGGAGAGCTGGGGGCTCTGACTTCTGGCACTAGAAGAGGAGACTAAAGTCTGGGATGTCAGGACGACATGTACCTATAGCATATCTGATATCTTGTGTTTAGAGAACATGTTGATAGAATCTAAAAGTCATCAGGGCAAAGGCTACTTGACACTAAGGCTGGTGCATGCATATATTCTACATGTATTGCGTGTGCTATGAATCTTCTACGGATACTAATTCAGTAATTCTCTTGCATGGAGACAGAAAAGACTAGACTATAGCTGAAGATGTTTATGCGGTTCGTTAGCTTAGGAATGTGAAGCCGGGGAGCTGAACTGATAACTAGAGGCATAACATATTCTTGGCAGACAGGCAGGCAGGCCAGGCCGGGCACCGCGCTGCTTGGCAGAAAGTAAGTGAAGGGTCAGGGATGCGGGAGGGGCTGCATCGCTCCTCGGAGTGATTCAGAAGACTTGAAGCTTGAATCTGGTGTCCGGGCCCTATGAGGCCTAGAAACGGGGACAACTTAATGAATTAACGTGCACAATGTAAAACGTTGGCAACATAGGCCTAATACTTGTTGCTTTCAGGGAGACTGGGTAACTGGCATACTAACGTTGGACACAACTATAATTGCGTCTTTAATCTGGAGAGGGGGAACATATGCATGTAGATCATGCACAAATAACATATAATGGGGAACACGTAGGGACACATGACAGGCAAAATTCAATTTTCCTCATTCCCTCCTTGTTCCCTACGTTTCCTTCAGGAAACATCAATATTCATGATACCATCTATCTGTTCATATAGCATCATTTGCTCGTCTCGAATCTTCTTGGAACGGGACTTAGGACTTGGAATACAAGAGGTAGCGCACAAGCCGCAAATCGCAGGGCCACATTGTAAACATAGACAACAACTGAATATGATCATTACTACTATTCCTAGGAATGACAATACTTTCCATCCCCGGGCAGATATTATACTCCAGAGCCAACCGGACCATGTCCAGGTGCCTGGATTCTGGTGCAGCTGATGAGCTATTTTATGAAGTCTGGTTATAGCTGAATAAACAGACGGTGCGTTATTAGGAATGAAAATGCAACAACTAGATCCGATGACTCTACAAGCTCCGCCCCTATCGGCCAATATGACGTCAAGAACAAGGTGGTTCTGAAGAACGACAAATCTCATAGCAGATTGCTCTTCAGTTAAGTTACCTAGAGCGGAAGTAGTCTCATTCACTACTGCTTCAAGGGTTCTGGTTAGCCTACGTATTAACTTACTATTCTGGACAGGACCTATGAAGAAAAAGAAACCTTTATTGAAGTCTGTATACTGTTCTAATGCAGTTTCAGTTTGATTGACAATTGGGGACTCGATCTCCCTTCTATGTCTGACGTGTACTAGATATGTATTTCTGTGATAATCGGATGGGGCTAGAAAAACTGGTGGCAGTAGGAAGGCAATGTAACATGTTCCATCCCAATCTAGGGGCAGACGTACATATGCGGTCTGACCACATACAAAATACGAATGACGTGAGGCTTTGAAATTAGATTTCCCACTGTCACTGTACTTGACCACAGTAGTACAATCACTATGTCCTAGATGTACTGAACCATTCTTTCGGACACATAATTCGCCTTTCACTGGTAGAACTGTAATAGCAGGCAAATCTGGAGTAGTCTCGGACTGAACATTCAAAACCATGAAGTTGGAGGAAAAATTACCTAGATCATATACTTCATTTTCTAGATCTAACCCTGTCCTATGGGAAAGACCTTCCTTGTCTGGGAAACATGTTCTATTCAGAAGGGACTTATCGTCTGAGGATGACGTTAACGTAAACCATGCTCCACACGAACCATTGTGTGAAAACGGATAGGGAAAGAGTGGCAGAACTCCCTTCGGTGTCTGGAAAGGGGGGAGTCGACCACACACCCAACAATTAGTGGCATTGCTAGTCTGGTGTGAATAGTGTAGCATTCGGATAAAAGTATTGTTGCGCATGGCAAGTCGATAGGATAACTCGTGAGGAGGTAGTTCACTAAAAGTGTGCTCTACTGTATTATTAGAAGAAAAATGTACATGTGAATCAATAGGAGGAAGATATACATGTAAAAACATAACTTATGCATGTAACCGTAAGACTCAGAAATAACATAAACAATAAAGTGATTACGCATCTGCTGCGCAAATTTTTACAATAACGTATTTTCTTAGAGTTTCGTCTAACTCTCTCACTAGGGGGGTCTATCTCATACATGTCAGGAACCTGTCTAACCGCTTCACCCGAGAGGGACTTAAACAATTAAACTGTCTGACTTGCTAGACCTCAATTTCATTTTATACTCCTGCTGCGGAGTTTTCTCTAACAGGGGGAGTTTAGAGTCAGTATCTGGGCAGTCCTTGAAAAAAGTCTTTGGACGGAGTCCATGAAAACGTTTAACGTGACTGGAGTGGAGCCATCCCTTGCGGCCCTCCACTTTGACGGCGGTCCTTGTGGTCATCAGTACGAGTTTCGGCTCTTTCCAGCGGGGCTCCAGTGGACTTGAACGATCAAAGTTTCGGATCAAAACCAGATCACCTGGAACGACCTCGTGCGGTTTCACCTGGGTGTTGTCTGGAAAGGCAGCCGCAACCTGTGAACGACAAGAGAGTAGTGCAGACATCAAGGAAGCTAGGTAATCTGTCAGCATATTACTATCAACATCAGTAATTTTACGTGGCATAGGTGTACCCCACATGTTCGGGGGACGACCGAATACAACCTCGAAAGGTGACAGACCTGAACGGGAGTGAGCGACCATTCTCATGTAAAAAAGGGCGACTGGCAGAGCTACCAACCAATCTACGCCTTTCTCGGCACAGACCTTCGCAATGCGTATTTTCAGAGTTTGATTATGTCTCTCGACGAGGCCGGCTGCCTCGGGGTGTCGTACACAATGGAACTTCCACTGGTACCCTAACAGAAGAGATACTTGTTTCATGAGTTCGGATGAGAATGGCTGGCCATTATCTGAATATACGACCCTGGGCAAACCATAGCGGGGGAAATACTCACGAACCAACTGCCTGGCAGTGGTCGCGGCAGTATAATCTGGGACTGGATATGCTTCTGTCCATCTGGACAAAGCGCATACAACTACAAGGACATACTTGAAACCTCGACATCGGTCCATCTGAATATAATCCATCTGGAGGACTTCAAAAGGGTGGTCAGGAGGATGGAATCCACCTTGTTCCACCGGAACACCTTTACCTGGATTGAACTGACAACAGATCATGCAGGTACACACTTTCTGCTTGGCTGCTGCTCGTAAATGTTTGTTAAACCAAATATTCTGGATGCTGTCTAACATGGCTTTCTCTCCTAAATGTGCTGGACTATGTGCTGTGTTAATAATGACTTGAACCATAGAGTCGGGGAGAAACCATGTGGCTTTTCCCTTCGTCAACCATCCCTGATCTGTCTGGACCCCTCCTTGTTCAGACCATTTCTTGATTTCGTCTGGGGTAGCATGTGTCTGTATGTCTAGTACGTCTTGTGTAGGGTCCTTTACTGTCATACAAGTCGTCTGGACTGGAACGTCTGACTTTGTCTTGTTAACTGGAATGTCTGGAGTCTGAGCTGTAAGCTTGGCGGTTCGATCTGCTAGATAATTACCTTGGGAAATGGTGTCAGTGGCTTTCGTATGTGCTTTGCACTTCATAATGGCAATGGCTTTCGGTAAATGTATTGCTTCTAACAGAGCTTGAATGAGGGGGCCATGCTGAATCTTGGCTCCATGAGAGGTCAGGAAACCTCTTTCTTGCCAGAGTACTCCAAAGTCGTGAACGACTCCGAATGCATAACGTGAATCTGTATGTATGTTTACTTTCAGGTTCTTAGCTCGTATGCAGGCTTGGGTCAGAGCAATGAGCTGTGCTGCTTGAGCAGACAGGGTGTCGATACGATGTGTTTCTATAACTTTAGTTTCAGTAGTCACTGCATATGCTGCTACTAGTTCTCCTGTACTTGTTCTCATACATGAACCATCCACATAAAGTGTCAGGTCGGGATCAGGTAATGCAATGTCCGTCAAGTCTTGTCTTGGCTTTGTCATGATGTTAATAACTTCCACGCAGTCATGTGTGGCAGGATTCGATGTATTCGAGGGTAACAGTGTAGCAGGATTTAATACGTTGCAGCGTCTGATTTCTATGTGTGGCTGAAACAGTGTCAGTTCATAACCTGTTAATCGTGCAATTGTCAAGTGCTGAGTCTGTGTTCGGTTTAAAAGAACTTCCACGGAGTGTGGAACTTGTACTGTCAGGGAATGTCCTAACACTATGGAATCACTTTGTCTGATAGCTAGAGCTGTGGCTGCAACTGACTTGAGGCATGCAGGCAGAGCCTGGGCTACTGGATCTAATGTGGTAGAAAAATAAGCACAAGGCTTGTGTTGTCCTGCTTGATCTTGCGTGAGAACAGATAATGCTGTCCCATCACGTTCGGTAACAAAAAGTGTAAAAGGCTTACTGTAGTTTGGTGTCGCTAACACAGGTGCGTTACATAAAGCTTTCTTTAACTCGTTAAAAACAAGTGTATGTTCCTGGGTCCAAGGGAGGACAGTCGATATGGCTGCCTCCTGTGTTGTTAACTGTATCAGTGGTTTGGCTAGATATGCGTACTGAGGAATCCATTGTCTGCAGTAAGAAGTGAGGCCGATGAAAGCTCGTACCTCCTTCTGTGTCTTGGGCTGTGGAAGATGTGCTATTAACTGGATACGGTCTGGTGTCAACTGTCTACCCCTCTTGGACAGTAAGTGTCCAAGGTATACCACTTGCTGGACACAGAATTGCAGTTTCGAAGGGGACACCTTGTGCCCCATGTCTGCCAGGAAATACAAGACTGTCAGTGACGCACGTTCGCAGTCACGTTCTGTACGGGCTGTGATCAATAGATCATCGACATACTGGAGCAGGGCAGTGTCAGTTGGCATGTGAATACTGTCTAGTTGTCTTTTAAGTGCTTGACTGTAAATACTAGGACTTTCTGTGAAACCTTGAGGTGCTCGTGTGAATTTATAGCTTCTTCCGTTTAAACAGAATCCGAAAAGAAACTGGCTGTCTGGATGAATGGGGACACTAAAGAATGCGTTCTTGAGATCAATAACAGTAAAGAACGTAGCTTCAGAATCAATGGCAGTCAATAGGGAGGAGATATCTGGAACCACTGGGTACTGGGGTATGATACATTTATTAAGTTCTCGAAGGTCAATCACTAATCGATAAACTGGAGGTGCATTTGGATCAGTACGTTTAAGAATCGGAATGATAGGAGAATTACATACATTGGAGTCAGTTTCTACAACTACTCCTTGAGCAATGAGCTCGTCAATAATTTTCGATAAGGCTGCTACAGCCTCAGGTGGTAATTTGTACTGGCGGATTCGTGGTAATACAACACCTGGTTCCAGAGTGACACGATATGGTGTAATGTGCATACAACCTACATCAGTTGGACCTTGCGCCCATAAATGCTGTGGTACATTCAGTAATCTTGGATCAAAATCACGTAACACATAATGACCTTTAAAATCACGTAAAAACAATCTCACTCCTTCTGGGGAACAGCATATAACTGCTCCTAATTCTTTCAATGTTTTAATACCAAGTAAATTTTCAGGACAGGATTTCGTAAGTAACAAGTCTGTAGTTCGGGACAATGGACCAACTTCTAGGGAAACTGGTTTCGATATTTCATTAACAATAGGCTTTCCTGAAAATCCCAGGGAAACATTTCTTGAGCCTGAGAGTGGAGCCCCTGGAACCTCGTCATGACTGATGGTAGTCCTACTTGCCCCTGTATCAATCAGAAACTTTCTGTCTTTCCCTAATACTTGACTGTGTACATAGGGACCCTCTTGATCTACAGGAATCTCGATGAGAGGCAAGCCAACCTCCCTCTCTAGGCTGTTTCATGAATACTGCTGATATTCTGGATAATCTGACTGTGCGTACTGGTACATCTGCTGTGTAACGTGTTGTGTGGCAGCTATAGGCTGCGGTACTGTAACTGTCTGTTGTGCGTTCTGCGGTGGTTGTGTATTTTGCGGAACATGTTCTTGTCTAGGAGGACGCGGTCTCTCTTTCGTCTTACCTGTAGCTATGTTATGTTTCAGAACTGCACATTCGTTTATATAATGACCTGGCTGTTTTCAGTAATTGCATGTCCCTTTAACAGGAGCTGCAGAATGACTAGTTTGATTCGTACCCTTCTTCTGACTATCTGGTTGAACAGACTGTGCAACTAGAACTTTCATTTTCGTGTCTTTCATACGTCTCCTTTCGTGTTCTTGCTCTTCCCTGATTCTGTTCTGGTGATACTGTAGCATCTGGAGCATTTGTGACCGGGTATTAGCTTGCCAAGTACTTTCGACCTTCAATACTCTATTTTTAACTTGCGGTAAGGAATTCTCAACTAGTTTAGTAACAAAAAGATGTGGATACGACTCACTACTTGTTTTCAGACCGCTATTAATAATGAAACATTTCTCAAATCTGGAATAAAAATCACTAGTGTCTTCGTCCTGTTTCTGCTTACAGGCTGAGATGGCATCCCAGTCTTCCTTTTTCGTGGCTAGTAATCTTGGCAAGACTTGTATTAACAGTTCGGGCAATTCTTTGGCTTTATCCCCAAGACCAGTACCTGGGACTCGTGTGTTATCTTCGGTTTCTAACGCGGTCCAATCTATCTTTTTCTCTCCCACCTCCCATTCTTTTTCTTTAAGTTTTTCATATATGCCCGCAGGCAACAGGACCTTTAACATTTTGATGATATCAGGATACGTGTATTCTCCCATACGGAGCATGTCTTTTAATTCACGGTGGAACCCTGCTGGATCTTTATCGTGACAGGGCACTAACTTTTTCATTTCTAGTAGCTCTATTTTCGTTATAGGGGTGTAAACAAATACTCGTTCGAGCTCACCCCCCGTTCCCTTAACAGGATGCACTTCTCGCAACGGATTCTGTCTATCTATGTAGAATGGGGGTGAAACAGAAACAAAATGCGGAGTCAGGAACGTTCTGTATTTGTGGCGCTGTTCTAGAATGACGTTAATTAAATCGGTACCTAGACCTTTCCATCTGTTTAGTAGTAACTCGTTCAGTACATTATATAAGGGACCTGGATCAGAATGCTGACTCTCGTACAGTGTAATGAGGTGCTGGATCATATACATACCCACCAGTCGCTGCTCGGCTGGTGGTAGTTTCAGAAACATTTGAGCCACTACTTCGTCTGAATACGTGGTAGAATCACTAGTCCATCGAACTGCTGATCGGGCGAGTTCTTGTTCATGCATGGTACTAAGCTCACTGTAACCAATTCGTAATTTCAGAACTGTATCGGTAGCCTGGAATAATTGTTCAAGAGAACACTGTTCTGGTACGGGAGGAGGAAAAACTTTCTTGTAGTCTAGGCGTGTGTGTCTATCAGAAGGTCTCGTCCTACCTACATACGCTATTCTAGTGGGATTCTCGTTGTCTACCTCTTCGTCTGAAGAGTCATTCTCTTTCTCGGCTACTCTCATTGCTTCCTCCTTTTGGTGTATACTTATAATTTCTTTACGAATCTTCCTGTACATTGTTTCTATACTATTTTGTGTTCTGTGTTTTCCTTCTGCTATATTGTCACTCCATCGGGTCAGGACTTTCATCTCTTCTGGATTTTTATCAGGATGATCCTGTTCTCTTATTAAACAATTTATTAAAAATTGCAAAATCATGCCTTGAATCTCGACTTTTCTGTGTACCATAGCTTCGTGAATACTTTCTGGTTTCTCCCCTGTTCGGATGAAATGATATATTCTGTCTAGATGTTCTTTCATATTTGATATGGTAACCAAGAAGCTTGCAACTCGTCGTAAACGTATGGAATATATTATCATACTATCTTCACCTGGTACTGGATCATATCTACAATCAGATCCGCACTCATTGAAATACTTTTTGAGGGCTTCGTACGTAGTCACTTTCGGGGTACGTTGTAACGCTGCATCTCTCAGCGTCAGGCGTTTTGTTTGAGGCGGGGTGATAGGAATACCTCCCCCTGCCCCTCCTGAACTGGAATCGTCAATTTATACTGAATGTGCGGCTACTGGTAACGTAACTGGTAAAGCAGACGTACGTAAAGTGGGTTGGTCCTGGGGTACTGGCACATTAACAGGACCAACGACTGGAGGCACAGTAATTACATTATTGACAGGGTGTTGGACCTGAACTGGTGGAATACCTGGCGGAGTAGGATTCGTATTAGCATATTCTGGGACAGTTTCATCTAAATAGGAAGAAAGGAAAATTTCAGCTGCAGTCGGTTTATGACGTAGCTTAGTCGGGACCAATGGTGGCGGTAAATTACGGGATATTTCCGGGGTTGCTTTAGGCAAACCCTCGGCGAGAAGAGGATACATACCTTTAATAAGGGCATTTCTCTGTCTGTCTGATTTTTCTGCTCTAACTCGTTCACCTTCTTCTAGTAATTCCCTTTCTTGGGCTTTTTCGGAGGATTCCCTACTTAATTCTGCTTTTCTGAATTCTTTCTCTGTTCTTTTATGGGATTCTTTACGCCATAATTCTATGGCATCTTTCTGGGATTGTCTGGCTTTCTTTTTCCATAATGCTTCTTCTACTCTCATGATGCACTCGGCATCCCATGTTCCTGAAACAGGCCATCTATATTTCTCTTCAAGATGTTTGGTGTAATCCACCCATAAATCTAGATACAGTATGGCATCTAAGCCATGCTTATGATACATGAAATGTCCAGGACTGTCCCTGGGAGGGACAGGAACTGATTCTTCGAGTAACCCTTTTCTTGTTTTTATCTGACGTAACTTCGAAAACAAAGGCATATTTGAACCGTACTTGAACTTGAACGCAATACACAATGAACACAGTAATGAATAGCAAAACAATCACTCATACCACGACATCAATAACACATTAATAACAGTTCGAACAGATACTACCTGATACATAAAGAACGTAATACTTGAATTTCTCGAGAACAGACTTACTAGAATTACTGGATGCACTGCTAAAACAGTACAGAACATACCGGTCTCCTAAAGAGACACGTCATACCGTATCCACCTAGGTGAACACGTCGGACCGGATCTGTGTACCCAAACCCGTCGGACCGGGCACAAATTAATGAACCCGTCTAGATACCCCCAGCAACGGTACTCACCGGGAAGCAAACTGAAGGCCTCGGACTGGACTGGACTGCTACGACGTCTGGTTACTGCTGCGCACTATGCATGCGCCTCGGGCTTCGGAAACAGGTGGGCCTCCGGATACCTCGGACCTTGCTCTCTCGGCTTGGGCTCTGGTCGGGATGACCCGCCTTCCTCACCGCCTCGTCTGGATGCCGGACCGCAGTCTCCGTCTCCTCCGTGGGCCTGAGGGAGACTTGAAGCAGAAATATCTGCACGTGCACAGTAAGGTTCCGTCACGGCTGTAGAAGGGTCAGGGGGCCTGCGTTACATCACCGGCGCGTGAGGAAGGGGCTCGTCCCTATTCGGGCGCCATTTTATGTGGTAAATAAATAATTAATTACCGATACTATTTTTCTATACATTAACTATAACAGATAGCTCAATAAATAAGAGGCAGGATCCGTGATATCTGAGTCAGAATGGCTTTAATCGGATGGCTCGAGCCTAAAGACCATGATGTGGCATGCAATGGAATGGAATGGCAGCTGCAACGTCTCATTAACATTACATAGTATATACAGTACAATTGTATTGCATACAGTAGGCGTAACAAGTGACTTACCGGCTCCAGGAGGGGTCGTCTTGTTTCTACCAGCGCCAGCACTGTTCAGCGCCACTGGGTCCCTGACGTTGTGGCCGCCCCCGCCGCTGTGCAGCGCCATCGCACGGCCGCGGAGCGGAGCGGACCACAACTCCCAGCGTGCCTCCTGAACTGACCGCCCACTTCCTGCACAAGCGCCAGGAGGCGCTACAAAAGGCGGCAGCACCCGGAGGGGAGCGGGGATCTTTTCTGTGACTTACCGGCTCCAGGAGGGGTCGTCTTGTTTCTACCAGCGCCAGCACTGTTCAGCGCCACTGGGTCCCTGACGTTGTGGCCGCCCCCGCCGCTGTGCAGCGCCATCGCACGGCCGCGGAGCGGAGCGGACCACAACTCCCAGCGTGCCTCCTGAACTGACCGCCCACTTCCTGCACAAGCGCCAGGAGGCGCTACAAAAGGCGGCAGCACCCGGAGGGGAGCGGGGATCTTTTCTGTGACTTACCGGCTCCAGGAGGGGTCGTCTTGTTTCTACCAGCGCCAGCACTGTTCAGCGCCACTGGGTCCCTGACGTTGTGGCCGCCCCCGCCGCTGTGCAGCGCCATCGCACGGCCGCGGAGCGGAGCGGACCACAACTCCCAGCGTGCCTCCTGAACTGACCGCCCACTTCCTGCACAAGCGCCAGGAGGCGCTACAAAAGGCAACAGCCCCCTCCGCCTCGCGGACGCGCGCGGGCGGCGCCGGGCGGAGCCCGGGCAGAGGGCGGGCCGTCTGTGGCCGTCCGTGGTTGACTGTGGTCGGGCGGGCCACCCCCCTAAGATTTGCACAAAAGTACGTATTAGATTAAGGAACTAATATGGGTGACTTTACTGATACCACTGCTCATGTTGACATATTATCCCAGGGTACTGATACCTCCGTTTCTCTACTCACATCCTTTGAAACTTTGATTGATACTGCCTTCAATGAAATAGTAGAGACTGAGAGGAGGTTTTCTATGGGCTCCTTCGCCACTAATAATATACCGAGCACTACTAACTGTGTAAATGGGAATATACATATCATCCCTGAGGTTACTGTGGTTAAGTCTTTACAACCGTCGGTTAATGTGCCCATTGTTGTGGAAGACGAAAATACTGTTATCTACATAGCTGCAGACTCGGCACCTTTAACAACTGCTGCTGTTAGCCTACACTCGGTACCTTTATTAATACCGTCGGTACCGACACAAGTAGAAACTGTTCCCCAGTGTGATGTTATTACACTAGATATCACAGACTCCGGTAATAACAAATTGGGAGGGGAAAAAAGAAAAAGAGGCACTAATAAACAAAGTGCTAATAAAAGGAAACCACCTTTATTGAATAAAAGTCAGCCCACCCCTCAAAACCTGTGGAACAAACAAAAATCCATGGGGGCGGTATCTGTTCCTATGGAGGACAAAGACTTAGTTGATACAGATAGTATTTCCCCTTCACCCATCACTCAGCCCAGTGGCAATGTTAATACTATATGGACCCAAACAACATTAATGGGAGATAATTTCAATCTCTCTAAACAAAATGGGAACCTTATAGATACTATAGTGGACACTATTTTTAATCGTTTGGAAAAATTAATGATCAACCAGTTTAATAATGTTTTTAAAAGACTAGACAGATTAGACAATCTGGTAAAAAACGATGTAGCCAAAAGGAAGGGGTCTATTATCTTGGATCAAATTAGAGCTGATCGTTTACTAAAAGACCTTGATTCCCTAAGTAGCACTTTGTCACTGAAACTACAGGATACTTGTATTGTATTAGATAAGGGTACGAATAACCCGGGAACAACATCATTATCTTCTAATGAACCACCTATTATCCAACCCCGATCTGTTAATACAGGGGCTAAGTGTGCAAAAATTAGTGAAGCTACTAAAACTATCCCAACCCCTGTACCCAGGAAAACCACCCCCTTGGGAACTAATAATAAAAACACCATCAGTATGGGTAACGCCTTTACCCACCCCATCACAGCTGTAACCTCAGCTGTGGATAACAACAAAGGTACTGACCAAGCTGGGTCTAATAAGCCTCGCAAACACGCAGGGCGCGTTCCACCCTTACATCTGCCACCGGATGCATGTCCGTTTGTCCTGGTTCTGGCAGGAGTACCGGTGCTGAGGGAGGATCAGGGGGAAACATGGGTACAACTACGAAATAAGTGCATAGACTGGCTGACCAAACATAAAGGGGTTGGATATGATATATCAAGAGAAATTATATCGGTCCGTAGGGTGCCATGGGTCGGACCATTACCTAAAGATAAGGACGGAGATTGCATAGTTCTTAACTTTAAAAATCCAGGCATCGTAAGGCATTTGCTCAACATAAATGGTAACTGTTCGGCCATTTCTACGGTTGCTACTATGCTACCTTTAGGTTATTTCTACAGACAACCCCCTAAGCATTTTCAACCACCTTTTTTGCAATTTCATCCACCATCTAGGTATTTTCAGCCACCTGCTATGCAATTCCAGCCAGTAGCTTTCCCTTTTAATACATACAATAGATTTGCACCTTTGTCAGATTTGGATATGTTAGATTGACCCTCTCCAACAAAGAAAGTTGACCCAGCTGGTACATTACCAATTCTGACGACCGGAATTCAGGAAGCCTCGCGTTCCTTAGCAGGGACTTTCGGAAGAGGCCAAACTATGAATAATAATCATGGGGATTCTGTCCTCTCTCTTGTAAGTTGGAATATAGCGGGTCTTAATTCCAAACTGAAAATTAAAGAATGGTTGGAGTGGGTCAACAATAATTGTGACATCTTGTTGCTCCAAGAGACTTGGTGTTTAGTTAACCCCACAGTGGAGGGCTTTTGTTGTTATAACTTAAAGGCCTCCACTTCATCTATGGGACGCCCCAGTGGGGGGCTATCTATCTGGTCTAAGATAAAACCCGGGGTACAAACCAAACAGATCCCTACAGTTGGCAAATGTTTTATGGCTGTGAAATACATTCATAGGATGATTTTATGTATAATTAATTTTTATAACAACGATTTTGTTAATCATCCCAATGGAAATTTTTTGTCTTTATTTAATTTTATCGATGACATCGTGGAAGGGAGGAAGTATGGGTCTTTTGACGGAATCTGTATCGGGGGTGATTTTAACGCTCATATGTTTCGCACTAGTGCTCCATGTCGCAACGGTGAAGAGCTTAAGAATTTATTAGCATCCCGTAATTTAGTTAATTCTATGGAAATTGCTGGAACTAATGCTGAAAACATATCTGCACCAACTTACATAGGTCAAGGCTGTGCTTCCACGATAGATTATATATTTCTTTGTTCTTCCCTGTGTGATGTTATCCAAAAAGCTGAGGTCATTTGTTCTGCATATAGTGACCATTACCCACTTAGAATATACTTAGACAACCCTCAATCCATAAAGGCTGCTTTGAGAACTGAGAATGGGCCACAGAATCTGGTATTGTCTACCGATAGGCTAAAACTAATATGGAAAGGGGTGGATAATAAAGCTATCCTGGCTAAGGTAATTAAAAAGCACCCTCTGATAATAGAGACTTGCTTGTCGCTTGATAGTACTGGCGAAGCATTAATTGTTGCTTTCAGTAATTTATGTGGGGCTATTAAAAGGGAATCTTCTAAACCATCTAGGCCCAATATAGATCATAGCCCCCGATGGTTTGACTCTGCATGCTCAAAGGCCAACAGGGAATTGAGGGCAGTTTTACAACAAAATCCTAGGGATTTTAACCTAGTGAGAGAATTAAGATCTAAATATAAACTCGCCCTGCGGATAAGATCCGAGGCCTTAGTGGTTAACCATTGGGAGTCACTCACACGGACAGCCTCGCTAAAAGACACTGCGGGGTTTTGGAGAGAAGTCAAATCACTCAGGTCCTTTGGTTCAAATATTCAACCTATTAGCTGTAATATAAACGGTGAGGTCTGGGTGGAGCATTTCTCCACAATCTATACTGTAGCAGCCCCTATTACAGATTCTGCATCCTTATTAAATAACGCTAAACAACTGAAGTTTTTAATATCCGAGGTGGAAGATGCAATTTTGGAGAGCGCCAGTAATAAAGCCCCTGGCCCCGATGGTCTATCTATTGACCAGATTAAATCAGAAGTCAATTTTTGGGCCCCTTTACTATGTAATCTATTCAACAATCTGACAGACAGCTCAATCCCTGAATCTTGGTCAAACAGTGTCATCGTACCGATATTTAAGAAAGGTGACAGGTCTGACCCGGCCTGCTACCGCCCGATCTCACTGATTGACAACACACTAAAAGTCCTTGGTAGGGTACTATTTAAGAGGATAAGGGAATGGGCTGAGGATAAAAACGTGCTTCATAGCAGCCAACTGGGGTTCAGAAGCCATGTGGGCACGGTTGAGCAGTGTCTCAACTTAAATTTGATCATGGCTAAATATATTATTGTTAAAAAATCCCCACTTTACTTAGGTTTTATGGATTTGAGTTCAGCTTTTGATTTTGTCAACCGTTCTAGGTTATGGTCTCAATTGCTTGACTATGGATTGGATGATGCATTAGTATATTTTCTTTCATATCTACATAGGGACCTCAAGGCAAGAGTACGCATTAATAATGATGGTGAACTATCTGATGACATTTTTATCAGAAGAGGCGTCCGACAGGGCTGTGTACTCGCCCCCCTGCTTTTCATTTTATATATTAATGGTTTGAGCCCTGCCCTGTGTAAGAATTCCAAGGACGTTCCAATTATTAATGGCTCCCCCATTACTACTTTACTCTATGCGGACGACGCAGTATTAATGGGGCGAACTCCTAATGCTTTGCGTTCATTAATTACTGGGTTTGTTGTTTTTATGTCAGATTTAGGTTTAAATACCAATTTTAAAAAATCGTTTATCATGAACTGTGGACCAAAAAGATATAACATTCTTTCAATTAAAAGTGGTGATAATGAATTAAAATGCACCAGCACTTTCCCCTACTTAGGGTTATTATTCTCCAATACTGGTTCATGGCAGCATCACACTGCCTACGCAAGAAATAAGATTGGTAAATCTATTAACTCAATCCTGTCCCTTCGTCAACCAAGAACGGCTGATGTGATTACGCCCCTATTAAACATCTACCGCACTCAATGTCAGCCATCTGGGACATATGGCGCAGAAGTGTGGGGCTACTGCAACAGTCTGCCATTACAGTTGGAGGAAAATAGATTCTGTAGGAGGGTGCTGGGTGGCACTTCATGTGCGCCAACTTTCATTTGTCACCAAGAACTTATGTTGCCATATATAGCTGATTTCATTAGGTCAAGGCCTACGCTTTTTTGGATAAAACTATGGACAAATCCAGCGGCTTCCTTGACTCACAGTATAATCACAGATTGTCTATTACATGAACGATCCCATCTCATACCTTGGCTAAATGCAGTTAATATTAGCCTGTTGAGCGTGGGACTTGGCTCTTTGTTTAGCTCTCCACATACAATTGTCCCTGCTCATAAAAATATTGTTAAACGGGCACTGTTTAAAGTATATAAAGAGGAACGTATGAGAACTGTGCTAATGAAACCCGCGATTATTAAATATCTTCCACTAACTGAGACAGGAAATGATATTTTAAATAAACCTTACAAACCCTGTAGCTATTTGTCGAAACCTATAGGAAGATGGAACCGGAGCCTTCTATTTAGGTTCCGAGATGGTAGTATTGTAAATTTATTGAGTTTTCCACTTGGCTATAATAAGAATTTAGAAGAACTTGACTGCCCTTGTTCTGCCGGAGGGAAACAAAGTTTATTGCATTACTTTATTTTCTGTGGCCACTATAAACTGTATATTCATCACTATTTAAAGCCGATATTTAGAAAATATAATTTGAGAGATTTTAAATTGGCATTTAAATTTTTGCAAATGTTACCAACTGATGATATTATATACACTATAAGCTGCTTCATAAAAGCCTGTGTGAAATCAAGGGCAAGTATGGAACATGCATAACTGGTCTATGTACGTATAATGCACTTTAAATTGAAAATACAACCAGGATAAATGATTAACTGTATGTATGGAACTAATGACTACTGGCATTGGCCAAACAGAAACTCATGATGCATTTTTTAAATTGTATAACGTTTTATATTTTTTGAGTCACGTACTTTATGTAATATGCTGCTTATACCATTGGGTTGTTTTTAATATCTTTTATGTATTTTAAAATGTTTTATTCTGTATGTACTTTTATGGATTTATCATAATCCGAATAAAGATCATTTCATTTCATTTCATTTCAAGTGACAAACGTGAGATAAGAACATATGGGCGTACAAAGAAGGCGTGCACAGGGCGTGCACGGAGACATGTGATGTAAACGTCACAGAAGGGTCATAAATGGGTGGGTACATGGAGGGGGCTACCTGGGCAGCTGGAACCTTTAACCTACTGGTGCGCGCAAACGGGCTATGACGTGTAACTGGGGAGAGCTGGGGGCTCTGACTTCTGGCACTAGAAGAGGAGACTAAAGTCTGGGATGTCAGGACGACATGTACCTATAGCATATCTGATATCTTGTGTTTAGAGAACATGTTGATAGAATCTAAAAGTCATCAGGGCAAAGGCTACTTGACACTAAGGCTGGTGCATGCATATATTCTACATGTATTGCGTGTGCTATGAATCTTCTACGGATACTAATTCAGTAATTCTCTTGCATGGAGACAGAAAAGACTAGACTATAGCTGAAGATGTTTATGCGGTTCGTTAGCTTAGGAATGTGAAGCCGGGGAGCTGAACTGATAACTAGAGGCATAACATATTCTTGGCAGACAGGCAGGCAGGCCAGGCCGGGCACCGCGCTGCTTGGCAGAAAGTAAGTGAAGGGTCAGGGATGCGGGAGGGGCTGCATCGCTCCTCGGAGTGATTCAGAAGACTTGAAGCTTGAATCTGGTGTCCGGGCCCTATGAGGCCTAGAAACGGGGACAACTTAATGAATTAACGTGCACAATGTAAAACGTTGGCAACATAGGCCTAATACTTGTTGCTTTCAGGGAGACTGGGTAACTGGCATACTAACGTTGGACACAACTATAATTGCATCTTTAATCTGGAGAGGGGGAACATATGCATGTCGATCATGCACAAATAACATATAATGGGGAACACGTAGGGACACATGACAGGCAAAATTCAATTTTCCTCAGAAGGTGTAGGAATTTTGACACAGTCACGCCGTAGAGTGGCGCTGTGAAAAGTTGTAAATTCTACTGCGTCAGTTATACTTGGCTTTTAACGTGTGAAAGCCTACCCTGCATACATACCCGGTACAGGTATAATGTGACGCATGCCTTTACGAACTGATGCGTTGGGCCCAATGCATCAGTTTGTAAAGATGGAGCAGTGTAGTGCACTGATTGCGGCGCCACTGCATAAAACAAAATTCCTCTGTGGTGGCACTAGCTCCTTGTAAATATGCCCCTTAGTCTTATGTTTTGAGCTGTTTTTCCCTTACTCCTGCTTGTTGAACCTAAGATTACTTACCTTGAAGTTGCATATTAACTTATTAATTGATAGCGCTGACTTTTGTGAAGGAAGTTCAACTGCTGTATGACTTTATAGCAGCTATAAATCAACACTTAGGAACATGCATTGGATTTAACATTAATTGAGAGGGTGCATTGTTTATATTTGAAACCAAGGGCTTGCCACATGTATATCTGTTAAAACTAATTCATTACTCGGTGAACATTCTCAGATTATCAAATCTGTTCATTGTATACATTTCACCACAATTACTGCACAAGTCAACACATATTGCAACCAGCACATCTTCATTGCTCCTCCGTAGCACATCAAAAATGACAACCAAATGCTCCTCTGCAACTAGGAAACACAGATTATAGTAATGATCACTTGATGTCCAAAATGGACATCTAGATATTGAGAGAGCGCAAACTGACCTAAATGTATGAGTGCATCACACTTACCCGTAGTAAGCACAAATCATGAGGAGAAATGCCATGAGTGCTAATAGTATCTGCAATTATATTCTGGATGTATAGCTAATGTAGAGATTTAAGTAGAAGTGGAACTAATACAGAAATGTGTGACACTATATGATTTTATTAGATGTGATTATTCTTGAATCCATGTCGTGTAGCTGTTAAAATGTAAGATGGTATGTGGTTAAACGCAGAATGTGGTAGGCCTCAGGGCCAGAGCTAAAAGGGAAGGTGTTTCTTTTCACGACATAGATTGTACTAATGTTTTGGCCATTGCATTAATGGGCCATGATTTATAGATGTGTTTACTGAATAATAGAATAAGAGTATTAACATGCTTTAATTAATGAAGAAGTTGAATGCTATAATCATTATGAGAAATATTGTAGGCCTGAAATGTTTTAACGTTGGTTTACACGTACATGTCTGGGCCAAGAAATGTTGCGAACCTTTTTGGAAGTCTATGAGAGTTGGGATCTTGGCTGCAGATGTCTGTCTGCAAGAGAAAAGGGGGAATCCAATTATAAATAAAATGAATAGAGGTCTGTTCAGTAGACGGCCCAGACATGGAGGAGGGTTCCGGAATGTTTAAGGGGTATCAGCGGGCCGGAGAAGAGTCTGAGAAGCAAGGTCAACTCCAACGTATGAGGCCCAACACAAAGCAGCATGGAAAAAGCCAGAAGCTACACCACGTGAGGGGCGTCTCGCGAGGGGCGTCTCAATTGTTGTTGACTGTTTTGTATTAGGGACAGCACCCTTGGGTGGAGTTAGAGCAGATACCTGAGGACCCTTTAGAGAGCGGATGGGTAGGCAGAGAGGGGTCATGACTGGAGAACTATAGGTTTTCACCAAGAGACTTAGAGTGAGTGACTTCCCTTGGGGGTCATTCACTGCTGACACCTTTGTTAGGTTGGGATTTGGTTAAGTAGGGATACCATCTAGAGCAGGGTAGGGACAGCCTAACCTGTGCGTTTTCCTCCAACTTAAATGAAGGAGAGATATGCGTCAATGCTGATAGCTTTATTATTCTTAGAACTTGTGTTAGTAATTTCCGTTGCTCGTCTGAGGGCTTTCAGAGAGCACATGTATGTAGTTGGACCTGTGTATCTCGTGAATCTCATTCTGAGATGCCTGTATTTGCAGCTTATCTTATCCTTACAATAAACTTTTGAAAGCTAGAAGTTGTTTGTGATCTTTGGGAGTGAAGTCCTTTATTGGGTGAACTAGCTTGGTAATAGATGCACTTTCTTCCTCAAAGACAGGCAACAAAGGTTCAGTCGACCAGATCGAGGTTTGGATCAATAGTGATAAGGTATCGATCAAAATCTCGCCCTTCCAGTTGGTAGCTATAGAGGATGGTTGCCTTCTTGAGGACGGTGACCTAGGCCAGGTTAGTTTACCCCAAGGCCCCTAGAAATCGATGATCGGAAGAACCGCCCGCCGAAGAAGATCCGGATGACGTGAGACAGAAAAAGCAGCGGTATCGGTCGAGAGTGAGTATAAAGGGTCATGCGTGTTAGATTGCGGTGTTTTTGTATTGTATCTATGTTGTAATGTCTGGCGGAGTTGAATGTCTGTAGAGTGACTGTGGAACAGGTTGTGAGCGCGCGCAACCGGTGGAAATCTTAAGTTCAAGGAGAGCTTAAGTGGTTCGGGTGTATCGGACACCCAGAGTAATTGTCAAATAGTGTGAAGGGGGTCATGAGGTACCATTGATCACCCGAAAGACCGAGATAGGGGGAACGTAAGAGTGAGTGCGTGAGTAACGGACGCTGGTCGGAGGTTACTGTGTGTGTAAGCAACCTATCAGAGAGACGATAGACATTTCGTCAGTTGTGTTGACAATTACATATAGACTGTGGACGTACAGTCGAGGGAAGTGACCGCTTGGTCGGAAGTAGTCATTTTTCGGTGTATGAATGGGACGCATGCATGACCGGGAGACGAGTTGAGAAAGGAGGGGTGCTGCTGCGAAGCGGAGAAAAGTGACGTCAGGAAGTGTCGCGCAATGATTGGCTGACCGGAGAAAGACCGCGCCGTGATAGGCCAGCTAGCAAAGACGTCAGAAAGTGTCGAGCTGTGATTGGCCGACCGGAGAAAGACCGCGCTGCGATAGGCCAAGTTAGCAAAGCCGCGACAGGATTGGTGGATTGTCATCAGGAAGTAAACAGAGTAGCGAGGCTGGATATTGTGCGCATAATTATGAAGTGTTTTAAATGGCTGAGAGCGGTGTTTAAAAAAGAGAAGCGGGGATCGGAAGAAGGGGAAGAAGCCCCGCCGGAGGGTACGCCGGCTCGTTACATGGCAGTGAATGTTGGGTTGCATACGATCCTTTGGATATCAGAGTGGAGTAAGATTACGGAAGGAAATGAGGAACTGACGTTCCCGAAGTACGGGACGTTCAGATTAGAGGTGTTACATCGATTAAAATCAGTCATGACCTCAATGAGACCCTTGCCTAGACCGACCCAGTTTGAAGCTCTTGATGCATGGATTAGGGCAGCGCATGAAAAGAATATGAACAGACGACAAGAAAGGGTGAAACGATCGGTAAGGGCAGTGCAGGATGCCAGGTGGGATGCGGATGCTAAAAGATGGAGAGTGCATAACATGGAAGTAAATAAACTGTACCCAGTGTTAGAGGTGCCCGGAAATAAAAGCCCCCTAGAAGAAGATGATGAGAGCGAAACAGAGGATAGCCTGATAAACAGATTATTGACAGACAGGCCACCCCCGTATAATAGAGCAGGGGGAGAGGTCGAGCATAGTGAAGGAGAAAAGGGGGGCAATGCAGGAGAGCATGGACCGCTTCCCAGTTCAGAGTGGGATCCTGAGGCAAAGAAAGAGCTGTCCCAGCCTAGTCAGGTGCAACAGGTAGTCGGGAGGTTTGTGGTACAAAGAGCGCCGGAAACGGAGAGCGCCACATCCTACGCATTACCAGATGCACTACAGGTACCTGTTACCATAGGTCCTATAATATCGATATATGACCAAGAGAGAGCAAGAGGGGAAGAACGGGTACGGAAGGACAGAGAAAGAGCAGAGACGGCAAGGAGGAACGATACGATTAATTCCCCAAGTCAGATGCCGATACCAAGAGAGTGGAGCACCCCGATGCACACAGCAGGGGACCCAGGAGGGGATCCCGGGGGCCCTAGATGGCCAGTGGATCTGAGGGGATCTGGACGAAAATCCTTTCAAGAGCTAAATGAGTACATGAAGAAGTGGGATGAGGCAGTGGAGGCTCACAAGAGCATCATAGCTGCAGAAGCTGAAAGGGAAAGTCAGGACAGCAGAGCTCGGACTCACTGCGGGGCTGGGGAGAGCAACCCGGAGTGGGACGGGAGAGAGAGAGATAGTAGGGGAGTCACCCATTGGGCCCGGAGTGGGGATAGAACAGACCTGGAAAACGGGGGCCCCGGGAGTGGAGGGGTGGCGCGCCCAATACTCAGTGAAGGGGAGAGGAGAGCGCAAGAGTACAGAAACAGCTTTAAGTGTCCACACTGTGTGCCCGGCACCAGAGAACTGAATGGGAGTTGTGAGAGGTCGCATCATAGTCCCTGTGATGACGGAAATGAGCGCAGCCCAGGGAATATGGGGAACCAGGAAGGATCGTATCGGATACTGAGCGATACTAGGCAAAGGGAGAGTAGCGACCAGAGGGAAAATAACAGAGAGGCGTACGGTGAAAGGAGAGAAGAAGAAGAGAGTGGGCAGAGCAAGAGTGGGGGTAACAGGCCCGTGTTCCATCACCTTCCAAGATCGGATGGCCGAGCATGGGACCTGGAGAGATGGGAGCAAGGGAGAGCACTCATTAACTCTCCCGAGCCCAAACGTAGAGCTCGGAGTTGGGATGGTAGGGAGACCAGTGAGCCCCCTTCGAAAGACATATTGCGAGCTGAGATAAAAGCTAAGAGACTCGATGTCGCCAGCTTAAGGTCAGACCTGGATGACATGGTAGATGGTACCCTGCCTTTAGAAAGAATGGAAATGTATGAGCAAGATGAAATACTGTATATGGCAAAGGACATTACTCGAAAAGCGAGAGCAATCCATGAGAAGTTAGTCGAACTAGCAGGCAAATATATGGTGGACCTGTCAAGAACCAAAGCATTACAGGGTAACCACAGGCTACATTACACAGATCGAGACCTAGATGAGAGGAGAACGATTGGGCTGAAAACGCACATAAGGGAACTGATCACTGGAATAAGGACATGGAGGGCACTAGATAAGTGGGAAGAGAGGTGGTCCAAGAAAGGGACCGTCAGGAGAAGCACGCTTGGTATGACACCAGGAGGACTGCAGGGAATAGAAGCATACCCTTTGCGTGAAGTCGCAAATGGGAACTATGTGCATGTCCCTTGGAGTAGGGGAGATTTAGCTGCTTTTACCACCTCCTTCCCCAAATTGCGGGAAAACCCAGTGGAGTGGTACAAGCAAGTCGAGAGATTTGTAAAAATCTCAAAGGTCCTATGGATAGATCTGAACACGCTGTTCGACATTGTAGTACCAGGAGATCTGTGGACAGCATGCAAGGTTAGCGCTGAGTGGCCCACAACGGAGCCGGAGAGAGATGCTAAGACTAATGGGCCGTCCGAGATTGTGATGGCAAAATTCGAGAGAGTGATGACTTGGCTGAAAGAGAAAGTGCCAATGCAAGACATAGATTGGGTCAGAATAGACCGAACCAGACAGGAACCCAAAGAGACCGTCCACGAATATTACGAGAGATTGCTGAAGGCGTTTAAACAGTATAGCGGCCTGGATGTAATGGATCCAAAAGACATAGGGCAATTCGTGTCCAAGTTCGTCCTGGGACTGAGACCGGATATTAGTTTAATGATTCAGCAACACTCGATTTGTTGGCAAAGTAAACCCCTAGACGAAATACTGAGGTATGCCAGGTACTGCTGTGATGAGATAGACTCCAAGGCTAAGAAACTAAAAGAAAAGTTGATGGTGGTACAGATGCAGGCAGCAGGGAAGGGGGGACAGCAGCAACAGCAGCAAGGAACAGGTACAGGAGGAAAGAAGCAGTACAGTCAGAACAAGGGCAATGAGGAGAGTTCCACCTTTAGACCCAGAATAGACATAGCTGCCTTGAAGAAAACGACTAGGTGCCACCAGTGTAACGAGGTGGGGCATTGGAAACGCGAGTGTCCCTACAATGTAGAGATAGGAGAACAAGAGATAGAGGAGGAAGAGGTCCAGAGCGCGCCTACAAGAGGGGTGACGCCATACCAGGGAAAGGTGCTCAAAGGGGGGGGGGCTCCTCCCCGAGCCCAGTTCCCGCAACCTCCTCGAGTAGGGACTATGGGTAAGACCTATAGACAGATGCCCCTGTTTGTAGAAGGAGAAGAGTGCTATTATGTGGACCCATTAACCGGACAGAGAGTGGAAAGAGAAGACTGCACTCTCGGGGCAGCCTTGGAGGTGGACCAGAGGGGACCCTATGTCGAAGCAGAAGTAGCAGGGTGCCCCACGACATTTCTGGTGGACACAGGAGCCACTAGGTCCACGATCAGATCAGCTGCAGTTCCAGACCTGCCCATGTCTGGAGAGACCATACAAGTGGTGGGGGTCGCAAACAGGAGAATAACCAGCCAATTGACAGAACCGGTACAGGTGAAAATAGGGAAGTACAGCGATGAGCACCAGTTTGTGGTTTGCGATTCAAGTCCTGTGTGTCTGCTAGGGAGAGACCTGTTGTGTAAATTGAATTGTACTATATACTGTACACCTCAGGGAGTGGAGGTATTGACCAATGATGATGACGCAGACTTCAAAGTTGCAAACTCAAGAATATGCGTGGAGCTGTACCCTACTTTGACAGTAGATGAGCTCCCCTGGGACTTGAGAGAGACAGTGGCACCAGAAGTATGGGATTTCACTGGGGAAGAGATAGGATTGGTCAAAGGGGTGGACCCAGTGAAAATTGTAGTGAAACCGCATGCTGAGTTCCCAAGAACACCCCAATATAAATTGACTCCAGAAACGATTGCAGGCATAAAACCCGTGATCGAGTCCATGATTAAACAGGGAATACTGAAAGAAATCGTGGGTAGTCCATGCAACTCCCCGATTATGGGTCTGCAGAAACCAAATGGGAAATTTCGGATAGTGCAGGACCTCCGAAAGATTAATAACATAGTCGTTTCGTGTTGTCCAGTGGTGCCGAATCCATCAGTGATACTGTTTCAGATTCCATTCCAAGCTGAGTGGTTCACTGTGATCGATCTTTGTCAGGCTTTCTTTTCGATCCCTCTGGACGAAGAAAGCCATTTTCTTTTCGCATTTAAGCTGGAAGGTCGCGTCCTAACATGGTGTCGCATTCCTCAGGGGTATACAGAGAGCCCATCGATCTTTAACCAGCTTTTGAAGAAAAATCTTGAAAGTCTAGTGCTGCCCCAGAAGTCAGTTCTGGTCCAGTACATAGACGACCTCCTCGTGGCGTCAGAAACAGAAGAAGCTTGCAGGGAGGACTCCATTGCTTTGTTAAATCACCTAGCTGCCAATGGGCACAAGGTGTCCCCGGGAAAGTTGCAGTACTGCCTGACAGAAGTGCAGTACTTGGGACACAGAATAGAGAAAGGCAAACGGAAGGTGTCACCAGACAGGATAGAGGCGATCATGAAAATGAATGCACCTAGGACACAGAGAGAGGTCAGGATGTTCCTAGGGATGGTGGGTTATTGCCGACAGTGGATCGCGAACTTTTCACTGAAAGCAAAGCCCTTGCAAAAACTGACGCACAAGGAGGTGAGCGATCCGGTACCATGGGACAAAGACTGTTTGATGGCATTCCTACAGCTGCGAGAGGACCTGTGTCGTGCTCCGGCATTGGGAATGCCTGATTACAATAAACCATTTTTGCTTTACTGTTGTGAGAGAGAAGGTTGCGCGTTGTCTGTGTTAGTCCAAATCCATGGGAATGCCCGCAGACCAGTTGCTTATTTCTCGGCTACTTTAGACCCAGTAGCCGCAGCGTTGCCCGGATGTCTCAAATCCGTTGCTGCAACGGGTGTCAGCATTGAAAGATGTGAAAATATCGTCATGGGGCACCCGTTAGAGGTGTGCGTGCCCCATTCTGTTGAACTGTTGATGACCAGGACCAAAACACAGCATCTGACCAACAGCAGGCTCACGCGCTATGAGCAAGTTATTCTTGCTGCAGAGAATGTGACCCTCAGGAGATGCTCTGTTTTGAACCCTGCCACCTTGATGCCACTCCCAAATGATATCGAGGATGATGATGAAGGTACAGACCATGACTGCCTCGATGTGACTGAACTATGCACCAAACCCAGACCCGACATCGTAGATGAGCCACTGACCGACCCAGACGAAATTTTCTTTGTCGATGGCTCATGTGTAAGAGACGAAGTTGGGCAGTTGAGAGCAGCTTATGCTGTTTGTACAATTACTGGAGTTGTGGAAGCTGGGTGCCTGGAAGGAGTACACTCCGCTCAGGTAGCCGAGATTATTGCCTTGACACGTGCTTGCTTGGCAAGCAATCAAATTCGAGTCACCATATACACCGACAGCCAATATGGTTATGGGGTGGTTCATGATTACGGGCAGTTATGGTCTCAAAGAGGGTTCATGACCTCTTCAGGCTCTCCCATTCGCAATGGAGAGTTTGTGCGCCTGTTGTTAGAGGCGTTGCAATGCCCAGCAGGTATAGCAGTTGTAAAGTGCACCGCACATACCAGAAATGAGGACTTCGTTTCGAAAGGCAATAGATATGCTGATGAAGTTGCGCGGTATTGCGCGGAGCAAGGGTACTCTTTCACAGAGGTGGAAGTGGGTGGAATAAATGTAAGGACTGAATTAGCCATGATACTGGAAACTGTTGATACTTGGGATGAATTGTCAAACATGCAAGAAAATGCTCCTGATTTTGAAAAAGAAACATGGGAAAAGGCAGGATGTGTAATGGGTGAGTCCCATTTTTGGGTCTCAGCAGACGGCAGAGCAGTGTTGCCCAATGAGATGGTGAGTCCAATGGCCAGACTCATACATGGTCCCGTACACTTAGGGAGAGATGCTATGCTGAGAGTGTTTAGACAGACTTGGTACAATCCTAAGTTTAGAATAGCAGCAGAAGCAGTGTGCCAGCGTTGTGTGACCTGTCAGCAGCTGAACGTAGGGAAAAGAACACCAGTTGCACTGAGTCACATAGGAAGGTCTGGAGGTCCATTCAATCGAATGCAGATAGATTTCATTGAAATGCCAAGGTGCAACCGCCTCCGCTATGTCCTGGTGGTTGTTTGTATATTCTCCAGATGGGTTGAGGCATACCCTACACGTAGGTGCGACACCCTCACAGTGGCCAAGTTACTGCTTAGGGAACTCATTCCGCGCTTCGGGGTGCCGGCCTCTTTGGAATCAGATAGGGGAACGCATTTTAACAGCGAGCTTGTGAAAATGATTTGTGCAGCTCTGAATATCGATCAGAAGTTGCATTGCAGTTACCGACCAGAAGCCTCAGGAATTGTGGAGCAGATCAATGGCACGATCAAAGCCCGAATTGCAAAAGTGTGCTCCTCAACGACCCTGAGTTGGCCTGACGCCCTGCCATTGGTCCTCATGAGCCTTCGTAGTACCCCAGACAGAAGAACGGGGTTGTCACCGCATGAGGTGTTAATGGGGAGAGCAATGAGGCTGCCATCTGTCCCAACTACTGCACTGTTAAATATCACAGATGATATGATCCTGGACTATTGTAAGGGGCTGTCTGACGCCATTCATTCTGTGTCCCTTCAGGTGCAGGCTGCCGAGGTTCCATCGTGCCAGGGCCCGTGCCATGACCTGTACCCTGGGGACTGGGTCCTGGTGAAAAAACATGTGAGAAGAAGCTGCTTGGATATTCGTTGGCGTGGGCCCTTCCAGATCATCCTGATCACGAACACGGCTGTGAAGGTGGGAGGCCTGCCCAATTGGATCCACGCGTCACATACGCGAAGGGTTCCAGCACCTCGGGAAGAAACAGCTCCTCTCTCGGATAGACGTCCAGCAGAGGACCGAGAAGCCATAGAGGGGGCTAGCCAAGCTGTAGAGGTGCCAGCGGAAGCAGGGAACGAGTCTGACCAAGCTGAGGACGGTCAGTACAACAGCGAAACAGACGACGCTACAGAAGGAGAAAGTAGCTGGGAGTACGAGTCAGACACTGACAGGTCTGACAGAGAGCGAGAACAGACAAGAAGGAGAAGGAGTAGAAGGGCACGTGGAGAAGCTAATTGGCCGCAAAGAAGGAGCTCTAGCCTGAGGTCAACTCCAGAGATAACCCTCCCTCCGATATCAGAAGACTCAGACCCGGAAGAAGGTGTTCAGGGCGCTGAAGCACCGGACCGAAGAAGGTCAAGAAGAGTGCGTGTGCCTAACAGAAGATACTCCACACCTGAGTGGACATATCTGGCGACAAATGTCTGTGAAACAGGAGACAGGGAGGATCCGAGCGGTGGTGGTGTCCAGTTCTGAGCCCATCGTCACCGTGGAAATACGACTGTTGGTACCCGGAGTCGAACAAGAAGGGTCACTAACATTCATGCTCCCCAGACCTCCCCGCCTCAGCAAGTTAAAACACATGTTTCTCTCAGAATTGCAATTCCCCGACTTTGGTACAACGATAACAGCACATGAAGAGCACAATCTTCGTTTGGAAATACTGAACTTTGCTATCGAAGCTGCAGGCACAAACTTGATAGTAGATGCTTAAAGGACTTTGTAAATAAAGCAAGCAGAAAAAGAAGATTACCTAGCGCCCAGGAAGCAGAGAATATTAGGGAACTTCCCTTGAGTTGATGGAGAAGGGCTAGGGTTGTCTTTATTGAACTGTTAAAGGACTTTTGCGAAGAAGGTTGTCAGCTTCCAGTTGTGTGGATTCTAAAGACAAAAAGAGTAAAAAGAGACTGTAAAGGAACGAGAAGAAAAGAACTTTGTGCCAAGATAAGAGAGAGCTATATTGTCTGACGAAATGGAAGCCGGCACCCAGAACCGCAGAGCTAAATGTATAATAGGTACACTAATAGTAGGAGTGATAATATTAATAGCTTTAGTGGTAACAATTTCTTATGTAAAGGGACATGAGGAAGAGGCAAAGGTAACTGATGTGAAATCTGTAGAAACGCTTACACCTACTGTTGCTGGTGAGAAAAGGGAAAACATTCAAGAGAAAGCGTTATTAGCTGCAGAAGCCCGCAGGTTACACGTAGATGAGTCCCAAGGAGACTTTAGGTCAAATGCTTATGCTAAACTCTTATATGAATACGTGGATGCCATGGAGGTTAAGGACTGTTACGTCTGCATGCAGTTGCCGGCGTCTGTAGATGAAGGCATTAGATATCATCACCTCCCGCTGACATATGGCATTACATGTAGCTTATTGCTTAGTATATTTTATGAGAGAGATAGTTTTGAATACTATTTCTCCAACTATGATTCAGTGTTGCCGGAAGTCCCAAATTATAAGCAGATGAACAAATGGGACTACTGGAAGAGTGAAGACAGATTGGCCAAGTTCTTCATTCCTTGGATTACCTTAGATACTTCACATGCCCGTAGAAATAACCTGACATGCAAGGTGTCAGAAGTCGAGAAGAAGTTCATAGGGCAGGTGGATGATCGTTACAGGAGACAAAAGATTTTGAAAAAATCAGGACAATGGAAAACAGATTGGACCGAGGAGGAGAAGGCACACAAGAGAAAGGGTAGTAGTGGTCCAATAGCTTTAGATAAGACGCAGAGAGGAAAGCTATGTCTTCACCGAGCCAAAACGTATTATGAAAATGTATACGTGGGAGAAGTCGACTGTGAACATGCTTTCAATATAGAGTACTATACTAAAGATTTCCTGAAGGGAATGCAAGTGATTCCAAATGTGTATTTTGTATGTGGAAGAAATGCCTACGTGAGACTACCTGACAACTGGTATGGATCATGTTACCTAGCAATTGTCTTCCCCAAAATATATCATGCACAAGACTTAGAGATCATTGAGGGCAAGACATCATCGAGGGGAAGGAGAGATATAGGAGATGCAGAAATGGTTGGAGATGTTTTTGGAGCTATGTTCCCTCTTTTGGGTCTAATCCTTAATGATGTTAAAATTAGACGACTGGCAACAGTCGTCGACAGGTTGTCTGCCAGCACTGCTCAGTCCTTAATGCTGGTAGAAGGAGAGATGCAATCGATAAGGGCTATGGTTCTTCAGAACCGTCTTGCGTTAGATGTCCTACTAGCAAAAGAGGGCGGAGTCTGTAAGGCTTTGAAGGTCCAGGAATGTTGTACTTACATTCCAGACAATTCAAAGCCCCTTGAGAAAGTTATTAGGAACATAACTGATATTCACAAAGAGATCGAAGACTTGAGTAGAGAAAATGTCTGGGAAAAGGTGGGTCACGGAATGAGTGAAGTTGGAGGGTGGATTTCCACCCTAGGCAAAAGCTTTGTGTGGTATATACTAAAACCTGTCATCATAATATTGATCTGTGGGATCATATTGTGGGGATTGGTGAGGGTATTCAAATGGTACAGAGCAAGAAGGTCAGAAAGGGCCCAAAGAGAGCAGCTGCAGAGATTGGCTGCCATACAAGATAATCAGTACAGGAGTCTGAGGGCTCTGGAAGCGCAGAGACAAGTTATGCTAGCAATAACTACAGTTTAAATGTTAGTGATGACCCCGAGAGGTCATCAAAGGGGGGAACTGAGAGAGCGCAAACTGACCTAAATGTATGAGTGCATCACACTTACCCGTAGTAAGCACAAATCATGAGGAGAAATGCCATGAGTGCTAATAGTATCTGCAATTATATTCTGGATGTATAGCTAATGTAGAGATTTAAGTAGAAGTGGAACTAATACAGAAATGTGTGACACTATATGATTTTATTAGATGTGATTATTCTTGAATCCATGTCGTGTAGCTGTTAAAATGTAAGATGGTATGTGGTTAAACGCAGAATGTGGTAGGCCTCAGGGCCAGAGCTAAAAGGGAAGGTGTTTCTTTTCACGACATAGATTGTACTAATGTTTTGGCCATTGCATTAATGGGCCATGATTTATAGATGTGTTTACTGAATAATAGAATAAGAGTATTAACATGCTTTAATTAATGAAGAAGTTGAATGCTATAATCATTATGAGAAATATTGTAGGCCTGAAATGTTTTAACGTTGGTTTACACGTACATGTCTGGGCCAAGAAATGTTGCGAACCTTTTTGGAAGTCTATGAGAGTTGGGATCTTGGCTGCAGATGTCTGTCTGCAAGAGAAAAGGGGGAATCCAATTATAAATAAAATGAATAGAGGTCTGTTCAGTAGACGGCCCAGACATGGAGGAGGGTTCCGGAATGTTTAAGGGGTATCAGCGGGCCGGAGAAGAGTCTGAGAAGCAAGGTCAACTCCAACGTATGAGGCCCAACACAAAGCAGCATGGAAAAAGCCAGAAGCTACACCACGTGAGGGGCGTCTCGCGAGGGGCGTCTCAATTGTTGTTGACTGTTTTGTATTAGGGACAGCACCCTTGGGTGGAGTTAGAGCAGATACCTGAGGACCCTTTAGAGAGCGGATGGGTAGGCAGAGAGGGGTCATGACTGGAGAACTATAGGTTTTCACCAAGAGACTTAGAGTGAGTGACTTCCCTTGGGGGTCATTCACTGCTGACACCTTTGTTAGGTTGGGATTTGGTTAAGTAGGGATACCATCTAGAGCAGGGTAGGGACAGCCTAACCTGTGCGTTTTCCTCCAACTTAAATGAAGGAGAGATATGCGTCAATGCTGATAGCTTTATTATTCTTAGAACTTGTGTTAGTAATTTCCGTTGCTCGTCTGAGGGCTTTCAGAGAGCACATGTATGTAGTTGGACCTGTGTATCTCGTGAATCTCATTCTGAGATGCCTGTATTTGCAGCTTATCTTATCCTTACAATAAACTTTTGAAAGCTAGAAGTTGTTTGTGATCTTTGGGAGCGAAGTCCTTTATTGGGTGAACTAGCTTGGTAATAGATGCACTTTCTTCCTCAAAGACAGGCAACAAAGGTTCAGTCGACCAGATCGAGGTTTGGATCAATAGTGATAAGGTATCGATCAAAATCTCGCCCTTCCAATATACTGATGCTGAAAACCTAAAGCCTTATAAAAAGCACAGAACGATTTTGTTGAAGTACTTCAACATCCTTGTTGTGGAGCAAGTTGAAAATCTGGTTACCGTTTGAATATCATACTAATTCAGTATTGCTAAGAGTATTTGATCGATGTCCTGAGGGTTGACCAAACTCCCAAGAAGTCATGCAAGTAGGGGACTGTCACATCAAAACCAATAGGTGAGGCCTAGGTCTTCAGAGTGTGCCTTTCTTATTAGGGAAATAAAATCAATGTGCTTAAACAGCACATAACGTTGACTTGCAGTACATATTGGAGTCTGAATTTCCATAGGAGACTTAATACACGACTTTATTTCCAACTGTATTTGCTCTCAGATACCATTATTTGTGTAATCCTTTTTTACTTCTTTAGCCTTGGTATTTGTGGCATGTGGTATATTGCATATTCCAACCACATACTGACATAGTGTCCAGCGAGGAAGGTAGTTCCATGTTTCTTCCTTTCATGAAGTAGTATAATGTGGATTGATCTTCAAACTTTCACGTTATGTTATGTTAAAGGGATTTTTAAAGCGCAGGATGAATCACCCCTGAAAGTGTCTTTTGGAGCTATAGCGTTTAAAGAGGATGATGGAGTTGGAGAAAGAGTTAGAAGAGCCACGTTTTGAGCAGTTTTTTAAAATTGGCAAAATCAGAACTGGACCAAATCTGTAAAGACAATTTGGTCCAGTGTTGGGGAGCGAGATGAGGAAAAGATCTCCCATCATATCTGGCCGTAACAATGCGGCGAGGCAGTAACAGATCTGAGGTGGTGAGTGGGCAGGTAGAGCTGCAGTTTCTTTTGTAAGTAGAAGGGGCGTTGGGAGACAGAGACTTGTGAACTAGGCAGAGAAGCTTGAACAGGAAGTGTTTTCTCACCGGCAGCCAGTTGAGGGATTTCAGAGTGGCCTCTGAAGGGGTCAGAGGAGGGAGTTTACAGCTCATGGGGTTCTGAACTACCTGGAGTTTAGCCAAAAGAGCCTCATTTGCTTCAATGATAAGGGCGTTGCCATAGTCCAGACATCCAATAATCAGTGCCTGAGTGAGGGTTTTCCTGGTTTGGAGGGGCAGCCATTGAAAAGCCTTCCTGGCTGCGCGAGCACATGTTCCCGAAGCAGGCACCGTAAGTGGAGCTAACCTGCTGTCTCAGGGAAAGATTCTCATCTATCAGGATGCCCTGATTTTTCACTACCTTTTTAGGGAGGGGAGCATGCCCAGTCCAGTGGGCACCAGTCATCTGATCATCTATAGAAAGAAGCACTATAGAAAAAAGAGTGGCAGTGGCATTGATATCATTACACACAATTCATCTGCTTGCAACCCACAAATCAACCTCCATTGTGAATTGTGTTTATTCTCATTTAGGGCCCGATGTAGGTTAATCTTTTTTACCACTTCTTAAATACCGATTCATACCGAATCGGTATTTAAGAAGTGGTAAAAAAGAGGAGGGCAGATGTAGGTAATTTTATTTGAATAATTACCGAATCGGAAGCAATCGTTATTTACCGATTCGGTAAATACCGAATCGGTAATGCCCATTGATTCCTATGGGCATTGAAGCCCATAGGAATCAATGGGCATTACCGAATCGGTATTTACCAAATCGGTAAATACCGAATTTTGCAAGGGTGCAGGGGGTGTCACTTTGACACCCTCTGGCACCCCAATTACAGGCATGTGTGCCATGTGGCGCACAGACATGCCCTAAGGGCATGTCTGTGTGTCACATGGCACAGGTGTGCATGCACAGATGTGCATGCACACCTGGATTCGGTATTTTACCACCCAATTGGATTGGGTGGTAAAATACCGACTCCTAAAGGCCTGTGGCACTGTTTGCAGTGCCACCTACATGTGAGATTTACCAAATCGGTAAAATTACCGATTCGGTATTTTACAGAATCGGTAAATTTACCGATTCGGTAAATTTACCAATTCTGTAAACAAGGTCCCCTACATCTCAATGACCCATTTACCGGTCGGTAACGGCCGAATTCGGCCGTTACCGACCGGTAATGGCCACCTACATCGGGCCCATAGTGTTAAGCATTGTGTTGCTGCCTCTAACAAAATCAATTAGAATCTGATATATATACTTTACTTCTCATCCAGTTTTACAAGGAACTTTCAACCCAGGCCATAATGTGGTCACTTTGCTTGCCTTGTCGTGTGTACAAATGTATGGTTTTGAGTCATCACTTCATTTTTATGTGCAAATGTGTGATACTGTTAAACCCCAGCTCATTACTTAATTACTCTGGGGCTCCTGGCACTGGTTAATGAGAAGTCCTGGCATACCAACTATTCGTTTCTGCCCCATACTTACAACAAGTTGTCTGAAAGAGTTTATATATTTCACAGATTCACTTTGGGACTGATTGCAGGCAGTACCCAACTTGTTTATTTCTCCCAGAGTGGCCAAGCCACAGTCTTCTAGAGTCAGCAGGAAGGTAGGGTGTGGCTGGGAATTCGCTATCTGGGGTAACCCAAAATAAAAGGCAGTAAAGAAAGAAATGCTTGCCCCACTAAGCTACCTTTCAACCTGTTGGGGATAATACTTTGGGAAAGAATGGATCAGGAAAGTGGCAAGGGCTGCCCGTGCACTTCAAACGGACGCTCTTTTGCCTATCCTCCACCCCAAGAGGACCCAATTTAGAGTTTGGTGGACAGGGTACCCACAAATGCCATGGAGGATCCCGCTCAATTATCTCTTAGGCTGCTCACATCATTTTGAGATGGACAGACCTTAAATATTCCATTGACAGAACCTCCTTTGGTTCCGTCAATGGAATACTTTCTCCCACGCCCCTGTCAGAGAAAGAACATTAGGGAAAACACAGAGATGCCATCAATGTCCCACAGAGAGAAACAAAGGACCTACTTGCAGGGAACTAGCAGACTAATTTCAACAAGAGAGACCAGTAGGCCACTCTTATGAAGGAAAGAGGTAAAAAGGTCTGTCCTGCCGCTCCAATTTGTTTGCTGCCACCACTGTCACTTCTCCACAGTATGGCAAATTGATGGTACCAGAGACTCACTTTAGGGAACTAAGGTGTTGGTGCACTCCATTCTGAGCCATGCATGATACCTTTTCCACCAGAATATCTTCCTGCCAGGTTTTTCCTAATACTCTTTGGGGGAACTCTCAAACTCATTTACCTTCAAAAGGCAGGATTGCCATCAGGGTGAAGCTTGGTCTTACTCAGTTTCAATCTCAATCTGTCATTTGTAGAGCGCACTAATCACCTGTGAGGGTCTCAAGGCACTGAGGGGGGGGAGGGGTGCAGCTACTGCTCGAACAGCCAGGTTTTGAGGAGTCTCCTGAAGGTCAGCAGGTCCTGAGTCTGACGCAGCTGTGTGGGTAGGGTGTTCCATGTCTTGGCGGCGAGATAGGAGAAGGATTTGCCACCGGTGGAGGTCCTGTGGATGCGTGGGACGGCGGCGAGGTAGGCGGAACGAAGCTGGCGGTTCGGGATGTAGAAGGTGAGCCGTTTGTTGAGGTATGCTGGTCCGGTGTTGTGGAGAGCTTTGTGAACGTGGGTGAGGAGCTTGAAGGTGATCCTTTTGTTGACTGGGAGGCAGTGCAAGCCCTTCAGGTGGTCGTTGATGTGGGTGTGGCGGGGGATGTCGAGGATGAGGTGTGAGGAGGCGTTCTGTATGCGCTGGAGCCTTTTCTGGAGTTTGGCTGTGGTTCCTGTGAAGAGGGTGTTGCCATAGTCCAGTCTACTGCAGACAAGGGCCTGGGTGACCGTCCTTCTAGTTCCGGTGAGGATCCACCTGTAGATCTTGTGGAGCATGCGGAGGGTGTTGAAGCAGGAGGAGAAGATGGCGTTGGCTTTCTGGGTCATTAAGATCGATGAGTCCAGGATGAACCCCAGGTTGCGTGCGTGGTTGGTGGGTGAGGGAGCAGCTCCCAGGGTGGCTGGCCACCAGGAGTCGTCCCAGGCGGAAGGGGTGGAGACCAGGATGAGGACCTCTGTCTTGTCTGAATGTTGAAGAGGGTTGGGCTGAGGGATGGTCCTTGGGGTACGCCACAGATGATCTTGATGGCTTCAGAACAGAATGGGGCAGGAGAACCCTCTGGGTTCTGTCGGTGAGGAAGGAGGTTGTCCAGTCCAGAGCTTTGTCGCGAATTCCCACGTCTTGTAGGCATGTGCGTAGGGTGTGGTGGCAGACGGTGTCAAAGGCGGCTGAGAGGTCCAGGAGGATGAGGGCTGCAGTTTTGCCATTGGCCAGTAGGGTCCTGATGTCGTCTGTGGCAGCAATGAGGGTGGTTTTGGTGCTGTGATTGCTGTGGAATCCAGATTGGGACGGGTCTAGGATGTTGTTCTCCTCGAGGAAGTCAGTCAGTTGCTTGTTGACGATCTTTTCGATGACTTTTGCCGGGAATGGAAGCAAGGAGATGGGCCGGAATTTTTTGAGGTCTTTTGGGTCCGCTGTGTTTTTTTTTTAATAGGGCGCTGATCTCGTGTGATTCCAGCTTTCCGGGAAGGTGACGGTCTCGAAAGAGCTGTTGATGATCTTCCGGAGTTGGGGTGCGATGATGCGATTTGCTTTGTTGAAGATGTGGTGAGGGCATGGGTTGGATGGTGAGCCGGAGTGGATGGTGTTCATAGTCTTGATGGTGTTGTCGTCTGTGACGTGGGTGCAGGAGAGCAGGTGGTTGGTGAGGCTGAGGGGTGGTGAGTCTGCAGCACCGGCAGCTGTAGGGAGGGGCTGGACGTTGAAGCTGTTGTGGATGTCAGCAATCTTGCGGTGAAAGAAGGTGGCTAAGGAGTCACATAGGTCTTGCGACGGTGGGATGTTGTTGGAGCTGGAGCTGGGGTTGGAGAGTTCCTTCAGGATGTTGAAGAGCTCTTTGCTGTTGTGTGCGTTGTTGTCAATGCGTTCTTTGAAGGAGGTCCTTTTGACTCGGTTTCCTAATCCCTTTTGCAAATCCATCCATGTTGTTGCCCCTTTTCCTCAATAAGGCCATTGCCTTCTATAAGTCCCTATTGAGCCATGGTGCTCCCCATTCAGATTTCTTACCTTTTTTCTTTGATTCCTTAATTTTCTTTGACAACATTCTGCTCCGTCAGTCTCCCACTACCCACCTCAAGACCATGACCTGGTCACTTTGCTTGCCTTGTCTTTTATTGTTAGTCCCCAACTTATTACGCATTCATAGGGTTTCCAATTGAAATGCAACTTAATAACAGTTCCATATGCTTTGAGCTTCTGATTATGATGTCTCAAACTGCCAAGTGTACAATGAGCACTAGAGGAAGCTTTTGACAGGCCATTCTGCTACAAGTTCAGATTCAAGGCCCACCTTCTTATGGCCCTATCTCTTACAATGCAAATACCACAATATCTTATTGCATTTTTCATCCTGCACATCTCTGGATGGTGATGAGTAAGTTGATATAATGAAAATGTTGTTAGTACAGCCAGAGTTTCTTACTAAGTTTTTTTGTTTTTTTTATAAGAGGAGAGGAAATTGTTTACTTATCAAAAGAAGGTGTGACTAGTACTGGTTGACGTATTTACAACAAGGGTCCTGAATTCAAGATTTGGAACCTCAAGATGTAAATGAGCAGTCACAGCCTTTGAGTACTCTGGGTACAGTAAGACTGGGGGAGATTCAGTGCTCCCTGCTGTAAAACTAGTCCTAGCCTCTATGAGTGTGAGTCAGGTTCAGTGATTTGTATTTAGCATACACTTTCTTGTTGTCAGACTAATGTCTTAACCACCAGAAAAGGATTCCTTTTCTGTTTCTCCTGTAAAAGGTAGGATATATTGTGGAATGGGTTAATTCGAGGCAATACCATTTTGTCTCTCTTCCTGACCATTGATACTGGAATTTTGGGGCATATTAACAAGGGCCGGCGATAAATATCGCAAAGCGCGCTTAACGTGTGCATATTTATCGCCGGCTATCTCTGGAATTTATCACCCGGTTAGCGTGTTATCAACAACGCGCCTTGCCGAGGTGATAAAAATTCCAGAGATAGTGTGGATATCGCCGTTTTCCATGGTGGAAAACGGCGATATCCTAGATGATAGGGCCTGTGGGAAACAACATTTACAACGCAACTTTTACAACGCACTACCATTACAACGAAACTTTTACAACGCAAGATCCATTACATCGCATGCCATTACAACGCAACCACTACATTGCATAACACTACAACGCATACCATTACAACGCATGTCATTACAACGCAGTCATTACAACGCATACCATTACAATGCATACCATCACAACGCATAGTTCCCTTACACTATCCAAAACTTACCCTACTGTTGCACCACCTGGAGTTAGAATAGTAATTTTTACCACTACACTATCCAACACTTACCATACTGTTGCACCCCCTGGAGTTAGAATAGTAATTTGCACCCCTACACTATCCAACACTTACCCTTCTGTTGCACCCCCTGGAGTTAGAAAAGTAATTTTTAACCCTATACTATCCAATACTTACCATACATGCAATGTAATGGTATGCGTTGTAAAGGTAGTATGCGTTGTAATGGAATGCGTTGTAATGGAATGTGTTGTAAAGGATGTTGCGTTGTAAAAAATGTGTTGTAAAGGCATGTGTTGTAAAAGTATGCGTTGTAACGTCATACATCCGGGCCTGTGGTCTTAGCCACAGAATCCACCCCCCATGTTAAGTATTCCTTAGTCCGGAATTTAACAGACGTTAAATTCCTGCGTTAAGGCATACGTAACTCAATTTAAATAATCGCTACCCTTCCTTGTTAATATCGCTAAGCTGGCTTCGCGATAGTTTCCCTGGTTGGTTTCACAGCCACGCCTACTTTGCATCTCATTAGCGATGCAAAGTTAGGCGTGCTGGAAATAGGCGCTAAGTCAGCAAAGCACCCGATAGCGTGTCTTTGCTGATAAGGCAATCAAATTATCACCGCTTTCTGGCCGAAAACGGCCGCAAAAGCGGCGATAATTTTATAGCGCCGCCTTGTTAATATGCCCCCTTGTTTCTTCCCTAAGTTAAAAAAAAAGTTTATTCTAACTCCTCCCTCTACACACCTGTGGATGGTATACATTGGGTCAGCATCCCATGCTCCCATGTTTTTCCTGTCTTGTACTGTGGCAGGCATACCCAGATGTTAGTATATGCCTGCCTTGTGAGCAGATAAATATAGCTACCTCAACATGCTTATGCACTGAGGACACTATGGGCCTTTTCTGGTGTGGCCATCTAATAGAGCAGGTCAAGGCAAACTTCACTCATTAAGCAACTACAGCTACTGGACATATTGCCAGGCAATCAGCTTCATGTTCTTGTGTGCATGTTTCCTCATCCTCGCTGCTGCTTGTCTCCTCTCAGAGTAGGCATCCGCATTTGCTGCACATGAAAATCCATGATACAGCTGCATATTGAACAAGAAGGTATGAACTAGAAGACAGACACTTAGCAGTGTCCGTGTTGCAACATATGGTCAGGCGAAGGGATTGAACTGCAGCAGGGATACCAGCTCAACAATGGATATTGGCAGTTGCTATAAGATAAAGACCAACAGGAGAAGTGTTTAGCAATGTAACTTGTGGTTCTATGCTGGTGTTACCAGCTATTTCTGAGCACTCTTCTCTGCCTTCTTGGCAAGCTATGGAAGAACAGAATTTATGATTACACAGAGATAGCCAGATCTTCCTTCAAAAGTGATGATGACAGTGTTGCATAGAGTGACTCTCTGACTCAGTTATTCAAGATTTGTTTTTACACCCACGGGTGACACGAGTGAACTTAATTCAATGCACCAACGCTTGAATGTGAAAGACAGTATTATGTAGCCCCACAGAGTCACACCCAATACATAGCTGAAGTGGCGTCAATGCTTTTGGGTTACTAACAGTCACTAAACTAGGATCCAGGGACACTGTGGTGATGATTCGAAACAAACCTATTTCATTCTTCTCAATATCACACACACAGACTGCACTAAGAAAAAACACTTTAGCTGAAATGCAATTATTTGAACAGATTCGCCCTGTTGCTTAGCACATCTCAAACAACAATATACAATATAATTAAAACAGCACAAAAAGCATGTTGCAAACAATGAGAATAAAGTGAACATTTCTACCATTGTAAAAATGTCTTCTAAAAACCTAACACCCTAAAACCTAATTTTATGTGCTATGCTAGAAGAGCATGGAGTAGTACAACTTGCATCTAGAGTTTCTTGGGGAGACTCAAACACTGCATATCTTTATACAGCAAAGCAATGTATTTATCAGTAGTTGGGGAGGCTGTGTTCCTTGCGAAAGGCAAACACACATCGCATCAGCTCCTCTCCTCCTGGACTCTGCTCGATATCAGTTTCGGTAGAGGGTGCAACACGGTAGCATCTGTGCCAATCAAGATAGTCTGTGGCTGTATTTTGCGCGATAATTCGGGGGCGAAGGACCTATCCGGACAAGCGGTCAAGTGGCAGCCTTTTTATACTATATCTTATATAAGACAGAATTTCCAACATCACTTCAGGAATGTCTGGCATAAACAATGATCATCAAAATGCTAGCCTTAGATGCATTCTTAAGAACAAATAAGGTAAAAATACAACAATTCAGACTGCACTGTTTTGGCTATTGTTCTTGTTTGATCTTGAAATAGAGATAACAAGGCACTTCCAGATGTCGCAACAGGTGTCTTATTGATGTCTATGTCTGAGTAACTTGACACTTTCACAGGTTCTTGGAAGGGTAAAGACAGACAACATCTGCGTTAAAGGCATACATGTTGATTATTTTGCAAAAATACAGAAAATTGAGTCTTGGCCTGCTTAAAATTGAGTTGAGCCTTATGGTCTCTATGTCAACAGTTGAGCTTTATCTAATCATAAGATGCAGGTAAAGTAGGACAGAAGAAAGTCACTTTCTCCACCACCCACAGCAGAAAAAGATCATTACATATATCCTTTACCTACTCCACATAAAAGGCTATGTGTATATCTAAATAACAAGTGTGATGCTGGGTATGCCTGCAACATTGACTACTGTGAATAGTGGATACTGGGAATTTCATACTGTTATTCCTGAAGGTCAGGAGAGCCATGGTTCATTCACTTCCAGGCAGCAAGCATCCCGAAAACACTAAAAAGAGCCTTTGTCAATCCCATAATTGAAGGAAAGCACGTCAAAAGACATACAATGCCCAATTACAGTAGCAATCAAATAATTGATGCCACCCCAAAATGGCCCCAAGCTTGGACACACTGCAAACATATACACATGAACTGCTAGCAAAAAGAGAATCATAGACAGCCCCTGGGTACTATGCTCTAGCTTGATTGGACTGTGGTGTAATGTAGAAGTCAAATAAAAAACAGCAGTGCTGCAATTCATACTTAGAGTATCAAGGCAGAGAATCGATTAACGTGCCCAGTCAGAGATACCGCCTGCCATCACAACAAAAATGGATGTAGAAGAGATATTTAAAGAGGATAAGGCTTCAGAAATAGTCTTTCAAAAAATAAAGGACTCCAACTATTTTGATCTGATTCACCCGACTCAGCTAAGACAATGTTGATGTCCCCAAATTGTCTTGACATTAATAGACTTGTGAAGTAGAGAGTGGTAGTTAGAGCCTAGATCTTAAAAATATTGGTTAGTAAATATAAGTCCAAGATATCTAATTTGAACAGTAACCAATGGGTCTGGAAAACAAAAATCTCCAACAAGATGGATCTGAGTTGTTCATAGAATATGCACTGAATTTAGAAGTCACTCAGTTTCACTCAAGGAAACACTGAGGATCTTGATATAGAAGAAGGTATCTTTTGCAAAGATGTGCTAATACACTAAGGGCCCGATTACGATGTTGTTAGTAAACTGTCCCAAATGAATCGGTTCCGGAATAGTTTCCAAACGAATCAGGTCGGGTGAGTTCGAATGACCGATTACAATCTTTCCCAACATCGTTCGGTCGGACTCGCATTGGCTTCAATGGGAGCCTGTATTCCGAACGAGAACACAGGCTCCCATTGAAAAAAGGGATGGTTGGGAAAAAACTTGCACCCTGTGGCGGGCACCCCATGGTGCCTTCCACATTGGGCATGGTTGGAAAGAAGGGTCCCTTGGGCACCCCGATGGGCTACATTCGTACGTCTCAGGATGAAGGGTGGCCCACAAAGGGCCCCCAAAGACATATTCTGGTAGCCGTTTTGTTTCAGAAAACTGAATCAGAACATCTGTCCGAATCACTCATCGTAATTGCTCATCCATAGAGCTGTACGAATCGGCCTTGAAAGACTCGGGTTGTCCAAATGCCTTTCGTAATCGATTCAAACTGCTCGAATGGTTTCAGGGCATCGTAATCGGTTGTTGGGAAATCTGTATGATTCGGTCGGAAACAAGAGTTCCGAATCAGATTCTGCAACACCAAATCCAATCCGGAGCCTTTCCTAATGACATCTTAATCAACCCCTAAGTTGGAGTAATAGTAGCTGCCTTAAGGCTCTGTTATATGAAAGCCTCTTTGTACAAGCAAAGTAGACATTGCTGGTGCATTCTACTCCGGTTAATAAAGAAAGCTGATATAAACCTATTGACAGAGACCAGTGATTGGAAGATTTGGTAGAGCCTTAATTCATTTGATAGATGCAGGTGGTATTCAAAACCTACCTTTCATAGTCCACAGTAAAGCCCTCTCAGCCGAGGCAAAAGCTTTCTCAGCATTTAAGACTATTAAGACAACCGACTAGTGATTCTCTTTTGCCCGGTCAATGAGTGATATGGAAAGTTTGTGTGAATCATGGTGCCCCTCCTATGTAAAATGTGTTACCAGAGTAAGACCACATTTACGATAATGTTTTGGTGGGGAGCTTCAGTAAACTCTGACTCCCTTAAGGATATAATTTATGACATCTACTAACATAGCATATAATATTTCAAGAGACAATGGTCCCAAACATCTACACAAATAACTGAAGCAAAAATGAGTATAGACCAAGAATGAAATCTATATTAACTGTCCAGCCGGACAGGTTTAATAGTAGGTATAGTCAAGTATAGCCAAATTGTTAGACAATTTCCAAGCGGGACACAACCTGTGTCCAACTACCACATATGTGAGGACAAATGACATACATACAAGTGAGAGGCAAGGAAGGGCAGTCTGCAAATTATTCAAAATTAAAACAGACAGTTAATATTGGAGTACACTTTGTGTGATTTTGCAATAAAACATTTAAATCATCAAGTGTAAGCTGTCAACGACGTTTCGATGCCTATTTAATATGGGATCATCATCAGGACATATTGATTCATGCCTTTACTAATTATAGAGAATTGCCCAACATAATACAAAACATAAAAATTACATGTACAGCATAAGGAGGCAAACGGGTAGGGCAAGGGAAAGAAAAAACACATACATTATAAACAATATCCCTGTACTGTTGATTGTCTGACTCTATTCCAAGGTGAATTTGTGGAATATACACAACCCAAGTGAACCTGAACGAGTAGCAACGAGAAAATATGACCGGGTTATTTAATTTCGAGCATGGACCAGTTTTACTTAACAACGCAGGTGAAGGACTCATGCAGCGTATTTAGGTGACCAAACGAGTGAAAAAGTTATGATTCATTCCGGGTGCCACAGGGGAGCGAATAAGGGCCCTTTTGTAATATATTGAAGTTGGGACAGTGGTGGTGACCGAGTGGTGTGAGCAGAGGGATATAACCGACGGTTTCAAAAAGCATACCTCGATGTGAAAAGTGAGAGAGAGGCGAAGTCATCTGTTAACGCGTGGCAGATGGGCCTATGCGTAGGGTAACCTAAAGGAATAGGAAGGGGATTAAAACCAGTGCATAACTGGAGCTTGATTAAAGGGATATCCACGGTGGGCAGGGCTTACCGCTGATACGATCCGCAGAGTAACGGGGGACCATCAAAAATAAGAAGCCACCTACATATAAAGAGAAGGCGGCTGTAAGTTAAAGGTTGTGTTCAGAGATACTAGGGTAAAGGGAATTACAGAAAGAGACTTACCACCAGCGCAATCGGGTGCCGGTCGAGGGATTTGAGTGGGTCCCTGTATAATAAAACACAAAATACTATGTAGCAAATACTCTGAATAAAAACATCAGACGGAAAAAATGCAAGGCGGCATGCGAAGCAGACGGCTTACCAAAAAATCATCAGATAGACTCCGAAATGGGAGTCAGCCGCGGCGGGCGAGTCAATGCTTGATCTGTCTCGGGCAGTTAATACTTCCTCATTAAAAACGCCTGAGACACGGCAACATTGTCATGTGACCAAGGTCATGTGATGACCTATGTAGATGGGAATTCACAGTGTGTCTGGTGGCCATCTTGGAAGAGTGAATTAACGTGACAATTGGATTGAAATAAAATAAAAATAAAAATAAGAATTGAAACAAGGGGGGGACGCAATAACCACCAGATAAACAGTGAAATATCATATTTACAAAGGACAACTAGGGGATACTTCCGAATTAAAAGCGACGAAGCCGTTTGTAACAAGGTCAAGAGACCTATGTTGATAGTGAATCGGAGTGTATCCGGCGGCCATATTAAAGAGGTGATTACGTATAATAAATGAAAGTGAATTACACAAAAAGAATAGTGACTTGCGGGTCAGCAACACTTGGATAGTGAAATAAAATTGCCAATAGCACCCATCATTTTCAGAGAAAATATATAGTTGTCAAAAATTAGTAGCGAACGAGTAGACAGAACCTTGAAGAAAGTTAAAAACAGTTTCACAAAAGCCCATAGTGGAAAAGCTGCAACATTACATCTGTGCTTTGATTTCATATTGTTATAGGTCTACAAGGCATACACGATTGCTTGTCTTCTAGTGAAACCAGATATTAGAAATTCCACAATTAACATCAGGTTCAAAAAGTCAATAAATTAACGAGCCAACTTATATCAGACACAAGGGCCCCTTTGAGCAAGCAGGAGGATCTCAATATCATCATAGCAATGAAGTCCAATCTTCCATGCGATTCAGGCCGGTATGGATACTTTTAGTCCTCAGGTTCCATTTTAACTACTCTTTATTGAGCAAAGTTCCCAAATCGCCTCCTCTTGGGGGGCTTTTTATTGCATCAATGATTGTCCATTTGAGTTGAGATTCACTGTGATTCTTCTCAACGAAATGGTTCACAAGGGGTGCGTTAGGAGTCTTGCACCGAATTCTGCTCTTATGCTGTCGGATTCGAAGACGGGCCTTTTGTGTTGTTTGTCCTATGTATATTAGTTTGCACGGACAAAAAATAGCATAAATTACATTGGAACTGTTACAATTTGTGAAATGTTGTCTGTGGAAAACGACCTGTTAAAACAAGAAATCTTTTCCTTCATTTATGTTTTCATATACACTGCAAGAGCCACATTTTACATGTCCTACTAATTGTGGGAGCCCCCACAGATCGTCAAGTGTATTCTTTACTAACATAGCAGCAAACACTCTTGGTTGACTTTTATAAAGCCCACCTGAGATTACTCCCAGTCCAGCCATTCTAGGGTTATGAATCACTTTTCAAAATATTAAGTAGTTCATACAATGTCACCAGAGTGACAAGACACTCGTCTGGCCCATCGACATTTTATGAAAGGCGAATTAATCTAAAAAAGGCCAGAGTGTCGAGATATACCAAAGCTACTTGGTATGGACCTTTTCTTCCCTGAGGGTCTGATTTCCCATCTTTCTTTGTTCTTCCTAATGTAATATCTCTTTTCTGTTTCAAGTAGAACCTTGTACTTTCTTACATGATTCCAAAGGATGCATTAATGGCATGTCCCTCTAATTGAAATGGGAAGCATGGTTTTGATTTATCTGGATGACATTAAACTGTACACTTCATGCAAATTGAGTTACTCTAGAAAGAGAGGTAAGCTTTCCTTGCCAATTCTAAGTAGAGTGGGTTATGTTGCCGTTTCTACACCTGATAAGAATAATGGGGTGCCACTACAAATGACAATTATTGGGTGATGCACCAGGTACATGGCAGCCTCATTGGTGTTATGTAAAGTGTCTGTCTAGCAGATAGGTTTAGTACAGCCACTTGCGCTTCCCATGATATGTTTTTGAAATAATATAAATATAATTTGGATCTTCATTAATCCATCTCTGGTTTTGTGTCTGCTGCACTGAGTGCAGCTAATGGTTTATTACTTGAGGGTCAATGATGTTTGATTAAGAATCATTGTAGTTCTTGGTAGATAGTTCTGATTGAAGTTCTTTGAGGCACTACTTTTTGACACACTGGAGTAATTATGGTATAACCACACACGTGTTGGGCAGGACTGACCTCCCTCAAGATGCAAGGGCTAAGATGCCGTAGACCAAGACTGAGTGCGATCCACACCTGTGGCCAAAATTACATAACCAACTGTAAAAGCTAAAATCTCCCCTTTTAATTAGGAATTATTATTTCGCATCACCTGTCTGCTTCCTCTCTTCTGAAACGTGTGATTCCCTCCATCCCTCCGCCCAATGCCAAAGGATCTTCAATCAACAGCCTTAGTTAATGTCTGCCCTGTTCTTTTCAGGCTCTTTTGTTCATACTAGTTGTGATGTTTGTTTATGATTTTAGCATACCTTTCATTGCCGGCAATTTAGCGGAATTGAATAAATTCTAGAGATTTGCTTCTGAGTAATGAAAACGAGAACCAAGTTGTAAACCTCAAGTACAGTTCATCAAACTCTGATTTGCGATATTGAGATAAGCTGCTTTTATTTGCTCTAACCATAGATAAAGAGCTTTTTAATAAATATATTTTTTACATTTTGTTTTTGAAGTGCTCAAGAAACAGGAAACATGTATTTGCGGTAAGCAAAATAATTAATTATTCGTGTTTTTTCATTCGTCTGAGAAGGCTGGATCGCTGAACTAGACCTGCGGACGAGTTTAGGTTTCAAAGAGCATGCCTAAAACAAACACACCGTCAGTGTACACAGAATAAGATTTCCACGTATCTTTAACCAGCGTCACAGCACGTGGCCAAGATAATTGCCGTGCTCCTTTTATTCGCTGCTAAAAATGTGGGCTAAACTGTTCCTGTGATTTTGTTGCTACAAGACTGTAACTGCACAGAGGCAGGATCACTGTTCACTTCCTCCTTCCTTGTTTAGCAAACCTTTCAGCTCTAATCCCTTCACAAACACCGGCAGGTTGACCTTATTTGACTCCAGAGGATTGTTCCACGGTACGTCACTTTTACAGACGTTCCGGTGGCGCAGGGCCCTGCACCATATTTACAATGTGGCGTTAAGCCACTTTTTGTGGCTTAACGCGGACGCCACTTTGTAAATATGCTACCCTTTCACGAAAGTATGTGTGTGAAAGGGGCTTGCAATGGGTGGTGATGTGAGTGTCCCGCCGCAACTACGATTGCTGTTTTTGATGCTGCACCAGATTCACAAGCATCTGTAAATCTGGGGCAGTGACAAAAACTAACGCCATGCAAGAGCAGGCATTAGAATGGTGCAACAAGGAGGAATACTTTTATTTATCCTCGTTGTTGCTTTTTCAATTTGTGCTGAAGTTTGCAGCACACATAGAAAGTGCAAAAGACTATTATATATTGTTTATGGGCAGGAAGGTGTCCCTTCCTGCTCAAACACAATCATTAAATAATGATGATTTCCCACTTCTATTTGTGCTGCAGAATGAAGCACACATAGAAGTAACAAATCGTCATTATGGATTGTTTATGTGCAGAAAGGGGCACCTTCCTGCACTTAAATAATAATTCCCTGCAATGCTGGCACCCTTGAACTATGGTGTGTTGGCACTAGGCAGCTATTTTTAGCAGCAACGCTCGGGAAAACACAGGGATGTGTTGTTTTGTAAGTACGGTGCATCTCTGCGCTTTAGCAATGGCGTAGCACGGCACTGCAAAATTTGCCACAGTGCTATGTTCCACCAATTTTTTTTGTAAATATGCCACCATCATACTTAAAAAGACCATGAGCATGCTACCAGTTTCTATTCAAATTGGTTATTTCTACACAACTAATACATGAGAACTTAAACTAAAGAAAGGACCCCATCTTTATGTAGTCTGGTGAAACCTTTCTTGGTAAAAAATATCATCACTTTGGAGTCATTTGTTCTTTGGTGAGCCTGCCACGTCTGTCCTCAATCCCTTTCCTAGCAGACCACTGGCCTCCATATTGGGAGCTGTTTGACAAAAGTGCATCAGGTACGGCAAGGTAGGATTTGTTTCTGAGCAACAAAATGGCAATGACCCTTAGACAAGGGAGTTTTCTCCCTGCACCCTAGGACTATTCTTTGTTTACACTACTGTAATTACATTTTTGCGTCCGATTTTTCCTTGGTACTTTGAGGGATGCAATTTGTTGAAGTTTTTTATGCCTTTTGATTATTGTTGCTGCTGAGCAAGACATGCAGGAAACAAGGCTCGCGTTAAAGACATATGTAAGAAGTGGCTTAAGTGTCTGCTGCAAGGAGCCATTTAAATGTACAAATGCAAATAAATGTCAAATCACGACAAACATCTAGACACATCAGCCGACCCATGTATTTATCCAAGGACCTTGCATACTGCGTTTGATACGCTTTTTTCTAACCAGATCTTGTTTCCCATCAGCTCAGGATTTCTCCGCTGAGAGCCCCCACTGAGACAGTAAATGGCGCTTGAAACTTACTGGGTCACCTCATGTGGCCCACCTTCTGCTTTACAACTGCAGAGATTCCAAAAGCATAGGTAAATGTTTCAGTGGACTTAACATTCACTGCATGTTGGTCTAGTCCATTTGTACCTTAGCCCTCCATTCTCATCTTCATAAAAACACTCGTGAATAGATTTTTTTCTAAAAAGCCTTCTACCACAATCAGTTTGGAGGGGCGAAATATGGAAATTATTTTCTAGGTCCCCTGACCCTAAATGCTGTTAGATAATTATTGTATCTTGCTTCCCGATCTTCTTTACCAAATAATTGTTGTATACTGAGCTTTTTATTTCATACATACCCCTGTCTTTTAATAAACGGTTGAGCCATGAGCTCCGCCAAAGCTCACAAAGGGATGAACCAAGAATCCTTAGGAATAGCTCGGTGTGTAGATAGTGTGGAAGTTTAAGTGACAGGCATTGTTGATTAACTAATTGATGAATCACTGCATGTATTTGTTGTGCTATGTAGAACTGACTCCACCCAGCTGGGTTGTTGAGCATTTTATCTTCTCATTGATAAGTGATCACTTCACTTTTAGTGCCGGCGTTTGAGATCATTGAAGGATTCTGACTTGACTTTGCAAATTCAGGGAAAAAAAGTTCTTACTGTAGCGGCAAGTCCATGTTTTGATTTCTTTTAAATGGAGTTTGATTCAACCGACTAAGTAGTTAGTATTAAAGAAACAGCGCCCAAGCAAAGAAAAGTTGATTTGGAAAAGAGGACCACAGTCTGAGAGGTGTCTATGATGACAGAGAAAGATCAGGGAAACACTCTAGTAAAAGGTCTCCAGATTCACATAAATGTAGATATCTACAGAAATGAACTGCATTATTTGTTTAAACCTTCACATCCCACATCAAGCCCAGCACCGAGGCCTCTTGCAGGTGAAATTCTTATATCGTCCCAGGTGAATTAGTCTTTAGGAGGGTGGGAATGGAAGTGAGAATATTGGCTCCAGAAGAAACAAGACAGACTGATTGCTATGTGCAGGATACCCATGAAAGGCACTGGTTAAAGAAAGTGAAAAACGACCTATAAAGAAAAGCAACCCAAGGGCAACATTCCCCACACGAAGACAATCCCGAAATTAGACCTGGAGGTCAGAAGTAAAAACCACAGTCAAAGAAGGCAGCACAAGCAGGGAGGAAGCAGTTAGCGGTTCCCACTGAGGCATGTCCTAGATATACAAAATCTGACCTAGATTTGTGATGGGAAATTACTTTATTGATTGCTTGTCTGCTGCAGAATTTGTTTGCAACATAAAACACACAGAGGAAAGGCACGGATATTTTCTTAATAAGGCGATTTTCTACTTAGAGTACCAAAGCCTTTTTAGGTCTGCCTCCAGCAAGAAGCATTTTAAACTGATGTATTTGCATCTTTCAGCAAGTCCCCCAAAGTATTTTCCCCCAACAACCCACAATGCTTCTCTCTAAGCAGTATACTATCTTGGTGTTGGTTTCATCCTGGATCTTCAGGTTATCTCTCCTTTTGCTTGACATTAAAACTTTGCACTCTCAAACTAATAGTGTCTGAGAACATTCCCATGTTGTATGATGCAGTTAGGAAACTTGCCACAAAAACTGGAAAGTGTTCTAAATGTGGGAGAGAGAGGGAAGCGATAAATGAAAGTGGCACTGGTACATCCTCCTAAACCTGATAATTTCCCAAAAAGTAGCAGGATGCTCACCCAAACAAAGTACCGGGTCCCCGTACATTGAGAGAGGGTGCATGGTATGGAAAGCTCGGTTCCTTATTGGGGGTGTTTCCAAAAAAGTAAACTAACGTTCACAGCTCACTCTCAAATGGCAAATGGCATATTGAACTTGCCACCGGGGTGGAAGTTTCTTATCCACGTTTTTTAACTAAGGACGATGTCTGGCAGTACCAGGAACCAATTCAATGATGCTGAGATAGTGTAATTCAATGGGCGGCTGAACAGAATGATTGTTGGTATACAGTGAGTTGTTAAATTAATTGTGTTAAGATATATTCATAGGCAGTTTTGGATTGCCAGCTCTACGTTCTGTTCCATACGTATCCTGATGATCTTGTTGAAATCCCTCATCATTCATTCTACTTCCCCATTCTTCAAGGGCCACCTTGCAGTGATCTTACTCAGCAGACTACAAGTAGTCCAAAATACTGCTGCACGGCTGGTCCAGAATGCGCCACCCAGGACACCTTCCCATCCCTTGCTTGTAAAGCTCCATTGGCTTCCCATCCGCCAACGGATCAAGTTTAAAATGTGTTGCGTCATCCATTTAGCACTCCAGAACTTGGGCCCTTTCTATCTTGCAGAGACATTTATACCCTAATCACCCTTGCGACCTCTCCGCTCCAGCGGTAAACATCTTCTGGAAGTACCCAGTATAAGAAGGGCAAAATTAGGAGGAAGGGCTCTCTCCTATCTTGGCCCACGTCTCTGGAACGAGCTCCCCCTCTCTCTTAGACAGTGCTCAGAACATATAAGATTCAGGAAACTGCTTAAAACCTTCTTGTTCGGTACTTGCTAAGCCTGCCAGGAACCTCTGCCTCTTCTCATAGTCTGCTTAAGCACAGAGATACCCCTTCCTGGGTCGATTCCAGCGCTATATAAACAAATAAATAAAGAAATAAATATATGCTAAGGGACCTAACATAATTTTGAAAGTCTATTCCATGGAAGGACATCCAACAATTATTTTTGATGGAGACTACTAGTTCCAAAAAGTTTCTAATATCTTTTCAGGTTTCGGGCGTACATGTTTAAACTCTGTCAACAGCACCACCTCCACCACTGGCAACTTTAAACAGCCACCCGTTACGCCAAGTTATTGTTTTCCATCTGGGAGTATTATGAAGTCTGCACTGATCTCTCACCGTGGTTCAGAGAACCCATCCTTGGCAATCGTGGGGGTGGCCTGCACCAGCTTGGCACCACTTGCACTCTCCTGCCACTTCATCTACCAGGGCATCCGTGCCAGGGAACCAGAATTTTTCCTTCAGCCTGACCTTTTTCTTTGCTGCACCTTGATGCCCCTGGAGAGGAAAATTGACTAAGTGGGTTCAAGAGTGGGGGACAACAAAGCAATCATCCTTGCGAAACACGCCAACTTTGCTTGCGCTAAGTTTGCTGCCGACCCTCCATAGCACTCAAAGGTATAACAGCCTTATCTCCTTATCATGGGTTTCTAAAAGGAATAACTTTCTCTAATTAATTCTGGTAATTTCCTTAGTTTTTAGCAGACCCTCATACTGGAGGTCATTCTGTTTGATGTCCTCCAACTTTTTGGCATGCTGCCTGGGAGATTTGATTTATGTGATTGTCTGTTTCATTGACATAGCCAGTCTTGTGTAGTATGCTGTGGCATGGGTGTCATGACAAGCAGTCAGCTGGGTTGTTACACCCTGGTTTGCACAACACTAAGAACTGATACTTCTCTAATTGGAGTGACTAGTTTTCAGTGAGAGGAGGTAGGTGCAGTGCCGTGCCAGTGAAGTGAGGTATGAAGACTATGGGGCGTGGTGAGGTGTACTGGATGTCCAACGCCTTATGTGGGTCCATCTTGATTCCACCGCCATGGAAGACGTAGACTTCAGGAAGTCGCACCTGCACCAGTGTAGGGTCAAGTTAAAGCCTACAGGGTAGTTCTTAAGCACCTATTGTGTGAAAGAATATTGCATGCGTTGATTAAATGTAATCACTGATATTTTAGTTGCCCTCTAGGTTTGGTAAAGTCTTTTTTTGTGCCATTCTAGAAAACTTCCACTGCTGATGAGATGCTGAAGTTTAGTTTTTAATACTGTCTCAGGCACATATAGGTTAAGAACGTCAGATGTACCAGCACCTTTCGTCCAGCATCAGGTGATAATAGTTGGCATGGAGGTCAAGCTTACGAAACCAGTGGACCACATTCAAGCTACTGATTAGATCATTAGTAGTGATTGTGAGGTGCCTCTCCCTCTTCATTATCTTTTTCGGAAACCTCATGTCAATGTGCAGTCTTATGGAGTCAGGCTGTTAGTGACCACAACTGGCAATACACTTAAACAAATGGAGAGTAAGGAAAAGTTGTGTTAACAATCAAGAGGGGCAACCAAGGACAATGTTTACCGGGGTCCAATGTACGTGTCCTACAAGTAGGTAACAAGAGCGTGTACAGAGTTCCCCAAGGGGGTGAATTAAATATGGGGGAAGGGTTCTCTCTCTGGAAAGGATTGAATCGTGCAGCAGGGAATTAGGTAAACCCTTAACGGAATTAAGGATGCCTCACACAATTAAAAGGCTGGACAACTATTGCCATCCTACCTAATGATTGTATTGTGTCATCATTGGCCTCCTGCTCCAGTGGCTGGCTGGCGGTGCAATGCCTGCCGGGTAGCACGTAGTGCTACTCTTTTAGCGGAGTTCTTTTATTCCTGGCCAATAGATGCGTGCGTGTGAGGGACCTAGGGAGTGCAGTAGTGAGCGTGAATGGAAGATTAAAATAGGTCAGTAGAGTCCATTAGGAAACCTTTAATAATATGGCTCACTGCCTAGTTAAAATTGGTAAAGGGAGGGGTTGCGAAGCACAAAGAGTCAGGTAATTTGGCCTCGTTCAACCCTCGCCTATGGTGCGGTCAACATGTTTCTTGCCGTAAAGGCAATTCTTCAGGACCTATAGATGCTCATCAACCAGCGGGAAATTTCAACCTAGTTGAAGGAAATTTCGTATACAACCTGTATATCAGGGCAGGACGGAATCCTGCGTGAGTTCCCGCCCTAGGTGTTGGAAGAGAAAATGGACACAATCAGTCCTAGGTGCATTCAGTGGGAACTTTACATGCGGAAGCATACTGTAATAAATCAATATGGTTCAAGGCGTATACATATAGTAGTGACGTGAAATAGAGGGAGAGAGAGAGAGTAATGAGGGAAGGGGGTGTGTACCATAGTTAAACAATGAAACGAATACATTGGTTCGATATACATCGGTTTATACACTCCATGCTCTGTCACTCATTCGTGTATTCAAGCTTAAGGGTAGTATATTTGTGTAAAGGAAATCTGCGCAACCAGAGCCAATTGCATTTCACTGGGAAAAGTAATAACGGGGTCACCAGGGGGGTGACTCTCGAAAGTTCCTTACCCACAATCCCTGGTGGACGGGCCCCACAGACTGTCCTTCGGGGGCCTGAGCAGTGAGGAATTTCCTAAATGGAAAGGTGGACAAGGTATGGTTTGTATTCGTGGTTAGTGTGATCTCTGAGGTGGTTACACCATCAGGATCGCCAAATGCTGTTACACATCAAAGAGTGAAGGAGTAAATCAGCCCCCCATCGTGACCGTTCCCCACACCTTACCTAGATCGCTCGAGGCACTAGGCTTGTCAGCACCTACCCATCCCACAGCGGCGGAATCGCAGGACAGCCGGTGGATCGGTGTGTGTCTGCGGGGTTTAAGAGCAGGTAGCCGCGAGCGCCGTGAGTGGGCGTGTCTGGAGCGCGTTGCTAGGTGGCACGGGCGAGCGTCGTGTGGAAAGAGAGGGCGGTCAGTAAACAACGCCAAGATGCGTCCAAAAAGGAGCGCCATCTTAGAAAGGGGAAAGTTCGAATTGTAAACGAATGCACTCGGTCCCATGTAGGGTGTGAACGGAGTACACTCAAACCCATGGAGGGCTTAGAGGATGTAAGGATTAGTGAGGGGACAGACTAGGCGCGGTCTATCTGGCCAGCACATTCCAAGGGACTGAATCATTGAGACCATGTACATCAGTCTGAAGGCGGTGCACCCACCGCTGTTCCATTCTGTATAGTGCCTGTTGATTAATGGATGGGTGACATTCAAGGATAGTCTATTGGATGTTTTCAGCCAAGTGATCTTGTTGTCTGCAGTGTTCGTACAGCCTCGTGTGTGTCTTCTTACATCGGATGTTGCTGTTATGCTCCATGATGCGTAGTTTGACAGTGCGCATAGTCATCCCGATGTAAATCAATTTACATGGGCACGTAAGCATATAAATGCATTTTGCACTGTTGCAGTTCGTATGCTTGTTACGGTGCCAAATAAAGTCATTGGGAAGTTCTAGGGTTTTGCCCTGGATGGTCTGAGGGCATACCACACAAGATCCACATCGATGATGGCCCGTAACAGGGGGCAAATCCCACAGGGTTTTCAAAGGGCGTGTGTTCGCCCTTTGAAAACCCTGTGGGATTTGCCCCCTGTTACGGGCCATCATCGATGTGGATCTTGTGTGTAACAGCATTTGGCGATCCTGATGGTGTAACCACCTCAGAGATCACACTAACCACGAATACAAACCATACCTTGTCCACCTTTCCATTTAGGAAATTCCTCACTGCTCAGGCCCCCCAAGGACAGTCTGTGGGGCCCGTCCACCAGGGATTGTGGGTAAGGAACTTTCGAGAGTCACCCCCCTAGTGACCCCGTTATTACTTTTCCCAGTGAAATGCAATTGGCTCTGGTTGCGCAGATTTCCTTTACACAAATATACTACCCTTAAGCTTGAATACACGAATGAGTGACAGAGCATGGAGTGTATAAACCGATGTATATCGAACCAATGTATTCGTTTCATTGTTTAACTATGGTACACACCCCCTTCCCTCATTACTCTCTCTCTCTCCCTCTATTTCACGTCACTACTATATGTATACGCCTTGAACCATATTGATTTATTACAGTATGCTTCCGCATGTAAAGTTCCCACTGAATGCACCTAGGACTGATTGTGTCCATTTTCTCTTCCAACACCTAGGGCGGGAACTCACGCAGGATTCCGTCCTGCCCTGATATACAGGTTGTATACGAAATTTCCTTCAACTAGGTTGAAATTTTCCGCTGGTTGATGAGCATCTATAGGTCCTGAAGAATTGCCTTTACGGCAAGAAACATGTTGACCGCACCATAGGCGAGGGTTGAACGAGGCCAAATTACCTGACTCTTTGTGCTTCGCAACCCCTCCCTTTACCAATTTTAACTAGGCAGTGAGCCATATTATTAAAGGTTTCCTAATGGACTCTACTGACCTATTTTAATCTTCCATTCACGCTCACTACTGCACTCCCTAGGTCCCTCACACGCACGCATCTATTGGCCAGGAATAAAAGAACTCCGCTAAAAGAGTAGCACTACGTGCTACCCGGCAGGCATTGCACCGCCAGCCAGCCGCTGGAGCAGGAGGCCAATGATGACACAATACAATCATTAGGTAGGATGGCAATAGTTGTCCAGCCTTTTAATTGTGTGAGGCATCCTTAATTCCGTTAAGGGTTTACCTAATTCCCTGCTGCACGATTCAATCCTTTCCAGAGAGAGAACCCTTCCCCCATATTTAATTCACCCCCTTGGGGAACTCTGTACACGCTCTTGTTACCTACTTGTAGGACACGTACATTGGACCCCGGTAAACATTGTCCTTGGTTGCCCCTCTTGATTGTTAACACTTCTTTACGTGGGTTCACCCCACGGGACGTACAGGTTACCAATAGTGAAAAATTCTCACCATTTTGGCCCTACTCTAATCAGTATTGTGATTAACCCAGAATCAGAGCCTGCGCTTCTCTGGCCAGCATATCCCTCTATCTTCCTTCACTATGGAGAATGTACCTGGGCTGAGTTTCGATGAGGATGCCATAGCTGAAGCACTAAGAGCAGCACCACCTTTGCTGACCGACCCGACTGCCTCTACATCTGGTACGTCCAATGACGATTGGGCGACATTAACAGAAATGAAAAAAGAACTCATAAGAGTCACGATCCATGGCAGGATGATGACCGAATACTTAAGAACCAATATAGCTCCACAAGGCTTAATTGTCAATATCATCCCGAGACTATTTTTGGAGGACAAACAATTTAAAGTCGATTGGTGCCAGGTGTCCTGGAAATGCACCAAAGACCTACTTTTCCTGATTTCACAAACGGCGAAGCGCCTTGCTGATGCCCTACTAGATAAAATCTCAGCTATAGAAGCCACTATGAAAAGTGCCATCAATAAGAATAACAAAGCAGCCTTCACTACCAAGTTAGCTGAGATTAATCAAGAAATGTCAGACCACCACGACTTTCTCCTAAAACAAAAAACAACTAAACTCCAAAAAGACATCACCAAATTCGAGAAAGAAAAAGTCTACCCCTACCTTAAGGACGGTTTCAAAGGGAAGAGGACCAACTATTCTTCAGATGATAATTCGGATAACACCAGTAGATGTGGCTCCACGAGCAGCGATTCCAGTGGAAGCCACCCTGGAAGGAACACTCGGACCCAACAACGCTCCACCTGGCAACAAGGCTACCAACCAGGTCCAACCTTCATGGGTCCCTCTCATATGACACCACCCTGGCATTATCCATTTTTCCCACAAGGCCCTCCACAGTTTTACCCTCCAAATCCGCCACCTTTTCAAGGCAGAGGCTGGGGCAGAGGAAGAGGGCGAAAGCGAGGAGGACAGAAAGGAGTACAGTGGCAAGACCAACTGACACCACAAATCACAATGGAAACCAGGAGCATAACATCCAGGGGGAGAAGAGCCTGATTGTCAATCTCTCCAAGAAAGCCCTCTCCCCTGTGGAGACCAGCATATTGGAAAAGGGACTCGGATTTGTCCCGACTCCTACCCCAGACAGCTTCCAGGAGATTATTGAGATTAAACAATTATTTAGGAAAGTACGTCTCCGTGCTTTCTTTGACAACAAACCTGAGCCCATCAGCGATGATACTGGACTGAGAAAACCGTCCACCTTTACTCCCACTGACCGGATGGTCCCCCCGGAGGTCCTTACTTTTGAACGAGCGGTTCTGACTAGCCTGAAGAATAAACCATTCGTCAAACAGTTCCACAACCTCACGTCCACAGAAAGACAAGCATCCATCAATTTGGGGAAGGATGAATCTATCGTCATAAAACAGGCAGACAAGGGGGGAGCAACGGTCATCCAAGACTATGAGGACTACGACCGAGAATGCAGACGACAACTGTCCAATATCACGCACTACCGACCCCTGATTGAGGACCCTACTAAACGGCTGACAACAACTATCATGAGCCTCATAATTGAGGGAGAAACGAACGAATGGATTACCAAGAAAGAGGCTGACTTCCTTACCACTATGGAACCTATCACGCCTTATTTCTATACCCTCCCCAAAATTCACAAGGGGATTACCCCTGTCCCTGGAAGACCAATAGTTTCCGGGATTGGGTCACTCCTGGAGCCATTATCCCAATTTTGCGATGCGTTCCTGCAGCCCCTGGTGAAGCAAATTCCTTCTTACCTGCAGGATACCAGAGATGTCCTTCGCCTTATTGATGAAGTGGATGGCAGAGAAGATGTTGACCTCCTCCTAACTTTAGATGTAGAGGCACTATACACTAACATCCCACAACAAGCTACCTGGAAGCCGTGGAGTCTACATTACGACTGGAAGAATGGTCCTCTCCAACCCCCATTTCTTTCATCATGGAACTAGCCCACATAGCCCTTACAGAAAACTTTTTCAGATACGAGTCACAACTCTATCACCAGATCTGCGGAACATCGATGGGTTCTACCTTCGCGCCGAGCCTGGCCTGTATCTATATGGCAACTTTCGAAAAGAACCACATCTACCCACCCGAACAGAACCCGTTCCGGGAACACCTTACTCTTTGGCGTCGTTATATCGACGACATTTTAATATTCTGGAAAGGTGATCGAAGTACCTGTGAGGCCTTCTGTACGTGGATCAACCTACAAGACCCCTTTCTAAAATTCACAGGTACAATCTCTGAGAAGTCTGTTCCCTTTTTAGACCTAACAATCAAGTTGGATCCCACAGAAATTACCACCACTCTTTTCAAAAAAGAGACTGACCGGAGCAGCTTGCTCCTGTACAACAGCCACCACACCAGATCTTTGAGGGACAACCTGCCCTTCGGGCAATTTCTACGGCTTCGCAGAAACTGCACGTCAGTAGTGGATTATAAACAAGAAGCGACTATCCTACAACATAAGCTCCAGGACAGGGGGTACCCGATACAACTCCTTAAGAAATCATCTAAAAGGGCCCTCAATAATAACAGAGACTCGCTCCTGGAAACCTACACTAAGGAGAAGGAGGACTTGATCACTTGTGTTACGTCTTACACAAGAAACTCCACGTTCATAAAGAAGACTGTGAATTCACATTGGGGAATCCTAAACACGGCGGGCCTCGATCTACCTCGGCCACGCTTTGCTTTTAAAAGGACAGCCAACCTTAAGGACACTTTGATCCATACCCGCCCTAAAAAGTCGAACACACGCCCTTTGAAAACCCGGTGGGATTTGCCCCCTGTTACGGGCCATCATCGATGTGGATCTTGTGTGGTATGCCCTCAGACCATCCAGGGCAAAACCCTAGAACTTCCCAATGACTTTATTTGGCACCGTAACAAGCATACGAACTGCAACAGTGCAAAATGCATTTATATGCTTACGTGCCCATGTAAATTGATTTACATCGGGATGACTATGCGCACTGTCAAACTACGCATCATGGAGCATAACAGCAACATCCGATGTAAGAAGACACACACGAGGCTGTACGAACACTGCAGACAACAAGATCACTTGGCTGAAAACATCCAATGGACTATCCTTGAATGTCACCCATCCATTAATCAACAGGCACTATACAGAATGGAACAGCGGTGGGTGCACCGCCTTCAGACTGATGTACATGGTCTCAATGATTCTGTCCCTTGGAATGTGCTGGCCAGATAGACCGCGCCTAGTCTGTCCCCTCACTAATCCTTACATCCTCTAAGCCCTCCATGGGTTTGAGTGTACTCCGTTCACACCCTACATGGGACCGAGTGCATTCGTTTACAATTCGAACTTTCCCCTTTCTAAGATGGCGCTCCTTTTTGGACGCATCTTGGCGTTGTTTACTGACCGCCCTCTCTTTCCACACGACGCTCGCCCGTGCCACCTAGCAACGCGCTCCAGACACGCCCACTCACGGCGCTCGCGGCTACCTGCTCTTAAACCCCGCAGACACACACCGATCCACCGGCTGTCCTGCGATTCCGCCACTGTGGGATGGGTAGGTGCTGACAAGCCTAGTGCCTCGAGCGATCTAGGTAAGGTGTGGGGAACGGTCACGATGGGGGGCTGATTTACTCCTTCACTCTTTGATGTGTAACAGCATTTGGCGATCCTGATGGTGTAACCACCTCAGAGATCACACTAACCACGAATACAAACCATACCTTGTCCACCTTTCCATTTAGGAAATTCCTCACTGCTCAGGCCCCCCAAGGACAGTCTGTGGGGCCCGTCCACCAGGGATTGTGGGTAAGGAACTTTCGAGAGTCACCCCCCTGGTGACCCCGTTATTACTTTTCCCAGTGAAATGCAATTGGCTCTGGTTGCGCAGATTTCCTTTACACAAATATACTACCCTTAAGCTTGAATACACGAATGAGTGACAGAGCATGGAGTGTATAAACCGATGTATATCGAACCAATGTATTCGTTTCATTGTTTAACTATGGTACACACCCCCTTCCCTCATTACTCTCTCTCTCTCCCTCTATTTCACGTCACTACTATATGTATACGCCTTGAACCATATTGATTTATTACAGTATGCTTCCGCATGTAAAGTTCCCACTGAATGCACCTAGGACTGATTGTGTCCATTTTCTCTTCCAACACCTAGGGCGGGAACTCACGCAGGATTCCGTCCTGCCCTGATATACAGGTTGTATACGAAATTTCCTTCAACTAGGTTGAAATTTCCCGCTGGTTGATGAGCATCTATAGGTCCTGAAGAATTGCCTTTACGGCAAGAAACATGTTGACCGCACCATAGGCGAGGGTTGAACGAGGCCAAATTACCTGACTCTTTGTGCTTCGCAACCCCTCCCTTTACCAATTTTAACTAGGCAGTGAGCCATATTATTAAAGGTTTCCTAATGGACTCTACTGACCTATTTTAATCTTCCATTCACGCTCACTACTGCACTCCCTAGGTCCCTCACACGCACGCATCTATTGGCCAGGAATAAAAGAACTCCGCTAAAAGAGTAGCACTACGTGCTACCCGGCAGGCATTGCACCGCCAGCCAGCCGCTGGAGCAGGAGGCCAATGATGACACAATACAATCATTAGGTAGGATGGCAATAGTTGTCCAGCCTTTTAATTGTGTGAGGCATCCTTAATTCCGTTAAGGGTTTACCTAATTCCCTGCTGCACGATTCAATCCTTTCCAGAGAGAGAACCCTTCCCCCATATTTAATTCACCCCCTTGGGGAACTCTGTACACGCTCTTGTTACCTACTTGTAGGACACGTACATTGGACCCCGGTAAACATTGTCCTTGGTTGCCCCTCTTGATTGTTAACACTTCTTTACGTGGGTTCACCCCACGGGACGTACAGGTTACCAATAGTGAAAAATTCTCACCATTTTGGCCCTACTCTAATCAGTATTGTGATTAACCCAGAATCAGAGCCTGCGCTTCTCTGGCCAGCATATCCCTCTATCTTCCTTCACTATGGAGGATGTACCTGGGCTGAGTTTCGATGAGGATGCCATAGCTGAAGCACTAAGAGCAGCACCACCTTTGCTGACCGACCCGACTGCCTCTACATCTGGTACGTCCAATGACGATTGGGCGACATTAACAGAAATGAAAAAAGAACTCATAAGAGTCACGATCCATGGCAGGATGATGACCGAATACTTAAGAACCAATATAGCTCCACAAGGCTTAATTGTCAATATCATCCCGAGACTATTTTTGGAGGACAAACAATTTAAAGTCGATTGGTGCCAGGTGTCCTGGAAATGCACCAAAGACCTACTTTTCCTGATTTCACAAACGGCGAAGCGCCTTGCTGATGCCCTACTAGATAAAATCTCAGCTATAGAAGCCACTATGAAAAGTGCCATCAATAAGAATAACAAAGCAGCCTTCACTACCAAGTTAGCTGAGATTAATCAAGAAATGTCAGACCACCACGACTTTCTCCTAAAACAAAAAACAACTAAACTCCAAAAAGACATCACCAAATTCGAGAAAGAAAAAGTCTACCCCTACCTTAAGGACGGTTTCAAAGGGAAGAGGACCAACTATTCTTCAGATGATAATTCGGATAACACCAGTAGATGTGGCTCCACGAGCAGCGATTCCAGTGGAAGCCACCCTGGAAGGAACACTCGGACCCAACAACGCTCCACCTGGCAACAAGGCTACCAACCAGGTCCAACCTTCATGGGTCCCTCTCATATGACACCACCCTGGCATTATCCATTTTTCCCACAAGGCCCTCCACAGTTTTACCCTCCAAATCCGCCACCTTTTCAAGGCAGAGGCTGGGGCAGAGGAAGAGGGCGAAAGCGAGGAGGACAGAAAGGAGTACAGTGGCAAGACCAACTGACACCACAAATCACAATGGAAACCAGGAGCATAACATCCAGGGGGAGAAGAGCCTGATTGTCAATCTCTCCAAGAAAGCCCTCTCCCCTGTGGAGACCAGCATATTGGAAAAGGGACTCGGATTTGTCCCGACTCCTACCCCAGACAGCTTCCAGGAGATTATTGAGATTAAACAATTATTTAGGAAAGTACGTCTCCGTGCTTTCTTTGACAACAAACCTGAGCCCATCAGCGATGATACTGGACTGAGAAAACCGTCCACCTTTACTCCCACTGACCGGATGGTCCCCCCGGAGGTCCTTACTTTTGAACGAGCGGTTCTGACTAGCCTGAAGAATAAACCATTCGTCAAACAGTTCCACAACCTCACGTCCACAGAAAGACAAGCATCCATCAATTTGGGGAAGGATGAATCTATCGTCATAAAACAGGCAGACAAGGGGGGAGCAACGGTCATCCAAGACTATGAGGACTACGACCGAGAATGCAGACGACAACTGTCCAATATCACGCACTACCGACCCCTGATTGAGGACCCTACTAAACGGCTGACAACAACTATCATGAGCCTCATAATTGAGGGAGAAACGAACGAATGGATTACCAAGAAAGAGGCTGACTTCCTTACCACTATGGAACCTATCACGCCTTATTTCTATACCCTCCCCAAAATTCACAAGGGGATTACCCCTGTCCCTGGAAGACCAATAGTTTCCGGGATTGGGTCACTCCTGGAGCCATTATCCCAATTTTGCGATGCGTTCCTGCAGCCCCTGGTGAAGCAAATTCCTTCTTACCTGCAGGATACCAGAGATGTCCTTCGCCTTATTGATGAAGTGGATGGCAGAGAAGATGTTGACCTCCTCCTAACTTTAGATGTAGAGGCACTATACACTAACATCCCACAACAAGCTACCTTGGAAGCCGTGGAGTCTACATTACGACTGGAAGAATGGTCCTCTCCAACCCCCATTTCTTTCATCATGGAGCTAGCCCACATAGCCCTTACAGAAAACTTTTTCAGATACGAGTCACAACTCTATCACCAGATCTGCGGAACATCGATGGGTTCTACCTTCGCGCCGAGCCTGGCCTGTATCTATATGGCAACTTTCGAAAAGAACCACATCTACCCACCCAAACAGAACCCGTTCCGGGAACACCTTACTCTTTGGCGTCGTTATATCGACGACATTTTAATATTCTGGAAAGGTGATCGAAGTACCTGTGAGGCCTTCTGTACGTGGATCAACCTACAAGACCCCTTTCTAAAATTCACAGGTACAATCTCTGAGAAGTCTGTTCCCTTTTTAGACCTAACAATCAAGTTGGATCCCACAGAAATTACCACCACTCTTTTCAAAAAAGAGACTGACCTGGAGCAGCTTGCTCCTGTACAACAGCCACCACACCAGATCTTTGAGGGACAACCTGCCCTTCGGGCAATTTCTACGGCTTCGCAGAAACTGCACGTCAGTAGTGGATTATAAACAAGAAGCGACTATCCTACAACATAAGCTCCAGGACAGGGGGTACCCGATACAACTCCTTAAGAAATCATCTAAAAGGGCCCTCAATAATAACAGAGACTCGCTCCTGGAAACCTACACTAAGGAGAAGGAGGACTTGATCACTTGTGTTACGTCTTACACAAGAAACTCCACGTTCATAAAGAAGACTGTGAATTCACATTGGGGAATCCTAAACACGGCGGGCCTCGATCTACCTCGGCCACGCTTTGCTTTTAAAAGGACAGCCAACCTTAAGGACACTTTGATCCATACCCGCCCTAAAAAGTCGAACACACGCCCTTTGAAAACCCGGTGGGATTTGCCCCCTGTTACGGGCCATCATCGATGTGGATCTTGTGTGGTATGCCCTCAGACCATCCAGGGCAAAACCCTAGAACTTCCCAATGACTTTATTTGGCACCGTAACAAGCATACGAACTGCAACAGTGCAAAATGCATTTATATGCTTACGTGCCCATGTAAATTGATTTACATCGGGATGACTATGCGCACTGTCAAACTACGCATCATGGAGCATAACAGCAACATCCGATGTAAGAAGACACACACGAGGCTGTACGAACACTGCAGACAACAAGATCACTTGGCTGAAAACATCCAATGGACTATCCTTGAATGTCACCCATCCATTAATCAACAGGCACTATACAGAATGGAACAGCGGTGGGTGCACCGCCTTCAGACTGATGTACATGGTCTCAATGATTCTGTCCCTTGGAATGTGCTGGCCAGATAGACCGCGCCTAGTCTGTCCCCTCACTAATCCTTACATCCTCTACGCCCTCCATGGGTTTGAGTGTACTCCGTTCACACCCTACATGGGACCGAGTGCATTCGTTTACAATTCGAACTTTCCCCTTTCTAAGATGGCGCTCCTTTTTGGACGCATCTTGGCGTTGTTTACTGACCGCCCTCTCTTTCCACACGACGCTCGCCCGTGCCACCTAGCAACGCGCTCCAGACACGCCCACTCACGGCGCTCGCGGCTACCTGCTCTTAAACCCCGCAGACACACACCGATCCACCGGCTGTCCTGCGATTCCGCCGCTGTGGGATGGGTAGGTGCTGACAAGCCTAGTGCCTCGAGCGATCTAGGTAAGGTGTGGGGAACGGTCACGATGGGGGGCTGATTTACTCCTTCACTCTTTGATGTGTAACAGCATTTGGCGATCCTGATGGTGTAACCACCTCAGAGATCACACTAACCACGAATACAAACCATACCTTGTCCACCTTTCCATTTAGGAAATTCCTCACTGCTCAGGCCCCCCAAGGACAGTCTGTGGGGCCCGTCCACCAGGGATTGTGGGTAAGGAACTTTCGAGAGTCCCCCCCTGGTGACCCCGTTATTACTTTTCCCAGTGAAATGCAATTGGCTCTGGTTGCGCAGATTTCCTTTACACAAATATACTACCCTTAAGCTTGAATACACGAATGAGTGACAGAGCATGGAGTGTATAAACCGATGTATATCGAACCAATGTATTCGTTTCATTGTTTAACTATGGTACACACCCCCTTCCCTCATTACTCTCTCTCTCTCCCTCTATTTCACGTCACTACTATATGTATACGCCTTGAACCATATTGATTTATTACAGTATGCTTCCGCATGTAAAGTTCCCACTGAATGCACCTAGGACTGATTGTGTCCATTTTCTCTTCCAACACCTAGGGCGGGAACTCACGCAGGATTTCGTCCTGCCCTGATATACAGGTTGTATACGAAATTTCCTTCAACTAGGTTGAAATTTCCCGCTGGTTGATGAGCATCTATAGGTCCTGAAGAATTGCCTTTACGGCAAGAAACATGTTGACCGCACCATAGGCGAGGGTTGAACGAGGCCAAATTACCTGACTCTTTGTGCTTCGCAACCCCTCCCTTTACCAATTTTAACTAGGCAGTGAGCCATATTATTAAAGGTTTCCTAATGGACTCTACTGACCTATTTTAATCTTCCATTCACGCTCACTACTGCACTCCCTAGGTCCCTCACACGCACGCATCTATTGGCCAGGAATAAAAGAACTCCGCTAAAAGAGTAGCACTACGTGCTACCCGGCAGGCATTGCACCGCCAGCCAGCCGCTGGAGCAGGAGGCCAATGATGACACAATACAATCATTAGGTAGGATGGCAATAGTTGTCCAGCCTTTTAATTGTGTGAGGCATCCTTAATTCCGTTAAGGGTTTACCTAATTCCCTGCTGCACGATACAATCCTTTCCAGAGAGAGAACCCTTCCCCCATATTTAATTCACCCCCTTGGGGAACTCTGTACACGCTCTTGTTACCTACCAGTAAGGAAAAGTTAACTTGTCCTCTTCCCTAGGTACTGTATTATAAACAAAATGGACAAGTCCTTCTTTGGGATTTGTAGTCAATGCTCCAGACAATAACCTTTAGAAAAAAAAGGGGGGGGGGAATAGAAAGCGCAAACAACTGCAAGGTTTCCCGAAACATCCTGCAGTTGTTTGCGCTTTCTACCCCCCCTTTTTTTCTAAAGGTTTTAGTCTGGAGCATTGACTACAAAACCCAAAGAAGGACCTGTCCATTTTGTTTATAACAGCACTGGCAATACACCCCACATGGGCTGGGCATCAGCTCAATTACTCCAAGCTTCTCCAGATTTGTGTGCTGAGATTTGACAAGGATTAACAAGAGAAAAGGCACTCTTCTGTGTCAGAGGGTGGTATGCTTGACTGTGGAGTTCATGTGCAGCTTTATGGGGGCACCTTCAGACAACTCAGGCCTTGAAACATTCAATATCTGGTCAGTTTCATTTTAGTGGATGCTTCAAAGTAATGAAAAATAAAATGATAATAAATGAATGTTATTATCATTTTATTTTTTCCCGTTGAGGGCACAGCAGCTTCTCGAGGTGGGGCAGGGCTGCTCTTCTGAGAGAGCAGGGAGTCGAGGAGTAGTTTTCGGATCCAGTCAAACATTCATGCGCAGTTAGCATGTTCTACACCCAGGTTGCATTACTGCCTGGGTGGAGAACATGCCCAGGCACCCATTCCCTGGCTGAGCACCGAACCACGGTGCTCAGGCCAATCACAACGCTGCATTGCAGCATTGTGATTGGCTCAGGGGAGCCTCAGTCTGTGTGCTTCCTGTTCTGTGTTCCGGAGGTGAGACGTGACGAGGAGGACGTGGCGAGTGAGGACGCGGCGAGTAGGTACATTGAATCTTATTTTATATTTACCCCTTGTCCCTGTCCACGCCTCCCCCACTCCTCGCCATCACCGATCCGGGCCGGCTGCCACTGGTGGGAACAGTATATTTGCTGAACCTCTTCTACTGTCACACTGCGGAACAGGGTACTGCTCAGGTAGTGGTCACAAATCTTTACGGGGTGGGTGGTTTAATTGTGGCTGACTTCTTTGATGAATTTGCCCTCCCGAGGTAGGGGATCAAGGCCACTATAATTGAAGATTCGAGTGTATGTGACCACTAACTTAGGGCATGTGTTCGGTTAATTATACTAGTCACTTGGCTCATGACTTTCACCAAGGCCCTCTTGGTGACTAGGGCAGTGATGGTCAGCACCTTTACACCCACTCTACATACTGCCAGACTTCATCTCCGGTTTATGACTGCCATGGCAAATGAAATCAGGAAGATTTCCTCATCATTGTCCTGCCCAAGGCCCATTTCATGCTTTTGTATGCTTTGGCAGTGTTGTTTAACGTCACTCATGTCAGTGCTCATGGATAGGTGTCGACAAGGCGTGTGCCATGCTCTAATGTTCCTTTAGTGCCATCCTCAACTGGACACTTTTGCATAGTGATTGCTTTGGCCACTGCTATAACACGTCTTCCTTAGGTTGTGGCACTCATATACTGAGTTAGGTGACAGCCCACAATGCTTACAGTTTTTCCTGTAATCCTTTCTTTCTTTGCAGGGATTGTCTTTGGAGAGCTTGCCATTTCTGACTGCCTCCACAGTTTCCATTTTGATCACCCAGTGATCGCCTGGCTTCTCTTTGATTTCCACATTGGAAAGTGGGGATTCCTTTGCTCTCTGCTCTCTGTCAAGGTGAGCACGTTAAGTGAGCTGCTTGGCTGACTGAGGATAAGATGGCGTAGGACCACCATTTGACAGCCCTGGATAAACTCTTCTCACTTCTCTTGTGTAGGTTGTTTCCATGCAGGCACTCATCTGTTCTCTGAGTCTCATATAAAAATGTTGATGGACTGTCTCAACTTCTGCTAGTCTTTTCTCACCTTGAAGCATTTGAAGTTTAGGTTCATTTGGGAATCAAAGAGCACAATGAGGGCAGCTATGACCTTATCTTAGTCATTTTTCACAATAGTGACTCGGAGATTGCAGGACAACTTTGGAGATTTCCTCCCCCGCACAATGCAGTTGCATGGACCAGTTTACTTTGTTGCTAATGGTCAATTGTGCGACCTCCCCACGTGCTATCTAGGTGAAGCTGTTTCTGGGCTGATCTGTTCACTGAATGGACGGAGCGGATTGGTGTTGTCACTCGCCTGATGCAGTGGGTGGAATTACACAGCCAACCCGTAGTCAAAAGGTAGTCGGGCAGCTGGGTTGATAGCTGGCATAAGGCCAGGTGCTGGTTAGTATTCAGGTAAGTTGCTGACTCCATCCTGATCATTTTTACCCATCTGTTTTGGTCACGTTCTCTACTCCAGGACATCTGTATGTGTCTGGTACTTCATGCAGCACGTGGGCTGCAGGGTGGGTAGCAAGAACTCATTTTGGTGCTGTGGCCAAAGCTTTTTTTTGTTATATTTTTTTTCTGTATGGCAGTGTGAGCATTCCCTTTGCATCTGTTACAAGTGAACGCTGATAGGGCGTGTCAAAGGGCATTAGAACTCTTCTTCTCCCTGATGATAGTTCACTCCCCAGAAGGTCAGGAGTTGGTCAAATAGTATTCCTATCTCTTGTAACAATTTTCTCTTCAAAACTTTGAGCTTGAGGCTGTAAGGGCAAGGGGCGACCCTAGCACCATTCTATAACTGGCTCTCACTAAGGCATGTGCTGGACGGTGTGTCAAAAGCTGGCTTCAAGATTGGGTGGGACATGGAGGTCATTGCAAAGTATTGCCTTGCAGGCATGGGGTGGGCTTCAACAACCACTGCTTCGGGAGATAATAGGAGGGGTCTTTTTCTCCTCAGATAACTGAGAGAAGATGTGGGTTGCTCACACTCCCCTCGTCACCAATGTAGACAGCACTGTGCACGTCTGAAGGATGATATGGACAACTGCTGGGGGCCATACATCATCTCAGCTCATTTCAGGAAACGTATATTTATAGCTTGACACCTCACCCAGCATCAGGGTGCAGAAGTGCATATACAGTCAGCACAACGGTGCTGGGTGACACACTACAGAAAAGAGAAATTGGCCACTAAATTAAAGAGTCTAGCCTACAGCTGGGTAATGAAATCAAAGGGTGATCAGAGTTGCTGGAATTAAGAAAAGGCAAAGCTTCTTTTGTTGATGTAGTGTGCAGACCAAAAGATTTTCATGGGAGCCCATCGCCAGTGCTGCTGAATAACAAGACTGTACTACTATAGATGTTTCTTCTTCTACCCTACACTTCCTTCACAGGAAGTCTGAAAGTCACTGCAAGACATTTATCCGGCTGTTGTAATAGGGTAATAGGGTTGAAAAGAATTGCGAGAGATCTTTGGTTGTCATGGACTGGGACATTTGCAAATAAGTCCACAAGATGTCCTTGGTGACCATCCTTTTTTGCAATAGTGGCTAGCAGTTGGCAAGCAAGTAGATCACGTGAAGTAGGCTGTATTAGGGCAATCTAGAAGGGCTTATGGGTGCCGTCGTGGGCAGTTTAGCTGTGGTTAATTTTCTTTAGTTTGGGTTGAGGAAAAGTGTTCTTCTGATCGGCATCATTTGTACCGAGATTCCATTGCTTTTTCGTTGCCATCTTGTGTCAAACACTTCCACACGACCCACCTGGTCGTTTCTGCTGATGCCTGAGGAAAATCTAACTAACACAACAACAGCCATCTTGCAGCCTGCATTTCTGCCTAGGAACTGTCGCACATCCAACCCCCCCTGTTCTTGCAGTTCAACAGAAAGCCAAGAGACACTCACACCCGGTGTAAATGATTTGTTTTCCATCTCCTGCTCCCAGCCTGGTAAACATCCTTGACACTGTGATCAGGTTATCTGGACAATGGTCTGACTGCTGGGCCTAGATCAGGGTGATTAAACAATGACCTGAAAGACCGGGCTTTGATTAAGGTGATTAAACAATGACCTGAAAGACTGAACCTTGATCAAGCCGAGTGAACAATGATTTGTGTACCAAGCCTTGACGAGGTCACCATCTACAAATGTCGTCTGGATCTGGTTATCAACTGCAAACACTGCCCTGATTGAACAATGAACTAACAGCCAACAGACTGAGATGAAAAAGTATAAAAGCCTTGTAAGCTGCGGAATAAAGCAGCAGCCTCCTCTGCTTTGTTTCTGACGAGCTTGGGACTCTGTTCCATAGCCCGGGATATATGAATAAATCTGGGTTCCTCCTGCAGACGAAGACTCCTGTGTCTCCTTTTACAACGTATGAAGGGTATGGAAGACTTGGGCGATTACCTCGCCGCCAAGACCCAGTAAGTGGGTTATTCCAGTTCTTCAAATGGCGCCTGAACAGGGACTCCACGAGCACGAAGGTCAGACCCGGTGGATGTGAGGAGGTGCATGGAGAGACTCCGATGGAGGTACACTACCCGAGGGATTCTTGCAATCCGGTAAGCCGAACGACTCGCCCGCTGTTCCTCCCCACCCGGTCAGGGCCACATGACCGTGTTCTCACTGGAGTCCCCTAGCAAATAAATTCTGGAGCAGGACACAGCCCTACGTCTGCAGAAGGGAACTACCCCTGTAAGGTAAGGGTGGACTGATCACCCACCAAGTCTGTATGATTCTGTTATTGACTTCTGCAAAAGCCAAGCTGTTATTGACTTTTGCAAAAGCCAAGCAAGTGAGGTGAGTTTTTTAAAACCGTCTGGTGTCTGTTCTGTATGATTCTGCTGTTATTGACTTTTGCAAAAGCCAGGCAAGCGAGGTAATTTTTAAAAACCCGCTGGTGTCTGTTATCTGTTTTTTAAACATGCTAGTCAGTAGTAAGTTCAAGAAATTATGTTGTTGCATGTGTACACAGGACTCCCAGCTGGAGGCGGCTTGTCCGCTTCCTTCAGAAGGGACCCCTGGCCATACGATGTATGTTAAACATGGCCCTTCTGCCATAATGTTTTCCTCATTCTGGGTAAAACATACCAAACAAAGTCACGCGTAATTACAGTGGCCACTTTATGGCTCCTTTAATTCCCAAGTTCTCACCAACTTAGAGGAACAATTAATGAAAAGAAAAACGCGCCAGTCTATGTTTGAATCTGTCCGATTTTGGAGGAAAGAGACAGAGCAGAGAGCTAGAAAGCAGAAGGCTCAAGAAAGAAAACAAGAACATATGTCAATGGCCGACCATGCCAGAGAAAATTTACAAAATCAAATGACAAAATCAGTAGAAATAGCCGATAGGGAGCATGGGGCCCGGGTACAAAAATGTTATCCAGCTCGTGAGGAGAAAGGAAAGGGCCATATGGAAGGGGGAGAAGAAGGTGATTCCTTGCTTGATACCATGCTAGAAAGCTCTCCTGCATATGCCCTATGTACCCTGCCCTGATGCCTCACACCCCGCATGTCCCCCCGCCACCGCCCACTCCTGCCCCCACTGCCCCTCTTACTGTTCTCCCTGTCACACCATCCCTCCCGATTTTTCCTATGACACCGACCACACCCGCTAACCCTGTCCTCGCTGCGAAATGACAACAAGTCTCCATCTGCCCAATCCCGGCGCCTTTATCCCTGCACGCCCTTTTCCTGCTTCCCCGTGGTCTACAGTTAAGCAGGATTTATATAAATTGTTGAATTCCCCCCGACTGGCCTCCTGGCACTTTGCAGTCAGCTTTTCGTCCCTTCGGAAAATGACCTACAGAGGCAACAGTGTGAATGTTGGATAAATAATGGGAATATTTATGCCTTTAAAGAAATATGGTCCACCTTTTCCCAGTGGACGATTATGGAACAGACCACCTGGGCTGAATAAATGTGTACCCTGGTCATGCAAAGATTTGAGAATCCGCTTATGCAGATACCCACCGGATTAATGGACCTTAGGTCGCAAATAAAAAGAGGCGATGTTCAGGGAGAGGGGATGTTTGGCACTATGTCTGCTTTAATGGCTTACCGTGATATGACTGATTTTCCCAACACCCCTCTAGAAACAGCTATGCCAATGAGAGAGGCGGCCCCTGTCTTTGTTAATGCACTTACCGATGCCCAAAATAATGGCCGAGAGGCTGTTGAGGCACACTGGCGCAGGCTTTGGGTTCATGTTCCTTGGAAAAGGTCAGAAGTAATGCAGTTAAAAGGACAATTACCAGATCCCCGGAAGAATCCGGCTGCCTTTTACAGATAATTAGGTCCGATTATATCTGCAGGTACTCTCGTTCTTGAGGAAATAGATTTACTTTTTGGTACAGTTGTCCCCACTGAAATTTTGGACAAAATTCGACATACTGACCATGAAGTAGCGTTTGGAGGTAAATGGGCTGACCTAGAGGCAATGGAAGAAGCAAGGGTAGGAGGGACTAAACCAGAAGCTGCCATCCTGATTTTGCCCAGTAAAATAATGACGTTTATGAAAACACTTTTGCCGGAAACTGTCCTTAACTGGGATAAAATAAACGACTGTAGGCAGCGAAAAGATGAGAATGTGGCTGACTTCTTTACCCATTTTGAGACAGAATACAAGGGACATAGTGGTTTGGATCTCCGGACCCCAGGTTCTGGCCCAGTATTTGTCGATACATTTTTCAGCAACTTGCTTCCTGAGATCTCCGCCAGGCTAAAGAAAGTTGAAAGTACGTGGTCTGCCTAAACTATGACTGGTATCTTGGTTATGGCACAATATCACGAGAATAGGGAGAATGAAGATAGAGACAAGGAAAGTAAGAAGGTTAGGGATCTTCAGATTAAGGCACTTCTGCAGCAGGCCTACCCTCCCCGAGGTCCTGATGCCCGTGGGAATTTCAGACCTCAACCGCAACCCCCTCCGAGCGCTCGCCAGTCTACCCCCTCCAGCCATCAACGAACGGGAGCCCTCCAAACAGATCAGTGTGCTTATTGTAAGGGGTACAGCCATTGGATAGATGAGTGTCCTGTGTTAGCTGAAAACATCCGATCAGGGAAGACTCGGCCTCGCGCTCCCAAGGAGGGGAGGCCGACTAGGGACCATGGCCCGCCCCATCCACAGGATAAAGAACGCAGGCCCAGGGATGACGCTCCCATCCGGCAGCGCCCGGCCAATAGGTTTGATGGGTATGAAGCAACACACACTTATTACAATGATGATTATGATGAAGTTGATGAGACAGGGTCCCTCCAAGCATAGGACAGCCAGGAAAGGGGTATTACCAGAGTGCAAATTCCAGTGGATCAAAGGGGCCCCTAAGTTCAAATGTCAGTTGTGGGGAACAATCAGAATATTCTTTTGGATACTGGGGCCACCAGGTCTTCTATTGCACGTTTGTCAGTCCCGGGGGTAACCCTTTCTGGCAATATGAATGCCTCCGTGGATTTTGCAGGAACACCTGTGACCAGCCCTGCCTCTGAACCCCTTCCTCTCGATATTGGCCCTGCACATGTTGACGCTCCCCTGGTCCTTACTAAGTTGCAGTGAAAACTTGTTAGGCATGGATTTACTGAAAGCTCTGTATGCAACTATATCATGTAGTCCTCAAGGTGTATCCCTAACAATTTCCCCCACCGCAGCTTCCTATATGTATCTATCAGGTCCCATCCCACCAGAGTTGCAGTCTTTACCTTCCTCCCTCTGGGCATCATCAGACACTGATGTAGGGTGTCTCAACATATCCCCTCTTGTGGTACGCATCCAGCCAGGTGTACTTCTCCCCCGCCTCCAGCAGTATCGACTGCCCGCGGAAGGAGAAATGGCCCTTTTAACAATAATATCTGAATTAATGGACAAGGGCATAGTGGAGGAGACACGTGGCAATATCTGTAACAGTCCCATTATTCCCGTTCTTAAAAAGACCAATGGAGATGCTCTCTCCCCTAAAATATACAGATTTGTGATTGACCTGAGAGCCCTTAACAAAATAACAATCTCCCAATATCCTGTTGTCCAAGACATTACAGCCCTCTTAACCATGGTCCCTTCTGACGCCACGCACTTTTCTGTCATAGACCTGAAGAATGCTTTTTTCAGCATTTCTATACATCTTGACAGCAGACATTTTTTTGGTTTCTCCCTTGGTGGGCGGAGCTTTAGATTCTGCTGCGCCCCTCAAGGTTTCACCGAGAGCCCCAGTATCTATAGTTAAGCCCTAAAAAGTCAACTAGATTCCTTGGAACTCCCTGATAATTCCAAGCTATTACAATATGTAGATGACCTCCTCATTGCTGCAAATTCTGCCCCAGCATGTAAAGAAGCTACTCTCTGTTTGTTACGCCACCTTGCCCTCCATAATCACAAAGTCTCTTTAAAAAAGCTTCAGTTTTGTCAAGAGAAGGTGACCTATTTAGGTCATCTCCCCTCGAAGGAGGGAACAGCAGCTTACCGCTGATCGTGTAGCAATTATCAATGCTATGACGGCCCTCGTTCACAAAAGCAGGTACGAGCCTTCATAGGCCTAACCTCATACTGTAGACAGTGGATTTCCAATTTTTCAGCCATGGTCAAATCTCTTCTTGCCCTCACCACTAAAGACATATCAGACAGTTCCTTTCCTTGGACTAGAGAGCATGCGCAGGCCTTCCAAGATTTAAAGAGGGCTCTGTGTACTGCTTCAGTCCTCGGTACTCCTGATTATAACAAACATTTTTATCTTTTTGTACATGAAACAGACGGCTGTGCATGCGCTGTCTTCACCCAGATGTTCGGAGGTCACCATCGGCCATGTGCCTATTTTTCAGCCACCTTAGATACTGTTGCAAGGGCTCTCCCAGGATGCCTACGGGCGACCGCTGCGGCCGCCCTCATGGTCCATCAGAGTGCGGAGATGGATCAAGCCCTGATCTTTGGACTGGGTAAGAGTGGGCTGCTTAATTCAGGCACTCTGTTCATCACCACCCCCTTTTCTGAATCATTTTGTCCACCATAAGCGTGGAAGGGTATACTCAGATGTGAGTCCCTTGCTCATTGCACCATCAGGATTCAAGCAAGCCGGGCCGACGACGCCTGAAATGGCAGAAACCGGTCCCCGGAAGCTTGTTTCCTTCCCAGTACAAGAATTGGCTTGGTAGTTTGGTTTGCCCTGTTCCCATCATGCACTGGGACAGGAACAGACTAATTTGCATATAGCCAAGTTCTGAGCTGGGATGGTGCAGTGAGCTAAAAAACGGTGATGGATCAAGCCCTGATCTTTGGACTGGGTAAGAGTGGTCTGCTTAATTCAGGCACTCTGTTCATCACCACCCCCTTTTCTGAAGCAAATTCTGCCCCAGCATGTAAAGAAGCTACTCTCTGTTTGTTACGCCACCTTGCCCTCCATAATCACAAAGTCTCTTTAAAAAAGCTTCAGTTTTGTCAAGAGAAGGTGACCTATTTAGGTCATCTCCCCTCGAAGGAGGGAACAGCAGCTTACCGCTGATCGTGTAGCAATTATCAATGCTATGACGGTCCCACGTTCACAAAAGCAGGTACGAGCCTTCATAGGCCTAACCTCATACTGTAGACAGTGGATTTCCAATTTTTCAGCCATGGTCAAACCTCTTCTTGCCCTCACCACTAAAGACATATCAGACAGTTCCTTTCCTTGGACTAAAGAGCATGCGCAGGCCTTCCAAGATTTAAAGAGGGCTCTGTGTACTGCTTCAGTCCTCGGTACTCCTGATTATAACAAACATTTTTATCTTTTTGTACATGAAACAGACGGCTGTGCATGCGCTGTCTTCACCCAGATGTTCGGAGGTCACCATCGGCCATGTGCCTATTTTTCAGCCACCTTAGATCCTGTTGCAAGGGCTCTCCCAGGATGCCTACGGGCGACCGCTGCGGCCGCCCTCATGGTCTGTCAGAGTGCGGAGATCGTCATGAACTCCCCCCTAACTCTGATGGTCCCCCATTCTGTAGATTCCCTCCTTAATAACACCAAGACACAGTACCTCACTAGCGCACGACTCACAGGATATGAACTGACACTCTTTGCCAGCCACATTAACATCAAAAGATGCACTGTACGAAACCCCGCCACATTACTCCCATTGGATACTCAGGATGCCCGCTTAGACCCACATGACTGCATATTAAGGACAGAGGAGGAGACAAAGGGACGGGTTGACTTACAGGACACCCCGGTAGCAGAACCAGAAGGTACACTGTATGTGGACGGATCATGTCTCAGAGGGCCAGATGGTAACACCTCAGCCGCCTATGCCCTCATGACATTAGGGCGAGTAGTAGAAACAGCTCAGATTCCGCAGTGCTCTGCTCAAGCAGCAGAATTAATAGCCTTCACTAGAGCTTGTAAGTTAAGCAAAGGGATGACGGTAAATATTTGTACTGACAGCCAATATTCCTTCGGGGTGGCCCACAACTTCAGGAGGCTATGGAAAGAAAGGAATTTCCTTACTTTCCATGGGACCATGATTCAACATGGCCCCCTAATTCACCGATTGTTAGACTCCCTGACACTCCCCAGAAAGGTGGCCATTATAAAATGTAAGGCCCATAAGAAAGTGACAGATGATGTTGGGAAAGGCAATGCCCTGGCTGACCAGACGGCCAGACAAACAGCTCTTAGGAAAAGGAAAGGAATGTATGTAGGAGGTCCTGCTAGGTGATGTGGCAGACGAGGGCATGGTTGAAAACACAGTACAGAGTGTGATTGATATTCAGTCCCATACTACTCCTGAGGAACTAAGGGTGTGGAAGGAGTAAATAGCAAAGAAGGGAATTGATGGTTGTTGGGTCCGTACGACTATGGAAAGACAATGGATGTTACCTGACAGTCACGTGCTACCAGTAGTTACGATAGCCCATGGTCCTGCTCACATCAGTGCAAAAGGGATATGTAAACTGTTGGAACCTACATAGTACAACTGTAAGATACCAGCATATGCTGACAAGCTGGTTAAAACATGTATGATTTGCCTAATGTATAACCCAGGAAAAGGCACAGTTACTCCTAAGGGAGGATTCTCTCCTCCTACCTTCCCTTTTGAAGTCCTCCAAATGGATTACATCCAGATGGACCAATGTAACAATTTGAAATATGTCATAGTGGTGGTCTGTACCTTCAGCCGATGGGTGGAGGCCTACCCCGTCAAAGACTGCACCGCTATCACTACCGCCAAAGTGCTATTAAAAGAGTACCTCCCACGATTCGGTTTGCCCCGCTTGGTCTGGAGTGACAACGGGACCCACTTTACGGCTCAAATTATGGAATATGTCTGTACAGCATTGGGTATAAAACAAAAAATTCATGCAGCTAACCACCCCAGTCAGCAGGTCTAGTGGAGGTGTACAATGGCATCCTAAAAACTAAAATGGCCAAAATAGTAGCCAAGACAGGTGTCACTTGGGTTGATGCTCTGCCCTTAGCCCTACTGTCCACAAGAACAACGGCCCACACCAGAATAGGGCTATTCCCCCATGAAATTGTGTTCGGGAGGCCTGCCAATGTATGGGGTGTCCCACGGCCTAAGAAACTGTCTGATGTTGAATACCCGGTATTAACTGATTATCTGTACAGTTTAACTAATACCCTTCGTACTCTTTATCACCAGGTGCATGGGGCCATACCTGACAAAAGCGAAGGCCCAGGACACGTCATCCATCCTGGTGAATATGTCTTGGTGAAAAAGGTCTGAAGAAGTGGGTGCATTCGTCGCACTGCAGGCGTGTGCCTCTGCCCCTCCCCTATGATCAGTGGGTGAGGGAAGGACAAGGAGACTCAGAAACAGAAAAAGTCCTGACGTTTGTCCCATTCAGCGATGCCAGACTGCATTCTACATCTATGGAAGCAGAGAGTGACAGCATACTGAAAGGAAGGGTGGAACCCTCCCTTAACTCTGCTCAACACCAAGAACAATTGTTTAGCGACCATACTGTCACTACTTCCGACCGATATAACTTGCGCCCCGAGGGAAGGCTTGCCCTTGACTTCGCCAAGTGCCTATAGGCTGTACGGCTGTGATCTTCCCCGGCTGAGAGTAGTGCTGGTGTGTCAGACTAAGGTACGCCAGAGGGCCCTTGGCACCTGCGCCCAGTGAAGCAACCACCAATCACAGACAGCCACTAGAGGTCCCTGGCTTAGCACAATGGCTGCCGTCCAAAACACCAGAGTCCAGAAACAATATGTTAGTCTCCGACATAGTAAATACTTCATGGCCACCGTGGTAACACTGTTTGTCTCCCTCATCCTGTCTATCCTTGGTTAGCTGTTACTGATCTACCACTCTGTTACCTCACCAACTCCTACCCCGACTCCTGCAGAACACCAGTATTTCACACTTCCAGCCCACGAATTACCCCGCCGTGCAGAATTCTTCAATAACACCTTCATCCAAATGTTGCATCATCACCAGCTGATCATGAACACTTCCAACTGCTGGGTTTGTGGACTGATGCCGCATTCCATGATACACCCTGTCCCATTCTTTCCCTACCCCTTTCCCATCTCTGGGTCTTGTCTTGCATGGTGGATGTTGATGCAGGAGGCCTACACTGTCAATGGTACTGCCAATTCTGCCCTTGGAACATTTCGGGATGACTTCTGGCGGAACAGATCTGGCCATGTCAATGCTCCTCTTTGCCCGACCAGCTCATCCACATCGCTACTATCACCAGATGAACTCGGTGAGATGGTAATATTCAACTCAACTAATCGACGAACATTTTCCAGATTCCGCACAAGAAGGATATTGCCTGATGAACGAGGCACTGTGAATGTCATAAATGTGCAAGGCCGTGTCTGCATCCATGGCCTAGGGACTAAGAAAGTTGGTACCAGTACATGTGATATCACAAAAGCTTTAAACCCTACATCTCCTCCGAAGCTGGTGGCATCCCCCAACACCTATTTCATCTGTGGCACTGCCGCCTACACTTGGCTCCCCCGTAACTGGTCTGGTACCTGCTATCTGGCCTTCTTCCTTCCACCAACGTATTCTACCCATGGAGGTTATCACCTGTCAATGAAGGGCGCTCTGCACCGCTCACGTAGGGGCGTCATATCAGCCGAGGATACAGCAGGCCAGGAAACCGGGGACTTCTTTAAAGGTTTTCTTCCTTTCTGGGGTCCCATGGCTGTACGAGGACTGACCAGGGTCCTTGAAGCCACCATCACAGTAACAGCTGATGCCCTCTCGAACATCACTGCAGAGCTACAGGCGGACCGCCTTATAACGCTTCAGAACCGCATGGTCCTAGACGTCATCCTTGCTGATCGTGGTGGTGTGTGTAAATTGATCGGCTCCAGCTGTTGCGTGTACATCCCAGACAACGCATCTACAGTGTATGATGCCGTCCAACGTCTGCATTGCCTTTCTTCCTAAATTTATCTGGATGAAGGCAACTGGTCCCTCACAGGCTGGATCTGGGGCCTCCTTTCCCAGTGGGGGTGGAGGATTCTCATCTTCCTTGCCTTGGGAGTAACTGTCCTGGTCTCCTGCTGTTTGTGCTTTCAGTGTCTGCCAGTGCTCTGTACAATGTGTGCCCAGACCGTCAAGCCTCCACCCTCTAACATTCACAACACCAATATGATGATGATGCTCCAATAAGAAACCGATGGCCTTATGAACATTGACATTTCTTAAAGTATTTGCCACTCAATGGCAAAAGGAGGGTCTGAGGAAAAGTGTTCTTCTGATCGGCATCATTTGTACCGAGACTCCATTGCTTTTTCATTGCCATCTCGTGTCAAACACTTCCACACGACCCACCTGGTCATTTCTGCTGATGACTGAGGAAGATCTAACTAACACAACAACAGCCATCTTGCAGCCTGCATTTCTGCCTAGGAACTGTCGCACACCCAACCCCCCCTGTTCTTGCAGTTCAACAGAAAGCCATGAGACACTCACACCCTGTGTAATTGATTTGTTTTCCATCTCCTGCTCCCAGCCCGGTAAACATCCTTGACACCGTGATCAGGTTATCTGGACAATGGTCTGACGGCTGGGCCTTGATCAGGGTGATTAAACAATGACCTGAAAAGACCGGGCTTTGATCAGGGTGATTAAACAATGACCTGAAAGACTGAGCCTTGATCAAGCCGAGTGAACAATGATTTGTGTACCAAGCCGTGACCAGGTCACCATCTACAAACGTCGTCTGGATCTGGTTATCAACTGCAAACACTGCCCTGATTGAACAATGAACTAACAGCCAAAAGACTGAGATGAAAAAGTATAAAAGGCTTGTAAGCTGCGGAGTAAAGCAGCAGCCTCCTCTGTCTTCTTTCTGACGAGCTTGGGACTTTGTTCCAGAGCCCAGACTATTTGAATAAATCTGGATCCTCCTGCAGACAAAGGCTCCTGTGTCTCCTTTTCCTACGTATGAAGGGTATGGAAGACTTGGGCGATTCCCCTGCCGCCGAGACCCAGTAAGTGGGTTATTCCGGTTCTTCAGGGTGCAAAGAAAGCAAACTCTAGTCCTCTGATTTCTAATCCAGTCGTCTTCAGCTCTGCCAGTTCATGACTTTTTATTATAAGACAAAAAAGTAAGTGGAGTATCCACATCTTGTGACACATTGCAAAGATAAAGAGAGGTGCTATGAGTACTTCAGGCACCAGCTTGAGGCCACAGGAGCAGAATGCCATAAATCAATCTCTTCCCAATATATACCATCCCCAATGAAACCCCAAATATCTCCTCACTCTACCGCATTCTGCCTTCACCATCCATCTCTACCCACAACTCCTTTCATCTATGCCTCTCACCACAACCATATTATAACACCATTATGCCCCAACCTATCCTTCATTTGTTCTTTGCATTTGTTGCTCTAAGTGGAAAGGGTATGCCCAGATGTGGATCTTGTGCTCGCTTTGCCACCAGTTTCAAGCTAGCCTGGCTGATGAGAGGTGATACCCTGAAACTGGTCCCAGAATGCTTGTTTCTGGTCCATGGAGGACCTGGCTTGGCATTTCGGTCAGGAATGTTCCCATGGGGAGCAGGGCCAAGACTGATTAGCATATGGCTGGGTCTAAACTGAAATGGCGATGCTTGCAAAATACAGATGGATTTAACTCAGATCTGTGACTGTGGGTGAATGTTTGATTTGTTCACCATTCCATCCATCATCTGTTCTTTCTGCATTTGTTGCTCTAAGTTGGAAGGGTATGCCCAGACGTGGGTCTCGCGCTCGCTACACCACCAGATTCACGCTAAGCTTGCTGATGAGGGGTGGTACCCTGAAACCGGTCCCAAGATGCTTGTTTCTGGACCAGGAGGACCTGGCTTGGCAGTTCAGGCTGGATTTTTCTCATGTGTTCTTTTTTGCATTTGTTGCCCCAACCCTGACCTGAGGGGTTAGCGCTCTGCCAGCAGGACTATTATAGATCATGAAGAAGAAAGGTTAAAGCCTCTGCCCAGCCACTCTCAATAAGGAGCGTTAAGTGGAATAGAGGCATGGCTACATGGCCAGAAAGAATTAAACAAGCTGTATCTGTCTTGTCCCATTGCTGTGAAGCAGATATTAAAATCCCACAATTTGAGCCAGGTGAGAGTTATATTTGTGATCACGCAACCCCGCCAACATTCACACTTCAGCAGAATGTTGTATGCACCTACTTCCTGTTTGCCGCTCAGAGCTACAGTCGATCAGTTTAATACACTTTTCAATATCTGTGGCAGCATGGAGTGCGCAAACTGACTTAAATGATCACACTGTTCCCTGCCCACCTCTGCATATACACACATATATTTTGCTCTTATGAGCATGTATGAATGGGAATGGGCAGTGCACTTACAAGCATCACCTGATCCAAATCTATCTGGTGAAACGACTGTGCCCATTCAATACCAGGGAAGATGGCCATCGTAATGCTAGAGGTACATCTCCATTAGTGGAAGGCCCAGACAATCGGCCCCCTAAACAGCTCCTCAAAAGGACACTGCCAACATTTACTAAGTCCACACCCCCATGAATACACTACTACGCAGTGCTACACAGGCCCAGCTACAGCACTTCTTGCAGAGAAGCCAGAAAAGGACCTGTCTTACAATATCCTGTATTCCTGCCATCAACGCTTGACCCCCCTCCAAACCGAGTGGAGCACCCACCATTATACTTTCCACCCCTCCACTGGAGTGCATGATTCCGTCTCATCCCACATTGCTTCATCCTCACCTGCTTCTTTTGCTTCAAAAATGCTATAAAGAGGACGTGTCCAAGATGGCGGTCGAGTAGGACGTGCTTTCAGTCCCTCCGACGCCGCGCCTGCATTAGCCTTGTCCAGCACCCTTCCGAGCCCCGCTTGGACAAGGCCGTCCTTGTGGCTTTCACTCCGGTACCAGTTGGGAGCTTTTTGAGCCGCCTGCGGACTCCCACGGACATGCCTGAGGGGAGATCGGCCCCTACCCGATTAGAGGCCTGCAGCGCGGCTGTACCGTTGAAGCCGGGGTCTTGCGTAGCTCTCTGCAGAGGCTGTGGGGACCCGTATTGCTACGACTGCGACGGCCGCTGCCTGTGGCTCCTGGGCGGCGTCCGGGAGTGGCGGTCGCAATATCCGCTGCCCGCATTTGCCCTGACAGCCTCACCGCTGTTCTCTGAGGTGTGCCTCCGGCCCGGGAATTGGCGGCAAGCTGGCGACGAACTGCAATTGAGGCCGGCGATTAGAGAGCGGGCCGGGCCTGACACCTCTGACTCGGCTCATCCCGACGGCCTGCTGGTCGGATTGTGGCGAGCGCGGCTGAGGGTTGACCGTGATCCTTGCTGCCGGGGACCGGGGTCCCCTCTTGGTGACTCTTGACCCCTTGCCGGGGGAGTTTCGGGGTGCCCGTGATGTGGGAGCTGAGTCTTTGCTCCGTCCAGGGCAGAGCTGAGGAGCCGGAACCCGGGGGAGAGGCCTGCCCGCCTGCGCGGGGTGCCTGGAGCTCCTGCAGCCCACGGAGACTTCCTGCTGGGTGGTGCTGCCCGCCCCGGTGAATCGGAGCGCCGTTGAGAGCTCGCACCCGTGCCTGCGCCCTGTGACAAGTGGCGCAGAGGAGTGGGGCGCGGGACCCGCGCAACGAGCGCCGACTCAGCGGACCTCGACTGAGGTTTGGGTGGCCTGCCTTTCGGACCCCCCGTGGAGAGGATCGCCTGAGTCCGGAGCTGCTGCGGTGAGTGCCCGTTGTTGCCCTGCCTAGCTGTCGGGATCACTGCGCAACTTGAACCTGGGGATCTCCGGCCTGTGGGCCCTTCAGCTGCATGGTGCCGACACCCGGGGGGGGGGGGGGTGCGGAGTGGCAGCTCGTATTCCCACCTCCGGGGCATCTGGCATTGGCATTGGCACTGGGGCCGGCCTTTCCCCCCCGCCCCGCGTGGGTCGCGCATTGACTTCGGACCATCGGCGCCCCTGGCCTGCTGCAGCACCGCGCTCCGCGCTATCCGCCTGTGCGGCCCTCGCCATCTTCCCTGCATCGACTCCGGCCTTCTGCCCCCTAAGGAGATTGGGGGGCGACTCAGGCGGCGCCTACCTGGGCGTGCGGTTGGCTGGTGCGGACAATTAGCGCACCCCTGACTCCTGGGCCCGGCGAGCTAAAGGGGGGTCGCAAACTGCTGCTGCTGCCTCCTTGGGGGGGCCAAGTCGCTCCCTGCCTCTGCCTCCGCCGGGGGAGATCCCCCTGGCTGCACATCGCCTGTTGAGTCTGCTGGCCCTCTGTGGCATCGACGACAGTGGGGTGCTGGGGTTGCGTTGGGGGGCCTCTCCCCCCCGACACGCGGCCGGAGGGACCACACACTAACTTCGCCGCCTAGGGAATCCTGCCCTGCTTTGGACTTGGGGCCTGCAGGAGGCAGCGACGACTGCGGAGCTTTGGGGAGGCTTGTGACGGACCCTCCGACGGCAAGGCCGCTGCTCTGACGCTCCTTCTAGAGTGGTGGTTCAGAGGACGTCGAGGCGATGTCCAACAGGCCTCGTAAAGAGAAGCCGGGCAAGGACGCTCCACCGAGAGGGTCTCAGCAGGCGGCATCACCGGGCCCCAGCACCTCGCCCAAACTAAGAGACGATGGAGCACCCGCCACTAAAGCCTTCATGCTAGAACTATTCTCCGCAATTAAGGAGGACATCTCGGAGCTCCGCTCCCAACTCACTTCGGACCTCCGCGAGATGAGAAGGGATGTGGATGACATTGGGGAGCGAGTGGCCACGCTCGAGGACCATGATCTGGGAATGGCTGGCGAGGTGCACCAGCTCCAGCAGGACGTGATCCGCTTCACGGAACAGAATTTAGACCTCCAGGCCCACGCGGAGGACCTGGAAAACAGGTCCCGCCGGAATAACATCCGCATCCGAGCGGTGCCCTGGGATGGAGAAGCTGGAGACCTGCGGGGCTATGTGGAGGCCCTTTTCCTGCAGATCTTGGGAGAGGAGGATCTTCGCGAAGTCTGTATGGACAGGGTCCATAGAGTTGGCCTGCCGAGGAGCGGTGGAGCTCCCCCCCCTGACATCCTGGTTTGCGTCCACGACTTCCAACTGAAGGAGCTCATACTTCGGAAAGCACGTGAGATTCCCTCATTGCAATTTCGGGATCATCATCCTCAGCTGTTCCAAGACTTAGCGGCCTCGACGCTTCAGAAGAGACGCGAATTTCGGCCTGTTACCGCTTTTCTGCGTGATCAAAATGTGGCTTACTCTTGGGGCCACCCCTTTCGTCTCATCTTCAGATGGCAAAATAGGTTGGTTCAGATTCGCTCCCTGCAGGCTGCCAAGGACCTCCTAGGTCTGGACGACGTGGCCCCCTCCCCGAGAGGCAGGGGCTCCCCATCGCGGCGGAGACGAGGCTCTCCGTCCTGGCAAAGAGTGGGCAACACGACCGCACTGAGGAGACCGGACCCCACAGCCAGCCTGCAGGAGAGGGGAGCAGCGGTTGCTTCTGTGACCACAGTGACGGTGGCTTCGTCACAGGGCAGCTCTGGAGCGGCCTGAGTCCGGGGCGGCTGACTAGATGGCGTCGGAGGGACAGCTCCGATTCAGGTACCGTGGGTCCTTATGTACTTTTTGGGAAGACACCCCGGACCACTGGGGGGCCACTGACTGTTGCCCAGGCCCCCGTTCCCTGAGGGTACCTGTAGACGACCACATTCTGGGACTGTCGATCCCTCTGTCCTGTTTGGTGAGACTTCCCTTCGAACTTCCCCATTGCTTCCCTCTGTTCAGTTGTTATTTGGTGGGGATTGAGGGGTTGGGTGGGGAGGAGATTTGTGGGGGGGGGCTCCTGAGGGAGGTGGGGAAGTTGGGGACTGGGGGTACAGTGGTGGTGACCAAGGTGTGTGCATGCAGATGGATGTCAGATGGTGGTGTGCTGTGTTTTTGCCTTCTAGCCCGGCGGATCTGGGTTCATGTGGAGCATTGTGGCCGAGGGGGGAGGGAGGGGGCCCAGAGGGGGGTTGGCTGTCATACGTTCCCCTGGATTGGGCTTTCTGTGGATGTGCATGTTGGGGTGCGCCGGCAAGACGTGATTCTTGGTGGCCTTTGATGGGGGAGGCTGAGCGGTCTCTTTACTGCATAAGAGTAGCGGGGGTGAGGTCTTCACTGTGTAATGCCGCTTAATATAGGAACATGGAACGTGAAAGGTTTGAACTCCCCGCAAAAACGCCAGAAAGTTTGGAAATATGTGCATGATCACCAGCTGGATGTGGTGGGCCTCCAGGAGACTCACTTAGCACGCAAGGACGAGCTCCGCCTCAAACATAAAAACTTCCCCCTTATTTACAGGTCGTCTGCTTCCACGAAGCATAGGGGGGTGGCCCTTCTCTTCCGTTCTGCCCTCCATTTTCAGCCCCTGGGTGTGCGCAGCGATAAGGAAGGTCGTTAGCTGATGGTCAAGGGGTTGATGTATGATAGACTGTGCACCTTTGTGGTAGTGTATGCTCCGAATGCAGGCCAGAATAGCTTTCTCCAAGACTTGCTGCGGAAAGCGGATGATTTTGTGGAGGGCGTCCTGTTTTTGATGGGGGACTTCAATCTGGTTTGGCACAGGGAAATGGATAGCCCTCATACTCAAAGAGCCGATACTGGAGTGTTCTCCGCTGAAACGCAGCGCCTGATAGGTGAATTGGGGCTGGTAGATGGGTGGCGCTCTCTCCATCCCCAGTCTCGGGACTACACCTTCTTCTCCCACGTCCATCACACTTATTCCGGCCTGGACCATATTTTTTTAAGCCAAGCACTTAGAGGGGACGTCCGCGAGGCCCGTATGTTCCCGCTCTCTGTCTCTGACCACAGCCTACTTGTGCTGTGCTTGAGCTGGTCGTCGAGGGGTGACGGCCTACGCAAATGGTACTTCCCGGCCTCGCTTGTCCGGGATGAAACTTCCTGTAAGGGGCTGCGTAAGGCCATGCGTGAATTTTTCGATCTTAATCCTGTGTCCGATACATCGATATTCACCACTTGGGATGCCTTTAAGGCGTCGGTGAGAGGCACCTGCCTGGCCCTCAATGCCAATCTTAATAAACTGAGACGTAGGGAGCGTGAGGAGCTGGAGGGGGAACTCGCTACTCTTGAACAGGACCATAAATGGAGCCCTTCTAGGTTGACCCTTCGCCCATTGACGGCGGTTAGGGGGAAGCTCAGAGCCCACTATAACAACAGGGTGGAGTTCCCTCTGCTGAAACTTTGCCACCTCTCCTATTCCCAGGGGAACAAGGTGGGGAGACCCTTGGCTCGCCAGCTTCGGGATAAACGGGAGCGGGAGTATATAGGGGGCATCCAAGATGCGGCGGGGACACTGCACCATCGAGACAAAATCAAGGCTGATCTCTTCGGGCGCTTTTATGCAGCGCTCTATAAAGGGGAAGCCTCTGACCCTGAGAGCCAACGGACCTACCTGAATGGTCTTCCGCTGCCCCGGGTTTCCGAGGAGTGGAATGGTTTGCTCGAGGCCCCGTCCTGGAGGCTATTAAAAACCTGAAGCCTCATAAAGCGCCTGGGCCGGATGGCTATACTGCTCTATTCTATCAGACTTTCGCATCGGAGGTGAGCGACTTCCTGGTTTCCCTTTTTAACGCCATGGCGGGGGCCGGGGAAACATCAGGTTCAATGGCTGAGGCCGTGATTTCGATTATCCCCAAACCAGGGAAGGACCCGTCTAAATGCTCCTCTTATCGACCGATAGCCCTTCTCAATATCGACGCCAAGTTGTACTCCTCTATCATTGCAGGGAGGTTCCAGGACCTGATGCCGGCACTCATTCATCCGGATCAATCTGGATTTATTAAGGGTCGCCAGACTCATGACAACACAAGGAGAGTCATCCACTTGATTGAGAAGGCTCGTAGGTTCAGGATCCCGGCAGTCCTGGTAGGCCTTGACGCCGAAAAGGCCTTTGACCGGGTGGACTGGGGCTTCCTCTTTCACACTTTGGCCGCCTTCGGCTTTTCGGCTAAATTCCTCTCAATGGTGAAAGCGAACTACAGCAGCCCCCGCTCGAGGGTGGCGGTTAACGGCCACCTGTCTGCATTTTTCTCGCACTCGCGAGGCACCAGGCAGGGCTTCCCCCTCTCCCCTCTGCTCTTCGCCCTGAGTATTGAGCCGCTGGCACTCGCTGTACGAGAGCATGAGGGGATACTGGGTCTCCCGTTCACGGGAGAGCAGCACAAGATTACCCTATTTGCTGATGACGTTCTCCTCTCTATTCAGGACCCAGCTCATTCTCTCCCCTACGTCCAGCAGGTTCTGCTGTGTTTCGGAGAAGTGGCCGGCTTCAAAGTCAACTACGATCAATCCTTTGTCCTTAACCTTACGCTCTCCTCAGCGGAGGTGGACAGATTGCGGCCGATCACACCTCTGTCGTGGGCCCCCATTCCATCCTGTAATTGGGGACCCGGCTGACTCCCTCGATTGGGCAATTGTATTCTGCAAACTTTCCCCCATTACTGGCGCAGATTCGAGCAGACCTGGAGCGCTGGAAACCGAAGTACATATCGTGGCTGGGTAGAATCCACGCACTTAAAATGGTTATTCTCCCTAAATTCTTATATCTCTTCCAGGCGCTTCCTATACCACTGGAGACTGACTTCTTCCGGCGTCCAAGACCCAGATGCTGCTGTTCGTCTGGCAAGGGGGCCGGGCGCGGTTCTCCTTTGCTACTCTCCGCCGGCCTCGGAGGGAGGGAGGGGTGGGCCTCCCCGACATGCACTTATACTACAAAGCAGTGCAATTGCGGGTCTTAGTGGAGTGGTCTCAACAATTCTCGGAGAAACACTGGCTGCATATGGACAGAAGTGTAGCGGGAAGATCGATCTGGGACTTAGTGTGGAAACCTAAAAGGGACAGACCCAAAAACGCATACATTAGTACTCCCACCGGCACTACCCGGAAGGTCTGGGACACACTGGCTGGTGATGATCGCTGGACTATGTTCCCCTCTCCCTTCACGCCAATCCACTTTAACCCGGCCTTCCCGCCGCGCTGCAGGAGGGGCCCTTCGACGTTTGGAGAGAGGGGGGATGCCGTGCTCTCACGCATCTGTTCCACGGCCATACTCCACTTACCTTTCACAACTGTGTGCGGGACTACGGGGTGCCGCTCTCCGAGCGCTTCCGTCACATCCAGCTTCTCCACTGGGCCACGTCCCCTGAAGTCAACAACGCGGCCACGAGACCCCCATCCACTTTTGAGGCCTTTCTGCTGCGGACCTCCTCCATGAAAGGAGTTATCTCCTTCCTCTATAACCTTCTGCTTACCTCCGCGGTGTCACCTCGCCCCCGTTACATAGGTACTTGGGAGGACCTCCTCGGGCGAGATGTTTCAGACGGGGAGTGGTCGCACCTGTGGCGTGACATCGCTGCGCATAACCATTCGGTGGAACTCAGAGAGGCCCATCTTAAGACTCTCATGGACTGGTACTTGCACCCTGCCAAGTTACATCGCATTTTCCCGTCCTCCTCTGACAGATGCTGGAGGGGCTGTGGTTTGCTTGGGGATTTCCGCCACATTTGGTGGGACTGCCCGATCATCCGCCCATACTGAGAGGAGATTTTGTCCCATATCAAAGAGATTCTAGGATACCCTGTAGCTGACTCGATGGCACATGTCCTGCTGGGTCTTCGAGACCCGGAGCTCGAACACCAGACCCGAGCAGACAAAAAGATACTGTGGTTATGTCTCGGAGCTGCTAAACTCACTTTGGCTGCAGCCTGGAAGAAACCGGAAGCTCCGGTGATCTCCCTGTGGCACGCAAGATTGTGGAAACTACTGAGCATGGAACGGGTAGCGGACATCTTCCTAGGCAACTTCAAAAACGTAATGTTCTGCTGGGGTCCCTTGGTACGCTTGGTCTACCGTCAGCAGTTTGTCCATCCACGTTTCGAGCCCTCCATTTGTTTCAGGTATGAATGTTGTACTCGGATTGACTGTCAGAACGAATGCTGTCACCACCACTGGGGGGAGGGGGGAGGGGCGGGGGGTATGTTCTTTGTTCATTGTTACTCTTGCGACACTCTTAATGATAATGAGGCAGGCACAGGGCCTAAGCAACAGGCAAATTTCTTTCAGTGTTGCTATTCTACCTAACTGAGCGTCCTCCCCGCTGAGACTCTTGACTTGTGAATCGCTTAAGACATTGCCGGGACCATCTACTGCCTACTGGTCTGTTCCTCCGAGCTGAGTGATGTTCGCTCCATTGCCCTCATCGTCCTGGCGACTTGCCTCTCTGATTGCCCCCTGTGTGGGAAGTTGTGCGGATTTGTCGCTTTTTTTTTTCCTATGTCCTCTCTTCTTAAAACAAAAATAAAGGTTTAAAAAAAAAAATGCTATAAAGTGGAATACACAAAGGGTTTCTGCTAGGCCAAGGCCTGGAGAGATTGTGCAAGGCCATCTGTAAAAAAGCATTGGCCAAGACTCTGTGTTCTGAGAAGAGGGCAACCGGTATCCTTCCCAGAAACCCATTTGAGAAAGGAAACTCCGCCCAAAAGTAGTTGGTTGTTGAAGAGTAGAAATGCAATCACACTGATTTATAGTAGGCTGCTGCCCAACTGACATTTAAGGTGGAGCTCCATTCCTTGTGGCATAGAACAGACCTGCATGGGACCCGCTGTTATACATTCAGAAAAGTAGATGAGTTCTGTAGTTTTTCTCTTGGTTGAAGCTTGGCTGCCAGCCCTGCAGCTAATGACCAACTTCCTTACTTTGAAACCAAAGCTAACCCAAGGAGTCCAGACACACAAACACAGTGCCTAGAAACCCACTTTCACCAGAAACTACTCCGAAAGGACTGCCCCAAAACCTGAGCTAAATGGCGGCAGTCTCTGATGAGCACACACTCTCCATTTACCTCATTGGGTTTCGCCTGCCGAAGGCTGCGCTCTGCGCAGCTCTTCAGCGCAGGTGAAATCCTATGTCGTCAATAAGGACTCCTGGAACGTCCCCCGGCTCTCATTGGTTAGCTCCATAAATGGAGGCTAGCCATTGGGTGCCGGATCTGTCCATCAAGGCTGGACCAGATTCGGGGGCGTTCCGGAGATTTTTTCCCAGGGCGGAGTTACGTTTTTTGCCGTTCCCTCCCCTTTCACTGAAAGTGAATTCAGATGCGCTGTCCATTCCCGCCCCCTCCGTGTGCCTTTCCGCCCCCCTTGCTGTCCTGTGCACGTTTCCCGCCGTCCGTGTCCTCTCCAGCCCCCTCCCGCCGTCCGTGTCCACTCCCGCCCCCTTCCGCCCCCTCCCGCCGTCCGTGTCCACTCCCGCCCCCTCCCGCCGTCCACTCCCGCCCCCTCCCGCCCCCTCCCGCCGTCCGTGTCCACTCCCGCCGAATATGCGAACTGCAGGTTTCACATTGAACTCCACGGAGGCACTCAACAAATGGACCTAGGCTGGAATAGGCAAGGGGTGTTGGTGCCCAAGCCACGGTCTGTATAAGAGGCAGCAGTTAGGACCCAGAAGAAAGCTTTCTGCCCTCTATCGGCTTCTCCCTTGGCATCATATTATCCAGGCAGATTCGCTCTGAAGCAAATGCATTGGTTTCGCGCGGCCAATCAGAATACTTCATGCTAAAAAAAAAAAAAACACTCAGAATTATAAAAATTATAAAATGCGATAGTTGAACCCTTCTCGCTTGTGTGCAATGCACTGGCCTAGATGCAGCGCGAGAGAGCTGTTGACAGTGCCCGCATCCCAGGGCACAGCTCCCAGTATGTCACTCGGGTTTTAGACGGGCCAGTGGCATGAAAGTCGGCCTAGCTAGAGTACGTTGCATTAACTTAGTAAGGACATCACAGTTCTGGGGCGGTGTAACCAGAACACCTGATTTGGTCTATTCGGCAAGTCCAGTGTGTCATTGCGTTAATAATCCCAAATCTCTTCTGGAGAAGAGTTGGAAGTCACAGAATGTAGCAGGTGGCACGTTTCTAATGTTTCTAAGAATGCGCTGCAATTACTGAAAACCAAAGTCCAACACTGGAATTATGACTCTAAGGGTCCATTAACAGGAACTATTTTATGACATTTGAACACAGTCATTAGAGGCAATATTGTGGATGGTTTTCAACACAGAATTCCGAAACAATAGAGCTGTGCGGTAAATTGGACACGTTGCATAGAAGGGTATAGATAGGGCTTGAGGTTAGAAATTATGGAGTAGGTAAAATCCTCAGTTCTGTAGTTAACCATGAATAACTGCAATCTGTTCACCATACTGCACAGCGTGTGTTATGTGCCGTCTTTACTTCACTGCTGATTTACCAACAATCATGGAAAGTAGCGGCATTCATAAAGCAGCAAATGTACCCATCAACACATTTCCATAACAGTTGCAAAATGTAATATGCACATCTTTCTTTTGCCCAGGGCAGCTTTATTCAGTGTTCTTTGTGAGCGTTACTCTCCGAAATTCTATTTCTTAGTTGGCCCTCTCTTTTTCCCCTGGTACAAACAGTGCAATATTCCTCCTTCCATCTGCATTTTTCTAACAGAACACTAATCAAACCAAGCACAAAAATAAGTTGGCCCAGTTGGCAAGAGGCCGTGACTTAGTTTCACGATCAGATCTGAGCAATGAGTGGCGTTTCATGGAGCAGATTTATACACTATTTGGCTGATGGAGATGTGTGGCCTCGACAACTTACCCTGCTTCCAGCCGCTCAGCTGGAGGTGGCAGTCGAGGGGGAAGACTGGCTTTTCCCGTTTTCCAGGTTTCGTGTCTGTAATCAATGTCCTTGGAACTCGATGGGTTGGAGCTTCCCCTACAAACCAGCCCATTACACTACTAGCTGAATAACACGTTAAATACGTTAAGGTCTAGTAGTATTGATGAACTTCTAGGAGGGAGCAAGCACGATTAGAATTATTCGGGCTGTCTCAGCGATGTGGAACTAACGTTGGCCAGAACGGTGGTGGAGTGGAAATGTGGGCATGCTAATTGAAATGTGTCAACAGGATGTACAAAGAAAAAGATTAGAGCGATCCAGTGGTAAGTTGTTGTTAGTTTAAAGTCGACGAGGCAGCCTGCTCCTAGGGTTCTAACAATACACTTCGAAAATCAACTAGTGAGGCACGGAATGCTGCTATGATTCTATGGTGGACTGGAATTCTCTTAGCTAGGAAGAACGATAGGTTGGTGCTACCCGATCTAGAGAGAAGCAGGTCATATTTGTGAGAAATGTCTGTTGGATAAGCATTGTATGTTGTCTAACGGGAGGTAGCTGTTAAAGCAGACGTGCTATTTCAAAACATTGCATTTACTTAAGACTAGCATTGGGCTATTTTCCTCTGCCTTTTAATGTTCGGCCCTCTGTTTTGCTATCCCTGTGTTTCAATAACAGATGCTGAGCTGCCGTCTCGTGAATTATATACAAGCACTAAGCTGATAATTTGAGTTTTTGTCTCAGCGGCAGGGCAGCTGGCCCAGCGTTAGGAGTTGGGCAGTCGTTGTGCATACGTGAGAAGTGATTGCTCCTATGTTTATCTCTCTTTGGTGGTGCTGACCCAGTGTATATAGGTGGAGTATTGCACTGTTTCCCTGCTGCAGGCCACATTGTTTTACCGACACATGCTTTCTTGTTATATCAGTGTATATTCAAGGTCAGATTGGGGTAGGAAATAGGCCTGGGCACTAAAATAAAGGTGGCCCATTTGGCGATTAGATGGCTAAAAAAAGTGCCCTAGGTTATCAAATCGGGGCAGTTTTGAACTTATAAAGATAGGTGTATATGTGTATTGCAAGGTATGGAACACTGCATGCATTTGTGCTTGCTGCAGGCTCAATTTTGTCCATGTAGTGATGTCAAACAACGTGATGCTGATCTTTAATTTTAGTGGGAGAAAATGTCTTTATACATTTGTGCCTTAGGCCTAGGTGATGGGTTGTCTGTGAGCTTAGTGTTAGACGATGATGCCATTGGGTACTAGGTGCCGGGCGCTGCTGCCCTTAGGTTTTAGTGTCAGATGTTGTGAGTTTGTAAGTTTTGTATATTGTGAGTGTAAATTATCTTGAAAAATAGACTTGGATAGTACAGCAAGATTACTGTTCACACCTGTGTCGTGTTTCTTGTGACATAATCTAAGCATCACACAATTCAAGCGTGCGTGCCTAAGATGTGGCTTTATAGCATGTGAACAAGATGGGGAGGAAGAAGTCAGAAGAGGGATGGGGTCTTCTACTATTGCTCTACCCCTCTTTCTAGTCCAATGTTTTCATTACTCTCTTCCATATTCTGTCTCCTCGGTTCCATATCTCCCCTTATTTTCTCTTGCTATGTGCAGTCCCATTCCCACCCAATCTCTTCGAGACTCCTCCTTCCTCTCTTTGTTTTGTTCCAGCTTTCTTCCTTAGCCACTGTACTCTTAGTCCTAGATTTCTTCCGTCCTTTCTCTTTTTCTGCTCTACCCCTCTCTTCTACATTAATTCTTATCTCTCGGTTTGTGCTTGGTTGTTTCTTTTCCCTAGCCTTCCTCCGTCACCATCTATGTTTTTAGTCACCTCTGATGTCCTCTTCTCCTTGTCTTTACTGTGCCCCAGTTTCCTCTTCTAGCATCTATCCGTACTCCTCTATGCACTGTAGGTATCTTCCCCATCCTCCTTTTTTTTTTTTTTACTCTGTGCAGGTTCTTTACGTTAGCCTCCCTATTTACTCCGTCAGTGTTCTGAACAGTTCTCTACCTTAGCCTGTCTTATCCCTCTGTACTTTCCTAGTTTACTTCCCAATCATTTCACCTCCCCCTTTTAGGGTTCTCTGTTTACATTCTCTCCATTAGCTACACTTTGTGTAAGATTGATAATGCAGACACACCACCGCTTTTACAGTGGTGAATGTCATCTTCACTGTTTTAAGATTAAGGAGCATATATGATTCAAGTTAGTCTGCTAGGGCCACCAGTCCCTGCACAGAAAATTTCGTGGTTATATAATAAAGTACACGCTCAACCTAGAATTCTTAAATCTGCAGGAAATAACGTATTGGCCACTGTCAAACGTTGTAATCATTGAAACTGGATTTTCTCATCTCTGGCCCAAATGATTCGAATACACTTTCTAGTGAGAAAAGGCTGAAAGTCCATTATTTCAAGTTTCAGGCACTTGTGATATCTTCTGGCTTTTTTCCCCTTGGCGTGGATGATAAAGACCTATCTTCCCTGGGTCTATTCCTGGTATGCTGGCCCATCACTTTTCAGCATGATTGCAAATCTTACACACTCCTTTAATTTCTTGGTGGGTTATACAAAACTAGGCATCCCAGCATCTAGAAGCATTTTCATAGTAATAAGTGTGCACTTCTGCCTGCCATTCCTGTGCAGCCCAAATTGTACGCATTCGGCTTTTTATAAACTATTTCTGTACAATCTTGAGCTGCTGCTATCACCACCTGCCTTTTACCTGTTCGTGCTGCCCTTATTTTGCATGTTAGTTAAGCTTACTGAAAACCTTCTCAGTATAGAGGAATCAAAATGATTGACATTGGCAATGCTTGGCAAGTCCCATAAACTTAAAAGTTTGTATGGGAGTTAAGAATTTAACAAGGGTGTTAAAAGCTAAGCCTGGGCAAAATTGAAATCCCTATGGCGAAATTCCTGAATTTTGCATTACGCGAAATAGGCAAAACTTCTCAATTTTGCATTATGCCATTTTGCGTCATTTTCACATACAGGAGACAATTGTGACCCAAAAATGTATCGCAGAGACATTTTCTTTTCTGGCCACTCTTTTGCTTTTGGTATGTTGCATAGCAGTTATGTAGGCGGTATGACTTGGTGTTAAAATAGCAAAAAAAAGTGGTTTGCCGTATCTTGCTTGACTAATAGTAATTTAGTTGTATTAACTTCCATGAAATTTAGTAAAACATAATTACATAGTTTAATATAGCGTTAAAACCAGCAAGTGACGTTTTCTGGCTCTTTGTTTGTAGTTTCCTCTCTGCCCCGGGTTTGAATTTTTTTGACACACCAGGGCATGATTTCTGTAGGTTGATGCTGTGGGTACTAAGGTGTATGTTTTTCTTGCTAGTGTGTGGCATCTCTGCAGCCAGAATTGCTTTTGTGCAGTTGTATTCGACATTGGTGATAGGGTTTAAAGCAATCTGTTAGGATCCAACTGAGTCTTTTACAACAGCAGCAAAAGTCCAAAACCCTTTTTATTAGGTTCGCAAAAAACTGAGACCTCATCCACACCAGAAGCTGCTCAAAGGTCCGCTCTTCGTGATATCTCCAACTGGAATCCGTCTCCCCATTCATTGTCAGCATTTTATTGATGATACAGTGGTTACATCATCACTAGAGTACAGAACACATCACAGCCCTTTCTCTTGTTTATTTTTTCACCCCATTGGAGCTGCTTTGTTGCCTCTCCTAGGGGTTTTAGAGTTTTTTGCATCAATTTTCATTAGAAGAAAAAAGGTTGTCCTCTTTGGCAACCACTTGATTACAAGCAATTTGTGAAGTTTAATAGAGATTCTGGTGACAACCAAAATGTACTTGCATGCTACAACCAAGTGGCACTTTTGGAGATTGATTACAACATTAGTACTTCTAGAATTACTAAATTGGCTATGCTGAAGGCCTGCAGACCATGATATTTTTCTTTTTAAATATACACCAATACCCACAACTTCAAATTGCCCCTTGAAAATGTGTGGTTCCTAGTCCCTTGTGTCCCTGCTGATGGGTACTATTGTTGGGGGATCTAGTTTCATATACATCTGCCTCAGGAGACTGTTGTACCCTTTGTTCTTGGGTGACTGTACTTTTGCACAGGTTCTCGTTGTGCTCCCTATAGCAATATCACCGCCAGAAAGCTGGACAAGGTAGACCCCAGAGAGTTGTACTTATTAGACCTTGTTCATCCATTCATACGCTCACCCACTAGTCCAGCAGCCCATCTATCCCCTCACTTTTCCATCTTTGCGCTCAGTCACTCACCCAGCACTAACTTGGCACGTGTTTAATCCCGGGGCCCTCAGGATTGCTGTTGGCAATCAAGCGAGTTGTAGTGTTTTCTGTATTTTGTTGCCAGTGGTAGTGTTTCCTCTATTTACGTGCAAGTGGTAGTGTTTTCTGTTCACAGTCAAATGGTAGGGTTTTCTGTTTAGCCGCAATTGGCAGTATTTATTTTGTTTACGTTCTGGTGGTTGTGTGTTTTCTGTTTTACATTCTGGTGGTTGTGTGTTTTCTGTTTTACATTCTGGTGGTTGTGTGTTTTCTGTTCACAATCAAGTGGTGTGTGTTCTGGTTAAATACAAGCTGTAGTGTGTGCTCTGTTTACGTATAAGTGGAAGTGTGCTGTATTAGCGTGTATGTTTTCTATTTGCATGCAAGGGGGGGGGTGTATTTTCTGTTTAAATTGGAGCGTTGGTGTTTTTTTTGTTTACTAGAATTGGTAGTGTCCTCCTCATATATTAGTAGTAGCGAGTTTTCTGTTTAGGTGGTAATGCAACTTTTTTTTTTGTTAATTTTTTTTTATATCGGGAACTTGACCCAAAAGCATTAAAGCCCTTTATATCGTATCAGATTTTTTTTTTTAAACCTGGGGAGCCGGGATGAGCTGGAAACAACCCACACCTTCAGTGTGAGAGACATTGTGTATGAGAGACAGCAGTGTCTGTAAGAAAGACAGCAGTGTGTGTGAGAGAGACAGCAGTGGGTGTGTTCAAGGCAGAGTCAGCAGTGTGAGAGACAGCAGTGTGAGACCTTTTATTTATGTTTTGGTTTTTGAAACATAAATAAAACGAATTATTTGCAATGTCAATAGCATAAACTTGCTTAAATACGTGACCTATTGCATTGAAAATGCAATACAAATCGCATTTGCGAGAGATTAAGCTATTGCCATTGTAAATGACAATGCCATTTATTTATCTGTTTTCAAAACCAACACATAAATAAAAAGTTTGTAATTCACAATGCCGATAGCTCAAACTTTTCCAAAGGCGAAACCGTTGCATTGTAAATGCTTGTTTTATTATTTGCTACTGCCAGACTCACCATTTGTGTCAGGAATCCTGTTGACCTGTACACCAGTGGGGGTTGGCATCTACGGGAAGAGGTTGGGGGCGGGGGGGCGTGCGGATGCAAAATTAAATAAAAAATGAAAAGGTTTACTAAACAAGACATCCTCCGGAGCTCTTCTTTCGCCAACACCCACAGGAGCCGGATGCTGTAACTCCTTTCACCAATCTTAGCGCCACTCTCACCAGCATGAGAGCAGTGTTATGATTGGTGGGAAAGTCCTCATTCGGCACGCCACAGCGCTCTGGAGGCTTTGGCTTTCTCTAGCCCAGTTAGCGATGTTTAAGGCGCGCAAGTGTAGCTGATCCTCTCAAGACGGCCGGCCTAAAAGACATGCACATTTTAAACAATGCAATACCAACCCACCCTTCTCCCTGCTGCTGTCACTTAACGCTCGGCTCGGGACAGGGGATACAAAATAAAATGGTAATAAACCACCATTTTATTTTTCATGTCTGGGGCTTTAGCGCCTCCACCCCCACCCCCCACCCAGGGCTCTACACTAGCCAGATTGAGAGCGGCCAGAATGGTCACCATGTTGGCCTTTTGCTTTTCATGATCACACCCCAATTTTTCTTGTGGGTTTTGGCTGCTGTCTTCACCCACTTCATCACAGTCCCTGAAACGCTGGAATTTTCATGTCCCAAGATATCCTCCACTATCAGGTCAGAGCACCTCTAACCCTAAAGCGGGGTATAACCTTGTGTTCCAAACTCTTTGTAAGGTTACTTTATCACTACATTATTTTCTACTGCATTTGCCCCAGCTAGCTCTTGCTTTTTGTGATCATTTTTATTTGTATCACCATTGATGTATCTATCTGACTACGCTACTTCATTTACCCTCCCCACCCCAATTGTTATTTACTCACATGCTGTACCCTTCGTATGTAAAGCGCTCTGATATCTGCAAAGATCTTGTTCGCGCTATATAAAACTTTCAAAATAAATAAAATAAAATAAATGAAATAAGGTTCGCGAATGGTACAGGCTTGATAACCAGTGTCAAAAGCAACTAGTTTTAGCGTAAGCATTGCAAACCAACTTTTTACAATGAAGAGTTGAAAACTCGATGATAAATAAACAACCAGGTTTCCAAATGCATATTCTTTCTACGAGTCTTTACCTTAATAAATTGTGGTAGGTTCTGCTTTACTTTCAGAAGTTTTCATGTGTTCGTAATCATATAGCGATCGCTTGCGGGACCTAAAGCTTACACTATATCCAAGGCCCTTGTTTTATAACTGCATTACCTTTTTATTGTGTGTGTAGTGGTATGCTATTCTCTGCCAAATTTTGGACCTTCCATCAGATTTTTCATTCTCTCTGGACCCTTCATCGGCAGCATGTGGGCCCTCTAAGCTGGAAAACAGAGAGGTGCCGATGGAACACCCCTGGTTTAGTTCAGGTGGAGGGGTGCCGGTCTGGAGAAGGCATCTGCGCTGGCAGAGGTTTTTTTTGGTGGGGCCCTCCACCTGGTTTAAGAAGTTAAGAGAATACAACAGTACTGTTTGGGTATCAAAATGACAAGCAGGTATTGGAATGGCTGTTAGAGCATTAGCAAAGGTGAATAATAATAAATGCAGGACATTCCTAACGTTATTAAAATAACCTAACAAAGTCCTAGGTTATTGGCTGCTGCTCCGAGGAAATGTACCCAATTCCTACATACCTCAGTTGTCTGGGATTTGCACAAAACTTACTTTGTCAGCAGTCCAAGTCCATATGTGAATTACAGATTCGTCCTATAGAGGGCCTCCATCAGCAGTAGATTTTCCTCTTTCGCATCTGGCTAAAAAAAGGCCTACTTGTACTATTTTGCACTTAGCAGAAATGCAGGAATCGAAAATTCATATTTATCAGGCATTTCTTTACAAACAATTCCAAACTTGTCTGGATATTCACATATTTATGGTAACTAGGATAACTGTGTTTTACTGTACCCGAATTCAACCGCATAATACTCGTTCTCAGTTTGGCAATGGCTGTTTGTCCATGGCAACCAGACGAGTCAAGTAGTCTTTTGAGAGAAACTTTCCATCACAAGTCGAGTGCTCTGTATTTTGATTAGTGGGGACCACCAGCAATATCACCCTTGAAAAAGCTTGATTGTCCCTAACCAGAATCAGCGAAAAAACCTGAAACACTTTTTTATGCAATTGTCAAAGGTCATGAAGCAGGACCTGTTGATATGAACTGAGCAGACAGCGTCCTCCTAGGCTGAGAGCGGAGTGGCCAACTTGTGGCACCACTTTTTCCATTACCGCCAAGGCACATCTAATTAATCAATCAATCAATCAATCAATAAAGCTTTATTCGATTTCTTTAAAAAAAAATCATTTAAGCACATATCACACAGCTTTATAATCAAAGAACAGCTTTAAATATCACTTAAAATACAATCATAAGTATAATATTTAAATAACCAGCTATAGCTTCCCTCAAACATAGTCAAGGGGAATATCATAGCGTTAGATTTCATATTAAGATGGTTTTTCTGCATTTAATCACATTTTTAAAAAAAAGAAGCTAATGACACTCCAATCAAATGTTGTTGAATATGGACTATTGTGCTTTTAAACACTTTAGATGCCTGCCACTTAGGCGAGTGAAACAGAGAAAAGGCCACATTGTTTTTAGGTCTCGCCTACGCAGTGTGCATGCGCTACATAGGAAAAAGCCCTTTAGCCATCGATTTAGTTTGGCTGCCAAAAACGTGCACGCATTGCATTGCCTTCAATGGCAACGTGTGCACGTTTGGCGATTCCCTTGCGGGAGCGAGCTTTGACATATTGTTCCTGCTCGCTCCCGCAAGGGAATCTGGTGCAGGCCCCCTACTCTCTTCCCCTCCCCCTGCTGCCTCCTCCTCTCCTCGTCAGCGCAACATGCACGCTTGTCTTTTTTGCATCCATTTCTCAGGGAAGCAACTAAATGAAAGAAGGAAAGAGAGGTTGTGAACAGTTTTTTCAAGTCAAGGTTTTCAGTAAGTGAGGAGCAAGACAGAAATAGAGGGAATAATAGGAAGAGATGGGTGGGGGCAGCTGCCAGCACAGAAAAGAAGAGGACATTGTCCGTGTCTTCGCTGGGCAGTAAGGAAGAGACAGCGCCCTTTTCCTTCTCTGCCCGTCTCGAACGTCCACGAAAGCAAGCCGAGTATTTTTGCTCTGGAAACTGTAGTCACCAAACAGACTGCCTCCCTCCGCTGAGTAATGATCTGAAATACTCCTCTGGGCTGTAACTACTAAATTATCCAGAGAGAGAGAAGGTAAAATGTGCAACAACACCCTCAGAGCCGGCCTGGTCAGAAGCCTGGCAAATGCACGGCTTGATGTCCAAGTGCGAATTCATAGCAGCAGCAAAGGCATTTTGCCAGACCGCCGATGCAGACACAGGCAAGGAAAATAGTAACAGCTGTGTTGTACCACTTGTCAGGTCTAGATGTTGTGAGAGTTGTAAACTAGTATCAAACTCAATCGTCCTCATGCTGACCTCAGAAAGATGAAAGGGCTCACAGGGATTAGAAGCTTTCACATTCAATTGACACTTAGATCTCTATGATGTCTTCATCAGTACACAAAGCTGTAGCGCCATCTTAAAATGGAAAGTGTGCACATTGACTTGTTTACTGTAATAAAACTGGCGTGCAGAGTATGTAGGCACTCTTTTCATCAATGGATGCTTTTTCTCTTTTTATTTTTGCAATGTGGGTGCCTTATGATTGGCTTCATTGCCTATGGATGCGTAGGACACCCATGATTTAAAGCACATTGCAATGGATGGTAACATATGGATGGAAAAGTACATTCTCATCCAACTGTTCCTGTGTTTTTTGCAGCCTTATTTCGATATTTAGAACCCTAAAATATTATTTCATGTTTAACATTTTATACATTTTATGCTTGATCCTAGTCACAATAATGTACTAAGAAAACAAAAGAACCATTTAGCGTTTTCGTACTACATCTATATGCAAGGAGTAAACTGAAGGCCAGGATCTGGTCACATGGGTGCGTATTTGATAACGTTCCACAAACTTAAAAAACCCCAAACATTTGTATTGATCTCTTTCCCAGTTTCTGTGGTTCTTTCTGGGACTAGACTCTGGCACATAAAGAGGCTATCATGGAATGCACAGTGTCCATACGAATAAGCGCCCAAGGAACATCTTAATCTTTGCTGGGTTTAAAAACAAGCATTTGCAATGCAATAGGTCTTGCATTTACGCGAGTTTATGCTATTGACATTGCAAATAAGAATGTCTTTTATTTTTGTTTTTGTTTTTAAAACATAAATAAAAGGCATTATCATTTACAATGCCAATAGCTTAAACTTGGGTAAATGCGAGACCTATTGCAAGGTTTTTTACAATACTGTTGTATTTTTCAAAGACATTTGGTGGCCAGAAGATTTAAACATTTTGCTATTTCTAGGCCTGCTCCTTCCTTTTTCAGCTCCTGCTTGGGATTTGTCGCTGAGTTTTAAAGCCTTTAAACCTTTAACCACAGTGGATTTAATATTTCTATCATATAAGGTTCTGTTCTTGGTGGCTATCACCTCTACTTGAATGTTTGAGGAACTGTCTCCTTTACTATGTCATCATCCTTTCTACACTTTCTTGGATGATGCATTGGTACATAAATTAGAGCCTGCATTTCTTCCTACAATGAATTTTAAGTTTCACTCTTCATAGGAACTGGTTCTTCAGACATTCTTTCTTTCTCCTTCCGAGGAAGAGCAGATGTTGAGTTTATTGGATATTAAGCGTGCTCTTTCTGTTTATCTTGACGGATCGAGAGGATTCAGTAAGATGGACTCTTTGTCACTTTTGGTCTGCCAGGAAGAGGTAACAAGTATTGGCATAGCCAATACGTCTCGCTGTTGGGACCGTATTTAGTTATGCAGCACAATATCCTTAGTGCAACAACATCAAGTGTTGCATGGCTACACACTTACAAGGTCCCAAAGGCGAGACCTATTGGCTATGCCAGTGCTTGTTTCACCTTGTCACCCACCACCAATGCATGTGCAACCATGTTTATACCGAATTTGACCTCACGGTCTCTTTTTAAAACTCATCCACCTTCCTTGTTGCTTCCCACCCAAATAGCATCTTTTTTATCGCTAGGATTGACCAATCAGGGGGCTGTAATGAGCAAGCTGGCATGTGCAGGGTGATCCTTGACCCCGAACAGATGCACGCAACCCTCATGGCCAGGCATGACCAGAGGGTATAAATAAAGGAGTGCAAGACTTCTTGGGGTCTTTTGCTTGTATGTTATGAGAAAGTGAGGTACTCTGTTTATTTAGACTCCACTCGTTGGGCCTGCATGCACCCAAGAAGCCCTCTTCACTTGCGAAGAAGATGCCTTCCACTGAGCACGCACACTTCAACCTCAGCTGCATTGTGAGTGCACTTGGCAGCCCCAGACGGTGTTCCTGTAGCGGGCCCGCAACACCTGGAGCATTGCACTCACCACAGGCCACCAGCAGTACTGCAAACTCTATGAGTGAGCCCCGCCTGGACTGCCACACCCTGTCCACAGCTGGCTCAACACAAAGAGGCCCCGTACGCACCGTGCTCACAATGTGTTTGTGTGCAGTGGCACCGACTCACTTGCTCGTTGAGGCCTGCCCACGCCACCCTCATCTCTAGTAAAGGTGAAACGTCCATACCAAGGCACAGAAACATAATACATACACAGTGGAGCGTCCTGGCAGCAGCGCTCACAACCTTAAAAGACTTGCACATAACACCAGTACAAGGGTTGCACATCTGTGAGAGCCCAAACACGGCTTCTACGCGCAGTTCATTGACACAGTAGCATAGTGCCTTACACAGAGACTGCCTGTCACTACAGGGCAGTAGGACCACCTACTAGTATTTTCCCAGTTTTGCACCGTGAGGCACACTGTGTATCATGGCGGATGATGCCTATGCTGCGCAAGGGAATGTGCAGGCCCTGGTAGCAACACCAGCACCCAAAGTCCACCCTCTCAACCTAGTTGTTGCTCTACAATCATTCAGTGAACTTGTGGACCCCTCAACGGCGCCGCCAAGATGTAAAACGTGGATGGTCGCCTTAACTACTTCAGGATGACTAAGTCAGTCAAAAATTACTTTATTTGGTATTTCACAACCATAAAGTATACATATCCAAAAACAATTTAAAAGTAACAAACACTTAAAAGTTCCTTTAGTTAAAAATGTCTTTTCTCGTTTTTTCCTTTACAAACTAACCCAGTCATTATCGAAGGTCTGATTCTGCTTTTTGAAGCTTGGTCTCTACAGAATTCATAAACTTTACCCCGCGGCATATCAAAATGTTTGAACCTGCTCCCATCCAGCTGGTCACAGCTTGCCTGCAGGTACGGATCTGTAGCATATTAAAAATTGGTTTCAGTAAAATGTTCCTTTCTTCTTTAGAAGACTCACACGTGCACAGGAGGTGACACATGGTCTCACTGTGATAATCGCATAATCTACATCTTCGTTCCTGGTGAGTGACCTTCCATGATCGAATCAAATCTTTTGAGAAATGGTTACCCATTCTGAAGGCCATACATTTTGTTTTTAGTGATAGCCGGAAGTGCGCAGTGAGATAAGGTTGAGGTTTTAGTCGTTTATACGAATTTAGAATGGTCCATGCGTGTCGACGTTTGGCCAAAGTCTTTTTATCCTCTACCAGAGATAAGGCTTTTGCGTTTAGATTGCAATTTTTTTTAAAGGACGTTGTTTCCGGTGGGTTATTTCAGATCTCCACCATTTTTAGGGTATCTAGTGATGCTCTCAGGTCATAGCCCCATGAGTCAGGTTCCTGTTGGTCATATTGTTTTTTAATTTCTTGCCAACATAAGTTGTTTAAGGATCCAGTTTCCGATAATCTCAATTTCCAGCACCATTTCACTAGAGCTGCTTTCCTCTGGTAGATTTGATTTTGTAGACCAAATTCTAGCCTTATTTGGGCAGGGGCTGCTCCTTTGTATATGTGAAAGACAGATTTGTATATTCTTGTCTGGAGTGCGTTTAGGGTAGCTGCTTCTTTCCCATGCCATATTTCCAGACCATATGAGAGGGATGGTAAGACTTGGGCTGTCATTACTTTTAACAGGTGGTCATATGATGGACATTGCAATTTCTTTTGCAAAACCTTGTAAGCAAAGCTCAGTGCTTGGGCCTTTACGGCAATTGTTCTTTTATGTTCTATGAGGGACATGTTTTTACTTATTGTAACCCCCAGATATTTATAAGCAGTTGTTTCCTCAATGGGTTTTCCTTTTGTTTGCCAATTGAAGGATTTTCCACCGGTGACCGTCAATCTCACCACCTTTGTTTTTTTGATGTTTATTTCCAAACCTTCTCTCTCGAAATAGTCAGTTAGTTCCGATATTACTCTTTGTAGGCCTATTGGGGTTTGGCTTAAAACTACAATGTCATCCGCATATTGGAGGCACTGGATGCTTTCATTGGCCAGTTTGGGCGGGTGTCCATTAACATTCTTGAGATGGTCTTTCAAATCGGCCAGATATGTATTGAAAAGGCTTGGGGAGAGCACACAGCCTTGTTTAAGGCCATTAGTTATTTTTTGTTCAGCAGATATTCTTCTTCCATCACCCAATTTTATCTTGGCCCATGTTCTGCTATATAAAGCCATTAATATTTCCGTTAGTGCCGGTGGGAGACCCATGAGATCCAATTTTTCCCATAGTCGTTTTCTGGGAACTCGATCGAAGGCGGATTTCAGGTCTATATAGCAAGCTATTAGACCGATCTTCTTTTTCCTTGCTCCTTCGATTAGTAAGGACAGGGCTGACAGATTGGTTAAGCAGCCCATGCCTTCCCTAGAACCGGTTTGAATGTTGGGTATTATATTGTGATCTATTATCCATTGTCGTAGTAGAGACAATATGCAAGAAGAAAAAAGCTTTGCCTCCACATCGATTAGGGCTATTAGTCTGTAGTTACCAGGGTCCATTCTGCATCCACTTTTAAGGAGAGGGTGGAAGATGTTTCCTTGCCAAGATTCTGGAATCCTTTTTTCCTTATAAATGTGGTTAAATAATGGGGTCAGGTAAGTTGCCCAGAAGTCGATATCATATCTGAATAAGGCATTAGGCATTCCATTTGGGCCAGCTGCTCCCTCCACTTTTAGTTTCCTTATTAGTCTGATTAGCTGTTTGGCAGTTGTCAAGGGCATTTGATCCTCTAAGGCAGTGCCTTCGGGCTGGAACTTTTTCCACTGTCCCAGGGTTTTTTCTTTTTGTTCTTGACCCTTTTTTGAGTAATTAGATGTTACTGTGTTAGTTGGGGGGCTCTGGAAGTTATACAAATTGTCGATATATGCAGCCCATGTATCTTCACTTATTCCTATGTTATGTTGATCACCAGCTCCTTTCGATAATTTATTTATGATTTTCCAAAATTCTCCACTGTTAGGTAGTTTGCTTGTTCGTAACAGTTCTATCCAGATTTCCTCTATGAAAGATGTTTTTGCTTTTCTGCAATCTTCTTTATATTCTTTCCTCATTTTTTGTATAGCGGTGTGATCTACTTCTTTTCCTAATCTTTTTTCTGCGGCAATTTTTCTTAACTTTTTCGAAATTTCTCTATTCTTGTCTCTTAGGTTGAAATTATACCACGGATCTTTATTTACTTTGTATCCATAAATTGCCGGAGATTTTACCGCGAATTTTCCTAGTACAAATTTATGTAAATTCTCCCAATTTGTTATGGGTGATTGGTTTATTATGGCGTTCGTGAAATTTACGTGTTCCAGTACCGAGTCCATAATTTCTTTTTTTATATTGCCTTTGCTTTTGATTTTCTTCAATTTGTATATCTCCGGAATCGCGGTAAGAAATTCTAATTGAGTTTTATCTTCGATGTTTTTCCTCATAATAATCTCTTGTGGGGAATGGTCGCTCTCTGGTCGGATTTGGATTCCGAAATAGTCTATGCTCTTTTTTAATTCATTGCTTGTTAAAGTGAAGTCGATTATAGAGTTCCTTTTGCCACTGGTAAAGGTGGTTTTAGCAGGTATATCTCCCTCTGTGTTTCCGTTTAGGATTATTAAACCTAGAGATTCCAGTTTGCCCCAAATATTATGTAATTTATCCTTAGTCGTATTGGCTTTTATTAGGTTGCTGTTGAAGTCGCCGGAAAGAAATATCTCATGAAATTGATAAGTTTTGCGTAGGGATTTTATCAAATTTGTTAAAGTTAATGCTTTATTCTTTTTTGTTGTCTTATCTGGGTGGATATATATATTTATAATTATTAAATTCCATCCTGGACTTTTTTTGCTTGCTTTTGACTCGATTTTGACCAGTTGTAACCAATTTTCCCCTACATCGAGCAATTCGGTTTTCCAGTCTAGGTTGTTCGTAATAAAGGTAGACAGGCCACCCCTTGACTAAAGAAACTTATGGGGCGGTCAAGAGGTCTTTGCTACTACAGTACTTCGGGGGGAAGAAATTTACAAGCTGTTTGAACAGGTGCAGAAGACGACTACAAAGTTCATTTTGACCCCAGCTCAACCCTGACTTTCAGGGATTTAAACTTCAACAAGCACACCAACATGATGGAGAGTCCATTGACAACTTCTACACCTGCCTGAGGGAGCAAGTTAGCACCTGCACTTCGGACGACCAGCCCAAAGAAAGATGCAGGTCTGTGGCTCTCAGAGGAGCGATTCTGCAGCAATCAGACATCAGTCTAGACAACACCCTGATATTTGCTCATTCCATCGACCTCTCCACGGCACCAGCGGCTGAAATAGACTGAGCACTCTGCCCCAGTCAAGGTGGCCCCATGCCAGTATACAACCCATGTTCAAGACAGAGTATGGCGATGTGATCAGGACACGGCCGGAGCGCGGGAACGCAAAGCCACCAGAACACATGCCTGGCACCCACTGCAGGAACTGCAGGCGAGAACACCCAGCAGAGATTCCAAGACAAAACACTCTCCAACTCAGAAAATTAAATAATTTTAGAAGGATATGCAGAAGTGAGCTGAGAAGCTGTTGGGCCAGAGGGAGAGCTGCACCATGAAAGTGATCTGACAACTCTCGCTCAATGACAATGAGCTGCAGAACCAAGCATCCCGACAAAGATGGGAAAGAGGACTCCAAATATAAACCAACCTGAGGAGGAAGAAGTCTTCCTCATATCCTTCATGGAACACCTGTAGAAAAACTGAAGATCACAACCACAGTGCAAGATAAATGTAGCAGGAACGACAGTTAAATCGCTCATTGACACTGGGGCATCAGTGAACGTGATGAGCCAACACCAGTACTTTAGCCTCAGACCAAGACCAACTCTGTCACCGCCCAGGACCAAAATATACACATATGGAGGCCAAGAATCACTCCGAATGGTGGGGACAATTGATATCTCAGTGTAGAACCAAGACAAGGAAACACCGGCAAGATTCCAAAATGTGAAAGGAGAAGCAGAGATCCTAGTTTGGTGCCACAGAGCCCTAGACCCTGGCCTTGTATTCTTTGCCAGGAACTTCCAAGCCATAGATGTGGAGGACATTCCCACACTTGTTCCAAGGCATGGGGTGCCTTAAAGGATCCCCATTAAAGCCACACATCGATAAGACGGTGAAACTAGTGGTCTTGCAACACTGCAGGGTGCCCTTCCTGCTACTACCACTAGTTGAAGAAGAGCTGGAAAAGTTAGAAAAATTAGATGTTATCGAAAAAGTCTCCAGGTCCACTCCATGGGTATTACTAATGGTATTTGCTGAAAAAACCAGGAGACCGGTCAAAATTCTTTTTTTCTTTTTTTTTGATAATCAACTTTATTGGGTATTTAAAACAACAAATAGAATTCATTGGGTGCAGCTCATTCAAATCATACAGCAAATTATTAGAAACAATTCACGTAGGTCGGGTCATCCATCTCCAGTCCATACTTAAGTTCATAGGAGCAAAGATATAGAGGCATAAGTCATACCGAACAGCTTCAATCACGGTGGCAATAGATTGAACCATTTCCCCCAATTCTTCTGAAACAGTTCCGTTGCCCCCCTGGCTTCAAAAAGGGCCTCCTCCTGGGTCCTGCACCAGTCATCCCCCCTCCTCCACCCCCCCACAGTAGGCGGCGCGGCTCGGGACCAGTGCCTCGCTATGTCCCCTTTGGCCACCGCTATCGCCGTCTCTAGCAGGCGTTTGTCCGCCCTGGATCCATCCAGACCGTCAAAGACCCCCAACAACAGTCGCAATGGCTCATGGGGAACCTCCCAACCCAGGGCTTGTGTGAGCTCGCGCTCCACTCCCCTCCAAAACTTTGCCAGCCTAGGGCAGAGCCACACCACATGATAAAAATCCGCAGGTGTCAGGCAGCATCTTGTGCAAGCCGGAGAGGGTCGCAGGCAGGCACGGAAAAGGCGCTCGGGGGAGAGGTAGGCCCCATGGAGGTAATAGATCTGAACCAGACATAGTTTGTCTGAGGTGGTCAGGGATCTGGGCACCATAAGGTCATCCCTCCAGTCCGCCTACTCTAGGGGCCCCACCCATCCCTCCCAGCGAGCGCGCAGCGTGTCCAGGGATGCAGGGCCGTTATTGACTAGGGATCGATAGATGCGGGACACCCCTCCCCTCCCCATGTTCCCCATCATCACCTGGGCCTCGAGTGGACTAAATTTCGGGAGGGGGACTGGCAGTGGGAGATGGGTCTGGAGCGCATGGCGCAGTTGCAGGTACCAAAAATGCTGGGAGTGGAAAAGGCCATGGTTCCGCTGCAGGTCCGCGAAGGCCCGGATGTGGTCCCCAACCCAAACGTTACCCAGAACCGTGACGCCCACCAGATCCCACCGACGGAATCCGTCCCAGGCCGCCACTTCTCGGAGCCAGGTGCCATGCCACAGCGGCGTTTGTCTAGTGAATTTATGGTCCAAGCCCGTATATCGCAGAGCAGCCCGCCACGCCGTGAAGATCGATCTAGTGATGGGTGCCATAGATTGCGGCACAGGGCTGCCATACAAAAGGGCTTGGATCGGGGTAAATCCGTCTCCTCGAGTTCCACCCGGTATGCTGGGTCGGACCAGCCGCCCGCATACCAGTCATGGACAACGATGAGCTTAGAGGCAAGGTAGTAGAGGAAGAGATCAGTCACCCCCAGTCCCCGTCATAAGAGGGGATACGGGGTGTGCCAGGGATATGCGCGGGCGACCGTTCCCCCACAGAAATTGGGTCAGGAGTCCGTCAAGCTCGCGGAACCATGAGCGGGGGAGGGGGATGGAAGTGTTCTACAGGACATAGAGAAAGCGGGGGAGGACCATCATTTAAAACACTGCACTCCTCCCTAGGGGATTAAGAGGGAGTGCCTGCCATCTTTTAAGATCAGCCTCCGTTCGGGCAACTAAGGGGGTAATATTCAGTGCCCACTCAAGCTCTGGCAGCAGAGTTACCCATATCCCTAGATATTTGACGGAGTGGCGCCGTAAAGGGATGTCCGACTGCCAGTCATAACAGTCTCTCGACGGGTGTAGTGGGACCAGCGTGGACTTAGCTGCGTTAAGCCGGAGTCCAGAGACTTTTCCGAAGGCCGCGATAGATAGCAAGCTCTTGAGGCCCGAGGTCGCTGGTTCAGCCTAGTACAGGACCACATCGTCAGCGTAGAGGGCAATTCTATCGATGTGGCTCTCGTTCCAGGTCCACCCTTGGACAAGGGGGTCCTGGCGAATAATCACCACCAGGGGCTCCATCGCAAGTGCAAATAAGAAGGGTGAAAGGGGACACCCCTGGTGCGTGCCTCTGCGAATTGGAAAGGCCTCGGAGAGCACACCATTTACCAGCACCCGGGCCCGGGGACTGGTGTAGAGCACTCCGATAAGACGGTGGAAAAAGGGACCGAATCCCATCATCTCCAGCACATCTTGTAAGTAGTCCCAGCTCACCGTGTCGAAGGCCTTTTCAAAGTCTAGGAAAAGGAGGGCCAGGTACAGGGAGAGTCGAGCACGGTGAGCCAGAGCCAAGTGGAGGCGCCGGATGCAATGACGAGTGCCCCTAGCAGGCATGAAGCCACACTGGGCTGGATGGACCAGGTCCTGCAAGAGAGGCTTAAGCCTCTGGGCTAGTATGGTGGCATAGAGTTTGATCTCCGAATTGATAAGTGAGATCGGGCGGTAGTCCGTGCAGTTCGTGGAGGGTGGATGGGTCTTGGGAATGACCACTATTGTGACCAGATCAGATTCAGAGGGAAAAGAACCGGTGTCGGCCACATGGTGGAAAAGGGCCAATAGGTGAGAGGCAAGGGTGGCTCGGAAAGCGGCGTAATATTCTTGCGGGAACCCGTCAGGGCCAGGCGTCTTGCCGGGATGCAGGAGGGGAATAGCCTCAAGCACCTCCTCCAGGGTAAAGGGGCGATCCAGGGCCTCCCTGGAGTCCCGCGTCAGGGAGGGAAGCAAGGCACCCGTCTCCTCCAGCAGGGCGGTCAGGGAGTCCTTGGTCGTTCGCACCGCATAGAGGTTCATGTAGAAGCGTGCAAAGACGCCTGCTATGGCCTCCGAGGTCGTCTGTAGGAAGTCATCCTGCGCCTGGATCTCCAGGCTGATACGGTGGACTTTGGGGTAGGACACTAGATTGTGGAGGAGCTTGCCGTTTTTGTCGTCCCACCCGGTCCGCACCACAGAAGAGCGCCAGAGCATCTGGGCCGAATCCAGGGAGATCTGCCGGATTTCTTCGCGGATCAGTGTGAGTTGCCTGGTGGGGTCGGCTCGTTCGGAGAGTGCTTTTTCCTCCTCCATCCGCGCCGCCCTGGACTCCAAGTCGACGAGTCGGGCCAGCCGGTCCGCTCGCTTGGCATGCACGAACCCCCTCGCCACCCCACGGATCACAGCCTTGCCAGCCTCCCACAGGGTGTCAGGCGACGGAACCGATCCCTCATTGGCCGAAAAGTAGTGAGTTAGTTCCTGTTCTAGCGAGTCCACCAACTCGGGGTCCTGGAGGAACCAGGCGTTAAGGCGCCACACCGTCCTCGGACCTGCCAGGGGCGGACCAAGTAGGAGGGAGACGGGAGAGTGATAAGATAGTCCTCGAGGTAAAATAGCCACCCCGGAGACCGAGTGACAATCAGTGGCCGGGAGTAGGAGAAGGTCGATACGGGACTGAGTATGATGGGAGGCCGATGTGTGGGTGAATTGCACCTTGCGAGGGTTCCATACTCGCCACGTGTCGCAGAACCCCAGCGCGGAGGCCCATCCCGACACGGCCGCAGCCGAGGCAGTCCGAGCTACGGATGGGGTCCCGGTCGTGTCACATTAGGGTCGTATCACGGCGTTGAAGTCCCCTCCCACCACCGTCAGGCCCCTCGGGAGAGCAGAGATGATCCCCGTGAGGCAACGGAGCATCACGGGGAGAAGAGCAGGCGGACGTACAGACTCAGGATGTTCAGGGGGCATCCCTCCAGCACACCCGTAATCACCACATAACGACCCTGAGGATCAGTGTCGGCCCTGGTAAGGGTGAAAGGCAGACTTTTCCTAAGGAGAATTGCCACCCCCCAGGACCCACGCACAAATCCAGAGTGCCAGACCATCGCAAACCCACAGCGGGCCAGGAAGTTGCATTGTGTGCCTAGGAGATGGGTCTCCTGGAGAAGGATGACGTCCGCCGCGTAGCGGTGGGCCGCTCGGAGGATGGCCGCACGCTTAATGCGATCCAGAAGGCCATTGACATTCCAGGAGAGGATGTGAAGGGGTTTAGTCAGTGTGTACACCATCAGGGGGGACGGGAGTCATGGGGAAGCCAAGAGTCTTCAGGGGAGGACCCGAGAAGAGGGGAAAGACAGTTCCCCGCGGGACCAGGAGGAGCCAAGCTATGCCCGGCAGAGGACCAGGGGCCAATGGGGAAAGGGGGGGTGGGGGGGGGGGGCTGCCGCCCATGGCTGCCTCCCATGGCGGCCCTTAGGCGGCCGAAAATAACAGACCATGTGAACAGGAGGACTAGGAGTCAGTCGGGGACCTTTCCACTGCAGTGTACCTAGATGGAGAGCTGCGACCCGCCACTTGTGAGTGGCAACAACACAGGCCGAGGAGCGGCAAAAAAAAAACCGAAACAAAGGGCGGCCCATAGGCGGCCAAAAACCACAACCAACTAAGGGGAGCCAATGGACTCCCTACCCACCCACACCCCCCAACACCCCCACCCTACACTTCAAAACAGGAAGCATCTGTCGCCCCAAATGCAGTCCCACAACATAAAACCACCCCTAGTAGGGGACGGGTGCTAATCTAAAATGGTTAGGTAGGTGTAGGAACAGTGGTCAAGTTAGCAATAGGGAGGACCCCCCTCCATGATGTAGGATGCGAACCAACAGTGCCAAACAAGAAACATCACATTTCAGAGGCAGGATAAAAGACGGGTGACATTCTATGAATAGGCTTGTGTCTCTGGGACGGTGCAGGAATAACCTCATGCCCCCAGTCGCTAGGTCGAGGGAGCCTCTGCAGGCCCGGGCCGTGGGCCTCGGCCGAATCCAACCCCGCCCCCCAGACTCGGTCACGGGTGTCGGGCCCCGGATGAGAGCAGTCCAGCACGGTGGTGCTATCCATCATGAGTCAGAGTCACCTTCGGAGCCGCGAAGCATCGGGCTTCTGGAGAGGTCAGTGTCTGACAGCGTGCGTCGCAGAGCACCCGCGGGTCCAGGGGCACTGCTCAAGTCAACCAGGGACGGGGCCAATGATGACGGATCAGGGTCACGCTGCTGCTCCCCGGGGGAAGCCTGCCGGGCCCTCGAGTCTGGCGAACGGGATCTCCTCTCCCCGCGCGCCCCCCTCCTTCGGGATCCAGTCCTGCGTCGTATGGGCTTAGATGCAGTGCTGCTCTGACGATCTGGGGCCCTCTGGGGTGGGGATTGGGTTGCCTGCAGCTGGAGGGGCCTCTCCCCCGTGACCCAAGTCCACGCCGCCTGTGGGGAGTCGAAGAAGAGAGTCCGTCCCTGAAAGAACACCTTGAGCCGGGCCGGAAAGAGGAGCCCATAGCGGAGGTCCATCGCTCTAAGCTTCCGCTTCACCTCGTCGTAGGAATTACGTTGGGACTGGACCTCCCTTGAGTAGTCCGGAAAGACCATTATCCTGGAATCTCGATGGTGTATCTGCCCCAACTCCCTAGCCGTTCTAAAGATGGCTTCTTGGTCGCAGAAGTTGAGGACACAGAGGATAAAGAGTCGGGCTGGGGCTCCCGGTGGTGGTTTGGGAGCCAGGGAGCGGTGGGCGCGCTCGATCGCAAACCATGGGGAGAGCTTCTCCTTTGGCATCCAAGTGCGGATCCAATCTTCTAGGAAGGTAGCTGCGTCCGTTTTTTCAACCCCTTCCGGGAAGCCTAGGAGGCATAAATTATTCCGGCGCGCTCTGTTTTCGGCATCCTTGGCCTGGCGGTGGAGCTCAGTGCTCAGCGACTGGAGGCGAGCCACTTGAGCCTTGATGGTGGAGACATCATCTTCTACAGTGGAGATCCGGGACTCAGCTTCCGTAATTCGTTCCGTGGCTTTGCGGAGGTCCTGGCGAATGAGGGACACATCAACCCTCACTTCTCCGATCTTGGTCTCGACCGACGTTTGGGAAGTCGAAATTGCTTGTAGGATGGTCGCCAAGTCTCCTCCAACTGGGCCAGGGCCAGGCATTGCGTCCACGCCAGACCCTCGGTCCACCTTGGCGAATCTGTCTAGGGTCGTCTGAGCTGTGGGGCCGGAGGCCGAGGGTGCGCGGGGTTTACCCATGGGCGCGGAGGACCACCGATCTCAGGATCGAGTAGTAGACACGAAGGCAGGCGCCCCGGCCGCACGGTACTATAGGCGAGCCGTCCGCTGGCCTCTATCACTCAGTCTGCGGCGCCGCAAGCGTGGGATGGTGGGGGCGGCGGACCACCCGGTGCGGGGGCCGTAGGCCAGTCGAAGTCCCCGAGGGTTAAACCAGGCAAGGTGGCCCCCCTAGGGGAGGCCCAGGATCAGCAGTTCCTCTGCGTGGGCAGATAGCAAGGCGGTTGCCTCTCCTCAGATCTCACCGAACGGGGGGGAGCATGGACGGGGGGGCGGAACAAAGCCGGTCACACCGCACACCACTACGCACGACACCCGACAAGATGGCCTGACCCCCCCGTCTCAACACAGCCCCCCAGGCCTCCAGGCGACAACTCACCAGATCGTCATCAACAGGTCGGTTGCAGGGGTGTTGGTCCGTCGTCCCCTCCAGTTGGGAATCGGGCCAGGCGGAGACTGTAGCAGCGGCAACAGATGATCAGGGGATCCTCGGCAGCACCGCTCGCCGCAGCCCCCCACGCGCCTCAGGAAACAGCAGGCGCGAAATACTCCTGCGGGTGAAAGCCGGCCGGGAGGCACTTCTCCAGCACGGTGTGATGAGGGGGGGGGGGCGGAGAGCAGCGGGGGCGCTCTGGCGCCAACAGTCAGGCGCCCTGCAGTTCAACTCAGCAGCCGCCAGGGGTCAGCCGCCACCAGGGCCAGCCCCCGTCAGTGAGGCCCACGCAGGATCCCAGGCGCAGGGAAGCGGGGCGACGTCACTCACCAGGGGGCGATCCCCAGGCCACCAGAGTAGTGATGATGCGTCTCCTGCAGCAGGTAAATCCAACCCGCCTCTCCTTCTCCGGGGCGAGTCAGCCCTCACAACCCCCTCCAGGCACCTCGCAAGTCGGGATCAGCCCGATACCTCACCACAATCTCGCTCCGCCCCGGGCACCAGCACTAGCATGACGGTCCTCACCACCTCCTCCAGTCCAGAGCACTCATGTGGGGCTCCAAGGCAGCCGACAGCCAGCCCCCAAGGCACAGGCGTGACAGGGGGCCGCCAACACACCACGGCTCCCGGCCGCCGAGCCAGCAGAGCCTCCAGCGCTCCCGGGGTCAGCGCCAACTCGACCCTCGCCGCCCCCGCCGCCAATCCGGATCTGCAGTGGGGCTCCACAGGTGCTCCTACTAAGGTCGAGTGCAGGGGGGGTAGGAAGGGATCGCCCGCGAGTCAGCTCGTCAGTCAGGCCGGGGCGCACCAGGGGGCCGCCATCTTACCGCAGTGCCCGGCCGAGTCACCACCGCATTCAACGTTTCCGGGGGGTAAGCGCAGGTCCAGCCCACGTTACTGCTTCCACCCCAGCGGCCTTGGGGTCCAGATGGTGATCTCCGCTGGAAGCAGAGGCAGGAGGAAGTCACCGCGGGGTGCCCGCCACAAGGAACACCACCTAATCAGGGACAGAGCAGGGGGCCGCCATCTTATCTCGCCGCCGGGCCACCAAGCCAAAAGGGAGCCACACGAGCCCAGGAGATGTCCGTCCGCACCAGAGAAGGGAGCAGCAGGCAGCACCGGAGACAACGGACACAGGCAGCCAGGTTAGACGATGATGGGCACTGTAACGGGCAGGATTGAGGCGGATGACGGACGGGGGGTCAGGAGCACTCTCAAAGTGCGACCGCAATCTTGATGCCTTGGCCACGCCCCATCAAAATTCTTTTTAAAAAAATTTATTTTTATTGTTTTCAATCAAGCAAAGAGCATCATTGCAAACAGTATATAGTACATTGTTGGTTTGTCTGCATCTTCGGTTCACACATCAGTAATCCCAATCATGTAACTTATCCAGGTATATCAGTCCATCCGTGAAACATCGAGAGGTAGTTGGATGCACATTAATATAATGGACAACAGTTTCAATTATAAATCAAAAGAACCACATTTCTATTGTTTCTATGTATTCTATTATTCGTACATTTGGCAAACCTGCCCATATTGGATAACTTAATATTTAGGAGCCCACTGGCATTTCTATTATGCAAAATGAAAGATCTCAACTCCCATCGTTCGTGTTCCCATTCCACTAGTGTGGGCCATTACTGTGTCAGGTGCCGAGGTCTCCTGTGGGTGATCTAGTAGGTAGCAAGTCAAGGGGGCCCAGATATCCTGGGGTCTAGAGGCAAAAGGTAGCAGCTCGGCATACGTGGCGAGCTGTTCCTGGCATGTTACCAAATTGGCAATCCAGTCCTTGAATTTAGGTGCTCGTCCTCTGCCCCATTGACAGGCCACTCTCCTCTTAGCCATTAATAGTGCGTGGGCAACATAATTGCGGTGTGCTGCCTGCAGTGTTTTGACATAGCTGAGCAAGGCCATCAGTGGTGTGGGTGCTATGCGTGTATTTGTCATTAGTGCCAGAGCATTAAAGACTTGCGTCCAATAGTCATTCACCCTCAGGCACTCCCAAGCCAGATGCAAAAAATTTGCTCCAGGAGCTCCGCATCTGGCACAGCTGTCCGAATCTCTCAATTGGTACCTGTAAATCTAAGCTGGCGTGTAATATAATCTGTGCAGGAACTCATAATGTATTATACGAAGTCTGCTGCTAGCCGACACTCTCTCATTCTGCAAGCAACAGTATTCCCACTGATCGTCTGTTAGGGCAAATCCTAGTTCGTCACCCCATCGTGCGTGGGAAGGCGTATCCAGCATCTCCCTCAGTGTGTGTACTGTCCTATATATCAAGGAGACTAGACGCTTAGCCGTCGTACACTTAGGCATCAATTGTAGTGGAGCCAATTCCTGTGGTTCATCTGGGAAGTTTAGGGTAAGAGATCAGATCCCCTGCCTAAGCCGAATGTATAGAAGAACTTCAAGTGGGGTCTGTTGCATGCCCTGTAACATATGTTCAGCAGAACGGAACTGCCCGCCATGATATAACTCCCCCATGTACGAATGCGCGTGCGTTCTCTAAATTTGTGAAATAGTGTTTCCTGAAGTAGAGGCATGTTCGGGTGATATGTAAAAGGCAAGGAGGAAGCATATAACATGGGAGCATTTTAACATGTGCCCTATTCGTTGCCAAGCTGTTATCGTGCATGTAATGGTGGTTGGCATCTTGTCTCTAGGATTAGTTGGGTCATATAGCACTCCGTCTATTGGAATGGGGTGCGCAAGCCATTGTTCCACCGCAACCTGCGGCATATACCTCGGCTTTTCCTCCCAGAACCATGCATAGTGGGCTTGTGCGCTGGTGTAGTATAGCTCGAAGTTTGGTACACCAAACCCGCCCTGTGAGTATGGTCTAATAAGTATATTCCATTGCAAGCTCGGCTACTTACCCCCCACATGAGACGCGTCAGTTCCGACCTGAGTGTCTCAAAGAAATACCTCCCGGGATAAAACGGAATATTTAAGAACAAGAAGAGCAATTGAGGAAGGACCACCATTTTAATGAAGGACACCCGGCCCGCCATGGATAATGGTAGAGCAATCCAGCGGGTAACACAGTCCGCTATGCGGGTCATTGCAGTGCCATAATTCAAACGCATGAGTTCCTCCCTGTCCCTAGTTACCCGTATCCCTAGTATCGCAGCTCCTCATCACACCACTCTAAGGGGTAATCCAATGGAAATCGAGCTGTTGCTGTCGTCAATGGGAAAAACCAAGATTTCCCCCAGTTGATTTGTACCCCGATAGCTTCCTAAAGACTATAAATTCCCGGAGGATCGGGTTCAAGTTTTCCTGCGGGTTTCGTATATACAGGGTGATATCATCTGCGTAGAGGGAAATTAGTATTTGCCGCATATTACACCTTAAAGCTTTATCATTATGGTGCTGCCGTAGCTTCGCTGCCAATGGCTCCACTGCAATAGCAAATAGCAAGGGGGAAAGCGGGCAACCCTGCCGGGTACCACTTGTAAATGGGAATGTTTTGGAAGTGCGACCAATAATTAGCACCTTGGCCACAGGCAGGTGATATAAGAGCCTGATCCATGAGAGAAAGCGGGGTGGGAATCCCATACGCAGCATCACCCCGAAAATATAGTCCCACTCTATCGAATCAAAAGCCTTAGTGGCATCTAAAAAAACAGCAGCCAGGGGCAGGTCAGGCGAAACATTGTTAAGAACAGTAAAGAGTGTCCTAAAATTATGGGAGGTGGCCCTCCCGGGTACAAAGCCCGACTGATCAGGAAGGATCACATTTTCCATCAACAGGCTCAAGCGGGTAGCAACTAGTTTGGCCAGTATTTTGGCATCACAGTTGAGCAGGGAGAGCGGCCTATAGGAGTCACACTGCTGGGGCGGTTTCCCTCGCTTCATTAACAAAATTATAAGAGCCTCCCTCATGGACGCAGGGAGGCAGCCAACCTCCAGTGATTCTTCATATACTTCGCGTGAGATGGGGGCAATGAGATCAATATAGGTTTTGTAGAACTCTATGGGGATGCCATCCGTTCCCGTGGCCTTCCCTGATTGCATGCTCATAATGGCATCCCTGACCTCATCCAATTCAAATGGGGCACACAAGAATGTACGTTGCACATTGCTTAGCCAACCCAGTGCCACATCTCCCAAGTAGCCCTCTAGGTCCAGATCATCCCTCCTTTTTGTAGTGTACAGTTGACTGTAATGTTTTGCAAAGGCACTGAGGATGTTAGCTGTGTCTCGATAGACCACCCCTTCCAGATCTTCCATTTCCAATACATAATTATTGTAGCGAGGTTTCCCAACCGTATGTGCCAGCGCCTTACCAGGCCTCTCCCCCTCTCCATAACTTCGGGCCACCCAGTATTTGCCCTGAAATCGCGATTTCCTTTGTGCTGTATCCATATACTCCGTGAGCGTTTCCCTAAACTTCACTTGCGATTATTGTTCGGTTTCAAGGCCAATTCCGCCTCCAGCGATTTAAGCTCTCCTTCCAGTTTTCGTAGTGAATTAGTTATGTCCTTAAGCACCCGAACCCTTTAGACATACAGAACCCTCGAAGTGTCATGTTGAATGCCTCCCATATGATTTCCACACTAACCACCAACCCCTTATTGCGTTAAAAAAAAGTCCTGCACTTCCTTCCTCAGCTCTTCCTGAAAGACCGTGTCCAGCAATATAGATCCTGCATCCGCCAGCTGCTGCGCGGCACACCAAGGTCCGATGAGGACAGTGTGAGCTGTACCGGGGCATGATCCGAGTACGTTCTGGCTAGGTGTTGCACTCGGTAAATTGCAGGGCCCAATCCTCGGGACACCAGCCAATAATCTAGTCTCGCCCAGGAAGCAGCCTGAGCTGTGTAATGCGTTCCTTTCTGTAAGGTCAGGTGTGCCTCCAAGCGTCAATCAATTGATAGGCGGTAATGGTGTCATAGAGAATTGCGCACGCTTTGGTGTAGTGATGAGGGGCAGGGTGCGATCTATACCGGCTTGGGTTATAAGTAACATTGAAGTCGGCACCCCAAATAACGTAACTGGAGCCTACCTCTGGTAGGTCGGGTCATCGACATTGGGCCCATAGCAACAGGCCAGAGTAACAGATACAGATCCCAGCCGCCCCCATGCCAGGCAGTAACGACCCTGCAAGTCCCATGTGGCCCCCGCCAGGTGGTAGGGCAACTGTTTCTTAATAAGTATCACCGTTCCCTTGCATAGGAGGAATAAGAGTAAAAGATTCTGTGCTCCGCCCATTTGCTCGCAAAATTGCTGGGTTTTGGGGGAGTGAAATGCGTTTCCTGTAGCATAGATATGTGTGTCCGGTGTCTATCTAGATATGCCAAAATTTGACGTTTCTTCCTCGCATCTCCCAGATCCCTAACATTCCACGTGATGATATTCAATTTTTCAGTATCTAGATCAGCCATACTCCTGGACATCTGCCATCAACTGGCATGCTTTCCAACAAATGCAGTCCAACCAATGCACCTTGTTACAGAGTGGTACTTCAGTTTGCCTAGGATGCTCAACTTCTAACCCGCCCATCCCCTTCCTGGAACCATACAGGATGGCATCCTGATGCGAAATTGGCATATACACAGTTAAACATATCCCACGATCCCCCCTCCCACTGAAGTAGCTCCAACTTGCCAGCAATGTACTCCCTCTCGCCCCCCAACCCCAACACAAACAGTATAAGCGCTACAGTCCCCACAAAAAGTATGCAGTGAACATACCCAGGGTGATACCCATCTGGGGCCATTTCTAGGTGTCAACACAGGTACCTCTCACCCTAAGAGCCCACCGCAGATGGAACAGCCGGGCCCTAAAGGGCAGAGGGTGCTCGGTGTGCGATATCATTAGCTCAAAATGGATCACCATTCAAACATAATGTGTCCCCCGAATTAGGGCCTGCCATTAAAGGATTATCATGTCTCAAGTCACTATTAAAACAGACATAAGTAGCAAGTAGTATCTCACTGCAAGTCGTCCACCGCCCCCGTCGACAAAGATTGCTGCAAAGCCGCTGCACCTCCCTCAGATCGATTCGCTCTCTTCACTTGTTTGAGGAAATCTTCTACCTGCTTCGGCTTGGTGAAGAAACGTGTTTACCCTGGTGAGTAACTCTGAGGCGTACCGGATATAGTAGCGCATAGTCTATTTGTGCCTTCCGCAGTTTATTCTTGACGTCCATAAACTTACGCTTTTCTTCCTGCAGCATGGGCGTAAAGTCCGGATAGATAGAGAACGTTTTCCAGTCATACGTTAGGGACTGTTGTCCTCGTGCAGCACGTAGAGCCACGTTGCGATCTCTATAGTTCAAAAGTCTCGCTATTATGGGATGAGGGGTACTGCCAGGCGACGGTCGCAGCCCAAGGGACCTATGGGCTCTTTCGACAATGAATTGGCTAGAGAAGGATTCCGCTCCAACAGTGGACAGCAACATTTTCTCGACATACTCCTCCATCCTTCCAATGTTGGTTGATTCCGGTATTCCTAGTATGCGAATATTATTGCGACTACTGCGCGCTTCTAAGTCTTCGTTCTTTGCGGCAATAAGCTTCAGAAGGTTATCCATATGAGCAAGTTGCGTGGTATGCCTGGAAGATGTGTCTTCCGAGTCTGAGATGCGCCTTTCCGTTTCTTTTATTCGCTCTTCGTGCCCTTCTAGTTTATGAGCTATGGCATCCATTCTTGATGACATTCTATCCACCTTGTCCACAATCGTGGCAAAGCACTGCCGAACCTCCTGTAAGATACTCTGTACATCAGCAGCCTGCGCAGCAGCCCCCCCTTGGGCCTCATTTCGTCCGTCATGATCCTGGTCGTCTTGCGGGGTCCGAGCACCTCGCTTCGCAGCTTTAAAGTTTAGCTTCGGATGTCTGGTATCCGGTTTGCCCATGATGCCTTAAGAGTGTAGCACAGGTGTGCGTTCCCACTGCACGTATGCTTCCCGGCCTATAGTTATGCGATCCCACCGTGCTGTCAGCAAGGCCCCACCGATATCTCCCAGCCGGTAGATCAGAGGCACCTCAGGCAGCCCGCCACAGAACGGCCCTCTCAGCTCAATAACCGCTACTGGTGCAATGACCTCAATTATAGCAGCGTTCCAAACCTCACCACTCCGATGTGCCACCAACACAGCTGCCTCTCAACTCTTCAGCGCCATAGTGCACCAGTAGCCTCAATCACAACCAGTTCCGACAGTCGTGTGCTGCTTCGCGGACGGGTGACTCAAAAAGCTATTCAGAGGGGAGCGCTGTCATGAGAGCAAATAGGATCCTAGCCTTCCAGGCCCATTTCCAGCTATGCATAGATCCCCTAGACCACAGGAGAGGCAGACGTGATGGCATCTCAGTCCCAGTTCCCCACCATCTCGCTCAGCAGCATGGTGGCCAGCAGCACCCCACCGCAGTCCGGCACGAGGCAGACGATCACAACAGCATTCAGTTCTTCAGTGGGGTAGGGTCGCACCTCCAGATATGCACATAGGGCCCCTCTCTAACTCAGTATTGGGTCGCGGGTATTAAACTGGCCCACCGCCGATGTTCAGGGCCCCAATGATAACGGAGGCCAAATGCAATAGCAGTGGGAGGCCCTTGCTCCTCTGATGCAGCAGGGTGATGAGCCCGGTGACGGACCGCACCGCGGGATCGTTCACCTAGCTCCGGATGCGGCGGAGGCAACGCGCTGTCCCAAGCGCCCCCCCTGATCGCCAAGCCTTGCACCAGTTCGATGGCGGAGACGGATCCCCCTCCTTCACGAGGCCCTGTCCTCCCACCATTGGGAAAGCGTCCCTCCTCTCACCTTCTCTCTCGCCGGCAGTGCAGGCAGCACCACTCGGTTCCGGCTTTCAGGGCACAGAGGGTTCCGCCACCAGTGTCTGCAAACTGCATCCTCTGTGCCAGCCCAGGGGTGAAGCTGCTGCCGCTGTATTCCGAGCCGCGCCACTCGGCCCTGTCACCTCGTGTGCAGCCGGGGTCTCGAGTAGATACGGGGACCGTGCCAATAGAGCTAAGTAGTTTTCCAAACTCAACCTGAATGCCATCTAAACTCATCTGCAACTGGACGAAAGCAGACGATAAATAACTGTTTTCTCAACTCACCTCGGCCTGAGGAGGTACCATTGGCTTAATTTTGGAATCCCATCAGCCACAAAGGTATTCCAAAACATAATACCTGAGACACTATCTGGCCTTCAAGGTGTCATGAACATAATTGAAGACATCCTAATTTACTCGATGACCATCGCGGACTACAAGTGACCCTAAATGGCTCAGCAAGCGTGGCCTCAACCTCCATCGAGAGAAGTGCTTGTTCTTCCAAACCTAGATAGAATTCTTTGGACATGTCTTTACAAAGAACAGCATTCAGATGGACTCCCCGCAAGTCACAAGCAATTCAACCAGCTCCAACACCAAAAAAACAACAAAGAAGTATGCAGCTTCTTCAGGATGGCCATGTATTGCAACTCTGGCAGTACCACTCTGAGCCCTGACGCCAGGTGAAATTAGGGTTTCAGATAGCCGAACCATTCGAACAAATATAAAACACTCTTTTGGACAAAGCTACAATGGCATACTTTGACCCAGCCAAAAGGACAGAACTCATTGTGGACGCAAGCCCCATAGGGCTGGGGCAGTACTGATCTAAGTCCACCTTCTAGTGGATACTAGAAGGTGGGAGCCCCTCGCTTTTGCCAGCAAAGCCCTCACACCCACAGAAATACGATGTGCCCAAAACAAGAGAGAGGCCCTTACCATCAAGTGAGGCTGCGGACATTCCACTTATACCTATGCGTGTGGCCATTCCAAGTGATCACAGACCACCAACTACTAGTATTTTTCTATTCAAAGGCACTGCACCTCACCCCCGCCCCAGATTGGGCATTGGGTGGTACAGCTACAACAGTATTGACTTGATGTCAGATACCACAAAGGGTCAAACAAAAACAAAGACTTTCTCTTGCAGCACCCTATGCCAAGCAAAAGCCCATTAGGATACGACAACTTTCACATGGAGGAGTACTTGAGACTAATGGGCCAAGGAGTGTCCCCAAGGGCGTTTAGCCTCCAAGAGATCCACCAAGCAACAACAGATGATGGAGTACTATGAAAGATCATCACCACCCTGCATAAAAGAACCTGAAGGACATTCCTGAGCAACAATAATCAGTGGATTAGCCCAGACAAGGAAAGACTGACACAATTCTGGAGACTCAGAAATGAGCTAAGCATCATGATGGAAGGAGCAGAACTGAGGGGGCATTGTATAGTGAGTGCAGCATTACTAACCTAGAGAGTCAAGGAACTGTCTCACGGTGGAAACCAGGGAGCAGCCAAGAGAAAAAAAAACTTGAGGGAAAAAGTATGGTTCCCTGGACTTGAAGAGACTGTTGACAGCCTGGCAGTGTGATGCCAAGCCTGCCAGATGGTGAGCGGACCAGAAGCTCTTGCACCAGTAATCACTGAGGAATGCTTCGACATGCCGTAGGCAACGGTCAGGCTGGACTTAGGCAGCTTCCCATATGGGTGTACTATGGGCCAGATTCACAAATGTAATCTTACACTTTAGTATAAGTTGATGACTTTTTGCAATTCACAAAGGAATTTTAAGAGCAGTATCTTTATGAGAGCGGAATCTCTGAACTCGTGGTGGAGATTCCGCTCATGAAAAGAAAGGCAGTCATGAAGATACTACTCATAAAATTCCATTGTGATTTGCAAAAAGTCGTGAACTTACTCTAATGCATAAATGTCTCCACAACCACCTCCGAAAAGGGGAGCCTCCAACCCTGCAGGGCAGCTTCGGGCAGCAGTCACGGAGCAGCCTGTCTTTAATTAATAACACAACAAAAATACAGAAACCCAATTGTGGAACAACAGTGCATTTATTTCCAAATACAAAAACAGCAAGCATTCAAGTCTTTTCCCTTACGTGTTTCGACTCCAAATAAGTCTTGATCACATGTGAGGCTGCTTGCCTGTAAGGTGACTACGTGCTGATGTATTCTTAACCAGGCTGTCACGTGACCTATATATCTATAGAATATATGTATGTGTGTATATATATATATATATATATATATATATATATATACATATACATATATATATATATATATATATATATATATATATATATATATAAATGCGAAAAAGAAGCACCGGATCTCCCACTCCAGGTGCCACACTATATTACAAAGGGGGAGGGGGCAGCAGCCTCCCTCCCTGGGCTAATTTCCATTCCAGGGACTCCATCCCAGGGACCCCATACCCCAGGGCCTGACCAATAAATATATATTGCCCTATTTCATTTTCTTTTTTCTGGGCGTGTTGCTTAACACCCTCTTTTTGTTTTTTCTCTCTTTGGTATCTATCCATCTATCTATCTATCTATCTATCTATCTATCTATCTATCTATCTATCTATCTATCTATCTATCTATCTATCTATCTATCTATCTATCTATCTATCTATCTATCTATCTATCTATCTATCTATCTATCTATCTATCTATCTATCTATCTATCTATCTATCTATCTATCTATCTATCCAGCTGTCTATCTATCTAGCTGTCTATATATCTAGCTGTCTATAGGGAAAATGTTAAGAACATACAAATATATTTACATGTACTTTTTCTTACCTTTGATGTAATGGCTCATTCGAAGTAGTGAGTAGTGACTCCTGATGCAATTCTATTGAAAACTTTCCTGCAATTTATTGACTTCCGATGTTGTGCCAACGATATTGGTACTCCCTTTCTTGCATACCCGATGTAGTGAGATTACCCATAATGCAACACAACGTACTATTTGTGGAATACACTTTTAGAAGAGACATAGAAGTCTGTAAAGCTCTTGCTGCTCGCTATTTTCTTTATTCTAAGGTATCTGTGCCATTCCTAACCCCACAGTTCATCCAGAGGCCTTCTTAACATGTACAAACACATTGTGCACTGAGGGGTTTTCTCACCACACACAGGTTTTTTCCACAGTAGCTCTTTATTAGTTTTGTTTTTGAACAATACAAATATACTCACTGTATACATACCAACACCATTCTTGCTACAGAGAATTAACCCCTTCCGCTCAAGTTTTCTTATTTTTTGACCATTTAGTTGCATCATCTGGGGCCTCAACATGCAGGGACACACTCATTACCTTAGGTTGTGGTGGAACTCCATATTGTATTAATCAATATCAAAGCTGTTTCTTGCAAGCATTCCCCTTTTCTTTACTTTTCATGTTTCGAATTCTTACAAGCATCATTCGGGAAGGCAGATACATTTCATGAATCTAAAACTTGTTAGTTGGACATTCTCCTTTCTGTTCTAAGCTCATCCATTGATGGTAAGACTGGGCCCAATAAACTGTTGTTTCCTGACGGTTGTATGAAATCACAACGCATGCTTTTACCACGCATGCTTTTACCACGCATGCCATTACAACGCAGTTTTTACAACGCAAGTCATTACAACAACTTGCGTTGGGGGGCGTTGGATAGTGGAATAGTTTAATTTTCTATTCCAACTCCAGTCCACGTGGATAGTAGGGAAGGTGTTGGATAGAAAATTAAGCTATTCCCTATCCTACAGCGCCCTCCAGCGCAAGTCGTTGTAATGACTTGCGTTGTAATGGTTGCGTTGTAATGGTAGTGCGGGGTAAAAGCTGCATTGTAAAGGATGTTCCCCTTTCCGGCCGAATTTCATGAGTTATGGATAGTGTTGGATTCAGCTTTGGGAGTGACTGCACAACTCCCAAAGCTGAATCCAACACTATCCATAACTCATGAAATTAGGCCATGCCTGCCCAGTCTGAAATTAGCTCACCCCCCGATGGCACAATTGTGAGGTGTCACATCTTGGCCAGGTGATGCCCTAGTAGTGAGTCCAAATAAACTGAAGGTAGACTATTTCGTTTCTGGAGTGGGAGATGAGGGATTAATTTAATCTGCAACGTGGAGGAAGTCTCCGCGGAGAGACTTGTCGTACAGACACACCAATGTTACCCCAATCAAGTGGGGCAATTTAATGCTCAGATCGTAGCATGTTGGCCGGGCTCCTGATGGATCCAGCATGATCTTTGCTCACAGGTATCATGGCTAGAGCACAATCAAGAACACACAACAGTGTCACATGATTGCAATTGTGTATCTGCACAGAAGGCGACTGGCAATACTTTTTCCTCCCCCGTTGCTCTGAGGGTCTACTGCTGTGTCCCCCTCTCAGCCAGTGTGGTAGGCGGTGCCCTTTGTTATGAAGTCGAAAAACTGTACCCCGCCTCCCAAGCCATGCAAGTTCACATCTTTCCTGCCTTGATTGACTTCCTGGAAGACCACGTGATGAGGACAGGTGATTGGGAGCGGGACGAGAAGGCTGCTCCCTGTGTCTTCCTGACACACGCACACTTTGAAGTCATGTCTTTCTAAAGGGCATTTGCAAGGCCTGTTTGATCTTGATTTACTCTGTGTGAGTAAATTAGGCGGTCGAGATCTATTTTTGTTTAGCGGAACAGTTATGGGTTAGATTTGTCCAATGCATATAATTGCTTTGCCGGCACTTGTTAGCTTGCCAATAATGTATAATCCGTTGTTAGCAATAAGAATATGCAGCATGTCGGTTCAAACAGCATCTCAAATAACAAGCATTGGCAAAGCCAATAGGTCTCACCTAGGAGAGCCTTTGACATTGACATTGATTTTTAGCCATGGTTGACAGCAGCGTTGTCTGCTGTGCAGCATGGCTAAACATTATTTTTTAAAAGACTCGCTATGACGCGGCAATGGAGGAACCAGTCCTGAATCGTGATATCATTTTAGATTGCTTGAAACTGGACTCTGTAAAAAAAATCCTTGGTTATCTTATATTCACGAACAATTAGGGAAGATGGGTTTGGAGGACTGTTTCAGCATACCGGGTGATATTTCTGAAATCCCCAAAAACAATCTGAAAAAGGATTTTCTTTTTTGTTTGAAGCAAGTAAGAGATAGTAAAGAGATGGCAAAAAAGGGTTGTAGAGCACTTGTTATTAGTCAGCTCCCCAAAAATTGAACCGTACCTTTCCTTCTATTTTAATCAGGCCAAAATGTTTTACTTGATTAGATTCAAGATGGGTATTGCTCATCTCCTGGAGTCGTATCCATGTGATGTATACTGCGATACTAAACTAGAAATGTGTCCATGTGATTCACTTTCTGCACAGAGCACTTCACATTTCAGGTTTTTTCGGAAACTTTATTCTGGCCCGAGACGTACCTTTTTAAAACCATTATTAAGATTTTTAAATATTAGAAAGTGCCAACCTGCGCTACGTCATTTACTTCCTTTAAATGACCAATGTATTTATTTAATGATTTATAGGTATATTTCCTCTTCAGTTCGGCTTCGTAACATTGCAAAAAAATTATTCCTGTGTTTTGATTTTGTTAAAGATGAATTTTATTAGTTATATTTACATAATTCAAATGTTTCTTATTGCTCTTTTATGTCTAATTTAGCTAAATAAAGATCTTTGACTGACTGACTGATGCAGCCAGCACTAATGAGCCTTTTTATTGCAAACTCACCAAAAAAAACTGGTGGACAAGTTGGGTGATGAGACAGCACAGAAGGAGGGAGGGAGAAAAGAGCACTGGTGGTGGGAGAGGACACCCTAAAGACAGTGGGAGAGCACACATGCCTGTATTTTTTATAACATCAGTTCTTTTGCCTTTGCCAGTGCTTTCCCCCAAATACAATAAGCCCAGAGGGAGCTTCAAGTGTGCCCACCAGACCAGTGAGGATCAGATGTCTGCAAGATGGTACAGAGTTTTCGTGTCCTGTGTCTAGTGGCGACTGCACACCTAGTGTGAATTTTAACCGAGCTTTTGCAATGTGTTTGTCTCAGATCTAGAGCACTGCACCCTTGTTCTCCCTTCAGCTCGAGGTTTCCCAAGCAACAACTGCCACTCACAGAGACGGTAAAGAGGACTAAGAGAGAGACCTCACGAGTGCCAAACTGTCTTGGGCAAACCACGCTGCTGCTGCAGAAAGCTTTGATGGGTGCAGTGTTGGTTGCTGTCTATGCATAGTGTCTTGCTGATCCACCTCTTTAGTCTGTTACATGTCCTTCCACCAAACATACAGGGAAACAGACACACAATGGTCTTCTGTGAGGTAGATGGTGAGAGGTTAGCACCCAGCAGTCTTTGTCAAGGCATAGGGAAATATTACACCTTACGTATGCCCCTGCTGTGGTGCACATGTCTTGCCCTAGCCAAACGGAGCCAAAGAACAAGCATGAGGCAGAGGAGCTCAGCTGCTCCGCACTGCTGCATGTGTTGGGACTGTTGGGGTGACTATGTGACATGACGTTATTGTCAAGCCATCGCGGAGGCCAATACTGCCAGAAAGACTCACAAGCAACATCAAGTGCTTATGCCTTGGCTGGCCTTCCTTCTCGGTTAGAACAGGCAGCCAGGGAGAATCTACTCAGATGTTTTGCTTCCGGGCCATCTTTTAAAATACCCTGTCCCCACTAAGAAACAGGGTCCCTGGCATTATGTAATTCCAAGGCCACAGCATTTTTTGCATCATTATAGATTTGCATTTTCTACATGCTCTATCATCTGTTGCATAATTTGCAGATTGTATACCAACAACGAACAAGCGAACTCAAAGGTACCTGGGGTGCAAGTATTTATACAGGAACAATGGTCCCTCACAATATAAGTCAAAGTCAATAATGAACATAGAGATACAATGATATCTATGTTATAGAAATCCCAATGGGAATTATACATTTATTTACATCAAAATTAAAGGAAACATGAAAAGTGGGACATTTTTCAATGAGAGAAAGGGTTTCAGAGTTCAGGCATATCAGTGTGTGGCTAAAATACAATCACTAATTAAGCCAAAAACATATAAATAGCACCATCGCATGTATTTACAGTAAATAAATAAACAAGTCAGTGTCTAGGTACTGAGGTCGACGACGTTTCAGTCCTTACCATGATACTGTGATCATCATCAGGACAACAAGTTATGCCTGAGAGAATTGCCTGCATGTCGAGGTGGGCAAAGTGTTCCCACGTGATGACTGAATAGGGAATCTAACCAAGGCTCAATCTAGATGAATCAAAACGTGCTCCTAATGACTCCTTAGTTACATCCCCTTTGGGCACACAATTTGAGGTTCCTTTCAAATTAGGACTCCACAAGTTAAATTGCGTTTTATGTTTCTTTTTTTATTTTTTGTTATTCCCAGTAGTTCATGATTATTCATAAATGAAATTCATTAGTCATTCCATTCTTGTACAGTAATTCATTCTTTTAAGATATCACAAGTTTAGGCTGGCTCCAATGCATTTCGGGCATGCCTTAGCCCTTCCTCAGGGAGCATCACTGTAGATATAGATTGCGAACACAGTCAAAGACTATGGTAACATAAACATAAACATAAATATAAGCATTTTACTTAAAATGTCATGCTATTAATATAAAACATCTGTGCTCTTAGTGGAGGAATATATGAATATTGTGAAGTGCACAAAATGTGCGAGTACGGTGAAAACAATGCCCGTGAATACGCCGTGTCAATGGCAAGGACGATCAGTAAAAGAAAGAAAAAAGAAAGAAGAAAAGTGACCCGAGTTAACGATGTGCCTGTAAAACAGGAGGAGAGACTTATGTTTGCTTAATCACAGGCTGCCTCGAATTCCTAAATACGAAGCAAAGATGAAATTATCATGAGTTACATTCGCGCAAAAAAATTTGCGCAAAAAATATGGGTTGTGAACAAGGTCGGTCACCAAATTCAATCTCTCGCCATATGGGTCCGTTACATCAGCGTGTTTTCAATTGGGTTCACCAGGACGTACAAAAGCGTCTCCATGTGGATAAACAAAAGCTAATTGCGGAGAAATCGCTTCCGCGTCGAAAAAACAAAAAAAAACGTCGCATAAAAGGATATGGACAATTTGAAGAAATTGGCAAATAATGACAAAATCATCTGTGTCAAGGCTGACAAAGGAGGAGCCCTAGTGATTATGAATTCATCAATGTATGAAACCAAAATAATGGAACATCTATCTGACACGAACACATATAGGAAATTGGATGACAATCCCACAAAGAGATACACAAGGGTATTGAAAAACATTATTGACAAAGCATATGAAGCTGGAACCATCAATGAAAGATCTAGAAACTTCCTCATTAAACAAAATTCCCAAAGTCCGGTTTTCTACATGATTCCCAAGATTCATAAAAACTTAGAAGACTCCCCCATGAGACCGATTGTTTCGACATGCGGCAGCTTACATGTACAGTGTGTGTGTGGCTCTGTCTGTGTGTGTGGCTCTGTGTGTGTGACTCTGTGTGTGTAACTCTGTGTGTGTGGCCCTGTCTGTGTGGCTCCGTCTGTGTGTGTGGCTCTGTCTGTGTATGTGTGTGGCTCTGTCTGTGTGTGTGTGTGGCTCTGTCTGTGTGTGTGTGGCTCTGTCTGTGTGTGTGGTTCTGTCTGTGTGTGTGTGGCTCTGTCTGTGTGGCTCTGTCTGTGTGTGTGTGGCTCTGTATGCGTGTGTGTGTGTGTGTGGCTCTGTCTGTGTGTGTGAGGCCCTGTCTGTGTGTGTGTGTGGCTCTGTCTGTGTGTGTGGCTCTGTCTGTGTGTGTGTTGGGCTGTGTGTGTGTGGCTCTATATGGGTAGCTTTTTTTGTAGGTGGGTCTGTGTGAGGGTGGCTCTGTGTGTGTGTAAGTGGGTCTGTGGCTCTGTGTGTGTGTAGGTGGCTCTGTGTGGGTGGCTCTGTGTGTGTGTGGGTGGCTCTATGTGAATGTCTGTGTGGGTGGCTCTGTATGTGTGTGTGGCTCTGTGTGTGGGTGCAAATGCAATAGGTCTAGCATTTGTGAGAGATTAAGCTATTGGCATTGTAAATGACAATGCCATTTATTTATATGTTTTAAAAACAAAAACATAAATAAAAATAATGTCATGAGCAATGCTAATAGCTCTAACTTTAACAATGCCGAGACCATTGCATTGTAAATGCTTGTTCTTTCAACTTGTGTGTGGCAATATTTACAAGTGTTTTGTGTCGTTGAAATCCTTTCCATTTGTCAGTTCCTCTACATGCCCCTCCTATGTTTTTCCTTCGGCTTGTCCAGAGTATGTGTGACATTATTTACTAATCTTTTGTGTCGCTGAAATCCCTTCCATTGACAGTTCACCTACATTCCACTCCTTTTTGACTTCCAGATTGTCCAGTGTATGTGTGGCTTCATTTACTAATTTATACGTCATAGAAATCCCTATCATCCTCATATATTCTTTGAGTAGTCTATTTTCGAGTCAGGGGGATTTGGGCAATTCGGTGGTGTATGCCACGCTAATGCATGTCGTAATTGTAGGTAGATAAGGAACTTCCTTTGTTCAGTAGCCATTTTTATTTTACCTATGCACATAACACAATCTTCTTCACTCCCACATCTTCCATCTTCCCTATACCAAACACATGGCACTTTTTAAATCCTGCCAGGTCAATTACCTCCTTCAAGGCTGTACGTTCTCAGAGGGAGGTTTATTTTGGTGTCTCTTGGTTCTCCATGCCTGGATTACCTCTATTATGGTAGCAGGTAGGTCAATTGGGGCCTCGCCTCCCCCATATATTTAAATAGAATATCCTATTATATCTATCTTGTGTCTGTCAGTCGTTAGGGAAGGTTCTTCTTGAGATTCTTGCAGCCACAAATTGCGTGTGACACTGACCCTCATTGTTTTCACTACGGGTACCTACAAAGATTGTTTAATTTTCTTTGTTTAAAACAAATAGGAACTACTTTCTAAAAACAAGCAGCATGTACGGAGTCTCCTCAGAAGCATATCATGCAAACTAAATATGTAAAAATATTCACCACATTCACAGCAAGATTATAGCGCAGGAGCACTGTAACTATTTGAAAGAAGACGTGCACGTTTCTGGACTTCATAACTTTGTGGTACATTTTTTTAACTCTAAGTAATGAAATGCTGATATTTTGTTAGCCTTCACCAGAAATCACGAGTATCTGTGCCACTTTATAAAACTAAAACGCAGCTGATTTAGGTATTATGATCCCCAAAAAGAGCAAACCCTTTCCTCTAGCAAAGTGCATAACAACCCATGGTTCTTCCACCAATTAACAACAACTGACAGAGGGGAGAAGAAAATAGAATTAATGTTCTGGGAGGAAACCTGTTGTAATGGACAACATGAGGCGGAGGCAGAGAAAGGTTAAAAGGCTTTATTCAAGATCGGCGACACAGCATCAGCACACCCGGCTTCTTCAGCCAGCAACTGCCAACTGATTCTCGGCGTGCGCCTCTCGCAATAGAATGCTGGGACAGCAACATTCCAACGTGGCGCGGGGAGCGTCGCCACGGTGCGGACAAGGTCACAACATACCCCCTTTCCTCTACACGCAGGTAGGGAACATGAAAGAACAAAGAAAAGAGAAATGGGAAGGGAAACTAGAACAAGGAAAGGCAGAAACAAAAACAAAAGGCAATAAGTCATCCCACCATGAAATCATGGAAATGTTGAGGAAGTCTCCTGACTCGCAAGGGCCTCTGGTAAGATGAAGTGCCTTGGAAATCATGAGACTCCTCGTTTACAGAAATGGCCCTTTGACTATTGCTCAAGTTGTCCTCATCAGCACCTGGTGCCCTCGTCTCTGCACCTGTACGAGCACTGTTAAGTAGTTGATGATCATGAGTCAACATGTAACCTGAACATGAATTCTTCCTAACTAAGGTTTCAGAAGAATTGCCTCGTGAGCAATACTTTGCTACTCTGAGTAAGTTCCATTTTTCTCCATTATCCAACACAACATAAAAGGTATGCACTTCCTGAACTTTGAAGGGACCACGAAATTTGCATAAACCTCTGACCCAATGTCCTGAGCGGACTTTGACCCAGTCACCTACATGAATACCAGACGAATTGATCTCCTGGGCATGTCTTTTCATGGAAGCGAGCATAGGGGTACTCTCACCACTACCACTCACATTTTTTTCATCAACCAATCCTCTGATCCATGGAGGCACTAATCTGGAAGTAGGTTTCCTGCCACACATGGCAATAAAGGGAACTACACCTGTAGTGGAATTCTCAGTTGTGCCTTAAGCCCATACTAATTCGCTCAAAGTTTCATCAATGTCAAGATTATTACTGAGTGCCAAACCTATAGCGCCCTTAATCATACGATTGGCTCTTTCTACAATTCCATTGGATTGTGGGTTGTCAAAGTGGTGAGTGAATGTTTGATGCAACATTCGTTTAAAAATTCTCTCATTTCACTGGAAGTCAATTGGGTTCCGTTGTCCGTAATAAGGACTGTGGGATAATGTGGCAAACCCTCACTGCCATATTACATTGCTCTTAATTTGAAGCTGCAGTACATGCGTTCACTCTCTCATGCTGTCTGAATTCTCAGGTGGCAAAGCGCTATTCACTCACTTCATGAAGCGACAATACCTCTTTGATTTTCTCCGAACTGGTGACACGCAGTCTGTCAAACCAGATGATATTTCGCCTCACTGAAACTCCGATCCTTTCCACATGCTAATTCCTCGCTGTACACTGTGTCGCCTGCTGACTAAAGAACCCCTCGTCGCCAAACACATGTTGCAATGGACAACAAAATCAATCTCTGTATCCAGTAGGAAAAAGTAAAAAAAAACATATCCTAAATATCAAAAACATTATTTTTACAAACACTCTTCCCCTTGGAAGACAGCAAAGACCAGGTCACGGTTATAGACTGGCAAAGGTTTTACTTACGTTCACGAACTTTGGTGCCTTGGAAACGACCCTTTCATTTGCGAAGATTTCTGAACCTGTCGGACTTCACTGAAGCAAAATTTCCCTACCTGCAACCCACACAAATGGGTTGCATTTGCAGCCACCAGACTCACCCTATGTAAAGAGAGTGGTATCCTGCGGCTGTAAAGCAAACGTACAGAACAGGAATTGTGTGGGTTGGAGCAGGGGTTGGCTACGAATTCGGTCAATCAGAGACAATCTGTGGCAGCAGTGATGGCATTCAGGAAATTGGAGGCCTTGCCAGAGAAGAAGGAGGGGGTAATGAGGTTGAAGGATGTAACAGGAGATGTGCCTAATTGGAGTCCCTGAAGTGGGCTTGCTACCGAGCATCAGTTGTTTACCGGAGGCCACTCGCCGCTGTAGGAACTGTTTCCACCTTCCACAAATTGTAAAGCTGACAACGTTTTTTGGAAGTCCATGGACACTGCTGCTTTGCGCACCACTAGTCATAGTATGGACTTTCCAGGCTGATAGAAATACTCAATCAAATTAAACACACCTCCAGAAAACCAAAGATCACCAAAGTAACAGACAAGCAAGAGAAGTGCTCTCAGAAGTGAGAGTGGAGGGTGAGACCATTGCAAATAAGGTATGTCCCAGTAATTGCCATCTCTGCAGATGTAATTGCACAAAACATCAAGCAGTGTTGAATTTTCTATTCTAACACATCATAGGAGATGCAGTGAACGTCATGTTCCTATTCTTTTTGGAACAGTGGCACATAAGAAGAATGTGGTGTACTGTTGCAGTGTGTGGGCACTGCACTGATCCCACAGCAATCTGTATAGAATAAGGACTTGCCACTGTAAATGTTCAAGTGCAGTCGAGAGAGGAGTGAGATCATACCGACTTCTGTGTTGCTGCTGTAGTCTCTACAATGTGTGGAAGCATGTGCCTAGCTCCAGAACAAAGATAATGTCCCTTCAACTTTTAATGGTGTCACATTAATGACAGTGTTGTCTTCAACTTGCAGCAACATCTTCTGACCTTCTGAAAAGGCTGTGGTTGCTAAATTTTGACAGATGCTGGGTATCCACAAAAATGGTGGCTGTCCCGTCTGCCAAACTCCTGTTTTACCTGCCCTATTTAGACGTCGGGCCCCTGAACTAGAAAAGATATGACTGTGTATTAGGACAACAGGACTTCGGGATGTAGGGACTGAGTCCATCTACACCATAAGAAACTGTGGACATTATTCCTAGCGAGCTAACAGTGCCTCACACGAACCCCTAACCTTCCTCAGGTGGCAGGTGATTTTGGCCACCTCAAACATGACACTCTGATCCGCAAGGGAATTGTGGAACCAGATCTTGCACCTTATGTTGTTTACTCATACACGCCCTTGCTAAACACAAGAAAGATACATCTTGCATAGAGAGAATCCACGCTGATTATTAGGCAGATAAAACAAAGCAAAGTAACCAGAATTATGAACATTGTGAAAGGAATAAAGAGTCAAACCATGTAAGTCTGAGATATATATATAAAAAAAGGTGAGGGCCAAAATGTGCCTGTTCTGTGTGTAACTACGTGCCATTAAAACTATTTGAATATTCATACCCAGTGTGTGCCAAATTTTGTCGCGTGGAGGGACACCAAATGCATGTTAAGTGAGTTCCATCCTCACTGTATACTAGTCACCCGCTACGTGTTTCCTACCTATCACTACCTCTACTCTGAGAGCATAGTGGGTGTACCCTCTGCCCGATATCTTAGGTTAGCCTGAGACCCCAAACCTGACTGACTTGTTCTAAAGTAGGATTGGTAATCCTTCTTGGCAGGATGGAAGATCGGTGTTAGCAGAGCTACATGTCAAACACAGCATTTGTTCCAGGGCAGCCGTGGCCGGACTGCCCCTATGACCCATTAAGGGACAGTGCACTGTTTATATAATAAAGCCACTGTGTTTGAGGTACAGCTCTGATGTACTGATGTGTCTAAATGTTTGAAGCTGTCTGCTAGCGGGCAATGCAAGTACTAGGATATCTTGTTCTGTGTTCCTAGCCTTGAATGAAGTGTACAGATTATGTAGCAGGAACTACTTTCTAAAAACAAGCAGCATGTACAGTGTCTCCTCAGAAGCATATCATCCAAACGAAATATGTAAAAATAATATAGCTAAACGGATGTCTGCTAAAATGTGTAAAATATAAAACTAAACGGTCACTTATTTTGTAGACATCTGTCTTTGTTTCTCTAACATTCTTTGATTAAAAAAACAACTAAATTGGTGTTGTGCACAAACAGATTATGGACTGCACCTCACGTGACTTGCCAGATTGTCTTGCAGATGGATTCTCTTGGAAAGCCAACTGTGTCCCTGGTGATTCTGGGTGTGCTTTTCTATGCGGTATGCCAAAATGTGTGCTTGTTGTAGCTGCCTTTAAATGTGGTGCAGCTTTTCTAACAATATGTCAGCACCTCCAGATCCATTGTAGGATACTTTTTGTTTTAGAGTGTTTGGATGGATACTCCTCATTGACTGTATCAATTGCGTTTGGGAGGAATGTGCATGCATAAAACGCTACTGGCTCTGTATGTTGTGCTGTGGTTGGAATGTTTTTACCTACTCACATGCTTACCACATTATTTTGCAATGATAGCTGCGGATTGCTCCTTATTTTGCTGCTTGACTAGTCACATGTATGCAGGAACACCAGCTAGGTGTCACCAGAGGTAAAAACTGCTGTATCTGGCTTCATTCTTGGTGCCTCTGGCACTACCCTTTAAATCTCGGATTCATACATTTCAGGGTTAGTGTCAGGTACACAGAGGAAACAGATTTTATACCCTTGCTTATATTAGTTACTTCTTCACCAATCCTCAGCTTTAATAGGAGGCTGCTTTGAAAAAAGGATTAACCTGTAACCTGTACTTTCCTAGTCATTCTATAGTGTCTCCTCTGTTCTTGAGGGACTAGGGAAGGAAAATGGATTTTAAATATCAATTTCTGTATCATATCACTAGGACATGGCAAAAGCAAAACAAGTCTACCAGGATCCCTCAACCACATTCATGATTGCACTGCATGACAGGGCAAGTATTTGCCGCTTTCTTCCTCTTCTCTCAGTAAAGAAGTGTCTGCCAGGCTTCTTTTCCTGGTTGGTCCTGAACCAGCCAGCGGGTACGGGGCAATACCCTTGAAGAGCATTGCCATTTCTCATTTAGAACGAGGTGTGGTGTGTGGTTTAGCTGCTGACTTTGAACTCTGGGGATCAGGGTTCTAATAGGGCAAATAACTATTTGCCTCATTCACAAAGGTAAACTTACACATTTATGTAAGTTTAAGATTGTTTGCTATTACAAAGGAATTTGTGAATAGTTTGTTTACAAGTGGGGAGTCTCTGCACATAAAATGACCTATCTTTTTATGTGCGGAGACTCTATGTGCACTCGTAAAGCTACTACTCGTAAGTCCTGTTGTGAATAGCAAACAATCATAAACTTAAGCAAAAGTGTAAGGTTACCTTTGTGAATAGGGACCCAAATCTCCGGCGCCTAAAATTGTAAATACGTGTGAAATAAAATGCAATTGTGAATATGTGAAATGTAACGCCAGTCTATACCTTGTAAAAAGAATAGAACTTTATTTATAATTCGGGATGTGCAAAATTTGCATAATTTGCTTTAATCTAATTACGTAAAATTTCAGGAACATTATGTGAAATCACATGTAATTACATGAAATGCAAAAATATCATTTGGCATTACAATTTAGCACAAAATGCATCCTCACATCACTTTAGAACTTGAGGATGAATTTTGGGGCATATATACAAGCCGCTTGAGCCATCGGAGCATCACTTTTTTTTACGCTCTGGTGGTGCAGTGTGCTGGCCATTATTTACAAAGCCACCCTGCGTGGCTCTTCAAGGCCTCGCAAATATGGCCCCCTTTAGCATATTACTCTGTGGGAAAGGAGTTTTCTATGGCTGTTGCTGTAAGTGTTCTCATGCAACACCCATGGATTCTGACGCAATCCCAGATGTACAAGGTTTCTTAAACCTGCGAATGTGTCCCTAGGGGAGGTGTTAAAGTGGCGCAACAAGAAGAAAAACCTTTATTTCTCCTAATTTTTTGCTCTTTGTATGTGTGCTGCATTCTGCAGCCAATTGTGCGCCAACGCAGAAGAAAGCATAGGTATGTGTCATACTGTTGTAAATACAAAGCATCCCTGCACTTTCGCAATGATACAGCTCAGCGCGGCAAGATGGCTTTTAGCGCTGTGCTGCTTCATTTTCAAGTAAATATGCCCCTTGGTCTAAGAAAATAGTGCCCAAAACACGTTACCACAAATGACAGACATTCATCTTCTTTTGTATAGTTACAGTGCTCCTGCGCTATAATCTTGCTGTGAATGTGGTGTAATTATGGGACGAGGAGTAATGGCACAATTTCAGGAATTTCATGTTATAAGAGTAATACGAAATGACCAAAATTATGCAAACTATAGTGCACAGTTGAAGTCTTTCAAGGCCTATTTGTAATAGAGAAACTTAGGAAATGTAGAGCAGCTTAAATGATGCATGGAAAATAAAAAACAAAAGGTTCAGGTACCGTAAGGGGCTATTTTGATGTGTTTAAATACAAAGGAACTTTAATCATTTTACAGTTTATGGTGACGTATCCTGTGAATGAGAATCACAGCATCTTTGTGATGTATAAATCAAAATGAAACACCATTCGATACATTAAAGGCTATAGGAGGTTTGCTACAAATTTAGCTTTATGAACTTTCTGCCAGTCCCAAGGCTTGCAAGTGGGTCAAAGTCAAAAGGTTCAACTTGAGACCCTCCTGAGGTATCCTCAAATCTCATTTCCAAAGGCCCATCACCCAAACAGAAAATATCACTCTTCACCCTCCAAAATGGAGTAATGTGACTGGCAAAGAATACTGAAACTGGTCCAAGCATCTAGTCTAAGGAAAATGAGCAGTCTAACGCGAACTGCCAGAGTCCTCCCTTTGAATAGGAATATAAGCAACACCGGATGATCTTTGTCCCTTTTGGCCGCCTGAGTGAGGTATGGTATAAGTCTCTATATCACAGCAATCACAAGACCCAAGCCTGGGCATACCTACACCACATAAGATGACTGGTGTAAAACAAATGTGATGAATGGAAATACCTGAATCAATCTGGAACACTGTAATCATTGCAGGTACATTATTTCCTGTTCCACTACATTTTGCGTGATTGCCCCATTACCGACAGGGACCAACCATATACATATCGGTCTCTTTCCCCAAAAGAAAGAATCTAGCCAAAACTGTAAGGCATATCACTTTTGAACTAGAACACAAATATCTCTATTGAAGCTTTTTGATGAAGTGCAGCGTGAATCCCAATGACACAGTAAACTTGTGACCCACTTCTGAACATACCCAGGTCACATGGGGCGACTTGCATAACCAGCAAAAAACGATGGATGTCTGAATCAGTCTGCACCAGTAGGAATCGCTCCGGTAAATTCAATGCCACTCGGGCAAGATTCTTCATGGAATTATTATTTAACTTCTTTCACAGGGTTTAGTCCTTATTTATTTTGAACACAAAACTATAACCCTACTCCTAAGAAACCAATGGCGACCTGGAAAAACTCTATACTCCAGCGAGATCCTAAAATGCATGATAATGCAGTAAATTTAGTATATTGTGTAAGTGCAAACACTTCTTCATAACCACTTATCAGGTTTCCTCCTATTCAAAATCAAGAAGGTCATCTTGACTGATATCACAGAGACACTTCTGGCAGCTTTAGATCATCAAATCTCAGCAGCCCAACTGTATCTGTCTGCTGGTTATATACAAGGTGCACCATGCAAGGATTCTAGGCAGAGTTTTCAAGAAAGACCGTAATATGGACTTGATCCTTCATCATCGATTGTAACCGAAGCCTAGATTTACAAACAAGGCACGTAACACAGTGCAGCAGCCAAAATGTTGCATTGCGTGACAGGGAGGGAGCAGGAGAGCGCTATATCTAAAGAGATATGGCTCTCTCTTCCACTCTCCCTATCGTCAGCTCTGATTTCAGGTGCAGTGTGCCAGGCACACACCTTAGAGCCATAGCGCTAAGGCTGCGTTTCTGAGTCTACCATAGGTTTTGCACAGGAAGGGTAGCCTTGCTGTAAAAAAATACTATGGTTAGGCACACTTAAACCTTTTCCTATTCTGTATGTGTGCTGCACAGTGCAGCACACATGCAAAGTCGGAAAAGAAAGAGGAAATAAAAACATTTCCCCTCTAAATGCCGCCTTTAAATGGCTTTAACTTTTGGCGCTAAACCCTATCTACTATTGTTTGTAGATAGGGTTTTGCGTCAAAAGGCATGGCTGGTAGCATGGGAATGCCCATGTAGCACTGATGTAATGCGTTAATTTCAAGGTACTTTGTTTTGCGCTGGAAAGTATATTGAGAAAAAAACATTTTGTGCTGATTAATGCAAAATGTTAGTCAATCTATCCCTAAGATTTCTAAGTTCTACATTAAAATGCTCAGGAGAATCCTACATTGCTCCAAACCAACCAACTAGGCAGTCGCAGCTCTCATAACAGGCGGCTGGGGGGGGGGCAGGTGGGGGCAGTCACGCGGGGGTTAGCGCAGGGGGGTTTAAAAAAGAAATAATAAACTTACCTTACCGGGCCCTGCGTCACCTCCGCTCCTGGCCGTGTTCCGCGCCCGCGTTTTCCTGCTGGTTTCCTACTCTCCTGCCTCTGGCAGGAACAGGAAGCAGGCATTCCCCCTCCCCTAAGCCAATCACAATGCTGCAATGGCAGCGTTGTGACTGGTGCAGACGGCACCCAGCCTGTAGGTAGGCCATTTTCTCTATGTAAGATGCATGCAGCCTACATAACGAAAAGGAGGAGTGTGCATGACTTGTTTGGTCAGCCCTGGAGGGACGACCAAACAGTTAAGGCCCATAGCATTGGGCAAGCCACTCTTCCCCGACACACAAACCAGGCATACCATTCTGTTTTCTCGCAGCGCGAGGAGCAGAAACATAAAATAGTATTTAAAATATAATTTTAGGTTTCTGCTTCTCGCACTGCGAGAAAGCAGTGGGGTGATGCTCCTCCGACCCTGAAGGAGGAGCCGCCCCTGCAACTAGAACAACTTAGGCAAGCATTTCTGCTGTATCGTCTTCACTGGAGCAACTACCATAACATCATCATTGGGCACAACAAAAAAGGAAATTGTAAAAAAAAATAAAGGATCCAAAATGCAATGGTGAAACACTGCTTACATCTCCCAGAAGTATTGCAGGGGCGAGTGCCAGTGGATGTTTTGGTTCCCCCCGTTGGCGGTGTCCGTCTTGATGGTCCGTTGAGCCGGGAAGGGGCCTGGGGGAAGACGCTTGCGACTGTGCTCGATGGACTCTTGGGTGGACGTGGGGACCAGCGTTGAAGGTGAGCGCGCCTCGGATCGGGGGTGCCTCTCTTCCAGTTGGTCGTGCCTGCTAGGCTGAGCGTGTGGTGGGGGTCCCTGAGTTGGCGGGTGGTTTGCCAACTCAGATCTGGGGAGCGCCTGTGGCACGTAGCCATGACAAGAGACAAGGGCAACGGCGGCACCACCAAGCATGGACCTATTGATAAATTCACTGGCCCAGGAACGGCAGCGGGCGCAGCCGGGGGCCATCAGGAGTCAGGGCAGACAAAGCGGCTTTGATGGCGGTGATCACCCAATCAAGGGACATGTTAGATGCCAAGATTGGCACGGTGGGCTCGGACGTCATACTATTGCGACAAGAACTGCGGAATGCAATGGCCCGCATCACCGAGACAGAGACCCGCATTTCTGGCGTGGAGGACGACGTCACGGCCCTGAAGCAGAAGGTGGCGAACATGGAAAACATTCAGAAGGGCCTTGCACTTCGGGTCCAGGATGCGGAGGGGCCAGCCCGGCGGAACAACCTGCGCTTTGTTGGCTTTCCGGAGGGCTGCGAGAATGGCAATATGGAGCGCTTCCTCATGCAATGGCTGGAAAGCTGGCTTCCCCCACGCCATGTCTCGATGCTTTGTCGTGGAACGGGCCCACAGGGTGCTCGCTCAGAAACCCCCGGTGGGAGCCCGCCCAAGGGCAGTGAAAAACTCCTGAACTACCACGATCGTGACGCTATATTGCAGCAGGCCCGGGCTAAGGAACCACTGCTGTACGACAATCATCGTATCCTGATCTTCCCAGATTACATGCGACTAGTGCAGCAGCAACGCCAGTCGGTCATGGCCGCCAAAGCCCACCTGAGAGACCTCAAGTTGCCTTATGCCCTATTATTCCCGGCTCGCCTGTGCGTAGTGTTCTAATCTCGCACCTACTTCTTTGATACTCCGGAGGAGGTATTTAAATGGCAGATGAAACTGTACAAGTGCGGGTGCACACTCCACCAGGGCTGGAGTGGGACTCCTCTCAGAGTGAGGTGCCTTCGAAGGGTTCCCGTGGGCAACATTGGAGAGGGAACAGACGATCTAGATCCCGGTGGCGTTCCGTATCTTGCTGAGCCCCTCCCCGGGGTGTTCTGCTCCTGGACAGCAGATGGTGGATCCTTGACTCTTGCTATCAGAATGGTGCAGAGGACTTCCTTTGTGTCAATTGAGTGATTGCTTGACCTGGGTGGTGGAGGGAGTTGCTGTGTGAGCTGTTTCCCCTTCAGTTTGACACCTGTGGGGGCGGGCCCGACGAGTAATGGGCTGTCAGTTGGGGATCCATTGGCGGGGGAGGCCCTCGGCTCCCCGTTGGGAGCGGACTGCCAACCCCGCTGTGACAGTTACTTCAGCATTTTTGAGGTATGGGGTGGGGGGGAAGGGACTGTTTTAGTTTTCAGGTTACACATTCATTGGTTGGGGGCTTTTAGATTGCGGGTCCATAATGACATATAGTAGCACAACACACACGCTGGGTAACGCACGCACCGGCCATAATTGCACAAGCCTATCGGGATGACCAGCACAACGATTGGGAAGCAGCTGACCCCTGGTGCCCTACGCATAGTTAGCTGGAACGTTCGCGGGGCCCTCGACAAGATTAAGCATGGGGCCTTGATTCACTATGCCAAACGAGCAGGGGCCGACATGCTTCTGCTACAGGAAACTCACTTAATGGGTACGAAGGCCCTGTGTCTGCAAAGATACGGGTACCAGCACGTCTTTCATTCAGGCTTTACCCGGCGCTCTAGGGGGGTAGCGATATTGATTCACAGTAGGGTCCCCTATATCCATGAGAAACACTAGTCGGACACCCAAGAGCGGTACATTTTTATTCAGGGCAAAGTTGGGGAGGACACCCTCACATTAGGCAGCGTATATGCTCTTCCATTGCAATGGAACTTTAGTGGAGAGAATCCTTAACCTCTGGGGTGATATGCCAACCACGCTCTCTGTAGTGGGGGGGGACTGGAATGGCGTGATGGAACAAGGCCGAGACAAATAGAGGAGTGGGGGTGTAGTGGAGACTGGTCCCCCTACAAAACTATACTCTCTTGTGACGGGACTTGATTGGGTTGACACTTGGAGGCACCTACACAGCTCCACTAGGGACTATACCTACTTCTCTGTGACACATGGATCGTTCTCGAGACTTGATTATCTCTTTGTTCCTAGGGGGATAGCCCACAGGGTGGGGTCGGCTGACATTCTCCCCAGGGGCCTGTCGGATCACTTACCAGTAACCCTTACCTTTCAGATTGGCCCGGAGCGGCAGCCACTCCGGTGGTGTATGTCGGTTTGGCATTTGCAGAAGGAGGAATACAGGGAGCGTCTAGTTGAAGTGATAGATCATTATCTGGCGGCTAATGTGCGTCCGGTTCCGTCCCCAGCAGTACTGTTGGAGGCATTAAAACCCACATTACGATGGGTGTATATTTCTTGGTGCGTGGCAGCACGTAGGGAATGACAGACGGAATTGGTGCGCCGAGAGGCGGCTGTAGAGGTACTGGAGCGCAGGAGCAGAGAAGTGCATGGCGGCCCGGCGCGACGCCAATTAATTTTAGCTCAGCAATCTTATGCAGCTCTGTTGATGGATGAGGCCCGCCAGGCCTGGCTGGCAATGAGAAGTAGGGTCTACCAATGGGGGTCAAATCTAGCAAGATGCTGCATCGTTTGTGCCAGGGTGCCTTTCATTCCCAGACCCTGCCGAGGGTCCTGGGGCCCACGGGACGCCACTCATTGAGCCCCTGGCTATTGCAGAAAGCTTCGCCGCGTACTATGAAGACCTATACGCTCCTAAGGAGTGCCTCACTGCCGAGGTTATAGCCAAATTTATAGACGACCTTTCACCTAAGGCCGTATCGGATGAGGTGAGAGATCGCTTGGACAGGCCGCTGACGGATGAGGAATTGGGGACGGCCCTGGGGGAGCTGAATCCTCGGAAATGGACCAAATGGATTTCCCAGTGAGTCTTGAAAAAAGTTTTTTGTGCAGCTGGCCCCACACTTTCGTCCGGTGGTGGAGGAGGCACGGGAGCGGGGCTCGCTTCCCCCAGACTGGAGGCACGCAGAGGTGGTGGTGTTCCTCAAACCTGGCGGGCCCCCGGAGCAACACGCTTCATACCGTCCCATCTCACTTTTAAATGTAGAGGCGAAGGTCCTGGCCAAGGCACTGGCTAACCGACTTCTTCCACACATTCCCACGCTAGTACACCCGGACCAAGCGATACAAAAGGGGATGATGGACGGAGCGTTTGAACAAATCAAACACTCACCCCCAGTCAACAGATCTGGGTTTATTCCATCACCATTCTTTAGTTCACTCAGCCACCCCAGTTCAGACATGGCTATATGACCCTGGGCCTCGTGGGAACAGTCCAGCCCGGACTGCCAAGCCATGTCTTCCCTGGACCGGAAACAAGCATCCTGGGACCGGTTTCGGATTCATAATAACAGTACACCCGGACCAGGCAGGGCTTATGGCCCAGAGGGCGACCCGCCAGAACATCAGGCGCGCATACGTGGCGGTGGCGGCTAGCGGACAGTTGGGGGAGCCGGCGGCGCTTCTCCTGGCCGACATGGACAGGGCCTTTGACTTCCTAAGCTGGACATATCTATTTGCCCTCCTGCGGAGACTTAACCTCGGTCCAAGATTTCTGGCCTACCTAACGCTGCTGTATTCTGATCTGACGGCATCGGTGCGGGTGGGGGGAGCGGTTTCTCGCTCTTTCTCTATCCAGCGGGGTATGCGGCTGGGCTGCCCCCTATCCCCATATCTTTTTGCGCTCACCATGGAGCCGCTGGCGGCCTGGGTGCGCATAGATGCTCAGCTTAGGGGTTTCAAGTGGGCTTCGGGGATCTCGGACAGAATAGCATTATATGCGGATGACGTTCTGTTCTTTCTCACTGCCCTAGACAGGTTGGGGCCGCGGCTGCTGCGTATATTACAGATTTTTGGGGAAACCTCAGGATTATACAGGAACCCACGCAAATCTACGATATGGGTCGTAGGGGGTCGACAGGGGCTGGGAGCATGGGCTGCATCTATTCAACTGGAGGTGGGAGGGTTGAAATATTTGGGGGTCTTCCTGTCTTATGTGCCGGCGGTGTCCTGGGGACGTAATCTGCTCCCGGTGTGGGAGCGTACCTGGGAAGATCTTTAGGTCTGGTCCCGTATGCCCCTGTCCATATACGGTAGGTTGACCATATTCAAGATGGGGGCGCTCCCCCGCCTCCTCTATCAACTGCAGAACCATCCATATCAATTCCCACCCCGATGGTCCCGGCAAGTGAACGCGGTTCTGGGACAGGTTCTGTGGGAGGGGGGCAGAGTAAGAGTGGCACTGCGCACATGTTTCTTGTCTACCTACTCCAGAGGGCTGGCTACATCGGATGTCCTCTCCTATTATCAGGCTTCCCATCTGCTGGCCCTCAATGAGTGGTGGTACGGAGACAGGGGGGACCCGGCATATGCAGTTGAGCGTTGACTTATGGGACGCCATTCTCTACATACCCTATTGTACTCCGCACTGCTTCGGAGGCCTCTGCCACTGGCCACGCGGGTGGTATTCTCCATCTGGAGACAGGCATTGCCTAGGATGGGGTGGTGGAATACCTTAATCCGTGAGACCCCTCTTAGGGGCAATGGACGTCTGCCTCAGCTGGCAACACTGCAGGGCTTCCGGGGGTGGGACGCGATAGGCGTCTCGGTTCTGGGAGATGTTGTGAAGGATTTGACCCTCAAATCATTTCAAGACCTGCAGGAGGAATATGATATGCCGCAAGCCCAATTCCACCGCTACCTAAAGTTTAGGCACGCCCTTGCCCCTAGCCTGGAAGGCCTGGAGTCGCTCCCTGATTTTAGCCCTATTGAGGCGAAGATCTTTATGAGGGAGATTCCGGACCGCAAGATCACCCACATCTACCAAACGTTGGTCACCCATTGCTCCCCCGACCTGCAGGGGCTCAGGCTTGCATGGGAGGTGGATGTAGGTGAACTGGAGGAGGACTGGGTTGAGGCTCCAGCGAGCCCGCGAGGGGCGGCAGTAGCAACACGCTTGCGGTTAGTGCAGTTTAAATATCTACACAGGGTGTACTTTACCAGGGAGTGCCTGTGAAGGCAAGATTGATTGCATTTCCTGAGTGCCTCTGTTGCCAACGGGAGGAGGGCACGCTCCTACATACGGTCTGGGACTGCCTTTCATTACATAGATTCTGGAGAGGGGTATACTCTTGCTTATCGGAGGTACTGGGCTGGGAGCTCCCCTTTACGCCGCGACTGGCCCTGCTACACATCATGGAGGGAGTGGGGGCAATTGTTACAAGAGACACCTTCTGCTCACGCAAGCGAAAAGAGACATTGCTAAGGCCTGGAAGGCGCCCAGGGCCCCGTCTGTGGCCGCATGGAACAACAGGCTAGACCTTTGTATGGGCTCGAACAACCTGTTTTCCTGGCCAGGGGTTGCCCGCGCAAACATTACAAGATCTGGCACAGGTGGGCGGATTACTGGGGGATAGACCTGGACCCACCACAGGAGATAGAGGCACTTTTGCCGAACTGATGCATATTACGTTCCCATGTTTGAACAGCGGCGGGGCTGGACGACCTGGAGGGACTGCGATTCCTGGGTGTGCAGTTGCGAAATAGATGGCTGTATGTGGCATGGGCGCAATCTGGGGGGAGGAGGGTGCCGGGAGGGGTTGTTATAATGTGATTTGTTAATTGTTCAAAAGCTGTGCAGCTGTGCAGAAGATCCGTTCTAATGGGCTTAAGGACATTTGCCACCTTGCGACCATTATGATCTGCGGGCAACCCCTTCTATATTGAGAGTTTTGGGCGGATAATTTTCACTCTGTACTACCTGGATGAAATTGTGCATTGCTGCGTAGTAGTGGTTATAATTTGGATACAAATGATTGCAAAACCATTTTTTTTACCCGTTAGTGCATATTCTGCATTGAAAAAGTAATAATAAGGCACACAAACGCCCCAATAAGGTGCCATTTGCGTCGAGTGTTTCTGAACCAGTGAGTAGTGCTGATCTTGGAATTGCAGTGTAACATGCAGTTTATCCTGTCACGCAAACATATTTATTTTGATGTTATTTCCTTGTAATTCAGCGAAAGCAGAGCATGCATTGATGGGATGGCAATAGGAAAAACATTCAACAAACTAGTTTCCCTAAAATGCCTCGGCAGAGTCAATCACTGACTTTGTCTCGTAAATAGTGCCCTTGATTTTGCAGAGGGGAGGCCCGTCTCTGAATGAAGGGCCACAATAGGATTCGTTGAAATTTGCCCGCACTCTCACGGTGCAAGCACCACGTGACTTATTCTGAGGGTCCTTAGCAGAGCTTGTCCGTGGGGGTTTAACTCCCCCGGATTAGCCAATGAGATGTTGCCTTTTTTAAACAAAAGATTTAATTCATACTACTGCATAAGTATCTGGAGTAGTTTCAGCTGTGGGAGCATGACCGCGTTGGCAGCAGTTAGCAGACATCAGCTGCCCAAAGTAGGACAAATGTGTTATGACACAAGGAACATGACAGAAAAGCCAAGGAGGGCTGATGATCTTACTTTAAAACAGCTCAAAAACTCCACTCCCTCCTCTCTCCCTCCATCTCTCTGCCTTCGCTATGTTTCCCTTTTGCCCTAGTAGCTTATTCTGGTTCTCTCTCTCTCTATATATATATATATATCTTGTGCGCTCTCTCACAATCCCTGTTTTGTCTCTAGCTGTACATTTCTCTGCCCACCTCTCCTTTAACTCCTTATCTCTCAACCTCCCTCCGCCTCTCTCAATCAGTAGCGGCTGGTGAAGGGGCGGAGAGGTGAGCGCGGGAGGAGGTGGGGAGAGGTGGGGAGGAAAACAGACTATACACATAAAAAAAATACAAAGAACTTACCTGCTACCCAACGCTCATTTCTGTGTCCTGGCGAGCTCTGGATGCGGTCTCCCACTCCTTCCTCCCGGCACTCTCCTGGGCTGACTTGGTTGAAAGGGAAGGATTTTTTTACGCAAAATCAGCCAATCCTGGAGCATTGGCTGGAGCAGGCTAACCCAGCAATCATTTTGAGGCTGGGGGTCTGCGGCTGCAATCCCTCAGCTGTTTCTCAGCCTTGGGATTGTAGGCTCCGAAGTACGCAGGTCAGATTGGTCGGCTGTAGGCAGCCGGCCAATCTGACCTGCGCACTGGCAGGGGAAGGGCAATCGCACTGATTAGCGCGCCATCGCGCTGTAACAGCACGAGCCTTGGAAACATTAATAAAATGGTATTTATTACCATTTTATTAATGTGTGTGCCTGCTGCACTGGCAGCAGGTGAGACGACGCGCCTCCGCCATAATGGAGAAGCCGCCTCTGCTCTCTCTCCCTCTGCTTGAAGAATCTCTCTCAAGTTGTTCGACCAGTCAGCCTTAGGGTGGTTCCATTCCAACTTTTTGCCTTCCTCCTACTTTTTTCTGATTTCGTTTTTGCTGGCATCAGGACTCTGCACACTTTAGCACTGCTAATATGTGCTAAAGTGCATGTGCTCACTCCTTAAAACATGGTAATATTGGCTTTTCTCCATCTGGCATATTAACTTTACATGTAAGTCCCTAGTAAAATAGCACTACATATGCCCAGGGCACGTAAATTAAAGCTACTAGTGGACCTGTGACACTGATTGTGCCAACCACTCAGTGCTTAATTCGTACCAAAATAAGTGCCAGGGCTCTAGTCAGCATGCCACTTCAGCTTGCACTGCCCATTGCCTCTGTCAATTACAGTAATAGCATAACTAATAAGTCACACTCCTACAAGTATGACAATTTTGACAATTTCAGGACCCCAAAGTCAAAAGAATGGCTTTGGCAGCAGGTATTATCATTCTTAATGTATATTGACTTAATAAACAACAGTTGTTATGCCCATTCCAGAATTAAAAAAACAGCACCACCATGTGGCAGTCCGTCATAGGTACTTGTGCTGACAATGAAGTGTCGGTGCCGAGCACCAGAAACCACTGGCTCAAATTAAGCACTGCACCCACTTAAGTAGCCCTTTAAATATGTCTCAACCTTGCCATTGTAAAGCCTGTGTGGGCTGTTTTAAACTGCCATTTTGACCTGGTGAAATACATGGATGTACGGCATTACGACGCGTACTTTTACAACACGTGCCGTTACAACGTGGTTTTTTCAACGCAAGTCGTTACCACGACTTGCGTTGGAGGGGGTGCGGACTTAGGAATTTTTTTATTTACTATTCCAACACCAGCCTACGTAGGGAAGGTGTTGGATAGTAAATTAAAAAATTCCTTGTCCTGCAGCGCCCTCCAGCGCAAGTCGTGGTAATGACTTGCGTTGAAAAGACCGCGTTGTAACGGCACGGCGATGTAACAGCCGCGTCGTAAAGGCTGTTCACCGAAATACATCTTTTGATATATAAATGATAGAATGACCATCACAATTTATGTAAATCATCAATACTTTTTAGCAAATGATCAAAGGCAGAGTTTTAGTTTGCGACCCTAGTGCATGTTCTGTCCAAAACATGCTAAACAATAGATATAAGCTGATACCCAAATGTTACATAGGACACAAGGTGCACTACATTTATGTCTCTAGGCAAAATTTGTCAATTTTAATTAATGTAATTAATGCTTATCCAAATTTTAAACATCAATATTTTATTAGAAACATGATGATTCAATTTTTTCACTTTTGAGTAAACCATGACAAATGTTTCTTCGACATTAGTTGTTTTCAAGATTCATTAAAAAAATGGTATCATCAACCCAATGCATTTCGGGGTGAAGCCTTCATCAGAGGTTACTGTAACATGAGACATGGAAAAATATCATAACAGAGTCAGCAATAAACAACATGTTATCAATCAGCAAACAATTATAATTACATTTTGTATGTATAAATGCCACATGCAACTCTGAAACAGTCATTCACCAAGCTGATCTATGAACATGGTGTCCCAAAGAATAATCAAGTAAATGTTTATATAACATGACATGCCCTAAGAAGAAATCCTTTGCCAGGCCCAAACCTTCCCTTTTAATAAATATTAGGCACCTGTAGGGTAGACCCTGGACAGCCCACAGGGAAGGGTATAATGTATTTAAAAAGTTGGACATATACTTTTAAGTTTTACATGTCCTGATAGTGTAAACTAGTTTTTCACTACAGCAAGGCCTATCTCTCCAATAAGATAGCATAGGAGTTGCTGTATTCCATTTTATAAGTGTAATTTACAAATGGGAAGAGATAACCAGATCATGTTTGGTGTCTCTGGAATCCTAATTTAAAATCCTAACTTATGATGAAGTCGGATTTTTAATTATAAATGGCACTTTTAGAAAGTTGGCATTTTCTTGCCTTAGCCATTTGGTGCCTGCAGTCTGTCTGTGGCCACATGACTATGTGTAGTTGGCAGTTGGACTTTGTGTATTCTTCCTAGACAACCACACACAATGGGAGCTTAGGTGTGACTGGAGGGGCAATCCCTGGTAGGATGGGAAGGAGGAGCTAGGCCCAGTCTCACTTACACCTGAATAGGCTGTGTCCTGTCTCCACACAAAAGTTCTAATGATTCTGCATTGTTACTTCAGCCAGCTTGGGGCGAGGAGCAGGGGAGTCATGGTATTCCATATACTTCAAAACCACTGTTGAGAAGCTTCTCCCACCTTCCAGAACCACAGCACCAGTGTATAAAAGAAGGACCATAGACACCACCACTTCAGTATTCTTCTGGACCTGTGAGTACTCTGCCAGGAAGAAGGACTGTTGTACTGCCTCAAGAATTGTGACGCTGCTAGACTGCTGCTCTACAAAGTATGCTGCTCTGCTGTACTGACCTCTTGCCTGCTGACCCCTTGCTTGGGGAAGTAGAACAAGACCTACAACTCAATCCTGAACCCAGAACCCCAGAGTGATTCAAAGAGCTAGTCTGCTAGCCTCCTGATCTGAGCCTCAGGAACATAATAGGCTCCCCAGCTCATTGACCCGTCTTCAGCAAGTTCCCAACCCCCAAGAGGGGCCCCTCAGGCCCTGGACCATTGGTGTTGCTCTAGAGCTCTTAAATTCAAGCTTTTGGTTTCTTTGCGACCGCGAACGGGCCCATTTGCATCAAAACCGTGTCGCTCGCACCCCGAAAATCAGCATGATCCACTGCAAGCCCATCTCTCCACACAGCAGCATCATCAGCTAACGCGGAGCTCCGGCCAGCCCGTCCACAACGCCCGGCCTGCTTTTTGCACCACGACGAATGTTACCCGCGATGCTCTCCTTGCTCCTCGTGACTCTCCACCACCATGAACTAGACTCTTGGCTCAAAACTTGAGAAGGTAAAACTCCAGCTGGGATAATCTGGGTCTGTAGACGACCTGTGCTCCATCGCGGTCAGCCTGAACTTTTGACTTTGCCCAGTCCAGCATGACCATATAGCCTCGGTTGGCACTTTATGTGTTTAGGCGCTATAATTCAGTTTTATGTTTTAAATCATAACTCTGGTTCTACTGATTGGATATTTGTCATTTTGTTTTTGTTTTATTTATTAAATTGTGCTCTATTTTTCTAACTTGGTGTGGGATTTATTTTGTGAGGTTTTTTCACTAGTTCACTGTTTGAAGTGTTGCACAAATACTTCACACATTGCCTCTGAGTTAAGCCTGACTGCTCTGGGCCAAGCAACCAAGGGTTTGAGCACAGGTGAATTTGGGGTTTGGTTGTGCCTTGCCCTGACCAGCATTGTAGTTGCTGCTTGACTATGGCTCACACCCCAGTCAACCATTAACCCAATTTCTAGCACAAACTTTCACAGAGTCACACTCAAACACAGTCCCCAATTTCTCTTTCATCTCCCTCTTCTGTGCGTTTTCTCTCACATACTTTATTCCTCCCTTTTCTCTTTTTCAGTATTTTCTTCTATTTTTCTGATTCCATTTCCCATTCCTCCCTATTTCTTACAGACACACACACTCACCATCACGCTCAAACACTATTGCCCTTTTCCCTCTCTCTCGTTTTTCACCACTCTGTATCGTTCTCATAAATATGCGCCCCCCCACCCGTCCAATTCCACTCTTCCTGATCCACTCGGTTCTTTCTCTTTATGCTACTCTTCTTTCTCCTCGGTTGCTCAGTAGCGTGATAGAAACGAAAAACCTCAAAAATGTTCAAACCAGTTCCACACAGCAGGAGGATGTAAAAAAACATGGAGTAATGTTATATCCTACATAATTATATAACACTTTGCTCCATGTTTTTTTGCATCCTCCTGCTCTGTGGGACTGGTTTGAACATTTTTGAGGTAAGGTGTACAAAAAAAATTATGTTGTGTCCTTAGTGGAAAGACACCAGGAGCCAGGTAGTATGTTCAAGACTAGTTTATTCAGTCGTCAGTTCAGGTTACATATTAGATGACTCCAGCCAGCCTAGAGTGGTACCAGCCCCACCAGGAGCAGCCTCCCTAGCTGCTCAGCCCATCTTCAACTGCCACAATCACCCCACTCAGTCACCCAGGCATTCCACGCATCACAGGCACACCAACATTCTAATACTAAGACACACTCTGGCTGAGCAGCTAGAGGCAGCAGGGCTAGAATACATGTTATATAATTATGTAGGATATAACATTACCGCTTTTTCTTTAAACAAAAGAAAACAATTACATTGCAATACAATCACATTACTAATCTCAAAGATGCAGCAAATGGAAAAAGCATCAAAGAAGAAGGAATCATTAAAACAGGTGAAAATCAACAATAAAACAAATTGCGAATCTCTAGAATGCAGCGATTAGAAATCATTACTAGAACATATTTCTAAACGCTAGGATGCAGCGATGACAAAAATACATCACAAGAGAAAAAGTTTCTGAAAAGGAAAGATGGTTAAGATAAATACAACATAAGTGCAAAATCCCCATCCCCCTTCAAACGAGATTTATCAAATCATATCAGAACATTGCATTTTAACTCAGATCAGAACATAGCATTATCTACCACATACTCTGTAAATGAAAAGCACTATGACCCCAAAGGATAACCAAGAATAGTGCTAAAGATAAAATTACCTAGAACATAATCCCACTAGTAGGGAAAACCAAACAAATGGGTAGTCACCCATACTTTTAACCATAAAGGTACTGTGCACAACTGTAACAGGGATCCCACAACCAACCCCACGTAGGAGTACACCTAAGTACAAACTTGTGAAACAAACACATGAACCAACCCCCCTCGTGGAAGTTACATACCCCCAAATAATAGGAGTAACACACTGTCCCAGTGGCGTCCAATTGACTAAGAATCCAACATGGGAAGTAACTGAACCATGTACCAATCCCTATGAAGAGATTACACTAAGTAGGAGTAACTAAACCTACGACCATCCCTCATGTAAGGGAACTGTGTAAACCACCCATTAGAAAAACTTCACACTCTATTAAATATGTGATCTAGAGCATTTGTACACCTTACAATAGACACACTGGAACACGCCGGTGAGCGATCCCTCACCCGAGTTGTAACAAAACACTTTCCCTGCAGAAGAGGAAACAGAACACCACAAACAATTTCTCACCCGAGTTGTGGTAAATACACACTTTCCCTGTAGAGGAAAAAACAGCACACAGCAAAAAGCTAGACTATTTACTTCCACACCAGTGAGCCCATACATAATGTCAGCGAATTCTGAAATGTGAACACAGGGTCACTATCTCGAGAAATAAGAAGTGAAGAAACTTATTAACAGCAGAAGTGGCTTGTGACACCAAAACGATGAGAACGAGTTCCCTTCCAAACCTGTGCAGCAGTCCTCGCGTGACGTGGTCTCCAACATACTTGACACGGAGAGCTACACCAAAAAAAAATCACACAATGAGAACACCAAATGCTGAAAATCATAATCGGTCGCAACATGAAGAAAGTTGACTGTAATGGGGCATCACGTAGTCCAAATACATGTGTAGCAAAATTCACAAGTATAACCAGTTGCAGGCACCAAAAAGATTCCAAAAAGGAAAAACGCAGAGAATTGACAAAAAATGACTTGTACGCACCAGGTTTTTACTGGCCCTCATGTCAATTACTCAAAACTTTATTGAAATGAACATCGTGGAAGGCAGAAGGGCACTGCGTGGTTGGCAAAATGAGCTGTAACAAAAGCGTCATCGCTACAGACAGGAACCACTTGAAGGGGAAACCAGAAGATGGCCTCACGTTGTTGACATTGCAGCCGAGTGGCTCACGGTGCGTCCTTGCACGAAACGTCCACAAGAACCCGAGAATGAAGTTGAGGCTGAGAATCTTGCCAGAGGACTGCAAGCGACCAGAAGCTCGTGCAGGTAAGCGCGAGGATACTCTTTTGAATTTGAAGCTTTCGGTTCAACCGCCATCTGTACAGCAGGGCTACCAACAACCATTTACTATGTGTATTAAATATAATTTGTCACTCGTAAACGGCAAACATCCCAAAGCGTTTCCCACGCTGAATGTTAAGTGAAACTACTGTACTTGCAGCTCATGTAAAAAAAAAACCCATTAAAGTGGCCCGCAAAGTTCCGCTGTGGTATTCACAAAGAAACCGTGCTTTTGAAGTGTCAAACACTATGGGAAGCACCTCACTTGTAAATAAGACATCCTGAAATTGACGAAGAAAAGGCAGCTCCCTTCGTTGCTTCAAACAAGCTGCTACTAGACAGGCATAAAACATAGTCCATCAGTGCTGCCACTGGATGAAGAATATTGCATCACAAAGCCTTTTCCGTGTAATTCACTTTCTCTGTAGCCTTGAAATAACTACATCATCTATGCTGCTATGGACTATCAACTAAAATTCTCCTTCAATGCAGCAACAGTATACTGCCCGCAAGTTTAGTAACTACACATCCAAGAATGTGCCTTGACTATAAAGACGCAGTAAGCTCTGTAGAGCGCTGTGAGTGTAACTGAACCATCTGTTTTTTTTATACTGGACATCACAAAAATTGTGCCTTGAGCTATTTACAGTCACTTCATTTACAAGGCACTCTTCACACATTAGTGTGATGTGGCTGGTCCACCAACACCTGGTTGTAGCGACGCTACCCATCCAACACACAGTCATTCTTGTACTTTACCAAGTGGCTGGAACTCCAGGTGAGGTTGTAATTTAACTACTCCACCAACTCACTGTAGACCTCTGTGGCTGGAACATCCAAAATCGGTTGTAGCTGTGCTACTCCTCCAACTCACAGTCGCTGTAGTATTCCCAGGCTGTAGTGTCAGTTGGTGGTGACACTGCTTGTTGGGGCTGTCCATAGAAAGGACACTGGTGGGGCTGGCGCTGGCTTGCCTGGAAATACCTTCTTTTTTTTTCTTGAAGTTGCTTGTAGGATCTCTTGGTTGCTCAGTTACTTGCTTAGTTTCTTAGTTTCTTTGTTGCTTAGCTGTACCAAGAGTCACTGGGGTTCAAGACTGTCCTCGTCGCCAAAATTATGTTGTGTCCTTATTGGAAAGACACCAGGAGTCAGGTAGTATGTTCAAGACTAGTTTATTCAGTCTTCAGTTCAGGTTATATATTAGAGGACTCCAGCCAGCCTAGAGTGGTACCAGCCCCACCAGGAGCAGCCTCCCTAGCTGCTCAGCCCATCTTCAACTGCCACAATCACCCCACTCAGTCACCCAGGCATTCCACCCATCACAGGCACACCAACATTCTAATACCAAGACACACTCTGGATGAGTAGCTAGAGGCAGCAGGGCTAGAATACATGTTATATAATTATGTAGGATATAACACAATGATACATATTTGCCTCATGGTGGCCGCCTGGCCTTGAAACAGACTACTAGCCTGCAGTCCACCAGGAAAATGCCAGCCCTCATCCCCGACTGTTTCTCTTTCTTGGTCGAATTACTATGTCATTGCCCTGCCTCCTTACATGGAATCATTGTATCTTAAAATCCACTGTTCATATCCGATCGTGGATTTCTGCTGGCCTCATGCTTAGGGAGTCAAAAGTTCTTGCATGTTTTGTTCCAAATGTAGTGTGCCAGCCGGCATCACGGAATGACACAGGCAGACGTGCACCTGAGGCCATATTTGGCCTAGGTAGTTAATGAAAGGGATTTCAAGGCCCCCGTTCTCGATCTCCTGTGTGATAATGGAGGACCTGGAGGAGGTCTCTAAGACATCTCCTGCGGGGGTACTTTGGGCATGTGGTACAGCCCAGGTGGTCTTGGTGATAGGTGGTTAGGGCAAGGGGCAGGGCTTGTGATCAGTTAGTGGGGCCAAGGGCATTGCACCAGTATAACAGTTGCAGTGGTGCTGTAGGAAGAACTGAAGGGGGAGGGAACTAACAATGCAAACAGAATGTTTTTAAGGAAATAACTCGCATGAAAAAGCGAGGTTGGAAGTCTGGGATTTGAGCGTGCAGTGAGTGGGTAACATGACAAGCTTGGAATGTCCCAAGGAAATGTCAAGTCTTCAAATGGGTAGGTCTAAGTGGTGGAAATGTTGGGGGGAGAGCAGAGGATGGGGGTGTAAAGTAGAAAGAGGCATATGATCTATTTGGAGTAGGAGGGGAGATTAAAGGGGTAGGTCTTTGGTACCTGAAAAAGGGGCAGTGAGTAGTCAGGACAAATTGGTGGGAACAGAAGACAAGGGTGAGGACAAGGAGGAGGAAGTTGGATTGTAAGTAAGTTCAATGAAAGAGAAAGTGGGCGAGACTGCAAAAAACATGGACACGGTGAAAGGCACAATGAAACTGGATAATGAGAATACAAGAATAGTTGGAAAAGACAAAGATGCAGGGGACACAGAGAACAAGGATTTGAAGATGAAGCTACCATACCTGGGGTTGTCCATGTCATTGTGGGCACACTTGTCTGAAGCAACCAAAGACAAGATTTGTAATGGGGAATTTATAGCTGTATATAAGCTGCTTCATTGAGAGATTCGAACTAAGGAGAGATCGAAAAAAGAAGCATGGGAATTGGCTGGTGGACCCTTGGTGCCAGTAAACATAGAAACCTGAACTTTGGCATTCCTCATTTATGCAAGCTTTTACTGTGAAAAGTTCCCACAGAGATGGGTGGCGATATTTATGTACATGGACATAATAAGGAAAGGGGAGAGGTATTTTTGGGGGCTGGCCTGGCTGTGTTATGGTAAGGAGCTTGGAGCTTTACCTAACAAACCTAGGTGGGGGGTTAACTGCGAAGTATAGCTGCAATGGATGGCTCCCTTGAGGCCATCTCAAGCCTTGCATTCTGAGAGGGGGTTGCCAGTACAAGTCGGGTCCTTTCTGGGGTGTTTCATACTCAGGAAGTGGGTGCATGGGCCTGGGAGCAAGCACTGAACGCGGGAGTGTGCAGGGGATTTAAAAAGGGTTTCTATAACAGAAATCCATGTAAATACAAGCATAAATGTTCCAAACGTGGGGGGAGGTACCCAAACGTGCAATGCCTTGGCTTTTGTGAACACTGTGATAGTTTCCATTTAAGTCTGTGTTATGTTTATTCTGTGCTGCTTTCAGAGTCTTGTATCTTCTTTTAGAAAGTGTGAAGTTTTTAAACATGCACATTAATATTGGCATCATGTTATGTTCTGTTAGTGGAACTTGCTATAGCCCAGCGACTCACACCCGAAGGTGTATCTCGGCGCTTATTTGACACAAGAAGGACTGACTAGTTAGAACAGCCTGGTCTTCAGGTGTTTACTAGATATAAAAAAAACTGCATGAGTGAATGTGAAAGGGTACTTTATTCCAGTGGAAAGGGGTGAGGTACGAGGAAGACCTGCCACCAGATCTTGAGGTGCGGATATGGCGAGCGTTGAGAAAGGCTTTGTCCTTGGACCTGAGGAGTCTAGTGGGACTATAGGAACTGAGCTTCTTTTGAAGATAAATTGGGCCTTTACCAGTCAGAGACTAATGCATGAGACAGCATAGCTTGAATACAGAATGTTTCCTAACCAGCAGCTAATGGAAGGCTCTTAAGGTGGGAGCAGAGGGGTTACCAGATGGGAGGTTGCACACCAAGTGTGTGGCTGTGTTCTTCAGCACTTGTAGGTTTGACAGTAGCGATTCATTGGCCGCTACTAGCAGGGCGTTGCGATAATTCATACGACTCATCATGTCTGCTTACTACCTAAGCTGACATATTTTATTATTTTCAGTTAGACACTGCCATAACATCATACACTGTATAAGTTCAGTTGTTTTTGTTGTTATTAGTTGTAAGAGCATATAATCATTAGGTGAAATGGGAGGACACATTTATCGCTATGATTATTTGGTGTTGTTGATACTTTAGTGTCTGCAGGTGAAGTTTTATTTTACAAATATAAAGATAAGAATACGATCAGATACTTAAAAAAAAACAGGTATCTGACCATACATTAGAGGGACTCCGTGCTGGGACTATCAAGCCAGAGGTCATGTTGGTTTGCAGCACCAGCCAGCCCCATTCGATGGCCATGCTGGGAGCAGTGCAGACAAGTGGCCTTCGGCAAAGCACTGTTTGTCATTCCTGGGCAAAGCTGTGATAGAGAATTACTGAGTTGCTATTTTTGTAATGATAACGAATATGTTTTGCGATGCATCTTAAGAAACGTGAGCCACAGGCTTGCTTTTTATTGCTCCTGCTAACATTCAACATAGTGTTTCAAAATAGCTTTAGGGTGTTAGGAACTTGCTAACCATGTTTTTTGCTGACCATGACATGCTTTGCTGCATTCCTTTTTGCATTCTGTGTTGTTATCTTTAATATTTTATGTGCTAGACTAGGATTTAAAAAAAAAACATTTAAAGTACCTCCCCTGTTTCTTAGTGCTATTTTGAGTGTGTTATTCGATAACGAAAGAGGGTGTGTAGTTCTACTGTGCCCCTGAACTAATCTTGTGTGACTGATCATTACCAGAAACACTTCCTGTGCAGTATTGCTCAGCTGGTTGTGTATGGGTTGCAGCCCAATTGGATTTTTAATTCCAGTTGGTGCATTAACTAGCACCAGGTGGTTAGAAATTCTACCCCTGTGGCTCTGGCAGAAGGACAGATAATATCACAGTGAACTACACTTTGCAGGCGAATATTCTCATGGGACAGGAAGGAGGTTGCAGCAACAATCTGGGAACATAGATGGTTGCCTCAGTTAACACAAAGGGGTTGGTAGAATGCCTTTTTTTCTATCCTACGAAGCGACAATTTTTTGGACCATGATTTTAAAGATATGTTGCGGTTCATGTATCAAGGTCGTAAGGAAAGAAAACTTTCTGACAACTTATGATCTGCCAGAGAGATGCCAGGAATGGTAAGGGACAAACTATGCTAGGAGGTGAAGTTAGGTAGAATGGCAGGTCCATCTGATTTTTGGCCTTTACAAAATCTGATGGTTTCTCCTCTAGGTGGGAACAGGAATGTGCCACTAGATGGTGCAGGATTTTGAAGAGTTGACACTTGATTTGGTTGTGCCTTTAGCACCAGAGAAGATGGTGGGCCCAGCATGGCAATGACTTTCCTGTGTATTGAGTTGGATAAGTTGAAGATGGAGGCAAGATTACTGGGAAAGAAAGTGGGGGAATTGAAAGGTTTCTTGTAAGAAACTGTAGAAGCTAATACATTGGAGGTGAGGACAGTACAGAAGTTGTTGGGTCACCTAACCTTTGCATGTAGATTGCTAAGGACAGAAAGATTGTTTTGTAACACATAGGCTTTGCTTTGTCAGGTGCAAAGTTGCCGTACCAGGAGGAAATTTCTATAGCAGTGAAGGTGGTTTTAAAGTTGTGGCTGATGATGATAAAAAAACAAACCAAAGGAGTGACAATGTGGTCTTTGGATGGTGAACTTTTCTGGCAGAAACAAATATACTTTGATGCAGCTGGGTGGATGGCTGTGGTCTTTTCTGGGATTACACCTGCTGCTGGGAGCTTTTACCCCAAAAAATGTAGATGAAGGTAAGAGCATAACATTTTTGGAAAACCAGCACCTGCTCGAGGCTCTTACACTATGGGGCAAAGACCTAGCAAACAGAAAGGTTTCTTTCAGCGTTGAACCAAACTATTGTGCTATTGGTGAATAGACTCAGGGTAAATAATAAACATATGTTAAAATTGTCTTTCATGTTGAGCTGTTTGATGCTTAATACTGTTTTCTGGGGCAGACATGTAGCAGGAGTGAACAATACCAATGCAGGGCTTTGTGTCATTCATAGTGGCAGAGATTCCACGGATTGGCACTGGAAGCGGATGCACAGACGCCATCAGGTTTTCAGGAGATCTGGGCTCTGGGAGACTGAGGGTATTAGAACTGATAGAGAAATCTTTAGCAGATTTAAACAGAAGGAATATAGGCAATCATGCATAGAGTTTGTAGCCAGTGGTGCAATGAAGGGAACCCAGTCATTGTGTGAAAGAATGGCTTGGGGAGAAGACGTGGGTGATTTAATAATGTACATGATTTCCAAGAAGTAATTAGTAACAACAACAGCAGGAAAGTTGTCTGGAGTTGCACTGTAAAGGACGTTTTTCTGGGGCCATACACCCACTGTAGGGGAATTGGGCAGAAGGATTATACAGTGATGGAGGAAGGTGCAAGGGACTAGGCTGGGCGGAGAGCGCAGGAGCTCAAAATGGTGGAGATTTTTATGTGGATGGCACACAAATTGAGGTGGGTGTGTACATCGGATTTTGAGCTTTGCCTGTTCAGATTAAGCATGCTGTCGTTGCTTTTTGGGCATTTTGAGTGTCGGAGCTACTGGATAACACAATGGTAGAAGTGATTTCCGTGAGAGAAGTGACGGTCCAGGGAACAGTGTTGAAATTCTGGCTGCATTGGTCCAAAAAGGTCAGAAGGAAAAAGGAGAAATGCTGGTGATGAAGGCTTTTAGTGGGGGTTTTGTAGCCAATTGACACCTGGAATAGATTTAAGGAATTGGGCAGTGGACATAGGGAGTTAAGTTTTTCGTTATTCTGATGGCAGACTGATGGACTGTCAACTGTTGGCAATGATGCCTGAGGTTGTAAAGAGATTAGGTAAACAAGCAAGTTTGGGGGCCATTCCTACAGGATAGCCTCCTCCATAGAAGTGAATAATATGGGGCTGTCAGTGGATTACATTAGGAGACTGGGCAGGTGGGAATCAGATTGGTGCATGGCATGCATTAGGCATTAGGGGGATGATTGGCTTCATGAGTGTTACGTTTGCTTGTCTTATGTTTTTTGCAGGTTGAAAAGCTGGAGCTGGGTCGGCGATATTCACTATTCCGATCATTGGTCAGTCACTCTTCCATGTGTAGGGCAGCAAAACAGAGACCATTTGAATTGAGAGCGGATGGCTTTTATTTTTGACTCGGGGAAAAAGAGTGGCACGTGGTGGGGGCAATTACTACCGTGGATGAGTTTGGGTGGGGCAAGTCCTGATTTTTACTAATTCATCTTGGAGAAAAGTACTAATTTCCACCCCATCGGGTCTAGAATTGTTGAAAGTGATGAAGAACAATTTGGGTAGGCTATTTAGCTTTGGTCAGGGACGTTTGTGACATGGACACAGTTTGTCCCAAGAAAAGAGTGGTGTGGTCTGGGAGACACAATATGATGGAGAAAGATAGAGACTTTCAATAGTAGTACGGGCACTGGTGTAGTTGAACATGGGAATATTGTCCACGATGGTTTGAGGTAATTTAGACAAAAACTGAGTCTAACTGACATTCATGGGAAACAAACACTACTTACTTGACAAACATGAGTTTCTGGTGAAGGAATTGGCGTGCGCTTATGGGTTTTGAGACAGTGTGGGAGGTGACTGTTGGAGAAACAGTCTTTACATATTAATATGAGGAAATTTTTGTTTTTTTCCAAGTTGGTTACAACTGTTTGAGTGACAGCTTTCCCGTTTATATTGCAGCATCTTTGAATAAGTTTGAAAGGGAAGGCATTTCCTGGTGTCAAGGAAAATCAAGACTGAGGCACTTAGACAGAGGAGTTGTGGCATAATAGGACAGAGGCTTGCAGATGGGGCACATGGAATGCAACTATGATCAGGTTTGAAAGCATGATGTTGGCAGAGAAGCAGGATGCTAGTGGATGCAGTAGTGGTTTAGTGGGGGGTAATAATGCGGGGTAGGTGTAACGGTGGGGACTAGGTTGTTAAATGCATTATTGAATGGAGGATTGTTCATTTTATTATAATGTTGAAAGTGAGCTGCAAACCTGTCCTAATAAAGTTGCTTTTTCTCTCCAGTGGTGTCTTGGTCATTGCACAATCTTGCCAGACGGGGAGAGTAGGCCCCTGAGACATCTCCGCCTGGGGTGCTTCGGGCATGTGGTGCAGTCCAGGAGGTCATGGTGCCATGATAGGTGGTTAGGGCAGAGGGCAGGCTTAGGTGGAGGTTAGTAAGGTGAAGGACTTTGTGCAAGTAAAACGTTTGCTCTAGGGACGACCGGTGGCTTCTGCCCCTCCCTGATTAGTCATAGGTTCAGGATGGGGGTTGTTACAAATATTGCATGGTCGCTCTGTGGATTTCAGGTTTGTGCCTATTTTGCTCTGCTGTGTTTAGTACAAGTTGTGGCAAGGAGCATTAAGACTGAGGCACTATCATGAAATGGTCTGGGAATCACAGGGTGGACGATTGCATATGTGGCACGTAGGACGTAATTAGAGAGGTGTGGCGCAGCGGCCAGGGTGGCTGATTCTGAAGCGCAGTGCTCACGGTTCGATCTCGATGCCAGTGGCAGCTCAGTTCAGCACCATGTGACTCTGGGCAATAGCTCACTTAATCTCCCGATGGCCCTTAGATCCTTATGGGTGAGTAGTTCGCGCTTTACAAATACCAGATTTATGATTGGTCAGGTCTGAAATCACAGTGGTTGGAGAGAAAGCAAGATCCTAGTGGAAGTTGTGGTGGTCTGGTTGGGAAGTTATAAATGTTGGGAGGCATGAGGGTTGGGGTGGATTGGTTGTTAAATGTATTAGCAAGCAGGGATAGTAGACTGCATTGTAATATTTAAAATGAGCTCCAAGCCTGTCGTAATAAACCGGCTCTTTTCTCTCTAGGGGTGCCCTGCCCATATTGCACAATCTTGCTCGAGTTCTTTTTGTTATCTGTCCTAGTCGCTCGGCTTCACATGAGGCCTAGTACAATCACCATGTTTGCCCCACCACTACACCAGCTATTGTTTTTCCTGTACATTTAGAATCACTTTTCAGCAAGCTGAAGATTAACACGAATTGCGTCTGCATCTCCTGGCTGGCCACTGTGAAAGAAAGGCTTCGATTTCCAAGTTCTTCTTCCATTTTCTTTTCGCCAACATGTGGTCTAGATCATGCCAAAAAAATGTAGATGCAATGGCAATAAAAATACGAGATGGATTCCAATGCTAGTAAAAAGCTGAGCACATGTTTGGCAGTTTGAAGAAGCAAAATGAATTTCCCCCCGTTCCTTGACTGCAGCAAGCTAGTTTTACAGCAACACTGTTTAGGGCTTCATTTAAAGTATCGTGGGAGGCCAACCATGATGCCCAGACTTGTGGAAGCAAGGCACCGCCCTCTGGGCAAAGGACCATCCACCGACTCCACCACAGATGCTACCTTATTGCGGAGATCGTTTTGATGAAGCTGAATATGTCAAAATGACATTTTGTGGCGACCTGCTCAGCCCTTACCCATTTAACATGCCTTATATTTTCCCCAATTTCAATAAAAATGCATACATAGATATGCATACAAGGGATTTCAGTCAGTCCTCTTCCATCCATTGGCCAGGTGTTAGACATGGGGGTGCTTATTTACAAGCCCCTTGCACCACTGGTGCGTCACTTTTACTATAGTGAAAAGTGACGAACCAGTGGCACAAGAGGCTTGTAAATAAGGCCCGGGATTCCTAGTTGGCGGAGGCATGCACCCAGGCCAGGCTCTTGACATGATAAGCTAGATGCACAATAAGATAACCTGTGCTCACACTCTGGTAGCTTGGCACAGAGCAGTCAGGCTTATCTACAAAGGCAATGTGTAAAGTATTTGTGAAACACACACACTGTAACACCATGAATAATCCACAAAAAGACTCCACACTGGGTTAGTAAAATAGAGAATATTTATCTGAGTAAAAGGAGACCAAAATGGCAAACATTTAATCAGTAGAAGTCGGGATATGAATGTTTAAAGAATAAACCAAAAATAGTGCCTAGAAGTCACCAGCAGTCAAAAGGTTTATTGAGGTCGCGAGGGAGAAGTACAAATTCAAAGTTCAGGCCGACCGCGATGGAGGGCAGGTCAGCTACAGGACCCAGACAGGCACCGCTAAAGAAATACCTTGTTTGGAGCACGTGTCCACATCGAGAGTCTACTGTGCCATCGTCAAGCCTGTAAAGATGGTCCCATGTCGTTGTCGAGCTCCGTTGAAGTGAATGCAATGCATTGTCATCGAGCCTTACAGGCTGTGGAATGCTGTCGTTGAGCAGCCTCTGTGTCCGCGGGCGATGTGACAGAATTTCTCACGCAGTCGATGCAATGTGTCTTTTATTGCAGAAATCACCTGCAGAACCCGCTTCTGAGTCCCAGAACTGGAAGGAGGCACCTCAGGCAAGGGTAGGATTCATAGAAGGCAGAGTCAAGCAGCACCAGCAGGATTGCAGGAAGTCTTCTGTGTCCCTGAGACTTCAGAAAACAGGAGGCAGGCCAACAAGCCCTTGGAGATCACTTGGAGGGAAGGTAGAGTCCAACTCTCCTTCCAGCAGAGTCAGGGAGCAGCAGGCAGCAGGACAACAAGCAGAAAAGCAGTGCGTCCATATAAGCAGCCCAGTTCAGTCCTTTAAGCAGCACAGCAGCCATTCTGACAGAGGTTCAGTTTAAGATCCAGATGTGTCTAGCTTTAGGGGTTCAGAGTCCCAGTACTTATACCTAAAAGTGCCTTTGATATAGGGGAGTAGCAGCTGGCAAGGAATGAGAGTGGAGGGGCGAGTGGGTGTCAGGGGGGACAAAATAATAAAAAGAAATACAACTTACCTCGTCCGCCGACCGTGTCTCTCCTCCGCTTCTCCAGAACCAGGAAGCACCCAGGCTCCCCATAGCCAATCACAACTCGCTGCAATGCAGCATTGTGATTTGTCTGAGTACTGTGGATTGGCGCTCAGATGGGGACTAGGGGCCTGGACATGTTCCCCACCATGCTGTGTAATGCATGGCTTGGCAGTTCGTGCTGGACTGTTCCCATAGAGGCACAGGGTCAGATTGATTTGCATATGGCCATGTCTGAACTGGGGTGGCCGAGTGAGCTAAAGAATGGTGATGGATTAAACCCAGATCAGTTGACTGGGGGTGAGTGTTTGATTTGCTCAAACGCTCCGTCCATCATCCCCTTTTGTATCGCTTTGTTCGCCCTAAGTGTGGCAGGGTATGCTCAGACGTGAGTCCCTTGCTCACTTGGCCACTGGATTCAAGATAGCCTGGCTGATGAGGATTATGAATCCGAAACCGGTCCCAGGATGCTTGTTTCCGGTCCAGGGAAGACATGGCTTGGCAGTTCGTGCTGGACTGTTCCCATAGAGGCACAGGGTCTGACTGATTTGCATATGGCCATGTCTGAACTGGGGTGGTCGAGTGAGCTAAAGAATGGTGTTGGATTAAACCCAGATCAGTTGACTGGGGGTGAGTGTTTGATTTGCTCAAACGCTCCGTCCATCATCCCCTTTTGTATCGCTTTGTTCACTCTAAGTGTGGCAGGGTATGCTCAGACGTGAGTCCCTTGCTCACTTGGCCACTGGATTCAAGATAGCCTGGCTGATGAGGATTATGAATCCGAAACTGGTCCCAGGATGCTTGTTTCCGGTCCAGGGAAGACATGGCTTGGCAATTCGTGCTGGACTGTTCCCATAGAGGCACAGGGTCAGACTGATTTGCATATGGCCATGTCTGAACTGGGGTGGCCGAGTGAGCTAAAGAATGGTGATGGATTAAACCCAGATCAGTTAACTGGGGGTGAGTGCTTGATTTGCTCAAACGCTCCGTCCATCATCCCCTTTTGTATCGTGTAATGCAGCCTGGCAGGGAACAAGCAAAGTGTGCATGACTGTTTGGCCGGGCCAGAAGGGCCAGCCAAGCAGTAATGCCCACTTGGAGTGGGCTAACCACTCCTCACCCGTGCCTCCAGCCCGCCCGCCATAAACCAGCCCTGAACCTGCAAAAGAGAAAGTGACAACTACGTTAATATAATTTTATTTTTCATGCTCAAGAGCAGTGGGGCGACGCTCCTCAGCCTTAGTGGAGGAGCCGCCCCCAATGTTGTGTACCCTCATTGTGTGGTGACCCCAGTGCTTCTTGAAAATGTGATTCATGGGTTACTTGATTTTTCTGTTTTAGGACTGGAAACCATCTCAAAAATGATTCTGGTATTTGTTACTTGTCACTATGTCTCAATTTTGTTTGCTTTGGTGTAATATGAATGTTAAGTGTATCTGACCTCAGTCTTGAGGATTTAAAAAATGAAATGATTGAAAATGAATAAGTAAACGTAATAGACCAACTGATTTGTGAAATTGGTCGGAGTCTGTCTAAACGTTAGCAGCCAACAAATGGTCAGCTAGATGTTTTGACTTTTCTAATATTTACTGGCCCAATCTAGCTGTGTGGAATAGGGCCCACCCCTTGCATTACTAACATTTTCTAAAATTAGCATTTCTAAAACCGTAATGTTAAATCCAACTTCACCAGTAAGGAGGATTTACTATTACCACTCCAGTCATATCAAAGTTGAAAAAGCTACTCCTCTCTGATCAGGAATTACAGCTGAAAAAGTGTATTAAGGAATTCTCAATGCTGGCCTAAGAGAGGGTTATGCCTCAAAGTAGTGAAAAACGAAAGAGGATGTGTTTACTACCAGGCAGCAGGGGCTCCTCCTACTATGGCGTATGGCGGAGGAGCGTCGCCTTACCTGCCAGCGGCCAAAAAAATGAAAAATAAATATGTGCCTCTTTCTATGGTCCCAATACGGACGATCCGACCTATATATATAAACTACAGTCGGTATTGATGTTGGAATCCCCACCTTATGTCATCGGGGGGACTTTAACGTCTTGTTGGACCCATTAAAGGATAGATCCAACCTGAGTCACTACATAGGAGCAGTCAAGATATGTCGAGCATTGCTCAACATGATCCATGATATGGACTTGATTGACCTATGGAGGGCCCAAAGAGGGAACCAGCAGGGCTTCATTTATTATAGCAAGAAGCATGGCCACTCCTCCAGGATAGACTATGTCTTTTTAGATAGAACGTCAATGGCTAGCCTAGGGGGGGTCGCAGTACTCCCGAGTCATCTTTCAGACCACGCACCCCTGCAATTTATGTATCAGAGTAAAGAGGTGCAGCGGCAGATGTCGAGGTGGACCCTCAATAGGGCGAGGCTTTTAGATGCTGAAGTGGTTGAGGCAGTACAGGCTCCCACTTTGGAATTTTTCTTTCTTTGAATATGGGTTCTACAACACCGGACATACATGTAGCAGAAGGGGCGAATAATTTCCCAAGAAGATTACTTCGATAAGCTTGCAAATATTGAACCACTATTCTGGTCAATACATCGACGAAGCTTCCATAATAACCACGACAACCCCACTAGAAACCCTTTGAGGGTTGGAATTACCACCTCAAATAATAACGAAAAGAAGCGTTGGAGAATAGCCTTGAAAAAGTCGGGGGTTACATTCCCCAAAACGACGAAACACGTGTCGGCTGTGACGTCTCCTGCAATAAACAACAATCAACCCTGAACAAAAGGATTAAGAATTTATTTTTTGTGTGCGAACTGTATTGTGGAAACACTTGTATATATCAGTAACATGGAATGCTAAACGTGTGCTAAGGAGTACCAAGCAACACCGGACATAGTATGGGATACTTATAAGGCCTGGCTAAGGGGGAAACTCCATGGTATAATTTGCTATAAGAACAAGGTCGAAGCTGAGGTACTAAAGGGTGTTGAGGGGAAGATAAGCAACCTGGAGAAAGAAAGAGATGGCTTGAGCAACAGGGACTCGGAGCGACTTACACATGTCTTGAAAGATCTGGACGAGGCAAGATCGGAGTATAGAGGGACGTTAGAAGCCAAATGTAGAGCACAGTGGAACTCCAGAATGATGCAGAACTTTGAGTATGGGGAGAAGGCAGGTGCCTTTTGGCATGGAAAGCGAGAATGGATCGCGCCAGAAACGATATATTAGAATTAACCATCAATACCAGCGGGGAAACTTCAAGTAAGATCGGAGATATGCAGACCTGTCTTCTCTCCATTTTCTCGGAACTGTATAAAGAGGACCTTGCACCGCTACCAAGTGTCATTCAGACATTTTTGAGGAATAAACATCTCCCCTCACTGTCAGAAGAGAGTAAGAACGAACTAGATGCTCCTTTTACCCTAGAGGAAATAGCTGATCAGATCAAAAAATCCAAAAATAAAAAAAGCTGCAGGCTCAGATTCACTCCCAAGTGAAGTGTATAAACTTCTCAAAGAGGAGCTGATAAATGCTTTGGAGGTCACCTTTAACTAAGTTTACAGCTTAACTGGGAAAGTTCCCAAGACCTGGAAGGAGGCAACAATTGTCCTGATATTAAAACCTGGCAAGGACCCGAAAAAGGCAGACTCCTACCGTCCAATCTCCCTGCTGAATGCAGATTATAAGATCTTTATGGGCATTTTGGCGGGGAGATTGGCAAAACTGATCCCGAGGCTAATACACCCGGTGTAGTGTAGCTCCTATTTTCCCAATAGGCTCTGCGCATTGGAATAATACCTACAGCAGTAAAGGCCTAGACCAGACGTTAACTAGGTCTACTACTGTCGATACTAGACTTAATTTTTGGGTTTGCCAGCGTAGCTCAGAGTTCGCTAGAAACTTTCTCGAATGTTCAAGGAGGAATTAACTTCTCTGATTAGACAAGAAGGGATTTAGTTTCTGACAACCATAGAACATGACAACTTTGCTCTCCCCTAATCAAGAGTCAATCTCGAGAGTCGTGTGAGCACAAGGCAATTATTTTACTCAGTCAGTACGTGCATTCTTAGTCTCATCAGATTGTAGAGAAAAGGAAGAGACGGGCGTGTTCAATAAAAAGGTGTTATTTATTGATCAGTCTCTTTTCTCGTACAAGAGAAATGGATCGATATTATTGCAATACTTATGGTTAAGTAAAGTGCATACATTAAAAGCAATAGTATAAAATAATACTGTAAAAACATTGATATGGTTTCTGAGCCATATGATGTTTAAAATGATTAAAATATATTTACATACACATATACATTTGACTAAACGTACTCAACTGGTGTTTCTAAATACGCCTACCCCGTGTACCTGACCTAAGTCTAATGCGTGGGCGGGAATAGAAAGTTACAGTTTAAGTTAAGTTTGTTTTTGCCAAGTGAATAACTAAAGAATTCTCTGTGAGGGGTTATTCAGTTCTGTACCTGGAATTTAGGATGAATGAGGAATGGTATCTCTTTCTCTGCTCTCGATATTCCAGGCTGCCTGCGAGGGCTGCCCAGAAACGCCGGTGCTGGGTCTCTCGGCTTGAGATAGCAGCGCGTCTCTCAGCGCGTCAGGAAGGCGGGGCTGCTGCCAGCGGGGTCTGCTTCTGCTCTCGGCTTCGGCAAGTGTGGCTGCTCCGTCTCGTCACCACGCGTGTGTTTGCATAGGGCAAGATCGGCAATATTTATACCTTAAAGGTGCCGAGATTGACGTAAGGATGGACATAGATACGTCAATAAAGATGTCATACGACTTGCTCGTTAGCACATTCTTTACTAAAGTTCTCTGTGAAATCAAAACAATGGCCGCACGGATTTTCCAGGTTGTCATAGGTTTGATTTGTTATGAGAACGTCGTATGCCTTATCAGGGGCTGGAGGAATGTCGCTTGTCTAATTAGATCTCAAGCGTTATGACCTAATCAGATAACACGTTCCTGTGCCGTAGTGTGACTGCGTCAGATAACGGTATCTGCATCATGGGGGCTGTTCTTGCCTCATGGGCTGACTGTTAGTTAACTTGATAGTTAGTTTAACCAGAATAGGGTCAGGAATAGGGGGATCGATTCAGAACCTATAGGAATACATGACACCCACTCCACGCTAACTATGGACATATTTACTAATCTATGCATAGTATAACATAGTACAACATACTATAGAGTATAGTGTATACCTTACCACCCCAAAATACATAAATGCATTTTGAAATTTTCAAATATACTGAAAAATTGCAGTAATATATATTGTATGCACTTAAGCAATGAATTAAATGCAAAAGTAAACACGCATTTGTATGCATTATTGCTAATTTGGTATTTGAAAAATACACATGAAATGGCTCTTAATATAGCTATACAGAAAGGAAGTTCGAGACCATCTCATCACATAATAAAATATTTGTGAACATCCCAGCGGGCAACTAAAGTTTTATAAAGTATCTAAAAATAGAAATCTTAGTTCTCTAGGAATAGTTTCTTACTTTAAGCAGAAGATAAGTGTCCCGAAAAATTTGTGAAAAATAATTTGGGGCTGCTAAAAAATTGTTGTCCGTGAACTGGTGGGAAGAATTGTTCATGTGACTTTATTTTTAAAGTTGAAGGCCGAATTCAGGGAACGCCGTGTGCGAGCTTGCTCAAAAGTCTCTATTTCTGTTCTGGAGAGAACATCATATCATTCAGGCTTTCGAAAAAACTGTCAACAGCTTCATGGGAAAGTTCCACTAAGTCGGAAATAGGGGTAACCATGCATTCGTGCGCATGATTGTCTGCATTGACATTCTGATTCGCATTGCTGACAGAAGGTCGTACCTGTTCGATGCTGCTTTCATCTTGAACTTCACTACTCTTCAATCGCAGTGGTGAAGATTCCAGGAATGCCGTCATCAGGATTTGATTCCGGTCTGGGAAAGATATGGCTGTTGTAGTTCGGACTGGACTGTTCCCATGGGGCAACAGGGTCAGAGCTGATTTGCATAAAGCCATTATCTGACCCAGGGTGGTGTGGAGTGCAAAAAAACGATGGATTTGGGCCCAGATCTTTTGACTGGGGGAGTGTGTGACATTGATCCACATTCAGTCCATCACTTGTTGTTTTTTGCAATTGCCGCCCTAAGTGCGCTGGGGATGCCCAGACGTGGGTCCCAGGCACTCCACACCACTTGGAGTCAAGCTAGCCGGGCTGAAGAGAGGTGTTACCTCGAAACCGGTCCGGTCCTCGGATGCTTGATTCCGGTCTGGGAAAGATATGGCTGTTGTAGTTCGGACTGGACTGTTCCCATGGGGCAACAGGGTCAGAGCTGATTTGCATAAAGCCATTATCTGACCCAGGGTGGTGTGGAGTGCAAAAAAACGATGGATTTGGGCCCAGATCTTTTGACTGGGGGAGTGTGTGACATTGATCCACATTCAGTCCATCACTTGTTGTTTTTTGCAATTGCCGCCCTAAGTGCGCTGGGGATGCCCAGACGTGGGTCCCAGGCACTCCACACCACTTGGAGTCAAGCTAGCCGGGCTGAAGAGAGGTGTTACCTCGAAACCGGTCCGGTCCTCGGATGCTTGATTCCGGTCTGGGAAAGATATGGCTGTTGTAGTTCGGACTGGACTGTTCCCATGGGGCAACAGGGTCAGAGCTGATTTGCATAAAGCCATTATCTGACCCAGGGTGGTGTGGAGTGCAAAAAAACGATGGATTTGGGCCCAGATCTTTTGACTGGGGGAGTTTGTGACATTGATCCACATTCAGTCCATCACTTGTTGTTTTTTGCAATTGCCGCCCTAAGTGCGCTGGGGATGCCCAGACGTGGGTCCCAGGCACTCCACACCACTTGGAGTCAAGCTAGCCAGGCTGAAGAGAGGTGTTACCTCGAAACCGGTCCGGTCCTCGGATGCTTGATTCCGGTCTGGGAAAGATATGGCTGTTGTAGTTCGGACTGGACTGTTCCCATGGGGCAACAGGGTCAGAGCTGATTTGCATAAAGCCATTATCTGACCCAGGGTGGTGTGGAGTGCAAAAAAACGATGGATTTGGGCCCAGATCTTTTGACTGGGGGAGTGTGTGACATTGATCCACATTCAGTCCATCACTTGTTGTTTTTTGTCATCAGGATTGGCAGCCTTTGAGGGCAGCACAAAGCGTGAACCTTGGTAGGAACCAACAGTGTATCTGCATCCACTGGCGCATCCGATTGTAGCGTCAGACAGGTGTCTAACACGCATTCTTCTCCGCATAGCAGACACCTTAGTACAGGTAAAACACACCTTTGCCACATTGGTCGAAATGATAGAAACCAAGTCATGTTTAGGTCTCTAAGCCGGGAGAGTCCCAGGATTTTTGATATCCGGTCCCGGTATCCAATGGCTAGGATCGTATCTTCCATTGTCGCGAGAGTTTGATCTGTGACATGGGTTGCCATAACGAAAAATAAGGACTAAGAATAGGATTCCTGCAATTAGTCCCAGGATCAGGGGAAGTCCGCCAAAAATCGAATGGACGAAATCTGGAAAAATACCCAGTATGGCTTTGAATGGTGTTAATGCCATCGAAAATACTGTCTTAAATACCTTTGAGACCCCAGTGGTATCAGAAATATTTAAGATTTCGCTCAGGATTTCCGCGAAATGTACGGTGGAATTAGTTGATAATAATGTATGTATCTCTGCAGTCGTCCTTGCGACTTGTAGATCATACGTTTCTTTTGATGACGTGAGCCTTGTAGGCGTCTGAAGAAGCACTGTTTTCATTCTGCTTAAAGTATCTATTCGAATAGAAGTAATTTTCAAACTGGGCCATGCCCTTGCCTCCCTGTCTGGAAAGGAGCTGGGGAATAAAGAACGTCCACAGCACTTGACCTTCGCCGTCGTAGTAACTAGATAAGGAGTCCCGGGCATAAGACTACAACATCTGCGGTCTACAATAAGAATGTAACTCCCATTATAGAGTCTTTGAAAGAATGGTTCTATTTCAGTTGCAGGTGCGCCTTGCTGGTGACATGAAAGGTTGTATGAATTCCCTTCACAGGCTCCGTGCAAACTAATACCGTTACACAGAAGCGTGCCGCTTAGTGACATAGCACAATTGTTGCCACTAAGAAACACTTTCTGTCCTTTATTACTGACACATGCATGTGAATAGGGCAGGTTCCAAGTTGTTTTAAGGTACCCCTTTCCCAATTTCTCGTACATGCCAGCCTGTATATATTTTTGGCAGTATTGAAACCTGAAGGTTGAGATTGGAATATTTATGATTCCGTGGATTATCCATTCACTGACAGGTCGTTCTGACATTGTCATTGGTAATCTTTCTAGTTTTTCAATGCTCAAGATTGTATAATCAGCACCCTTTTGCGCCATACCGATTTGTCTATCAGTAAGGTTAAAGATTTGGAATAGTGACGTTGTGTTGATTAAACGCCAAGGCACATAGCCTGAACGCAGATTTTGTAACGTCCAGCCAAGCTGTACAATGGAACGCAATTGTGACTGACCATGTTGTAATAACAGTAAGTCTTGCGATAATATATCGATTGCTGAAGACACAATGCTGTCCAATGAAAAAATTCTGGAGGACAGAGTCATTAACCCATTGTCCACTACAGATAGTGATTTTTCCAAATTAATACGGTCAATTTCCCGTATTCTTTCTGCTGTCTCAATTTGAGTAACCTTCCAGGCCTCATTGTATGCTGCATATACAGAGGCTGCTATGAAACGCTTTTGACGCTGTTTGCGTGGTCCCATTATGAAATCACGCAAGTCAGCACCATCAGTAAGTAAAGTTAGGTGTTGCTTAATTTCAGGCAGTGTGGAAGTTTGTAGCCATTGAAGGCATAATTTGCCCACACTGTAGGTTGTTATTATCCCCGGGTGATGTCTTTGGGGATATCTAGGGTCTGGCCTGGTCATTTTGAAACCCTGTGTTTTATTCAGGAATCTATCTTGACAGTTATTTGTATCTGTGGGCCAGATCAACCATTGTTTCCAATCAGGATGTGTTCTGTTTTGGTTTAATATATGGTTTACGTCTATCTCTTCATCTGTATCAGAGCTATTGCTAAACATTGTTGGCTTTGGAATAGACGGTTTATTTAAATCTTTGATTTTGGCTAAGCCAAGACAGGTGGTTTGTTGAACAGTGTCATTTAAAAATATCATTTGTTCTGGGATCATGCAGGCTCTAAACAAAGCTTCTATACCCTGTACTTGCCATTCTTTTGTACCCCAAACACTTTTCAAATCAACATTTTTGTCCCAATAATCAAATCCAAATGTATTCATTTTTTCAAAGAATGAATCTGAATATATCAATTTTGTGTTGGTTATCATGGTTTTCATCCCTGTCTTGTTTGACAATTTAAAATAAAATGTTTCAGCATTACTTATGTTAAAACCTGAAAAATATGAATATTTGTCGTAACCAGTTCTTGAGCTCCCTTTTGGAGGTGTTGCACAATGTTCCCATTGATTATAACTTAAAACATTTCTAGGTTGTGCAGATTTATGTAAAAAATGGTTACCATAATGGTTATAGCAATACATACTATCATAATTTGTAGAACCTTGCAAATAATCATGTTTTGTAAATTTAGCAGACATTACTAGATCAGACATCATGTTGTTAATACTTTCGAAGTCCCAATCATCAGCAAATGAGTTTGGTTTTGCAAAGTCACTCAAGGAGATCTTGATTTGGTGTGGATATTTCAGGATCTCGACCGGACCATAAATTTCATAGTCAGTGTTGTCCCAGGCTACCCCACCAGGTATAGGATTGGCTGTGAAGTTGGCTGAAGAAAGTTCTGAAGAAAGTTCTCTTTTCTCGACGTGTGAAGATGTGTGTGGTTTGAGGATCAAGTTGATGTTCTGACTTGCTGTGTCCATTTTAGCATATTTTCCCTCAATGAAGCGTCCCAAAGTAAATACCATGATGAGCCAAAGTATGAGGATAAACGCACCAAAACCCACCCAAAATTCAATCCATGGAGAAACCAGATATGTTTCTTTCAGATGTTTCAAAAGTTCCTTCGCTTTGTCTTTAAAGGATTTTGATGATGGCTGTGTCTTTGATTCACTGAAGCCGTCAGAGGAATCATCGAAGTTGATGAAGTAACCGGATGCAGTTCTGTCAATTGTTCCAATTGGTTCAGGATTTCTGTTTTTTGCATTTCCACTTGGTACTTCAGTATAGATTGGTGTGTCTCTGCTAAATGTCTTTATTTGGGTTTTCAGAGGTCTGAGTTCTATTGCATTGTTGCATAGTCCTTCTTGTTCTTCTTTAGGCGTTTCGAATGTGATGAGCCTTTTTGTTAGGACCTCTGTGCTGGTAGCAAACCTTGGTGTTCTGCTACTTATTGGGAGTCCACTTGGCCTACTGTTTGTTATCGGCCACATTTTGTGGTTTTACCAGGTCGATGGATACAACTCGGTTCTCCTTTTTACCAGCAAGTGGCGGTAGTACAACTGATCTTGTCCCGTTGACAGACAAGACAGGAACTGCTTTTCTGTAGGAAGGCCCAAATTCCTTCTTTACCGCGATCTTTTCCCTGACTAGATCCCCGACTTTTGGAATCCAGACAGGTCTTGCTGGGACAGGTGGTGATTCTTCAGTGGTCGTTGGCTGTTGTTTCAACTGTATGTTGCTCAGGTCTTTTCTTGTTTTGTTTAAGTCCTGCAAAATAGCCAAACGGTCTTTGACATCAAAGCTTTTTTCTTTAACCACTGAAGTCTGACTATCAAGGTCAGAGATCAACATCCTAGTTCCGAATAATAATTCGTACGGACTGAATCCCTTCAGAGAATTTCTTGGCAAGTTATTTAGACTACGTTGGACACTTATTAGATGTTTGACCCACCCAGCTCCCGAACCTAATATCCTTTCCATTATAGATTGCTTTCTGCCTTGGTTTTTTCTTTACACCATCCAGTACCCTCAGGAAGGAAGTGAGAAGATTCCCGCTGGGCCGTGCTCATTTGGCCATGTTTCCCCCCAGGCTGGTGTGCCAGAGTGAAAACAATGGTCGAACGTAACATGCTCTTAGCGTATATGCCATTTAGACTCGCAAATCTTGTATAATAGTCCGGACGTCAGCCGAGTGCTGGTGATCTACATTATAAGTGGAAACTAGCCTGTATATGTTCATCGCAAGCCATTCTTTTTGCTGGTAATATTATCTGCCTTGATACGACGAGGTATTAAACTGTTTCTCTCCCCACTGCGATCTCTGTTGCAGTTTGGGCAGTTTTTTACAAACATGGTGTCGTGCAGGCTCATGCCTGGCCACCAGTACCGTGATTGTAATTCTTCCAGAGAATTTTTCAGTTTGAGGTGTCTGAGACCCTCGCCCATGTGTGCGTCTGCGATTAACAAGCTTCTCCTGTCCATGTTTGGAATCACTCTATCCCCCACTCCAGGGATTCGAGCAAAAGGGACGGAGTTCGCATCGATTATGTATGTATAATTGAGTGGATAGTTGATCGGTAACGCTGAGCAGTCGCCTTTTGATGACGTTTTCACCGCCAGCATTGTTTCACCGTCAATGTATTTTAATGTACGCTTTTTTCGATCTACGGGAGCCGGTTTAGTGGCTGCCGCTGCGGCTGCTTCAGCCAATGAATTCCCCACAACGTGAACGCCATCACGCTGATGACTCAGTGAGTGTGTCACGTGAGTCTTTGGTAGTTCTTTTTTCAAAAGAGCTACTTGTTCCCAGAGCAGTTTCTGCTTTATTGGTGCATCTGTGTCATCTTTGTAACCGTTCTAAATCCATGTCTGCAAATCCTTGTTATATGCTTTGACGCAGTAATATGAATCTGACACTATAAGTGTCGGGAATTCGCGATCCGCATTATCTAGCGCCATTTTCAAAGCTATTATTTCAGTTTGTAGTTCTGAATTAGTTTCTACTGAGTGTGATTTTGTTAATAGAGGTCTTAGTTTACCTCCGCGCCACACTTCTTTTGTAATCTCACATGTGGGGTTGTATGCATGTTCTCCCCAAACGGAGGGTTGAGCATGTCCGTCTGTGTAGATTACACAGGCGTAATGTCGTAGAGGAAGAATGTCGATTGGCAGAGGATACGTCTTTTCATACTTTAGATTTTTTAATTCTTCTAGTTCTGGATCAAAGTAGTAATATACTTTGTCCGTTGTGATTGAATTCACCCATTGTATCCATTCCGGATTCAATGTTGTTGTTGGTAAATTACACGGTGTTGTTAGTGCCTCAAAGGCTGATTCTGCTGTTCTGACTGTGATATGTCTACCGTCAGCTATCTCTTTTTCTCTAGCTATTGCCGTTTGAACTGCACGAATGATTTTTTCTGTATTACTGAATTTCTGTTCAGCATCTGTGTATAAGTGTGATTTGAATGCAATTGGTACCTTTTCTCCTTCATTAGAAGTCAGGTATGTGAATCCGCATCTCCCTGGGATGACTCGAATCACAAGATTGCGTGTGTTATCACGTGTTTCTAATTTTGTTTTAATTAGCATGTCTGTTTGTAAGGATCTCAAAATTTCTGTGTGTGTTTGAGTCCAATTGGATCTTTTAAAGTCTGGTTTAATTAGATCATAAAGGGGTTTGACCCTTTCTGCGTAATTTGCAATATATGTTCTTCCGAAATTTAGGAAACCTAGAATTGACTGTAGGTTTTTTAGTGTTTTAGGAGCTTGGATTACGGCACATTTCTCTAGGAAATTGTCAGCCAAGCTTTTGCCTTCACTTGATAACTCATATCCTAAGAATAGGACCGTCAGATGGGCAATTCTGGACTTTTTAAAGTTGAATTTGTAACCCTCTGCAGCGAACCCAAGTATTATGGTGTTCACCCTTTTCAAGTGAGTCTCCAAGTCATCATCTGTTAAGTAAATGTCATCGACATAAGATAATGCTTCATCATCATATAGTTGTAGTAATTCTGTTACTCTCGCTGAGAATACCCCCGGGCTGTTCTTGTACCCCTGGGCTAACCGACAGAATTGTTTTTGAGTGCCATTTACTGAGAATGCAGTTAAATATCTGCTCTCTGGTGCTATGTTTTGACAAAAGAATCCATTGGAGATGTCCAAGGTTGTTTTGTATTTTTTGCGCACTATGTTATTCATTAGTGCAGCACTGTGTGAGTTTTGCACTGCAAAGGTTTTGCAACATGTGTTAAGGTGTCGGTAATCCAAAACTAGACGATATGAATTGTCTGGTTTGGAGACCGGAAACAAAGGATTGTTCATTTGTGAGGTGCAAGTTTCAATCACCCCCTGGTATTCTAGCTGATCTAGTATTTCATTTACCTGTTTTTTAGCTTCTTGCTTAATTGGGTACTGCCTTTGTGCAGTAGGTTGTGATTTTAACTGGATTTTGTGAGGAGGGGAGTCCTCATCCCATCCTACATGATTTTTATATAAAGCAGGTGCTAAGGCCACTGCCCACTTTCTAGCAAGTGTGTATTTTTTATGAATCGGGATTTGATTCGAGAAGGCAGGCATAATTACTTCTTCACCATGAGGGCACTCCCTGACAAACTCTGGTGGCCAGTCTTTTTCAGCTAGAAGGATGTCATAACCCTTTGAGAGGTTATCCCAAAATAGTCCCCTTATTTTCCTAGTCTTATCTCCCTCTATACGTAATGTTATCTCGTATATCTTGTGGGGCTTGCTAACTCTGGTGTCTGCAGTTTCCACTTGAAGGTATTCATTCGTGTCCACTGTCTCCAGATGATTCATAAGGACTTTGCGAGCTATGCTCACCTCTGCTGCGCTGTCTAGCATTGTCTGAGCCCATTCTCCGTTTTTCAGTTGTGTCCTCAGTATTCTCGGCATTTTTAACTACCTTGATACTGGCTACCTTCTTTTTTGGAAATTGTAATTTCTTTTTTAGCTGAGCAGGTTCCTTGTCTTTGGACTTGGCGTGCTCTTCTGATCGTCCTCTTCTTTCCGATTTCTGCGAGGAAGTCTGAAAAGATTGAGAGGGACGTGTATCAATGTCTTGATATCTATCAGGTTTTTTAATATTATCCCTATTTCTAAGGTTATATCTATTCCCAGAGGGGTCACTCTGCGGTGACCTCTGTCTTTGGTTTGGAGATTTCTCTCTTCGCCTGGGAGACCTCCCTCGGGACTGGAATTTCTTTTCTTTAGGATTGGATTGTTTGTTTCCATCCCAGTTCTTTTTTGGTGAATTATTATTAAAAAATATTTTTTCTGGACTTGTAGTCAGTTGCGGTTTTACTGGTATTCCACCTAGACTATCTCTGCCTAGTTCTTCATAGGATTTTTCTATGATTCTGGCAATTTCAGCTGGTTGGTCTGCTATATCTGTCTCTTTTAACCTCTGGCGGATCGCCACGTTTGCTGCCTCACGTTTTATGTTGGCTAATAATATAGCCGAGACCTGCTTGAAGTCTTTTAGTAATTTCATACCAAGGGTTAAAGCAGGTTCTGGACCGTATTCATCTTGAATTTGTTTTAGCACATCTGGTATTACCGAAATGGATGGAACACCGTGCGTTTTTGTGTAGATGGAAGCAAAGACTGTACCCCAAGTGTCACAGTCCTCAATGTGTGGTGCGATTCCCATTGGGAGACATATAGTCAGAATCCTGTGTTTTTCTAATGGGGTGGTGTCAGGAAACACCGCCTCTATTTGGGTAATTTTCTGTGCCAACCAGAATGGTATCTGTTCCCGTTTAGCTGGAACTTTACCTAGGCAGGATTGGATGTTCTGTGGTGTAATTTTATTTGTGTTCCCCTGGTGAGGGGTCAGCTGTGGAAGTTTAATCGCTGGCTGAATTGTTGAAGTCCGCATTACATACTGAACTAATTGTCTATGAATTTTTAGTAGTTGTTTTAGCTGTATTAACAGCTCTGCTGCAGGCATTCTTTCGATGTCTGGATGTGGTGTGTATCCGGCTAAGACCGGCCACGTTGCTCCTGGTCTACCTAAAGGACCGAGCCTTGTAATGTGATTGTTATGTATTAGGGCGCCATCAAATAAGAGCAAATGCTCTTGGAATTTGAGTGGTACTTCCACCTCCTCGAAAGGAGTGTACGTTTCAGGAGGTTCCTCTACTTTGTAATAGTGGAAGTACTTTGTTACAGCATTTGCTGCTGGAAAATGTATCTATGAATAGTATACCTCTGTCTGCCGATATTCGTGTGCCTCGATTACGAATATGACTGTGCCACCTCTAGGTGTCAGTCCATTTTCTATAAGTTTTAAGGTTATAGATCTCCTTTTAATGACCGGAATGAGTGTTATATTCGGGTCTGCTGCTTGCATGGTAGCATCAGCATCTGCGAGTTCAGTTGCTAATCTAACTGCCTCTCTCTCATCATCACTCTCTGCCATTTTACAGACAGGATGGTATTATGTTTGTTTGCAGATCAGGTTTCTTTATGGAAACAGAGATTAGATGCACAATATTTTGGGAATGTTTTTATCCTTCAACGTTGACTATACCAAGAACCATACATAGGAGTTCCCTCCTGCGAGGTTTTGGAGGATATTACCTTTCACCCACTCCAGACGTCTTTGGAGTATAATGGAAAAAGGGGTCTGAGTGAGAAAGCACGACTGAGTTACTCTAAATGTCTTACGTTAGTTTTATCGCCCTTTCCAAACGCGTTGGGCGCCATGTAGTGTAGCTCCTATTTTCCCAATAGGCTCTGCACATTGGAATAATACCTACAGCAGTAAAGGCCTAGACCAGACGTTAACTAGGTCTACTACTGTCGATACTAGACTTAATTTTTGGGTTTGCCAGCGTAGCTCAGAGTTCGCTAGAAACTTTCTCGAATGTTCAAGGAGGAATTAACTTCCCTGATTAGACAAGAAGGGATTTAGTTTCTGACAACCATAGAACATGACAACTTTGCTCTCCCCTAATCAAGAGTCAATCTCGAGAGTCGTGTGAGCACAAGGCAATTATTTTACTCAGTCAGTACGTGCATTCTTAGTCTCATCAGATTGTAGAGAAAAGGAAGAGACGGGCGTGTTCAATAAAAAGGTGTTATTTATTGATCAGTCTCTTTTCTCGTACAAGAGAAATGGATCGATATTATTGCTATACTTATGGTTAAGTAAAGTGCATACATTAAAAGCAATAGTATAAAATAATACTGTAAAAATATTGATATGGTTTCTGAGCCATATGATGTTTAAAATGATTAAAATATATTTACATACACATATACATTTGACTAAACGTACTCAACTGGTGTTTCTAAATACGCCTACCCCGTGTACCTGACCTAAGTCTAATGCGTGGGCGGGAATAGAAAGTTACAGTTTAAGTTAAGTTTGTTTTTGCCAAGTGAATAACTAAAGAATTCTCTGTGAGGGGTTATTCAGTTCTGTACCTGGAATTTAGGATGAATGAGGAATGGTATCTCTTTCTCTGCTCTCGATATTCCAGGCTGCCTGCGAGGGCTGCCCAGAAACGCCGGTGCTGGGTCTCTCGGCTTGAGATAGCAGCGCGTCTCTCAGCGCGTCAGGAAGGCGGGGCTGCTGCCAGCGGGGTCTGCTTCTGCTCTCGGCTTCGGCAAGTGTGGCTGCTCCGTCTCGTCACCACGCGTGTGTTTGCATAGGGCAAGATCGGCAATATTTATACCTTAAAGGTGCCGAGATTGACGTAAGGATGGACATAGATACGTCAATAAAGATGTCATACGACTTGCTCGTTAGCACATTCTTTACTAAAGTTCTCTGTGAAATCAAAACAATGGCCGCACGGATTTTCCAGGTTGTCATAGGTTTGATTTGTTATGAGAACGTCGTATGCCTTATCAGGGGCTGGAGGAATGTCGCTTGTCTAATTAGATCTCAAGCGTTATGACCTAATCAGATAACACGTTCCTGTGCCGTAGTGTGACTGCGTCAGATAACGGTATCTGCATCATGGGGGCTGTTCTTGCCTCATGGGCTGACTGTTAGTTAAATTGATAGTTAGTTTAACCAGAATAGGGTCAGGAATAGGGGGATCGATTCAGAACCTATAGGAATACATGACACCGGATCAGAAAGGGTTCGTCGCAGGGAGACACATCCAAGAGCAGTCGCAGCTCTTATTAGGCAATATAGATCTGGCCATTCAGAAAGCAGACCCCTTGGCCGTAGTCGCTTTAGACGCGGCCAAGGCTTTCAATAGAGTCTGCTGGGTGTATCTTTGGGAGGTTCTGGAGGTAATGGGGTTTGGTTGCATCTTCATTCAAACCTTACAGAGCTGTTATCAGGGTGCCTCCGCCCGAATTCTACTAAACGGGATACTCACGCCTAGTTTTAACAACCAGAGAGGAACCAGACAGGGGTGCCCGATCTCGCCCCTTTTATTTGATATATACATTGAACCATTGGCGCAGGCTATGAGACTGGATGATTCAATCTATCCTTTTAGATCTGATCAATACAGATCTAAAATAGCTCTATACGCCGATGATTTAATATTGTACACCAGTGACCCCGAGGCAGTGATCCCGAGAGTTGAGGAGACTATGTCCGAATTTGGGTCCCTGTTGGGATATCTAGTCAATAAAACCAAGACAGAGGTGATGTGATGGAATTTGGAGTGGTCGGGGAGAGTTAGCACAGAGCTGAGATATCTGGGGATTTAGATCGTTAAAGATCTGGAGAAGATACCTGAGATAAATCTTAACAGGGTCATTAAGGAAATAGATGGCCTCTTTAGCAGATGGAGGAACCTTCCCTTAACCATTTACGGAAAAACCAACTTGGTAAAGATGGTGATTCTCCCCAAGCTGTCTTACCTATTTGCTTCTATTCCTTTAACATTTTCAAAAAAAAGCTTAAGCAAGGTACACAGCAAGATTGGGAGCTTTGTCTGGGGAGATAAAGGGGTCCGATTGGCGTGGAAAAAACGTAGGCGCAGATTAAAGAAAAGCGGGCTAGCCCTCCCTGATGTGGGGCTTTATGCTGCAGTATTCCAATTTAAAAGCATACGGATGCTACTTGTTAAACCAGGGGAGTCAGCCTGGGGCAGGCTGCTCGGAGAAATGGTGAGAGAAGAGGGGGGAGGAGATGGCGAGACCTTTCTATATAAGTTTGGGTCACCAAAATTCTTCAAGCGGGTGCGCCTGAAGGTTCTGAGGGCGGCTCTGGAACTGGTATAGGCTCAGATGTAGTTGGGGCATTGGATACTACTCGGATAGTGCCCCTGTATGGGATGCACCAGGAACACCGGGCTGCCTCAGGGACAGTTTGGCATTGCCCATAAGAAGGGCAGGCATCACCACCTGGGCCGAGCTTGTGGATTCCGGGGGGATATACCCATGGGAATACTTAAGAGCAAAGATAGGGCCAGGACTCTCTAGATTTAAATATCTACAGTTTGTGTCATGGTACGATGCAGAGAAGGGAGAGGTCAAAGAGAATGGAGAGATCGAAAGGATGTGGCAATCTACTCTCCCAATTAAGAAGGAAATCTCCATGTGGTATAATAACTTGCTGGAAGCTGAGGACCACAAGGCACCTCCTTTAGCTGCAGCGTGGACCGAAACTCCCCTTGGGCCAACAATAGAGTCCCTATATGAGCTCTCACTAAAGGTTCTGTATAAATATGTTAAGCCTGCTTGTCTAAAAAAAACAAAAAAAATTTCGTCATCAACAGGCTCTATTACACTCCCGCTAAGATTACCAAGTTTGCCCCAGAGCCATCCCCTAAATGCCCCAGATGCTCATTACCTCTTTCTAACGACTTACATATTTTCCTAGAGTGTCCAGTACTCGAAACATTTTGGACAGAGGTGGGCGACAATATTCGAGAAATTTTTAACATCACTATAGATATTAACATGTCATTAGTGTTTTTTGGAAACGATGGCCGACTCAGTCAGACCCTCTCTCAGAAAAACCGAGGCTTATTAATCTATCTGGTACTGTTGGCCCGAAGGGAAATCTGTAAGAGGTGGAAAGACCCCCTACCTCCACAAAGGGAAGAGTGGCTTAAGGCCTCATTCTCCATGGCTCGTCTAGACTACGAGGGCGCAGAAGATAAGCCAACAAACATCTGGCATCCCTTTGTGAGATGGGGCCAAAATTTAAGATTAATATAATTGGTCTAATGATTACACCAGGCTCCCTCACAAAAAAAAGGGACCGGTCGGACGACCCAAGCGAGTGCGGTAAGCCGTAGGGGCCACAGATCACGAAAAGCGGCTTCATAAGACCCGCAGAGGCTTGATAGGTGAGATGAGGACCAAAAAAAAAAAAGAAAAAGCTACTTTTCTCTGATCAGGAATTACAGCTGAAAAAGTGTATTAAGGAATTCTCAATGCTGGCCTAAGAGAGGGTTATGCCTCAAAGTAGTGAAAAACGAAAGAGGATGTGTTTACTACCAGGCAGCAGCGGCTCCTCCTACTATGGCGTATGGTGGAGGAGCGTCGCCTTACCTGCCAGCAGCCAAAAAAAAATGAAAAATAAAACAATAATAAACCCTTATTTATAATTGTTTTATTTTGGCTGTCAGAGTCGAGGCTTGGGGTTGGGGCCAGAGATGACAGGCTGGTGGAGAAGTGTTTTGCACTGTAATCAGTGCACATGACGGTTTGGCCGGCTGTCTCAAGACTACCAAACCGCCATGCGCACTGAAGCTCTCTCCAACCCCAGGTGCGTTGCTGGGTCGGAGGGAGCAGACACAGGCTCCCTATCTTCCTGGGAGAGAAAATCCATGGCGCTCAGGCCAATCCTGACACTGCTTTCATGCAGCATCAGGATTGACTGCAGGGGATTCTGGGAGCCTGTGCCTGCAGTGCACGAAGCCAAATCAGAGTGTCAGAGCTAGATCGGAGCATGGATGCAGGTAAGTTATTTTTTTTTAATTTTGTTGTCAGTCCCCAGCTCCCCCTCCCCTGCCATGCCACTTTGCCCAGATACCGGCCGGACATGTAAAACTTAAATGTAAATATCCTACCTTTTACTTACATGGCACCCTACTCTTAGGGTTACTTAGGACCAACCTTAGGGGCGACATATGTAATAACAGGGGAGTTTTAAGGCCTGACAAGTAGTTTTAAATGCCAAGACGAAGTGGTAGTAAACTGCACACATACACACTGCTGTGGCGGCCTGAGACAGGTTTGAAAAGCTACTTCTGTGGGTGGCACAATCAGTGCTGCACCCCACTAGTAGCATTTGAAGTACAGGCCTTGGGTATATGGTGTACCACTTTACAAGGGACTTACCAGTACAACAAATATGCCAATCAGATATACACCAATGTCATCATGTTTAGGGGAGAAGCACATGCACGTTAGCACTGGTTAGCAGTGGTAACGTTTTCAGAGTCCTAAGGCCAATAAAACGAATCAGCAAAAATGAGAGGCAAGAGGCAGAATGTTAAGAGATAGAGGGGCATATTACCAACAACTAGCGATAATTATCGCTATGTTGGCTTAGCGGCAATATTTTTATCGCCGTGCTGCGGCGATTTTTATCGCTTAGGAACCTTGCTATTATCAAGGTTTATCTCCTAAGCGATAAAAATCGGCCGAAATGCATGAATATCGCTGAAAAGTCAGCGATATTCATGCATTACCGAGCTAATGCTCTTAGCCATGTTATCCACCTACCATTGGATAACATGGCTAAGAACTGCTCTGAGGCAGGTGTTAGCTTTTGGAGATATTCGCGCTTAGCGCGAATATCTCCAAAAGTTGGTAATAGGAGATAGCGATGTTAGCGACTGTTTCCTTTTTTTTAATTTTTTTTATTATTTTTATTTATTTTCACCTGGTATAAAGTTACAAGAACATTCGATATTATTTCAAAGTAAGCAGATTCATGATATACATACATAGTTTGTTCTCATCTCATAAAGTAACAGTACCCAACATAAATCGAAACTAAATGCCCGTACAATTCAATTCTAATTTCCCCCAGATTTTCTCATATTTCTGCAATGATTTGACACCTCTGAGTTCTGCTAACGCACATTCCATAGTTTTGATTTCGTTAACCAGATACCACCATTCCAAGGCGTTGGGTGGGTTTGGGCTGACCCAAGCTCTAGCTAGGGTCAATTTGGCACAGGAAAGTAAAATAGATAGCAATACAGAGTGTGGTTGATTAGTAGTATATAGGCCTAATATTACCATAGGGGCTGTTATTGGAGTGCTGGAAACCTTTTTTATAACTAATATTTTCCCCACTTCTTCCCAGAACTTCCCAAGTTTTGGGCATGTGAACAGCATATGTATAAGATCTGCTGCATACGCATCGCATTTTGGGCATTTGGTTTTCTCTCCCAGATTATTATTGGGGGCCCATTTAGAGATCCTTTCTGGTGTGTAGTATAGCATATATATGGTTCTATATTGCTGTAAACGTAAACTAGAAGATCTTACATGATAATGAATGTTAGTGTACGAGTTGCTTATTTGTTTTCCTGTTACGTTGATTCCCAGTTTTACATTCCATTTATTAGCTATTATTTCATTATCGTCCGTTCTTAAGTCTGTAAAGATCTTGTATGTCAAACTAATTAATGATTTCTCCTTTTTTGAATTTAAGATATCCCAGATGCCCCCGCTCGATAAGACTTTAATGCCGTTCTTCCGTACTAAAAAGTCGTATATTTGCCTATATTTAAACTCGTGTGTGTCGGACAGTCCATATATTTGTTTTAAAGTACGGAAGTCCATTATACCTTGAGAAGTATATAAGTCGCCTAGTACCTTGATACCTTTCGATTGCCACCTTCGGGATTCCCCATCGCTTAATATGTTAGGTAGTCCAGGATTATCCCATAAAGTTAATTGGGTATGATATATGTTACTTTTACAGTAGATAAGTATCTCTTTCCAGATCTTTGCTAAATCCCGTGCAGTCTTAAATTTAACCCTTTTATAGAAGTTGGGGTCGGTGATACGAAGTAAGAATTGTTTGGAATCTCCTTTTAAGAGTAAATGGTGGTAAAAAAGCAGATTCTCTGAGTCTAATACAGATCTGATACGCCTTATAAATGAGGCCCAAAAGTAGAGTTTCAGATCAGGGAAATTGAGACCGCCTGATCCGATTTGGTTTTTTAACATCTTTAATGATCTCCTGGCTTTCTTATATCCCCAAACAAAGTTACAGAAAGCGCTATCTAGTTGTTTGAAAAAAAGCTTATTTTGTGCCAACGGGATTGATCTAAATAAATATAAATATTTGGGTATGATTTTCATTTTTATTAAATTTATTCTGCCAATTAAGTTTAATGGAAGTCGGTGCCATTTTTTTAAATTCGCAATGGTGGTTTTCATAAGTTTATTGTAGTTGATCTTGTTTAGCTCTTTAATATTTGAGGTGATTTGTACTCCTAAATAAGTCGCAGTCTTACAAATTTCAGGCATTGGCTGGGGAGGGACAAAGTTAGCTATTATTTGGGTTTTGTGAGTGTTTAATTTATAACCAGATACATTGCCAAATTTGGATGCCTCTAAAATAATTACTTTCAGGGAGTCGGTAGCCTCAGTCGCATAAATGGCAATGTCATCCGCGTATGCAGTTATTTTTAGGCTCTGCCCACTGGTTTTAAAGGGAGTTATTTCTGATTGATTATCCAATGCCTTTAAAAACGGTTCTAATGATAAGGCGAATAATAAAGGGGATAAGGGGCACCCTTGACGTGTGCCTCTCCTGATTGCAAAATAGTTTGACGTATGACCGCAATAACTAATGTATGCGGTTGGATTGTCATAGAGGGCGCGGATCCCATTTAGAAAGTTTCCGCTGAACCCCATATGTCCCATTATGTGCCATAGATAGTCCCATCCCACCCGATCGAATGCTTTTTCAGCATCAAGCATTATCATTGCTAAGGGAGTAGACTCTACCTCAGCTATGTCGAAAGCTGTTATTGCGGTATTTACATGGGCGGATGTGTCCCTCCCCACCACAGACCCGCGTTGTTGTGTACTTACTATTTTAGGCAATAACGGTGCGAGTCTTCTGGCTAAGCATTTTGCAAATATCTTAGCGTCAGCATTGATTAGGGAGATAGGTCTATATGAGCCCATCTCCTCTTTGGGTTTACCCTTTTTGTGAAAGAATACAATTTTCGCCTTGTTCCAAGAGTGCGGAGCGGACCCTGTTCTACTTATATGATTTACTACTTCTAGAAGAAGGGGTGTTAATTCTTCCATACATGATTTATACAGTTCCAAAGGGATGGTGTCTTCCCCAGCCGCTTTACCTAGTGGTAGCGTTTTTATAGCTTCGTTCAGTTCTTCTCTAGTAGTTTCTAAAGCCAAGGTTTCTGCTTCAGAGATGGTTATTTTGTTCGTAGGATTCTCTTTTAGATAATTATCAATTGTAATGCCATTAGGTGTGTTTTCCGGCGTATATAAAGTTTCATAGTATTTGGCAAATTGTTGTATTATATTGTCTGTCTGGTTATATCTCTTATTGTCAACTCCTATGATTTGTGAGACCATAGATTCCGCTCTATCTTCCGCTACCTTAAATGCTAAAATGTTGCCAATTTTGTCACCTCCTTCATATTGTGTGAATTTATATTTGTGGATCTGTGCACTCCTTTTTCTTAGCAGGTTTTCTTTGGTCTCGCATTTTAGCCGACTAAGGTTTGTATTAATAGCCAAAGTTGGCTGATTTCCTCTTAGCGCCTCTATTAGTTTAACCTCTTCTACAGCGATATCCGAGGTCAGGGTTAGATTGCGCTTGCGTTTTTCTTGATTTTGTTTTAAAATATACGTCTGTACAAACCCTCTAATACTAGCCTTGCATGTGTCCCAAACTGTTAGGCAAGAGGCAGTATTTCTATTAAAGATCAAAAATTCTATGATGTGTTGTTTCAATTGTGTAATGAAAATCATATTCGACATTAGATTCCTTGGAAACGTAAAGGCTCTAGGGGGATTGCGTTTTTGAGAAGTAATCAGTTCAACAATAATAGGGTTATGATCAGATGTGATGCGTGGGTATATAACCATTGTTGAAATAGAGCTCATCAACGAATCTGATATTAAAGCCATATCTAAGCGTGAACATAGTTTGTGAGGAGCGGAATAGTATGTATAACCGGGAATATTCGGATATAATGAGCTCCAAGCATCTCTGACATTATGCAGCTTACATAAATTAAAAATGGACGTTCTAGTTCTAGGCATTCGGACGTGGTTACCAGGGCGTGTTGTATCCGTCTGACAATTCATAATGCAATTAAAATCACCCATAATTATGACTTCTCCTTCCCATCCTAATAAGGCTATACTTAGTTGTTCATATATTCTTGGATCTTCTCTATTTGGTCCATATACAACACATGCCACGAGCTTCACATTGTTATGACATAGTTGAGTAATTGCCCACCTCCCCCATTTGTCAGATTGCGTCCTAGTTATTTCTACATTGAATCTTTTATCTTTTAATATAGCCACCCCCCTGACATGAGAAGCAGCTGCTGAGTAGGTTATCATCTCGAAGCCCAGTTGGTTCAGTAACTTCTTATCACTATCTATGATATGAGTTTCTGACAAAAAAACTAGATGGGGATTATACAAGTTTAATTCTTCAGTGACTAAATGTCTCCTACGCTTATTGTTTAGCCCAGAGACGTTCCATGCTATACATCTAATCCTTTGCATCTTTAAAGTAATAAGTATAGTCAGTGGTGCCTATTAACAGCATAATTTGATGTTCTCCAACATATGAAAAAAAGTGCTTTACAAACATAAATCTCTCCTCGAGTCTTTCTACCAGATTGAAATTATTTTTTTCTTCCCCCCTTTTCGCCCCGCCCTCCCACCACCCTTCCACCCTACACACATCCCCCCCGAACTGCGAAGACCTACCCTCCCCCTCCCCCCCTTACCTACTGCTGCCGTTGATGAGGCAGCTCTTGCGGCTAAGAGCCTAGGTCAACCCCCCCCCTCCACCTTTAATGACTTTATTTCTACTAATAGTGTTAGTTCAGTCCCCACAACCTTTTTTTTTTTCCTTTTTTTTTTTTTTCACCCCCTTATTTTCCCCCAGAGCGCGAAGATAGGTACATATAGGTATAGACCACCTCCTTTCATTTCGACTCAGTGTCTAATTACTCTTATTGACACTGGCTAAGAATGCCTGCACTTCCTGCGCTTCATAAAAAAAGTTTGTATGTCCGTTCATGATCACTTTGAGTCGAGCTGGTTCCTGCAGGTATGCTGAGCCACCAAGTTTATTAATTGGGTCGATTAATTTGCGCATTTCCCATCTCTTATCCATCGTAGCTTTGCTTAAGTCCGAGCGTGCAAAGATAGTGAGATTATCGATAGTTATCGGAGTGTTGGGTTTAGCTTTTTGCCACACCGCTTGTCGTAGCAGAAAGTTGCCAAAATAAATCAATAAAGGACGTGAGAATTTACTATTAAGACGTTTTTGGCCTAGTGGGAGCCGATGTGCTCTTTGAATTTGGGAGTCCCAGTCCCAATCCGAGAGTTCAGGGAATGCACGGGGCATCAGTTTCACCAAGAAGGCCCTGGGGTCAGACCCCTCTGCCCCTTCCGGGATTCCATATAGTTTGAGATTAGATCATCTTAAGCGATTTTCCAGGTCGTCCACTTTCCCCTGTAACTGGGTGAGTACTGTGTCATGTCGCTCCACACTGGCGTCAGCCCTTTGCGATCTTTCTTCGACCAGAACAGTACGCTGTTGGAGCTCCGTTATCTCCTGTGTGATTCCCTTTAGTATGGAGGCTATATCTGTTATTGAAGTTTGCAGTCTTATGTTATCGTTTTTTAACTGCTGGTAATGTGCCTCGGACTCTGCCCTTTGATTTACAAGAAGATTTAGAATGGCGTCTAACTGAGGGTGTTCAGTTTTGCCCAGCTTGGGCTCTTCCCTTAGATTCCCCTGCCTACCTTCAACGTGAGATTGGTTTAGGTCATAGTCCGAGCCCGGGTCTGCTGCGGCTACTGAATCCAATAGGGATGTAGCTCCAAGGAGGTCATTACCCCCTTTGATCTGTTCGCTAGCTTGTTTGTTAGTGATAAGATTGGGAGTTTGCGTCATTGAACAAGGCCCATTTTCCTGGAGCTGTTGTATCCCATTATCCTTGTCTGTGGGGCTGCCCCCTGAGAGCCTTAAAGTCATGTTTTTAACTAGTCCCTTAGCCTCCATCCACTTTCTTAAAGGGCTTTTGTCAGTAACAGTTTTTCTTGTACTCAGGGGGATTACTCCTGCTACCATGTTGGTCAGAGTTCTACCTTTTTTTTTATGAATTGACTTAGCCTTGCCTCTGCGTTTCCGTGGTGGCAGCTTGGTCAGGGTCTTATTCGCAGGTTTGTCTGATTCCTCCTCTGTATCATAGTCACAGTCCTCAGAAGAGATACTCCTCATTAAGTTCCGGAGATTGTTCTGTTCCGTGATTGCTCATAGATTCAGTGACGAGACAGTTAGACTTTTCCTCGTTTAACACCTCCTTTGCCACTTCTAGCCCAATAGTTGTCTCGTGGCTTTCTAGCTCTATTATCTCTTGTATCTTGTTACCTTCAATCAGGATAGAAGTGTTATCGTTATTGTCATTATTTTTGGATGAGCCTCCGGATGAGCCTCCGCCCTCCCCTGTATTTGTCCCGACTTTAGCACTTTCATTAGTGTCTGTATTTTTTTTTGACATTATTTTTTTAGGGACTGTCCCACAGTTAAGTAAGGGAGGACGCAGGACCGTCTTACCTGCCATCTTCTTATCGTTCCCCTTGGTAATAGTGATTTTATCAAGGTCGTCCTTCACTCCCTGGGCTGCTGATGAGGCTTGCATTGCCCTTTCGGCTTCCGTTTCATTCACCTTGACGCTCATTGCAATTTTCTCAGCACCCCCCAGCGCGTTGGTTGCAGTGACCCCTGCAGATTGCAGAGCTGGGGCTGAGACTGGGGCTGAGGCAGGGACAGGGCCCGGGATCGAGGTTGCCGTTACTGCCGTGGTTACAGATACAGGTACAGGTGCAGGCACAGTGATCGTTGCAGCAGCAGCAGCCGCGGCTGTTGTTGAGTTTTTAGTGTTTCGGGTAGTTCGTGGAGGGTGCTTGGGTGACATACCTTCTGTATTTATGGTTGCAAATGTAGCTGAGAGCCTTGGTTTGGCCAGTCCAAAAACAATGAGCCCAGAGTGAGTGAGCCTTCTCTCGAGCCAAAACTTCACAGCTCGCCAGATCTTCGTGGTGTGCAACAGCATTCGTCAGCCTCCGTCAGCCTTTAGCTATCACAGGAGCAAGTTCCAACAGTTGCAGCAACGTTATGACAGATCTTCCAGCGTTTTTTTTGTTGTTTTTTTTTTTCCCCTATCGATCAGACACACTGCGGTAGTCGGCATGCAGCCCTGGAACCGCCGGTCAGCAACGCTCCGTCCTGCCAGCTGATGCCGTTGGCGCCGTTGAGAGAGCTCTCTCGGTTGCACCGTCACGGACTCTGCAGAGTATGTCAGAGAGCGTCAGGAGGCAGACATGGGCTCCGGACCATATCCTGTGTATTCCGCTGCCTTCGCCTCGAGTAGACAGCCGGCACAGCACTGGTGAGTCAGACTAAGGCGCTGCGTCCGCTTACTCCATCTGACCTCATGTTTGAGCTCCGTATGCTCCGTGCAATCGCGCTGCGCTGCACTCTGCTTCGCCGCCCGGTTCCGTTAGGTTTAAGTTTTAAGTTTGTTAAGACCAGCTATCGGGGTTGGGGAGTTTTTTGACTGATCTGCATAGCCGATTTCGCCAAGAGGAGGAGAGAGCTCCTAGCGCGCCGCAAGCAGAGTCCTCACTCCGCCATCTTGGACTCCCGTCCGTTAGCGACTGTTTCCAGTCGCTAACATCTTGGCACGCCCACTTTGCATGTCATTAGTGATAAATTTCACTGACATGCAAAGCGGGGCCCAAGATGGTCGCTATCTCCTACTAGCTGTCGCTAACTGGTGTTAGCGACAGCTAGGTATAATTTTATCTCCGCTTTCTTGGCTTTTAAAGCCAAAAAAGCGGAGATAAACCCCCTTGATAATATGCCCCAGAGCACCCTAAGGATAACAGGCCTAACATCGGTTCACGTTTAATTCACATTTTTCTTCTGCCAAGTGCAGTTTATAGCATGGTGCTATGGGTCAGTCCTCGTCAGCCTTTTTGCGCTATTTTACTGTCAGTGTTGAGTGCTGTGACTGCTGACATTTGCCCTGCGCACACATGAACATCCAACTTAAAACTAAAGTACTTAACTTCGATGTCAGGGCTTTTAATCCATTCTCTGCTTTCATTTCTGGTTTCATTTTTTACATTTTTTCATTAGGTCTTTTTTATTGATGTAAAAAAAAATAGGCTGCACCTTTAAAAGACCACAATTTTACTTTTAAACATCTTTAAACATTCGAAGGCTATTGCATATGTTTTCTCAAAAAACAAATACAACACTGCAGACTTGCCAAAACCCGAACTATTGGCTTTGCAATTACTTATTTTTTGCTTCTCCTAACAACACAACCAATGCAAGGATTGTGTACCAGTAAATATTAGTAATCCTGATGCACAGGGAGTAAGCAACCTGACTGTCATCTTCTTGCATTTGCCTATCAGAAAATACTCTGTAGTGTGCTTCAGAAATTGGTGATCCATATGTTCTATCAAAAATCGCTCATCACGTGCAATGGGAGAAATATGGCCTACTGTATTTAGTGTCAGTGTTGTACAATGATTTGCATACTGCTGGTTAAGTAGTAAAATACCCCAATAATCAGGGTTCAGTCCTAAGGCCTCGGGTCCCTGGTGGCACTCATCTGCTGGGACAGTCCTAAGGCCTCGGGTCCCTGGTGTACCTTCCACGTTAATCATGGTACTCTGTGGGTCGCTCCGTTTTCACCTGGTACCTAGGAATGACAGCCTTTTTTTTGCAAAATTTCCCTGACTCGTCATGGGGTGTTTCTCCAACTTCGAGCACAAAGGCCCTGCCAGTGACTTTTTTCACTTAAAGATATTTATATTGTAAGTTGTGGCGCTGGAAGTGGATTGGCATAGAGTGGAGTAGAGTGTCAGTGGAGCAGAGTTTAATGGAGCAGACCTCATAGAGTGGAGTGTCGTAGAGTGGAGTATTATTGAATAGAGGAAAGTGGCCTAGAGTGAAGTGGCATGACGTTCAGTAGTGTAGAGTAGATTGCTGTATAGTGCAGCGGCATTGAGTGCATTGGTGTAGAGTGCAGTGAGATAGAGTAACATTAAGTGCAGTGGCATAGAGTAGAGTGGTGCAGAGTAGATTGCAGTGGCATTAAGTGGAGTCGCATAGAGTGGAGTGGTGCAAGGTTGAGTGCAGAGGTGTATAGTAGAGTGCAGTATTGTAGAGTGCAGTGGTATAGAGTGCAGTGCTGTAGAGTATAATAGAGTGGCGTAGAGTTGAGTGGTGCAGAGTAGAGTTCAGTGGCAATGAGTGCAGTGGCATAGAATGCAGTCATGCAGAGTAGAGTCTAAGAGTGCAGAGTCGTAGAGTTCATAGAGTAGTGCAGAGTAGAATGCTGCAGAGTAGAGTGGTGCAGAGTAGAGTGGTGCAGAGTAGAGTTGTGACCTAGAGTACAGTAGTACAGAGTAGAATAGAATGGCATAGAGTGCAGTGGTGTAGAGTGACTTAACATGCAGTGGTGTAGAGTGCAGTTGCAGAAAGTAGAATGTAGAGTAAAGTGGTGTAAAGTGCAATGGTGCAAGGTAGTTGGCATAGGTGCAGTAGTGAAGGATGCATTGGCTTTGAGTAAAGTGGTATAGAGTGCATTGGATTAGAGTGCAGTGGTTTAAATTACTGTGGTATAGTGTAGACTGCAGTGGAGTAGAGTGGTGTAGAGTAAAGTGGCATAAAGTGCAGTGGTGTAGACTAGATTGTTTCAGAGTAGAGTGTAGTGGTGCAGGGTAGAGTATAGTGGTGCAGGGTAGGGCGCAATGGCATTGAGTAGAGTGGTGTAAAGTAGAGTGGAACAGTATTGACTTCAGTGGCGTAGAGTGGAGTCCTGCAGAGTGGAGTAGAGTGGCATAGAGTGCAGTGACATAAGGTACAGTGTTTCAGAGTAGAGTGAAGTGGTGTAGAATGGAGTGGTGCAGGGTAGACTGGAGTGGTATAGAGTGGTGGCATTGAGTGCATTGGCGTAGAGTGCAGTGTCAGAGTGCAGTGGCGCACAGTAGATTATAGAGGTATGGAGTGTATTGGCATACAGTGCAGTGGAGTGGAATAGAGTGGTGAAAAGTAGAGTGCAGTGGCATAGAGTAAAGTGGCACAGAATAGAGTGGCATAGAGTAGAGTGGCAGAGAGTTCAGTGGCAGAGAGTGCAGTGCTTCATAGTACAATAGGGTAGAGTGCATTTGCATAGAGTAGAGTGGTGTAGAGTAGAGGGGCATAGAGTGAAGTGGTGTAGAGTGCCGAGTCAGAGTGCAGTGGTGCACAGTAGATTAGGGTGGCATTGAGTGCATTGGTGTATAGTGCAGAAGAGTGGTGTAGAGTGGTACAGAGTACAGTGCAAGGTCGTAGAGTGGTGCAGGGTAGAGTGACACAGAGAAGAGTGGCATAACGTTCAGTGGCAGAGAGTAGTTCAGTGGTAGAGAGTGCAGAGCTGGAGAGTGGAGTGTCATAGAGTGCAGTGGTGTAGGGTAGATTGGCATAGAGTGCATTGGTGTAGAGCGCAGGGGCATACAGTGGTGCCGAGTAAAGTGGCATAGAATGCAATGGTGTACAGTCGAATGGCGTAGAGTGTTGTGGGATAAAGTAGAGTATAGTGGCATACAGTGCAGTTGTGCAGAGTAGATTGACATAGAGTACAGTGGCGTAGTGTGTATTGGTTTTGAGTAAAGTGGTGTAGAATGCATTGGCATAGAGTGCATAGGCATAGATTGTAGTAGTGTGGAGTGCTGTGGTGTGGGGAGCGCAGCGTGGAATAGAGTGTCGTGGAATAGAGTGGCGTAGACTGCAGTGGCAGAGTAGATTGATTCAGGATAGAGTGTAGTCGTGTCAAGTGTAGTGGTATAGAGTAGAATGTCGTAGAGTGCAGTAGTGCTGAGTAGATTAAAGTGGCCTAGAGTGGAGTGTGCATAGAGTACAATGGCATAAAGTTATGTAGTATAGAGTTCAGTGCCTTAGAGTTCAATGGCGTAGAGTTCAGTGTTTTGTAGAGTGGCATAGGGTGACAGAGAGTGAAGTGTTGCAGAGTAGAGTGGCATAGAGTGGAGTGGTAGAGAGTGGTGTAGAATGCTGTAGCAAAGAGTGTAGTGATGCATAGTAGAGGAGTGTAGGGTACAGTGCCTTGTCATAGAGCAGAGTGGAGTGATGTAAAGTGGAGAGGAATGGAGTGGTGCAGAGAAGAGTGCAGTGACTCAGTGTGGAGTGGAGTAGTGTAGAGTGCTGCAGAGTAGAGTGCAGTGGAGTGGAGCGGGGCAGAGTAGAGTAGAGTTGGGTAACATGGAGTATGCATGGTATGGCAGTGTACTGTCATTACAGACAAAATATCTTCAATTGAAATGACCATTACATTTGCACTCATACATACAGGTTTACTAAAAAAAAGTATACAGCGCACAAACGATAATGTGTGGAAATGTCTTCACCCTATGTATTGATTTGAACGTCAGCACAGTTAATTTACATACATTTAATTTTTGTCTTAGAAAAAAAAGAACATCTATACAGCCTTCCTCAAGCAGGATTGTCACATAAAACCCTCTTACTTTATAGTCTGAGAAAGAAAAAAAACACCAAGTTCCCTGGAAGACAGCATAACGTTTGAAGATTTAAAGGCCTGCTTACAGAGGGCGAGTTTGTGGAAGAATACAGAAAACAAGGTTTGGGCAACGGGAGAGACAAACTCGAGCTGGACAGCCTAAAGCAACTAAAGTCAGCACATAGAAAACCAGAAAATGTGAGTTGCAAACCACAAAGCCAATGATGTCTTTAGCAAACCATCTGGTAGGATGCAGCCTAAAAAAGGGACCTGCAGGGGTACAGAGGGGCAACTGGTAGGGAAACACCGGGAAGTTGGAATTGGGGATTAAAAAAAAGTCTGGTGGGAGTTGTAGGGGAAAAGCAGAACAGGAAGGACAGAACAACATGGGGCAATGGGAAGAGAGGGCAGCCTATGAGAGAGAGAGCACCATCGATACAGAGGTCGCTATTTGGTGGGGAAGAAACACACAAAGGAGAGAGCTGGAAAACACATGCACTTTCATTGAGTGCTTCGCCAAGAAGAGGAGAGGGGTGGCTTAATGCTAGGGCCGACTTTGAAGCTGGGGAACCAGGTTTGTGTCTGGCAGGAGGCTCAAACATCCTGTGATTCTGGGCAAATTCCTTAATCTCCCAATGCCTAAAAACGACTGTGTCTGTCTGTAATGCAACTGGTGCTCATGTAAAGTGCTCTGATACCTTCAGGTTGAGTTTGTGCTATATAAAACTGCACAAAAAAAGTAGTTCCCTACAAGTGTGCAGTGGAAGAACAACCATTCAAAAGGATGGTTAAGAGGCAATGCTCCAGGGAAGGGACAAATACAACATGGATAGGCTGGGACAAGGAAAGCCATTGAATGAGCCCTCAATAGGTCTTTCACAACAAGCCAGCTTGCAACGTCTGGTAGGGGAAACCTAAAAATACAGCAATTTTCAAGGTTCATTCCTAAATCCTCTGGTCCCTGGTGCCAATCACCTGCTGCAACATTGATAGAGGTGCCCCTGGTGCACCTTCCAGATTAATCATGGTAGTCTGCGGCTCTCTCCATTTTTGTGTTCTTCTTCTAACTAGGAATGACAGCCTTTTGCAGTAAATCCTCCCTGGCTATTCAGGATCAAACGCGCCATGGGATGTTCCTCCAAAGTAAACAAAAACCTAAAAATTGAATCTTCCCAGAGTCCCTCTCCTAAAACTGTCTTCCTATTGCTGTGATGAGTTCTGAAAATATTTATTTCAATTGACACTATCTGCAGTTATCTAGAGCTGACCATACTTAAATATTACAATCACACATACCGATTGACGACTGATTCCCAAAGCTTTCCCAATCTGAGCACACGAAAAAGGGAAAATAGCACAATTGTTTACCATCAGCATATTCACAAAAGAAATCTGTGCATGCATAAAAAGTGGTGTGCTTTCACTTTTGACCCCTTGCAAAGTTTACCAATGTGGGATGGATGGGTGGGGGAGACAAGGCAAGCATATCTGTTGTATTATCTTATATACAATATGCCATTTTACTTGGTAGACAAAATGAGGAGCTCAGAAGGCAGCACAAAACACTTAGGGCCAGGTTTACTAAGGGTTTGTGCCTGTACAAAGTAACACAAAGTCTTACAACTGTATTTACTTTCCACCACAAAAGGTATTTTACGCAGGAAAGGTGCCCTTTTCTCAGTGTAATAGCACTTTCACTGCTTTGCTACACTTTCCATAAAGAGGGCGATACGTGGGTGTTACTTGGGCACATCAGTGCAAGCACCCATAGTTTTGACTCAAAGCCGAATCCAATAAGATTAAGAGCGACAGAGCAGAGGATGAGAGTAGTAAGGCATTTTATAATAAGTATGGCATTGCGCTGTTTTTTTCCTTCTGCGCAAGCAGCGCAGCAACCAAAGTTGTGCAAAAATAATAGATCTGTCCATCAGCCTTGAGATCCCACTTCAGAAGGAGCTAAAGCCACACCTCTTTAGCTTGTATATTTCAAGCACATGACATCATTTCAATGGTGACCATTCCATTTGGTCCACAATGAGAAACTGTGGGGCATATTTACGTCTTCTGGCGCATCTCTGCAAATCAGCAGGGATGCGCCAGAACAGATGCGTCATGTAATCCCCCCCTTGCGCACCACAGCTGCGTCGTGTTTACAATGCGGCGGACCATGGCGCAAGGAGGGGCAGATGCGTGACGCATCTTGAGGCGCATGGGCAGCGCATTGCTGGAGTCACGTCGCAAGCGTGACGCAACTCCTGCAATGCACAGGGGCCGCCCATACTCAACATGGTGCCTCACTCCTTACGCCTGCTTCAAGCAGGCGTAAGGATTTGACGCAGCAGCGTCGCAAAACTGACTCAGTGAAATCTTGTAGATTTCACTGCATCAGTTTTACGGGTCTTTCCTGCGAGGGAACGCCCACCCTGCGACAGAACGCCCACATGAAACCTGACGCAGGTTTCATGTGGCGCAGGGCTTTACAACGTGACGCATCTGCCTAGATGCGTCACGTTGTAAATAAGTCGCAACGTGGTGCATGGTTTACACCGCCGCTGCGTCACAAAAGTGACGCAACAGTGGCGTAAAAGTGTCGCAAGGGGCTTGTAAATCTGCCCCTGTAAGTCTTGCTATAAGGTGCAATGTTCTATGAGATCCCTTCCAGAGACGCCGGATTGCAAATGCCCTCACTTTCAGGACTCTGCAATGATTCTCAAATACTACCCAATGTCTCTAGCCATGTCTGGTTGGAGAAACCTTTTGGATTTAGTGTGAGAGTGGGTCATTCTTTCATCCAATATTATTGTATATATGGATTTCAATTTACAAGCTTTGCAGAACTTGGCAAATTTCAGCCTCCGTCAAAGGATTAAACAGCACAATCATAAATCAGGACACGTTTTAGATATTGACTTTTCTCCTAACTCTTCCACTCTGCTGCATACCACCTGGGGCCATATTATGGATGCAGCACACTTTCCTGGATTGCACTGGGTGCACCTTTCAAAAGGTGCGGCTAGCGCAATCCAGGAAAATGCGCAGCATTATGGTGAATGCGCTGCCCCAATGCAGCTGCAAACTCGCACTGGCCTTGGGCATTCATGTGAAAAATGGAGTGGCTGCTTTGAAGCCGCTCCGTGTTTTCACAGTGCAGGTGGCAACCTGCCTGCACTTTTAAAGGGGATGTCTGGGGGGTCCATGGTATCTCTTTTCCTCGCACCAGAGGGCTACAATCAGGGGGCACACTGACAGTGCTCCACCTTTTGGGTGGTGCACTGTCAGTGCACATTCTGAGAGCTTCTCTGCCTCCGCACCCGCATCTGTAACACAGCACGGGCGCAGAGGCAAAGGGATTCCCTCACTTGCATAGGGCCACCCCCTCCATGCAAATGAGGGAACGCCTTCTTGAGGAAGCACTGGCACTGTATGTGCGACAGTGCTTTCAGCATTACAGAAGAGGCCGCACAAGCGTCTGCGGTCCCTTCTGTAATACCAAAGTGTCCCGGGGACAAGCAAAGCGGGCCCAAACGCTCGTGGCAACTCCGAGGCACTTCTACAGTACAGCCCCTGGTGTTACGTCACTTCTGACTTCTGTTTGAGTGAGTGTGTCCTGGGACTAAACAGCAACATCAGTCGCCTCTGGTTTCCAGAGAGGTGCCTAATGTCTGGAGGAAGAAGATGCAGATTGCCATCTCTGAGCTACTGCAGTGCATTGCTATTGGCAGGCGTTCAGACCAAACATCTGGAAAGCTGTGAAGTATATTTTAGTCTGGAAAAAAATGAGACAAAAGCAAAGTGAAGAGATTTCTTTCCTTCTATGTATACGGTGGCTTTATAAGAATAATTGTAGCTTGGCGCTCCAGCAAATGACATATCAAAATAAAGGCATATGTAAACTACAGAAACAGTTAGAAACTTGTCTGCATGGCAATTGAGCAGGAAAGTAGTAAGGGTGTAATATGTAGTTCGTAGTGCATTTCAGAAGAACACATTGGAACAACTATAATACTAAAGCATGGTGGGTAGCGCACTGTCATTTACAGACAACACTCTTTCCATTGAAATGGCCACTTAATATGCATTGACATATTTTACAGATAAAACTATATAGCGCAAACAATATTGTGTGGAAATCGATTTTCAGCAACTGTCATTTATACAACACCAAGTAAAGTGTCTTGATTTATTTTGATCATATTAAAATCTTTGTTTCCATCACAAAACGGAATTACAAACAGGTTTATTTTGTGCTTTCATGACTGCTGATGTATTTTTTAATATTTGTAAAATTCATTTATAGGTACCTACATTTTGATGTGTGTTTGAAAAAAATGACATCAATCAGCCTTTACTTTCACATCAGCAAGATTGCTACATAGTTCTCTTTTTGAAATCCTCTCACTTTGTAGTCAGACAAAGAAAAGTAAACACCAATCGGCATGTTAAAAGAATAAACAGCAATTTATTTGAAGACATAGGCTGGCATTTGACCTCTGGATCTGAATGCACAGCAAATGTGACTAGATAAGAATTACATTTAGAGGAATCTTTATCGCTCATTCACCTTTGGAACGTGTTGGTTTGGGGGGGGGGGGGGTGGGGGGGGGCTGCAGCACCTCCCCACTCCTACTTCCAGTGCCTCTGCAAAATAATCATTCAAGAGTCTGGCAACCACCACAGAAAATGGAAGTTCCCAAATCCAGATTGTGGAATCTTCAAGAGTCATTAATCGTTAGAACCAAGATTTCCTCAGTGGTTCCTCATCAGGGATACCCCACCTAGTTCCAGGAGGGCCTGACCCAACTAGTTAGTTGCAGGACTGAAAATCTGGCATGGATCTGGCTAAGCTGAACCTAGATTTGTCACCCCTTGTTTACATTTAACCCTACTCACATAAGTGGGTAGTAGCATGCCTGTACACATTTAAAAGTGATGAATATAGCTATAAAAATGTACTTCCTCTGTAGGCCTGTAACCCCGTAACTCTGTCCAAGAAATAGTCACCAAGTAATGTTTTTAGACCATTAGTGTTCATCGTAGGACTAGCAGGGTAACAGATTTTCAGGATAATCTCTAATTATGTAAATTTGCTTCATTTAGGTTCATTGCATCCCTTATCTAACTTAATCTTGAGGCAGTTGCTACCCATCAACTGCTTCATGTCTGCTATACCACTCTCGAAGGCCCATGCCATAACCCTGTGCCCCACAGATGAAGAGGGATCTGAGAATTATCTGTGTATGTGAATACCTTGAGGCCTTGTGTATGGATAGACATTGAAGAGGTAGGGTGAAAGGGCAGACCCTGTGGGAAACCAGAAGAGATAGTCATATCCTGTGATGTAAATGAGGAATGGCTACAGTTAGATAGAAGAGTGAAACCAAATCAAGACCTCTTTTCTTTTACCAATGTCAAACAGCCTGAATATTAGGAGGCCATGATTGACCATATAAAATGCATCTAAAGGATCCAATTCAAAAGGATCAGGACATTGACCTTGTTACTACATACCATCAGCCGGAGATCATCAGGGCAACCAATACTACCACTTTACTGCTGAAATCATGATGAAATACCAGTCCAGGACCTAGTTTTCCTCCAAAAAGGCAGAGAGAAAGTTTGTGACATGGTTGTCTCAGCGCTCACCTGGCGCTTGCAGCAGAAAGAGAGGTCATTAGTTAGAGTGATTATTTGGTAAACCCCGGCTTTTTTAAAAAGAGAGAATGATTGTCTTTCTAAAATCTTTTGCCATTTACCTGCTGCTGGGAAACATTGAGGATCATATGCAAAGGCTCAGTGGTGAGAGAGAAGAGATAGTGTAATATGTGGATTGGAGAAAATTCCTGAGGATACCCAGATTTAGTAGTCTGAATTGCCTTGGAGACATCTTCCTCTTCAGCAGGGGCAAGGAAGTTAGCAGCTGAATTGGTATGAGGGTGGAATGAAGAGAGGGGACAAAATCCTCCGTTGCAAGAGCCCTCCTAATGGCAGTTGGCGACGCCTCCCATAAGCTGTGATCCAGCTTAAAAACTGGGTATCCTTTATGTTTATGTTTATGTTTTTGAGATTTTTATTGCACACAACTACCCGAGGGTGTCTCGGCGCATATCAGACTGCCTGGGGCGGAGAGCTACCAGATGAATCATTGATTAAATAACCAGGTTTTCAGGAGTTTACGGAAGATGATAAGAGTAGGACTGGTTTTAATGAACAAAGGAAGAGAGTTCCACAGCCTGGGGGTTGCCACTAAAAAGCGTCTGTCTCCCCAGCTAGTGGTTCTGGTACGTGGAACAGAGAGGAGGTGGGTGCCAGCCGAACAAAGGGGTCTTTGAGGAGCATAGATCCGAAAGGCATCTTTGAGGAACCTGGGTCCAGAGTCATGAATGGCTTTATAAGCAATACATAATGCCTTAAACTTTATCCGGCTCTTGACTCTTAGCCAATGCAGGTGACGTATGGCCAGAGAGGTGGGGCGGCGGCTGGGAATGTCTAACAAAATTCTGGCCGCTGCATTTTGCACCGATTGTAGTTTAGTTAGGGTCTGTTCTTGCGTGCCTAGGAAGAGGGCGTTGCCGTAATCCAATTTAGAGAATACGAGAGTGGTGATCAAAGTTTTCCCTGCCCCTGGATGGAGATAAGGCAACAGCTTTTTGATCTTCTTTAGAGTGTAGAAGGACGATGAGACCACCGAATTCACGTGGTGTTTAAACAGCAACTTCTCATCGAACATAATACCGAGGGTTCTGACCTTGGCAACCGGAGTGGGAGGTGGGCCCATTTCACTGGGCCACCAGATGGAGGACCATTCCGGTGAGAGGTTGCCAAAGGCCATCACCTCGGTCTTGTCCGAATTTAACTTTAAGAAGTTGCTTGACATCCATGAGCCGATGGCCAACATCTCCTCCTGAAATCTTGCGGCCACGGCTGGTCCATCCTTATGAACCGCCAGCACCAATTGGGTGTCATCCGCATAGGTGGTTAAGCGGAGTCCGTGTGCTTTAATAACTCTCGCCAGATCCGCCACATATATGTTGAATAATGTGGGGCTTAGCAAGGAGCCCTGGGGCACCCCACACGGAAGGGTGAAGATGGGCGAATAAAAAGGGCCCAGTTTCACCGCCTGAGTGCGGTTACCCAGAAACGAAGCAATGAGATCCCTGGCAAGGTGGGTCACCCCCAGGGATGTGACACGGTCGATCAGGATGGAGTGATCGACCGTGTCAAAGGCAGCGGACAGATCCAGAAGTATAAGGACCGCTGCCCCACCCTGGTCCATTATAGTTCTAATCTCGTCTGAGGCCTTTATCAGAGCCGTGGCCCTTCCTGAAGCCGAACTGGGTATCATCTAGAAGCTGATGGCAATCGATGAAACCCGAAAGCTGTGTGTTCATAATAGCTTCAAATAGTTTGGCCGGGAATGGAAGGCAGGCGATAGGTCTATAACTGGCAGAGTCAGCGGGGTCCAGGGAAGGCTTTTTTAACAAGGGCTTGATGTTTTAACAAGGACTTCATGGACAACATAGGGCTTTACACAACATATACACTGAACATGTGAATGAAAAACACATATGGAATGAATGTGCACATTGCACATGTTTCAGAGAATGACAACGATTTGGGGGAATAATATAGTAAAAGCACCATAAAAGAGTGCTTAGATTATTAGAAATAGAAGCATATCCTTTACTGCTTGTTTATCTTGCCTAAAATTAGATTTTAAACCATTTTGAAATGAAAACTCACGAAAATGTATTTTCTGCAGTCATGCAATTAATAAGAAATACACATTTGGCAACTAAACATTGATGCATTATTGAGTTTCATTTACAATTGTGTGGATTTTTGTGATAAATATGAATGTATAATGTCCTAAGAGACTCATCCTTTACTACTCTCATCATAATGCACCATTAACATTTAAATGTTGGCGCAGCACCTATATGCAACTAGTTCGAATGATGAAACTTTCCATATTGAATCTTTATATAAATAGAGTCTTATATTTCTTAAAACAAAAATTATAAAACAATATATACTTATATGCTACACGTGTACACTTTGCAAATTTGGTAGTAGGTCATACCTACTATTGAACAAGTACATGAAACAGTCTAAGACACTTGACTGTTTTGACAAATGCATTAATTAAGCCACACCTGCTTGGATCTAAATTATGCACATATATATATTAATTAGGATGTACTATGTTTAATGTATTAACTTGACTTTATTCTTTAGGCTTGTTCTTTCTCATAATGCCTGGGAGAAAGAATCTTACTTCGGCTCATTCATGTAACTTTCTTGTACTTTCCCATGACATTCCAGAGTGAGTTGCACCATCTTGCAATTTATTTATTGATACTACAGTGTCAACTCTTGCTACTAGCCCATGGGAAGCTTCAGTAATGAAAGGTTCTTTGTAGACTAACCTGTGTGCCCATGACGGACAATCGGTTCCCATGAACAGTATGGGAAAGAATGCTAGTGCTGCCACTTTTGCACCTTGTGAGCGGTTGATGACCACATGGAAGTCGAACGATGATGGTGTGACAATCGATGTCATCTCCAGACTTGTCGAACTATAATATAGATTTACCCTACAAAGGAGAACAGATTGCAGACGAGCAGCTCTCTTTCCCATTCGTTTGGCTCTAGCTGTTGCCTTTGCTTACGGACTGGCTGATTGTGGACTTTGACAAGACCCTTTGCCTATGCTTGAAGAACTCTTGCAGACTGTCCCCTGCCCTTGCTGGTGGCAGGAACCCTCAGGCCTAGCAAACTCTCCTTGGACTCCTTGGCTGAACGATAACTTTTCTAATGTCCTATTGGAACTTCCCTTTTAGCATGATTTCGTAGACTCTTTCCCCAAAGATTTTCAAACGTATTTCTATTTGATGACTACTAAATGTATAGTTTTAAACTACATCTGTATCTGCTTACTGAGACTTATGACTGAACTTTCTGAAATGCTTATTATTGCCTTAAATACTAAATCTACGTCATACAATAACTAAATGAAACCTCAAATGTCTGAGTCTTTTAAATTTTGAAAATGTTCTTTCCACAGACACTGTGCATACGATACCTGAGTTTCTCATGTACAGCAGAGATAGTCATAAATTGTTTACAGAACATCAGGTTCTGCTACTGTTTTTCTGCATTGCCACTGCAGGACTATTGGTTAATGTGATTTTGGCCCGATTAAACTTCTTCAGGAGGTTATGAACTTCCTGTAACCATCTTATACCTACAGCATGGTATTAAGGGTGGTGTATTTAAACTTGATCACTAGTTTGTGCATTTGTTACCAATTCCTGGTCCTCGTTGGGTAGCCAACATTCAACTCCTCGCCTGCCCTCCCTTCAATGTGATGAGTAAGATCCATCGGAGGACCAAATAGATAAGATCGTAAAATACAACGTTAAATATTTTAAGCCCAGGTAAAACACTGGATCAACCAATCAATCAGTCAGTCTTGTACAGCACAGCTTGTCACCCCGGTGTGTCTCCAGGCACTGGGGTTCTGTGAGCCTTGGTCGAAAAGCCATGTCTTGAGTCTGTTCCTTAAATCTTCCAGCAAGGGGGAGGTGTGCAGGTGGAGGGGATGAGCTGCATCAAGGTGGAGATTGCTGCTTTGCCAGTAGCAGTATCTCCTAAGTTTCTGCTAACCATAAAACCTCTCTAAGAGTATTATTAGCGGGTAGGGTTTTACTGGAGTACCATTCCTCATGTCCATTTTATATGTATGCAGTCTAGATCAGAATTTGACTCCTCCATTTTTTACTAATTTATTCAGAGATTTAGTATAACAAGGAACAATTTTTAAATATTTCTGTATTCTAGGTTTGACTTCTGACAAAGGGTCTCATGCTGAAATAATCCAATTTACAGATAGTGTCTTCGGGCCAGATTCACAGAACTAACTTAAGACAAAATCCTAAACTTACTACATTTGGTATTCACAGAAGTTAGGATTTTGTCTTAAGTTTGTCTTAAGACAGACTTAAGACAGACTTAAGTTAGGATTTTGTCTTAAGTCTGTCTTAAGTCTGTCTTAAGTCTGTTTTAAAACAAACTTAAGACAAAATCCTAACTTCTGTGAATACCAAAAGTAGTAAGTTTAGGATTTTGTCTTAAGTTAGTTCTGTGAATCGGGCCCTACGTCATTTTGAACAAGATTGTTAGGACTGCACATGTTCAGTTGATTTATTGTAGCTGAGAGAGTGATGTTACACCAATTGCGTAGGAGTAAAACATGACCCATTGTACATATATTTTTGTTCACAGTCGAAATATCTTTCCCCTGGAAAACCCCGTAACTCACAGCTGCCAAATTTAACTTGTCCTAGGTTTAACAGGAGGACATTTGTGTGCTCTTCCAGTTGAAAAACAACTTGTAAGTCTCAGGTGAGGACGAATAACCTGATTGGTCTGTAAGCTTTCACTAATTTCTGTACAGTGGTCAATCCTGGAATGCCCACACCTCCATGGACATCATTTAGGGGTCACCGGGGGTCGCTGCTACAACCCCTGGCATGCACCATGTGAACCCCTGAAACTGCCTTATGTGTGTGCTTGTGTAGGCAGAGTGTGTACATGTATGATTGTGTGTGTATGTGTGTGAATGTGTGTGTATGTGTAAGTATAAGTATGTGTGAGTGATTGTAAAGGTCAAGGGGCATGTGAAATCACTTTCACTAAACCTGCTGTTTTGGTGAATTGACGTCCATGCCCACCTCAATCTGTAACGGAAGAAAATCTTCCCTAATGGCAGAATATTCTCCGTCATAAGTAAATAAAGATGGCCTAAAGATAAAGAATGTACCTCTGGATGCTTTTTTGAGAACCTTAGTACACCTTCGGCGCACAACTGTTTTTGTATGGGTCCGATAACTAGCACTCTGTTGCTAACACAATTCTCGGCCAGCCAGTTGATTTTCTGGCATGCTCAAGCAAAAAGGGGCTGCTAAAGTAGGACAGAGGTTTTTATTATTTTACCAGTATGTGAAGAAAAACACAAATTAAAATAATTCATTTAAAGTATATATTTAGATACATTGTACTTTCCTTTGCAATTGCTTGTGGCCGTGATGTCTCTGTCGAACAGCAGGAACCAATAGTTATGGTACAGTTTTAAATGCTCACTTACCAATTTTAAAATGAATGTTTTCTGAAATGATACATATGATTATTTATAGTTAGGTGGTAATGATGAATCCTAGAATCTCTGGTGGAGGTATTACATCCGGACAATAATAGTCAGGGACTGGATGGAAGCGCTGAGGATTACAATATTGCTCCCCCCCCCTTTCATCCTTCCTATCCTCCGCCTGATGCCCCCCCTCACCGCAAAAGGGAGTTGATGTATAACTCATAGACGCTCATAAGGATTGCAGACCTCTGGTAGTTTAACCTTAGTTGTAGTTTTTTTTATTAATTGTTTTGGTTGTTTATGTATTATATGGCTCATATCCAGGGCTTTAAGTTGGCCGGGTCTCAAGGGGTCTGAGCACCGTCAGTTTTTTTAAAGGGGGACTCGAAACGGGTCTCTATCGGGCTCTGTTTTGAGCCCTGGCACAGGCGGTCTGGTTTTTTTTTCTGGACGGGAAAAAGTGCCAGGGTGCAAGACAGCCTGATAGAGACTCGTTTGCCGACATCAAGCACATCGATGTGTGCTGCTCACACTGCTCACTTCTCATTAGTGGAAGTTATGGCATGACGTCATGCCAGGTGAGCGTTGTGGGGGAAGGGACATCCTTTAAATAGTCATTTTCTTTCTAGATTTCCCTTATCTTTCTGAAAAGCAATAGCAGCAACATTGTGGTAGGGTCGCCATGGTTTAATTGGAAGCTTTTTCAATATTATATGTAACAATCCATAGTTACAGCTTATTTATCTTATGCAACTAATAACCATTGACAAAGCCAATAGTCCTTACTTGTTGTTGGTATGATGTTACTTGTTGTATCACATATCTGGATGCAATGACAGAACCAGCAAAATACAAGTCGGGCGGCACACTATGCTAAACACAGATTTTTAGCGTGTGTTAAAGCCACGCCCCTAATTACACTGGCCATGCCCCTTTGAAAGACCCCTAGTTTTTTCATCCCACTTAAAGCCCTGCTCATATCTTCCTTTGTACAAATGCTGAACACCTTGATAAACAACGAAACTGAGCATCTTGGGCACATACACAACAACAGAGGATAAGGGCATATACCGGCCCGACGACTCCTCAATGTTTCTAAAACCATGATGAGAGTTTATTTTATTATCACAGATCATCTGTAATAAGGACCTATCATGGTCGTAACTGCATAGGGACAAGAAACACCTAAGACACTACAATCTCCTAACATATTACGCAACCATTATAATAGGATAATTATCGGTTACATGTCTTCAGATTTGTGATGCTCTTACTGTGGGACTAAACGTGTGTTGAGTATGCTTTTTGTTTTAAATATAAATGCCAATAAAAAAAGATATTTAAACATCCGGAGGAGAATCCACCTCTGGAATCTCCTTTCCAGCACTATGCCAATGGCGAAGAAAATTCCATTGTTGGATTTGTCACTACTCAACCCTAAATGAGGCCCCAAGTTGTAATCACCAGTCTTTACAGGTGCATTATAGTGGGATCTGATCTGCGTTCTAGGACAAATTAGCAAATTTGGTTTGGTGGTGTCACCAATCTAGAATATATTACACAGGGGTAGATATAGAGTGAAGGAGTTGAATAGAGGGAAAACTGAATGTAGGCAAGATGGCTCAGCGAGTTTACTATTATCTCTGGCGTACAATGTGATCAGCTGGTTATCAGTTCAAATCGTGACAATAATGACTCAAACTTTCAACCTGCTGATGTTAGTAAACTGAGGTTTATTAAATTGGGCACTAGTAACATCTGTAAATTAGAGCACATACAAATGGCAGACGTGAGGTATTAAGTACTATATAAAAACAAATTATTACTTTAGCACGATTCAGGACATGGTAGCAATCCACGAACCTACAGCATCTTCAGACCCAAGTGTGATTGAAATGGTTTCTCTTCTGCCTTACTACACAGCAGTTAAGCCCGCCATTTCATGATATTCTTGCATTATTAAACATACAATCAAGAGGAACTAGGCGGATCTTTAATTCTGCTCTCCTCATCCTCATCCATTTCTGAAAAGTTATACAGTTCTCTGCACTGTGATTGTATTGTATTCTATACAAATATTTTTTACAATTTCCGTGAAAAACAACAAACAGACTCAGCGGCTAAAGATGGTGATGTTAGCACAGGCGATCAGGTATTCGTCTTCATTGTACAGGTCCAGGTTTATCACATAATCTCCCTGTGGGAAGAGAAAGTATAAATTAAACATCAAAATGGTAAAAAGTAGCCATGAATGTACTGACATTTTTCGCTGCTTCTATAACAATTGCCAAGTTTCAAAATTACTGTTGCTTTTGGCACTCATATGTGACCCTCTCATTGACCTTCATTGAGAGCACAAAAATTGGCACAAATTATTTTTGCGTCTATTTGGACACCTTTGCTGATTTAGAGGCAAGTGCAAATTGCATTTGCTAATGCATTGTGCTCACACTTACCACCAATGTTTATCCTCACTTGTGGATCTGCGCAAAACTGAATAAAAACACAGCCATATGATGTGTACATCCATTTTGCACGTACTATTTCTTCATTTTTCTCATTCTGTCCTTGCTCATACCACAACTTTGTGATTTACTCGGGGGTTGGTTCGCTCCTTATTTTCGCAAATGGGTTTAAATTTGGGTGTCTTTTCTTACTTTGAATAGTTTATCGTGGCTGTTTCATATCTTACCAAACTCAATGTTCTCATATGTTTACGCTTGAGAATACGGAAATGACAGTTCTAGTTTACTGTTGGTAGAGTTTATATACAATCCAAATTCAGAATTTACTCTTACTCTTTAGCACCCTGCATGAGTAAGTTCCTTTCCCCAAATCCGATGATGTTCAGGATAATTCAACAGACATAGTACCCTTCCAATATATTAACTATAGACTATTATATATTCATTCCCCCTTACACTCCATTTATCCTAAGGTGTGCACAATTTCTTGTGCTGATGAAGACCCGTGGATTCAACTTCTTAGGTTGAAATGCCATTAAACGCATAGACAAGTGGACAATTGTGTCTAAGATATAGGTTGGCAAGATTTTGAAAACTAAACAAGAGGACATTTCACAGATAGAGAAAAGGGACCACAATGTTCAATTGACCGAGTGGCACACAATGATTTTCTTGAGAGCACTCACAAACATATAAAACATTGAGCGGGAGGAACTAAGGAGAATTAAATGCAACCACTGGCGTAGCCAGGGGGGGCGGTGAGGGGGTCAGCCCCAGGCGGCACTATTTTGGGGGCAGTGGGCACATGTGTGGCGGCTGTTTCTGAGCAGCCAGTACACCACATGTGTATCTGTAAGTGCAAGCGTACCTGCTTGCAACCAAATCCTGCACGACCTAGCATTGTGGTGGTGCGGCGCCGGTGTGCCGCGCGATATACAGCGTATGTGGGTCCCAGGGCTGTCAATCTTGTAGCTCACGAAAGCGCTACCAATGACGGCCCTGGGCATCATTTTTAGCCAGCCCACACGCTGCTGCAGTGAGGCCTCGAGTCGAGTTGAGAGAGACACTACTTTCACAAGTTCAAGGGCAGCAGCTGAACTCGGAAATGGCTCCAGCCTTTTGTTGATGCGGTCACAGCAGGCGAGGTAAGCATCTGGTCTATATCGTTAAGGTTGTAGTCTACAACATTGCACTCTTCCCTTATATGAGTGTACCTATTGATGGGATCCATATGTTGCCATGCCCGCCCACCAGGTCCACATAGCCTATGTTAAAAAATAAAAACAGCCATCACTCACAGGGTGTGCAGGTCACTTGTGATGCAAGATACGTCATTACAGACGTAGTGGAAAATAACAAGGCAGAAATGGCGCCTACATCTTCAGGAAAAGAGTAATACATCAGCGTTTCCCGGCAGTGGCTCCTTCGACATACATGTGCGAACAACATAGATCACCACATGTGAAATATGTGGGTGAATCCTTACACCCTATCTTTATCCCTCCATCGGAAGGCAGCACAGGTACAGCAGTGCTGGGCTGGGGTGAAGCAGACATGTGGGATCAAGACGTATAAATTAAGGGACATACAAAGGGCTGCCACGTCATAGCTCCATGCATCATATTACACAACATAGCAACGTGTAGCACCATTGAAGGTTTGCTGGAGGACGATGGGGGGACATCGAAAGATGACAATGATGAACCCCTCATGTGAGTGATTGTGACAGAGCCCTGGTAGATTGTGCAGGAAGAATTAAGTTAAGCAAAAAGAGGGTCACGTGTCACCGGTACTGCTGCCTCAAATTGTCCATTTGAGCCTGTGCATCTTCCAAAAATGGCCTTCACATCAGCTAAGTCATGCACTGCCCTAGTGTTTCATCTGTCTACTTGCCTACAATGGCATGTTGGAGGTGGCCAATTTACATCCTAGGCATTGCCTAATCTATGCCCCATCTACCCTGATTATACATTTTTTTAAGCCGCTGTATACACCAGTGAATGCTGATGTCATTTCACCTAAACACCTCCTAGTGAAATTGATTTCACACAGAAATTGCTTCTATACTCATCATAACTTCGATATTTCAAAAGCAGAGGATTTTAGCTGGGTAACATTTTGCTCGTGCACGCTTGTGACAAGGGTAGTTGGCACAGGGGCGTGATATTTTTGGATGTGTTCCACTATGTGGTGTTTGTGGCCTGCCCTCTACCTGCCTTGGCTCGATGGGTTCAAGACGTGGGTCAGCACCTGGTGGAGTGATGCCTTTCAACTCCAGGGTTCCTTCATCCATGGATTCATCGTCTGGTGCATGCTCAGACAAGACAAGGAGGGTACAGCATTGACTTAAAGGAAAGGGTAATATTTTGGGTGACTTACAAAGCCATAAGCAGGATATGTTTTGGATAACTGTGATTTACACAACAGTTGTTTGCCAGGATATTCAGTGTGGATAGGAATATTGTATTTTTTTAACTGTAAATACCGGAATGCATTACATTGACGCCCTTGCATCCCAGATTTAACTGACAGTTTCTGCCATTAACATATCCTGCAATGGGGGGCGTGGCTTACGCGCCGCTGAGTGCAGACGGCTCCCCGTGAGCTCCGTCGAGCTGCGGGCTTTTGCTCTACATTTCCACCTCTACACCGCCGACGGACGCCTGAAATTACAAGGTTTCCACGGTGGAATATGCCCTGTACTGGCTGAAAGCAGATTCGGCGACTTCTATGCCGTATTTCCTCAACAGCGCACTTCGGCGTTTTCTTCCTTCGTTGGGACGTGGGCGCCCGCCATTTTGAGCCGCTGAGCCCGCGTCCTCTCACCTGCTCTTCAGCTTCCTCATGAGGTCGTCGAAGTTTACCTCGGCGTGCCTGTAATGAGTTGACTCTCTATCTATTTTCCGCTATAAGGTATGGCACACAGCTTATTCTTTAGTCAGCGATTTCAGTGTCTTCTTTCCTCAGAACATTTACCTTTGAAACTATGGCGGCCATTTTAAATGCTGGATCTGAAAGTCAGTAAATTCTGCGCAATCTATGACTATGACTGTATTTTACTTTCCTGAATGCTGCCCACCTTGTTTCTTTTTCTCACTTTTTCACCTTGCTTAATGGCGAATTCGCTGATTTGGAACATTTTGCCCTTCATGAGATGTTATTCATAAACCTTGCTGTGGACTCTGGGCTTTCAATCTCGGCATGAGTTGCAGTTGCCATCCTTATATTATTTTTATGCGGTGGTGACCTTCTACTTTATGCTTCTGCGAGTCTTTATCGGAGTTATTTGAGGTTTTTCACCTTATTTTTTCCAGTGTCACAATATACCTTTGAATATTACAGCGCCAACCAGCCGTCACAATGTCTCACGACGCAAGTAATATTAAATCAAACCTCACAGGCATAAAACCTAAGAGACTCAAAAATGACCCCCCCTCTCCTATTCATACGTCTCCTAATCCCATTTTGGATTTCATTCTAGAGGAGGTAAGGGGGCTACAGCCTTTTATGTCTGCTACTAATGAAAAGCTTAAGCAAATCGAGGAGAGATGGGTCGTTATGGAGGGTAAAGTCCTGAACCTAGAACAGCGCATCAGTGATATGCAGGATGTTTCTTCTAAAATTCCCCAACTGGAAAAAGAGATTCAGATGCTCAAACTCCACACCGAGGACCTTGAAAATCGAAATCGAAGAAATAACCTACGCTTATACGGTGTTCCGGAGAATGTTGAGGGATCAGACATGGTGTCGTTTGTTCGAAAGTTCCTGCATGACCTTCTAGACCTCCAACCTGCGTCCCACCCTCTTAATATCCAGCAAGCACACCGCCTAGGGCGCCTCACTGCCAATGCGTCTAAGCCTCGTGGTATTATTGTTTTATTTCTGGAGTTTACTGAACTAATGACTATCCTCAAAGCTGCCAGATTTAAGAGTCGTCATATGGTTGGGACACAATATTTTTATCTCACAAGACCTTTCCAATGCAACCAATGCCAGACGAAAAGAATTTTTGAATCTTCGTCCTCAAATGCGTCAGTTGAATATTCAGTATGGTATTCTGCATCCTTGTCTATGCAAGATCACGCATAATGGGCGTACGCAATCCTTCGATGATCCTCAAAAGCTCCGTACTTATCTACAGACTGTTTCCTCATCTGTCATGGACACTAATGTTTGATTTAACTTTTGTAGGCCTGAATTTGTTGTGGTTATCTGGGTGCTATGTCGCTGCCTTGGCTCTTTGCATGTGTCATCCTCTCTTTTGAGGTTTTCTGGTTTCTTCCTTCTTTTTTTTAATGCCTGTTCATGCTCTTCTGCTGCTCAATGGGACCCGTGTCCTCATTGGCGTTTCCTAGTCCCCAAAGTATTGGCTATTCCTTTCCTCTCAGACCTGGCTTTTCTGCCTTGATCTGTCTTCTTGTCTCTTTCCTGTTGCTCTTTTCTTTCTTCTTCCCTTTCTTTCTTGCTGTCTCCTTTCCTGCGCTATCCCTTCGATCTGGGCACTCCTCCTCTTCTTTCCCCTTGGACAGTCTCTGTTTTTTGTACTATGGCTTCTTTGGTTTTTGTTGTCAAACACAGTGATTTTGGTCATATTGAATTTTCATACCATACATGTATTGGGTATTGTATCCCGGTGTAACGTGTTTCTTTGCTGTGTCTTTTCTTGTAGATGTTTTCCTGCAGTGTGTCCACCCCACGTGTACTGCCCCTTCCTTACCTTCCATCATGTGTAATTTTGTGACGTGGAATGTTCGAGGTCTTGGTCATCCGGTCAAGCGTCAGAAGGTATTGTCTCATTTATCTAAAATCAACTCTCAAGTAGTTTTTCTCCAAGAGACTCATTGTACGGATGTTGAATCTTCTAAGTTAAAACGACATTGGGTGGGTCAAGTTGTATTTTCTCCTGCGGTCAACAAGAAAGGGGGTGTTGCGATTTTGTTCCATAAAGGATTGTCGGCCCAAATTTTATCCTCTCAAAATGATGATGAAGTACGCTGGGTAATGGCAAGGTTGTGATCCAAAAGAAGACTTTGGTTCTACTAAACATTTATGGTCCAGTCTGACCGGCTCACAAATTTTGGAACGATATCAAAATCCTTATATCCACTATGGAATGCCCAAATATTGTAATTGCTGGTGACTTTAATCAATGGTTAGACCCATTCACAGACAGGCTCTCATCTAACAAATTTCAACCTGATAAGACTCATAAATGTTTCCAACCTGCCATTGCCTCACGTCCCCTTTATGATGTATGGAAAACATGTAATCCTGACACCCTTGAATATACCTTTTTTTCTAATGTTCATCATACCCGTTCTAGGATAGACTATATTATGGTTAGTAAGTCACTCCTTCCCTCACTTAAAAAATCTGATATTGGGTCTATTTTTCTGTCTGACCATGCCCCTGTCCATGCGACCATTGATCTTACCCTAACTTCCTCCAAATTCAGTCGATGGAAATTCAATACATTTCTATTGTCTGATGCTGCTTTTGTTAAGGAAGCAACGTTTTTTATCAATGAGTTTTTTCTCCTTAATGACCCTTCTGACACCTCTAGTCCTAATAATTGGGACGCTTTCAAAGCTGCTTTTCGAGCATTTACTATTTCATATGTTTCGAAAAAGAAGAAAACTAATAGACTCAAATATGAAGACCAACTCAAGAATATTAAAATTCTTGAACATTCATATTTTTCCTCAAAATCCAAGGATGCTCTTCAGAGTCTAATCAAAGCAAAGTCTGAGTTAAATAAGATTGCTACGGTCGAAGCTTGTAACACCCTCTTAAAAATTAAATCCAAATATCATGGGGGCCAAAACAAAGCGGGTAAAATGGTGGCAAACTGTCTCAAAATCAAATCTGAACGTAAAACGATTGGTCCTATTTTTAATGATCAAACTAATAAATTAGTTTCCTCCGATGAGGATATTGCAGGTTTTTCATAATTATTATCACAACCTTTATACTGATGATACTCACCCATCGGATTCTAACCTTACGTCTTTCTTTGAAGGTCTCCCACCTCCGCCTTCACTTCCCGACGACTTTGCCCAATTAGAGAAAGACATTTCTCCTCAAGAAATTCTCCAGGCCATCTCTTCCCTCAAAAAATCTAAGGCTCCAGGTCCTGATGATTTGCCCATTGAGTTTTATTCTGCATTCCATACCATATTTGTGCCCCAATTACTTCAACTTTTTAATTCATTTATTTCATCTGCCAAAGCCTCTGGATCCGTCCTGGAAGCCCTCATTATCATTATTCCCAAACCAGACAAGGATCACTCCCAATGTAAAAATTATCACCCAATTTCCCTGATTAATTACGATTGTAAAATTTTTGCTAAAATTCTTGCTTCTCGTCTAGATGCCCTTATCCCTCTTTTGAATAAAACTGATTAGGTTGGCTTTGTAAAAGGTAGATTGGCCTCTGATAATGCCCGTATGTTTACTAACATTATTTCACATAGGAAATCCATTAAATCTCCCCTTGCAGTAGCCCTGTCCTTGGATGCAGAGAAAGCCTTCGATCGAATCAACTGGCAATTTATGTTTCGGTCCTTGCAATGGTTTGGTTTTGGTCCCTTCTTTATTTCCTTAGTTAAACTCCTTTACTCCTCTCCTCGTGCTAGTATTTTTGTCAACAACCAGTTTTCTAGATTTTTTTCTTTGTCCAGGGGCACGAGACAGGGCTGTCCTCTTTCCCCATTACTGTTTATCTTATGTCTCGAGCCTTTTTTGGAACGCATCCGAAATAACCCCAATGTCCATGGTTTCAAACTAGCATCTGTTGAATCGAAAATCTCTGCATATGCAGATGACATCCTAGTCTATATGGCTGACCCAGTCTCGTCTTTACCACATTTCATGGATGAAGTTCGTTTATATTCTTCCATCTCTGGGTACAAACTCAATCTATCCAAAACAGAAGTCCTACCCCTAAATTCCATTTGTTACCAATACATGTTTGATTCCACAGACTTCGCTTGGTGCCCTTCCAAAATAAAATACCTTGGCATTTGGTTTTCCACCTCTCTTGCTGACACACTTAAGTTCACCTTTGATTCCCTTGTCAAGAAACTCCAGTCCCTTCTCCAAAGATGGTCTCCCTTATTTTTCTCCTGGTGGGGTAGACTGGACACTATTAAAATGATGATTACACCGCATATCCTTTATACTGTATCTATGCTCCCCATAAAAATCCCTCACTCATATTTTGCTCGTTTGAATTCTATTTGTTCCAAATTTTTGTGGAGTGATAAACACCCCCGGATTACTTTGCAAACACCCATCCGTCCTAAAAATGAAGGTGGTGTCCGTTTCCCCAACTTCAAATTATATAACTCTGCTTTTGTTATAAAACAATCCTTCTCTTTAGCATATGATTTTTTTACTTCACCGGTACCCCGATGGGTGGTGTTTGAACGCTCCTTGTTGAAAGACTTTTCCTTTCAGCATGCTGTCTTCATGTCTAATTGTTCCTTTTTGTCCAAACATCCAGTTCTGAAATATTCTAAGTCGCTGTTGCTTGACACTTTTTCCAAAGACTTATCTCCCCTTCAATGCTTCTTATCGACCACTGTGTGGTATAATAAGTTTCTCAAATATAAGGGCAAGTCTTTCTATTACAAATACTGGAAAGAAAAGGGTATTTCATTTGCACATCAATTCCTTTTTAATAATTCTATTCTCCCTTTTCATGAGTTGCAAAATACTTCAACACAACTGCCTATTTCGTGTTTACAGGAGTATACCATCATAACTAATGCTATTCGCTCTCACTTAACATTCCTATCACCGCCCGATGTGTTACCCTCCTTCTCCCCCCTGTCCCCACTTTACCCTTTGTTCTCCCTATAACAACCAAAAGCTGCCCTTGTATATAAATTATTGGTTTCCAATGTTTCTGACCGCCCTAAGTCCTTTGTGGAGACTGCCTTGGAAGCTGATTTGAATATCTTGATACCAGTTGATGTTTGGGATCGTTTATGGTCCAAAATATTTAAAGTTTCTATGGCTGCACGCATTACTCAATCTCTTTTTTTCATTTATCATAGAGCTGTTTTTACACCTGTAAGTATTTCCAAGTTTTCACCCTCTTCACCCTCTGTATGCTGGTATTGCTCTTCTGAAACAGGTACACTTAAGCATCAACTGTTTGAATGCCCCTCTGTTTTCTCATTTTGGAAATCTATCTGGGATATATGCATGCGTATGTTTCAATGTTCTACTCCATTCTGGTTTGAAAATGTATTTTTAGGTTCTTTATCAGATGATATAGATATGATCTCATCTAATGCTAGATTACTTGATTTGTTCATTGCTATTGCATTTAAAGTGATTTTATCTTGTTGGAAAGATAACTCCAAAATTTCTGTTATAACTTGGTGGAATTTCATATGTGACAAGCATAGGATCTCTGTTGCTTCTTCTTCTTCTGTCCCTTTAAAAATCAAATCCGATCTCCTATGGCTCCCCTTTGTTACTTACCTCTCTTCTACTCATCCCACGTGAGCTCATGACCTGTTCTTATATTCGCATATTCCCCACTTTCACCTGGCTTCTTTCATTCCCGTTCCATCTTCTTTCTCTATCTTTCCCCCCTTCCCCACCTCCTCCTTTTTTCTTTTTCTCTCTCTCTTCTCTTCTTCTTTTCTATACTTTTCTTTCTTCCCCTCTTTCGTTATTCTGGATTTTCATTAACTATATTGCCTCATGTTTTAACTTATCTTATTCGCTTACATTATTGTATGGCTTTATTTGTGTTTTTTGTTAAAACTTAATAAAAATCTCTTAAACTGAAAAAAACCATAACCTGCAATGGATGAGGCTGGTATCACCCCCTCCAACCCCCCCATTGTTTTCTTGTTGGTGACCCTCAGCCAGAAATGGGAACAGTGCTTTTGTGTGTGAAATGTTCCCCTGCACCTGACTTTCAGTTTCCTCACTGCTTTCTCTTGATGCAGAAAATACATATTTCATAGCGAAGATATGAACCCCCTGAGTGTGAGGCACAAGAGTAGATGGGCTGCGAGGAGACCTACAGTGAAGTAAAGTGCGTTGTAACTTAAACCCTGCCAGTCCACCCCCGCTGCTTGCCGTCCTTTTTCTCCGGCCGTGGGCGACAATCTGAGGGATAGCCCCGGGCGCCAGAAGCTCTAGCTACACCACTGAATGCAACTTCCACTCACAGCATTCTCTCTGTTGATTAAATCCCGTTCTGTAGGGGGCTACGTACATCTAAAAGGTATACATGAAAACTTGCCTCTCACATTGTTCAGTTGACCATCCCTGAAGACAGAATGTGCTAAATTTCAGGGGCGGCTCCTCTACTAAGGAGGAGTAGCGTTGCCTCACTGCTTTTTTGCAGTGAAACACAGAGAAAATAAATGATAATAACTTGTGTTAGTATCATTTTATTTTCTCCTACTTCCACCCACAGCTTTGCGTGAGGGGGTGGGGGCAAGGGAGGAGTAGTAGCATCCTCCTAAAGTGCGCAATGCCTGCTTGGGCGGCCCTCTCGGGCCACCCAAAACAGTCTTGTGCACTTTGCATGTTCTCCATGCGGGCTGCATTACAGCCTACTTGGAGAGCATGTCCAGGCCTCCAGTCAGCGTCTGAGACCCGAAACACGGTGCTCAGACCAATAACAACACTGCTGAGGCAGCGTTTAGATTGTCTGACTGGAAGCCTGGGTATAATTCCTGTGGCCGAACGAGGGAAAGACTCCGGAGGAGAGACGCGGCGAGGAAGTGGCGAAAAGATTAGTTTTTATTTATTTCTTTTTTTTAATAGACGCTTGCCCTGCATCCTCCCCCTCCCACTTCCTCTCCCCTAACTCCTGCTTTCTCCCCCGCCTCACCACTTCCATGCCGGCCACCACTGCTAAATTTAGTGAAATATGCTGGGACAGATGGGGGAAAATTCACTTTGTTGTTACTATAATGCATTGGAAGTGGGATGAATAATATAAATGTTTATTCCAGCGACCTGTCTCTTTCAGATTCTATCATCATTGAAAAATTACTGTTAGCTTGTCTTGGACTTTTGAAAAGCCAGGCATGTTTTACAATGTAAATTATATAATAATGGATACAGATAAGTTATGAAGTGTCCCTACCTCTAAGCAAGATTTGTAAAACAAGGTTTGGATGAACCATTAACTTTGTTGTATGAAGTGGCCCAGGCTCATTTCTTAGGGTAGCCATTATTTTGCTATATTATACCCAAAACAACAACTGCTCCTTTCCAGCCACCCTACATGCAGCAGCCTGCCTAGTCTCAAATGCTAAAAAATCAGACCATTTCACTCTGATCTTAAAACAACTACACTGGACTTCCCTATAGGCATGCGTTAACTTTAAGATTACCTGCCTACCTCACAAGGCCTTCCAGGCTGTTGTTGCTTCCTCCTTTCAGGGTCGGATTGGGAAGGCGGGCAGTCGGGCATTGGGCGATGGGCCGGTGCCTCATGGTCATCCGTTGCCAGTGCCTGACTACAGCCCCCTTCCTCGTGTGTCCGGCCCAGAAGCAGTGTCATTGCCCCGCTGGACCATCACTTTCAGGCCATAGTGGGTGTGGCAAGCGTGGGAGTATGCAGGGACCGCTCAGAGGGGGCAAGTCTCACATAAGCCCCCCTGGAGTAGCAGGATCAGCTGTGTGCTTTTCTTGACCCCCCTCCCCGGCCAGGTTATACCCAGGGCCACTGGAATTAAGCGATTGTGCGGCTAGACCAATTTTCGCATATTTATAGAATCGCCACATTTGTAACATAATCCTTCATCTGCAGAATATATGGATATTAACAACAAAAATTTGTTTCTAGCTCAAACGGTTCAAAAGTTACTAAAATGCAGCGACACTTGTTGCTGCCAGTGGAATGCCCTTTGAAAAGCTGGACTGGTCACCTTTCTGTTGCTTATTAGTATATTTCAGTGCTAAACAGATGATTATGAGGTGCAACCAATACCCAGGCAGTGTTCAGAAGTTTAAAAATGCTGAAATAAAGAAGCAATACCAATATAAAATGTGCTGCATTATGCTGCATAATTTTCCTATTTTTATGACATAATTTACTTAACCCTACTGCATATTTGGCACTCTCCTGCCACATAATTCCAGTGGCCCTGGTTATACCCTAAGTCTATTATGGTATGGAGAGGTGGTTAGTAAGAGAAGTGGCCTCGTTAGGGGCCAGTTGTTGTCACCTCGTTCCAAGTGATTTTTAGGAGTTGATGAAGGAGTAGGGTCCCCCTGTGAGGTCACCTTTCCCAAAGGGAAAAGAAAACATAGGATATAGGGTTATGGTCTTGGAGCTGCTGACGTTTGAACTGGGGAAGTACTTCCGAGTTCTGCCGCCAGCTCAACATCTAGTGATTCTGGGCAAACCACTTAATCTACCATAATTAAAAATGAATTTGATTTTGTGCTATGTAGCTGGTTCTCATAGTAATTCCTCCAATGCCTTCAGGACAAGTTCACGCTATATATAGCTACAAAAATATACTAACTATTTGGGAATGTGGGCCTCTTTTTATGGGGGTGCCCGGGCCTAATTGTGATCCTAATCTGACCCTGCCTCCTTCATAACAAATTTCACACCTCCATAAGCGAAAGAGTGAAAAGGATACAAAACATCCTCCTATTTGAGATTCTGTCATGTTTCCCTCGCAATCTCACCCCACCAAAGGAAAAATTCAACAAAATGCAGCAGTCCCGGCCTCACTGTGCCACTGGATTCAAGATAGCCTGGCTGATGAGGGGTGATGCCCTGAAACCGTACCCAGGATGCTTGTTTCCGGTCCAGGGAAGACCTGGCTTGGCAGTTCGGGTTGGACTGTACCCATGAGTAGGAGGGTCAAGACTGATTTGCATACGGCTGAGTCTAAACTGGGGTGACATGGTGAGCAAAAAAACGATAGATTTAACAGCGATCTCTTGACTTGGGGTGAATGTTTGATTTGCTCTGCATTCTTTCCGTCATCGGGGTGTCTTTTGCTTTCTCGTGCAGTCCTTTTTGACGCCTCAAAATCCTTCGCTCATATTCATTAGCTTGACCTGCAGCCCTTATTGCTTTACCTAATACCTAAGGGTGGCTTATGTGTTCCTATATGCTCCACCGTGCACCAAATCCGTTGGGGCGACTTGAACATCTCATCCCCGTTCTGTGATGATGTAATATTTCCTGTGTAAAATAACCACCGTATTATTAGTAACAAGTCAAATGTCCCACTCCTCGTTGACAGTCACCAGGTGCATTTAATTCAATTACCTTCACGTGCACCGATTGAAGGCTTTATACAAAGCTTGAAAGCCTTCCCATAATGCCTTTTTCATTGGTTACTCTGCTCCTGAGGCCTCGCTGCTTCTGCTCTCTGCTTTTATGGAATTCTCCCTAATTTTGCTCTTTCTACCAACTTTGTTCCCGGTTTGTTCCGAGCTCTTCGTTGCCTGTTTGTTGAACTGAAGCCAACGGATTGGCTGTATGTTCAAAGCCCGACCTACGCCATCACAGATATTTGAGAACTCGGGTGAGGGAGATATTGTTCGTTTCTGTTGCACCAGATTATACTCTAATATTTCTTTATCTCCGCAGGGCCTGGGATGCTTGCTTCCTTACTAAACTGCCTGTCTTCTGATTGATAGCGGCGCCAAGGCTCACATACCAGTCGGCCTGCTCACTGTACCGGAGCGGTGTTCCATCAGCGCATGCAGCTCCAAAAGTAACGGCTCCCCCATTTGGCTCTCCGCCGCAGTTTTTAGGTGTATAAAACTCTCTTTCTCTTTTTCATTTTTTGCAGGGTTATATAGCGCGAACTCAGCCAGAATGTATTGGAGCGCTTTACAGAGCCCCACTTATGTTAATCAAGGATACATTCATTTTTGGTAGGCACAGGGAGATTAAGTAATTTGCACAGAAACTCAGGATGTTGAGCCAAAAGTTCCCCAGTTCCAAAGTCGGCAGCTCTGACTGTTATGCCACACCCCTTCTCCAAGCGAACCCTCAATATGCCTATTGCCTTCCTGCTCTGTTATTGGCCACTGCTGTCTGTGCCACTATTGTGTTTCGTCGTCGACCCTCGCTGCGTTGTTCTCCCTGAAAAGCACTCCCCGCCCTGATTATGAACTCACACCATCGAGGTTCACCGTTATCTCTCTTTTGCTTTGTGTTTTATTATATAGTTACCACTGTCCTCTGCTAGGTTACATGTGTGGTTGTCTCTGTAAAGGGCTCCTTTACCTCAATTGCAATACATGCCAGCAAATAAATATGCATTTCAATTTGTATAGACAGGCATGATATTTAGAAAAAAAACTATAGATTTCCCACCTATGTGTCACTTTTGTGGTGCTGTGGCACTCTACATGCGGCAGGGTTGAGTATGTGAATCCCTTCAGCGTGGAGGAAGGATCCACTAAGCAATTTGGGGACGTTCTCCAAAACAAGGGGCGAAATCCTAAACAAGTGTGCAGAAAGCATACTGTGAGTGACAGATGTGTTTTATGAGGAGGTAACAATAAACATATTTCCATACATTCAAGCATCCAACATGCACAGCTCCTGCTCTACCCCTAATCTGTAGTTGTGCTTTCGGTGTGTTATTGTGTTGTGTAAGAAGAGCTGTATTCTAGTGTGTCTGTCTGAGTGAGGGTGTGGACGTGTGGTTCTGTAGAATGATGTCATCATGAGAGTTGTGTGCACCCCATCAGTTACTGGCAGTTGGAAACAGAGGCTTGAGTGAGGGAATACCTGCTCTGGTGCCCAAGTACCATCGTATCTTGTTGTCTGTTGCTAGAATAAAGAAGCTACGTTCACACCACAGCAAGGAAGCCATTATTCACAGTTCAATAAACCATCAGTTTATTATAGTGTACAGACACCACTCACTGGAAGGGGTAACAAAAACAATAAGGACTTCTTTTCCATGGAGGTTATTTACATGTTATTAACCCAGCCATAGAACTCTTAACCTGGTAGTAGGGCCAGGCAGGAGCAGAACACCTAAGAGGGGAAAACCATAGTTTTTTTTGTTAAACATATTTGTATTTGCATTTTTCCATAGTTCAGCGAGGATTTGAGGAAATAATTTGCTGTCCACAGTGAGGTTGCAACAAGTCACATCTTGGCATGGCTTGTCAGCAGGTAGCCAAGGCTAGCAGTGGCTCTCTAAGGAGTGCTTGCAAACCCGGCCAATGGTGGCATTAGGCCTACCCATACCCTGTCATATTTCTACCTGCACAAACTTTGCAGAGTCAGTACTGGAGATAAGAGGCCGCAGTTTCTTATTATAGTTTTTTTTATTCACCACTAATCACCATCACTGCCTGCAGGCGGCATATTGATAAAATTGTTCACAGATACTGTTGTACGCAAACGCATAACTGTTCTTGTGAGGGTGGAAAACGCAGCCCAGGCTTCTTTGGCTACCAATTACTGTGATTGGATTGCCAAGCAGGACATATTGGGGTGCAAGTACCATTGCTGCTTTGCGTCTACCCCTGATTTCTCCTTCTTTCTTCCACTGGGTGTCTGCCGACAGGCATTCCAAGGCCCACCGGTCCGTTATCCTTCCCCTTAGTCTCTAAGCCTATCCATAGGGGAATCTTGATGGCAGATATTGATGCTTCCTTCGCAGGACTCTTCCAGTTTACTTTTTTTGTTGTTGCAGTTTTACATAGCAGGAACTCGACCGGAAGGGACCAGAGCGCATTTGAGACCTCCCTCCCCCGACTCGCACCTGGACCCCCAGCATCAAGGTCAGCAGCTCTAGCCATTAAGCCACATCTCCTCCTTGGTAGCACAGAGACTGAGACAATGTCCGACGTACTCCTCTTGGGCGTTAGTGGGTGTGACAACTTTCGCCAGCTCGATGTATAGAAATTGTAGCCCTCCTTGAACCTTTGCATCCTCATCTCCAGGCTAGCTGCTAGCCCCTATGGCTACTATTGGCCAATTCAAAAGGGACTTGCTAATGCCGTCTGGCCTTCTTCAAGGTAAACCACACTTGTGGGCTTTGCTTCCCACCTCATTCCTTGAGGAGGGAAAAGAGACCATGATGTCTGGCATCCTTTGTGTTCTACAGTAGGCTGGGGCCTGGGCCCTCCTGCGGGTTTAGCCTCCTAATGGTCAGCTGCATCAGCGCAGCCTGCATTCTTTTTAGGTCTTGCCTGAGCCGGCGCATGCGCTGCTCTGCGAGACATTTAGTAATTGGGTTTTTAAAAGTGCTACCACATGCTTTTGCTGGCCTCAAGCTAGCGGTTACGCACGTGTGCACGCGCGCAGCCGCCATCTGGCTTTTTGTCATGGGTCATTAAGCCTCCCACTACCCCCTACCTTCTCCCCCTCCCTCCCTCTCACTTCCCCCTCCCTTCTTTCCCTCCCTCCTTGTCTGTCACCGGGCTGAATTTTTGCATCCCACACACTCCGTCGCTGCTTCAACTCCTCCCCCACCCTTTCATCTCACTTCTCCTCCCACCAGTCCATGCCCGCTGTTGGGGACAGGAGGAGGACGGTAGGCGCTGGGCGCCACACTTGATTTTGTCAGGGTATTCCCAGGAAGCGTGTTATGCGTGTGTACATTAGTTAAAGTGCACTTTTTTTTCTTTAGATTACCTCGCCCCGAGTTTGGAATGTTGTTTGATGGCTTTCAGATGCAGACCCCTCCCATGGCTTTTTGCGGCTGCACCTCACTTAAATCACTTTTTTTAAATGCAGCATACGCGCAATAAGAGGCTCTTACCAAAATGTTGTTATTCCACCCGTTTTATTGAAGGGTGTACTATTTTACACAGTGTAACATTGGTCTGTGTAAGGGCTCTGATACCGTGCAGCCCTTGTAATTCAATTTGGTACCTTCTGGGTTTCCTCTAGAATGCCTTATGCTAATTGAGTGATATCAGTCCTACATACACAGTGTTTGGCGGCTGATGGAATTTCACCCCGGCAGGAAGGGCAGGGAAGTATGCGTGGAGAGCTCTGAGGAGAGGGCATGACTCCACACTAGGCATGCCTCTCAGCAGCTTTTGGTGTGTAGATACATGTTATTAATTTATCTTTGTCTTGCTACAAGGCTAACTGGATTGTTAAGAGCATGCTCATTTTGTGTCGCTGTGCAGGCTCCCTTTAATACTATGGCGGAATTGCTTGTTGTTATTTTCTGTAAGTCGTGTTCTAGCCCGCAGTACATATCTCCTAATACCCAACTTACAGAAAATAACAACAAGCAATTCCGCCATGGTAATAATTCAAAACGGGTGTTACTTCGCCTTCCCCCTTCCCGCTTTGTTTTGTCTTTCCTCCTTTTTGCTTCACCTAACCCTCCTTGCCCATGGTGTGTGGGTAGCATTTTGGAAACAGTAGGTTTAACTCTTGAATGGTTAGGTTGTTTCTGCATCCTCTATAAGTACGTTCATTCTGTGAGGTTTGGGTGAAAATTTGTTACCCTTGCTTGCCCCTCTCTTGTGTCACACCTCTACAGCTGTTGACTTGACTGCCTCTTCCTGTCAGGAGTGACACAGGGAGAAAAACAAACAACGCACCTTCCAACATACAATATCGCCAACTATAACACCTTGGGTGCTTGAGAAGATCCTCTCCTGTGCTGGGCCATAATGGAAATGGGTGTGGTCATGACAAGCTCAGCTCGTCATGAGCACACAAGAGGTATACCTCATGACGAGCTGAGCTTGCCATGAGCATCGGAGGGGTTATATGTGTCTTTTGTGTAATGTAACTGGTGCTCATGTAAAGCGCTTCAATACCTTCCAGATGAGTTCACGCTATAAAAGTGCAAAAAACAAAAACTCAACCTCCTTCCTGTTGCCTCTGTCCCCACTGTTGTATTCTAATGTAAATGATGCAATAACTTCTTCCCCTTTTGCAGGTAGGAGGATTGTGGGTCCTCATTGTAGAGAAACCATTTCAGAGGTAGTTGCAAAGGTGTACTCAAAATAGGACTGCAAGTCATGCAGCTTTAGAAAGTGTCTCTGGTAATTGGTAGATACAAACCTGGCAAAAAAGTGTGGCCCTTTCTTCTGTCATTGGCGCTTGTTAGACCTGACATCAATGGTGTGAGTCTACCTTCCATTTTTGACGGATTGCCTCCTCTTTTTTTACCTGTTTTTGCTGGTTGTATGTTTTGGGCCCTGTGCCACTGCTAATCAGTGCCACAGTGCAAGTGCTCCCTATGTTAAATTGATATACTGATTGGATTCCATGATTGGCTTTTTTGATCTACTGTCAGCCCCTAGTACAGTGCACCATGTGTGCCCAGGGCTTGTAGAGCAAATGCTGCTGGTGGGCTTGCAGCACTGGTTGTGCCACCCACATAAGCAGCTTGTAAAGTGTGTCTCAGACCTGCCATTGCAAGGCCTGTGTGTAGTCTGTGACTACCATGTCGACTTGGCCAAGTGCACCCACTTGCCAGTCTCTAAACCTTCCCTTTGCTTCATATTAGACACCCCTATGGTAGGCCCAAGGGCAGGGTGCATTGTAAGTATAAGGTATGACACGCTCTGATGTGTGTAGCATGTTCTAGTAGTGAATTACAGCCATTTTCGTTTTTCACTATTGAAGGCTACCTGTTCTCATAAATTAGAATGGGCAGTGAAGATTGTTACATCCCTACAATCCTAACTGACTCAGGGAACACGGTAGAAATTCGAGTTTAGTATGTCTGAACTCAGAATAATAAAATACATCTTTTAGCAAAGTTTATTTTAATATTCTGTGTTTGCAAATACCACTTTTAGAAAGCAGGTATTTGCTTGCCTAACCATTTGAGCCCGCCTCTGCTGACTTGTGTATTCCTTGTCTCGGTTTGTGTGTGACAGGGCTGGGGAAATTCCAGGAGACAGCCCAGTGGTGAATAGGGAGATATACCTCCAGATGGGAGGGGGAGCGTGCACCTGGGACCTGAATAGGGCTGGGCCTTCCCTCCACAATGCTGGCTCCACCCCCTGTAGCTTGTCTGATGTTTCTGCCCTGCACAGTGAAATGAGAAGGGGAATCCTGTCAACAGAGTGCTCCACAGCTGCATCTTCCCTCCCCTGTGCTGGCTCCACCTCCTGTGGGGCTTCTGATGCTTCTGCCCTGCACAGTGAAAGGAAGAGAAGAGTCATGTAAACACAGTGCTCAGGAACTGGTTTGAACTAGGCAGAGGCCTCTCTGCCTTCAGAGAACAAAGGATTTTGGGGTATAAATATTGGGACCCAGTCCCACAGACTTTAGATCACTTCTGGAACAAGAAACCTTTCTGCCAAGGAGAAGAACCAAGGAAGCTGCAGGAGTTTGGACTGCCCCTCTGCCAGTGTGCTGTTTGCTAGGTTGGCCTGCAGTGGGTACTTCATTGCCAAGGGAAAGGAGAAGGAACTTTGTACGGACTTTCATCTACAGAATATTCTCCAAGGGCTTGAACTGTGCTTGCCTCCTGCTGAAGTCTCAGGGCCAAAAGACTTCACCTCCAGCTCCCTCCTGAATTTCCTTGCTGGGAATTCTGACTCCAGTCACTTGCGTGCCGCTGGGAGCTGGAAGTGCGACGCATCGAGAAGAAACGTGTCGCCGCCGCAGCTGAAATCATCGCAACGCCGGAGAAGCGAGAGTTTGTCGCATCTCCCTGGAAGCGCGTGTTCATCGAAGCTGTCTGCTGTCCCATCGCCGGAGAAGCACGACGCATCGAGAGAGCTGTCATCGCATTGCCGGAGAAGCGCATCGCAGGGCCTGTCGCGGCTCCAAAGTACAGAGTCGTCGCAAGGCTGCCAGGGCGTCATTGCATCTTCATCGTATCGCCGCATCAAGGGTGCCATCTTCTCGCATCGCAACTGGATCATCGCATCGGCATCGCATCGCGGCGCCATCTTGCGCACCGCAACAGGTCGAGAATCTACGCATCACCTCCGCACCGGTAAGGCTCAAGACGAGTCGCCTACTCTGCGCAAGCATTGAGGAAGGACGCAACCGTTCCCCCGGGTCAGGGAACCGACGCATCTCCCCTTCTGCGATCCATTTGTTTATCTTGCGTGCCGCATCTAAGAACTTTGTTGAGAACTTTGTCGCATTTACCAACAACTTGAACTAAGAGACTTTTATCATCTTTTAAGTAACCTTTAGTATAGTACTGTGGATTTTTGTCGTTTGTGGTCTTGTGTTTAAGTCTACATAAAGAATACCTATTTTTATAAAACCTGTGTTGTGTCCATCTGTAGTGCTATCACTGTAGTACTGTGTATATTCACAAATGCTTAACACACTGCCTCTGAGATAAGCCTGTCTGCTCGTGCCAAGCTACCAAGGGGGTGAGCAGGGGTTAATAAGGAGAGTAATCCCCTTGTCCTGACTTAGAAGTAAGGGTCCCTATTTGGACAAAGGTGATAACCATTGCCAACTAGAGACCCCCAGATCTAACATTGGTGGCAGCGGTGGGATTTGGACTTTGCATTTGTGTTTCATATACAGTAATTGGTGTACACTACTAGTGAGTGCAGACCAAACGCGACCACATACTTTTTTTTGGATAGAATCCTTTTTCCTTGGAACTGTTATTTTTTTCTAAAGACTCCCAATTCTTACTACCATGAGTAAACCAGCATCTGTCGCATCTATGGATCTTGATTTTGAGGAAGAGAGGTTGGAAACCTACACTGTGAAACAGCTCAAGTATCTCTGCGGGAAATTGAAAGTTGCTACACCAGGCATTTCTAAAAAGGAAGACTACCAGAAGGCGCTGAGGGCCTGGGTAGAAGCCAGAAATATCCCCGATCTTGTTGTGGAGCCTGTTGGGGATGCAGATGGGCAAATTGATGGGCAAGAATTTCCAGCCAGGGGAGGGGTGCCGTCCCCACCTGGCAGCAGCATCTCTTCCAAAGACCTGTCCCCCAGACAACTGGAAGACAGGAGAGAAATAGAGCACTGAAGCTGGAGTTGGCTAAGCTTAAGAATGGAGGGTCAGAGGGAAGCAGAGAATAACAGGTTGTCTTTGGAAAGAGAGAGAATGAGAATAGAGCATGAGAGAATGTTGAGGGAGTTAGAGATCAAGACCAAGGGCTTAGAGATCAATTCCTCTGGTGGCAGCGCATCATCCGTGCCTTCAAAAGGCAGGGTACATAATCCCTAGGATGTCATCAAAGATTTTCACAAAGCTGAAGATATTGGTCAGTGGTTTGCAGCCTATGAGATAGCAATGTTGGCCCACCGGGTCCCTGAGAAGGATTGGGGAGCGGGATTGTGGGGCCGCTTTGTCACTGAAGGTAGGGACACATTGTTAGACCTGCCCAAAGAGCATAGGATGTCTTATAACCACATGAAGGAAGCACTGATGACAAGGTATGTGTTAACCACAGAGCTCTATAGACAGAGGTTCAGGAATTGTAAGAAACTGGAGGGAACCACTTGGGTAGAATATGTGTCTTTCTTTTGCAGAGCCATGGATGGTTGGGTGAGGGGTAGCAATGTTGATAATTTTTCAGCTCTCTATGATTTGATTGCCAGGGGGCACTTATCTGCTAATTGTTTTCCAGAGCTACACCAGCACCTTGTTGATAGCAAGTTGACTAATCCTAGAAAGCTTGCTGAGGAGGCGGACCGCTGGGTCAGTACCAGGGTCCACAAGGGTCTTGTGGGAGACTCTGCCAAAGGTGGGCAGGGTCCCCAGCAGAAGAGTGGGGGGGACAAGGGTAAACAGAGGGAGCTCCAAAAAGGTCCCCAAAGTAATTCCCAAGGGAACCAGGGTAAGGGTTCCCAGCCTCCCTCTAAAAAGAAGTCAGGACCCCCAACAGGTAAACCTGTTCATAGGGGGCCTGTTACCTGCTTTCAGTGTAAGCAGGTGGGACACCGTTGGTATGATCCCCAGTGTCCTCAGAAAGGACAGTATGTGCCACCCCGTGCACCACCCCGTCATATGGCCAGTGTAGCCCTGGGTGGGGAGGAGATGGGTGCCCAAGGTGGGTGGGGTCCCGCAGAAATGTCCCTTGTCTCATTAGGAGATTTTGAGATGGTCCCTAAAACTCAGCTGCCTGATAACACAAAAAAATACAGGCAGTGGGTGACCATCAATGGCCATAGAGTGGAGGCTCTCAGAGACACAGGAGCAAGTGTGACAGCTGTCAAGTGTCACTTGGTCTCTGAGGAGCAGGTAGTCCCTCATGCATTCTTCCCAGTTGTTGCCGCTGACAACACAGAGAGCCATTGCAAGGTGGCTCAAGTTCTCTTTGAGTGGGGGGGGGGGGTTCTCTGGTACTCTTCAAGTAGCTGTGAGGCCGTCCATGCCTGTTGATTGTCTGTTAGGCAATGATTTCGAAAGCTCCCCTTGGGCTAAGGTGGAGAGGAAGGCACATTTGGAGATGTTGGGTCTGCCTGAGTGGGCATGTGTGACTACTCGGTCTATGGCAACTAAGGGTGTTCAAGAGACCTTGGAGCCTGAAAGTATGGCCCAGGGATCTGCCTTAAAGAGAAGAGGTCAGGAGCGTGGGAAACCAGCCCCTATTGTTCCCACAGTCCAGGAGGAGGCAGACCCTGAGGGGGATGCCCTGGAACCCACTGGTGAACAAGTTTCTGAACTGGGGAACCTACCTGAGCTGACCCATTGGCAGCAAGAAGGGGGTCCCTCCAGGGAGGAATTTTGTGAAGAGCAAAAGAAGTGCCCTTCTCTTGTGGTTTTGAGGCAACAGGCCACAAACCAGGCAGCAGGTGATCAGTCTGGATCACATTGGATCTACTGGGAGAATGGTCTCCTGTATAGCGAGGCTAAGGTTGCTGAGCCTGGGTCAGCCTGTGTGCTGGTGGTACCCCAACGCTTCAGAGCCTTCCTACTGGGTTTGGCTCATGATGTTCCATTAGCTGGTCATCTGGGGCAGAACAAGACCTTTGAAAGGCTTGTCTCCCACTTTTATTGACCCTAGATGAGAAAGAGTTCAGATACTCATGGTAGAAGTTGTCAAACTTGCCAGGCAAGTGGAAAAAATGGAAGGAGGCACAAGGCCCCTCTCCAACCTTTACCCGTAGTCAGTACCCCATTTGAACGGGTGGGCATTGACATTGTGGGGCCACTGGACCCCAAGACAGCCATGGGCAACAGGTTTATCCTGGTCTTGGTGGACCATGCTACCCGGTACCCAGAAGCCATTCCACTCAGGACAGTGACGGCCCCCATGGTGGGACGTGCACTGATGGGGATTTTCTCCTGTGTGGGGTTCCCCAGAGAGGTTGTGTCTGACCGGGGTACAAACTTCATTTCCAATTATATGAAGTCTCTGTGGAAGTAGTGTGGTGTTACCTACAAGTTCACCACTCCATACCACAAACAAGGTAATGGGCTGGTTGAAAGATTTAACCGGACCCTTAAGGGCATGATCATGGGTCTTGAAGAACCAATGAGGCATAAGTGGGACGTCCTCTTGCCATGCCTTCTGTTTGCCTACCGAGAGATGCCGCAGAAGTCTCTAGGGTTCAGCCCCTTTGAGCTTTTGTATGGTCACCCGGTAAGAGGACCTTTAAGTTTGGCAAAGGAAGGCTGGGAGAAATCTCCCAGGACACCTCCCCAGGATGTATATAGCTACATGCTGGCCTTCAGAAACCAAACCAGGCGTTTCAGGGATCTCGCTCAGGCGAATCAGGAAACCAGCCAGGAAGAGATGAAGCGGTGGTACGATCAGAATGCCACTCTGATTGAGCTTCCGCCTGGACAGAAAGTTTGGGTCATGGCCCCTGTGGAGCCTTTGTGCGCGCCAAGATAGGTGGACTGGTCCCTATGAGGTGGTGGAGCGCAAGAGTGATGTCACCTATCTGGTGAACTTGCGGTCTCCAAGGAACCCTTTGAGGGTCCTTCATGTTAACCGCCTGAAGCCCCACTTAGAAAGGTCCGAAGTGGGCATGCTCCTAGCGACAGATGATGGGATGGAGGAGGAGACCGAGCCTCTTCCTGACCTCCTGTCTGCAACCGAGCAAGATGGGTCAGTGGATGGTGTCAGCCTCTCTGCCACACTGACCCCTGATCAGCAGCAAGATTGTCGCCAACTGTTGGGGCAATTCTCTGATCTCTGAATGGAGAAGTGTGGCTCACTGGTTAGAGGAGGCAGACCTGGAAGCAGAGGTCAGCCCGGGACCAGGGTTAAATTCCCGGCTCGGCGGGGTCTTGAGTCCTAAAATGTCCATGGACTCGACAATTCTCGCTCCGGTGCCTACTCGATTCACGGGTTCACACTCTGCGACTCTGGGCAATAGCTTGCTTAATCTCCACAACGGCTCCTCGCGGCGGGATGCCTGGCTTTCACCTTGCGGATACCCTGCCGGGGTTATCTCACAGGGAATACCAGGACGGGTTCCCTAAGCAAGCGCTTAGAAACCGCTCGGTGATTTGCGCTATATAAATTCCTGTACATTTATTTTCCTTGGTTCCTGGTGTCACATATTGGTGCGTCGATGATGTGGACACTGGTGACAGTCCTCCTGTGAAGCACAAGGCTTACAGAGTGACTGACAACGTTAGGGCTTACATTAAGGAGGAAATCTCCAAGATGTTTGCTTTAGGGGTCATTGTGTCCTCCAACAGTCCTTGGGCCAGCCCAGTGGTCTTGGTCCCAAAGGCTGCCTCGCTGGGTGCCACACCTGAACTCCGGTTCTGTGTGGACTACAGAGGGCTCAATTCAGTCACCAGGACTGACGCACACCCCATCCTCAGAGCTGATGAGCTCATTGATCGGCTAGGAGCTGCACGATACCTCAGCACGTTTGATTTGAGGTCTGGGTACTGGCAGATCACCTTGACCGATGGGGCTAAGGAGAGGTCAGCATTCTCCAGACCAGATGGGCACTACCAATTTCGGGTTATGCCCTTTGGGATGAAGAATGCCCCTGCCACCTTTCAGAGGTTGGTCAACCAGGTGTTGGCTGGACTGGAGGATTTCAGTGCTGCCTACCTGGATGACATTGCAGTGTTCAGCTCCAGTTGGGAGGAACACTTGCAGCACCTCTGGGAAGTGTTGATGGCACTGCGCAAGGCAGGCTTCACGCTCAAAGCAAGTAAGTGTCAGATCGGGCAGGGCTCCGTTGTGTACTGGGGACACCAGGTAGGAAGCGGCCAGGTGCCGCCCCTACAACCCAAGATTGATACCATCCTGGCATGGGAACCCCCAAAGACTCAGACACAGGTGAGAGCCTTTTTAGGACTCACGGGGTACTACAGGAGGTTTGTCAAAGGTTTTGACAACATTGTTGCACCTTTGACTGAGCTGACTTCCAGGAAGCAGCCCAAGAGAGTGAACTGGACTGACACCTGTCAGAAAGCTTTTGATGCCCTGAAGACTGCCATGTGCACAGCACCCGTGCTTCAGGCACCCAACTTCTCAAAATAATTCATTGTACAGACAGACGCTTCAGAGCATGGTGTGGGGGCTGTTCTATCACAGAATACGGAAGAGGGCTTTGACCAACCTGTAGCCTTCATCAGTAGGAGGTTACTTCCCCGGGAACAGAGGTGGAGTGCAATTGAGCGTGAGGCATTTGCTGTGGTTTGGGCACTGAAGAAGTTGAGACCATAGTTGTTTGGGACTCACTTCCGGGTTCAGACCGACCACAGGCCCCTCAGATGGCTGATGCAGATGAGGGGTGAGAACCCAAAGTTGCTGAGGTGGTCCATCTCCCTACAGGGTATGGACTTTACGGTGTAACACCGCCCTGGTACAGAACACGCCAACGCTGATGGTCTGTCCAGATTTTTCCGCCTTAGTGAAGAGAACTCCCAAGAGGAAGGGTAGTTCTCCCCACATTTCAGCTGGAGGGGACACTTGTTAGACCTGACCTCATTGGCGGGAGTCTCCCTTCCATTTTTGACGGATTGCCTCCTCTGTTTTGACCTGTTTTTGCTGGTTGTATGTTTTGGGCCCTGTGCCACTGCTAATCAGTGCCACAGTGCAAGTGCTCCCTATGTTAAATTGATATACTGATTGGATTCCATAATTGGCTTATTTGATCTACTGTCAGCCCCTAGTGCAGTGCACCATGTGTACCCAGGGCTTGTAGAGCAAATGCTGTTGGTGGGCTTGCAGCACTGGTTGTGCCACCCACAAAGGCACCATGTAACGTGTGTCTCAGGCCTGCCATTGCAAGGCCTGTGTGTAGTCTGTGACTACCATGTCGACTTGGCCAAGTCCACCCATCTGCCAGTCTCTAAACCTTCCCGTTGCTTCATATTAGACACCCCTATGGTAGGCCCAAGGGCAGGGTGCGTTGTAAGTATAAGGTAGGACATGCTCTGGTGTGTGTAGCATGTTCTAGTAGTGAATTACAGCCAATTATGTTTTTCACTATTGAAGGTTACCTGTTCTCATAGATTAGAATGGGCAGTGAAGATTGTTACATCCCTACAATCCTAACTGACTCAGGGAACACGGTAGAAATTCGAGTTTAGTATGCTTGAACTCAGAATAATAAAATACATCTTTTAGTAAAGTTTATTTTAATATTCTGTGTTTGCAAATACCACTTTTAGAAAGCAGGTATTTGCTTGCCTAACCATTTGAGCCCGCCTCTGCTGACTTGTGTATTTATTGTCTGGGTTTGTGTGTGACAGGGCTGGGGAAATTCCAATAGACAGTCTGGGACAGCCCAGTGGTGAATAGGGAGATTTACCTCCAGATGGGAGGGGGAGAGTGCACCTGGGACCTGAATAGGGCTGGGCCTTCCCTCCACAATGCTGGCTCCACCCCCTGTGGCTTGTTTGATGTCTCTGCCCTGCACAGTGAAAGGAGAAGGGGAATCCTGTCAACAGAGTGCTCCAGAGCTGCATCTTCCCTCCCCTGTGCTGGCTCCACCTCCTGTGGGGAATCTGATGTTTCTGCCCTGTGCAGTGAAAGGAAGAGAAGAGTCATGTAAACACAGTGCTCAAGAACTGGTTTGAACTAGGCAGAGGCCTCTCTGCCTTCAGAGAACAAAGGATTTTGGGGTATAAATATTGGGACCCAGTCCCACAGACTTTAGATCACTTCTGGAACAAGAAACCTTTCCGCCAAGGAGAAGAACCAAGGAAGCTGCAGGAGTTTGGACTGCCCCTCTGCCAGTGTGCTGTTTGCTGGGGTGGCCTGCAGTGGTTACTTCATTGCCAAGGGAAAGGAGAAGGAACTTTGTAAGGACTTTCATCTACAGAATATTCTCCAAGGGCTTGAACTGTGCTTGCCTCCTGCTGAAGTCTCAGGGCCAAAAGACTTCATCTCCAGCTCCCTCCTGAATTTCCTTGCTGGGAATTCTGACTCCAGTCACTTGCGTGCCGCTGGGAGCTGGAAGCCGACTCATTGAGAAGAAGCGTGTCGCTGCCGCAGCTGAAATCATCGCAACGCCGGAGAAGCGAGAGTTCGTCGCATCTCCCTGGAAGCGTGTGTTTATCGAAGCTGTCTGCTGTCCCATCGCCGGAGAAGCGCAACGCATCGAGAGAGCTGTCATCGCATTGTCGCGGCCCCAAAGTACAGAGTCATCGCAAGGCTGCCAGGGCGTCATCGCATCGCCGCATCAAGGGCGCCATCTTCTCGCATCGCAACTGGATCATCGCATCGGCATCGCATCGCATCAAGGCGCCATCTTGCCCACCGCAACAGGTCGAGAATCTACGCATCACCTCCGCACCGGTAAGGCTTATGACGAGTCCCCTACTCTGCGCAAGCATTGAGGAAGGACGCAACCGTTCCCCCGGGTCACGGAACCGACGCATCTCCCCTTCTGCGAGCCTTTTGTTTATCTTGCGTGCCGCATTCAAGAACTTTGTTGAGAACTTTGTCGTATTTACCAACAACTGGAACTAAGAGACTTTTATCATCTTTTAATTAACCTTTAGTATAGTATTGTGGATTTTTGTCGTTTGTGGTCTTGTGTTTAAGTCTACATAAAGAATACCTATTTTTATAAAACCTGCGTTGTGTCCATCTGTAGTGCTATCACTGTATTACTGTGTATATTCACAAATGCTTAACACACTGTCTCTGAGATAAGCCTGTCTGCTCGTGCCAAGCTACCAAGGGAGTGAGCAGGGGTTATTAAGTAGAGTAATCCCCTTGTCCTGACTTAGAAGTAAGGGTCTCTATTTGGACAAAGGTGATAACCATTGCCAACTAGAGACCCCAAGATCTAACAGCGCTGTTATAGAAGCTCCACTGCTGACAGTCCTTAATTGTGGTGTATGTGAAGGGCGGTGTGAGTGGTAGGTGGGACAGCTGCATTTGTGGAATAAATTAACATGGGGGAGTTTCTTTAAAAATCTAAATTCCTTTATATCTGTAATCCTAATCTTAGCAGCAACAGGAGATCGCAGTGCTCGTTTCATTTCCAGCTGTGAGCAGTGTAATTGGAACAGTGTTTCTACTTGCCCGCCACTCATTTCTATAATTGGCCAGTTAGCCACTACATAATCGCTTTACAAAATAAAACAAGCATATAAAATGCAATAGGTCTCCCATTACTGGAAGTTTGAGCTATTGGTGTTGCATTATTATTAGCAACGCCAATATCTCAAACATTCATTAATGTGAGACCTTTTCAAGCACTGGCAAGGTCAATAGGTTTCGCATTTAGGACTTATTAGACTTGCCAACGGTTTTTAGCCATGCTGTGAAGCATCTATGAAACTGTGCAGCATGGCTACAGAAGAATTACAAAAAAGTCTATGACGTGGCCACTAGCGTCATTTCGTAGGCATGCACACCGTGATGCAGGCAATTTTTGTCTTTTTGTTTATAGATCTGATTGGTAACTAAAAATAAACAAGCATTGGCATAGCCAATAGGTCTTGCCTTTGGGACCTTTTAAGTGTTTAGCCATGCAACAGTTTATGTTGTTGCACCAAGGATATTGTGCTGCATTACTAAATACTTATAAGGTCCCCAAATTGAGACCTATTGGCTATGACAATGCTTGTTTGGCATCTAGCATTTGAGCAAGGGTACTGTCCAAACTGAGGTTGACAAGAAAACAGATTTGTCTCACATTGGGCAATCCGAAAACAAGATGAAAGAACAGATGTAGCAAACCAGCCTTTAAAAATGAGGGTAAAGAAGATGGAATGCCAATTTGAGCAAATTGAAATAGTTTAGGGTGTTTTCCTCAGAGCAGACCGACTCTCACAGCCATGTTTCTCTTTCAGAAGTGTCCTTCACACCCCATGTAGTAATCAGATTACTCAGGGATAGAGATGCTTTGTGACCAATTGTATCTGTAATATTTTGGGGGTCAACCATGCATACGCAACCAAAACACACATACACACTCCCTCTCCAATCAGTTCAATTTATAGTTCTTTCACAACTGCAACCGTCATTTATCTCGACTCTTTCTTACAAAAATTACTAACACAGCCTGCACAGCCACTTTACACCCACAAGGAGGAGCTCTGGTGCTCTACAGGTTTTCTGCAATGGGTTTTCATGATATAAAGTCATTCATCTAACTAGGTTGGCATATCACTTGCATGACTGACTACACTTATTTATTTTATTTAACACATTTATATGGCACACTAAGACCATGAGGCATTTGCACGCTTTATGCATTCCAAAAGTTTAAACAGGCTTTTATTGAGACCTCTGCTTAGAAGTAGCTGCTAATTCCGTCCGGCATTTCAAGGTTCGTATCAACCTGCCATGGTCAACCATGCACAAGGCACCTGAAGAGTCAAGAAGAACGAGTAAACAGGTCTCTGTGGTCGAACCATTAACTTTAGGGTAGCAGTTTAAGGAAACAGTGCACCCCCAGCCACCATTTTGTGTTCACAAGCCAGTGAGGCCAGCCCCCCTGCCCCCCGCCTCCCCAGCAACAGGGATTTTCTACATCAGAGGGTGCTTCTGTGAACTGTTTAAGCTGTATTTACTGGGGCCTGTGCACTTCGTTTTTTGGCCAGCAAGGGGAGTAAAGCTTTATTCAAACAGTATTGTTAGATTTCGAGTTAGTGAAGCCTTTATCTGCTGAAGTCCAAAGTTGTGGATTGAGCCTGTCTGTCTCCTCGGAGATTCTGAACAGGAGCAAGCAGCTTCCAACTCCCTGGCCAGCAAACCTTGTCTGAGGTTGCTGGGACCTTATATGGTGTGGTAGTGGTTGGCACATGTGTACACTGATTGGTGGTTGTATCTGGTGTTTCTATTGGGTTAGGGTTAATGTCCTCATTGGTTGGGTATTTGAGGGTTCTGATTGGTTTCTCGGTCTGTGATTCAATCATTGCAGGGTTGGGACTAGGGCTAGGGTTAGGATTTCTATTGGAAGTAGGGACTAGGATTTCCTATGTTATTGGTTGTTGGGAGTAGGGTGGGACTAGGGCTAGGGTTAGACCTTTAATTGGAAGCAGCTATTTAGGGCTTCTGGTGTGATTGGTTGTTGGACCAGTTGTGGGACTAAGAGTAGGGTTAGGCTTTCTATTGGAAGTAGGGGCTAGGGCTACCTGTACCATTGGCTGCTTGGACTTGGGTTGGGGCTAGTGGTAGGGCTAAGGCCTTTATTGGACGTAGAGATCAGGGTTTTTGAACTGATTGGGTGCTTGGACTAGGGTTAAGATTGGCTGCAAGGTCCTGGTCTCCTATTGGTTCTAGATGTTAGGGCTAGTGTTGTGATTGGATAGTGTTAGGGCTAGGGTTCCCATTGGCTGAAGGGGTCACCTGATTATTAGGGCTACAAAAAAGGCCAGGCTTAGGGCGTCTCAGCCCGGGCGTCGAGGCTAAGGGCGGAGAGGACAAGGGCAGTTTCCTGTTTGAGCCTGTAGGGCGGAGAGGACAAGGGCAGTTTCCTGTTTGAGCCTATAGGGCGGAGAGGACCAGGGTAGCTGCCTGTTTGGGCCTGTTAGAGACTGGTCGGGACTAGGGCCAGAAATGCTGCCCTTTTTCTCATTTAACAATACCCAGCCCACACCATCCACAACCACAAACAGAGCAACACACTCACACCAAATATACACCACGCACAACACTATGCACAGGTTAATGTACCAGCATGCACCACTAACCCAACCAAACCACATCTACACACCCTACTATCCCAACTACCACACATATCCACCATCACCCACAAACAGTACACAACTCTATCCTATACCACTAACCAATACACTCATTACTAACACGCCAATCAACACCATAAATAACTACATCCCACTCAGACACACCCTCCCTGCTGTAATTACACCTAACAGTCCACCTTTTATCACTAACAAATATATAATGATCCTTCCATCAGTTGACTTAAAAAAAAAAATCCTCCACTCTTTTATCCCTCCACTATCCTTTTTCTATCAAAATTAACAGACTAACATGTTCACTTCTCAAATTCCATATTCCATATTCAACTATACTAATATACTGCCCAAATAACTAAATAACATATCTACTACTCAAATTACTTCATATTTATACTATACTAATTTTTAACACTAATCTTTTATGGGTTCCGGAGTGGCGTGCTACTCGCCAAAAAAGGGCTTCAACACCCATCAGGGGTAACAAGTGCTATATGAATGTAAATCTTTCTTCCCCTTTTATCCATCCGCTATCCTTCTCACTCCAAGTAACAGACTAATATCCACCACTGAAATTACCTCATATTTCACCATATTAATTCACCACTAATCCTTTATAGGCTCCCTGAATAGCATGCGAGCGATAAATAAATATAAACTTTTGTCCTACTCTATCCTTCTGCTATCGTTCCAAATCCAAATAACTGACTAACCTATCCACCACTTAAAATGTACTTGCATGTTTCACTATACTAATTCAACACTAATCCTCTGTGGGTCCCGGAGTAGCGTGCTACCCGCCGAAAAAGCGCTTTGATGCCTCGTCAGGGGTAGTAAGCACTATATAAATGCAATTACAATACAATTACAATACAATACATGCTCACAGGCAACCACTTCACGGAAATGGTTGCCAACACATCTTTCTAACATGTTCCCAAGCAAGGGTAAATTCCATACGGGGTGAAAAGTTCAAGGTTTGGTTCCAGGTTGTTTTTTTCTAACGTTAGCGTGAGATCTGGCCATTCTTCGAGGAGTTTGAAAACTAAGCCTGAGTTAGTGAAGCACTGTCAGCTAACATAAGATGTTTTTAAAATTGAGAAATTTGTTTTACCTTGGATTAAAATAACAGGACAGCCACATTCTCGTTCACTACGATCCAAATCAAGCGGTCAGAACGACTGGCTGGTTATAACCCTACCCTCTGCTCACTTCGGAAACCTTTAATGTACGAGTTAGGCCCCTAAAACGTGAGGAGTACAGCACAAACAGTACCAAGTACACCATGACTGAATACATGTAAAACCAATAAATGGAACCTCCAGTACATGTGTTAAACAGATATAAACCTGAATACAACTTGGAATTATGTAATATATCCTCTTTTGTCCCAGGTGATCTAAAGAATTGTGTAGTGCCAGGAAGTAAAGGAGAATAAAAAGTGGTCATTCGTCTCTTGTGTCCAGTTATTACACAGTGTTTATATGTAAGCCTCTTAATGGACTCTTTGAGTGTGGTTCCTGTGTGTTGTCTTTATTAATCGAATGTGGAACAGAGCAATTTAGGCTCCACTCCTATAAGTCACAGATATGCAATTATGTATGTATGTATCGCATATTTATATAGCGCTAACTGTCACCCAAAGGGTATCCTGGCGCTTTATATCCTGGTATCTTACAATATATTCAATGGGTGCTTTAAGTTCATGAATGTGTGTGGAACATTTAAATGCATTAATGAAATGTAATCATTTTACTGATTAGAGATTTATACACATATACACACTCATGTTCATTTGAATCATGTACATTTTATTCACATTTTACATTTACTATTCAAGGTTCACATGTGCATGTATAACCATGTATTTGGATTCATATTAACTGGTAACTTAACTTAGCCTAACTACAGCCCTCAATTGAAATGCATTTTGCTTATACAGCATATTCTTTCTTTTTTGCAGATGTATTACCATGATTCTCATTAGTTACAGAAAGGCTTATTGTTTACATTAGACTGCTGATGGTGAGGCACAGAGGAAATAACTTGGCAGTGAACATGGAGAATTAATGGTCAAAGAGGCCTTCTGTTCATCATGTACCAGGACTGACAGATCTTCAAGATGAAAGAAATACGGTTTAAGTATCGATGCAATGGGAAACTGAAGTGATGTTTGATGTTGCAGAAGCATTCAAGGGTTGGTTGGTTCCTTGTGGGTTGAAAGGAGATAAGAACGTTTCTGAATCTTCTGTTACCTTTAAATTGGTGTTTGCATATCTAGAAAGCAGCAGACCCCATCTAGACCTACAGATGGACAGACATCTCTGCTTGCCTTATTCTTGCAAGTGTAAGCTTTATGCTTAACATTTGTTTCCCTTTTCCAAAGACTTCTACTTAAGTTGGATCTTGCTGACAATTTCTATGCTCCCTAAACAGAGACCCTTGGTAGATAATCCTATATTTGATTTATGTTTAGAAGAAAGAAGGTTAGTTTCTTTATGAAACACCTGTTTGCTTTAATTTGTTTCTTCATTGTTGTTGCTATCACAATTCTATATCTCGTTCTATTGTGACTCAACCTACCAAGATATTTCAGCTTATTTGCTGTATTACCGTACCTATTGAACTTATGTTTGGTTTGCCTATATACTGGATTGATTGGTAATCCAAAATGAAACCTCTTAACCATATTTGATTATTCCTGGTCCTTAGTGTGGAGTCACATTGGCTTCACAAGATGTAAAAGTATTGTTGATGCCTTTTCCTTTCAATGGTTCATGTCAAGCAACAAAGGTCCATATGACCAATGGGGAAAAATCTTTGACAAATTTAATATGAGATTGCTTCGTAAATACTAGTGCGATGTCAAATATGTTTCTCTTACAATGGCCTCTCCCCCAGGAACACAGAATTTTGACATTATGGCCGGATTACTGACACATGCCAGAGTCAAAATTTGGGCAGTAAGCCCACCAGAAAGAATTCAAAACGGAGTTTGCTCTACACCATGTTAAAGTTCCAAGCCCCCACTGTCACTCTCCAGCATTCATTTGGAACCGAAAGCCTAGCCAGCTAGACAATCCAGAAACAAATCTCCCTTTGGGCATGTGAGTTTAACAAAGTACCAAATTTCCCCGGAGTACCGAAAGTAGCACAACACACTAACTTTTGTGGAGGACGTTGGGGATACAGAAGGACCTGGAACTTGGCAGAAAACTGAACTTATCCTTTTAGTTGTGGCAAACCCAAACACAAGGAAAAAGGGCTGCTCAGGTGCATAAAAGAGAATATCGCTTAAAGAGATGTTAACAGATTTACTTATTCCAAATGGTCCAACATCCTGGTTCCTGCAGTATGAAACGCACAAGGCAACGCTATCTTCTGCCTGATGAAATGAGTTCACCGCAATCAATTCCTGCAGTATCAAACGCATAAGGCAACGCTATCCTCTGTCTGATTAATTGAGTTCACCTCAATCAATCAGTAATATATGTATAGGCAACGTGAACATACTTTCTATAATGCCGGCCCAGCCAGTGGTGCCAATACTTTATTGAATAACATGGTAAAGGTCCCAATGCCAAATTGGAGAATTCACAGTAGTTAGTGCTGACTGCCCACTTCAAATGAAGCAAGTGTAAGTTTCAAGAATATATTGGCACATTTATTTATGTTTTCTGCAGATTGATAGCTGACATGAAATTTTGTCCAGTCATGGAGTGGAGATACTGCAGCATCTTTCTTAATTTAATCAGGCGAAAGTTACAAATTCCATCTTCAGGGTAGGAGATGGTGTTTTCCGATTTTCCTATGCCTATTTGAAGCATAGTTAAAAAAATTCCTGACTTTTGATCTGCATCTTCATCCAACGTTTCCTGCACTGTGATATCACTGAGATGAAAATCCTGGTGATGGAAATAGTCGAATAGACAGGCGTCACCTTCCCACAAACACTTATGGGTGCTGCAGAGGGATGGAGCTGTAACCGTTCAGTGGGTGGAGACCATTAAGTGTAAGGGTGGATTGGTGAGCAGGGTCAGGATTATCCCTGCCCAGAACTTCTGTGCAAGGGGATCCGACCAAGAGATGGGATGGATAGTTGACAAGTAGAATTTGTTTCCCCATTGCCCTTAGTGATACTTCACAAATGGGGTTGGGAATGGGCAGTGGCGTAGCATGGGGAGAAGTCCACAAAGGCGGTTGCCCCAGGCACAAAGTTTGTAGGGGTGCAACATTTTAAAAGAAAGTATTGTGCCCCCAAACCTGTGGACCATTAGCACTTCCTGAGCTAACGGTCCGCACACTTCTTGAGCTAACGGTCCATGGGTTAAAAGTGCAATACTTTCTTTTAAAATTTTGCCCTGGGTGCGGACAACCCACACTACACCGCTGGGGGTAGTGTAACTGTTTTTTTCTGAATCATACTGTCAATCAGTTAACAGTCATGCCTTGAGGTAGGATAGTCAGACATCCTATAGTCCGTTCTAGCAACAGACTGCTATTTCCATATGAAAATAGCATTTTGTATATTGGCCTGGTGAGGAAGAATGGTTCGAATTACACATAGGATGCCTACTTATCCTACCATGAAATGATAATGCTTATCTTGATATCTGAATGTCTTTTTTGATTCAAGCAATAAGCCACTAACATCCCTTTCTGTGTTGCTTTAACACACTTGAATCATTACCAAACACAGGGGCAGTCCAACAAACCTGAACCAGGGACAGTCAGTATATACACCTAATAAATGGTTCTGGAGGCAAATTGCTTCGAATATACAATACAACATAAAAATCCAAACAATTGTGCAAAAGTATAAAAAAAAGTAATGAAGAGAGATGTAAAAGAAAAGAAAAAGCCCCTAATACAAGAAAATTATATATCAAAATAATGATTTATTACATATAATAAAAACAGTTAAGACAATTACGCTCAAGACAAATTGCTGGTATACAAACAATACATATCACAAACCAGACAGGTGGCAAACAAAGAAATACGCGTTACAATAAAGGAACAACATATACAAAAATAATGTGTCCTCCTATAATTTTTTGCCACATAAGCGTCGACGGCGTTTCGACCACTGTAAAATTGGTCCACGAGAAATTCAAGGATTAAGGATTAAAACAGCAGTGAGTGTTGCTGCAAATCGTCGTACCACTAGCAAAGTCCAAGAAGTTGAACTTCTTGGACTTTGCTAGCGGTACGACGTAAAGATACGCCGACCGCTGGGCGGAAGAATTTAGGTGATTTGTTCACTGTACTACAGAATCTATCCCTTGATGTAATGGACAGATGTAACTAATTGAAAACACTAGATTGTGACGATTTGCAGCAACACTCGCCGCTGTTTTAATCCTTAACTTTCTCGTGGACCAACCTAAATGAAAGACGGTTGGATTGTTTTTAAACATAACTGCTTATAACGCTAAAGGGAAATCAGAGTCCTGATGATGACCGTGTAATTTTACAGTGGTCGAAACGCCGTTGACGCTTATGTGGCCAAAAATTATAGGAGGACACATTATTTTTGTGTATGTTGTTCCTTTATTGTAACTTGTATTTCTTTGTTTGCCACCTGTCTGGTTTGTGATATGTATTGTTTGTATACTAGCAATTTGTCTTGAGCATAATTGTCTTAACTGCTTTTATTATATGTAATAAACAATTTTTTTGATATATAATTTTTTGTATTAGGGGCTTCTTCTTTCCTTTTACTTCTCTCGTCTTTACTTTTTTTATACTTTTGTACAATTGTTTGGATTTTTGTGTTGTATTGTATATTCAAAGCAATTTTCCTCTTGAACTATTTGTTAACACACTTAAAGGCACACATTTCTGCAAATCTCTACGCTATTTCATACCCTAGTGCTGCATACTGCAGGGCATCAAACACAAAGTCCAACAGGAAATATTCTTCAGTAATATTCGCAACCCAAACAATTTTCTCTTGACCAGGCAGCTAAAAAAAGGCCTAACTATGCCCTTAGTGCTGAAGTACTGAATCCCATCTGGACTTGAGGGAGCATGCGCATTAATAAGAAAGTACTCTCTGACATACTCTCCAGAACGATAGAGCACACATTCCTGTCACCTGCTGCAACTGGTACTTGCAGCATACACCCAGCTCCAAAAAACACCCAATGAGCCCCAAACACGGGTGTGCTGAAGCTACAAAAGTCTTTGACCTATGAAGACAGCTATATTGTCCTCATCCTGTTTCCCTATTTATAGCTGAAACAATATCTTACTACTAAAAGACTCAGCATCTTTGAGTGATCTGGCAGTGCACTGCTTGTTTGTAGCTTTTTCCCAGCAGAACACAAAGCTATCCTCAATTAATGTGTCACTGAATCTGCATCTACATCCCCTACTGTGCACATATTGCTGTGATCGCTTCCTAAGAGACCGGACGGATTGCGTCCGCCATGACGTACATTATATTGTTCCAGAACCAGACTGGGATGGTATAGTGAAGTATGAAGGAACACTAGAATTAAGGGGCGCTTGAAGATATTAAACAGAGGTATTTTGAATTGGGTCATGTACAGATATGACAAAAGCTAACGATCTCATGAACGCATATTCCGTAGAAGTGAGTGAAGTATAGGATTCTAGGGCCCGATTCACAGAATGAACTTAAGACTAAATCCTAAACTTACTACTATTTGGTATTCACAGAATGCACTTACTACTTTCGGGATTCACAGAATAAATTTACTACTTTCGGTATTCACAGAATAGATTTAAGACTACTAACTCTAAGTCCGAAATCGGGGAGTAAATTCCGGCCCGGAGGCGGAGCTTATGACCCGGAGGCGGAGCTTACGACCCGGAGGCGGAGCTTCCGGCCCGGAGTCGGAGCTTGCGGCCCGGAGTTGGAGATTTCAGCATGGCAAAAATCCCCACCTCCGAACCGGAAGCTCCGCCTCCGGGCCAGAAGCTCCGCCTCCGGGCCGGAAGCTCTGCCTCCGGGACGGAATTTACTCCCCGATTTCGGACTTAGAGTTAGTAGTCTTAAATCTATTTTGTGAATACCGAACGTAGTAAGTTTATTCTGTGAATCCCGAAAGTAGTAAGTTCACTCTGTGAATCCCGAAAGTAGTAAGTGCATTCTGTGAATACCAAATAGTAGTAAGTTTAGGAATTAGTCTTAAGTTCATTCTGTGAATCGGGCCCCTACTGTTTAAAAACTGGATATCTTTTCATTAAGCATTATCACTTAAATTACTGCCCTGAAGAAGTTCCTAATGAACAAAACACGTTGGCTGCAAGCAATTGTGAATATGTTCTACTTTTTTTTAAATTATTTTTTTATTCAGTAAAGAAACAATCACAGTCATCAATCACAGTCAGTCCGAGTCCGCTACAGCACCAGAAATACATTAGTAAGTTATACATTTTTGCACGTGTATCAATAGGAAAAACATTTCAGTCAATATCTTCTGAGCCGGGCCGCGGAACATGAGGAGGCTCACACAAGTTGCCCCTAAAGTCGTTCCAGCTGGACCAGATCTCTCCCCATTTGCGGGGGCATCCTCTCGCTATAAATACAGTCTTTTCTTGCAGCATGCACCAATCCATGTCACTTTGCCAGTCTACAAGTTTCGGTGGATTAGGGGCTCCCCACAGTCTAGCAATGTTTCTTTTCGCCACCATTTGCCCAAGTGTCACCCATGTCTTCCCTTTTGCAGGCAGGTCAGTGGGCTCCCAAATGTTCAGGAGGCATCTCTTGGCCTCTAAACGGATCTCCACCTCCCATACCTCCCGCATACACTGCACCACTTGTCTCCAGTATCGTTGCACCTTCGGGCAGTCCCACAGTATATGGAAGAAGGTGCCTCTCCCTCCACATCCCCTCCTGCAGAGTCCTTCTCCTCCCCTCCCCATAGCTTGTATCCTAGTGCAGGAAATATACACTCTATGCAAAATTTTTAGCTGGATTAAGCACAGTCTGGCCGAAATCGCCACTTCCCTAGGGGAGGCAAGAGCATATATCCATTCTTCCTCGTCTATCTCCAGCCCATCAGCGACCCATTTCTCTTTTAGGGGAAGGAGCATATCAGGGGGGTTATTAATTAGCTTTTTGTAAGTAAGTGAGATGGCGTGATCTGGTATGTGCCCATCAAGTAGTCTGTCTTCGAGTGGGGAGGCCTGAGGCAGTGTGGTATCTGGTGGAATGTTCGCTTGCAAGGAATGTCGCACTTGCAAGTACCTAAAGTGTTCTGTAGGGGCTAGTTCATAAGTGTCATGCATGTGGGCAAACGTGTGGATTCCCGTAGGGCCCCAAATGTCCCCGATTCGTGAGATCCCTATCAGGTCCCAGTTACGGAACCCCTTGGTGCGTCCCAGGTTTCCTAGTTTTTCGGACGCCCATAGTGGAGTGGACATAGTAAGGACACCCGACCAACCCATTTTCCGCGGCGCAGTGTGCCATATCTGTACTGAGTGTTTGGTCGGCCCCGTGAGTCGGTGTTTACCCGGTTTAGAGTAGAGTGCGATCTCATAGTTCCCCCCAGGAAGTAGCCACCTGTCCATCCCGTACCCAGGGTCATTCCCATCACTGTATGTACCGTGGTTAATCGCTGATAGGTGGGCCGCCCAGTAATATTTACGGATGTCGGGAAGGGCAATTCCACCGTCATACCACCCCAACGTGAGTTTGTGTAACGCTATCCTAGGCGTCCCTGCCCATAGGAGGTCACGCTGCGCCGCTTCAACCGCTGCAAAGTATGTGTTCGATACCAGATCCGGATAGTTCTGTAATGCCTAAAGAAATCTGAGCAGCGCCATCATTTTAAAGAGGGCTGCTCTGCCCAGCAACGACAGTGGGAGTTGCCGCCATGATTTAACATCACGTTGGAGCCGTTTCAGAGGTGGCAGTAGGTTCCTCTCGTATAGTAGAGTCTTGTCCGTGGAGACAAAGACTCCCAGATATCTGAATCGGTCCTCCGCCCTTGTAATGGGGCAATTAGCGGGGAGCCTCGGGGGGTCCCCTCGGAGTACGTAAAGGTGGGATTTGCTCCAGTTGATCCGGAAACCGGAGTTTCGCCCGAAGCTCGTAAAAATATCGAGTGCCGCCACGATAGATCTACGTGGTCTAGAGAGGTAAAGGAGGATATCGTCGGCGTACAGGGAGATTTTGTCCTCCCAACCCTCCGTCCATGCTATCCCTTTAAGGTAGACGTCCTGCCTTATCCAGGCCGCAAGCGGCTCGAGGGAAAGCGCGAATAGAAGGGGAGAGAGAGGGCAGCCCTGTCTTGTCCCTCTCTCTAGGGTAAAGACTTCGGATGCCTTACTATTCACTACCACCTGAGCCAGCGGTTCAGTGTAGAGGAGACGAACCCAGGATATAAAATTCGGCCCAAAGCCCAATTTACGAATTACCGTGATCATATATGGCCACTCTAAGGTGTCAAATGCCATAGTGGCATCAAGGGAGAGCACCACTGCATCTTCCTGCAGCCTATGTCTTTGCCCGAGTACCCCATTTAGGCGTCTAATGTTTAGTGCGGTGTTGCGATGGGGCATGAACCCTGATTGGTCCGGATGGACCAGGGCAGAGAGGACCGGCTGAAGTCGATTGGCCAATGTTTTAGCCAGAATCTTTGGCTCCGCATTGAGCAGCGAGATTGGCCTGTACGAGGTGCAGGTGTCTCTAGGTTTACCCTCTTTCGGTATTGCCACTATAGTTGCTAGGCATTGGTCTCTAGGCAGCATTCCCGCCTCTCTACTTACATCAAACATGTGTTTTAGGTGGGTGCTAAGGGCTTCTGGTTTCAGCTTGTAGAGCTCTATTGGGAGGCCATTGGGTCCCAGGGCTTTCCCCGGGCGAAGGTCGGCTATAGCGCGTTGAAGCTCAGCGGCCTTAAGTGGGCTCTCAAGGATAGACCGGTCTTCCTCCAACAGACAGGGCATCCGGATATCCGCAAGGAGGGCCATCGAGTCCTGCTCCGGGCGGTCGGACTCACGGCTGTATACCCGTTTGTAGTGCCGGGCGAATTCGGCCGCTATCTCCCGAGGTTCAGTTACAACAGTGCCTGTGGCCGTTAGTATTTCCGGCACCACTTTACTGTCCTGTTGTTTTTTATCGAGCCATGCTATAAGTTTCCCAGCTTTGTCGCCTTGGTCATATAGCCTCCCCATCTTATGCATGGCTGCCGTCTTGGCTTCTTGAGTAACCAAGTCCCTATATTCCGCCGTCTTTAGCCGCAGGCGGTGTTGTACGTCAGTTGCCCCATTCTAACGCGCTTCTCTCTCTAAAACTGCCAGATCCGCTTCCACTGCGACAACCTGCTTTTCTTTATCTTTCCGCCTACCTGCTATGACTGACAACGCCTCCCCCCTGATCACAGTTTTGAAGGCCTCCCATAAGGTTACAGGGGAGTCAACCGATCCTACGTTATCCTCAAAGTATTGGGTAATGGACTTAGATAGCTTCCTACTAGTCTCCTCATTCTTCAAGTGCCAGGCGCTGATCGGTGCGATGCAGCCCTCACGTCGAGTCCCGAACGTTATGTGGGTACTAACTGGCGAGTGGTCAGATATGCCACGAGTAAGGTGTGTGGCTTCAAGTACCGTCGTGTCGTGTTGCAACACAGTGAGGATATAATCAAGACGAGAGAACGATCTGTGCGGCCCGGAAAAAAAGGTGAAGTGAGTATCTGCGGGGTGGAGTAGTCGCCACACGTCCGTGAGCCTGAAGGCGTCCAGGAAGTCCGCCAACCACTTCTGCCCCTGTGGTATGTCTCGTGGGGGGTGTCTGTCTAGGGTACCTGACACCACAGCGTTGTAGTCCCCTCCCATTACCAATTGACCATCCGGGAGGGAGAGAAGCAGTGCGCCCAAATCTGTGTATGCTTGAGTCTGTAGACCAGGTGGAATGTATACAGAGAGTAGGTTAAGGTGAAAGCCCTCCCATCTGCCGGACACCACTGCAAAGCGGCCCTGTGGGTCCGATTCGGTATGATCTATGTGGAAGGGTAGTGAGCGACGCAGCAGGATCCCGACCCCCCTAGAGCCTGAAGTGAATCCGGAGTGTATTGCAAGGGTGTACCCCCACCTATTGAGGGCCTGACATGCGTTCCCCATGAGGTGTGTTTCCTGTAACATGACTGCGTCCGGCTGGTACCTTTTTATAAATCTCAGGACTATGGTGCGCTTGAGCCTGTCTCCTAACCCGTTAACGTTCCAGCTCAGAACCTTGAGGCTTTTTTCCCATTTCCTAGCCATAACCGTTACTGTGTGACCTGACTAGACTTTGCATTCTGGCGAGCGGATCAACTATGACAGTGCTGACTACACATGACTGTAAAACTTCCCCAACTCCTCCGTCCTCCTCCGTCCTCCCCGCTACCCCCCCAACATCCAATGTTAATACAATCTTCGATTAGTACAGCGTGAATGGAACTCTCTGGTGCCCAACTGTTCCCAACCCCCCCCGTCTCCCCCTACCCACCACCCCAACCCCCCGAGTACCATCCCCCCTCCCTGCCGCCCTGCTCTGCGGGTTTAGAATTACCCACATCCCCAATTAGCAGAGTGCCTTTCGCCCCAGAGACACCCCCCGAAGAGGAAACTACAACAGTGAACAATCCACCCCCCCTGTAGAGGACTTGTCACGGGAAGTGTGTACCGGCCCTGTCCCCCCCCGCCGCCCCCCCCCCGCCTCCCCGCAAGACAGTACTTAAGTCCTGCAACTCAGAATTCCAGTGTCTATAGGTAGTCAGTAATGTCTTATAGGCAACGAACCCCCCAGGCAAAATCTAAGGGTTTGGGCAACAGAATTATACAATACAGGGACACTTATCAGTTCCTTGAGTCTCGTGGAGGCCGTCTTCTGGTGTTTCTCTCTCGTGTCCCTCAGCTCGGACTTGCGGAGCGGGATCTCCATGAGCGTTAACTGTGGCCATCTCGATCAGATCTCCCGGTCGCAGAGCCCGGGGATGCAGTCTGAGTGTCTCTCCAGTTCTGGGCCTCCGCGCCCTCGCCCGACGTGGCCACCTCCTTGTCAATCCAGTCCTGCACCTCCGCCGGCGACGTGAAGAAAAAGGACTTTCCTCCCTTGAGAACCTTGAGTTTTGCGGGGAAGAACATCATGTACCTGAGACCCCGTTCTCGGAGTGCCCCTTTCACACCCGAAAACGACCTCCTCTCACGCTGAACCTGGAGGGTGAAGTCCGGAAAAAATCGTATCACGGTGTTCTCATACAGCAGATCCCCAGATTGTCTGGCCGCCTGAAGAACGGCATCTCTGTCTCTGTAGTTGAGGATTTTGGCTATAATTGTCCGTGGTGGTGCCCCCAGTTTAGGTTTGGGGATAGGTGCCCGGTGCCCACGCTCGACTGTGAAGATGGTAGACAGACGCTTCGGCTTGAGGTGGTGCAGGATGAGTTCCTCCACGAACAGCTCCACACTAGGCCCCTAGAGGTCTTCCGGAACTCCAACAAGGCGTATGTTACTCCTCCTGGCCCTCCCTTCTTGGTCGTCCAGCCGTATTGCCATCTGGCGATGTTGATGGAGCAAGTCATTCACCCTCTGCTCCAGATGTTTAGTGGACGCCCGCAGGTCCGCTATGTCGGTTTCGTTGGCCTTGGTTTTTTCCGACGTTTTGTTGAGATCGGTCCGGAGAAGATTCACCTCTATGACCATCTTGTCGATTTTGGTTTCAAGGGTGGTGCCCAGTCCCTGAATAGCCGTCATGATACTGGCCAGAGAGGGTTCCTGTGGACCTTGCTGGCTGCTCGCGGGCGTCTCTGTACGCGGCGCACCCCTCTGCACCGTGTATTTATACAGATTGTTCGATTGTGCGGTTTGGCCCTGCTTAGGCCTCATGATGGAGCCGGTGACGAGAGGCCGATCCGTGGGTCAGGATGGCGCTTACCACGGGCCAGGTATCGAAGCCCCTCGTGTTTTCAGCCCCCCCCCAGAGCTGGTGATGGGAGGAGGGTCGCCAGGGCAAAGGGACAAATCCGCGGTCCGAGAGAGCGCCCCCAAGGCTGGGCAGTGCGAGGCAACTGGTGCGGGCCCCAAGGCACCACCTTCCCCCTAACGAGTCCTCAGCGGTGTATAGGCCCGGGCGACCCACCACAGCCGCGGCAGAGGCAGCACGATCGTCAGGCAGGGCTCACGAGGTCTGGATGCTCCTCAGGTCTGATTGCCACTGCTGCAGCGTCTCATGTGCATTCACAGGCCTCTGTCACCCTCTCAGTCCCTTCCGCCGTTGCTGCAGAGCGTCCGCTGGCACCTCCCTGGGGCCCCCGGCCCAACTCGTCCCCCACTGAGTGGGCGACACGTGTGCGACGTCGGGCGCGCTCTGGTGTGCCAGGATCGCAGCTCCTCGCTGCCAAACATTGCCGGAGTGATCTTACCGGCCCCAGGCCAGGGTCCGTGGCCCCCCTCCCCCCAGCGCGCTCCGTGAAGCGGAGGCCGGGTTTTCTCAGCCGCGCCAGGCGCGCCCCACCGGAGCCTAGGCCTCAATCCGGGGACTGTCGTTGCGCGGCCCGCCGGCCGCGAGTCACGCACCTTCCGGGCCCTCTCCCGGCCCGCTCCGGCCAGAGTCGTATCTCGGCGCCTGAAGGACGTGGAGAAGCCGGAGGCAGATCGCTGCGTGCGGCGCGATCAGGGGAGCTCGCGGACACCGAAGATCCGTGTGAAGCAGCGGATTGTGTGCGGCTGTAGCGAGGCAAAGGGGTAGGGTCAGTGGAGCCCCGGGATCAGGCGGCCATCACAGCCGGCGCCAAGCCACGCCCCCTCAATATGTTCTACTTTTATTGGTTCTTGCGATAAAAAAATAAAGAGAACTTTGATTGAAGACTTTGTCCTATGAACTTTCGTGAGGAATGGATGTTATTTCTGACAGGAGGATAGTAAATTTTAGAGGGTGCTAATCAACTAATTTGAAAATGTGTTATAGAGCTCTCCTTTGACTGCTCTGATAAGGGGGTTGTGGTGATTGGTTCCACCTGATATTTGCACCTCAAATTGTGCTTCTGGACATACCCACTATATGATGGGTGCGGTTGTGCTGGATACCCCAATCAACTTTTCAGAAACTTGGTGTTGTAACATCTATAACTAATCATGGCTCTTGCCCAGTCAAAAGGGTATGGGGAGATGGCAGTTGACAGTCAATGACTGATTCTCAGTGCACATATATTTTCACCTCTACAACTCTGAAAAAATCTGCTGAATCTTTTGAGGAAAACCCTGAGCTCCCAATATAAGGGGTCAATCACTTTAGTTTGACAGCATGTTATGTGCTTTCTTATTTGTGATGTACGGGACACAGTATGTCTGGTGAATGGTGTACTTCATGAAACATAGTGCATGTAACCCAATATGAAGATTACCTGTATGTGTCTGAAGTCCACCACATCTACCCTGTCCTTGCAGATACCATGGGGGTGTGTACTTCAGAGAAACAATTTCTGAACTGCAGTCCACATGTAGACCAGGAAAACAGACAGAACAAATGCATTAAATGAAACTGAGTTGGCTGTATGGGCAGCACTTTTAGGATATTACAATTTTTTGAGTGAACGCCCCAAGATTTTTGCATTAGCTGGTTTTGTTGGCTTTAGAAATCTGTGTGTTTTACACTGACTAACCAGTAGTAAGGGGCATGTGCTCCTCCTTTTAAGATGATGAAATTGGTATACTCCTAATTGGCATTTTTAATTTGCCTGTAAGTTCCTAGTATATGGCACAAAGCGTACCCAGGTTCTATAAGTTAAATGTTACTAGTGGGCTATTGTGCCATCCACTACAGTGACAATGCAAAACATGGATCAGGCCTACCACTTCAGCCTGGCTGTAGCAGCATAAAAACTGCAATTTGATCTGTCAAATACACCCTTTTGACAGGTCAACACATCCCTTTTAAATAGTAATAAGGCACCCCTATGTAAGCCTTGTAGCCCACAAGTAAGGGTGCATGGTATTTCAAAGTAGGAAATGAAGCCATTTAATGTTAACAAGTCCTTGCATTGACTAGCACCCAAAAGCTATTTTTCACAATGGAAGGTGTAGCTGCCCTATTGGGAAAACCAGTATACGGATTAAATCCCAATACTGTATCTGGGGAATGGGACTAGCTAGAAAAATAACCCAACAACCATTTTTAATAGTTATTAAAAATCCAATCCAATTCAAAGATGAAGCTAGATGTAAAATAAATATTAAGGGAAAAAAGTAACAATTTGAAGTTACCTTTTCCCAGCCTGAAGTTCCCGGAGGCTAATTTGCAATTGCCATCCAATTTATCTCAGCCAGTGATTATCCTTTGAATAGGAATGGAAAAAGTGTGAAAAGACGCTCTGGAGAAAATAATAGGTTCACTGAATGACTCCTCTAAACCTCATAGAATATGCAGGGTGGGGGCTATGGGCATCCTTTTTGACATAGCAGTGTCAAATCCTGCTGGAGTGTCACATTCTGCCTGACAGCTCTGTTGAGTTTACATATAATACAGGGTACACCACTTGAAAAGGTGGGAACAGGATGCCAAGACAATTGTTGTGTATCCATTGTCTATCTGCTACAAAATCCTACTTTTGTTCTACCAGATGACTGTCTAAAGGTTTATTTGATTTTGGTGTTAGATGTGGGAGTATTACCATAGTATACTCCCCATATACACTCCAAGCTCTCAGAGCCCACGTTTACCGTGGCTGAAAACTTTTGTCATTTTGCAAATGCCCAAAGTGGATATGGTTGCCTCCAGGAGCTTTAACCACATTGGTTAAGGTGTGACCAGGAGTCATTCCCACCCACAAGCTTGTGGCATCTCCAAACACTGACTACAGAACACTACTGGACCTGAGGGAGAACAGAAGAGATGGGGACCTGCTGTCCATGGCCTGAGAGAAGCCCTACAGGGTATGACCTGCTTCTTCTTCTATTCAGGACAAACAAGTGGACTGCACAGGTCATACAGCTGACCTCCTCGTAAAGCTATAGGGATACAACAGGCTATTTAACTTTCTTGCAACTGCCCAGATGACCAATGGATTGGGCTAGCCTTTGCCTGACACCCAAGTGAGTCTCTAAGTGTCTCCTCTGTGGTCCTAGGAGACTTTAGAAGTGTAGTCCTGTGGAAGTTTGGGACTTATGGACTAAGTCGGAAGGTAAAAGCTTTGTACATGATGAACAAGGTTGGTGTATCTGTGCTCCATCACAGTGAGACTCAGATTGCTCCTAGGTTCCAGGCTACCATGTCCATAGACAATCTTATGCACTTTATCTTTTTTGGGAGCTATTTCTACTGAAAACTTAAAAAATGTATATCTCTGGTTCTCCTTATTAGATTTTTTACATGTCAGTGTTATTTTGTTTACTACAATTTATTCAATTTTATAGTTTGGTTTGGGATTTTTATTGTTTTGCTGTTTGAATTTATTTCGGTTTTGGTACCGCATAAATACTTTACATATTGTCCTAGGTTAAGCCTGGTCCACAGCTACCAGGAGGTTGAGCTTGGGTTAATTTAGTGATATTCGGGGGTTACCCTGACAAGGGTTGTGATCATTCCTTGAGGTAGGTAATCACCCATCCCAAAAAATAATACAATTTATTATATCCTTGTTCCAAGAGTTACCAATAAGCAGCTCAACCACACGGAGGATGTCTAGCTCATTATATCCCAATGTACATCTGGTTGACCTTTTGATGATCCCTTCTCCATTGAATGAAGATGGCCTGACAGCCCTTGTTTTCCCAGATCAGATGCAAGCAAACAAGAGCCTGGGAGACAGGAGCAAACAAAGTTATGGTTTTTACTTAAAGCGCAAACATAGCTGTTAGTAGCCAGATTTGAATGTACTTGTATCTGTTCAGAACTGTGATCAGGAAAAGTGATGAATTGTTGTGAGTAGTGTGGTGTTTGCTCTTAGTCCAACAATGCACCCCTCTTCATAGTCCTGACATTTTGTAAATTGCTAGACTAGTTGTTGCCTGCAAGTGCGATTTGCCTTCTGTAATTCCTGCAGGATTCTTCAGTTGAGTCCCTCATGGTTTTAGAGACAGTACCTGTGGAGGCATAGTTGCTGTTAAGTAAAACGGCGACTAATACAACTGTTAACTAAACAACTGTTACAAGTCACGTGTTTGGGTTAATTTACAAAATGTTTTGTGAATATTTAGTGAAACCTCACCTGTGGCAATTCTTTAATTCCGAGTTTTTGAGGTCCGTCATAAAGAAACAGTTCTGAAATGACAACAACCATAATATTGCTTACAATAGTTTGAACAATTATACAAGAAGATATTTTTAATACTGGTGTAGCTGTTTAAAAGACCGCACACGCATTAAAGACTCCTGGGTCGAAGAGGGTTGGGAAAAGATGGAAAAGTTAATTACTTGTAAACGTAAGGGCTTATTTCAAGCCCCTTGCACCATCGATGTGTCACTTTTATTATAATAAAAAGTGACGTACCGGTGGCGCAAGAGGCTTGTAAATAAGCCCCCTAGGTCGTATTCATGGGTAGCCATTCTCTCTAAATACACAAGCAGAATATCTTTCTTTATGTGTGAAATTGCAGAACATATATTTCAAATGTGTACATTTTCAGAATACACAAGCCATGTCAGATTCTGGAATCCACTTTGTGCACATGCTCACGAGGTGGACAAAGCTCTCCATACCAGTGTTAAGGACCTGTCTAGAACCTCTAGGGAAACGTTGGGATTGTGAAAAAAGTTTCCTGAGAAGAAAAGTTGTGTTAATGTGAAGGGTTTTGCATTAAAAGGGGAGAAGTACAAATCCGTTTTAGCCAGATAAAGACGTTTTGTCACCTTGGGAAAATCCTGGGTCCATCTGCATCATGAAATGCTGGAACTCTTAAATGTGAAGAAGTTAGAGGATATTATGGAAAGATGTTTGACTTCGTCTTTTAGGATTTTATTACAGCCATCTTGAAGATGTATTATTACTTTGCCATACTTGTACTTGGAGATCAACCTTGCGAGTAGAGAGATCAGCTGAAAGCTTGGAGAAATGTCTTTGACCGGTTTATTAAAAGGGCATTTTCCTTGGACACAGGGTCAGGAAACGTTAAGGTGAGATGATGGCATGTTTTGGCATGCTCTACAGTGTCAAATAGGTTTATGAATGGAGAGCCACAATTAGAGAAGATGTTGGAGAATACATTATTACTTACTATTGTGCGAGATATTTTGCCTTTAAATATTATTCAGTATATTGAATGTTTTGCAGTTAAAATGAAAATGATGTAATATTTAGAACTATATTCTCCAGACTAGGTCCCAACCAGCCCTCGAGTCCATCTTGGATTCCAAATGGGGCCATGTTTTCATCCATGTTTTAATTTCTCATTGACACCTCGTGCAGCAAAATGTGCTCTGATGCTTTTTAAGGTCATGCTGTTTTTAGAGCGCCTCAAAGCAAACCATCTTGCAAATTTGTATCATTTCAGGGTCTCTTCCTGCTCCATTCCTGTAGGCATATTCATTTATATGACTACCTTGTTTAAGTAATCAGATTTGTGCTGTTATATCAGATGGCATCAGGCCAGAGAAATAACATTAATGTTCATTAAGGGGATAGTGCTAGGATGGTGGTATTAGATGACACTGTATTAATTATGTGTTGTGATTTGTCTAATAAGTGGTTCATTTGCTCACCTTACGCTGCCTATGCAATTTCCATAGGTTTCCATTGTGAGTTATGTCATAAAAAGGCATAAATCTAGAGGTGAGCCAGACTTTCTCTCAAGCCTCTAAAGTTGTATGATTTCTTAGCATATTGATTTACTGCATTCTCTGGACTTCTGAGACTATGCCAATTCCCTCTGACTGATTCATTATACATTTCGACTGATTTTGAGACAAACTATAGTGTGCCTTCTGCATTGCACTTTAATATTTCAATACAGCTTCATAGTTTTTCCTCCTTACTTCACTCAAAAACGGATTTAATTGATTATGCTATTCGAAATGCTGGTTTAAAATCCAAATCCTAACTTCAGGGGCACATTTCTTCGTCTATTCTTGAGGACAACACTTCTCCTGATCATGCAAAGGTACTTTATTTTTTCATCTAATCAGATTATTAAAGATAGAGTCTACAGCCTCCATGCCTACTCTTCCTGTAGGTGTCTGCTGACCTCATCAGCCGTCAGGTTTTGCAGGCAGAGGAGATGAATTGCCTAACTTGAATATTCCTTGCCAGAAACCAATGCCAGCCCCCCCCCCCACTCTCTCTCGCTCGCTCTATCGAGCAGTTGTTGAAGTCACACACTGTGGTTGAAGTGTAGATCTGAGAGGAATCAACTGTGAATCGATCACTCGATGCAAGGACTTTAGGGTAATTTGAAGTGCCATGAACTCCAACATTTTGATGTGATGTAGTTGTTCCTTGTGACATCACTTCCCCTGAGTTGTCAAACCATCTGTATAAGCTCCTTAGATACGTAGATGTGAAGGTATTTCTCTTTTGATCCATCTGTTCAGAGATATTTCACTTTTTAGCCTCACTTTCATAGAGGTTACAGGAGCGTCATTGTTGCTTGGTTGGTTTACAACAGGCCACACTGCTTGCTGTTTTAGGAGCATGCTTATCTCTTAACCAACTTGTCCACCCTTGGTGCAATCTGGGTTGCATGACCCTTGCCCGTCCCGCTGAGTACGAGCGGCGAACGGTAATTTAAATTTTATTCACTCCCCCTATCCCGCCCTCCTGACTCCTCCCACCCACCGCGTCATAGCCTATTTAGGCTCCGCCCACTTTCTTCCGTGTGAAGTCTGAAGCCCGGTGGCAGAGGGCTGAGGGCTTGCGCGCTGAGCGCAGAAACTTTGTTTTTAAACTTACCTCCTCATTGCTGCTGACTACGAGCAGCCCTACACCTTGCCCGTCCCGCTGAGTACGAGCGGCGAACGGTAATTTAAATTTTATTCACTCCCCCCTATCCCGCCCTCCTGACTCTTCCCACCCACCGCGTCATAGCCTATTTAGACGTCCCCCATGTGTCAGCGCAGCGGACGAGCGCAGCGGGCAAGCCGTATACGCGCCGGAGTTGCGCCAGAGTTAAGCCCGTCTGCGCCCGTCCGCGGCCGACCGGGGCTAGGGGCGCGTAACTCTGTCCCTCTCCTTACGTATTCCCGTTCCTCCCTTATGTTATGTCACAATCCCGCACTTCCCCCACCCGAGTCCACTCCCAGGTTGGTCTCATTAGGCTTGCTCACCACCCGTAATTCTTTTCCTGAAATAATAACGCCATGTTCTACTCCCAGGCCTCAGGCTGCGGAACCCAGACCCGGCACCCACTCATCGGCAATACCCTCCCACCCCGCTCTCTCTGTGTCATACCTTAATACCCGATCTTTGGTCAGTCACCAACTAGACATTTTTCATCTATTGGAGTCAGAGCAACCGGACATCCTATTCCTGACCGAGACCTGGCTAACAGATGATTCCTCTCCTGATATCTTGGCTGCCATCCCCCCTGGATACTACATATTACAAGCCAACCGCGCCTCTGGCAAGGCTGGAGGGGGGGTCGCCGCTGTTATTAAGCACCCAACTCGCTTTTCTATAGTGCCTACTACCAGCATCCCTCTGATAGATTGCTCGGTACTTAGATTGGAATTGCCAGGGTCCTCTCTTATATGCGCTCTGATCTATCGCCCCCCTCAACCTATGCCCAACTTTCCTGCCCAGTTTGGTGACCTCATCTCCCAGTTTACCATTAACAACTCTAACGTTTTGATCCTGGGAGACTTTAACTATTGGCCATCGGATGCCCATGAATCCCCTAGCTCATTGGCATTCTCAGACCTCATGTCAGGCCTGAACTGCACACAGCATATTCATTCGCCCACGCACATAAAAGGGCACACTTTAGACCAGGTGTGGACATCCTGCCTGGATATATCCGCCCCTCTCGTCCTGCCATGCCTATGGTCAGATCATTCTTTAATTACTTTTACGCTGGGGATACCCAGGCTTACCATCAAGCCTCGAGAAACCAATTTTCTGGCCCGTAATTGGAATAGGTCAGACCTAAACGTTTTTAGTTCCATCCTTAGCTCCTCAGTCCCTCCCATCTCTGATCCACCTGTTTCTATTGACGCTCAGTCGTCAAATCTTACTCGTTGGCTTACCTCTGCTGCCGATGTAGTAGCTCCTTTAAAACTAGTTAGAGTCAGACGTTGCCACGATGCTCAAAGGTGGTTCACCGAGGACCTGAGAGCTTTAAAATTAGGCCTCCGCCAAGCAGAACGGCGATGGCGCCGGGGGTACTCCCTTGAGACTAAGGAGGTATTTTCCTCTTTGCTCAAAAAATATAAAACTGCCATAGTCTTGGCTAAATCCACTTATTTCTCAAATAAAATCATGGACTCCACAAATAAATCGAAGGACATCTTTTCAATTGTAGAGGAACTATCCAATCCAGCTAGACTCACATTAGGGCCCCTTCCCTCCCAACTCCTGTGTGATTCCTTGAATGAATTCTTTATCAAAAAAATAGTTACAATCAAAGCTAGCATCGCTGCCCAAACTCCGTCTGTTCACCCCCTGACTATTGAGCTTCCTAAATACCTTAATCCTCATACTCTCACCTCGATCCCCCCCATCTCGACTGTTAATTTCTCCACACTTCTGCACAAAATTTCCTCTGGCTTCCCTCGTGACTGCTGCCCTCCCTCGGTCCTTCGTGCAGCCTTCACCTCCTGCCCTGAACTCCCCCTGGCCCTCATAAACAACTCTCTGGCCACTGGGGAAGTCCCTTGTTCCTTCAAACAGGCCGAGGTGGTTGCCATTCTAAAAAAACCCTCGGCAGATCCTTCCATCTTGAGTAACTACTGAAGGACTGGAATTTTAACAGAACCAGCGGTGCCAGGGAACAACACCTATAACCTTCATGGGATACCTGTTTCGGCGCACAATGACAGAGACATGGGACACTTCCTTCGGCGTCAAAGATCAGCGTTTATTTACTGCAGGGAAACAAGAGTCATTAGAAGTACATCGGCATGTAAGTTCTGCGAGTCTGCTTCAAATTGCATATGTGGGTCGCTCTCTTTTATACAAAATGTTGCCATTGCATAACATGTGAACAAAAGGTTACAATCCAGTTCCCACAGTAAACTTCAAAAGGGTCGCTTTCATGTTTTCAGAATCCCGGAACATAATTACAGTAGCAGTGCCGGTTCCCAACTGTAAAAGCACATCTTCCCACCATTAGGCACACCCATTAGAGTTGTAAATGATCAAGAAGAAGAGGCAAGAGCAGCTGCAAGGAAGTCAGACACGTGAAGAGAAAGAGTGTGGTGGCAATATTGGGAACGTGATCGTAGGATCAAAGAGCTGAATCCTATCGCCTGCAAGGCTGTCACAATAGACCGGCATGGCCCGATTACCCTCAAGCTGAGCCATCTGCCTTCGCTATGTCATTCCTTCGGCCATAAAGACGCATGAACGTAATATGCGTCTTCCACAAGGCTTGGGAACTAGAAGGTCAGGAGGCGAACAGTGGCCTGCTCGCTGACTACGTGAGGGCAAGAAACAAAATGGATGCCGTATCTAAAATGGAACCCGAAGGTTCAGATGAAGAACCAGGTAAATTAGGCGAACCCTTCCAGGTAGTGTAGTGAAAACGCGTACACATACCGAGCTCGCCCTTTATGGTTCAGGGACATAAAGCTTGTCCATATTTGGCAATGTCCAGAACGTCGTACCGATTTTCACGGAACCTCAGACGCTCCTTTTGCCCTCATGTAGGCAAGCACTAGTCGGAATCATAATCGATCTCGATATTCATCAGATCATTCAGGTGTTGCTGAAACATTATTCTATCCATCAATGCCTCTCTGGTAACAGGTGGCCTTCTTATACACGTTGTAGCGCAGAGGCCACATAAGGCAGGACCACACTGTACACACAGACAGCACGTGAACAGAAATGTCACAACAACTCCTATGATCATCAGAATCTTCCAACCCCAAATCGACATCAGGCCCCAGAACCATCCTAGAAGCGTCCAATTTCCCTCGTCCACGTGTATGGACTCTGAGATTTTGTGCAATTTAGAGATGGCTTGGTAAACCGTTGGAGCATTATCAGGGATGAATATGCAACAGCTTGAATGGATGACCTTGCACACACCACCTCTATCTGCTAGAACAACGTCTAGAACCATACGGTTCTGTAACGTCATAAGCCTGTCCGCCTGAAGCTCGGCTGTCAAATTACCAAGGGCGCTTGCAGTTATGTTAGCTGTTGACTCTACTAAACGAGTTAACTGTCTCAGATTCCTGCTATTGACCATAGGGCCCCAAAAAGGTAGGAAACCCTTGAAGAAGTCTCCTGCTTCTTGACCGGCCGTATCTTCTTTGTTTATCACACCTCTCGCGATTCTAGCTCTGTGATAATCCGCAGCAACAGTGAAGGTCGGAGGCAAGAGATTTGCAATATAACAGGTACCCGAGAAGTCATGAGGTAACCACGTATATGCTCGGTCATAACATACAAAATAGGTACCCTTAGCAGTTAGGAAGACAGGGGAAGAGAGCGTTGGCAAGACATATGTCTCAGTACACGCACTCTCCCCAAACTGAGCTCTCGGATTTCGACCAAGACCTTTCAGACAGAAGTTACCAAGGTGAGGTACAATCCATATCGGTGATGAGCTTTTAAGCTGTCTATCACTCACTGATAAGCTATACTCAGCCTCACTTAGTTCCTTATATGCTCGCATCTCTTCCTCTGGGATAAGCGATGCGTCAAAAATATCTCTATCTAAGTCAGCAATAGCTCTCACCAGAGTCTTGTGGTACGGGCCAGGACCAGAGTTTGCTGAGCGTGGTTCTCGATGGGGGTAGGAATCTAGTGCGCTACGGAACATAGTTTGCAATGCTTGAGCTGACCCTTGGGAACTATAAGGCAGCACCAAATACGGAATACCCTTATCCATGGTATGTGGCATTAGCCCACACACCCAACAATTGGTAGTGTTTACCACTAACTGATGCTGATGCAAGAGTTGGATAAAGGAATTATTTCTAAATTCCGCACGTCTGACTTGTTCGTGTTGAGGTAGAAGATGAAAGGAATGTGGAGAGACAGTAGAAATGAAATTTAGATCATGAGAAGGTGGAGTAGGTATAGTAGAAGGCAGCAATAATTGAGAACCAAAATATACTCCCCCCACCAGAAGCATAGATACAGTCAGGAACAGCATGAAAACCTGCAATAAAAAACATTTTGTACGGAACACCTTATGTAATGCCGATCTTTGCACCGACATTTTCTCTCTTTTCGACAGCTCAAACAATGATGATTCCATCCCCTAACGACCGTCCGCGACGTTCTTGACGCACTTCGTTTTGAGTAGCGATTACCAATCCCCAGGAGTTCCCAGAAATCGATAAAAGAAACCGACCTAGTGTCGATAGCTGCTAAACAGAAGGAAGTACCCGCACGGCCCTACGGCCAACCTGGATGGTAGGTCCCAGCTAAATCAATTATTCAATTTATTATAATGTTCTTAGCTGTACGAAAAAGGAAAAAAATACACAATATAAAAATGTCCACAATGTTCAGATCAAACGGAACCCAAAATAATAAACACATTTATTAGTCCTTTTTACGTGGACGAAGGAAGTATCGACTGCTTCCGGGTCGAGTCTGATCTTCAAACAGCCGATCGGGTGGCAACTGAGTGTTCGATTGTTCAGATAATTGTTCAGCACTTGAGTTCTCCAATGGCGATGGCAAAGAAATTGCTCGAGGGGTGTCAGCTATGGGCTGAGCTTCGCTGAACGGAACAAAGTGTTGTGGAGTGTCGGTTTCGGACGAGGAAAAACCTTTACGTATCCAGGTGTCCGTCGGTAGAGGAAGGGGAATTTTCTTGGTGTGGGTGGCATGCACCCAGTGCTTTCGTCCTTCCAGCCGGACCGCCGTCCTCGTCGCCAACAGCACCTGGTAGGGTCCCACAAACCTCGGCTCAAGGTTTCGTTTTCGTCCGAAGTTTCTGGTTAGCACCCAGTCCCCTGGTTGGAGCCGATGGCCAGGACCCTCTGTTTGCGATGGCAGGGCCTCAAGGACCTGTTGATGAATCAAACTCAATTTAGCAGTCAGATCATGAAGATAATCAATCAACATTGGGTATTCGATTCTATCAAACTCTTTAGGCCTTGGGACTCCCCATATATTAGCAGGACAACCAAATACAATCTCGTATGGGCTAAGCCCTACTCGGGAGTGTACAGTAGCCCTGGTCGATAGGAGAGCTAGAGGCAAAGCGTCGGGCCATGATAAACCAGTCGTTGCCTGAATTTTAGCCAATTTTAGTTTCAGGGTGCCATTATATCCTTCCACCAAACCCGCTGACTGAGGATGATTAGCACTATGAAATTTCTGCACTATACCTAAACCTCGACACACACTCTTCATCACACTTCCCACAAACTCACTTCCATTGTCCGACCATACAATCCAAGGCATTCCATACCTGGGGAAAAACTCTTTAAGCAAAATCTTCGCTGTGGATAGGGCAGTGTTATCCTTAAGCGGGTAAGCTTCAATCCATCTAGAGAATGCACATACCACAACCAACACGTACTTCAAGTTGTTACATCTCTCCATGTGAATGAAGTCCAATTGGATAACTTCGAAAGGGCACGTAGGAGGGGCAAAATGGCCAGAGGGAGTGGGAGTGCCCTTACCGGGATTATGCATCAAACACACCATACAATTCTTAACCACTCTCTCTGCACACTTAGTAATCCCATCATTCTTCCATACATGAGACAACAACTTGCATATACCTTTCGTGCTGATGTGTGCTGTACCATGAGCCATTGTAACGACAGCGAGCACGTATGCATCCAGTAACATCCATCTCTGTTTTTCTGACAAATCGACCCAACATCCGTTCTCATCCAATCTTCCCGTGCTCTCTTTCCATTTAGTCTTTTCCATCTCAGTGGCCTCATTCTGTATTCCTTTCACACTCTCAATTGTGTCTTCGCACATGCTAGTTTCAGTTGGCCATCTCACTGAACTCGTAACATACATTCGATTCGTCAAATCCCTAGCTGTCTTCTTAGCCGTCTCATCCGCAAACGCATTACCACGACCCACATCATCCGTCACTTTTTGATGCGCACTACATTTGATTACGGCCACCTGTTTAGGCAATGTGAGTGCATCTAAAAGGTCATTCACAAGCTGGCCATGCTGAATCTTCGTGCCGTGTGACGTAAGGAATCCTCTTTCTCTCCACAATCGCCCAAAACTATGGGCCACACCAAACGCATACTGGCTATCTGTAAACACATTCACCCGTTTATCTTTAGACAACACACACGCTCTAGTCAAGGCAATCAGCTCAGCAGCCTGAGCCGAATTCTGACTCAATCTTGCGCTTTCTACAACCGTACTCAATGTTACTACAGCATACGCGATCGTCACATCACCATTCGGCAACTTAAAACAGGAACCATCCACGTACAAAGTACCATCAGGATCTACCAATGGAGTATCTTTTAGGTCAATACGACCCTTCGTTTCCTCCTCAGTCCTCAGATAACAGTCATGTAGTGCTTCACCACTTGACTCTGTGTCGATCGGCAACAATGTTGCTGGATTCAACACATTACATCGTTTTATCTGTATATGACTGGCCAGTAACGCCAACTCATATCCAGACAATCTTGCACTCGTCAAATGTTGAGTCTTTGTTCGGTTCAAAAGAGTGTCAACTGCATGCGGGACCATCACCGTAAGCATATTATTCATGACTAGACCGGCGGACTGTCGAATGGACGCCACAGCTGCCGCTGTTGCTCTTAAACAACTCGGCAAGGCTCTAGCTACTGGGTCTAAAGTCGAAGAAAAATAGGCGCATGGACGTTGTTTGCCGCCAAAAGGTTGTGTCAGAACACTCAACGCACAGCCATCCCTCTCGTGAACGTATAGTAAAAACGGCTTACTGTAATCAGGGGTACCCAACACAGGGGCCGAACGCAACGCATCACGCAATGCAGAAAATCCTTTTTGACACTCTTCAGTCCAAGGCAAAGGAGATGAAACATCCTTGCACGTAAGGGCTATCAATGGTTTCGCCAATAATGAAAAATTTGGAATCCATTGTCTGCAGTATGACGTAATACCTAAAAAGGCACGTACATCTCTCTGAGTTTTTGGCACAGTCATTCTGGAAATCGCTGCGATTCTCTCTGGGGTTAACCGTCTCCCCTCTTTTGACAATAAGTGACCTAAATAGGTAACTTCTTGACAACAATATTGTAGCTTAGAAGGTGACACCTTGTGATGTAAGTCATGGAGATAGTGCAATAATGATATTGTAGCTGTTTTGCAAATGGCCTCTGTATCAGCTGCTACTAGCAGGTCGTCAACGTATTGAATCAAAGCCGCACCCGTCGGTAAAACAAATGCATCGAGTTGGCTCTTAAGTGCTTGGCTATAAATCGACGGACTTTCACAATAGCCTTGTGGTGCGCATTTTAGCCTAAAACTGCGACCACCTAATGAAAATCCGAATAGGTCTCTGCTTTCCTCAGCAATCGGGATACTAAAGAAAGCATTCTTTAGATCGATCACCGTGAACCAGGAGGCAGAAGCCGGAATCATAGTCAACAAGGCCGTGATATCAGGGACCACGGGAAATTGTGGAATTACTATTTTATTTATTTCTCTCAAATCTATTACGAAACGATACACAGGAGGTTTGGAGGGATCAGTTCGTTTCAAAATAGGCAATACAGGGCTATTACACACGTTTCCACGTGTTTCTTCAACAACACCTTTCTTGATTAGATCATGAGCGATTGCCACCAGCGCTCGCTCACCTTCAAGAGAGATACGATATTGAGGTAAACGTGGTAATCGCACATTTGGTTTCAATTGAATCACATAAGGTGGAATGTCTAACAGACCCACATCGTTGGGACCTGTGGCCCATAGAGACGCAGGAAGGGAACTCAATTCCGGTGGGAATTTATTGATCGTCAAGTACATGGGAGAGATCACTCTCCGACCTAATGTAAGCTCCACTCCTTCAGGAGAGCAATACAAAGTCGCATATAACCGTTTTAGCAAATCCAAGCCCAAGAGATTCTCGCCACAACCAGTAGACAGAATCAAAGGAGCCTCTAGCTCACGCGGACCAATCATAAGGTGTAAAGGGCTAGAGATAGGGTTACTAACCGGGGCGCCAGAGAATCCAACGGAAACATTTGTTAAGCCAGACAAAGGTGCGCCAGGGAGTTTCGAATGCATGATGGAACTTTTCGTCGCACCAGTGTCTAACAGAAAAGGCTCAACTACGCCAGATGTAGCAACTGCGATGTAAGGCCCACTCTGATCAACTGGAACTGATATCACTCCCTCTCTTTGTCGGTGGCTGTCCTAGTACTGATCGTTTGCAACTGTCTCATGTTGACAATCGTCCACATTATATTGTGCAGATCTATATGACCCCGCATTACGCTGGTCAAAACAATTATTTACATCTGCTGACGTATTAGAGCGCTCAGTTTGATTCTGGTAAGTACCACGACCTCTACCTCGTGATACCTGTTGCGGACCACCACGACCCCCTCGTGCCGATCCTCCATTGAGCCGGTCACGTAGAGCCGGGCAATCATATTTTATGTGTCCCTCTTTTCTACAATATGCGCACTGATTATACCCAAGTGAAGATCTATAGTCAAAGTTGTCAGAGCGCGGCTGTATCCTATCAAGCTGTCCTCGTGGTCGACACTGCTGTTGCGAATCATTTTGATTCGAACGTGGAGGATATGCTTGCTGCAACAAAACCTTCGTTTTGAGCTCCTTCGTTTTCTTGTCGACACGATCACTTTCTTCCTTTTCCCTATTCTCATAGTACTGAGCCGTTGCTAATATCTGTGCAGTGGTCGAGACAGCCCACGCGCTCTCTGAATTCTTCAATTTGTTGCATAGCTCAGGCACTAAGTTCGCTACAAATTTGTCAACAAATAACCGTTGGCCTCCCTCAGTACTCATGTCCTGACCGCTGTGGTCGACAAACGCTTCCTCAAACCTTGTAAAGAAATCCGAGACACTCTCGTCTTTCTTTTGATTACAAGCTGATAACTTATCCCAGTTCACCTTCATCGCTGGCATGAGAGTTTTCATGAGCGTAATTATTTTCTGAGGTAAATCTAAGATCAACTGCTCAGGCTTAGCCCCTCCAACTTGTAAACCGTCAGCCGCTATAAGTGCAGCCCAATCACCACCTAACTCATTCGCATGATTTTCCTGACGAATTTTCGCCCAAACTGGTTGCGGCACAACATTTCCGAACAGCATATCGATGTCGGCAAGGTTCATAATAGTAGCATCCACTAATTGCGATAACTCCTTATAATAACCTGCCGGATTTTTACGTGGATCTGGCAAAGATTGTTTCACTTGTAAAACTTCTGATCGCTTCCATGGAAGGTGTATCCAAACTCGTTGGAAGTGGGGCAAAACTGGGGGATTGGCAGCAGGAGCGCCTGGCATGTATACCGGCGGAACCTCTCTCATAGGATACTGACCAGGAGTCGCTTTCCAGGTTTCGACATCGTCATCAGACGACACTCGAGAAGACACTGTCGATCTAAACGCTAGCAAACGCTCTAAGGCACGCCGTACGTCTTCACCCACGATCATACCATTCGAAAATTGACTTTGAAGTTCAATCATATCAGGTGGTACATTATCTATGTCATCATTATACCATTGTTCTCTCAGAGAGCTACACATTTCTTCGAACACAAACCGCTGCGTAGGCTCATTGAACTGAGAGAACGTCTCGAAAACCATACGTGTAGGATAATTAACAGGATGTCTTATCCATCTACGGGCCATTTTTGCTAATGTAGCACTCTCTCTACCACCAGGTATTTGACTTCGTCTCTGAGGAGTGTCAGAAACGTTGGACGGTAGTATCGATCCGGACAGTGGTGAATAGAGCGTAGCAACGGTATTAGGAATACGGGTACGACCAGAAGGAGAAGAAGGGAAAAGAACAGGAGCAATGATATTAGAAGTGAACGTAGGAATAGTAGAAACAGACAAGGCAGTCGAAGTGGCAGAAACAGGAGTTTGAGGAGGTACAAACAAAGGAATAGTAGGAACAGGAACAGGTGTAGGGACAAACGTAGGACCAACAATTGGCTGACCAGCAGCCACTGGAACAACAGGAGGGACTACTGGAGGAACTGCAGGTGGAACTACTGGAGCCGTAGCACCCTGCGCATAAGGAGGTGGCGATTTCATTAAATAAGCTAACAGAGGATCCTCCGTTGGATCCTCTCCTCCCTTATCTAGACTAGTTGGTAAAACCGGATAACATTTGTCTATCCGCATGTGCCTTAGTCTAGTTGAAACCTCTATTTCTTTTTCGCCTTTATCTTGCTCATATTGTTGTACAACTTGCTCTATCGGGTCAATACCTTCTCTTCGATTTCTCTTAAGCTGTTTGATTTCTTTTTGTTTGGCCTCTTTACGCCACATCCGAAAAGAATCAAACATAGCGGGTCTAACTTTCCTTTTAAATAATTTAGCCTCGAGATTATCCAAGATTGTAGAGTCAAAACTTCCATGCGGTGGCCAACTAAGGACACCATCCTTTTTCGTGTAATGGACCCAATATTTATTATAAATAATAGGACCCACACCGTGTCGACTATAGAGCTCGTATATCGGAGTTCCAACTGGAGGTATCGGACACGAGTCCTCCAACCGGGAATCCATTGCGCAACATTTGAAGATACCAAACAAACCACTATGGCTAGGCATCATGCACACTAACCTAGTATCAAACTTCAAGGGTTACCGAAGTACTAAATCTTCGTGGAAGACAAAACCCTCGGTCTTTGGCAATTGCAACTGTCAAATATCAACTAAGGACCAACAACTAAGGACCGCAAATGCAATGGAACCATGCCATACCACAAAGCCTTAAGGCTACAACAAAGCTCGATGAGCTAATACCACAAAGCTTTTAAAAGCTACAACAAAGCTTCGAGAAGCTAGAACAACCACTAAGGACTGGGAGCGACCCACAAATACTTAACTCAGAACTTCGATGGCGTCACCAGGAAGGCCCGTCTATCGTCTCGCTTGTACGTAAGGTCTGCGCCGGGCGTCGAAGACAGGTCGACAGTCAGGGCATCGGTCCGTCGCAGCCGTCAGGAGGCGGGAATCTTCGCAGGGAAAATCTTCGGGCACTTATTTCGACAACAGGATCGATGAAGCGGGGTGCACCTTCCCTCGGAGATTTCACACGAAGTTCCTCACGATCGTCAGGCTTTTGGACCGGTACCACTGATGTCGCCCCACGTTGGGCGCCAACTGAAGGACTGGAATTTTAACAGAACCAGCGGTGCCAGGGAACAACACCTATAACCTTCATGGGATACCTGTTTCGGCGCACAATGACAGAGACATGGGACACTTCCTTCGGCGTCAAAGATCAGCGTTTATTTACTGCAGGGAAACAAGAGTCATTAGAAGTACATCGGCATGTAAGTTCTGCGAGTCTGCTTCAAATTGCATATGTGGGTCGCTCTCTTTTATACAAAATGTTGCCATTGCATAACATGTGAACAAAAGGTTACAATCCAGTTCCCACAGTAAACTTCAAAAGGGTCGCTTTCATGTTTTCAGAATCCCGGAACATAATTACAGTAGCAGTGCCGGTTCCCAACTGTAAAAGCACATCTTCCCACCATTAGGCACACCCATTAGAGTTGTAAATGATCAAGAAGAAGAGGCAAGAGCAGCTGCAAGGAAGTCAGACACGTGAAGAGAAAGAGTGTGGTGGCAATATTGGGAACGTGATCGTAGGATCAAAGAGCTGAATCCTATCGCCTGCAAGGCTGTCACAATAGACCGGCATGGCCCGATTACCCTCAAGCTGAGCCATCTGCCTTCGCTATGTCATTCCTTCGGCCATAAAGACGCATGAAAGGAATATGCGTCTTCCACAAGGCTTGGGAACTAGAAGGTCAGGAGGCGAACAGTGGCCTGCTCGCTGACTACGTGAGGGCAAGAAACAAAATGGATGCCGTATCTAAAATGGAACCCGAAGGTTCAGATGAGGAACCAGGTAAATTAGGCGAACCCTTCCAGGTAGTGTAGTGAAAACGCGTACACATACCGAGCTCGCCCTTTATGGTTCAGGGACATAAAGCTTGTCCATATTTGGCAATGTCCAGAACGTCGTACCGATTTTCACGGAACCTCACTACCGCCCTATATCCCTCCTTCCCTTCCTCAGTAAAGTCCTGGAATCGCACGTTACGCAAACACTCAGCTCCTTTATTGAGGACTCGTGTGTTTTAGACTCTAAGCAGGCAGGGTTTAGACCTGCGCACTCCACGGAGGCTGTCATTCTCTCCGTGATAGACGAACTGCGCAGAGGGGCTGATGCTAACACTCGACAAGCCCTCCTCCTTCTGGATTTATCGGCCGCCTTCGACACGGTCGACCATGGGATCCTGGTCGACCGTGTCGGAGAGGCCGGCATCCATGGGACCGCCCTGGACTGGGTTCAGTCTTTCCTGACGGAACGACAACAAGCTGTCAGGCTGTCCCAGTTTTCTGCCACCCAGGTTGAGCTGTCCTGTGGTGTCCCCCAGGGTTCCTCATTATCCCCTCTCCTTTTTAGTTTGTATTTAGCCCCGTTACTCCGTGCCCTTCGCGGGTTGAGCGTTACCGCGTTCAACTACGCGGATGATATCCAGTTGATTTTTAACATCGACTCCTCCGAGGATTCTATCTCCACCTTTCAAAACACACTCTGCTTCATCAGCAACTGGATGAGCGTAAACCACCTGAAGCTCAACCCCGACAAGACTGAATTGATCCTTGTCGGGGGAGCCTCCAACCCTTGGCAGCCTTCCATCTGGCCTGCCAGTCTTGGAAGCCCTCCCTCTCCAGTCAACTCTGCTAAAAGTCTGGGCGTCATTATCAGTAATGACCTCTCTATGACCCCCCAGATCAGCGCAGTGGTGTCCGCCAGCCATTTCCAACTCAGGAAACTCCGGAAACTCTCCCGCCTTCTTACTACCGAAGCGCTCATGTTAGCACTCCTGGCGTTGGTGATCAGCCGACTCGATTATGCTAACGCATTGTATGTCGGCATTCCTGAGTACCAACTGAAAAGACTCCAGCTGATCCAAAATCAAGCTGCTCGCTTGATTTACCACCAGCCGAAAGATCAGCACGTTCGTCCACTTCTAAAGAGTCTCCACTGGCTGCCGGTATCCGCCCGCTGCAAATTTAAGCTAGGCTGTACTATTTTCAAGTCCCTTTCCGGTCTGGGTCCTTCCTTTATCTCTTCCCTTCTCCATTCTTATATTCCGTCCCGTAACTTACGTTCATCCCAAATGGCCCTGCTATCCGTTCCCAGGTTCAAGAGGAAAAAACACGGGGGCCTGAGGTTTTCTTTTCTGGCTCCAGCCCTCTGGAACTCCCTCCCACTTCCTCTTAGACTTGCACCCTCATATTCTGGTTTCAGATCACTCCTCAAAACTTTCCTTTTCACCACTTCATATCTTTAGATTCTGCTTCACATTCTTTTCACCACTCCTCAGCACAGCGCCAAGAAACCTAATGGTGTTAGCCGCGCTTTATAAATTAATTTAACATAACATAACATAACATGACCTGAAAATCAAATGTGAGGTCCATTTTGAACTCTGTCCAATTACCCCTTGCTGGGAGATGGTTGTAATTGCTCCCTCCAACTGGGACTGGGGCGGGGGCGGGGGGTGGAGAAAGAGGCAGGGCAGTGGGAACAGGACAGGGTGATTGAATCCCGGAGGTTTTTGGGAACATACAGGGCCCACCCAATAACCCTTGAAAGCCAGGATGCTGACAATTATCGCGTTGAAGCTGTAATTATAGATGTGTCCAAGGCCGGTATGCCACCTGAGGCACGTCGTACGTTAAATAAGGGCTCGTAACATTGACACCGACACATCATTTCATATTTATGATGTTTTTTTCTACATTAGATATGTATTGACCAATAGGCACGGTAGTGTAAAAAGAAAGTCTTACATTTCCACATACCTCATCGTTTCTTGTCGCATTATTTATTCCGAGTCCGACTCAAAAACATATGCATTTCCCCCATGGTTTGTTTCTCTACGTTTTCAAAGGAAATTGTACAGCGCGTGTATCTATTTTCCTTCCGCACTTTTAATAAGAAATGTGTTTCTCTTTAATGAAATCACCATCGCGGAGGAGGACGTGAAGTGAATTCGTTTGCTCGCCAAGGGCTTCCCATTAATCACTCAGCCAGGAGAGGACGGCCTCAGCTGCTCTCTTGTAATTTAACATTTATTAAAAATATCCTCCGAGTTTAATTTCTCTGTCTGTGCAGGGCTTCCACAATTTCCATAATTGCTTGCTCATATAGTGTAACAGAATGATGCTCCTGAAGACTACACATTCTCGTCCGACGCCTCGCGCTGCCAATCCTACATGCTGGGTAACACAAAGCGGGTCTGAAAAAGAAAGTTAGTTCCAAGTAAACAAAAAAAGGCCCCCATGACAGTTGATCATGCCACTGACAGAAAACAGCCTCATTGCATCATGCATTTATTGCTCATGGCTCTTTCACCTCAGTCATTCTAACCTGAGCCCCTGGATAGCTGTTAGCACCAAAAGCATTTTCTCGGTCTGCCCTCTGCACGCTGGCCTGCTCCTGATTGGCTGTGTTAGGCTCATAAAGCACGCTGACCTTTCACATTTGGCAGATTGGGGCATATCCAATGAGCGCTATTGTCCCCGTGAAATCCCAACTAGATGGCTCCTACATAATAGTTTGGCCCTGCACAGTATAACGATGACAGGGCTTGTTGTCACAATGGAAACATTCGTTTACTGTGGTGCCTGCCAGCTCGTGTCAGGTGGAACCTTGATAGTAAAGACGTAAGTGATACATGTTTAGCTGGTGGCTGGCTTCTTGCCTGTGCTATATTAAGACCAAGTCACCCTGTACATGTTTGAAATTATATTCGGAGTGCCAGGCCACAGGCCACCACTGCCACCAGCTGGATTTGTGGAAGTTTACTTTTAGTAAATGCATATTCGAGTGCTAGCAGTTATTTTCATGTCATTCAGTTTTGTGAAACTGTGTGTCTCTGGATATTTTTAGAGGTAAACGATACAGAAGAGCCCAGAAGTCAAGAACCTGTTTTAGAATAGCTTGCTTAAATATATAATAACTTTTTCTTCAAGCACAGCAAATTGCTTCAGAGCAAACTAAGGGCCAGATGTACAAAAAAGTGAGTTTGCGGTTTCCTAATTGCACATTTTTATGCGATTCGCCATTAGGAAATCATAAACAGCTATGTCTCAGACACTGTTTGAGATTCCCAGTGGGGTCGCAAATGGACCTGCCTCATCAATATTCATGAGGAAGGTCGCAATTTGCGACCCATTGGTAATGGCTACAATCACATGGATGATGGCCTGCTGGTGTCAGCAGGCCACCATGTCTGTGATTGCTTATTAAATAAAGCAATATGTAATGCAGCCTGTTTTGCTTAAAGGAAAATGGGTTACATTACGAAACTAAAAATGAAAAGTTTTTTTTCCATGTTTTAAGTGCAGACAGCGGGACCACTGCCTGCTCTTAAAAAATGTTTTCATCCAAATTCACGAAGGAATTTCTGTTTGCGAATGGGTTACCGCCTCCTCTACAGAGTCGGTAAATTATGAATGTGACTGCATTCCGGTTGCAAAACATTAATTAATACTAGTGCCATTCGGTATTTGGAACGGATGCCCTAAACACGTCCCTTCCTAATACCGAATCGTAAAAGCAAAACGTGATTTGGTAACAAGTTACAGAGTCAAATTTTGCCTTTTGTACATGGGCCGTTTGCGACTGGTGAAATCCATGTGCAGTAATAACAGATGGTATAATTACCCATTGTTGGTAGTCAATTTATCGATTTTAGAAGGGTTAAAGGCTGAGATAGTGTTGCTGGGTATCGAACTGGTGACATGCAAATGGATGTATGTCATTACAGCGCTAACCAGTAGCGGTCGGCAGTAGGTGTTTCTGTAGGGAGGTGACGTGGGCAGGGGGAGGGGCAGGGTGGGGGGTAGTAATGTATGGATTACGGAGTTTTACAGGTAAGTAAACATTTAAAAAAAGAAAACGAATTTTGTTGCGCACACTGCATCACATTTGGTGATGCAGTGCGCGCAACGAAATTCGTTTTATTTATTTATTATTCTCTGCTTCTATATCCCACATGAATTTCATGCCTTTGCATTAACAAACAGGTTATAGAAGTGATAGTGTTTGAAAAGCCCTCTATAAAGTCTCGGTAGAAGTTAGCGAACCCCAGGAATCTTTGAACGTGTTTCACCAAGATAGGGTATAGCCAATGTATTATGGATTTGACTTTTTTCATGTCCATTTCTATTCCTAGGAAATCTACCTCGGTAGTATAGAATACACTTTTTTCTGGTTTGACATACAGGCCATTTTGCTGTAACTGTTGTAGGATAGCACGGACATGCTGAACGTGTTCTGGGATGTTATGAGAGAAAATCAGTATATCATAGATGTGTTTGATGCAACATAAATTGATGTACTCCCTCAAAACTTCATCAATGAAGAACAGAAAGGCAGCAGGAGAATTACAGAGCCCGAAAGGTATGACTTGGTACTCAAACAGTCCATACTTCGTTCGAAATGCGGTTTTCCACACGCCTCCCTCCCGGACTCTGACAAGGTGATATGCCCCACGTAGGTCTAATTTGGTGTAGATGGCTCTGTCCATAACTGATTGAGTAAGTTAGAGATTAAGGGTAACAGGTATCGTTTTTTTATTGTTATGTTGTTTATGGCCCTGTAATCGATACACATGCTCAGGTTATTCTCTTTCTTTGCCATGAAAAAGAGGGAAGAAGAAACGGGTGACTTGGAATGGCGTATAACCCCATTGCTAAGGTATTCATCAAGGTACGTGCGTAAATGGTTGTACTCTTTTTCAGAGAGGGAGTATACACGCCAACAGAGTAGCCTAGAACTGAGGATCAAATCTATTCGGCAATCAAAACTGCGATGGGGAGGTAATGTGTTGGCCCCTCATTTATCAAACACCTTTGCTAAATCGGTATATATTTCAAGTACTACCCTCTGTGTGATGGCACCCGTTACTGCCAATGGGAAAGCATGGGCTTGTACAGACTGATCATGTAACATGTCTTTCTGCGGATAGCAGGAAGATTTGCAGTAAGCTGAGTCTAGTGTTATGACTATGGACACCCAATCAATGTGTGGATTATGTGTTACCAGCTAAGGAAGACCCAAGATAAGTCTAAATTGAGGCGCTTCAATAAGGTCAAAGGTAATGATTTCAATATGATCATTTTTACAGGTCATTCTTATGGCTTTGGTTTGGTAACGGATTAGACTGGAGGTTAGATCAGTACCATCCACTGCATCACAGTTTTGGTTCTCTTCTTGGTTACGGTGGTTATACCCAAACCCTCCATGTATTGAGTATCGATTAAATTCCCTGTGGCTCCAGAATCAATAAGAGCAGAAACCTGCCATGATCGGCCTGACAGCAACTGTAAGGTCACTGCTATACCCATGTGATGGTTGATATTACAGCGAGCTATGGTCGAGGTCTTCTTAAATGATTAACCCAGTGGATTGACCCTGTCTTCCACCGAGTCATTTTGTTTCCGAGCCAAGTTCCTTTGATATAATGGAAGAGCGTTTGGTTCATTCTGTATTGGGTTGGTAGGTTTAACCGGATATTCCTTAAACAAATGACGTTTGTGCCGCAGGTTTTGTTTTTGCCTTTTTTCCTTCTCTTCCCTTGACAAGGGACCATGGATTCCACCTATTTGCATTGGTTCTGAGGTATTAGGTACCTTACATATCTCAGTTTTAGGTTTTTCTCATAATGCAAGGAACTTAGAATCACTACCCTTGGTTCTCTCTGCCTTATGTTCCAGTATCCTATAATTTAGTTTGACTAATAGATTGATGAAGGATGCTATCTCATCTGGGGGGTGTGACATTTGGGAGATGAGATCCTTTATATCGTCACGTAGACCCCGGTAAAACGCTGAGACCTTCTTTGACTCAGGTCATTTAGCTTCAATCACTAGTCTGTTAAAGGTGGTGATGCAATGCAACAAGTCAGAACTACCCTGGCTGAGATTGAGAAGCTCATTGTCAGCAGCTTGTATGAATGTGTGATGGGCAAACATTCCTCGCAAGGTTTCTTTGAATATTGTAACATTATATAGCATAGGGTCGTCATTTTCTACCAAAGGTATGGACCACTGAACAGCATCCCCAGCCAAATAGGAAAAGATGAAAGTGACTTTGGAAGCATCATTCTGGAGCATAGAATGGGCCTCTCTGGTCAGGTGCTGCATTGGTTCACGTCCTTCCTGCAGCACAGGTCCCAAAGAGTTAAAGTGAACCACTCACTCTCCCAGCCATCTCCAGTCCCCAAGGGTCCTCCTTATCTCCCATTCTCTTCAATTTGTTCCTGGAACCATTAGCTAATGTTCTAAAATCTATGGACATTCACTTCCATATGTATGCATAAGCCACCCAACTCTATCTGAAAATCTCCTCCCCGGATGACATCATATCACTCAACTCCACCCTACTGACCACCCAAAACTGGTTGACTGAGAACCACCTCTTGCTAAACACCTCCAAAACAGAATTCCTCCTCATTTCTCCCCCGAACCATACTCCTAAAATCGACCTCTGGATGAACCAACTCACCACCTTCAACTGCTCCCCCCGCATTATTGACTCAGCCAAATCTCTAGGAATCACCCTGGACAAGCATCTGAATATGAAGATCAATATTAGCAACATCTGCAAGGGAGCTAACCACCTTCTGAGAACACTCAGGAATCTCAAACCTTTCCTACCTCAAGCAGATTTCAAGCAAGTGGTCCAAGCGCTTGTTTTGCCGAGTCTTGACTATGGCAGTGCTACGCTATGTGGCCTCCCCAAATACACTTTGGCCCCCCTAAAGGCTTCACTGAACGCGGCAGCCAGATTGATTACTCGCACCAAGCGAAATGCCCACATCTCCCCGGTCTTAAAATCTCTAAAATGGCTTCCCTACGAAGCTAGAATTGAACTGAAGATTGCCTGCCTATCGCATAAAGCCCTCCACTTCAAAACCCCCAACTACCTTGCAGAAGCTAGAACTCGCCGGAGGGGGTAGACCGTCAAGAAGTGCTAATTCCCTCCTCTTGTAACCTCAGATCTTCCGCAAAAAGAGAACATGCCAACGAGCCTTCTCTGGCTCTGCACCAAAAATTTGGAATTCTCTTCCACCGGATATTCGTAGAATCTCTTCCAAGGTTGCTTTCAAACTTGAAGCAAAAAGATTCCTCATGAATAAGTTCTTACCTTAACATGAGGGGCGATTGTCAGCTCTATCGCATCGGACAAAACTACAGTATTGGTTATTAATCCTGTTTATTATTATTGTATTTGCTCCCCTTTTGTCATTATGTTTTCATCGTCTAGCCCATTCTTCGTTACCCCAGTTTTATAAAGGATCTGTTATGTGTGCACTATTTGATTTAATGCCTATTAAATTCCCCATTTGATTCAATGAGGGGTGATCACCTGTATTTGAGTAGCGGCACCCTGAGTGGGCAAAGAAGCCCCCTGAAAATGTAGAGCAAAACCACCAGGATTGAATAAAGGAGGTCTTAATACCTACTTTTGTTTGGATCTAACGTGAGGAACCTGACCCCAAGCCCAAGTAGGGCTGGCAGATTACTGGCTTTGTAAAGCTGTTACATCTTGACGTAAACTCAGATTCTCTGCCTGATTACATGTTAACATAGCTGCTATATCCTGCAGGGTTTTATTGGGGTCGCTCATATCATCCAGGCACGACACTTGTTTTGGGCTTCCAAATCTGTCAGAGCTCAAGGGGCATATTACCAAGCAGGGCGATAGAAAACTATCGCCGCTTTAGCGGCCGTTTTCGGCCGCTAAGAGGCGATAATTCTATCGCTCTATTAGCAAGCTGTCGCTAACAGCAGTTAGCGACAGCTTTAGGCGATAGCGAGTGGTTTGGGTCCCGCTTAGGCATGTCAGCGATATTTATCGCTAATGACATGCAAAGTGGGCGCATCCAACCTGTTAGCGACTGAAAGCAGTCGCTAACATCGCTATCGCCTATTAGCAAGGCAGGCGTAGCAATGGAAATATTCCCGCTATCGCCAAAAACTAACGCCTGCTCTGACCAGTTCTTAGCCATGTTATCCAATGGGAGGTGGATAACATAGCTAAGAGCATATTGTCGCTAATGCGTGAATATCGCTGTATTCTCAGCGATATTCACGCTATCACCGGAAAATGTATCGCTTTGGAGATAAACGTTGCTAATAGCACGTTATCTCAGCGATAATTTCCGGCGATGCTTAGCCATAAAAAATTCGTTGCTAAGCCTAGTTAGCGATAAATATCGCTAATCGTTGGTAATATGGCCCTAAGAGCCTTACCTTATGCTCGCCGAGCGGTCCTGCAGAGACGATATGAACAACCTCCATGTCCCTTACCTCCCTCCAGTGATAACAACTACATCAACCACTGGGAAGGTTGGGGGCCAGGAGAGGGAATCCTAGATGGTATAGTGTGTGCTCTTCTGTATGCAGACCTTAAAAAAGAAAGACAGATGTCAGAATGCCTGGTTACAAGAGAACATACCCCTTCCCTGCCCCGGGTAATGGATATATACCTGGCTATGAACAATTTGTCATTATGTAGAGTATGGAACCCAAAAGAATGGTTTGTGTAGGAAAAAAACAGGGACACATCTAGCAACAGCAACCTATTGGGATAAAACACAGCATCAGATTATCCATTCCCCTAGGTCACATACATACACCCATCCGCACAAGAAATAAAGAAATACAGTTTTAACAAGTGTAGTCACCTGGGAAAATGGTTCATGCCAACAACCAGGATATCCTCAGGAACCTCAGTTAACACTTCACTGAAATGAGGACATCAGGGTAAGCGCTCATGTGCAAGGAACAAGATACAAAACTGCAAGTGCTCCTGCGCGTATGGGGATTAGCAGTTTGAAAACTGCCACATGTATTGCTCCCAAAAGAAAAGATAAGTGTTCTTGCGCATGTAGAAAACAGCAATTGGATAACTGCCACAAGTATTTTTTTCCAAGAATAAATACGCGCTCCTGTGCGTGTAGACAATGGCAGTTTAGGAACTGCCCCACATGTTGTACTCAAGAAAGGTATAACCGCTCCTGCACTTATGGGGGTTATTAGTTTGAAAACTGCCACAGGTATTGCTCCCAAAAGAAATGATAAGTGCTCCTGCACATGTAGAAAATGGCAGTCTTGGGGGCTGCTCCACGTAATGTTCTTCCCAAGAAAAAATAAGCGCTCCTGTGGGTGTAGAAAATGGCGTTTAGGAACTGCCCCAAGTGTTGTACTCAAGAAAAGTATAAGCACTCCTGCACTGTTCAATGATAGTCCCACACAGTACCACTGGTCAGTACTAACTTGCGAGGGCAAAGGCGGTCCAGGCAAGCCACAGTGAACTGCCACGGTCCACTGCAATCCAGTGATTCAGGGCGCAATGCTCTACAGAGCAGCTGGTCTTGTCCGGACTCGCGCGCTGAGGCTCAATTCGAAGCAGCGCTGGGTTTGACGCCCCAGGTTTAAATGTGGTCTCACCCGGAAGTTGAACCCGCAATGAAGCTTCGTAAGGTGATTCCGGCTGGAGGTCTATAGAACACTGACCTCAAACCGTATAACGCTACAGAGCCCCGTAGTGCCTGCATAAGGAGGCGGGATCAATCATTCACCACATCCACACCGCATGTCGGGCCCCCAAGTGAGCAACTGGACCCAGAACCATGACAGGAAGAAACTGATGAGGTATAAAGTTACTCTGACATCACACAATTTGTAGTTCAGCCCCCTATTTTGTTGAATATTCTTTATCAGTGAATTTTGTCGGCATTTGATTTTTATTACCAATGATCCACCATGACTGTGTCCTGCAAGTATTCAGCTTCGAATCTACACCAATGGTCCACTCTTGTTAGATCAGACTGCTATGGGCCTAAAGAAAACACTTAATGCTGTGGCCAATTTTGCTAAAAGGAACCATGTGCAACTCAGCTAAGATAAAAGCCAAGTAATAACATTTGACTAGTCAAATTAAAATGATTGTTGGTCTACTGTAAGCCATCAAATTGAAATATTTGGGCATTCTTCGTCATCAACAAAAAATACCACACTTTTCATCTAAGAAACTTGCTCTGCAAGTCCTGTTAAATGGCACTTAAGGTTTAATGCTAAATGTTTGGGTATTTCTCTAAGCCTGTAGGTAAAAGCATATTGGCTAAAAATCAAACAGGTTGCAAACTTATAGGTATTGTGTGGTTCTCATCCTCTACCAAGGTGACTGAATGATCTCAAGGTTTGACATTGGGCTGCCTACTTGCTGACTCCTTATGAGCTTAAAGGATGACAACTGGTATCCGTTTGGGGGAGAATGACACAATTGATCACTACTTAATTCTTCACAAATTCTCAAACTACAGAAAATCAGATAACATTTGCTGCTTCTAAACATTTATTTTCTAGCCTACACATTTGGAGAAGGGGAGTCATGTTCTGACTGAACAATCTCGAGATCTACATTTAAGCTGATTCTTCAGGAACAGGTCACGTCATGGTCCTTGTAGACAGGTCTTAATTACGAAAACAAAAAGCTATGGTATGAATTATTTCACATTCTTTTTTAACAGGGAAATTTAGTTGTCACCTTTGATTATACATAATTATTTGCTTTGATTGAACACCATTGGTCTGGACACGAAAGTAAATTCTGAGAATGCATAATTGGGTTCTCAATAGTGAAACAATAAACATTTAGGAATAGATGTTGGGCAACTGGAAAATCAAACAATCGTCATAAATTCAAGCCATGATGTTAATTTCAGGTGTACTTGACGTATAGGCGAGCCGCCCGCTATAGTCTCCTGCCTACCCGCCCACTGGACCACTACCGATACATTGGCACCGCACTTCCTTCCCTGAACACATGGCTATCTCTACTCCCACTCCCCCTCCCTTTAACGTATATTTCCCATGTTACTGTTTTGAAGTTTATTGACATACTGGTCCCACCTCCCTTTGGACCAGGCTTTTCAAAGTTGGCTATTATACACGCTACACCATGGGGCCTTTGAGAGTAGCAGCCATGGCCGAGGTGATCCTACCTGAACGCCAATACTAACATCAGACACTCTCATCAGGATAGATAAGCTGTATAGATACTCGCTCACCGACACACTTACGATGCTGAGCAGCCTCATCCTTCAATACTGCTGCCCCACGCCCTCTTGGAGGGCGAACTCAACTGACACTCTTCCTCATGACCCACATGTGTCAAAGTGGGCCACAATCCACCTAAAGACGTTGATGAGTGCTAGCATAGCTCTATAACTACGGGTTCGCATACAAAAAGAGAAAACCCTACAGACCCATACATCTGCATTACCGAATGTTTGTATGATTGTGCAGTGCTGAAACAGATCGATTTGCGCCGCCGAACCCCAGGGTTGTCGGCCCTGAGGCTGTGTTCATCCAATACACATGATGCAGTTCAAAATGTACGCGGCTGGCCCGGATGGGTTGTAAGCTAAATGCTGTGTATCATACATGTTGAAGAATAAAGGTCTTAAAATATAAAAAAAAAAAAAAAAATGATGGTAATTTCAGAAAAATAACAAAGCATTTTGCTATGAGAGTGAGAAATTAACAAGTCGTGCTATGGAATTGATGTAAGTGTGAAAAAAATGAGCTGACTCCATATGTCAATAAAAGAAAACTATGAAACTTATGAAAGCAATTATGGAAGAAAAGTTTAGATTGAAAAATACCAAGAAAGACTTTTCTATAAATGTTATAAATGAAACAAGAAATGTGTTGTGAGGCAAACCTTTTCAGAAAATTATATATTTTAAGAAGAGATGTCAGAATGTTAACTGATTCCAAGATTGATGACATATCTTCAAGAAGGAGTAAATCATCTAGGCCAGATGTATCAAGGCTTTTTGCGTTCGATAACTGGCCGATTTCCACAATGGGCCCATTTGCGAACACAAAAAATACTTTGCAGATGTAGCAAAGCATATTTTGCGATTCGGTAACATGTTACCGAATCGCAAAATGGGATTGTGATTCGCTATGAGGAAAGTGCGTGTTTAGGGCGTCCCTTCCTAATATCGAATCGCATTGGTATGTATGCATGTTTTGAGACTGTGAATGCGGTTGCAAAACATTTGCATTTTACCACCTACTCCAAGTAGGTGGTAACCCATTTGCAAATAAGAAGGGGTCACCAACGGACCCCTTCCCCTTTGTAAATGTTAGTAAAATATATATTTTTGGGAGGAGCCGCGCCAGCGACCAAGATGGCCGCTTGAGCATCAGCTCCGCCGGCCGCCACATCCTGAACAGCTATCCGGCATAGTATCCTGAACCCCGTCCATACCATCGGGTGGGGGACCAGCGCCTGAGTCACCGGGTGAAATTCTGGTTCGATTGGACGCTTTGGCGACCGATTATCGTCGTCGGAAAAATTGGGGCCTATGATCTCGGATGCCGGGACCTCCAGTGTGGAGCTGCCCGTGATGGAGTGCGACAACAGCGGCCTCTCGGACCGGAAGTGGCCAGTCGGAGCTTCCTTTGTCGCAGAGGGGCGACGGACGGGACGTCTCGGGTCTCCCTGCACTGGTCGGAGGCTAATTATCGAAGAATCTGCCTCGGCTCTACTGAGGAGTGGTGGGTTTCCCCTGCCTTTGCGGTGGCAATGGCGTCAAGAGGTGACCCTGAGAAGCCTCAGCTGAGAATATCAAAAGGCACTCGGCAGGTCCAGTCAAATAAAATCGACAAATATGCTACCTCCAAGGGCTCCCCAGTCGATGCGAAAAGAGCGGGGGGCAGGGATGGTGAGCCGCTTGAGGATGACCCCACTATGAAGGACATGATGGCTGCTATCACTGGGGTCCAGTCTTCCTTGGGCAGGATGGACAATAAACTCGATACAGTCTCCATCGAGGTGGGTCTCATAAGGGCTGACCTCATCGGAGCAGGTCAAGAACCTCGAAATAAAGACTTATTGAGGACGTGACTGAACTGCAGAAGGAGGTACGAGATCTCAGGACTGCCCGGACGCAAACAGATCGAAAGCTCGATGAGTACAAGGGTCGGGCACGCCGCAATAACGTCCGCATCTTAGGAGTGCCGGAAAAATCGGAGGGGATGGCCCCAGACCTCTTCATGGAGGAGCCTGTCCTGCAACATCTTAAGCCCAAGGGCCTCAGTAACGTTTTCACTGTGGAAAGGGCCCACAGAGTCCCCGGCGGTCGACCGAAGGTTGGTGCGCCTCCACGACCCATTATCGCCCGAATCCTGAACTTTCGAGACCGGGATGCTATCCTGCAGGCGGCAAGATCCACGGGCCTGCTGGCCTATGAGAACGCTTTACTGTTGTTCTTCCTGGACTTCACTCAGATGGTACAGAGGCAACGGCAAGGCTTCATGGTCATCAAACGGCGACTGAGAGACCGGGACATTAAATATTCGATGATGTTTCCAGCTCGTCTGCGAATTGACCATGATGCTAAGACTTGGTTATTTGACTCTCCTGAGGTTGCCGTGGACTGGCTGGACTGGATCGAGGGCTCGGAAGCTGGGACCAAGGCCTAAACAGATACTGAAGACCAGTGACTAGTTGACTTTGTACTGTATAACTATGGTCGGTGAAAAAAGGGGTCTGGTAGGGGTTGTTCCTTCTCCCCCTTCCTTTTTCTGCGGACTATTTTTTTGGTCATTCATGTCTGACTTTACCGGGTGGGGGGGTAGTGGCTGGTTGGGGTGGGGGGGTCGGGCGGCCTGTTGTAAGGTCCTCCTCCGTTTTTCTACTTTTAGATACCTGTAGCTAGTCGGGGGCGACAGGCACACTGCGAGTTGGGGATGAGCGTATGCTACATGCAGGGGTGCAGGGAGGGGGTTGGGGGATGGGGTCTTGGGGGCTTTTGTTTGTTGGTTTGTTTGTTTTCTGTGACAAGAATTTGCTAAGGGTACTCGTGGATATCCTGTTTCTGTTTCTAGATGTGAATGGCTTCCGGTAGGTTGGGTCTGGGGTTTTCCGTCCTCTGCTGGAATGTGAATGGCCTGGGTGACAAGATAAAGCGTACCATGGTGAATCAGTTGATAAGAAGGCACTCGCCAGATGTGGCGTTGTTGCAGGAAACCCACCTCATGGGTAAACGATGTATGGCACTTCACCGTAGGGGCTACAAACTAGTGGCACATGCTGGCTTCACTTGGTAAAAAACTCCTTTCCCCTCACTATTCAGTCGACGTGGTCTGATAATAGAGGCCGATATGTCGGTGTATCGGGACTTTGGGAAGGTAGGACTGTCACGTTTTTGTCTATTTATGTCCCCCCAGCGCTGCAAGTGGACACTTTTCGCGACTTGTATAGTGTTTCTCACGCTGCCTGTTGGAACTTTGGTGCTGGGCGGGGACTTCAATGCAGTGATGGATGGCGAGCTAGACAGGACTCCCCCCGTGTGCTTTTGCCTTCCCGCAGATGGCTGGCGGATTTTGTCGCAGCGTCCGGTTTGGTGGATGGGTGGAGACTTCGACACCCCAGTGAGGTGAGTTATACCCACGCCTCAGCAGCGCACCATTCGCTCTCTCGTATAGACCATGTTCTACTGCCGGCATCTCAGGCGGCTCTTATTCAGGAAGTGACTCATCTAGCACGGGGGGTGTCTGATCACTCGCCGATATGGCTCCGATTGCGGATGGGATTGGGTGATGTTGGTAGAATTCCACCGATTAACGCATGGCGCCTGAAAGACCCAACGGTCAGGAAGGAGCTTGTGATTGTTACGGATCGTTATTTTCGGGAGAATGAGAGGTCGGTTACGTCGAAATGCTCCCTATGGGTGGCTTACAAAACTGTTGCACGGGGGGGAGGTACTCTCCCTAATATCCGGGCAGAAGAAGAAGAGCAGAGCCGAAATAGATAGAGTGGAGGCGGAGCTATTGGCCTTGGAGACCGCTGCCTCCTCTGGGGGCGACCCTGGGGCGGGGCACCGTCTCGGGTTGCTCCGTGATGAGTACAGGACCCTGACACGTGACAGAGCATAGACGCAGCACGCTAAAACGCAGAGTAGACTATATGAACATGGCGATAAGGCCGGGAAGTTGATAGCTTGGTTATAAAAGGGTGATTGGGGTTCCCGGCTGATACCGGAACTGCGTATTGCGGGCGCGGTGTCGACGGACCCCCAAGCGATTGTGGACGACTTTGCCCCGTATTTTAAGGAGGTTCATACCTCAGCTGGGGGCTACACGGAGGAGGAGAATTCTGACATGATTCGTGACATTCCGATGCCGGTTCTATCTATTGAGCACAAAGAATTCTTGGATTCAGCTCTCACTAATGATGAGGTGGCAATGGCCATCAGGAGTGTCCACTCTGGCAGGGCTTCTGGCCCAAATGGTCTCCCCATTAATTGATTTAAATTACACGCCGACCACTTGGCCCCATATTTAAAAGATATGTATCTTGAAAGCAGAGACCGTGGCGAGCTGCCGTATGATCAACGTCTTGCTAATATAGTGGTCATCTATAAGGAGGGTAAGCCACGTTTGGACTGCTCGTCATATCGCCCGATCTCTCTGTTGAACATGGAGCCTAAGGTGTTGGCCAAATTGCTTGCCGCTCGCCTGGTGAAGGTCATTACGACACTGGTGCCTCCAGACCAGTCCGGTTTTATGCCTCGTCGAAATACCGCTCTTAATCTCCGTCGGCTTCATGGGGTGGTGGCAAGTGCGTCCCACATTCATGAGCCGGCGGTGTTGTTGTCCCTTGATGCCACTATGGCTTTTGACAGAGCGGAATGGTCGTATCTTTTTGCGGTCCTGGAGAGGATGGGATTTGGCCACGAGTTTATTGGTTGGGTCCGCCTCCTTTACTCGGCCCCACTGTCTCGTGTTGTCGTGAATAATCATAAATCCAGCGACTTTTCACTTGGGAGGGGCACTCGACAGTGTTGCCCTCTCTCACCTCTTTTGTTCGCCCTGGCCCTCGAGTCGCTTGCGGCCTGGGTACGGTGGGACCGTTCGATCAGGGGACTGCGCTGGACCTCAGACTGGGAAGATAAGATCTAGTTGTATGCAGATGACATTCTGTTATATCTGACCTCCCCGTGCAGTTCCCTGATGGTCTTCATGGATATCCTTGCGATTTTCGGGAGGTACTCGGGCTTCGCTATCAATTGGGCGAAGTCGGTCCTCTTTGTGCTGAGTGGTGAGCCTCCCAGGGTGCCAGAGAATTGCCCAGTGAAGCTGGAACTGGTTTGCTTCCGGTATTTGGGGATTCAGATTTCAAGGGACCCCAAGGTTTGCTTCAGATTGAATTTATTGCCCCCGCTGGCCAGATTGCGTGGCGATGTCGCTAGGTGGAAAACACTCCCGCTCTCTCTACTGGGCCGTGCGGTCCTCTTTAAGATGATGGCCCTCCGGCGCTTGTTATATGCTTTACAGAACTCCTGTGATCTGGTTCCCCCGTCGTATTTTAGTGAGATAGAATCGCTGCAGCGAGGCCTTCTGTGGGAGGGGAGGCCCCGTATTGCATTGTCGAAATTGATGTTGCCTTGGTACAAAGGGGGTATAGGTCTGCCCAACATCAAGAAATACTATTGGTCGTCCCAGTTGGTGCCCATCAATCAAGCAATTTATGGCTCGCCTATGGATCCGAGTTTTGCCATGGATCGTGGCCAGGTGCCCGGGGGAGAGTATACTAGGGTGTTATACGCGAAATATGGTCGTTTCCCTTTGGTTGGTCCTCCATCGACGGCGACGAAGATATGGCATGAGGCTACAAGGGCTCTAGACTGGGCAGGACTTATAACAATGGCTACTCCCTTATGGAGTTCGGAGAAGTTAGGGACACTGTGGAAAACGAAAGGGTTTGACCGATGGGATTTAATTGGAATTGTGCTGGTGCAAGATGTGTGGGGTAAAAATGGGATGCTAACGTTTGAGGAACTGCAGGCTAAGTACCAGCTGCATGACACTGAACGTTTTCGTTACCTTCAGATTCGCCATGCTATATGTGCAGTAGTCCCCCATGGCGTAAAGCCCCTGGTTGCCTCTTCGCTTGAGGATCGCTTATTAGATGGTCGTATGCCGACCAGAGCCATATCACTGACATACAATAAGTTAATTAATCATACTGAGGATCCCCTGGTGAAGCTCAGGGACCAGTGGGTTGAAGATGGCTTTGTTTTGGATGAGGAGGACTGGAGGGAGGCAGTGTCATCACCTAGAGTAGTGGCGGTCCCAATGAGACTCCGCTTGGTCCAACTTAGGATTCTACACCGTTCCTACACCACGGGTCCAGAATTGTTGAAGATGGGGTTGGCGGCGTCTGCGGATTGCCGAAGAGTGTGTGGGAGGTCGGGAACGTTCCTACACATACTGTGGGAGTGTGAGAAGGTCCGTGATTTTTGGGCACGGATACATTTGAAAATGAGTGAAGTGTGGGGTGTACAGATCGAGTTGGAGGCGCGTCGATGTTTGCTGAATGTCTGGGAGCCTTCCGACCTCTCGACTTATGGCAAAATTTGGGTCACTCTTGCTTGTGCAATCGCCAAACGCAACATTGCTCAACTCTGGGGTGCAACCCAGGCGCCTAGGATTGGGAAGTGGATGGAGGACCTCGATTGGTGTATGTTTCGGGAGAGGTCTGTGTATGTGTCAAGGGGGCGACCCCGCAAGTGGAGTAGGATCTGGGGTGTTTGGAATGCCTATCGTGGGGACATCTGCACACCGCCAGAGATTGACCCTGCCGAAGTAGATCTGGAGAACACCTAGACCTATTTATATATTTTGTCTTATTTGTCCACCTCTGGAAGTCTCTGTTCTCGCTATGCAAATGTGAATGTACTCAATGCACTCTGGTCAGTTTTGAGTTGTGTAATGTCTTTGTTTCAATAAAAATATGTTTTCAAAAAATATATATATATTTTTTTTAAATGCATTCCGTTTTCCTTTAAGGAAAATGGGCTGCATTTAAAGAAAAAAGAATTGCTTTATTTAAAAGCAATCACAGAGATGGTGGTCTGCTGAGCCCAGTAGGCCACCATCCTAGTGATTTTTGCGATTCCTAGCGGGTCGCAAATTCCGACCTACCTCATTAATATTCATGAGGTATGTCATTTGCGATCCCCTAGGAGTCGCAGAAAGTGTTAAACACACTTTCATGCATTCCGTTTTGCGATTTCCTAATTGTGAATTGCAAAGATTCACAATTAGGAAATCGCAAAACAGGGACTTGATACATGTGGCCCCTAGTATCCAAACCTTTGTGCACAAAGTGTAAGTGTTATTTAGAATGGCAGAAGTTTAAAGGAGATTAGAATTAGCATGTTAGAACACATTTGAAGATCAGATTAAAGATATAAATTGTCCCTCAGATGACGGATTTCCTCAGGGAATGATTGAATGTGTAGGATACTTGTACATGTTTAGACAACTTTTTTAAAACAATGTTAGTGGTAGATAATGTATATGCAATAATGGTGCAGTAATGGTGTATATTTGAATTTGAACCCATGTAATGAAAACAATTACGTCAATGTTAGAAACATCATTGTGAGAATTTATGATGAGAGTGAAATGGTAAAGGGTGAGCTGTATAAAAATAAAACCTTGTGACATTACATCAGTTATATATTTATACTAGCAGCCCGTCCCGACGTTGTCCGGGTATGGAATAGAATGTGTGTAATGTGTGTATTTGGCAAGGGCAATTTATTTTAAAATCTTGCGGTAGACAACATTTTTTGTTTCATTAGAATAGGGACGGAGAAGGGCCAGCTGCACCCTGGTTGATGTTAGCAGGCGCGTGTAATTGGTGTAGTGATCCGCCGCCTGAGCCCGGCTACAGCCCTGGTTGATGTTAGCAGGCGTGTGTAATGTTGTTGAATGAGAAAGTTATCAGCCGCGGGTAAATCCGTTTAATGAGAGAGTTCAGTGACAGCGAGTAGGAGAGGCTGCAGTAATTGTCCCCGCAGAAACGCTCATTTGCGTGTTCCCCCGCTTGAGGCCCAGATGCAGGCCTGTTTGATGTTAGCAGGCGCTTGTTCCCCCGCTTGAGGCACAGCTGCAGCCTGGTTGATGTTATCAGGCGCCTGTAATTAGTGTACTGATCCGCCGCCTGAGCCCAGCTAGAGCCCTGGTTGATGGTAGCAGGCGCGTCTAATTTCGTTGAATGAGAGAGTTCAGTAACAGCGCGCAGGAGAGGCTGCAGCAATGTTACTTACCAGGCCTCCAGCTGAACGCGTTTGTCATGCCCCCAGCACATGGCCACAGCAGACGATCTTCTGATTAATGTACGACCCACATGGCATGAAGGGCGGAACGTAGCACACGCCCCCAGCGTTTCTCACGCCCCCAGCATGCCCCTTGATGTGGCGCAATTGCGTTCACATGGCATGAAGGCCGGACACACGCCCCCAGCGTTTCTCACGCCCCCAGCGTGTCACAACCCCAGCGTGTCACGCCCCCAGCCCCTTGATGCTGCGCAGCAACGTAATTGGCGCTTGTATGTACGACTCACATGGCATGAAGGGCGGACACACGCCCCCAGTGTTAGTCACACCCCAAGCACACGCCCACGGCCCACGATGTGATGGCCGTACCACACGCCCCCAGCGTTAGTCACGACCACAGCCCACGCCCACAGCACAACGCAGACACGCCCACAAGGGACTACTTTGCTGGCACGGTTCTTTTACCTTTTAAATGTATATGGTCTCCTACGGTACAATTGTATGTCTTGCACTGTATGATTGTGATGAACACCACTGTTTCTTGAAAAGTTAATTAAAACAATAAAAAAAATGTATATGGTGGCCGTCTGCATAGCCTATGTCCTTCTGCTGCAACTGCCCTTTCCAACGCTTTATTGGGTGTTGTGATTGGTGCTGTGGTTACTGAGATTACCGGCCTCAAAGGTTTGGGCTCTCTCTTTATAATATTAGAATGGATAACATACATTTCCACCTTAATATGAAGAATAAAAGGTATGGCATTAATAGATTATCATTAAAATAATGATTATTATTTCTCAGTTGCCGATCAAACAGAATCTTCATGCAAATAAGATTCGGTAATATACCTTAATTTGATGTTGTAGGAAGATGGTTGTCTATCCCTAAAGATAGAACGGAATGCCATTTTTGTGGAAACACATTATAATCAGCAGTCCACATTATGTTTCAGTGTAAAGGCTTAAAAGTCTGCCCTGTCAAGTACCAGAAGTACTGTCATATCAATTTTGAAACGTTATGATGAACAGCTTGTATTTTGTAGTTGCTCTCTGGGGTTAAAGAATTGTATAGTTAAACTACATAGTTTCTTTGCAAAATATTTATGGTTTACTTTAAACCATAATAAACAATTTGTTAAGATTAAGAAAGATTAGGTGGGTTTTCACAAAAATGGGTAACTAGTGGCAATCAGTATTTCAGTGTAAGCTGTATTGGACCCAATATACAAGGTATTTCTGCGTCCCTGATATTTGGGTGCACAAATACAAGACACTGCATTAGCAAAATACCTTACTTATGGCCCAATTCTCAGAGATGCATTCCTCCACTGATGGCATTCTTTATCTTGTAAGTACAATACTGTGGTACTGGTACTTCTAGCATACGCGAATACGGTGGCATTACACTCATAAATGAAGAATAACATCTGAATTCTGTGCTTTGTACCAATTTCCACAAGCATTTTCCCATTGCTGGGATTTTTTTTGTGTACACATTTAGCCAAGAGTGGTGGTTTTCCGTGTCAGTTACAATCCCATCACCAGTGAATCAGGAATTTGACACCCTGAAAGATGAACTTAGCTATGTAGAATTAAATAAGGAGCAACTCTGCTCACAAGATTCCCTGTTAGGCTCCATTGCTGGGTCTTTAGTGTCCAATGGTGTTATTGTAGGAAGGCGGTCAGGTTAGGTGGAAGGTTTAGGATGCACAATGGAGCTATTTTGAATGCATGGAAAGAGAGTGAGTGACAACTATCAGCCTATGTTGAGTTATATTGTGACGGAGCACTGATTACTAGGCGGTGTAAACGGGAAAACAGCTGGATGCATCAGCCCAGGTATGTCCCAATCTTAGCCAGTGAGCTGAGATTGATCAATAGGGTAGAACACTGAGGTGGGAGGCAGAGCTTCAGTTGTGTGCTGATACAACACAATTTGATCCTAAGGAAATGAATTTCCTCATTACTTGTGGGATGTTCTCTGTGATTGCCTTTTCTAAATGCCAGCATCACATAGCCCTGTGAAGATAATCAGGTTTTCCTTCACTGGTCGCATTAAGGAGCAGGACTCAGATAGCATTGGAGCCAAAAAAGGCAGCATAATAGAAACATGGATCACATTGACTTAGTATCTGATGAACTAGTGACAATGAGGCGGAGCTGCTGATAGACACGGAACGTGTTAATGTGCTTTACATGGCAGAATGTTTTATGTGATCCCACCTGCTCCAGCGAAACATTAAAAATGGTAGCACCATATGGGACTAATCGAGGTAATTTAGGCTTCCCCTACCTCCCTAAGGTTGTTATGGTGCATGTTATGCCTGGGCAGGAAAGTAAGGGGTAGATTTACAAGCCCCATTTGCCACCAGTCCACTTTTTGTGACGTACTGGTGGCCCAGGGGCTCCTCCATATTTACAAGAACAGAAAAAGACATCCTGTGTGACTTTTCCCCTCCTTGTAAATACAGCCCCTTCACAGGCAGCACTTTGCGTTTAAGGGGCATTCCATGGGTGTTGCTGTGGGTGTTCCCACGCAACACCCATGGAACAAGACACATCTCCAGATTTACGAGAAACCGTAACTCTGGGGATGCGTCTGAATGCTACGCCACCCTAGAAGTGGCGTAGCGAGGCACGAGGAGAAATGTTTTTATTTCTCCACGTTTTTTCCTCTTTCAATGTGTGCTGCATTCTACAGCATGCATTGAAAGAGGAAAATGCCTGTAGTGATTGCTTTTGTGCAGGAAGCTGCACAAAAACAATCTCCCCACGACGCCTGCATCTTTTGCACCATGGTGCAAGGGTGCCAGCGCAAGGCTGCAGTTTGTGCACCAGCGCAGGGGGAAGCACAGAGATGCGACATATTCTTGTAAATATATTGCATCCCTGTGCTTGGGAAGTGCTGCAGCGTGTTGCAGCCAAAGGGCTTGCAGTGCCACGTTGCGACACTTCCTTGTAGATCTGTCCCTAAGCGCATAGTGAAGGTTGTGCACTGCTGCACAGAAGTTCTATCAGCATCCTCCATTATTCTGGGACGAGAATGATGGTGGGAGGGTGAAGCTGGGGGTTACTTTGCCACAGTTCTACATTTCCAAGTAACAGCCCCGTATAGTATAAGTATTAGTCTGGCTCAATCCTATCTAAGCAAAATGAATACACATAGCTCTAGAGAACAACAAAAACGCAGTTGCTTAGTGCATAAACAGCTATGATAAGCACAAGAAAAAATAGATGAACAGTTGTGAAGTGCATCTGGAAGCTGACATGCACTAGTGAGACTTTACTAGAAAGTGTATATTCAGGTTGAGCTAATACACTGTTAATGAGCATGAACCAGGATCCTACTCTCAATCAATTCACTGAGAATTAGAAAGACAGCTTCAGTCTCCTCCAAGCCATGTTTTTCAGATTCCACTGGTAGGTCTAAAGTTAAATGATTTCCACTCTTAGGGATCACCCATACATGTATTTCTTAATCTACAACATTAGTATGGGACCTTTAAGTGAGATTTTGAAAATCATAAATACATGACACATTTATACATAGAGAAACGAAAAGGTTGACATTTTACATTACACTCAATAGATCGGGATGCATGAAACAGAGACTAGTCAAGTAGAAGCATCGTAAAAGTGTGCATTGAAAAATGATATGAAGAAAACATATGTTGAATAATATTAATACACATAAATGTAGTTGTACTAATGAAACATGCTTATTAATGGAAGTTTGCGTTAAAATGGAGTGGCTTAGTAAAATGGTGCCTGTTGCTATTATGCATCATTTAGAAAATTGATGCTAACATTTGTTCGAAAAGAAATATAAACTTGATATTATACACACTGATATTAGAGATGATATAGAATATGAAACTATTTAAGCAAGTTTAGAATTTTATATTTTGAAAAACGTGCATTTACGAGATAATGTGAAAAAACTTGTGTAAGTAGGATATTTCAACATTAGACATTTCATATGATAATACTCAATTCAATTAAATTCAAAGCTTTATTCGGAGTGTAAAACATCCATATAAGCATACATAAAACATAAATTACATTTTCTATTAGATACTGCATAATAGGCACTGAACGATGAAGCCAGGACAATTAAATTATCAAAGTATAGTTGCAATACAATATATACAAAAGTGACTTGTGCTTATCTCATTCACTGCTTGATCAATTCATTTGTACATATGATTCTTCTTTATCGAAGTTTTAGTATGACAAGAAGGTACATTTTAAGTGCAAATTAACAATAGCAGCAAAAATACTATCAAAAGCTTTATCAAAGAGAAGACGATCATCAGCCTACCAGAGATACGAAAACCTTCCTTAATGACTGGCTGCATGACCCAGAGTTAATTAGGAAAATCGATCAATCAGTTAAGGAAGACCTCGAAAGGGAAATTTCAATCACGGAGCTTGAACTGGCACTTTCGGACCTCGCTAATTGTAAGGCCGCTGGTCCCGACAAAATTCCGTTGGACCTATATAAGGCACTAGGCAAGCAGATATTACCCTACCTATTAGATCTGTTTCTGGGGGTACAGTACCACTCAACATCACCAGATTCTTGGAAAAATACCAACATAGCGATATTCTCTAAAAAGGGGAAGCCCCCTCAGCTTCCATTTTCATATAGGCCTATCTCTCTCATAAACTCCGACTCAAAGCTATATGCCAAGATTCTTGCAAATCGGCTGAGCGGGGTCATCGAGCATCGTGTATCCCTGTGGCAGCATGGCTTTAGACCCGGGAGGGGCACGACTGACCATACCCGGAGAGCCATTTCCCTATTTGACATCATGGGTGCCACGGGGGGAGAGATGTCGATGATCCTACTCGATGCCGAGAAGGCGTTTGATCGTGTATCTTGGCAGTTCTTATGGGACATCATGGAATTTAACAACTTTGGGATCGGTTTTATTAAAGCCATAAAAGCTTTGTACATTGATCCAAGGGCCAAACTTTCCATCGGCGGCTTTGAGTCGGAGTTTATAGAGGTACAAAGAGGCACGAGGCAGGGGTGCCTATGCTCTCCGATACTATTTGCTTTGGTTATTAATCCATTAATTTTAAAGCTACTCACCTCCCCTGTAATCCAGCCAGTTAAGGTGGGCCCCTATTCAACTAAAATCCTGGCATATGCCGACGATGTCGCCGTGCTTACAACCAATCCGGCCGACGCAGTTTCTGAAATAGAACAAATTACCCAGATGTTTGGATCCTACTCGGGGTACTCCCTAAACAGGGATAAAACCATGGTTCTCTACACAAACAATACCTCGTTTGATAGCCCTTATAAAGTTAAAAATGCAACCTATCTTGGTGTAAGTATATCTCCTGAGGTGAAGGAAATCAATCGGCTTAACTTTGATCCTTTGATCAAAAAAGGAAAAACCGACCTCAGGAGGGTGGACAACCTACACCTCTCTATAATAGGGAGGGCGAACTATATTAAAATGAATATATTCCCGAGAATACTTTATCTGTTTCGGGCCATTCCCCTGATGGTTGATGGTGGCACTATTAAAATCCTAGATTCCACCATATCCAAGTTCTTATGGAATTTTGGGAAAATTAGGAGAGCTTTACCACTACTGACTCTTCCTCAACATAGAGGAGACCTTGCTATCCCGAATTTGACACTATATCTTTGGTCAACATTGCTTCAGCAAATGGGCCCGCTTTTTAATATTAAACCTATCATTCCGACCAATACAGATTCACATATCACTTCCATTTTTTAACTTGGATTAGGTGATAAATGCCAAGGGTTATTCTTGTGACAAGTTGAGGCGTCATACTACAAAAAGATTAAATTCAAGGTGATTAGAGATTCATGGAAAATATGGAAACTTGCCTCTAAACATCTGGGTATTCCTAAATTCACTAAATACACTCCTCTATGGCATAGCGCAATCCTACTGGCTTGTCTAAATGATAACATCTCCCGGAAATGGGAGAATCTTGGCATCTACACACTAGGTGATTTCTTTGGACAAGATATGTCTCCATCCTTTGAAGGGCTCCAGCTATTCCATCTACAGATTATCTAAAATACATTCAAGTGTTCACTAGTATTCGTAACTCTACACTCTACACTCTACACTCAACATCAATCTAGATAGTTTTCACTTTTTTTCTATTATTGGGAAACGTTCCACCAGGATAGGAACTATATATGATACACTTTCTGAATACTCTGCTGACGACCTAGATCGTGTCGAGCGAGCCTGGGCACTAAAACTCTGATATCCAGATGTGGACATCGATTCTTCCCTGGCACTCTCAGCAACATTATTTTTAGCCTCCAATCTTAAAGCTCAATATTACAAAACTGTCTATAACCTTTATTATACCCCGTTCAAGCTTTTCACTTGGGGTTTGCGGCCAGATGATAGCTGTCCAAGAGGTGGACAGGGTCAAGCAAATCTAATTCACATGTTTGCTGATTGCCCCAAACTTGATATTTTACAAACTATGATTGGGGGATTTTGGGCTCAAGTTTTTGGTCGGAGTCTTAGAACCTCAGCTACTCTATATCTTCTGGGTCAGGATGAATCTCTAGGTTATAATGCGGAGGAACGCAGGATTGTCTTTTTAGGCACCGCCGTCCTCCGTATTATACTTGCCGCCCGCTGGAAGGATCCTGATGCACCCACTTTTCAGATGTGGCTTAGCCGATTCCTTGCCACATACAAGCAGGAGGTAGCTATATATAGTACGAGAGGAAGAAAATCCAGAGCCCTCGGTGCCCAGATCTGGGCCCCAATTTCAGATTGGTACTCTAATGTAAGATGTCCCTCTTGATCTGATCTGAATTGATTTGATTTGACTTTATTCATGTCGTTTTTTATTTTTTTTTAATTTTTTTTTATTTGTATTGGTTAACAATGCTTTCTCTCCTGCCCTTTTTTGTATTTTCTGTACTGAATTATCCAATGCATTATTGTTATCTCATGTCTTCACTTTTTTTGGAATGAATTGACAGTCTTGATTTCTACTGATATTGCTCAATAAAAAATAAAAAATAAATAAAAAGAAAAATGATAAAAATGGAGTGGCTTAGTAAAATGGAAAGTAGAAAGTGACTAACTGACTTCCAAGCTATTCCGCAAGAGTACAGCTGGGAATAGCATACTGAATGCAAACAGCAGTCATCCTTTCAATTTAGTACGCAGTATCCCCTATGGGGAGTTACTTCGTGCAAAAAGAAATTGTAGTACTGAAGTTTCCTTTCAAAGTGAACAAGAGACCATGTGTCAAATATTCCTTGAAAGAGGATATACTAAGAAGATCATCAAAGAAGCTGTTGAAAGAGTAAAAGTGAAGACTAGGAATGACCTTCTACACCCCAAATTGCAAAACAAAGAAGATGAATGTATCAAATTCATCACCACGTTTTCCGGACAGGCCAATGCTCTGCGCCAATTTTTTTTAAAAACACTGGCATGTGTTATTAACGGATAGTCACCTCAGTAAGAATCTGAGTAGTAATCCACAAATTACATTTAAGAAAAGCAGATCACTGAGGGATGAACTGAGTCACAACCATGTCCGATCAATAACAACTAATGACACCTCAAGGCCAGTTGGCTTTAGATGTTGCAAGAAATGCAAAGCTTGCAGAAACAGCAAAGATTGTGAGAGCTTGAGAGTACCTAATTCTAATAGGTAATTTAAAATCAGAAAGAATCTCACGTGTAACACTACGCACTGTGTCTATGTTTTAATATGCCCATGCCAAAAATGGTACATTGGCAGTACCAAACACGAAGCGAAAAAACGTGTGTTAGAACACCTGCGGGCTATTAAAAACAAGAACAGACAGTATCCGGTATCCCGCCATTTCACTGAGAATCATTTCAGTGATGAAAAGCAGGTACAAATGGTGGTGATTGATTGTGTCAATTTGGGAGTCAGAGGGGGGAATCGTGAACTCTCCCTACGAAAACTAGAGTCTAAATATATTGTTGATTTGGAAAGTCTTGCTCCGAATGGTCTGGATATTAGCAAAGTTAGCAAAGAATTGGCAATTCACTTATATGAATAATATGGTCTTATCTGAATACAGTTTTGCTGAATGTAATTTTAATCATGTTTTTATTTTTAGATGTTTTGAGCACTGAAAATCTGGCAACTGACGGCCTGGAGATAAAATGAACTGCACAAAATGAACTTGAAATGAATGAATTTGTACATAAGGACTGAACGAATAGGGATGATAGCCAATCGCCCACTTGGGCAGAATCGTAATGACAACCCCGCCCACTTGGGCAAGACAGTAAACGTGTTCTAAAATCAAATCACACAAGTGAAACAACAGCTATGATATCATTGCTGCAAATATTTGTTTGACGCGGCATTGTATTGTTAATGCAAATCCCGAAAACACAGTCTGTAACAAAACTTTTCATAAATTGTATATAAATTATGATAGAACATTGACAGATCAATGGATCATCATTTGTGCAAAAAGTTATAAGATCTTGCATTAGGAATTGAGTGTATATCGATTATTTGTATTTATGAGATACAAAATTGCACATTACAAAATGGCCGCCACAGTTGCACTTGTAAATCACATGAGGTGTATATTGTATTTTTACACGTGGTATTTAAACATGGTGGACAGTAGTACACGCGAGTGTGATCAAGGGCTAATCCCCGAAACGCGTTGTTTTTCCCTTGCTGAATAAATATTTCAACAGCATCTGAGGTGTCCGAGTGGTTCCTGTGAGGAAGGGAGCCTGGGAGTGGATATATATATATATATATACGGAGCGGCGTCTACGAGTGGATCCCCTTCCTCATCTATACATAAACCAAGCTGCTGTTCGCGTGCTACTCAAAGGTGGACACCTTCGAGCATTGATATATATATATATATATATGTATATATATATATATATATATATATATATATATAAAATAAATAAAGGAATTCCCAAATAAATATCTTTACAGTATAATTGATTTCCTAGCAGAAATACATTTTAGGATATAGGACGCAGTAAAGAAACAGGCATCTGGGCTTTCAAGGAGGGACAACAGCCTCATGGCATTTTTGGTTGATCGAACATTATATTTTAAAAACAATGGTTTCAAATAAAATTTCCTTAAAACATGATAACATTTGCAGAACAATAAAAAGTGGCAGGAACTTTGTACAGATGTATTGTCGCATGGGCATACTAAGCTCGTGCTTCCCTTCATTTCCGGGAAGGCCACTAAATGATGCACAATCCCTAACCGCAAACGTGTTAAAACATAGCGGTGGGAAGGCATGGTTACTTCGCTCAAATATGCCTAAAAACCAGTTGTAAGGTTCAGTTCTTTGTAAAAAACAACAGTGGGCTGAGACCGGGTTAAAATTCCCCTATTCTCATTTTTATGGGCTAGAAACGCTTCTTTAAGATCTTTTTTAGAAATGGAAGCTGCACACTCAAGATCAGTAAAGATATGACGTTTAAATAAGAGACTGTACCAGTGGCGAATATATCTCAGCCACGGAATGCGTAAATTGTTGTCAAGTTTAATACAATATGATAATACTCATACAAGCGTATACATTTTTGTGAGAATTAATTTAAATTCATTACAATTAGATAGAGTAAAAGCTGATTTCTTTTAACCATGCAATGCTAATTTAAAGGCTTTTCTTTCTTCTTTCAAGATGCTTTTTCACTGGTATTGACTTTTACCCTGATTTAATATGATAGACCGTTCTTTACAGTTGTAATGTAACTTATTTGTTCTGTACACTACTGCTTCTGGACATATTTTCATTATTCTTCGAATTTTCACAGTGGAATGTTCCCGTGGAATTGAATTTTAACTCTGACCGTAAACTACAGCTATGTATTTCTTTTTAGCAATGTTAGGCCTACGTGGATTTGCGAGGATTCGTTTCTCATGATGGGCATTGGAAACCAGTTTGATGTTTCAATCATTTTAGGTGAGATGATGTGACCATAGCCATGTGATGGTCTTTCGATGGTGGTGTGATGCTACACCACTAGAAATTTACCAAAGAACCTATAAAAGAAGAAACCCAAAAAGAGGGGCAACACAGAAGTCTTTCACTTTTATGCAACACATACCATTTTTGCCTTTTTTGCAAATGCAGACCTTTTTTGCCCTCAACTTCTGTCGCTTTACAGACTTTTCTTTTTTAGATGTTATTTGGAACATGCTACATTGCATTATGGACTAAGATAGATTTGGATCCTACTTAGTTTTTATGAACTTTGGACTGCCTATTCTATGCTACAGTTGGTGACATGTAAACTGAACTTTATGTTGATATTCTTTATATATACAGTTTGGTTTTAAGAGTGGTGTATCTAAATTTGATTTCTAACCAGCCAGTTGACTGTCAATTAATGGTCCTCATTGGATGGCTTAATTTCCACCCCTCCTATTGGTGTAGAAAGATTCATCGGAGGATCATGGCCTCTGTGGTAAATGAAATTGATTTGATCATCTAATCGTAGAGGACCCAGTACGGTTGGAGGATTAAATGAGTATAGCATAAGTATACCCCAAAAACTCTTTATAAGTACGCTTCACTGGATCAAATCAAATGGATCATAAGCTGAGCAAAAACATAGAAGTTGCAACCCAGTATTTCCCCTTAAAGTTGGGCACTGCAAGTGACAGGGTAAATGCTTATTCATCGAGTCTTAGTACGTATGGGTTGTTCCAGGGGCATAGCAACAGTTTCTGGTATGCTTTGAGTAATTGATACCACTTGCATCTGCACAGGTATTAGTGCATATTGTGGTAGGCCCGAAAGCCAGATGAAAGAGCTCTAGTATATTGCATTTGTACATAGGAAGGGTGATGTTGCATGAAACTGATTTCCTTGGGTGGTGGCTAAATGTTGAGAACTATACCTTGCCAATTGGATAACCTTTGTCACTCTGATGGTATTGTACGTGCAGGAGGGTTTGATAAGGGGTTGAGAAGGGAACATAAAAGTCAGGCTAGTGAGCGTTCTGTAGGGAGCAATATTTGAGGTAAACAGCCTGGAGGAGAGATACTACACATAAGGGTTTTAACTTAGCTCACATATTATTTATGCTTAGGAACCACAGATGTAAAAAGGTTTCAGTGAGAATAACCTTGCCTCGCTTTCAGTAGATTTTCTCAGGAAGCAAAGCAGTCCTTCAAGGAAACTGAATGTGCTTTGCATGAATAAACAAACCAAACAATAGTAACCTAAAGAAATATACTTGGGACACTTAAGCACTATGCGAAACTGCTAAATAACTAAATAAACGTAAATATTTACACCACATTCACAGAAAGAATAACATTTTAATTATTAAAATGTTGCAAAAGTTGAAGAACATCATATAGGAGGCTTAAAACTATGGAAAACGGCTCCGTTGAAAATCATTTAGGAAAACCAGTCAATTTGAAATCAACAGTTAAATGAAAATACTGATAGTAGGAATGGTTTTGTACTATGTACATACTCATTAAATTGCAATAATCATTTACAGTCATGACAGTCAACTGAGTCAAAACTAAGGGTGGGCAATCTTTTTACTTGTCCGCCACAGTCCTGGTCCGCCAAGGTTTTGCATGCAAGAGGCTGGACACAAGGGCTGGCTTGCAGTCAAGAGCTGCGCCCCGTCATGCATGCACCACAAGAGGTAATACACCCAACTGCAGGCCTGATAAGTTAATCCTTTTTTTGAATTCACAAATATCTCTGAACTCTTCATTTCAAATTTGCAAATTTGTATGTGTTTAGTATCCTGTACTGTATGTGTTTTTTTTACCTCTATGACTAGCCTGTGGCTTTCTTTAACCACTCTCACTGTCCCTATCCCACAAACTTGCTCTTCGAGAAACTCGCAAGTTCACCGCTTTTTTTGAGCTGAGGAAAAAGGTGCGCATTTGCGAATATAAAATGGAGGCCCAATGCACTCGAATTTTCGGTAGCTTTCTCCCATGGTGTGGGGGTCATTATGGTTTTTCTGGCCCTCTCTGCCAGGTTTTCGCTGGCAGTAATGGACAGAAAAAACAAAAACATTATACTGTTCGCCTCAAATATAGTCAGTGGTGTGGTGTCCTCCCTCCAATGTCCCTACTCCATTGGGCCATCAGAGGAAGTTTTCCGTCAACCGAGCCAACGGGGGCTGCAATATGGGCACAACTATGGTCCATGCATCTCTAAATGAGATGCGCAGAGCTAGGGTTTGGCGGACAGGATACACACTTTCCTTGCAATGGAGTACCCTGTGTGTCAAACCCTAAATCAGGCCCTTGGACAGAAACCAAATGGATTGCGAGTGACGAAGCTACCAGTTATGAGATGTTGCTTCATCTGTGAAATTGTCTCTAAGAAGGCCTTGGATGAAATCAGCATAACTGAATGTATTTAGAAATTGTTACCCAGATTAAATGCTGCTTGCTTTTCCAGAAAAGATTTAAATTCTTCAATCATACATATGAAACATATTACCATTTATGCTTCACTGGACGTTGATAATGTTAAAAAGTGTTACTTTTGTTACTCCAGATGGTTAAAAAATGTACACTTTACCTCCTTTTTTTGCTCCACAGAAAGTATAAATTGGGTAATCCAGTGAGCAGAAAGTGTAAATTGCAGAAAACACATTTAATTTCTTTATATATCCATTTACACGGAAGAAGAGCACATTGACATCACGCCCTAGACATGGGAAAAAAGACAAATACATTCAGGCGAATGCAACAAAATGTCTAGCCAATAGTTTGTACTGAAAGAAACTGTTTGTTTACAAAACAGTTGTACTTTTCACAGAGATTTTCAGGGTGCCCAACAAGATTTGTTTGGTAGTTTTATTGTGGTTCAAGACACCTTGTAAGTATGGAGTCAATTCACCAAATTGCCAGAGGTAGCGGAAGTGACTTTACTTACCCCCATCACCTTCGCTTTCACTTATATGCTTATACATACACACACATTCGCACATACATACACACTCTGGCTACACATGCATACACAGTCCCACATACACACACTCCCTCTTAGATGAACACACCAAAAATGCAAGCACATACACAACATACATACATTTAAAAGCATTTTCTTTTTACTTACCTCATGAAGGAAAGTAGGATCTGTTTTCATGGTCACCTCCACTTTTTGCTTGTGTGATTATGTTTTCCAGACTAGTATGATTGAGATCCTACTAATCAGGACCCAGTCTTTAAACTACGTCCCTAAAAATTGGACATGGTGAGTACTTAGGTACACTCCAGATTGGCTACTGGTGTGCCCTGATAAGTTCCTAGTATATGGTACTAATGTACCCAGGGCATAGGAACACCAGGGATCTCCCATGGGCTGCAGCATGAATTATGCCACCCATGAGAGACCACTCAAATTGTGACTAAAGGTCTGCCATTGCAGCCTGTGTAAGCTGGTGCTAGCACCACTTACGACAGATATAGGTTTCCCTATATCTGAGGTCACTGCACTTAAAACCTGTAAGTCACCCCAAAGGCAGGCTGTTGGACCTGGCCCTTTTTGGCACGTTCACCCCGAAACTTTTTGCTTTTGCCTAGCCTGTTTCTGTAACCTGGTGTTGGTGATTTTAGGTCTCTGCGCCCTTTTTACTGTCGTACAGTGTAAAGTGTGTGAGCTCTCTGTGTATGTGTGGTGAGTGACCTGCCCTCCCATAGGAATGCATGGGGAATATGTGTGACCATGGTAGTTCCTGATGTGTGGGGAGTGCAGGGTCGAGTTTGGTATGTGCGAACTCGCGAGATTGAATGCTGCGTAATGATGTATGCGGCATGAATGTGTCTAGTGTGGAAGTACCACTTCTAGACATGGGTGTGCGTGTGTAGTGAGTGTGCTGACACGTGATTGGCTGGAGCCTGGCTCCAGGATGTCTGGATGGGTCTGCCCAGTGGTGAGTGCTGAGATTAGCATGCTGATGTGAGGGGAGGAGTGCACCTGGGTCCTGAATGGGGCTGGGTTTTCCCCACACGATGCTGGCTCCTTCCCCTGTGGTGCGACTGATGACCCTAGCCTGACTAGTGAATGGGAGGGGTGGCTGAGCTCATCAAGGAGGCTCCCAAACCAGCTGCGCCTGGTTGTTCCCCCACCCTGCACCTTTAGACAAAGGAATTCACTGTATAAAAAGGGGCTGTGTCCCCTTACAAAATGTTCTTGTTTCTGACTTGAATCCTTACAACAAGGGGTGGTGAGGGACAGAGTCTCTGAATTAAGCAGAATACTCTCACCCTGTCAAGAGATCAGGGCTAGATCCAACACAGTTTTTTAGCTCACTGCACCATCCCAGTTTCAGAACCTGGCTGTATGCAAATTAGTCTGTTCCTGTCCCAGTGCATGATGGGAACAGGGCAAACCAAACTACAAAAGCCAATTCTTAGAGTTGAATCCTGCCAGGGGCGTGCTGCTGCTTGGGCCCAGGGGAAAGCTTGCCTCCCTGGGCCCTGCCCAGCCCCTTGAATACTTGATGGACTGCTGATGTCCTGGACTCTAGAGACCCTTTTCCTGGGATCCCCTGCTGGATGCTGGAACCCCTTTTGCTATGGGAATCTTTTGCCTTGGGGGCTGGATGGATTCTGCCCCCTGAGCGCCTGGGAGAGCGTTTTATTTTGGCTGGACTTTCCTAAATGTCTGGGAGCTCTGTTTTTCCTGTCCTCTAGCGCTGGGAGCGCGTTTTTAGGTCTCTAGCGCTTGGGAGTGCTTCATGTGCTTTAGCAGGTGTTGTTGCTGTTGTGTGCATGAGCAAATGCTTTACACATTGCCTCCGGGATAAGCCTGTCTGCTCGTGCCAAGCTACCAAGGGGGTGAGCAGGGGTTATCTTGGCGTGTGACTCCCTTGCCCTGACTAGAATGGTGGTTTCTGCCTGGGTTTGGCGTAAGCCTTAGCCAACCAGAAATCCCAGTTCTAACACAGGCCTTTCAATCCTGAAGTCAGGGTGCTTAGTTCTTAGTGGGAGGGTAACCCTACATGAGCAGGACAACCCTGCAACCTTCGGAGTCCATTCTCCCGTGTTGTAAGTGCATCAGCCATTACAACATATAGAGTGGCCATGCATCATATCGCGATGACCATCTCTAAACTGGCTGTAACGAACCCTGTCATGTTTTTTTTTCACAACAAAATTTTTATTTTATTGATCAGGTAAGACATATATGCAGTTCTCCATAGTCAGGAGATCCCTGCCAAATATCAAAACATGTATGAGCATCTCACAAACCCAATCACAAACAACCCCACCTATCGCCCCCCGCCACCCGCGTCCACCCAGTGACCCACCTACCCACCCCTCATCCCTCCCTAACCCTGTACACGTAATCACAGTAAGCCTTAAGTAACTGTCCGTATAAAACCAGAGAACACGCGCCTCCTCAGGCCTGGATTCCATCTTCCAAATCTATACCATCGTCGGGTTCCACTGGAGGCACTAGAGTTAAACCCCTATATTCCGCCCACCTCTTCCAAATTTTGTAATGTTTTCGGGGGCATCCTCGGGCCTCAAACACTGGGCGCTCCAGCCCCATATAATAATCCATCCCTGCCTTCCATACGATCAGCGGGGGGGCTCGATCACTCTTCCATGCTTGTGCCAAATCCCGTTTGGCTACGACAAGACCCAGCAACAAGAGGTGGCGCTTGTAGGTATTCCCCCCCATGCCCTCCAGCACATGCAGAAGGCCCAGTCGATGAGTACGGGGAAGATCCCACCCCAACACCTCCGACAGACAGCCCCATACACCCGTCCAGAACCTGGTCAGGGCAGCACAAAACCACACAGTATGCAGCAGAGTGCCCATCTCAGCTCCACATCTCAAACACTCCGGGGACCCAATCAAACCTGCTTTCCACAGCCGCTCCCGTGTATAGTAAGCCCTATGCAGATATTTAAATTGGACGAGCCTGAGACGCACCGCAATAGCAGTCCCTCGCGGGGACTCCAAAGCCTCCCTCCAATCATCTTCATCCAGGGGTCCAACGTCCGTTTCCCAGGCTTCCTTTAATGCAAATAGGGAAGAGGAACAATGAATGACTAGGGTTTGGTAAATACGTGACACCTTCTTATCCACAAGGTCTACCATGAAAACTTTCGCTTCCAGGGGGCTGAACTCCGGCAACGACTCCAGACCCACTAAACTGGGCTCAAGCGCGTGGCGAAACTGCAGGTATTTGAAAAATTGGGTTTTAGGCATATGGAACTTGTCTCTAAGCTCCTGGAATGACTTGAGGGCTACTCCGGTCATAACATCTCCCAGCGAAGAGATCCCAATAGAATCCCATCTGCCAAACCCCGCCAGCGAGGCCAATGCGGGGAATCCCCCATTATTCCATAGAGGAGTCTCCGCTGTCAATCTACCCCACCAGCCCATGCGACGCAGCGCCCGTAGCCATACCACAAAAACCACTTGCATGGCACGGGGCAACTGCCTCCGTAGTCTGGCCGAGTACAAGATCGTGTGCGATGTGTTAACACCCATCAATGAGCGCTCTAAGGCATAGGCCGGGTCTCCTCTATCTCCGTACCACCATTCATTCAATACTAACAAGTGGGAGGCCTGGTAATACGACAGCACGTCAGACGTCGCAAGACCACCACAATATGTGGATAGGAAACAGGTACGCAGCGCCACTCTGGCGGCACCTCCAGCCCACAAGAAGCGTCCCAGTACGGAATTAACTTGCCGGAACCACTGAGGGCGACCGAATGTGGATGGTTCTGCAGCTGATACAAGAGGCGTGGGAGTGCGACCATTTTAAAGATCGCAGACCTACCATATATAGTAAGAGGCATCCGGGACCACGTTCTAATGTCCGACTGGACCTTTTCCCAAACCGGTATCACATTGCGCTCCCAAGAGATCACCGCGGACTCATACAGGAACACGCCAAGATACATCAGGCCCCCGACCGCCACCTGTAAGGCCGACGCCCAGGAACCCGCATACGCCCCATCGCCCAGCACCCATAGAGTGGATTTACGCGGGTTAAGATAGAGACCCGATACCTCGCCAAATACGCGCATAATTTCCAATACTCGTGGGCCCGATCTATCCAAATCCGTGAGGAAGAAGAGGATGTCGTCCGCATAAAGTGCGATCCTGTCAGTGAGTCCCCCGTCCCACCTGAAGCCCCGTAGCTGCTCATCGATTCGCACCCAAGAGGCCAGGGGCTCCATGGCCAGCGCAAATAAGTACAGGAGCGGGCAACCCTGGCGGGTACCCCGACCAATTGGAAACCTCTCAGAAAACGCCCCGGAGACTCGCACCGATGCCGTAATGTCAGTGTACAACAGCTTGAGATACAAAATAAACACAGGGCCCAGGTTAAGATGGGGCAGGAGCGCAAACAGGTAGGTCCAGCTCACAGAGTCAAACGCCCTATCGATATCTGCCAACAGTAGGGCTGCCCGCTCCCCCGTGGCCCCCATCGCGTCCACTGCCGTCTGCGCCCGTCTAATATTGTGCCGCGTTGCCCTGTGCGGCATAAAGCCAGCCTGGTCCGGGTGAACCAGGTCCGCCACGTAGGGGAGAAGACGATTTGCCAACGCCTTTGCCAGCAACTTAGCTTCAATGTTAAGCAAAGATATAGGGCGATACGAGTCGTGGCGGTCGGGTGGCCTACCCGGTTTCTGGAACACCACCACTTTAGCGTGGCGCCAGTCAGCTGGCAGCCGACCCAGATCCCGCGCTGCCTCCAACGCAGCCCGGTAGTGGGATCCCAATTGAAGTTGGAATTTTTTGTAGAATTCACACGGGAAGCCTCTTGGCCCGGGCGCTTTCCCGGTGTTGAGCTGTCCCAGCGCGTCACCCAGCTCCTCCGCCGTAAGAGGGAGGTCCAATGCCGCTCTCGTCTCATCAGAGACGGCCCTCGGGGGCAGGTCAGCAATAAATTTATCGACCGCATAAGCCGGAAGGCAATCCTGCGGCGCATCTTGCCCCGCGTAGTATCGGGCAAAACTAGCAGTCAACTCCACCGGGTCCGTCATCATGACTCCGTCGTCATCCGTGAGTCCCGGCAGTGTGAGTGGCTGCAGAGTACGCTGACACAGCCTATGGAGCATAGTACAGGACTTGTCCCCCCACTGGTATATCCTACTTCGCGTGGCTAGCCACGCCTGTCGGGCCTCATCCAATAACACGGACGCATAGGACAATAGTACCTGCAGGAGTAGCGGCACCGCCACATCGTCTCCCACCCCCTGGCACCGCCGCTAAAGAACCTCCACGCGCGCCGCTGCTGCAACTATGGCCTCTTTACGTCGGCGACGGGCCGCCGCACACCACGCTATATCGACTCCCCTCAATGTGGGCTTCATGGCTTCCCAGACCACAGACACATCCATGTCTGCCCCGAGGTTCTCCTCCCAATAATGGGCAAGCGCCCCCCGCATATGGTGCACATAATCAGCCTTTTGGAGATGCCATGAGGACATCCTCCATCGAAACGGTTGTCTCCTCCTGTGCAATTCAATATCCACGGCCACCGGGGAATGGTCAGACAGCCCCCTAGGCAAAATATCTGCCCCTCGCACCCTACTCAGAAACGCACAGGGCACAAAGACACAGTCCAGTCGCGAGAAGGAACCATGCACGGCTGAAACATAGGTATACTCACGGGCCTTAGCGTGCAAGTGCCGCCAAACATCCACCCAGCCCAACCCTTCCACCATCGCACTCAACCGGGTGGGGGTAGCAGCAGTCGGTGTCCCCTGCGGTCTCCGACGGTCCATGCTCGCATCCATCACATCATTCCAATCTCCTCCCAGTACTGCCAGGGACTCCGGGATTTCCGCCCACACCGCAAACAACCTCTCAGCCAGGGACCACTGCAGTGGGGGAGGGGCATATACACTCCCAAACACAACCGATTCCGTACCCACCATTCCCTTCACACAGACATACCGACCCTGCGGGTCCAGCCACTGTCGCTCCTGAACGTAAGCCAACCTGCGATGGACCAGGATGGCGACCCCCTGGAGCCCCTAGAAAAACCAGCATGAAAAACCTGTTGGTAGCCAAATCATTGCAAGCTAAGCACTTTCGACCCCATCATATGCGTTTCCTGTAGCAGTAGTACATCTGCCGCTTCCCTCTTCCCCCATCGCAGAATTGCACCCCTCTTGATTTTATCCAACATCCCCCTAACATTCCAACTCAGTAAGTGCATGGACGCCCCAGGGAGCCCCGGAGTCGATGCATCAGCCATGATCCCAGGGGACACAAAACATGAGCACCCAGCAGCAGGCCCGAGTACACAACACAATCATTAGCAAGGCATTAGTATTCACGTGCATCCCCCACCAACCCCCCCTGACCCTCCCACCCACACCCCCCCAAAACACCCCCCTCAACTCCCCGTCCCCCTTCCCCTGCTCCCCACCCCTATACCTCATAGAACACTGAAGTATCTGTCATGGCATGGGCAACCTCGGGCCCAAAACAGAGTGCCCAAGGCCAACCATACCAATGGATCCCAACTACCCACTCAACCAAGAGGAACCCCCCCGCCAACTCCCACCTACATAGGAGGCAATAAGCCCCTGTATACAAGCTCCCCGAACCCCACCCCGCAGCCCCACACAACCACGAATATGCAGAGCGAACAGTCTCTATAAACTCAGCCCTTAACTGTCCGATCAGCGGAGCACAGCCATCCGATCACTCCCAGCAGGGGCCCACGACACCAGCAGACAAACTGGCTCCCCAACGTCCTTCAATGTTCCTTTCCGGAGTGGTCAGAGTAAGCAGGCGCTCCGTCCTGTGTTCCACTGCGAGAGGAGGAGCGCTTCCGCAACCTAAACCTCCTCTGCCTCTTACTCCGGACACTTGGGTCGCCCCGCTCCTGTGATGAACCCCTTGACAGACCTGGATTCAAGCCCGGTTGGGCATGTGGCCGGACCCTCACCGTCTCATCCGTCCACCTGAAGACCTCCTCTGGGGTATCAAAGAAGTGGGTCCGTGACTGAAACATCACCCGTTGGCGGGCCGGATAAAGTAAGGAATACTGGAGCTTCAGGCCTCGCAGTTTCGCCTTGGCAGCTATGAAGGAGTGTCGTTGTTGTTGTACCATCTTAGTATAGTCCGGAAATACCATTATCTTCTGGTTCTCGAATGTAAGAGATTCCTTTGCCCTCGCCTCCCGTAAGATAGTGTCTCTGTCATGAAAGTTCAGAATCTTCGCTATCACCGGCCGGGGTCGCTCCCCGGCAGGCGGCTTCTGCGTCAGGGCTCTATGTGCACGCTCTATCACAAAACATCTTGAGAGAACATCCGGAGGGAGCCAGCTCTCTAGCCACGGAGACAAGAAGTGTTCCATGTTCCCCTTCTCGCAGCCTTCGGGAAAACCCACAAAGCGAAGGTTATTTCTGCGCGCCATCCCTTCGGCATCCTCCACTCGGAGCGCAAGGCCTCTTTGAATTTTTGCCATCTTAGCCACCTTCTGCTTTAAGGTCCCCACATCGTCCTCCACGCTCGAGATCCTGGATTCCGCCTCCGTGATGCGAGTCACTGCATTTCGAAGGTCCTGACGCAGCAGAGTCACATCGGCCCCAACCGCTCCTATTTTGGCGTCCAGCATGTCCCTGGATTGAGTTATCGCCGCCATGTGCCCCGCATTGTCCGGCCCCGTGCCCTGGCCGCCTCCAGGTGCCCCGGGACCCCCACTCGGACCAGTGTATTTATCAATGGGCCCCTGCTTGGCGGGCCCACTGCCCCCTCCGCCTCTGGTCATTTCTGAGTTGCACAGGGAGGCTGCCCTCTATAGTCCGCTTTCACCAGATAAAGACGCATCAGCTGGGAGTCACCGTGCCACCGATATTGACAAGGGCCACTCCACACGATAGTTTCCACTGCCCCCCAGGCGCACGGCTCCTCCATTCAGTCGTCCTCCGTTGTCTAGTGACACCCCAGGCCCCTATGCAGCTCTGCCCTCCAGTCCAAAGAATATGGTGTAGTCCCAGCCAGGCAATGTCTCCCCGCTCTATGACCCACTCTTCAGGATGCGGCCCCTTCCCTGGATCACCGTTGCCCCGGCAGGAGGACTTCCCCAGGGTACTCCCAAGTTGCCCGGATCAGCCAGGCCCCAGCACCGCCGCCACCACACCACCGCACCTGTCAATCTCCGAGGTGTGTGTGCGGTCACGTTGGGCCCTTCAAGGGGGCCTTGTGGTTCCACTCCAGACCCTCCAGTGGGCGGCCGCAGGCTTCGGACTGTAGGGGCCCCCTCACTCCACTGTCCATTCCTCTGGGGTATTCCTTGGGCACACCGGCTGCGGGCCGCGGCCCCCCGACCCCTCGTCCACCCACAGGGGAGCCCCCGGAGCACTAACTTCTCTCTCCTCGCCGCCGCTACCACTGCCTTCGGACGCCCTCGGGTCTCGGGCACCACCCTGCGTGAGCCTCAGGCCATCCGCCGGTCCGCGGTCCAAACGAGCACGGCGGCGCTATTCCAGGCACACTGGGCAGGACCACGCCCCGGGGCCACTGCGCCGTTGGTCCCTCTGCTTCGCCGCCCAAGCCGCCTCCGGACAACACCACTAGCAGCCAGAGACCTCCAAACTCGAGGCCCCGGTCTCTGGATCCCAGTGCAGGCAGCAGCCCTCCGTCGACGCCTCCACAGCACGGGCAGCCACTCACGCGATAAAGGGCACTGCAGTGCTCCTACTCCCTGCTCCGCCGCCAGTCAGAAGCCCAGGGCCAGGTCCAAAAGTCGAGGCGGCGAGCCAGCGCCAGGATCTCCCGTCCGGGAGTCGCCAAAATCGAGGCCCCGGCTGCACTCGCCGGGACTAGGCCTCAGGCCGCCGCCGCCGCTATCGCCACTCCAGGGGCCCGGGACCTCCACAAGCCGCTCCGGAAGGCACCCCTGCCGTTCACCACTACGTCTACTTTTGGGGGCTGCAGGTCAGGTCCGGGAGCCAGGATAAATGAGCGGATTAATGTCGGGCCGGTGGGAGCTCTAGAAGGCTGCGTCCACCATCTTCGCCCGCGAAGCCACGCCCCGAACCCTGTCATGTTTAGTATCAAACATGTTTGTATGATTCCATGCACTGTAAAGCTCAGCCTGGAGGCCCTCAGTGCTCCCGGTACCAGTCTTCCAGAACTGGACAGCAAGGTAGGGCTGCTGCCAACCAGAGACACGTTTCTGCCCTCCTGCTGCTGAGCCAAGCTCGAGCAGGGGAAGGCAGAACAATAGGTATTCTGTCACAGGGTGGTGTGACCCCCTCCCAGACAGGGTTTAGTGTATTGGGACCTGGTGGGGGCAATTGCCAGCACCACTGAGACTGCTTGAAGGGCACATTGGGTGCCCTCCTTGCATACTCCAGTTCAAACCAGTTCAGGGAGCCGTTGGCTCCTACTCTGGTGCGAAACTGGATAAAGTACACTGTCCGGACCCTCCTCTGGGAGGGATCCCTGAATCATCCCAACCTTTTCCTAAGTGTACTTAATGGCTTACCTGTGGGTGGGTCCCTAGATTTGTCATGGGAAAAGATTCAGATCACATACCACTTCAACTTCGACCGTCTGGACACTGTGGACCTCGCATTGGGAACAAAGACTGCAACGGGGAAGATTACTGCTGCTCCTGGTCTTGTCGTCATGTTGGTCTTCTGCAACGTCATTGCCTGTGCTCCATACAGGTTCTTCACCAGGCCTGTGGACATCCAAGACACCTGAAGGAATCTCCCTTGCAGTGAAGGAGTCACTCCCCTGCATCTGCAGGCACCATAGTGCAGCTGACTGGTCTGCTGATCCTGGGCTCCCACAGACTCCAAAAGGCTCAGCAACACTGGTGGTGGCTCTGCACTCCCTCGAGACCTGCACTGTCTTCATACCAAGTTTGAGGCCAGTATCCCTCGTCTGAACTGCTGGAACAGAACCCCTGTGCTCTGCGTTGACTTGCCATTGCCAATACTTGTTGACTCTCTCCTCCAGAGATCTTCAGGCCCCAAGAAGCTCTAACCTCAAGCAACTCATGCAGCCAAGATAATCGTCCTTACTGCTGCCTATGCACAGTGGACCTTCTTCCTTGGTGAGCTGCTCGAAGTCCTCTTGCGATTAGGCCCGTGGGTCCTCTTGAGGGTTTTCTTGGGCTTAAGTGGGCTGCTCTGCTTGCTTGGGGTCTGCTCCGACTTACCTGCTCGTGGTGAGTCACTTGGAACTTGCTGGTTCCTACACTGCACCTTTTTCATTGACTACGTTGTTTGCCACTGCCAAGGATTGATGGTGCCCCTGCCGGACACTGGCCCCTTGGCCCTTGACATTCGTGGGACAGCTCGTGAATGGCTCCTGGTCTTCTACAGCATCGCCTGGTCCACACAGCTGCAACTTCAAGGACACTATCAACCTCCACTGCATTTCCGACATCGGTGGGCATTCGTCTTCCATGCCTCCTGGACACTCCTGAGTGGCATGGACTATGTCCCCTCTGCTTGTAGGTACCTCTCATCTTGAATCCACCTTTGGGTTTCACCTGACTCATTCTTCTCCTTCTCCAGCGGGCCGAAGCTGCAAGTTTCTCTTGAGTGGTAGATTGGCCAATATGGATATTGCGAGACTTCCCAATAGACATTTTCTTCTGAGAGCGCAGTAGGGCTGTGATAGGATATGCAGCATTTCAAGCCGAGGCTGAAATGCAAATGACCCCTCCATGCTCCACAATCTTACTGCTGTGACATTATTCCGATAAGGTCATTTCCCTGCCTGCACCTACGTCACTTCCTGATGATATGTACAGCTGCCATGAACAGTACTAGCATAAGTCTTTATTTGATGAGAGTAATTAGGCAGTACGAGGAAAAGTTAATTATTCTTTGCCAACTATGTACTAGCCGTAATTACATTTACAACAATCAAATAATCAGTTTTGTCCTAAATGATCAGTTAGTTCAGATGCATACCAAATAAATCAACTTTCTGAGACATTTGAGAGAGGAAAATAGGGGGGGGGGTAATTAAGAATTGAGTTAGTGCATGCAGAATGCAGAGATAGCTAACAGAAATGCTTGGAAGCTGCATGGCTGACAGGGTCTACCATTGCCAATTTCTTTCTTTCATCCAGCCTTCTGTCCATTGAAAGGTGTTACAATTTTGCGCGTTTTGCTAGGCATAAACATGTTAAGGCTGACCTGTGATAACGCAGGCATTGTTTGTGGTAGTGGATGCATTTCTAATAAAAAGTTTCTATGGCTATCTGTTTTTAAAGAATTGTTTTCCTACCACAAAGGGCCTCAACACCAGTGCTTAATTTGAACCGGTGGTTGGTGGTGGGGGCCACTGGCACTTATTTTTGGGGACCGGCACTTATTTTTTTCCCTCAGATATTTGTCGAGTGTATGAAAGGGAAAAACACACAGTTCGGAAAGGTGAAGGAAGAGAAATGCGGCAAAACAGTCACAAAGGGAGAAAGCAAGAACCTGCAAGAGTGAGAAAAAGGGGTAGGGAGTGTCTGCTAAAGGATTAAAGACTACTGGCCTTTGTATTCAGCGCACCGACGTTTAATTGCATAGACCACCAGCTTTTGAGCAGAGCTTCAGGCACCGCCACTCCTTCTTTCACAAATTAAGCACTGCTCGACACCCTTCCGAGAAAGCCAAGTCAGTGTGTGCCATCTTCTGTCTTTCATACCTGTATATGGCACCAGACCTCCAAGTGAGCCAAACCTCCTTAACAATTAACCTACAACTTTACTCTAAGGTGGGAGAGTGCATAACCTGGGTCATCTAAGCACAGCACACCTGTGACCTTTATATGGAAGATAATGGAAGTCTGGCTGTATACATTCAATTCATTCTGCTCTAGAGCTTGGAGGACTTTATCGGTTTATGCTAATTTCCAAGGGCAAAAGAGAGGCCAGTGCTTAATTTGAACAGGTGGTTTCTGGTGCTCAGCACCTGCACTTATTTGTCAACACGGGCACTAGTGACATTCTGCCACAAAGGGGCGCTGTTGTCTTATACAGAGATGAGTACGATAAAAGTTGTTAATTAATTTAATATGCATTAAAAATGACTAATATCTGCCGCCTAAGCCACTTTTACAGTTTGGGGCATGGAATAGTCTGAATTGTCACTCTTGTAGAGTGTGATGGGTAGTATTGTGTTGGTACTGTCACTGGCAGCGATGATAGGTGCAATGAGTGGTGCAAGCTGCAGAGGCCTCCTGACAAGGGCCTTGGTAGTTTGTGTTTTACAAATGAAGCTCTGGAGTGTTCACATAGCACTACAATTCTGAGAATACATTGACATTGCTTATCATAGCGACCTAGAGAATGCCGTATTATATTATATCTTTTGGAGCCCATTACAGAAGATTAATTCATGGCTTCAACTGCTGTGCACACAGGTAATCAGTGGCACAGCTGCGTACCAGGCTTTATTACAAAATGTTGTACGATTCCCTCTTGCAATCTATTCTAAAAAGCGTGATCTCATCGAAATATCATGTTATAAATCCCTGAGATGTGATACTGGGCAATTAATTTCGGATGCACCACGAGTCTCTGCTGCCAGCCTTTTTTTGCTTTCCTCAGTGTATTTACAAGGCATTTAAACAATGATTCATATAGTACACCCATCAAATTAGTGCATTGCCAGAGTGAGGGCGAAAACTGATCCCATAAATCCCAATGAAAAGGTGATTGTCAGTTTTCCAAAAAGACCTAACTTTACTATTGTATTTCCAGGTCCTACATTCCCACATTCCTACATTCAGCAGCTGAATGTTGATTTTGGTAGTTTTAGTGTAGGCTCTGTACTGTTTTCTTACTGCACAGCCTTAACAGTTGTGTCAGTTTCTCTGGATCCTGTTTGGCATTTGTATCTTATGCGACGCTTTCCAAATTAAGTTTATAGATACAAATCTAAGGAGTGTACACAAAATGTCATAACCTTTTTTTTTAGAAAGAATGAAGTGAGAACAAGAATAGGGTATATTCTCTTGAGTATAAATCTAGAATATAAAGCGTGTGAATGTATCCAACGGGATAACATTTCTTAATTAAATTTACCTTCTAAATCCTACATTCTAAATTCCTTGATTTAACTAAACCCAAAGTGGGAAAGATACTTACATCCAACCAACGTCCATGCAGTGGATGGTAGGTGGGGAAGCCTGGATTTGGAGGTAATATGAGGAGCAACAAATGCCTGAGCACTCCTTTAATAGTGAAGCTGCGGGAAGATAATGATACTCGAAAATGCACATATAGAGGTAGGTTGCATGAGTTGCATGCAGAAGAGCTAATGTAGGGTCCGATCACACAATGCAAGGGGATCAGCGTATTGCACAAGGCTGTGATTTACATGACAGAAAAGACAGCCTATGATCAAATTGCAACAGCTGTAAACATGAGCACAAAAAATCCTTAAAATCATTGCAGCTATGAGAAAGTAAGAGGAAACTGATGTAATTATTGTAAATTGGTTTCAAAATGCAAGCAGCTAAGGGTTGCAAGCATGAAATTCTTGGACATATCAACCACCTTTTCTTTTAATGGCCACCCGGAAGTCTGAGGGTAATAGTCCTACAGCCAGATTGATCATGTTAAATAAATACAATATTCTTTTAGGTACTTGATTTATTAAGTGTTTTACAAACAGGAGATCGATGGCCAAAATATTGAATGTTGCACTCGTTCCAGAATTAGTCAAGATTTGTATACCTAACTCCACATATATGTACCTAAGCGGTACATATGTCTTCAAGGAATGTAGATGGGGAGATATGAATAGTAAATCTATACTACCCTATATGCCCTTACCTTTCAATATTTTGTCCCTAAATTTTCTGTCTTTGATATTAGTAATAACACGATAGTGCTGGTGTTGATATTCAGCAGTAGTATCTGTGCCTGAAGGATACTCAGGTTTATAACAATAATGCACTTTGTCAGTCAGTATTGCTGCAATTACTGACTTGCAAAGGATGTATGACGTTACAACGCATACTTTTACAACGCCTACCTTTACATCGCAAGTTTTACAACGCATACCATTACAACGCATAGTGCTTTGGGGCGCTGGATAGTGAATAGTTTAATTTACTATTCCAACTCCAGTCCCCGTGGATAGTAGGGAAGGTGTTGGATAGCACATTAAACCTATTCCCTATCCTAGAGCGCCCCCCAGCGCAATGCGTTGTAATGGTTTGCGTTGTAAAAGTTGCATCGTAAAGGCACTGCGTGGTAAAAGTTGCGTTGTAAAGGATGTTTACCACTTGCAAAAGACTTGGGGGCATATCATCAAGGTGGAGTAAAACGCAATCGCTGCTTTTGCGTCCGTTTTCAGGCGAAAAGCGGCGATAATTATATCGTTTCGCTATCGCGTGAATCCTTGCCTTAGAGCCCTTTCCACCAACGCCAAGCTTGGCATCTCTAATGAGATGCAAAGTGGGCGTACCTTGCCAAACTTCCATGGAGAATGTCACTAATCGACATTACTCCAATCAACAAGGATATCGCTAACCTGCTTAGCGATGTTAAAAGTAGCGCTAACCGCGCTTTACACAGGTTTCATTACACCTGCTTCAAAGCTGACTTAGCCATAATATCCAATGGGAGGTGGATAATATGGCTTAGTCCACCCTGCCCTATCAGCAAAGTATTGTCTGTCGTAGTGCGATTATAGCTGGTGTTCCAGCGATAATCGCACAGTTTCGTAGCTAAAGCTTGGATTTCTATCGCTTTGGAGATAAGCGTTGCTGATAGCACGCTATCTCCGCGATGGAATTCAGCGATAGCCAGCGATAATTATCCTAGCGCTAAGTGCGCTTAGCGATAATTATCACCGGTTGTTGCTGATATGCCCCTTGGATTCCAAACTGGAACTACCGGTGTAGACAGGCAGATGTGTGTGGTGCACTCTCCCACTGCCTATTTGAACGGCTAAAGACATCACTGACACTTGACTAACGTGTCATATGCAAACTGGCATCGCACTTAGTAGCGGCTGAAGAAAGCTTTGAGTAGAGCTGGATGCAAGTGCTTTAATCTCAGATTTCTGGCAAGAGCAGTTTGTGACATTTCTGATTGCTGCTGAGAAAGAGAGCACCAACATCTGTCAGTAATACATATTTCAGTCTATACAGTGGCCAGTGTAAGCTATGTTAAAAGAGAGGCCTGACTGCTGCAATCTGCAACTATTTGCTAGAGTGAGCTATGCTTGAGCTTCCTCAACGAGGGAACCTGGGGATTGTTTTTGACAGCAACTTTGCTCTGTGATCCCCAGGTTAACAAAATAGCACGCAACTCTACATTCTTGGGAAAGTCCTTGTATCATAGACTTGAGCTAAGTAGAATCTTTATATTGGCGCACCTCGACAGCTGTTATATCCCCTACTCTGGTCTGAAAAAAAACTAATTGACTGCCTCCAAAGGCTTCAGAAATAAGGATTATGATTATGCTTTAACCTATGTAAGTGATACCTTATAACATTTGCTCTTAATAGTCTCCATTAGCTCCAAGTCAAAGCCCAGCCTAACTGCTGAAGCAGGCAAACGTCTATCCCCCAGCCGCATCTCACCACATCTTGCCACATCTCTGTCTCAATGATGGTCCGTGGTAGCAACCTACGAATGTTCAAGTGGGTGAAGCATGTAGGCAGATAACTAGGTGTTCAAGTATTTAGAATGCTCTGAGCCCTACCCTGAGGTCTGAATCCAACCACATGTGGTTCAAGAAATGTTCAGACTTGCCTTTAATTGTAAACAACTCATGGCTATGAACTTGATCAACTGGGTTCTAACTTCCCTTCCCTAACAGCTGCCTCTTTTTCCTTTACTCTGTTTAGTACTCTGAAGTTACAGTAAGGAGATACGCAGCACTGTAATACTTCAAAATAAATAATCATTGGGTGCTGCCATGTAACGTACGAAACCTCTACCTACAAACAGCGGATATTTTGGCCTACACACATTGATCCTGGTGGTTTAACTCCAGTCTGCAGAAGGAGTTTGCTGCCCCAGCCAATGAAGTAGAAGTCTGCCAATCTTTCCAGTCTAGGATGAGTTACTACTGCAAGGTCTAAATGCTGATAGGAGTGATAGCAGAAGCTGTTGAAAAATGTGATTGGACAGGGTCTGTAAAATCACATGCACAACATGCTGCGGTATTACATATGGTGCTTGTGTAATGGTATCCCCTTGCCCCTTGTGGACAGGGCTGGTTGAATGAGACTGCTTTACTGCATTTTCCTCATTGGACTTTGCGTTTCCCAGCTTTGGAAGTGCTGGAAGGTCTTGGGCTTCTGTTTCACTTAGTACACCTGATCTTCAAATTTCTCCAGCATTGTTTGGGCTGTAATGGTGCTAAGGGTCTGACTGCTGGTGCCGAAGAAGCAAGCTTCTCAACCCTGGTGAGGGCTTGGATGTGCAGTACACACTCCATGTAAGAGCATTTGTTGCTTATATCCTGAGGTTTGGTGCTACCCTGGAGGGCAGGACAAATAAATTGGCGGTTGTAAGGAAGGGACTTGTTTTCCAATTTCTTGCCAGTGATGCAGAAGAACCTGAGAGCCTCTGTTGCATAAGAAAGGTAAACACCTATCATAGGTAATCATCAGGGAGCAGTTCACTGACATCATTGCAGTCCAGTGCTGGGTCCCAGGTGGAGTAACCTGCTGGAGAAGCTCACTTCAACTTCCTCATCAATAGTAAAGATAGGCCATGAAAATTGAGCCCCAACCACCATCCTTAAGAAAACACCACAATCCTCGCAAACAATCTTTTAGAAGGTATGAAGGACCAGTTGCTTTATCCATCTGTTAATTTTTTTGGTGATTTCAATATTGAAACAATATAAAAAAGCAAAACCACTGCCCCATTACAAACCTTTCTTGAAGAAAAGCCTCTTACCTATAATTCCAGGCTCTTTACACATACAAATGGATGTAATATTGATCTATCATTGCCAAAAATGATCTGGTACAATCTTTGGGTCCATGTCAAGTGGAATGGTGAAACCACCTACTTCACCACTTTTACCTCAACTTCATCTCTGCTTCCCTTATTACTAAGCCCATAAAAGCTGAAATATTTTGAACGAACCTACACATTATCAACCCTGCAACCTTCAATGAGATGCTAATCTCCTTCAAAAGCATTTAACACCGCAAATAATGACCTTCAAACCTATACAGGATTATAACCGGAAAATGATGGACATTCTCAGTAGCCTTGCACCCGTTGAAAAGAAAAAAAAATAAACAAGTAGCAATCTCCCTGGGTCAGCCAGCAAACTAACTCCCAAAAATTCATTGTCAAAAAATGGAATATACAGGGAGAAAATACCCTCCTGGAAATAATCTCATACAGAAGCTCTTATAAAAATAAACTTTGCAAAACCAAATTATTCTTTCTCACAAGCAAACTGAAGAAGGGCAGGAATCATCGCAAAGATTTATTTAATATGTTAAGGCAACAGTCCTATATCTCTTACGTGTTTTGCAATTTGCCCAAGAATAAGCTTGCTTGGCCATCTGGTAAAGTGTAGGGTCAATGCCAAAGGTAAAGTGAGACGAAAGTCTAACTTTACGACTTTTGGTATTCACAAATGGCATTTCCTACTCGTAAATGCCCTTTGTGAATACCAAAAATTGAACTTTACGACTTTCAGTATACACAAAGGGCATTTACGAGTAGTAAATGCTCTGTGTGAATACCGAAAGTCTTAAAGTTAGACTTTCGTTTCACTTTACCTTTGTGAATCTGGCCCTATATATTTAAAACATTATTTAAATCAATGTCATAATCTAGTGCAAATAATGTGGATAGGTGTAATTATAAAAACAAACTATACAGTGGCAAAAATGATTAATAAACAATATAAGAAATAAAACATTGTAATGGTGTTTCAGAATTTCATTGCATGAAAACATGGAGTTAGCCTCTGTTCTCCAGTCCCTCCCTTATTGTCCCTTCATAAGCTGCCTTAACACCCAAAGGGCCTGTATGAGTTTTTAAGATGGCCTCTGGCCTGCTACATCAGCCAAACAACTGTCATGATGTCCTGTACTAAGAAGGGCATTCTCTGTCTGTCTCTCTGTCTCTGTGCTCATTGGGTTGTGGCATTCCCAACAAGAAGATAAGTCCAAGAGAGCCTTCCTGTGGCCTTCATGAAGTATGAATGCAGCTTTGCTTGCATCAGCAGTGTGGAAGTTAAAGACAATTCAAGCTAAAAGAGTAGGAGAATATTAAAAAGTGTGAAACAGTTCCGGCTAGAACAACGTAAAGGGTGCAGCAGCGCTATCTGCACCCCAGCGAATCCGCGCCCCAGTGCACAGTAAGTATCAGGCTGGTGTGCAGCACTCTGTGTTGCAATATTTAGATTTAATTACCAAACAGTTGTATGCTCCAACCAGCAGTGGAATAACTTTCCTAATTGAGACCCCAGTATTTTCATGGTGCCACATGTAGTAGGGATCAGCTGGGTCCTGATGAAAAAGCAGGGTGACATTTAGGCTATATTGAAACTGCTAAAACAGGTTGACCAAAGGATGCAGGAGTCAATAGCCACTCCCTTGGCGTTCTGCCTCGTTTTTAATTAGCCAAGCGTACCTCAAAAATAACATTAGAAGGGTTCACCCGTAGGCCATTTTTAACATTTGCAGTTCCCTCCTTTTCTCAGTAACAACAAAGTGCTCCCTCAAAGAGTGAGGCAATATTAGATGTACTGGACATAGGACTCAATGATGAAGTATGCCACACAGAAGTGTGGGTGAGAGTGGACTATTTGCCTGGGAGTAGGTTACACTTTTCTTGTATAAAAAAAGATTTTTCAGCAGAAGGCCTCCTCCTGTAGTTTTAAGGTTAATATTAGGGAACCGGTTCGTTAAGTAAATGTCGGCCTCTCCTGACCTGACTCCCAGCAGGCTACATTGAAATCTTCCACTGAATTCTTATTCATTTTCATGTTTTTTGCTATTTTATTCTTAGGGTTCAACAAAGTTGTGCTGCATCTACAGAAGAGTATTAAATCTCCATTCTGTGCTTGTTCCTGCCTTAATAGGAGGGCACCGTGCACCATATCCTCGCCCTTCAAATACAACCCCGTGATAAAGGCAATACTAGCAATTAAGCACCAGTTGTTTACATGATTGTCTCCATCAATAGCTATTATGTAAGGTAGAGTAAAATGTGCATTATTTGCTTTGAGCAGACTACTCAGCTGGATTGTACCAATGTCATATGTCTTCAAGACCACGCTCAAATTTCGGTTTGACCCTTAGAAGGGGGGGGCGAGTGAAATTGCAATTTTTTAAAGCATAATTTCAAGGAAATTAGAACATTTAGCACATGTGGCAGTGACATGAATTCAGGTGTACAGCTCACACAAGACATGTTGTGCTTGAACTAGTCCCCCATGAAAAAACACTAAGTAGAAATAAAACTTCCTGAAATACGTGAAAGCCAATAATCGGGGTTTAAAGTGGGTTTCACTCATGTAAAAAATGGCATTTTGAACTAAATGAAATGCCAAACACTGGAATTTGGATTAACATTTCAGACCTGCCAACTCACACGATTCCACCATGTGACACACATATTGGCTCCCTTCACACAGTCACCCAGTGAGTAGCCAAAACCACATGGTGGCAGGGAAAACGAGCTGAAAACCACTGTAAACTGAAGATTTCCATCTTTTCTTTGGTGGCTTTAAACTGCTGACGTCCTTAAGTGATGTGGAAACACCCCAGGACTTTGGCAACAGCTTTGGCAATTTTTGTTCTGTTTTTTGGAGGAGGGCGCTTGGGGGCGGGGCTGGTTCAAAATAGCCTCCTAGGTACTTCTCTGTTTGAGGCCCTGCTCCTCCAATGCCCTGCCCACTCCTCACACAGTGAAAATGTTGTTTTAGTTGGCAGGTCTGATATTTGGTATTACGAAAGTGGCGCTGCAGCCCTTTTCTTAACTAGAGCGAGTTGTGTACCACAAACAGCAGTGAGTGGTTTCAGCACGTGCCCGCAACGCCATAAAACAAAAGTGCATGTGTGCAATGAACATGACAACTGCACCGAGATTATTAGCCACAATTAAATCCCAGTTTTTGAGTTCCAGATATGCCATTATTTGTGAGCCTTTAAATTATGTGATAGCATTTTAACTGTATGGTAGATGTGTACATTTCACTGGAATTATGGAAAATAAAAGTAGCATTAGGGGGGGCTCCTCCGCTATGACGGAGGAGCGTCACCCAACTGCTTTTAAGAAGTGAGAAACATAAAATGACAATAACTTAGAGTTATTGTTATTTAATATTTTGTGTCCTGCTGCTTTGTGGTGGGCGGGTGGGCAGGCCTGCTAAGCTCTCCGAGCAGGGCAGGGGAGGAATGGTTTGCCCACTCCTAAAGCGTGCAATGACTGTTTCGTCGTCCCTCTCGGGCCGCCCAAAACAGTCATGCACACTTCCCTGTTCTCCATGCAGGCTGCATAACTGGCTGCATAGAGATCATGCCCACCCGTCCAGCCCCTGGCTAAGCACTATGTCACGGCGCTCTGACTAATCACAATGCTGCATTGCAGCGTTGTGATTGGCTTAGGGGAGGGAGCCTAGCTGCCTGCTTCCTGTTCCTGTCGGAGGCAGGAGAGCAGGAGCAGGAGAGCAGGAGCAGAGAAGATGCTGGACCCGGCCTCGAGGTAAGTTATTTTTTATTTTTGACGCCCCACACGACACCCGGCCCCCCCCTAACCCACCCACGCCTTCCCCGCCGCCCGCAAGTGAGTAGCAGTGCATACGCAGTTTATGGTGCTTTCAGTAAAAGAGGGTGAGTGCTAATGAAGCCACCATGAACAGGTTTCACTACACATGTATGTGAGGTTAAAAGGTCCTACAGTGCAAACTTGACGCAAAGGTGCACTTTAAAAAAACAATGTTTCTCATTAAGAATGTCTTATTCGCTTACTTAAAAGAATGGCAAGTTTCATGTTATCGATTCCTGATGGGGTCATGAAACAAGGCTCGAAGCTGAAACCAAGATCTTGCACTGGATCTGTCAAGCAGAGAGAAACACGGAGTTAGGATCATTCAAAATAAAATACAAGAACGTTCATGGAAATTTCTGTAAAAGGAGAAAAAATCTTCTGGTCATTAGTACCCCAAAGCAGTAGCCCCAGTGAAAATCTTATCACAAATCCTCAACCTATGCTGACATTAGGTGACATTCTATATATCCTGACATAAGATAAGAAACTGGGTGAAACATTCCCCTTGTCACTTTACCTTCACACTGACAACCAATCACCCTCTCAAACTTAACTTTAAAAATACGTTGATATCATGCCCCTTAAAAACTCCAAAAGCGAGGATCTTCCTTTTTGAGCTTTGAGTGCTTCTGTAGCATCAGTGCTTAAATGGTAAATAAAACACATAAGTGCCTGGGCACTTGTCAGGGGGCCACTGCATCTTGCACCTCCCCTTGCCACCCCTACCAGTGCTGCCAATGACAGCACCAACATAACTACTAACCATCCCTCTCGTGTGACAATTCAGACTACTCCAGGCTCCTAAAGCTATAAGAGAGGCTTGGGCAGCTGGTATTTGTGATTTTTAGTGTATATTGAATAAATAAACAACTGTTGTTGTTCTCATTTCTTAACTGCTTTGTTGCGGCGGAATGCGGGCGAATCTGACGCGTGAGCAGATCCGATGGCCCTCGGCTGTCCTCCTCACACGCCCACCGTGACGTCGGCCGGCCGGGGGCCGTTGTACTATCGAGCTCTGTACCCCCCTTCGTTTTGCGCATGCGCAAGAATGGTGCGCATGCGCACATTACGGCACATGACGTGGCACCACGCCCACCATCATTCCGTGTACCTCCTAAAGTTTCGCATTTGCGCATGCTCTATTTAAAACATGCCCTGGCATTGTGCGCTGCGGGTGCTTCTGCTGCGCTGCTGTTCTGCAGAGGCGAGAGAGAGCGCCCGCAGGAGAGAGTGCTGCAGGACGGGGAGCCCATGGGAGGGAACCCCAGCACTCCCGCAGGGTACTGTGGGGGCGCCTGCACACACGCCCGAAGAAGGGTGGGCTGGGGGGCGCTACCGTGCACCCTCCCTGCTGTGCCCCCCTGCCCGGTCCCTCACACCACCTCTGACGGACGGTGAAAGGCTACTCTGGGGGCGCCCCCACACATGTCCGAGGATGGGGGTCTACAGTACACCCCTGCCAGGGCGGAGGATGGGGAGGCACTCAGCCCGGTCCTCCCCCACCCTTAAAGGATCTAGGTGGGGTACCCCCTCGGCTCTTAGACAGTGCCGAGGATGGGGGCCCCCACCCAGGCGGCACACTACTCGCCTCCCCACACTTCTGAGGACGGTGAAGGGCTACTGTGCGGGGCCTCACGCGCCTCTCTCGCCTCCGTAGGATGGGGGGGGTTCCTGCAAGCGAAGAAGGGGCTCCTCCCGTTTGTTGAGTGGGTGGGCGGGCAGCCACTCTGGTGTGGTTAGGGGGGGTACAAAGCTCGATGGGAAAACAGCGGCAGATAGGCCGAACCTATCGAAATCTGCACCCCCCGTGACGTAGGGGGTACAGAGCTCGATGGGGGTACAGCGCTCCTTAGAACACCGTCCGACACATGGAAGGGGTTAATTAGATGTCGCCACCATGTGACAGACTGCCATAAGTGCTGGTGCCGAGCACCGGAAACTACAGCTCCTATTAACCCCTTCGATGCTGGTGACGGAACCGTTCCGTCATCAGTTACGGCTGAGCTGTGCTGATGACGGAACGGTTCCGTCACGACCGCGCCCTGTTCTGGAATGTCCAGCACAGGGCGCGGCTAACGCGCCGCACGGAAGCGGTTAAGCACTGTGTAGCATCCTGATGTCTGCATCCTGTAGGGACTGGCTGACCCTTGACATGTCCGTGTCTGAATGTGTTTCTAGTGTTAGAAAAATCTGGCTGTCAGCAGTGGTGATTGCAGTGGGTGTCCCGTAAAATGGAGGGGACACCATTGAGCTTTAAGAAATATCTAATCAGTGCCTGAATGATGATGGGCAAGAAGAAGGAACCATAACAGTTTGGGCTTTCCTATTAAGGTTGGTGCCTTGAATCCTTGTGTCACTTAATCTTTGGGGCAGGAGTTGATGGTCGTTTACAGGTAGGGTGGAGAACGGCGACGATTGTGTTCTTGTGATTTTACCAGATTAAAATGAGTGCAGATTCATCACCTATTTTGGGACAAAACCCGATTTATTTGCCAGAGAGGAGGTTATATTTTTCGAGCGATGAAATCAGAAATTTGACTCGAGGCTTTCTTTCCAAAGAGCTTCCTCAGAAGGCGGCCATTTGATTGAATCCTGCAGGTTGCTTGGGTCCGGTTGATCAAGTCCTTGCTTCTTTAGTGATGACTTAATGTAGGATTTTCAGTTCATCGGGGAACACCCGTCTTGAAACACATGAGATTACTAATCACTCTAGCCACTCTGACGCATGCAATGCCAATGGAATGGAATATTTTCAAATCTATTTAGATAGCACTGGCGGTCGCTAATCCAGTGCTCGAACCATCCTTGATACATTCAAATGTTTCTTTTCTAAAAACTGTATTGAACGTGCAGAGTTTAGGCTTCATACTTGTTCTGATACAATTCAGATTCGAATGGCAAGGTGAAGTTGCTTATTGCTTTAACATTTGCAGGTTGTTAGTTCTTTGATGAAGTCATCCGCCAGTGGGTTACAGAGCTCCTGAGAGGGGTTTGCAAAGTTAGGAGCAAATTTACAAGCCCCTGGCGCCTCTTTGCCTCTTTTACGCCGCCGTTGCGTCACTTTTGTGACACAGCGGCAGCGCAGAAGAGGCGCCATGGTGCGGGGTATTTACAACGTGACGCATCTGGGAGATGTGTCACGTTGTGAAGCCCTGTGCCAGAAGTAGGCGTTCCGGCGCGCGCGGGGGTGGGGGACGTTCCAGCGCAGGAACACCTCCTAAAAGTGGATGAGTGAAATCTACAAGATTTCACTCGGTCACTTTTAAGCCCATGCTGGAGCTGCGTCGCTCTTGCGACACAACTCCAGCAAAGCGCCGACTTTTCGGCACAGATGCGTCACGCATCTGTCCGTTTTTGCCCCATGGTGCGCCACATTGTAAATGCGGCACATCCATGGTGGCGGAGCCCTGACACACAATAACTGGTGCAGCCCTGCTGATATGCAGGGATGCACCAATTATTGTAAATCTGCCCTCTGGTGTTAGAAGCTTGGGCCATGACATTCAGAGTTGCATTTGAAGAGTTCTTTATCACTTTCTTGAGAGTTGCTTTACAGGCTCCCTACTGTTGATGGAGTTGGTTTTCCATGTTCTGATAATGTTATTTTCTCCACTATCTTTCAAGGATTCGAGTTATGTTGTTTAGACCTTTATATAATGGTTGAGTTAGTAAGCCCTATGATGGTGTTGTATGTTTCACATATTACATAAAGAGATCAATGTGTGAACCTGAAGTGGAATGTTGGTAGCATGGCCCACACTTATGTTTTTAAATAAGATCGTCACAGAAATTGGATTCTTTTTTGAGGTGCGTGTCTACCCACCTCAAGGAGCAATCACAACACTTGTCAGGGCGAATCCTCAAAATTACTAAATTAACATAAGCTCAACGTCCTGGTAGATATGGCACAGAGCAGACCGAATTCAGTAACAACAATGTGTAAAGTATTTATGCAGTAATAAAGTCAACAAGCAAATCAATAAAAATCCCACACCAAAATATAAATTAATTTGCAAAATTGTATAAACATAAATGACAACAATCCAATGAGGGGAACAATATATGTGAGTTTTTAAAGATTCAAGGTAAAATAGCACCAAAAAGCACAAAGGTGCAACGATAGTCTGTGGTCATGTTAGATCGGGACATAGGTGCAATTTGAGACTGACTGCGGTACAGCCCGGTCTGGATACACTAACCCGGTACGTTGTGGTCAAAGATTATTATGTTCTAACATAGTCCTTTAAATACTAATCCATCATAGGAGTACACTTTTAAAGCCCACCCTGACCTCAGGGGAGGCACTTAGAGACTAACACAGTGTTAGGTATAGGCCAACAGCAGCATCCAGTTCAGGTTCAGTTGCCACTGATCAGTAGGGTACGTCCAAGGGAAGGACCGTAGCAGATTGTTGTCCCTCTGTAGCCACAGAGGAGGTCACCCATCTAACCTTTGAAGTCCACTTCTTTGTTCTGGGTAAAAGAGGAAGCAGGCCCAGCAGTGGTGGCTGGCATACATCAATGGTGGCGGTGGGGAGGCGGGGGAGGGTAGATGGGACGAGGGGTACATAAAAAATTAAATTAAACTTGCCTCCTTGCACATCCTCCCACACCATGTCCTCCTCGGCTCGTCGCTCCTCCGGAACACAGAACAGGAAGCACCCAGGCTGAGGCTCCTCTGAGCCAATCACAACACTGCAATGCAGCATTGTGATTGACCTGAGCGCCGTGGTAAGGCGCTCGGCCAGGAAATGGGGGCCTGGGCATGTTCTCCACCCAGGCTGTTATGCAGCCTGAGTGGAGAACGTGCTAAGTGCGAGTGAACGTTTGGCCGGCCCAAGAGGGCTAGCCAAACATTCATGGGCACTTAGGGAGTGAAAACCTCCCCTGCTCTGTCAGCAGAGCAGCCCCGCACCGCCCTGCCTTGCAAAGCTGCCGCGCTTGCAATAGGAAAATATAAAATGATAATCATTTTCAGTTATTATCATTTTATTTTTTCCTTACACAGCTGAAAAGCAATGGGGCAACGACTTAGCGGACGAGCCACCACAGAGGTCCAGTCCTTCATGGCTCCTCTCAGAGACAGCAGAACCAGCCCTCTTCTGATCTTCTGCAGGTCAAGAAAGTTTTCTGAGGTGGGTGCCTGGAGGTGCCACATTTATGCCTGGCACTAGTTCATGGGTGGGAATGATGCCTCCTGGACATGCCCTAACTAATGAGGTAAAAGTTCCTGGGGCCAACCATACTGACTTGGCACTTTTGTAAGATGGCAGAAGTCTTTGGCCACACATAACATGGACTCTGAGGGCTAGGTGTGTGTGTGGGGAGTATACTTTGGTAATCCTAGTATCCTCCCACATCTAACACTAAAATCCAGCTTGAGGCAACCACTGTACCGACAATAAACCCAAAGCCAAAATTCTGGTAGTACACAAGCAGAGTCCTTCAGCAATCAAACAGTGTATTCTCAAGAACTGCCTTGGCACCCTGTTCACTCGCAATACAACTAAAATGACCTGCCACCTTTTCTATCATAACCACTCTCGTGATGATTTGTAATGGCTGATTATAGTTGAGATATTTTCCAGTACTAATCAAATATGAATCTTCTCAGAGAGAAAACAATCATGGGTGTATATTCTAAACATAATGTTATCATACTAAGCAATAAAATTCCTTGGAATCAACTCGATAGTATGAACCCTTAACTTAATAAAGGATTCCTGATCGGCCAGATAAGGATTAGAAACTACTGATGATTCTGAACATATATACTACATACTCAGTTTGATATTCATATCCATTTACATATATACAAAAATGTCAGACTGATCAATAATATAATTGCATTTCTTCATAAACAGTTTTCTCTCTGTTTGGAGTTATGAAGTGTACATCCATATTCTAGATAAATTGGTGCATTGATACTAACTGCTTCACTAGTATTAAGGTATATTAATAACGACCGAGTTACAAAGGAAGAGCTTCGGCACGTACATTATACTATAGCTCCCAGCAAAATAGGGAAACTTATGAGATCACACGCAAGCACGGTGATGTGAATGCAAGGCAAAAAGAGTGTCCTGATAGATAGGCTATGCGGCATCAAACACAGAAAGCATATTAGAAAGCTTGAGTCAACTCTTAAACAACAATACACGACGCAGGTAGTATGTAGGGAATTGGTGACATGACGCCCTTGAGGACGTAAGTAGAATGAGTGATTGAGTGTGCGCTGGAAATCAATTTTGAAGTATAGAAGAAGGCAATTGTTCCAATGACACTGAGCAAGAGACCCACATCTAGGTATACCCGTCCCACCTAGGGTGACACACAGAAGTATACAAAAAAATTATGGATGGAATTCTCAGTCACTGGTAATTACTGAGGGTCGCATCCCATGTGTCATTATTTTGCACACCATGCCGCATCAGCTAGGATCCAGCCTATGCAAATCAGTCTTGACCCTGCTCCGGTGTGAACAGTCCAGCTAAAACTGCTAGGTCAAGCCCTCCCGAAACTGTAACACAAGCAGTCCAGGACCTGTTTTTTCCCCTATTTAGGCCTCATCTACCAGCTATAGCTTGGTTCCAGGGGCACAGTGTGCATGGAATCCATGTCTCTGTATGCCCATCCCACTTAGGGTGACACACTGAAGTAAACACAAAAGTGATGGCTGGAATGCCTGAATTTATCTCAGCCATTGGTAATTACTTGGGCCACATCCCAGTCCAACATTATTTTGCACTCCATGCCACCTCAGTTTGGATCCAGCCATATGCAAATCAGTCTTGACCCTGCTCCAATGGGAATATCCAGACTGAACTGCCAGACCAGGCCTCCCTGAACCAGAACCCAAGCACCCCAGGACCTGTTTTGCCCTATTTAGGGCTTATCAGCCAGGTACAGATTGGTTCCAGTGACATACTGTGCATGGGATTCACATCTGGGCATAACCATCACACTCAGGGCAGCAAATTTAAAGTGGTTAATGGAATGCTTGAATTAATTTCAGCAACTGGCAATTGCTTGGACCTCATCCCAATCCATCATTTAGCACCGACCAGTTGCTACGGATCCTTGAAAATTGACTGCAAGGCAGTTAGCCTTTTAGGGATCTAGGTTGGTGACTTGAATATTCTAGCAGTGTTTCTCTCTGTAGGTTAGCAGAAAATGTTTTGTCACTTCCCACTAAATTTCAGTATGGCCACCCCTCCCCTCAAAAACGCTTTAAGTTCATTCTCTGTAAGTACTCTTTTTCTGTTTACTCTTCATTATGGCTGCCGCCATCATAAGCTGCCCATATGCCGCACACTGACTGAGACACCACATAGCCTAATAGAGAACTCCTCTTCTACCCTGCTGAAATACAGTTCATCCCACTGCAGGATAGGTTCCTGTTTTCCCTGACTGCCGCAGTGCACACACTATGTAAAGGCCATTAACAACTGTCACCCTGCGCATTGCTGCATCTTTGATTGATTTGGCCCAGTGGTCCTGCTTTCCATTCTTGCAGATACTGTAACACAATTATTTTTCAAGTACTTTATCGCAGAGGATTTCTACCCCTCTTAATACAGGGTACTTACTCTCCTGCAGCTCATTTTTGGAGTTTTGTGCCCCTTGTCCCTTAGGACTAGCTACACGACCGGGTCATACTCCTCCATAACCCCAGGTATTTTGCGGCATGCACTTGCTATATTCCTTAACTCAAGACCATTGCCCAAGCATCTTTACTTATTATGCATTCATTTCTTAGAATATTGAGTTCCTTTCTGAAGTCTCCAGCACAGATGTGCAAATTCTCCACCTTCATGACCCCAAGTAAGTGTCCATATGGCATTATTTTTCCCTCCCTCCCTCCTTATATTTGCATATAGCTAACTCTCAGCCTCATACACACACGGAGGCGGACCAATTTAATTGCATCTAATTGTGTTTTTGGGCCATTCATTTATATGTTTGTGATATACAATTATTTCTGCATATCATACGAATGTGTCATATTTCGAACACAGAGACTATACACTTTAACACTTCACTGAACATTATTATTTGTGTATTGCCAACTGAAGATATGCAAATACAATTGATTATTTAATGACAAAAATATGAATCTATGAATCATATGGCATAGGGACCATTGTTTCTTCTTACTTGATTGGCATCTATCACAACACCGCTGATATCAAGGGGTCTGTCCGCAAAGCAAGCATCAGTGATAGTGTCAGGTAACATGCTATATTCTTTTACATGTGTATGGGTACATGCTTCTGAGCAGTGCAAAAAAAGGAAAAATAAAATGATAATGACAGGATGGCATTATGATTTTAATTTTCTCTACGGAGCCAGGTTGGGTGGGGCGGACTTGACTTATGTTAAAGTATAGGAGGAGTGGTATATGCAGTTATGCACCTTAAAAGTGAATTACGTATTGACCAGCCGTCTTGGGCCGGCCAAATAGTCATGTGCACTTAGCATGTCCTCCAAAGGGCTGAAATGCATAGCCTGAGTGGAGATCGTGCACAGGCTCGCAGTCCTCGTTTGAGCGCCGAACCAGGGTTCTCAGGCAAACCACAAGGCTGCTGTCATGATGAAAGCAGCGTTGTGATTGGTTTAGGGGAGCCTGGGTGCTTCCTGTTTCTGGGAGTTAGGAAAAGCAGAGGACGACAAGAAGCATGCGACGTGAACAGGTAAGTGATCTTTATTTTTATTTTTCATCCCCCGCCCCACTTCCCCCATTCCGCAGCAGCTGCCACGGCAATAAGCATCAGAGGGGGCTTTTACTCAGATAAATGCTGAAGGCCATCACAATAGCAATGATCACTACTGGATGTGATAGAGAGAATAAGAAGCTTGTCCATTTCTTCTTAGTCTTCTTTAAGCCTTCTAAGGGGATAGCTTGTTTTACAATGATGCCTTTAGATGATATGCTATGTTGTGTATATTCAAATACAATATAGTTCTCTTCCTCAGTTCTGTATTCCACCTTGGACCCATGAGATATATTTTCTACATGTTTCCATTCATAGACTTTAAGCAGTGGTGTGTTTATAAATTCAAGATATTGTAAGATTGTATATCTCTTTTGTGATTTTATTCTGTCAACTACGATAAAATGTAGTTTGCTGCTCTAAATTTGACAACTTTCCGCGGACATCATTTATGGGTAGCCAAGGATCAGAGTTGCGACCCTTGGCTTGCCCCTTGCGACCCCTGACACTGCTTTTGCGGCCCCTGGCCTCATTAATAGTAAAACACAGTGGCAGCTCTGATCTCCATGTTTTTGGCCCATTGTTTCATTACGCCAGCCATGAATTATTGTATAATATTCCTTATTATTGAAATAAAAAGTAGAGCATATGCAACTGGAATGGGACCTTTGCTGGCAGCTGAGGTAAGTAAAAATATTTTTAAAGATATGTTGTGTGTGTGTGCTTGGTGGTGAGAGTGTGTTTGTGTGAGAGAGGGAGTATTTATGGGTTAGCATGTATATTTTAGGCTTGGGTGGAGTTCACTGAGTTGTGCTCTGTGGAACTCTGTGAGGTGCCAAAAAATCTGCTGCTCTCCAAGGTGTTCCGTGAGTGGCGGAATGTGGTAAGTTGTGCTGATCGCACTGGTTTCTAGTGCCAGGAGTTTGTCCCACGCTGTAAAATCACAGTGAACGGCACTATACGTTGCGCCAGAGGGCGCTGTTTCTTGCTGCTGCACCGGGAGAACGTCTAGCGGGAGATTTTTCTTGTGCTCGATAACCCTGGGCGTAGTGGGGCGTAGTGGGGCGTAGTGGGGCTCCGCGGAGCTACGCGGAGAGGGCGAGAAGCTACGCCCACTCCCGCACTCCGCGTAGCCCCACTACGCACCTCCCTCCCGCTCTCCCCGACATACATTATTTAAGGAATTACAGTGATTAAAACAATATTAAAGCACTTACCTTGTCCGGGGCTCGTCCGGGGCTCCCTCTTTGAATAGCGTCCTTTCCTGGATACCAATGCGCATGCGCGGGCGGCCGCGCATGCGCATTTCTCCCGAGAAATGCGCATGCGCGGGCTGCCGCGCATGCGCATTTGTTTCCAGGAAAAGGACGCTATTCAAAGAGGGAGCCCCGGACGAGCCCCGGACAAGGTAAGTGCTTTAATATTGTTTTAATCACTGTAATAGCTTAAATAATGTATCTAGGGGAGGGCGGGAGGGAGGCGGGTGGCGGCCGACTCGGCTACGCCCACGGAGTGGGCGTAGTGTTGCCGGCTACGCTGTCTACGCAAAATGCGTAGAAGGCAACACTACGCCTACTCCGTGGGCGTAGCCGAATCGGGCGCCCACCCTTAGTGCTCGATAACTTTAAGTTGGAGAGCTGAGCAAAAGAAAAAACTCGGTGTTTCTTCGCGGAGCTATGCAGAACTCCGTGTGGAGAGGGCAAAACTCAGTGAACTTCGCCAGCGAAGCAGATTTTCTTCACCCACCCCTAGTATGTTTGTATATGACCATTTGTGTGGGAGAGAAAGTGACAGTCAATGACAGGTATTGAGTGAGGATAATGAGATTGAATGTATAAGTCTGAATGAGTCAGAGTGAGTGAGATTGAGGGAGAGCGAGTGAGAGTAAGGTTGAGCACAGATCAGTGTGGGCAAGTATGAGTGGATCAGAGTAATAATAAGTTAGAGTGAATGAGAACGAGTGAGTGAGAGCAACATTGAGTGCAAGTGAGTGAGAATGCCATAGTGAGAGCAAGTAGGTGAGAGTGACTGAATGTAAGTGAGTTAGAATGTGGTGTTATGCTTGTGAGTCTGCCCTTGACTATGGCTTACCAAAGGTATTTCTTGGCATATGGAGGCTTCCATGGCAAAATACTTATGCTGGCATACTGGGGCTAATTATTAACATGACAGGACCAGTGCCAACATATTGCACTAGCATACTAGATGTAGCACTTGACAAATGGGAAATCCATGGCAAAAGGTTGGCACTGGCATAGTGGAGGTAATTCTTGGTTTGGGGCATCCACAGAAAAATGCTGACACTGGCACACTGGAAGTAGTTCTTGGAATAATAGGCACCCATAGTAAAATATTGGTAAAGCATACTAGAGGTAATTCTTGCCATATGGAGTAATCATGTCAAAATGCTGGCAGAAGCACATTTGAGGTGATTCCTGGCATAAAGGGAGATAGCGGTGGCATATAAAAGGGGACCGTTGTGAGAAAGTGCTGTCCCTAACATTGTTACAGGTACACTTTGACATTCGAGTCCCCCATGGTATATGGCTAGCATTAATAGCAAAATCTCTGGGACTGGCATATTGTATGCAATTGTGGCCATGAGGGGGCAGCCATGACAAAATGAGGGCCCTGGCACAATGGAGGTTATTTTTTAAATATAGGGGCAACCATAACACATTTTGAAAAAGGGGGTCAACCTCTGGAAAGCATGAGGTTTCATTGGCTTGGCAAAGCATGAAAGGACTTATATATTCAACTAGTGACCTTTCAGAGCCCATGGCTTTTTAGCAAATATATGTGAAAAGGTTTGCAATAAAATGCATTATTTGATCCCAGTTTTCAAACTTTTCTTGGGAGGAGAACCCTTCCAGAAGATGTCTTGCTCATTCACTCCACTTACTACAGTTTAGGGTAAATATTATATTACCGCCCACCACTTTTAAACTTCATGTTGTCATCCTAGTATCGGTGTATCCAAAAGAGATATTTTTATTGTTTTTGTATATTAATCACAAAGATATTTTGGAACTTCAGTGGTCAGTTATTTTGAATTCATCCGGGTTAAGGTCAAGTCACATTGTATTTACAATTCAGGGTCAATAGTCATATGATGTCGCTTCCTTTGATGTCATTAGGGTAAAATGGTGTGTGATGTGACCTGCTACCCCTGGAACTTTGATGAATCAATGTCCATGCAACTTTCTCAGAACTTTTGATGATAATGCAGCCGTTTGTCATTTTGAACAAAAAAGCTGAATAATGGAAAGAATGCTTGAATTATTCTGAGCCACTGGTGAACCATCAAATTAGTACATCTTTTTCGCCCCCAGTGCCATTCTAGACAGAGATCTTCCATGTGCGAATCAGTTGTAGTCCTACTCCCATAGGACCACTGTAGCCCAAAGATCCAAGTAAGGTCCGATCCAGGCAGACAATCCCAGAACACAAGCAACCCCAGGCCAGTTTCAGTCTCTAGGGGCCACAAAACTGAGATGCAGCCCGAGAGACATGACCAAGAACTGTGCATCCTCTGCATCATCTCCTTCTGAAGCAGAACAATGCACAGCAGTGATGGTAGAATAAATACAGTAATAGAAATAGCAGCTGCCTAGCCTACCCCTACAAGTGAAATTATTGAAAATTATATACAAAATGCCTGCCCTGCTACACATTCAAAATTCCTTTCGTCAATGCTCAGGCCTTGTTCGACGCCCCACCATAATCCTGATTCAGGTTCAAAGAGGAGTTTGTACCCATTATGCAATTACAAGTTTCGACCCTCACCTGTTTTGCCTCCTTCAAGAAAAATGAAATATTCAAGAGTCTTTGCCTAATTCACTGAGCCATAAGTCAAGCAGGACCAGGTTACTTCAGTCTTTGAAGTTCAGGCCTTTTGTCTTCTCTAGAACTTTATGCTCTTCAGCTCACCTCTTTTTACCACCTTGGCAGATGTAGGACCATTTGTAACTCTGCAAATTGAAAAGGGGGGGCCCTTGGCCCCCCCGCCCGCATGGCGGCGCGGCGACCGCCCCCTTCTCCAGGCCTCTCGGTGGTGGGGCGTGCCCTTCCGGGCACGCCTCACCACCGATTGGGTGGCGCCCTCCCTGACCCGGATGTCATTCTAGGACTTCCAGGTCAGGGGGGCGGGCCGCAGGAGGGGCCGGGTGGGGGGCGTAGCCGCCTCCCCTCGCGCCCCTTAGGAATATAGAGGCAGGGAGCACCCAGGAGACCCTCTTGTTCCTGGACGCTCCCACACAGCTGGTCGTGCCCCGCGCTCGGGGGCCTCTTGTTTTCTTGTTTTTCTTGTTTTGTCGTTTATACAGGTCGGCGGAAGGACGGAGTCGACTGTGCCGGCGGGTCCAGGGAGCAAGAAATCGAGCGTTTGGGTCAGGAAGTGATCGGTTTTCAATTTCGCCGAGTTAAGGTATTTGCTGGGTTGGGGTGTGGACCGGAAGCCGGGTCGCGGTCTTCCAGGGTCGTGTGACGAGGTTTGTGGCCGAAAACGGTGTGTATTGTATGCGCATCCGCCTCGCGTAGAGCGGTTCATTGTTTCAGCGCCTCCCGGTAAAAAGAAAGCGAGCGGCAATTATTTGGGCGCACTTGTAGGCTGCTCCGTGTATCCTGCCCTCCAAGAGCCGCCCGCCAACAAGAGTTATCACACGGGGTCCTTTTGAGTAGGAATCAACGCAAGTGAGAGGGGAGGTGAAGCCGCCCGCCAGCAAGAGTAATCACACGGGGTCCTTTTGAGTAGGAATCAGCGCGAGTGAGAGGGGAGGTGAAGCAGGGTCGGTCAGGGTAGCTCCTGGATGGGAGACCTGCACCAGTGACTGCTGGAATTTGGTGCTGTTAATTACATTAAGAAATTAAGGCCTCAACTGTTTGTTTTATTTATTAAATAAAGGGGAAATCATCTGTAGTGGGGGTGAACCCAGAGATTAAGGATTGTGTGAGCTGCCATTAGACAGAACTAGTTACCTGCACCAGTGATTGGCGAATTTGGTGCCTTTTTATTAAAACTGTTTTATTTTATTGCATAAAATAAAAGGTTGACCCAGAGATTAATAATTTGTTCTATTACATGCAATTTTATGCGGTAGATTGGCATCTCGTGCAAAGCAGGCCCAGAGGAGTGAACAGGGGACGTGGTCACAATACCGGCTGTCGAAGTGCGCAGGATTTGAGCGGTAAGAGGAGAGCGGGGGGCTAGCATTTCATAGCTCCTGGTAGCCGCCGGGTGGGTCTACATTAGGTTTACTCACCCCTTACATAGCCGGATAAGCCGGTGGTGTTGCGGTTGCCGCTGCATGGTGCAGAAAGCCCCCTGGAGATCCTCCATCTGGTAAAGGTACAGACAAGCACGCCCGATTGTGTCACTAGCAGTGTAGCGGTTGTTAACATGCCAGGACCAAGGGGTGGTAAAGGAGGGTCTCAGATGGAGGTGATGATGCGTGCCATGATGCGGGAAATGGGCGAAATTAACAAACGGTTGGGGAAGATTGATGAATTGGAGGCTCGGATGAATGAGAGGTTTGAGGATACCCCTGGCCCATCGGGTAGGCCTGTTCGCCAGAGGGCGCCCCCCTTGCCAAGGGGGGAATTTGTTACCTCGCCAAAGACGTCTAAGGCCAAGAAGCCTAGGTATGCTGCCCCTGCCCCAGAGCCGGTAGTCCCGGTACCGATTACACCTACGCCTGTGATCCCAGCGCCCGTGGCACCGGCTCCAGCCATCCCGCCGGCGCTCCCACCTGTGGGGCCTGCCCCCTCTCCTGTGGTACCAACCCCAGTCACGCCCGCACCCTTGCCCATTGCTCCGGTGCCGCCGGTCGTGCCCCCAGTGGTGCCTGCGGGCCCAGCAGGTACTCCAGACTCAGTTCCTTCTGAATTGGTATCTCGGATAGCAGAATTGCTGCCGTGGTTGCGAAAGGGGGGTGTGTCCTTTGATTCATCTGATCATGTAGCAGAAGCGGAAAAGTTGGTAGAAAAGATTAAGGCTGCAACGGCTGTTGACAGTAGTGCGGGTCCATCATCTTCTTCCCTTACAGGTTCCTGTCCCGCCCAGGCAAATGGTGATAGTGATTTATCGGCCCAAGTACCCGTGAATGGTAAGGAAGTGTCCCTGCCTCTTTTGGGGGACGGCCTAGTGCCAACAAGAAGTGAAAACTTGGGCCAACATGTGTCCAAGGAAGTGAAAGAAATGATTTGGGCAGGAAAATATGTATACATTTTCTCTTTATTATTAGACAATAGGGAAATGGAACAGGCTAAGGTACTGAAGGAGTGGATGCACCCTAGTGAATGGAGGGCACAATGCTCCAGGTTTAGGGTGGAGGAGACTCTGAAGAATTGGATCAGGGCCTTTGCTGTCCTTTCGGCCATCACGGCAGAACGCCCCCCAAATGTGCAGGCTGCAATGGCTTGCTACCTGAGCAGGATTGTGGGGTGGAGTGATCAATACACTGGGGATGCGTGGAAGGAGTATGATGTTAATTTTAGGAAGGCCAAGGAATTTGACGCATCACTAGCGTGGGACAAGGTGGACTCTATGTCCTGGCATAAGCAGTTCTCAGGTGACACAGCCCCATCTCAGGCCATCAGTACAGTCAGGGTGTTCTCCGCAAGGCCCCAACAGCCCTTTCGGTCAGCCCAGGGGAACGAGGTCCCGGGGAAGAGTAAGGGGGTGGGGACAGAAAGGAGAGGGGTATGCTGGGATTTTAATAAGCGCACATGCACAAGACCCCAGGGCACCTGTAGATTCAGGCATGCATGCGCAATCTGTGGCCACCCGTCCCACCCCGAGACAACCTGCAGGTCCAAGCAAGGTAACCATGGTCATAGGGGAAGGGGGAAGCCAGAGTAACTTAGAGGAGCCGGGTCCCCCCACACCAATAGATGTGTTAGCATTGATCCCATGGTTGAATAGATACCCTGACCACGCAGCGGCCACCCTACTTCAGGAGGGGTTTTCACAAGGTTTTAGGATCCCGGCGGTCGGTTACACAGGTGGCGGTAATTGCAGGAACCAATTGTCGGTGAAACACAATCCAATGGTAGTGTCCGCCAAGATTGCCAAGGAATTGGCTTTAGGCAGGATAGCTGGCCCCTTCCAGGAGGTGCCTGTCCCTAATTTTGTGTGTTCACCGCTGGGGGTGGTACCTAAAAAAGAGAAGGGTGAATTTAGACTAATCCACAACCTGTCTGCGCCAAGAGGGGCATCATTGAACGATGCGATTGACGAAAGGATTTGTAGTGTTAAATATGCCTCTTTTGACCAGGCGGTTGCATTATTGCGTGCCCTGGGACCAGGGGCATTGATGGCTAAATCTGACATAGAATCCGCGTTCCGTCTCCTCCCTGTGCACCCGAGGGATCACCACCTTTTAGGTTTCACCTTTGAGGGCAAGTTTTACATGGACAAATGCATGCCCATGGGCTGTTCCATATCATGCGCCTATTTTGAGACATTTAGCTCATTCCTGGAATGGGTCATGAGACAGGCGACGGGCCATCAACAGGTTATGCATTACTTGGATGATTTCCTGTTCCTAGGCGCGGCGGACTCTCAGGAGTGTGCTTGGGCATTGCAGGAATTTTGCGTGCTCATGCGGGCTTTTGGGGTTCCACTGGCGCCCGGGAAGACGGTTGGACCGGCTACTTGTCTGGAATTCCTGGGCATTGAGATTGACTCAATACAGGGATGCTTCAGGTTGCCCAAGGACAAGGTGTCTACATTCAGAAAAGCTCTGCGTCAATGCCTATGTAAAAACAAGGTCTCCCTGCAGCAGCTGCAGGAAGTGGTGGGGCAATTGAATTTTGCACTGCGGGTCATCCCAATGGCGCGCCCATTCTCACGCTCTATTGCTCAGGCTATGAAGGGACTACGGGAGAAACACCACCGCACTAGGCTGTCAGCTGAGGTTCGCCAGGATATGCATATATGGATGGCATTTCTGGAGGACTTTAATGGCAGGGTAGTGTGGTCAGGTCCTCCCGCTACATCAGCAGAATTGGGTTTGTGGACAGACGCTGCTGGTAGTGTGGGCTTTGGCGCCATCCTGGGGAACAAGTGGGTAGCCCAATGTTGGCCTGAGGAATGGAAAAGATGGGGCTTGACCGCCAACATTGGCTTCCTGGAACTTTTTCCAGTATGGGTTGCATTGAAGGTCTGGCCAGAACATCTATGTAACCAATCAGTGGTGTTCTGGTCGGATAACATGACAGTGGTCGAATGCATAAACCAACAGGGGGCTCGCTGTCCGTTCATCCTGCGCCTGATAAAAGAGATTGTGCTTCAGTGCCTAAAATGGAATGTACTCTTCAGGGCCAAACATGTCCCAGGCGTCCTTAACAATGCAGCTGACTCCCTTTCTCGCTTTAAAATGCAGGTTTTCAGGGAACATCTTCCTGCAGCAGACCCCTCGCCAGCACAATTCCCGGCAGTACTCTGGCAGATTGGTGCCCCAGATTACAGGACCTCGTGGTTGCTAGCCTAGCCCCCAGGACCAAGACAGCTTACGAAGGGGCGTTTTTGTCTTACCGCACTTTCTTAGGACAGGAGTGGGAGGTCAGGTGGGCACAGGAGGACAGCTTTGCGGATTATTTGGAATGGATGCACAGGGAAGGGAGATCAGTGGCAGCCGCAACCAGACATAGGGCAGCGATCTCCTTCTTTGCGCAGGCTAAGGGCATGCGAGACCCCACCAATAATTTTATGGTGCGCAAGGCCATGAGGGGATGGCGCCGGTTGCAGGGCCACACTCCAGATACGAGAAAGCCCATAGGTGTGGCGCGACTGACAGCCTTATTACTGGCATTGCAGGGGGTATGTAGTTCAGAATGGGAGATACATCGGTTCAAAGCAGCCTTTTCCCTTGCTTTCTATGGGGCGCTAAGAATTGGCGAATTGGTGGCAGGGTCAAAAGGGGATAAGTTGGGCGGCCTACAACTGTCTAGTGTTAGGATCATGGAAGACACCATGTGGGTGATAATCCAGAGGTCAAAAACAGATCAGGAATCTCGGGGTCACACCATAGTGCTCCACCGGGCCGCGACCAACCCCTGTTGCCCGGTTTCTCATGTGGAGGTATTCCGCAGGCGGCGGGAGGGCACGGCGGGGGGGCACTGTTGTGTCATACCGATGGGACGCCTTTGACTAAATACCAGTTTAGGCGGGTCCTGGAACTGACGGTTAGACAGGCAGGGTTGGATCCCAAGGAATTTGGCACGCACTCCTTTAGGATAGGGGCAGCAACTGAAGCAGCCTTAGGGGGTCTCTCGGCTGAGAGCATGAAGAAGATTGGGAGATGGTCATCTGATTGTTATAAACGGTATGTACGGATTGACATGTTATGACAAGATGAGTCTCACGCTGTGTGTGTTTTCTGGTTCTTGCAGTTTCTCAAACCTGTGACGCAGGGGAGGAACTCACCGCCAGAAGTCGAGGGGCTACAACGTCACAGCACAAGCAGCAAGCGGGACGCGGGACAAGGAAGATCTGGATTGTGGGCCACTCTAATGTAAGGCGGGTGAAAAATGTTTTTCTTTCAGCTGACCGTAAGAAAAGGGCGGCATTGAAGGGGTTAGACATCTCATTCTTCGGGAGAGGGGGTCTGTGCCTTGGTCAGTTCAGGAACTTCTTTCAGGGACTCTTAGCTCAGCAGCCCGACCCCCCCGTCAGTGGTGATACTTCACCTAGGGGAGAATGACTTGGCCAAACTGGGGAGGCGAATACTCATTGATGAGATCATCTCCACTGCGGGGTGGGTCTCCAGGACCTGCCCGGGTTGCACAGTAGTATGGTCTCAACTTATCCCTCGGTGGCAGTGGCGAGGGGGGACTCGGTCAGGGCGTTGAATCACTCGGTAAAGAGGATCAACACACAGTTGGACAAATTATTCCGAGCCCCCCGGTTGCAGACGATCCCACATGGGTGTATCTGGGGCGCACAATTCTATCTGGGTGATGGGGTCCACTTGACTGAAGAAGGGAACGTCCTGTGGTCTGATAACATCTGGGCATGGTTGGAGGGTTTTGCTAAGGGAGAACTTTTCTAGAGTAGGTCAAGACAGGGGGAGGCCAGATCGTCGGTTAACAATGCTGGCCTGTGGCGGTAAGGTCATGACCGGTGAGCAGCTAATTTTTAAGGTCTGAGGGGGCGGGCATCATCCCAGGGAGGTTCCCGCCCAGGGGGAGGGGCCATTGGCACCTCCTAGAACTTCAGGGGCAAGGTAATTGGTGCTTCAAAGGGTCGCGGGTTGGAGTAGTCACGCTTTCCTTTGGCTGGTAGCCACCCCGCGCGCGCATACTCATGACGTCATCGGATGGCGCAGAGTAAGGGCCCTCCTTTAGTGGGTAAATGGAGTTCACGGCGTGGACCGGGTAATTTAACGGGCCTGGCTACGCATGCGCACATCTCTAGGTAAGGCGCAGCTTGTAGGACCTGACACCGGTTAGCGACCTTGCCATATGGCCAGAAATGTAATATACAAAAATCTAGATGAGGATGTTAGATTCGGTTAGGAAACAAAATGTATTAGAGTCTCTGTTAAGGTTAGGCTTTCACATTTGTTGACAACATTGTATCTAATGTCTTGATGATTTTTGTATAAAACGTTTATCATGCAATTAAAAAAAAAAAATGTATGATCTTATATCTTAATAAATACGGCCGGGGGGTTTCGTGACCCCCTGCCTTCCAAAAGTTAACCATGTTTCATGAGCCTGTGTCCTGGGTTTGGCGTGGTGAGTTCGAGGGAGGGGGGCGGCAGCCAGTCGGCGACCATGTGAAAAGGGGGGGCCCTTGGCCCCCCCGCCCGCATGGCGGTGCGGCGACCGCCCCCTTCTCCAGGCCTCTCGGTGGTGGGGCGTGCCCTTCCGGGCACGCCTCACCACCGATTGGGTGGCGCCCTCCCTGACCCGGATGTCATTATAGGACTTCCGGGTCAGGGGGGCGGGCCGCAGGAGGGGCCGGGTGGGGGGCATAGCCGCCTCCCCTCGCGCCCCTTAGGATTATAGAGGCAGGGAGCGCCCAGGAGACCCTCTTGTTCCTGGACGCTCCCACACAGCTGGTCGTGCCCCGCGCTCGGGGGCCTCTTGTTTTCCCTCCCACCATCCCTGGAACAAAAATGACAATGCGGTAATAAATTTGGTTCAGGTGTAAATTGATAGGTTATGATGTTCTAAGAAGTGTTGAAATATGTTGTGCTGTTATAATTGTGTCTAGGCCCCCTTTTTCCTTTGGTAGTTACGTGTTGAATTATGTTTTGCTGTTCCAACGGTGTCTAGGCCCCTTTTTTCCTTTGGTAGATACGTTGATGCGTGATGTGTTTTAGCAGAGAGTAGTTGTTCATTAGAATTTTTTCCCATAGGTCGTCGTATTTATTAGGTGTGGGGCATGCGGTAAGGTCATGACCGGTGAGCAGCTAATTTTTAAGGTCTGAGGGGGCGGGCATCATCCCAGGTAGGTTCCCGCCCAGGGGGAGGGGCCATTGGCACCTCCTAGAACTTCAGGGGCAAGGTAATTGGTGCTTCAAAGGGTCGCGGGTTGGAGTAGTCACGCTTTCCTTTGGCTGGTAGCCACCCCGCGCGCGCATACTCCTGACGTCATCGGATGGCGCAGAGTAAGGGCCCTCCTTTAGTGGGTAAATGGAGTTCACGGCGTGGACCGGGTAATTTAACGGGCCTGGCTACGCATGCGCACATCTCTAGGTAAGGCGCAGCATGTAGGACCTGACACCGGTTAGCGACCTTGCCATATGGCCAGAAATGTAATATACAAAAATCTAGATGAGGATGTTAGATTCGGTTAGGAAACAAAATGTATTAGAGTCTCTGTTAAGGTTAGGCTTTCACATTTGTTGACAACATTGTATCTAATGTCTTGATGATTTTTGTATAAAACGTTTATCATGCAATTAAACATTTTTTTTTTATGATCTTATATCTTAATAAATACGGCCGCGGGGGTTTCGTGACCCCCTGCCTTCCAAAAGTTAACCATGTTTCATGAGCCTGTGTCCTGGGTTTGGCGTGGTGAGTTCGAGGGAGGGGGGCGGCAGCCAGTCGGCGACCATGCTCTCAAGATGTGACTCTATTCGCTATCCCCCGCCCACTGATGAGGTGTTCTCGCTCTGTCTCTCATGAGATATCTGTGGGTGGCTTCACTCTATCCCCATTGTGCCAAGACACCCTCTAGACTAACAACGCACTTGCATATTAAACATCAAATAACATAGCAAATATTTCACCAGACATAACCTTACCTAATTTGTGTGTGGTCCTCCACATTATGAATACTGCAATTCAGAGCAGTCGATACATACTGTATTTCTACGCTATGACCCGTTACAATGTGTGGATCTCAGAACAGAGCGGTAATACCGCATCCAGTAAGTACAGCATCCTGCAGTCCCGGTACTTACCCATTGCAGATATTCTGTGATTCTCTAAAGATGGCCCAAAATACTCGTCCGAAAATACTTTCTGTGTTTAGTGAATGAATGTTGATATGATAAAAAAAATTCTACACTTATTTCTGCGAAAACAAATTGACAGAGGATCTTTAAGGCAGATTATTTTGTTCATGAAATATTGGGAGAAACACAATCTTTTTTCTTTCGATTGAACTTCTCCTTTTTCGCCCCGCCTGTGTACACTTTCCTACTTCTTCTTTCATTTCCTTGTATTGTGCAGACAGCGGTTTCCTTTGATTGTTTTGTTACAAGCAAGCCATGGACAAGATATAGACGTCAACGCAATTGATAAATCCTATCTTTAAAGATCTTCCTGTCTAATCGACAGATATTCATTCACAAGCACCAAGGACTACTTATTCAAATCCCGGATTTATATATTTTATGAATCATTGTCTAAAGGTGTTTTATTCAATTGATTTAAAATTGTGAGCACTAATACTTGCATTAAGGGGATAAGTGAATGGTCAGCTCTGGGATATGCGGTCACTGGTATTACAATTATAAGAAGCATGAGTGTAAGTGCGACTTGTGTATAGTAAATGAAAAGTATATGAACACAGACACAAAAATTATGCACATGTTCACACGCATTCATGAACAAAACACAAAGAAAAAACACAGCTAAATACCTACAGACAAGATGCACAGAGACAAAGAGACACACATACACCGATGCTGAATGACCATTAGACCTAGATGCACCTATGCATGCAGACAAACATATAGTTGAGCATTCACAAAGCCCAACAGTCACACACACAACATATAAACATATGCATACCATATATAGGTACAAATGCACACAGACCAATAAACAAACAGGCTCTTGCGTGCACAGGCCGACCAACATTCAAGCACCCATGTCCACACACCAACAGACACAAAGATAGCATAGACACGGAGCCACTTATGTATACGAATGAGATAAAGAATTAAACATACACGCATAGATTACATGCATGCTGTAACACACAACAAGCATGGAGGTGCACATTCGGTCACATACAACACGTATAGTCACACATCGATGAACAGAAGATCGGCAGACAGAAAAGAGGACTACAAACATTGATTCCAACACAACAATGTGTACTCGTTAGCACAGATTGTAAGACATACACAGTTCAACAGACATACAGGTACCTGTACACAAAGAGCAATAGACAAAGAGGTGCTCATTCACACATCTCAAAAAGACACACGTGTGCCCACACACACGTGCACACACACGCGGGACATAAAAGCAATCATGCACACAAAGCAAGACACATACAATCACACAGGCATGCTGACCAATAGGCATTCGTCTCTGATGCAGACAACATACCGCAACTCTTACTCAGTACAACATCCATATAGCCATCCAAGCATAAAGAGTGGCACCAATCAGCATAGTCTAAGAGGTATGCAGGCTCCTATGCAAACACAGGCAGCTATGCACTCACACAGACACTCAGACTCAGAGGCGCACACCCACACACATCATACATACAGGTACAGTTAGGGACAAGGTGGCATACATACATAGACAGACATAGACAGATTGGCAGTGGTGTCGATGGAATGAGAGGAATAAACTGACTGGCATCGGGACAGATGGATCCTACAGCTACAGGTATCCGTAATATAAAAATCAAAAACATTTGCTTACAGTTTCAGATGTTGCTGCCGTCCAGAATGAGCTATGAAATACAGCCATGCAAAGGTCCCCAGGAAGATTCCTTGCATCTCTGAATGGGGTGTAATAAGGTGAGATAAGTGGCCAGATAGTTCCTAATTCAACAGCATATCCTCTGCGTCCAGATCTTAGCTTGCAGAGGTGCCCGTGACATGCCTAAAGGTCTCATTTACATATAAAACAACACATCCTGAGGAGAAACTGATAGGGCCCAATTACAAGTGGGTCGGTGTATACTGACCCCTGCCCAAACCCCTGTTTTTGCATGGGTCGGAATTCTGAGTTTAAAGGTATTTGGCATATCCAATAATTATCGGAGCGTGAAATACCTCAACGTTTGTTACATTTCGGCAGGTCAAGCAGGCAGGCATGCAAATTAGTGTTTGACGCTTTCCACCTCCACAAAAATGCAAATGAATAAACAAGTATTTAAATACGCGATTACTCAATATTTCCACTAAGGGCCGGATGAAAAGAGAGGCAAGACAAAGCTCCTGCATATTCATAGAAAATTAATCCTTTTGAAAAGCGAGAAAGAAGGTTTAAGATGAGATGAAAAGAGACAAGCGCCCCATTTCAGACTGAGAATGGCATATTGTGAATTTGTTTATAGGCTCTCAAACAAGACAAAATGAGTTTCCCCCCAAAAACAAGACACTTGAAAATGACATTTTCAGTCTGTTCACAATAGCTCACACGTGTACATATTCCTAATTAGAGCTCGGCAAGTGCAAATGTGCACAATTTACACCAGTGAGGTATATATTTGCATTCCTTAGTTGTTGCAGGCAGTTTCCCATTTCTTTTGTATGTTTATATATTTTTTTCTGGGTTTTTCGGGATAGTAGTTGATATATTTTTAGCTTCTTAGTGATCCTGTGTGTCCAATTGTTTAATTAAGTCTGGTGCTTGTGGGTTGCAAAAGCTCAGATGTTTGTTTAGGGCTACTTTGAGTTTGAGGAAGCCATAACAAGCTTTGCCCGGGAGGTTGTGTTGTAAGTGAACGGTACCAATGGATATGGTGTCATCCAGGTTTATCAGATCTTTAACGTAATGTATGTCTTTTGTAATCCATTTGAGTCAGAAAGGCATTTTCCCTTCAATTTTAATATGTGCATTATCTCTTAGTGAGGCCATAGATGAGTTTTGCTCCAAATCATTGAAGATGCAGGTGTTGGGAGCCGGTCCAGCGAACTAAGCATGGGCAATATTTTTAATTATACTGTCAATGCATGAAACCTCTGAATTTCGCATTATGTTAAATTCATAGCATTTCTCAAAATGTGGCATTATTTTATGTCGCAAAATGTAATGTTTTCCTGAAGAAGACTGGTTTGTGCTGAAAATGTTTTGCTCAGAGACATTTTCTGCTTACAGCAGCCTCCTGCTAGTATCTTGCAATACATTTTTTAATATAATATGCATCCTGATGTGAAAAGTCATGTGAGGAACCGACAAGGCTTTAAATTAGATGAAAAAAGTGGGGTGTCTCTAAAAGGGGCAGGGCTTGTGTAATTAAGGGTGTGGCTTAAACACAAACTACGGGCCCGATTCATAGATTCTGTGGGTGACAGAACAACTCTCACCCACAACACGCCACCATCTGATAACATCACCATTCTGAGTTTATCCACCCCCCCTCCCAAACCCCCCACGGCGGACACCTCTCCCCCCCCAGCTCCCTCCCCACTCCCGCCCACGACACTCACACCCTCCCAACAAAACACACAAAACATACCACCTCCCCTACCTTAGCATCCCCTTCTCTCCCACCCCCTATTCTCAGCCCTCACTACCCTCCGGTCTCCCCCACTGTCTTCAGCCTTCACTCACTCTTCCACTCACCGGCACCGGCTCCCACTGACGGCACCACCTATGCCTCCCACCCACCGCCTTCACCGCCTACTTCACCCACACCCCCCGCCCACAAACACGCCCACTCTTTGAATGCCATCCCACCCACTTACACCGCAGAACATTCCAACAACGCTAGTATATCCCCCCCTTCGATACCATGCCCGCTTTCCAGCTCACTACACAACCTTTCACCAATGGCTCTCACCACCTACGCCATCCCCAATACACCTACTGACCTGACTTCACCCACCCTCCAACAAGTCAAAGAGGATATTCTACAAATCAAAAAAGATGTCCACGCAATCAAAGACCTTCTCTCAGCACAGCCCAGTCTACCTCCCATCATCCCTCTACCCTACAAAGGACGCACCCGCCCTTCATACCCTCGCCTCCAACGACATCCGCGCTGGCCGACTATCCCCATTCGCAACAACTCCCACCGCCCCCGCCGTGTCCTCAACCCATTGTCGGACCGCGACCTATGCTCTCTCCTACGCTCTTATGGCCCAGGTCCGGTAAAACAAATATCCAGCACACACATCCCCATACCCACAATTCTTACAAACCCTCTGAGGCTCCCAACACTCAACAACAGAGGCTCCGTCCCTAACAACCTCAGAAAAGTTCCCCTCACTCTAGAAAGCTCGACCACCCTTCTCTCTCCCAAACTCAAATGCATCCTCCTCAACTGCAGATCGGCCCAGAGACACTCCTCCGACATCGCTGATCTCGTCTCAGCTAGGGATCTGGACCTAGCCATTCTAACAGAAACTTGGCTCACTGAAGCCTCTACCCCGATAATGGACATACTAGTCCCCCCCAACTATCACATCATTAGGCTAGACAGGTCTTCAGACAAGACGGGCGGGGGAATTGCATGCATTTTTAGGAGCAACCTCTCCGTTACTAAAGTCACCTCCCCCTCCCTCTCCTCCTGTGAACTCCTCTGCCTCGACATCACCAGCGAGGGCAAACAAGTTTGTGCTTTACATCTCATTTATCACCCGCCTGGTGACAATCTCATATTCACCCAACAACTCATGGACATGATCACTTCCAATGCCGGTCGGCAGACCACCCAAATCTACCTGGGTGACTTCAATCTCCACTGGAACGATCAGAAAGACACAGTGGTGAATAGTCTCAAAACTTTCCTTAATGCGCTCGACCTTACCCAAATATGCGATAGACCAACACACGACAAAAAGGCTCGATACTTGATCTCATCATTGCCAAAGAGAACTCTACACAACTATAGACGATTCTACCCTGCGACTGGTCAGATCACCACATTATCACCTTCTTTATCAATGAAAAAGTTAAACCTAACCCGGCTCAACCAATCAAATCCAAAACATGGAAAAGGGACATGAAGAATCTCAACCCCTCCACTCTGCCTCCCCACATCGGCAATCTCCTCCTTCCCCCTTCAGGTGCCTCGGATGTCCAATCACTGACTGACCACTACCTTGAATCTATGAATACATTAGTCAATGAAGTCGCCCCACTGCAACTGAAGAGAGTCTCCACCAAAACTTCTAACCCCTGGTATGACGACAGACTCAATGACGACAGGCGTTCGATGCGAATGGCAGAGCGCACCTGGAGATCGGACCCTTCAGCACTGCACCTCAAAAGGCTTAAAAACAAGAGAAATGCCTACTTCAGGAAAATAAAGCGCACAAAGTTGGACTTCTTCAGCCGCCAGTTGGACCAAGCAAAAAACAGGCCAAGAAAACTGTTCGAACTAATCAAGACCCAAACAAAGGCACAACCCTTACAATCAAATAGCACAACAAGCGACACCCCACACTGTGAGGACTTCTCTGCTTTCTTTAAGCTAAAGACTGACAACATAAGAAATGACCTCATCTTGGATGTAAGCCGATTCCCCAACCACACCAGAATGGCTGACACTCAACCTAAAAACATGGCATCTTGGCTGTACTTCGATACCTACTCGGAAGAAACAATACACAAACTGCTCTGCACCTTGAAGCCCTCTAATCACCTCACAGACCCACTACCTGCGAATGCTGTAAAAGACTTCATCCCCTTGCTCCTCCCTCTCTGGACCAAAATCATCAACAGCTCCCTGCAACAAGGTCTCATTCCAGACTCCCTCAAGGTGGGACAAGTCACGCCTATACTCAAGAAACCTACAGCTGATCCGTCTGACCTAAACAATTACCAGCCCATCACCAATATCCCCACCCTGGCCAAACTGCTGGAGAAACGTGTCCAACTCCAACTAACAAGACACATTGACCAATTTGACCTCCTCAACTCTCATCAATCAGGCTTCCGAGCGAAACATAGCACGGAAACAGCTATGACACACATAATTGATGACGCCCTCCAAATTCTTGATCGCAATGAGTCCTGCCTCCTCATCCTTCTTGACCTCTCGTCAGCATTTGACACGGTCAAACATGAGAACTTGCTGGAGCTGCTAAGCACTAGAATGGGTCTATCAGGAACTGTTCTCAAATGGTTTTCGTCCTTCCTTCACAACCGGTCCCAGAAGTTCAAGATCGACAATGTGCTATCTTCACCTGTGCCTGCAGATCTAGGTGTTCCACAAGGATCCTCCCTCTCCCCCACATTGTTCAACCTCGTCATGGAACCGCTCGCCACCTTGCTCCAAGCTTCCAATGTCCAATTCCATATGTACGCCGACGACACACAACTGTACCTAAAGCTTCAATCTCCGGATGATATCAAACATCTGAATTCCACGCTTATCAACACTCAATCTTGGCTAGCCGATAATCACCTCAAACTAAATGCTCTGAAAACTGAGTTCCTTCTCATCTCACCCCCGGCGAAAATCTCCACCACCCAAACATGGCTCAACAACCTAACAGCATTCAATGTCCAACCCACCATCGTGGACTCAGCGAAATCCCTAGGCATCACACTGGACGCCAAGCTCAACATGCAGCAGCACGTCAGCAAAGCCACAAAAGCAGCTAATTTCCAAATCAACACACTGAGGAAAATTAAACCCTTCCTCCCTGCTGAAGACTTCCAAACAGCTGTACAAGCGTTAGTCATCCCTCAAATAGACTACGGAATTGTGGCCCTCAGCGGCCTCCCGCTATCCACAACAGCACCCTTAAGAGCCTCTCTGAACGCTGCCGCAAGACTCATTACTGGCTCAAGAAAACATTCGCATATTTCCCCAGACTTAAAGTCCCTAAAATGGCTGCCTTTTGAAGCCAGAATACAACTAAAAATTGCAGTTATGACACACGCGGCCGTGCACCACAATGCACCCAACTACCTCGCTCAAAAGTTGTCTATATCAGGAGGTTCGAGATCCAATAGAAGCTCAAAAAATCTACTCCTGAAACCCCGCAGATTCCGGAAAGAGAAAACTTACAAGCGCTCCTTCTCAGGAATGGCACCCAGGATCTAGAATGCGCTCCCTCCTGAAACCAGGCGTATCTCCTCCACTGCACTCTTCAAGAAAGAGGTGAAAACCATCCTTCTGGCCAAGATCTCCTGAACTTCATAGGTGCTGGATCAGAGACTCTGCATTGCCTTGTGTCAATGCTCACCTTGTCCTTTGGCACTATACCTCTACTTGATGGAGACACTACTGCGCTACTTTCTACTTACTACCGACCAATATATGATACACGCTGGGTCACTGATTCACCCTCCCGATGCCCCCACTCAGTGCTCTCTCTATATTAAAACACTGGTATAAGCCTTCCTTTCACCCAAGGTGTATCTGAACACCTCTGTATTGGGATCAATGACTTGTGCCGTCTTATATTACTTGTTTACCGTACTGTATATTGATATGTTTTATGTATGTTTTTATTTTCCTTTCATGTTAGTGACTACTACATTGCTCCCATTACCTCTGTTCATTCCTATTGCCCCTACCCTTTCATTGTGAAGCGCTCTGATATCCGTAAGGATCTTGTTCGCGCTATATAAAACTTTGAATAAATAAATAAAAATAAATAAATAAATAGAACTAACAAGGCAAAATCCTAAATTTACTACCATTTTGGTATTCACAGAAGGCACTTATTCATTTTGGTATTTACAGAAGGCACTTACTCATTTCGGTATTCACAGAAGTTAGGACTCCTAAATTTTGGACTCCTAAATGCCTTCCGTGAATACCGAAAGGCTTAAAGTTAGGATTTTTCTTAGTTTAGGAGTAGTAAAGTTAGGACTCCTAAGTCAAGGTCCTTGGTCATGGAGGGCTTTGTAGGTGTGCGTGAGGATCTTGATCTGGCATCTCTTCTGGATGGGGAACATGGACTACCTTAACGTTTTTTACGCTCATTGTTCAGAAATTGATCAGTGTCTTTAGCAGTAGGGTTACAGACAATGATATAGGGGCCAAAAGGGATCAGTTTTTTCTTATTACCGGGTCTGAGACCTGAAGGGACCAGTCCCACGTAAAGCCTTTCGTACCACAAATCACATTTTGTGCTCTAAGTGTAGTTTTGCACATTTTCACAACATTTTCGTGAACTTTTATGACTTTTCATTAAAAAAGTATGGCATTTCCCAAACTCTAATGCAGAACCTGCAAAATGAACAAATCCCCTTAACGAATAGAGCATCCCTTCAATTAGTGCTTTTAGTATGGTGTCAAATCAAGTCTCAATGTTAGCTAACCAGGCCCTTGTAGAGTTATTCCTGAATGCTGCACTATTTCCAGGTGCCATTTGTGGTGCTGTGTACGTTTAGGGTGTATCAGGACCAGCCGTGGTCGGTGGTGAATGTACTTGCCGGGCGGTGACGTGGGGAGGGGCAGGGTGGGGGGTAGTATTTTATGGATTACGGAGCTTTACAGGTAAGTAAACATATAAATAAATAAAACAAATTTTATTACGTGCACTGCATCCCCATATGCGATGCAGTGCACGCAACGAAATTTGTTTTATTTATTTATATGTTTACTTACCTGTAATCCTCCGGAATCCAAAGATTACTACCCCCCACCCTGCCCCTCCCCCTCCCCACATCACCGCCCGGCAGCTGCTCCCACCATGGACCGCTACTGATCAGGACTTAAATCTAATCCTTCTGCTGTCCAATGTATAAATAACCCCACTGCGAGCTGTGGTGGGTCCAGATGCTCCATGCATGCAGGCTTCTATCTATGATGGATGGTAGCTCTATGTTGGTGTTGGGATGTTTGCAGGATTATAATGATCTACCAGGGACTAAGCCAAAGAACCAAAGCCTAATAAAGACAATCATGTGGAATGGGACCTTTGTTGGTTGAAGTACCACATTACGCTTCTCTGTTATTGAGCACTAAATTCCATTGTTATCCTAATTTAACATGGTGGGTAGTCAGTTTCAGGGCCACCGCTTGCAGAGGCAGTAATGGAAACTATTAATGGATTTGTAGCACTTTTTCTTAGCGTTACAATGTTTGGGGTTAAGTTTTCATCACAATCTCCATCCAAAACACTTCATTCAGTTCCATGTTTCCTGATCCTGCCTGTGATCCCTGTTCTTGTCTTGTTCTTGTTTGCTTTCGTTGATAGTTTTTTCTTTAAGAAGTTTTCTGTAAAATGCTTTTTCTTCCACTAGGTTACTGTTAGAGAAGGTTTATTAATAAAGATTAATGATCATTTTTGTGTGTTTACCCCTTCCATGCTGATGACGGCCCCCGTCCGTCATGCATCGCGGTGGGCTTGTGCTGATGACTGCTGGGGGCCGTCATGATCCCGCCCACTCTTCAAAACGGCAGCGCAGCGCGAAAATTCGCCGCGCATGCAAGGGGTTAAGTTAGCCAAATTCTGAAGTCTAAATGTATTTATTGTTTCAGTTTACAAATGTAAGCCATACAAAATCCATAATATTTAAAAAGTAAACTCAATGCTTTGAAAATTCTGTTATCTATCACATTTCATAAGTTTCATATTGTTTTAAAAAAAAATATAAAAACAGTTGACTAATTTGTATAAATGCACTTTGTTCTCTTCCTCCCACTACAGCAAAATTCCACAATTTTAAAAATAAGAAAAAACAGCCAACTAACACAAATAAAAGTTTGCCAATCTCTTCCTCCAGCTCGGTGTGTAATCTATGCTGTGACCTTCCTGGCTAATCCTCTTTATTCCATTAAATATAGGCATACAAATTCAAAGTAGCCCAACTCACAGCATGCTATGTGTTAGTGCTTCCGGGCTTCGAATCCCGTTAACCCTAGACTAGATGTAACTCAGGCAACCTCCAGACCTTCTTACCTTGGTGGAATTAGGTAGAATATAAATTTTCAATACCATGATGGCACAGTCAATTGCAGTGGCTTCTTCAGGACTGAAACAGTTGTCTACAGCATCACTGTGTCCTGGTCTTGTCTGTGCATTTCACAGCCTTACAAAATAAAATGAAGTTCCTAAGTTATTGCCGCGAGTGGTGCCTCTGGAACAGCACTTCCTGACAATGCAAAATCACAACTGTTGGACTTGGCCCTTTTTGCAGGGTCATCCTTGAACTTTTTGCCAACCACCTAGCCTTTTTTCTGACATTGTGGTAGTGGTTTTAGGACTCTGGGCACTTTGACACTGCTGTCCAGTTTAAAGTGTGTGTGCTCTCTGTGGTAAACATGGTAAGATTGATCTACACCTGTTTGGCATATTTAATTTACCTGTCAGTCCCTTGTAAAGGTGTATCCCAGATACCCAGGGGCAGTAAAATCAATGCTACTGGTGGGCTTGCAGCGCTGATTGAGCCACCCACCAAAGAAGCCCTTCAAAGCTGTCTCAGGCCATTGCAGGGCCAGTGCGCGCAGTGTTACTGCCGCTGTGACATGGCACCTAAAGTGTGTGCCACGTCTGTGACCCCCCTTTTGTTGCATGTCAGTCACCTCTAAGGTAGGCCCTGGCTAACCCTATAGGCAGGGTGCATTGTAGGTAAAAGGTAGGACATGTACCTTAAGTGAGTGTCATGTCCTGGTAGTGACAAACAGCCATTTTGGTTTCTCACTGCTGTGAGGTTTCCCTCTCATAGGAATGAATTGGGGATTTCCTGATAAGTGTTTCACTGGTTATTCCTGATATGAGAGGAGCGTGGTCAAGTTTGGTATATTTGGAATGGTAATAACAAATGCTGCGCAATGGTGTGCGCAGATTTATTATACCGATTTTAAAAATGCCACTGTTAGAAGTTGGCATTTCTTTGTGCTATGTGTTTGCCTGCCTGATGTGGATTGCATGTCTGGCTTTGGAGTGCCAGGGGCTGGTGAGATGTGTGTGGCTCCAGGGAGGGCAGGGTGAGTCACCAATAGGCTGAATGGGAGATCTGCATTTGGAGTAGTGGGAGTAGTAGTCCCCTGACCCTGAATAGGTCTGTGCCTACCTGGGTGAATGCTGGCTCCGCCCCCCTGTGGTGGTCTGATGAACGAGCCCCCACCTGGCAATAGGGAAGAGGAGCCCTGTCAACAGAGTGCTCCACAAACCCCAGAACCAGTTCAGGCTGGTTCCCCCAAGCCCTGTCTCAAGGGCAGACAAAGGAAAAAGTTCTATAAATACTGGGGCTGTGATCCCATGCCAAGGTTGTTTTTTTTGTGGTTCCTGTGACTTGCTGTTGCTGGGCCCCAGGAGGAACCACCATGAGGGACTGCCTCCCTGCAGGAGGGCCCTGTGTGCTGGCCTGCCTGGGCCCAGCCTTGTGCCCATGAAACTTGGATAGAGCACCTTGTAAGCGCCATATCGCTCTCCCAGGACGGGGAGAGTCCTGGGGCTTCGCAGCGCTGAGCTGCACATCGTTCAAAGGGAATCCCCGGCGTAGGGATTCCCTGGTGCTGCTGGTGGTGGAGAGGGAGCCCATCCCGCATTACCATGGTCCAGAGGTGCAGCGGGGACCTGCCCCGCCTTGTTGGTATTTTTGGCGACAGAGCGGGAGCCCACACTGCCCTGCCAGTGCCACTGGGGAAGCGGGAGCCCACCCAGCGTTGTGGTGATCTGAGAAGAAGAGCGGAAGCCCACCCCACGTTTGTGCACCTGTTGGTGGTAGCTCACCCCGCATTTGGAAATTTAAGGTGGGAGCCTACCCCGCACTTTTGGTGAAGAGCGCTGCTGCAGCAAAGTGAACCGGATGCCGGGCAAGTGCCGCCTGGTTGTAGGCGGAGCCTCACATGGCCGTCCGGCAGGAAGGAGGAAGCCGGAGGTCAGGCATCTTGCCTGGTTGTAAGCGGGGTAGCCTCCCGTGAAGAGAGCCTCCGGAGACTTTGCTCCATGTCCTGCTCCTATGTGTTCCCGTGAGGAGGGAGCGGCTGTGCTGCGTGAGTCCAGCCCCCACAAGCGCAAGGAGAGGAGACGGCCCCGGTGCTGGTGCCCCAAGGAGACCGGAGCAGTCAAAGGAGAGTCCCGGTGAGTGGGGCTCCTATTGGGCTTCGTGTAGCCAGTGCTTTTGCTGCTTGTCCCAGCTGCACCGCGAAAGCATGGGCAGCTGCAACGGAGGGGCCCCTTCGATTTTGCTGAGTCCTGGAGTGGGTCTGCCAAGGCACTGTGGTGCCTAATGAGAGAGAGAGCGGGCAGCTGCAACACTGAGGCATTTTTGTTTTCATGAGAAAGGAGTGAGATACGCTCCTCTGCCCCAGTACATTGCACACTTTTCTTTGGCTCATTGGCAGCAAAAGGGGCACTTGGAAAGCCCTAGGATTGCGCCCTGATATTTTGGACAAAGGGCATTTGAGCCCTAGAGAAGGCCTGTTGGCCTGGGGTCATTTCAGTGTATATGCTAAAGGTGCGGTGTGCACTTTATCTGTGGTCATGGGGTGTAGTACTCATGTTTTAAGCATAATGTGTTTATTCCTAATGTGGCGTATTCCTAATGTGTCTATGCCTACTGTGATGCCTATGAAATAATGTGTTTATGCTTAGGGTGTTTATGCACAATGCATTTTTTTATGCTAATATGATGCATGTAATGTGTTTATGTTGCAGGTGATTGCTAAGTACAGTATTTTTACTAGTAGTCACTGATTGTGTTTTATATGTGCTACTAGTGCTTTCTAAAGGTTCTGACCATGGCCCGGTTGGCCCTGTCATGTGTAAATAATCCCCATGGAATCCGGACCTTAACAGGTAAGTAAACATCAAAATAAATAAAATGAATTTCGTTGCGCGCACTGCATTGCATTTGGTGATACAGTGCGCGCAACAAAATTTGTTTTATTTATTTTTATGTTTACTTACCTGTTAAGGTCCGGATTCCATACATTACTAGCCCCCACCCTGCCCCTCCACCTCCCCATGTCACCGCCCGGCCAGTACTCCCACTACCTGCCACGGCTGCCCTGTAAATATTGCCTAGTGCCAGTTGCAACAGTGTATATGTGTGATTATGACTCTAATGTGTTTTGGATAATACAAAGGGTATTTTTTATGTAACCTTGTGTGGAGTTTCTTTTGTAGTGTGCCTAGAGTGTTGCTGGTGTGTGTGTGGGTTGCGCAAATGCTTTACACATTGCCTCTGGGATAAGCCTGGCAGCTCGTGCCAAGCTACCGGGTTATCTTCAGCGTGTAACTCCCTTGCCCTGACTAGAGTGGTGGTTTCTGCCTGGCTTAGGCACATGCCCTAGCCAACCAGAACTCCCATTTCTAACAGCTTTTCAACCTTCTTTTAAAATAATGGTGATTTTTTTTTTACTTTCTCTGAAATACTCTAGGGAAAGCTGACCTTTACCCAAATATTCGAGAACTGGAGTTGGAATAGTCACTTTGTCTTCCCACCATCCACAAAACCCTTTGCTGCCTGATGGTGCAAATGAAAGCATGAAAATCAATGTCCAGGGAAAAGATGACTGATTCTCTGCTTAGAGTTAGAAAACACCCTGGCACTCTTAAGTTTGTTTATTTAAAACAACCAGCGATATTTCCAGTTGGCCTTTGGGTGATTTATCCAACTCTGATAACACAATCAAAATAGAACTCGATTCATGTACCAGTTTCATGTGTGACCGACGCATCTATGGCAGATTTACATATGTGTGGTAATGCAAAATTATTTTACTTTTGGAGGAAATGTTAAAGCTGGAAGTTCAACCAGTGGTAAGATCTCTAAATTAGGATTTTGTTGCACTGCTTTCCTAATACCCTGAATGGCAAGAGCCGTTTTAAAACTGATGATTATAGCCGCAGGCATTTCACCTTCGTTCAGCGCTATAATCCTGATACAAAAGTACTAGATTCCCAAGCAACCAAAACACTCTGAGGGTGTTTCCTGCATAAGCCCTTTCCATCATCCTATTCTGTATTTGAAAAATATGCGTAATTTCCATATGTGTAGTTATGCGAAATTTCCCCCAAAATAATTTTACATTACATGAAATGTGTTACAATCCAAAGGATCTTCCACATTCAATCATATTCATAAGAAGAAAACTTTATTAAGAGCGCAGAGATAACGTTGGTATTCCCGCTGCAGCCAGCATACAACTGACAGCAGAGGAACACAACAGTGACATGGAACATAGCAACACTAGAACCAAAGATAGAGCTTAGCCCTTAAAGTGCCATAACACATATTATACATTATGTCATATCCAGAATATAACAAAATGCAGACCCAGCATTCTGCACTACATTTTTGTGCAAACTCCGTTCTCAAGTCTGAAATGGACATGAGGACAAATCTTGTGCTAAAAATAGTGGAAAAGAAACCATAAGTGCTGCGAACAACTGACACCTACGTTTTGTTAATTTGTATTGTCCCGGCTCTTGTGATAGAAGTTTTACCCAAATGGACTTGATACTACTCGACGTGACTGGCATATTTTGGGAATGTTGCCTAACAACTTTAACACGCAATGCCGGGAATTATATGAGATTACACTGGTGTAACTAAAATTTCTCCTGGTCCTCTTCTATATTAGAGGTTTAGTAAAAAATGTTTAATACTAAGATCTTTCTAAATACAGAAAACTCTGCCTGTTTCTAATGGGAAGGGGATATGGGTCTAAAGATAGGATAGAAATTATAGCATACTGTTCAACACACTCAAGTAAGACTCTTCTGGTGATGCACAGTGTGATGGATCTACAATGAAACACCCGTAGATGAGGATAGAATTTGCATTATATGATGTTGCTCCACGCACCTATGGCTACAGGTGATTCTCATGTTCTGAGCCTCACAGATTTCAGTACTCCTCTCTGACAAAAAGGCAATATTCTATGGTGTCACTGCTGTTATGGATGAAGCAAGCTTTTGACTAATTTTGCTAGCATTTATAGGATGCAGGCACTTATCCACCATGATATAGGGGTCAATAGGGCTTCGTATTTAAATATTACCGGGTCTGAGACATGAAGGAACCCGGCCCACTTAAAGCCTTGGGTACCACAAATCAAATTTAGTGCTCTAAGTGTAATTTCTAAATAGCTCTATCAATATCCTTTATTTTACATGTAAGAAGAAATAGAATGTAAATGCTTTAGCACATAGTGAGTCATCATGTGACACTTTTATAGTTCTCCGTCTCCCCAGTGAACTGATTTCTAAACTGAAGAACAAGTAAAATTACCACTACAAGGGGATGATATGATCAAGAAACTAAGGAACTTTACATGATAGAAAACTGTAATACACTGAATTCTGAGTAACTGAATGATAAACAGGACTAGTCGTGCTGTTGACAGAAAATGTGGGTGGTATTTCCTGGAGCTTCAAATACCAGCATCCAGACCAATAGCGAGATAAATGCAAAAAGAACAATTGATGGACAGAATGTAGAACAATGTTTCAGTTACAATAATGAGATAAGACATATGAACTGGAATTATTTACATGCATTACAATTATAACTGCTTTTATATTGATAATTTTGTAGAAAATCCAAGACATGATATCATCATTCATGGAGAGAATTTATATTTGTATGCGTTGATGTATTGTCTAAATTATACACCTAATCTTCCACTGCCCTACACTCAAGATCTTCTGAGGAAGGGTGTTTGACTTTATAGATGAGATCTTTAAGCACAAGACGAACAGAGATTTTATCTCCAATGTCACTGTGGGAATAAGGTCAGACCTTGCCTCGGAAAACGACGAGGAACTTATGGACCTCCTGCTGACAGCGGAGGTCAAAACAGTTCTGAACAACTGGAAAGACTCAAGCAAAGCAACCTTTCAAACCTGGCTAAACTGGATTACTTACCTAAGAAGTGCGAACAGCCTGGCATTGCAGTACTCCCCATGGAAAGCCTCTACCAGAGGGATGTGGGAGAGCCTGGACAGGTAACTTACCCCCCATAAACCCCCATGAAACGCCGGATCAAAAGTCCTGCAATTCTCGCCATCACTGCTCGGACGCCCTCGATGGACCGAGCCAACGGAATCTGCAGGGGTGGAATGTCCGTTCCTACTCCGCCTGTTGGTGTTGTTTTGTGTGTGTGATGCATAGTCTGATTCTGCAGTACTCTCTATACAGTCCCATACTATTCTTCTCCTCTTAGTTCCTCTCCTTTCTCTTTTTCCCACTGGTCTGTTTGGTCCTTTCCCTCTTCTATCACTCGCCTAAGAGTAAACCAGACCACTACAAGAGATGTATATGACTGTTTGTAGTACTCATAAAATCCTAATAAATATTTTATAAAAAAAAGAAATGTGTAAAATACTGTTAACATTCTATGCCGATTGTTCCTATGTCATGACTGCTTTTTACAGAGAACAATGTAATTGAGGTGATATAACTATTTACAGGAAACGTTGTTGTCATGCAAATGTCAATAAAAATATATATTGGAAAAAAAATTACTACTAAGGTGGCACCTTTGATGCTGATGTGCTAATTAGAAAGAACACGATACACAGAGAGTGACATTCATCTATGAAATTGAGTGGAAATTCAGCAAAAGTTTAAACCGGAGTACCAAATTAATGCAGGGTAAGATGTTTAAATATTGCCCGTTCATGAATATGACAGCATGGATGGAAATGCGTAGAAATATAATACATTTAGGGCCATGATTGCCTGTATGCCTCCAGGATTTCCAAAAATCTTTATGATACACATGTTGTAACCTCGGAATAGAAGGGATGTTTGTTTGGTTAATGGCAGATCCTCTCCCATTGCAACTAGAGTATGCGCAATACAGAACCGGATACTAAGTAGACCACATTTTTTTCTTCCCTTTTTTGTTTGGAAAGGTTTGAAATACTTTTAAATGTGAACACCGATCCAAAACAAAAATGGCAAAATATGAATAATTTGGAAAAAGATTCTGTACCTGCTGTTTACTATTTTTGCAGAAAAATGTTAAAAATATTCTCTTGATGAAGAGTTTTAATCTGAAACGCCTTTATAATTTACAGTACCTCTCACATTGATAGAATTATATCTGTACGTAGGCATGGAAATAGCTAAGATAGCGAATAAATACATTTGAAGATTTGTGAACGAGTAACATTAAATTTGCAATGTAAAAGATTCTTTACTGAGCTCCTTACTGTGATTCATTATGAATAACCTTGCAAAAAACAATTGAAGTGGATTATGCGTATGTAGGCATGGAAATAGCTAACATAGCGAATAAATACATTTGAAGATTTGTGAACGAGTAACATTAAATTTGCAATGTAAAAGATTCTTTACTGAGCTCCTTACTGTGATTCATTATGAATAACCTTGCAAAACACAATTGAAGTGGATTATGCGTACTACCATTAAGATTTGCGCACAACTACGAGAAGCGCCCCAAAGAAAACTTTTTGTGATTAAGGTTTTACAACAGCATAATTAAGAGGGCAGAAAATCACTAGGTATCGAATCCTCAGTTCAGTCATTGACAAAGTACAAATTGTTGTACACCATATTTTCCAAAGTAAATTCAAATATTATTATTCGTCTACTTGAACTATTTGCATGTACCGGCCAAATCTAATGAGCATTCCCTAACTAGTAACAGAAAAAGCTTTGCTACCTAGACCATTTGACTTGCCAAAGTGGCAGATGCAGTGATTCAAGTACATTTGATGCTGAAATTGTTATAATTTAAATGGCAAAAAAACAAATGTAATACAGTTGGTATGCTTCAGCAAAACAAGGTGATTTACCAATATAGCAGGAAAATATACGTGTTCACCAAATCATTAAACATTCTCATGCATAGCAATTTGATATTAGAAGCTATACAGAATAACAATGATCTATGTGCACATATAAGAGCCAGTGATGGGTGTAAGATTTGCCCTCTTCTATGCCAACCTTTTAAGGGATTGGCGAATGATGGTAAGTGAAGGAAATACATCATATACTAACTTCACAAACAGTAGGTATTCGATGATGCTATAGTGACAGCATAAGCTATACCTGGCTCATACCTGGTTTTGCCCTGATTAGGGCGAAACCGGTCCTGGGCTGCTTGTGTTCCGCTTCAGGGACAGCCAAGCCTGGCAGTTCAGGCTGGGCTGTTCTTATTGGAGCAGGGTCAAGACTGATTTGCACATAGCTGGGTCCAAACTGAGGTGGCATAGTAGGCAAAATAACAATTATGAAATGCGGCCCTGAGTGATTACCAGTGGCTGAGATTAATTCAAGCATTCCATCTATCACTTTTTGGTATACTTCCATAAAACTTTCTAACATGCCCACTCAGTACACATGTCTAGTTTCACAAAGGTGAGCTCCCACCCTATCACCACCACCCTGAATCCTGCAATGCCTTTAAGGGCATAGTGACATGATATACTAGTGTGTTGTTATAAAAAAAAATGCTGTCCATAATATGAAGTGATGATGATGGCCGAATTTTAATTTTGACAACATCCTTCCTCCTAGGCTGTCACGCATCCCGACCATGAAGGGTTACAGCAGCAGAATCAAGTAAACCGAGCTGCTTCTCCCTTTTCATTTTCATTAAGACACATCTGGTTGCCAAACAGCTGATGTCGCCAGCGTCATGAATTTTTGATAGTTTGTTTTCATCTGAGCTGCAGCAACAGATGAGCAGAATTACTCGCACAAGAGCTCCCAAAATATCACACATCCCTGTGAAAATCCCACAAAAAACCTCTAAAAACAGATAAATAACAATAAGCTAATGTCGAGCATTTAAAGAACAAGTTCCGCTACGAAGACTTTTTTAAAGAAAAGTTGACCTCTTTGCTATTGTAGCTCATGTGCGCTATGAAACTGAATTAAATAGTACATGAGGCTGTCAGCGTCTTAATATGAAAGAGCAGACGCTTCAAAAACCATTAGGAAAGGGAGAAAAAACACTCACCACAGCTTTTATAAGACACTTCCAAGTTGCCTGTTTTGCACACAGTGTGCACGGGCCATTCTTTGTTTTCGATGAGAGATGCCATAAGTAATAATACAAAGCACAGAACTGCAGTAAAGACCTTCATGGCTGTTCTTGTGAAGGGGCCAGGCATGCAGTTTTCAGTTCTTGTTCTTATTATGAATGTGACGAACAACAAAAAAGCCCACCTGACGTAGTGCTGCGGCGAATTAGCATGTTGTGGTTCGCTGCTCACCCTAAGAGGATGTACGAAAACAGAGAGGCTTCTGGTAGATCCCATTCCGCGCTCTTTCAGGAGGGAAGTTGTGAACTTTGGTTCGAGGACTATGCTCAAACGTGGAATCAACTACCTGATTCTATTCGTCTCGAGCCCAACCATTTTCGTTTCCGAAAACTTCTTAAAACCTTTCTGTTCTCTTGATTGTGTCACTACTTCTAGTTTGGGTGTATCTTGCAGCGCTGGGAGTCCTTTGGTAGCCATACGCTTTACAAAGACCCCTCATTCATTCATGTTTGCAATGCAGCAATCGCGGCCCTGAATAGTAAGGTCTTCACCCCGTTAAAGATGTTTGACTATCTCTTCTGCTCATTTTTGCTGCACTGTCACGCAAATACCTCACTGACTCCCGCATTTTCGATGCGTATTAATAAGTGGTGAAGCGAAACTACTTATGGGGCGCACACTGAGAAAAATGACGAGGTCATACACAAAATATACACAGGGTGGGGCTGTACGGCTCTCCAGAGCCATGCAGGGGCCTTTCCATTCCAAAATATACTGTGACATGGCTACTAAGTTTTAATTTAGCTTATGTGTGACATTTCTATGTTTGAGGTGTGCTTATGTGTGGCACTGTCACGCCCTAAGTGTGACATTTTGAGTGACACGTATCAGTCCCTGCTACTAATTGTTCTTAGACACATCCTTCGGAAGTCTCCCAGTAGAAGCATTAACTAATCAATCCCCGGTGCCCTTAAAGGTCACCTTGAACAACCCATGATGGCCACAATTGAGGCTTCACAGTCCTAGATTCAAAGTGCTTCCAGCACACAAACCTTCCAGTGTAAATACATTGCTTTGTGGAGTTTCTTACTTTTTAATAGAGCTAAACTTCCTATCGTCGCACCAGCTTATCATGCTTAGGTCATGCATGCCACTCTGGATAGAATAAGCATCCCAGACAGCAGGCTGTAAAAACGTTAATGGACCACAGAGTACATGCATGAATGGCCCGAAGCTGTCTGGAGCAGGTATGGCCCCTTACAACTCATGTATTATTGTCATCAAGCAAGACCACTGACTCTCCCTCCCTCGCAGCTCCACCATTAAGTGAGACCTTCCTCCGAGCCCCTGCACTCTCAAGTGTTGGTGTTCGAGACCCTCCGCCACCGGCATGTTTCACCCACGCCTCATCCCTGGTGGTCCAGTGGACCTCTGTCTCCATCCGCTTGCTCTGCTTTTTCTCTCCTTTTTCACTTGGTTTTCCCCTCACTTCTTTCTCCCCCCTTCACTCTCCTTCTGGGTTTTCCATCCATTTTCTGTCGTTTTCCCGTCATTGCAAGCTCCCCTTCACTCTCCTTCTGTGTCTTTCCTTATTTTTTCACTCCTTTGTTACCCTCATCTCAATCTTCTCCTTTCACTCTCCTGTGCCCTCTGTGTCTTTCCCCCACTCTTTCTTGCACTTTTGCTGCCTTATTTGCACTTTTATCTCTTTTTGCCTTTTTCCTTTTGCCTTTTTCAGCCCGTTTTTCCCTGCCGCTGCTGCCCCCGCTGCCCCTCCCCCAGCACGACCAGTGTGACCGGCCCAATCCAGCTCCCCTCCCCGCTCTCGTCTCCTAGCTGTCCAGCCATCCCTGACCCCTACTTAATGAAAGGCAAGCCCGTCTGCGCTCGTCCGCGACCCGACTGCAACCAGCGCCAGGAACCCTGTATCTCTGCACCGCCAACGCTACAATGTAGCAGCACTCCACGCTCTTAACCCAGGCCGCAACAACAACTGCAAGCTAGCATCACCAGCGACACCCATGGACCCTTCAGCTGTCACTGCCGCCAGCACACCTGCAGCACCGCCAAGACTGCGGACCCAGCGCAAACTGCCCGCAAGAACACAACCGAACCGAAGACCCTGCAATGCATTTTCCTCAAGGTCCGATCCCTCCACAAACACATCACCGAAATCTGGGACCTCCTCGATAGCACCACCACGGATGTAGCATTCTTTACCGAAACCTGGACCAACACCATCTCGGGACCGACATCGCCATTCCCCAAGGATACAAGATCTCCAGGAAGGACCGCCCCACCCGCCCGGGAGGAGGAATCGCCATCATCCACAAATCCACTCTCCGCCTGAGCACACTCCCCGACGAGCCCACAGACCTGATGGATCACCTTCACTTCAAGACACTGGCCAGCCCTACCTCCACCCTCCGAGGAACCCTCATCTACCGACCCCCTGGACCCCGCAGACTTTTCGCCAATTCCATCACAGACATCATCTCCCCGCATGCCATCGCGACCACCAACTACACCCTACTAGGAGACCCCAACTTCCCCCTCGACAACCAACTGGACCTCATCACCACATCCCTCCTAGACAACCTCCACAACATTGGACTCCCCCAGATCGTGACCAAACCCATGCACCTCGACCCCCTCTTCACAACAGGAAACTCCATCACCTTCAGCCACACCACCGAACTCCCATGGACTGACCATCGATGCGTCCACTTCACCTTCAGAACACCCACCATCCACAGACACCAGCACCTGCTCTCACAAAGAAACTGGACCAGAATCACCGACGACCAGGTAACCTCTTCACTCAGCAACTCCACCCCAACCGTTGTGGAAAACGGCGATCCCAACACTGCAGCCCGAACCCTGCACAGATGGATCTCCAACAGCACCAACACCATAGCCCCCTCAAGAAAAACAGCAACACCCACACCAAGAAAGCTAGATGGTTCACCACTGAACTTCAAGAGTCCAGACGCACTTGCCGCCGCCTTGAAAAGGCTTGGAGGAACACCAAATCCACAGAAGCCCACAACAACTTCAGAGCCGCCACCAACGCCTACCACCAACTCATCAGAAAAACAAGGAAAAAAGCGATTGAAGGCAGAATCTCTCTCATGCACAAAACAGCAAAGAAATCTTCAACATCATCAAGAAGTTTGCCCAACCCACCATCGAGTCCACTGACATCCCTCCCTCACAAGACCTCTGTGACAAACTTAGCACCTTTTTCCACCACAAAATCAAGAGCATCTACGACAACTTCGACAAAGGCAACCAACACACTGAACCCTCACCAACCAGCTCGACACCCTGAAGCCTGCGATCGACAACAGGACAGCCCTCACCACCGAAGACACACTAAAGACGATGAAGTCAATCCACTCCGGGGCACCCACGGACCCCTACCCCCACCACATTTTCAACAGAGCCGTCAACACCATCGCACCCATGCTCTGCCATACCATCAACCAATCCCTGGCAATTGCCTCATTCCCTGACGACTGGAAACATGCTATGATCAACCCCCTACTGTAGAAACTCTTGACGGACCCCCACCAACCTCAAAAACTACAGACCCATCTCCCTGCTCCCGTTCCCAGCGAAAGTCATCGAGAAAGCCATCAACAGCCAACTCGCCAAATTAATCTAAGTGCACAACATCCTCGACTCGTCCTAATCCGGCTTCAGAAAAAAACACAGTACGGAAACCGCCCTCCTCGCCGCAACAGACGACATCTGTACCTTACTGGATAAAGGAGAAACAGCAGCTCTCATCCTCCTCAAACTCTCAGCGGCGTCCGACACAGTCTCTCACTGTACCCTAATATGCAGACTCCACGATGCAGAGATCCAAGACAAGGCCCTCGACTGGATCCACTCCTTCCTCTCCGGAAGAACGCAGCGGGTCAGACTCCCCCCTTTCCTCGCGGACCCTACACCTACCACCTGCAGAGTCCCCCAGGGGTCCTTCCTCAGCCCTACCCTCTTCAACGTCTACATGGCTCCGCTCACCCCCATCGTCAGAACCTACGGACTCAACATTGTGTCATACGCAGACGACACCCAATTAATCCTCTCCCTATCTAACGAACCCAACACCGCCAGGCACAACTTTCGAGAAGGCATGGAAGCTGTTGCCAAATGGATGAAAAACAGCTGCCTACAACTAAACACCAGCAAAATGGATGTACTCATCATGAGCCCAAACCCCGACGCCTGGAACGACACCTGGTGGTCCCCCGCCCTCAGAAGCCCGCCCACCCCCACGAACCACGCACGCAACCTGGGAATCATCCTGGACTCAGAGCTCAAAATGGACCTCCATATGAACTCCGTCTTGTCCTCCTGCTTCCACACCCTCCGCCTCCTATGTAAGACCTTCAAACGGATCCCCCTGGAACACAGAAAGACCATCACCCACGCCCTGGTCATCAGCAGGCTCGACTACGGCAATGCACTCTATGCAGGAATGAACAAAAACCTCACCTGCAAGCTACAGAACATCCAAAACGTCGCTGCAAGACTGGTCCTCAACCTGCCAAGACGCTGCCTCATCTCCCAGCACCTGTGCACACTCCACTGGCTCCCCATCGAAGCTAGAGTCACCTTCAAGATGCTAACCCACGCTCAAAAGGCCCTCTATGACACCGACCAGCATACCTGAACAGCCGACTCAAATTCCACGCACCCCAAAAGGACCTACGATCAGCCCAGCACTTCTACGCCGTGGTCCCCCACACCAGGAACACCAGAACGGGAGGCCACTCCTTCTCCTTCCGCGCGGCCAGAGCCTGGATCGACCTTCTGCTCCACCTCAGACAGATAACATCGCTCCCCATCTTTGCAAGAAACCTCAAAACCTGGCTCTCGACAGACCCCTCCTTGATGGACTGGAACCTGCGACCTGTCCCCCACCCCCCAGCACCTTGAGACCCTTATGGGTGAGTAGTCGTACTTTACAAACACCTGATTGATTGATTTGATATTGCACATTTACAAAGGCCCAATGACATGAACCACATACAAGTGACCTGCTGTCCTCTCTCCCTGTCTGCCCTACCTCATCCGCGTGTCCGTCCATGCCACCAAGGCACTAGAGTCACCTCAGAAAGAGAATATCATCTTAGCTAGATACATGTTCTCTCACTATAATGCACTGGCTTCTGGCACACATCCATTACTACTCTACCCCACTGCTCTCTCTCCTCACTCCACCACAAGCCTCACACTCCATTCAGACCCTCTTACTCTGTGAACCCCATTTTACTATGCCTGAATACTCTCTGCATCATACTCCGCTGGCTGCCTCCTAGGCCTGCTATGCTCACTTCCTCTGCTCATGGGATATCCAACACCTCCTATTCACTAACTCTGCCCCGATTATTTAACTGTGCCCCAACCTTATAACTATTTCATCCATTTACTCTCTGCCCAGTTTCCACTTTGATCCTATTTCCTTTCTTTGCTCTGAATCCCTCAGCATGCCTCAACTTTCTCGTTGTACCGTCTCGTTCTGCTCCCAAATGTTGCCACTACCCATCACACTGCTTTTCCATTCCCAAAACCACTGCCATTCCAGTGTGCTGGCTCGTTATGCCTGTGTCAGAGCATCTGCAGATACGTTCTCACTGTGCCTCAATAATTTACTTGCCCAGGTCTCTGTACCGTGATCCTACCTCATGAATCTTCTCTTACACAGTCACCCCTGCTGCTTTTACCCATGCACTCTGCCCATCCCCTATCACCTTGATCCACATTTCCCTACCTATTCTTTTTGCCTGCTGCTACCCTCTGACTCTTGGCTCCTACCCTCTGTGTGAGCAAAGAAGCAGTAAGGGACATTACGGGTTCAGCTGGACATCACACATTGAGGCATACAGTTGTAATGTTGAGGAGCAGTAAAATGACTAATACAGGGGCAGTAGGACCCCGGGGAAAGTGTAGGACTCAAGGGCACTGTTCATCACTTCTGGGGGAGAGGGGGGGGGGGGGGGTAGAAACAGGACGCAGAGGAGGCAATAGGGAACAGCTGACCTTAAAAGCAGAAGGGGGCAGATATGTTGATCACAGATGAGGGGAATGGCATTTTGATGGAAGTGTTCCTGTAACCCGAATAAAGGAGAGTAGAAACATACCATGTGGTGGTGGCCCCATTTGCAGGAGGAATTCTACAACAGTCACATGATAGCTATGCTCCTGTGTACCTGTGGCCGCTCTGAGCTCTGTCCTTGACCTGGAGGGCCTAGCCAACTACACTCATTAAATGTTCGGTCCATGAACTCACCCAGAGTCTCTCTGGCATCCCTCCCCCTGGTGACTGCCCTGCAGTGCACAGTGGAGCATGGTGCCAGTCAGTCCTCACACCCGAAGCCTCTCATCATGGAGAGCTGGTCTCTGGGAACAACAGATGCACTGCGCAGACCCGCACAAGAGTCTCTGTTGGGTAACGGTGCTATTGAGCATGCCAATCACAATGCCATGGAGAGGATGCAAGACTGTCCGGGATACAATGAGGATCTCACATGCTCACTGAGGGGCTAGTCCACACACAGCGCCATAACAAAACCTCCATTGGCTCCTCGTCGCTGCAAGAGGGGGCGGGCAGGCTTGGACTGCAAACAAAGCTCTCATCTACAATCAGGCTGATGAAATTGGAAATAGACATTGTCTGCCGAGTCAGGTGATTTGCTTGAGCACCCTGGGAACTCACAGTAATGTACGGAAATTCCCAGAATGTGTTTGTGTAACCCTCAGACTTCTGTGAGGTAAGCTACAGAGTGCCACATTTTTCTCAAGGGAGACATCAAGGCAGGCAGTAGGTAGCTCATCATGCGTGGAGTACATGGATGTTCAATCATATGTGCGATCTGATAGATTCAAAGCTCAACCCATCAGGGTTTACAGATACAACGCAAACTCCAGAATTCCTCATAAAACCTGAGCCTCATTTCTGGTGGTACAGAGTCACTGTCCAGCTTTAATGGGAAAGGGTGGAGGGCAGAGGTTCTCACAGAGGGAGTGCTGTGGGGCAGCGGGGTTGGGGAGGGGCAGGGTGGGGGATAGTGGACTCGGACATACAACAGAACAGAGTAAAGTAAGTAAATAAATAAATAAATCTATCTACTTGGCTTTCGCTGCGTCGCCGAGTTGGCGATGCAGCGAATGCAAGGTAAATAGTTGTATTTATTAAAAAGTGAAGGATAGTTAAGGATTTCTGAAAAATTACCCAAATTGGTGTTCCATGCTATCCTGTGGTACCAAACCCTGCTGTGATTTGTTCTGAATTCCAACAGAGTCCAAATGTTTTATGGTCATTGACTTCTGTGAGGCCTTCTTCTCGGTCTCCCTACACGAAGAGAGCCAGTTTCTCTTCGCATTCCGGTTCCAAGAGAAGACTCTCATGTGGTGACATGCTTCACAAGAGCATACTGAAAGTCAATTTTATTTCACTCAGATATTTAAAAAGAATCTAGAATCTCTGAAGTTACCATTACTTTTGACCATAATCCAGTACATTGATGATCTTTTGATTGCATTGATGACCAAGGAAGCCTGCAGACAAAACACAATTGCTTTGCTCAACCACCTGGTTGAGAATAGGCATAACATTTCTGCTGAGAAATTACATTATTATCAAAAAGAAGTCATGTACCCGGGACATCAGATAGGAAATTGAGTGAGGCGAGTGTCCCAGGAACACATTGAGACAGACCTTAAAGTGAGACAGTACTTAAAATGTAGTTCCCAACCACACAGGAGAAGTGCAAAGTTCCTGAGCATGGTTGGCTATTGCTGACAAAGGGCAGCCTCTCTTGGAATGCCAGACTATACTAAGCAGTTTGTGCTCTTTTCTGGGGTGGTTGATAAATTCTGCTCCGTCGGCGGAGTTCGTGGAGTTTTCCCCACTCCATGTTACACTTGTAAGGCGGAGTTCTGGCAAAACTGTGCCAACCGCCATGTGACGGGGTTTTTTCTCATGTGCGGGTCGCCAACGTTAAGTTGGCAAGAATGAGTGAAAATTGATGTGTCCTACCACAATTTTCAGGTGCTAGGGTGACACCCAACAAGAATTTCTTAACACAGACTGTCTTGGCAGGTTGCAACTATTCGTGATAAGAAAGCTGCCACACGAGCAGCAGGAAAGAAACAGCGCCTCTGGTGCACCACATGGTGCTGTTCAAGCTCTTTTTGCAGAACAGAATAAGCTCCAGGCGGTAAAAATCAATGCAAGCAACGCGACCTGCTTATTTCTGCCTGGTTTTGGAACTCCGTGGAATCTCAGAGTTTTTATGTAACTCTGTGGAATTCCGAGGACTGAAACTTCACCATTTCCGTCCATCCCTACTCTTTTGCTATGAAAGAGATGGGTGTGCACTGTCCATACTAACACAGACCCATGGGAAGACAAATATCTTTGTTAAAAATATCCTTTTTTTAAATTGCATTAAAAACACAAATATCGGAGAAAAACATATTGTCACCTTTAAATGAACAGATTATCAATTCACACAATATTGACTACAATAATATTGCAAAAGTAATTACATTTTCATTAAGAAAAATTAAAAAAGCACCTTTTATGTAAAAAAATTATTTAAAATGAACATAATACATTGTATACACATGTTCGATTTAAATAGAAATATATAACATCCCCAAAATATTTATAATTCACCCCAATAAAATATATACCTGAATTCAGAACAATATAACCAGACAAAATTTACATTAACTACAAACTACAAACAATCTAAGTATTAATTAATATATATATTAGGGTACTGAGCCCAAAAATGTCCACGGACTCAATAATTTTCGCCTCGGTGCCTATTATAATCATGGGGTCCTACGCTGCAACTCTGGGCAATAGTTGCTTAATCTCCACTATGGCGGCCCACCCGCGGCGGGATGCCTGGCTTTCACCCTGGGGATACCCAGTAGGGGTTATCTCACAGGGAAAAGCCAGGACGGGTTCCCAAAGCAAGCGCCTTGATGCCTTCGGGTGATACGTGCGCTATATAAATCGCAATACATTTACATACATACACATATATATATATATATATATATATATATATATATATATAGATCCATGTCCCAGCTGGAAGACGCGCTGCGGGTTGGGATGTCGCGCAGGGACTCAAGGGGCCAGGACATCATAATGCGATCTCACCAAGTGTGCCCAGTCCTAGAAACGCCTATAACGAAAAGATAAAACTTTGGTTCCCCACATCACGCCAATCCGGAGTACAGCTTTCTGGGAGTTGTAGTTTTGCAATGGCTGCAACAAGACGGATGATCACATGGTTGGGGGCGTGTAGGATGTAAATAACGGACATTTGAGCTGGGTCACACCAACATGAGACGCGGCAGCAAAAGGTGTCTGAGGAAGGAATACAAACCGAAATGCATTATACCTAGGCTGTCCAGTTCCAATTAAAAGCCTCACCTGAATTTTCCCTGTTTGTGGCTGCTTCCTTTCACGTCGTTGGAGGGTGGATTTATATACTTTGTGTCAGCCAGAGGACACATTGAGGAGCCCCGTCCTGTCAAAGTGGCTGCCTATTGTACTGGTGCCTGCGAAAGCGGATGGAATATGCCCAGGTATGGGCTTTTAGGCAGTCCACCAACAGAGCGCCGGAATGCGAAGGACACTGCAGAAAGGCAGACCGTGACTTCACGGGAGAGTCGGTGCAATCTCGCCGATCCATGTCCCAGCTGGAAGACGCGCTGCGGGTTGGGACGTCGCGCAGGGACTCGAGGGGCCAAGACATCATAATGCGATCTCACCAAGTGTGCCCAGTCCTACAAACGCCTATAACGAAAAGATAAAACTTTGGTTCCCCACATCACGCCAATCCGGAGTACAGCTTTCTGGGAGTTGTAGTTTTGCAATGGCTGCAACAAGGCGGATGATCACATGGTTGGGGGCGTGTAGGATGTAAATAACGGACATTTGAGCTGGGTCACACCAACATGAGACGCGGCAGCAAAAGGTGTCTGAGGAAGGAATATAAACCGAAATGCATTATACCTATGCTGTCCAGTTGCAATTAAAAGCCTCACCTGAATTTTCCCTGTTTGTGGCTGCTTCCTTTCACGTTGTTGGAGGGTGGATTTATATATATATATATATGTATATATATATATATTCACTGAAAAAACCATAGGTTATAGACCATATATAGTTAGGAATTAGCATTTACAAAACCTTGAAAATTCACTGAAAAAACCATAGGTTATAGACCATATATAGTTAGGAATTAGCATTTAAAAAACCTTATTTTACTCACACAAAACCATTGAAATTCCATATATAGTTAGTTGTACTAACTATATATCGCGCACCCGCAATCCACTGCTGATGATGTCACATATTACATCATTCATGACATGGTCAGTGACATCACTGATGACATCACTGATGACATCTCAAATGACATCACTGATGACATCACTGATGACGTCATCCAGTGACTGTATAATTCTGTAAAGTTAAAATATGTCTTACATATTTAAGAATTAGTGGATGTATAAATGTCTGGATGAAGGATTTATTAGGTGCATGACTGACTGTATGAGTGAGTGGTTAAATGTGTCTCACTGAGTGCATGGGTTAGTGACTAAACTGTCTCAATTTGTGCATCATTATCTTTGTTGTTCTATAAACTGCTGCATGTGTTGATCATTAGCTATATGATTAACTATATGCGTTATTGATTGGTTGCCTACGTATTTGTATGGGAGACAGAGTGTGTATGGATGGCTGGGAGGTGTATGACTCTGTGCATAGATGTGTGAGCAGTTGATTCACTAGATGTATGGGTTCAAAAGTGCATGTGGAAACAGCTGTATGGGCGGTTGACTGTGTGCATGAGTGTATGGGTGAGTGAATGGATATCTCAGTGCTGCATGTAAAAGTAAGTACATATGTAAAACACAGTACATGTGAGAGTTGACATATATAAATAACTGTGCATAAGAGCCAGTGAATGTGTGAGTGGCTGTATGGATCATTGTGAACTTGTATCAGGGATTGCATAAGAGAGTAAATATGTGTTAGTATATCTTTGAATAAGTAAGGTGTGTATAACTGTATAGTTGAGAAAATGGATGTGTGATTGATTCTTTCCATGACTGACTAGGTGTGTGTGTAACTCTATGGATGAGTGACAGTCTGTGAGTGTCTGTTTACACTTACTGTATCTAAGGTTATATTAGAGTCTGAAGAGCTTCATCGTATAATCACATGAATGATGTCATCAGTGATGTCATCAGTAATGTCAAATGAGATGTCATCAGTGATGTCATCAGCGATGTCATTTGAGATGTCATCAGTGATGTCATCAGTGATGTCATTTGAGATGTCATCAGTGATGTCATCAGTGATGTCATTTGAGATGTCATCAGTGATGTCATCAGTGATGTCATTTGAGATGTCATCAGTGATGTCATCAGTGATGTCACTGACCATGTCATGAATGATGTAATATGTGACATCATCAGCAGTGGATTGCGGGTGCGCGATATATAGTTAGTACAACTAACTATATATGGAATTTCAATGGTTTTGTGTGAGTAAAATAAGGTTTTTTAAATGCTAATTCCTAACTATATATGGTCTATAACCTATGGTTTTTTCAGTGAATTTTCAAGGTTTTGTAAATGCTAATTCCTAACTATATATGGTCTATAACCTATGGTTTTTTCAGTGAATTTCATTGGGTTTTTAAAAGCTAATATCTACAGAAGTAAAATGTATTATTCTTTAAATCCAAAAATATATTTTATATGTTTATTAATAATTTTTTTTTAAATATTTTTTTTGTTTCGCTCCCGGTCCGCTAACCGGGAAGCTTCCAGTTAGCTCAATTCGATTCCGCGATCCCGTCCGCGAACCGGTAACAAATCAACATAGTGACGGTATTGCGTTGCCGCGTAATGCGTCTTATGACGTACTGCGTTAGCGCACCCGGAAGTGCCCCGGGGCGCGGACCGAGGCGCGAAACGCAACTCCCCGGAAGCGATCCGCGGCGCGAAAGCGCGACGTATCGCGTTGCCGCGAAATGCGTCTTGTGACGTACTGCGTTAGCGCACCCGGAAGTGTCCCGGGGCGCGGACCGAGGCGTGAAGCGCAGCGAACCGGAAGCTAACCGGGGAGCGTTCCGCAGCGCGTAACATGAAAGTTAGAGGTCATGTGACTTGTTAATAAAGCTTTTCATTGGTTCATTTCACTTTTAGTTTCATAATTATGGAAGGCTAGGTCAGGTGACCTAAAAATAACACTTTTCATTGGTTGAGAAGTATTGTTTTTTCCAAATGATGAAAACCACTCCTTCTTTCCTCACTCTGACTTTCATTATTGTGAGAGGAAGACCTATTTTGCTTCTTGGAAGTCCTATTTTGATTGTATGAAAATGGCTTCACTGATTGCTTCAGCTGGTGCACCCCCACCACCACCTCCACCTCCTCATGGGAAGAGAGGACCACCTCCCCAGGTGGTTATCAACACTGAGGAGGAAGATGAAGAGATGGATGAGGAGGGAGAACAACCACAATTTCTTGAAGAGTTGCCCCGGGTTTCAAGAAAGAAACCCAGTTTCATCTGGCAGTTTTTTTCCATCCCTCGTGGCCAAAAAAAGGTCAATGCCAGGTATGCAACATGCCTCATATGCAAGGAACAATTGTCCAGAGGGACGGACAAAAAATACAGCTACGGTAATCATACCATGCATAGGCATATGACGAGGAAACATCCCTTAAATTACAGCCGGGCGGAATTAAGGGATATGATGGAAAATCCTCGACCAACTCCTGTGACGAGACCAGCAACATCGGTTTCTTTATCACCAGAGGAGGCACGGGAAACTGTGCCAAATATCCAGCCCAATTTTGGGAACATGATACACTTATGTATGCGCTGTCGTGGATTATTAGCTTGTGGCAACATGAGCATCAATGCACTGAACCTGGCGTATGAACACCATGATTGCCCTAACCGCCCCCAGTAATTTTTTTTTGCTCCTGTTGAGCCCTTTTCAACGCCTGTTTTTTGTTGTTTCCCCCCCCCCAAAAAAACCAAAAAAAATATATAATCGTTCAAAAAATACAAAAAAAACAAAAAATGTTCAAAAAATACAAAAAAAATATAAAACAACAAAAATATAAAAAAAAAAGTTCTTTTCAGAACTACCTTCCCTTTCCAAAAAAATTGCTAGAATGTTTAGCACTCTGGCAAGCTCTATTTCTTTTGGTTCGCTTCCGGTTTAGCTTCCCGGTACGCGTACCGGGAGCTAACCCAAAAATTTTTTTTTTTTAAAAAAAGAGTAAGTATAAGGAAAGTAAACAGAGAGTGATGTTTCAAGAAAGACAGCTATAGGGAGTAAAGAAGAGATACTATTTAATAGATCTATTTACCAAAGAACAGACAGAAGAGGGTATAATTGTGAAAAACAAAATAGATAACGAAGTGAAAGAAAAACAAGCATTGGCATAGCCAATAGGTATCGACTTTGGGACCTTCTAAGTCTTTAGTTATGCAGCATAATATCCTTGGTGCAGCAACATCAACTGTTGCATGGCTAAACACGTATAAAGTCCCAAAGGCGAGACCTATTGTCTATGCCAATGCTTGTTTCTTAAGTAGAATTGCAATACGTATGGCTCTTCCATGTAAAAAAATCTTATCTTGTGGTCTAAAGATTGCTAAAGTCTCGACAGAGAACAGGCTAGATTGTAAGTAGGGTAAATTGCACTTGGTGATCTGTTTGAGGGAGCGTCTGCTTTGCCTGGTGTCTTTGGAGAGCAATTTTGATTGTTATACTGGACAATATAGCCCTAATGTAAATAACATAGGGGCATATTATCAACATAGGCAATAAAAGTTTTGCAGCTTTTATCGGCAGAAATGTGTCGCTAAAGCTGCTTTTGCGGCAGAAAACTGCCGCTAAAGCCGCTTTTGCACCAGTTTTCTGCCAATAAAAAGAGCAATAATTTTATTGGCTGCATTCATAATATCCCCTTAGTGTGCTTCAACTACACAGAGAAAGCATTATGAACAAATAGTGATACAGTGATCAGTCAAAGACACTAAGAGTAATAGAGACGGAGTGAGTGAACAAGAGTGAGGAACTATGAGAAGAGAGGGACTGAGAAAAAGAGTGGAAGGAGTTGAGTAAGTAGTTAATAGAGAAAGGAATGAGGGAAGTAGCAAAGGCAGGAAACTGAGGATTAAAGAAATGAAGCAGTGGAACTAATAGTAGTTCAATGTGATAGAAATGTAACGAAAAGAGTACAAAATACTTACCTTATAATTGTTGTTAAATTCCTCACTTTTTATTTTTATACTTTCAATCTGTGAAAGAGAGAACAAACATTTGAAAAATATAAAAACATGTATTAAAAAATTACAAAAGACAAGGGCAAAGATTGAAGGACAAACAGTTTTTCAATAACTTTGACACTTACAGAAGCTACACAGTCCTAAAGATATACATTTTAAACTAACACTATCTTGATGCAGATGAAGTGAGGCCTATCTTAAAACATGGTGCATCTTTTGCATTGCTGTTGTCTCAGAAAAGTGTCGCAAGACACTAAAATTTAAAATAATTGCTTCAGGATGCCAATAAGATGTCTACTATCCAGAGTTTTGTTTCAGGTGAGGCCTACTCAGGGTTGCAGATGAAATTTCGAGTTGTTGAAGAGAATAGAAGACATAATACATGTGAAGGTCTACCAATGAAGTGAGTCATGTCCACTGCAATCTTCAACAAAGTCCAAACCTCCTATGTTTCCCTGGACAGACCTAAACTTGATCTGCACAATGTGATTCGTAATGATAGGAAACACAGGTGATGTAATTGAAATACATGCAATTTATTTTGCTCATTTCACAATCACATCACTTGTGTTTCCTTTGCTTAGGTATCTCATTGTGCAGATGTAGTCTAGCATATCAAAGAATACGCAGAAGTGCAGCACTGCATGCAACAACTTTGACACTTACAGAAGCCTCACCTTCTCCATGCCTTCTACACAGTTCTACATATACATCATAAATGCAAACAGTACAGAATTAATTATACATGTTAAATGGTTTATTTTTGCTGTTCTCAGAATGTATCAAAATTCACTAAAAACAGTGACTTGAAGGTATTCATCATGTAACAGCGGGGAAAAAAAACCACAATCAAAATGATTGTGTTTAAAAAACCCATACAGCATCAGAAATCAAAAATCAGAACTCCTTAAAGTTAACTTACTTTCCATGACGTCCAAGGATGTCCTATGAATAGCTTACACTCTTTTGTGCTGTTATTACTTTCAGCCCACCACTTTCTGAAAGAAAATCTCCATCGTTTTTAAAAACATGTTACATACAATAAATGACTTCTTGCTCTCTACCACAAGATTCCACAAGGCCAAATCTTGTCAGAGCCATGTATAACTCTTGGATTTCTTGTTAGCCAATCCCATCATTTGGCATTCCCGCAACTTTCAGAATTAAAATGTTGAAGATCATTTTCACAATCCTGGAATAGTAATATCTTCCCCTTCTTGCTCAGTCATGTTCTACATTTCCTATGACACTGATACTGCTTAATATGAAGCAGACTTACACTACCTCTATGACTACAACAATTATTTAATTCTCTACATCACTTTTAATCACAAAGCAATGTAAAACAGTAGACAGCATTGCAGACTTACATTCCCTCTACTCCATGTTTTGATTGGCTGCTTCAATTAGCTTATAAAAAGAAACAGTTTTTCTGAACTCATTCAAAGTGCACATATATCTCCATGATGTCCAGTCCTATGATTAGAAGTTATGTCTCTGAACTACACTTATCCTCAAGGCCAAATTGTGTAGGAGCCATTAGAACTTCTTGAAATTCCACAGAGCACATCCCGAGATTATTTCCCTAAAATTTTGGTTTTAAAAACACCAGGTAAGAGTTTTTAAGGTCATACGGCAATTTTTTTTTGAAAATTAAAACAGAATCATTGCAGAATGACCAGCCATTTCTAGACTTTAAATAAGCTGTGTAATGTCCTGATGATATTGAAGGGCCGTCATGATATATAATTGCTATAGTTACAAAAGTCCTTCCTGATATTGACAACTGCGAAGCTACAAAATTTTTTATTAAAGTTGTCAATTTTGTTCCATCAGGCCTACATCGTTGGAACATTAAAATGACGTACTGGCCATATGTTCGTATAAATAATGTGGACATGATTTCAGATTTACATTGGCTACACTCCATGTTGTGATTAGCAGCTTTTACTAGCTTATTAAAGGAGACTGATTTACTGTCTGGCAAAGTTAAATATATAAATCTTTCTGAGTCTACACTAGTAGTACTTGATATCATACAGTTCTCGCAGTCATGCTGCCATTGATAAGAAAGCCCAAACAGCTGATCTACATCTACACCTTCAGCATGTAATACATCAAGCATATACATTAAAAACTCCTGACAATCTTGCTGAATATTTTGAGAGAATTGTGTTTGGCCTGAACATCTGTCTAACAGATTTCGAATTTCAGACACACTTTCTATGTTTCTTCTATCAGTGGTACATTTCTCTAACACAGAATTTAACAAACCGCAAAATCTTTGATCAGAATTGACCACAATCTCTTCTTTTACATTTTTTAGAGAAAACAAAACATTAATTACTACATTAGCATAGCAGTTGACACCAGAACTGTTTTCAAACTGAAAACCAACAACATCTTCAACAGAATCCTTTTTGTTTCTGCTTGTAATTTTAGGTTCATTCACTTTTTGTCTTTTTGCTATAACCTCCCCAGTATTGTTCTCATTTCTTCGTTTCCGGCCTACCAGACGTTTCTCAAACAAAGGAAACTGAGGCAAATGTGGCGCATACTCTCTTCTTAACCTATTGTATTCCTTAACACAATCTAGATCTGCACAAATGTTTGTGACATCACACTCAATCAAGTACAATCCCGATAAAGTTCTAACTCGTGACAATGCCACATATGCCATACCCTCCTTGAACACAGAACTGCCAATATTCACTAATGCACTGTCTACACTTAAACCTTGCGATTTATGGATTGTCACCGCATATGCCAAGCAAACAGGAAACTGCTTACGGCGAACATATAAGTCTTTTACAAGCAAAAATCTAGCAGAACAACGAGCAATTAGCTGTACTTCCTCAATGCCATCAAATTTAATTTTTAAAAATTCAATTCCATCTCTATTTCTGTATTTCACAAAATCAACAACATTACCCATTGATCCATTTACCAGACCTCTTTCAACATGTAAATTCCTTCTTAAAATTATACGGCAGTTCAAGCACACATTCAGAGTCTTTTCAAAACCTGCAGTTTTAGATATACTCTTCTCTAATGAATCCAATTTTGTTTTCAGATTCTCAGACAAAATAATTGTTGATCCCATATGCTCTACTCTATCAATAGCTTCCAGTTTCACAATCTGTTGCTTTTCTAAATGCAACATTTTGTTGTTAAATTTGGCACATTCTGCAAGAGTTGGCATCAAACATATTCCAGATTTCTTTTCAGTAATTTTCTGAAAAATATTCTCAGGCACAACATCTTGTTCTGGATATAAATTTGACAGTAATCGTGCATGTAAAGCTTCTTTCCCATGCTCGGTCACTTTTCCAATTCTAACATCTTGTAGAATAGTCTTGTAAACTTCATCCTTCGCCTGACGCATATTTTCATGCAGTTCAGCATAATTGAAGTTTAACCATATATTGACGTTGCCAATGCTGCCTAGGCACTTCCTGGTATCTTCATGCGTGAGCATTTTGAACACAGGTTGCCCTTTCACTGGTGTCAGCTGCAAAAGATCTCCGAAAACAATGATGTGTTTGCCACCAAATAACACATCATACTCTGTTTTGAGAACTTCTTGCATCCTCAAATGCACAAAGGCAAGCATGACATTGGAAACCATGCTTACTTCGTCAATGATAAGAAGTTTCATTTTCCTCAAGATTCTTGAAACTTCAAAACAAGCATCTCCAGATAGCTTGTGATATTCTAATTTGTTGTCATGCTCCACTGGCAGCATCAGTAAACGATGTAAAGTAATCCCTTTAATATTATGTGCTGCCAGTCCAGTTGGAGCAGTGACAACACAAGACAGCGATGACTCTGTCTTTTCCTGCAAATAGCATGAAATTGCTTTAATAAGGAAACTTTTTCCAGTTCCCGCTTCTCCACTCACGTACAGTCGGACAGGCTTCAACGACGTACATGAGCACTCTTTCTTATCATGACTTAATCCATGATCAATTTGCATGGTAACTTCGTCATATATTTTCCTCTGCTCAACGTTGAGTTGCCTTTCCAACTCTTCTAAGTTAACCGCATCCTCTTGAGCATGTGCCATGGCTCTTTCCACTTCATTCATAGCAGTGGCAGCTTCATTTTCGATAAGAGGTCCTCCTAGTGGATCCTGACTCAATGAAGCAGAACTCTGACTGTCCTGAGAACTGTCTCTGGCAATCTCGGCTGCAATTGTTGCTTCCTGCTCAATTTCCGCATTCAACATTTCTACATATTTGGGAAAAGCAGGACATTCTATGGTCTCCTTGGCGGCATTGAAAGAGTCTTCGTAACAGAGGAAATCTCCAAGCAGTTCCTCTTCTGCACGCCAAGGCTTGAAAAGTTGCAAAAGTGCTAAATAGAAAAACTCCTTTTTTTCAGGAGATTCGCCACTCAATTTTCGATGGTTTATCAAGTGGCATTTTCTTTGCTTGACCAGACATCCCTCACTTCCTATTACAGCATACACTCCTTTCTCAGTATCTTCTTTGATGTTCCTCTTGAATATGTAATTTTGCAGAACCTCATACAGACAAACATTCTCGAGGTGACTGCTTCGATTTGGATAATATGTATCCAACATGTTTGTCTTCAAAATGTCGGTACTGTTTGGCTCCTTTTCCGCCAAATACTCAATTTCCCGCACAGGTTTGAGAACTCGATTACGTGTTGCAGCAAGACCAAGACTCGCCCAAACGATACTCCTGGACTTGGCATAGAGACTTGCTGAAGACAACCGGTCAGAACATTCGTACGCTCCGATTTCTCGATGCGACAACATCTTCAGACTGAAACTGTACAACTTCTTGCTGAGGCTCTTTTCATGGGAAATGTCCTCCCACATATCCTTCAATTCTGTCTTCTCTTTTTTGGTGATGTAAGACGTCACATACCGAGCCACAGCCATACAGTTATCAGCCACAAACTGTATATCCATGTTAGCATTCCACATGGACAAAATCACCGGGTTGTAGTCGTTGATGTACTTGGACTCTTCGTTCCTCTTCAAATTGTAAGTGTTTTTAGGTGATTTCTTCATGACATTGTGTCGCAGCGAAGACATCAAACTGTTTACTCTTCCTTTAGAAATCACCGGTCGTGGAAAGCCGAAACGACATTTAGTGTAGAACTTGTCCTTGTTTCGGAATTTACGACGGCAGTACTTTCCACATCGATGGCTTTGGAAACGCAGAACTTTTTCTCTTAGGCTTTTCTTCTCCTTTGCGTTTGGAACAGCACACGTAGAATACTGTTGGATGAAACTCATCACTGAGTCATCTGGATCCGTTCCAAATTTAGGTGCATCCTTGATCCACAGCAACATATGTATATGAGGAGCACCTCTTGCTTGGTACTCCTTTCTCCAGAAGAAATCCAACACCTCTCCAAGAGGTGGATTCTTCTTATTCATGATGAAAGACATCATAGCTTCAAATCTATGATTGAAGTACCTACATACATTAACTGGATCCAAAGAGCACAGTTCTCCGGGTGTCTTGAATTCGATGTTATCTACGTTAGCATTTGCCTCTCGTAGAAATTCAAGTAAGTCTTCCCAGCCATACTCGGCACAGCTCAGAGTGAGGAACCATGTGGGAGTACCTAAGTTCCTCAGCATACATTTTAAATCACCATGACGACGGTACCAGTACTCATTAGTACCACGCTGACACGCCATGAGATTAATCAGGTGAGAATCCAAAATACTATCTTGGACATTGACTTTATCCATAAAGTCACTTGCCGAGATGTTTTGCATGTGTATACCACTTTTCAAGATGTGGTTCACTGCATATGACAGTCCAGACAGATCGCTTTCAAACAGGAGATGAAACAAATAAGGAATGCATTGTCGAAACCTAGCATCTCCTGCATACAATCGCAAAGTCCGGTATTCAGAAGCAGGAATTTGATGAGGTCGCTCATCATATCTTCCTCCCTGACCTGTTGGAAAAAGCTGTGGGAAACACCGAGCTTCCAAACTTTCCTCCCAAACACTAATGGGAATCCCTTTGGCTTGTTTCATTTGAAACAACTCAATAGCATTCCCCATGACTTCCTTGGAATGCAAAGGATGAACACTATAATGTTCATATATTTCTTCACTAGTAGAGGGTTCTACTTTCTCAATTTGACCAGCACACAAATCGCTATCCTCTTCCTCACTTACTTCCTCTTCTGCAACATATACATTCTTATAGTATTTATTATTTTTTTTCAAATACAATGTTGCCTTTTTAACTTTCCTAACATCTACTAAATCTTGCCATATTTTCTTATTCTTTGTCGGAACCCCATTAACTAAGATAACCAGAGGTTCCTCTTCCACTTTTTCTACTCCAATTGTGTTAATGTTTTTCTTGAAATCTAGAGGCAAATAAACAACTCTTCCCTTCAATCCTCTCTGTAAATCTGATGGAGGCAATTTCCCTGTCTTTGGCTCCATTCTTACAATAGCCTGAAAGGGATGGATACTTTGAATCAAAATAGATTCATAAGTATTTAAGTCCTTCAATTCAGAAGGAATCTCAACCAATTCCAGATTATTATGAACTGCTCTAGCAGGCATCTGGTTTTGTTTTAATTTGTTACAACAATAAGTACACACACGTTGATCCAATCCCAAATCAAAACAATTTTCTACCATCAAGTATGTTGCAAAATCCTTCCATTCACTATTATTTTCCCTTTCACTTTTTGCATATAAATCCACTAACTTAGTCTGATTCTTATAATAAGTGCGTCGACAACACACACAAGTGAAATTAGGCCTCTCACTTGATTTCACCTCAAACGTCGCAATTTCCCTCTGGAAATTATCTGTACTGGAAACCTGTACACTATCTTCCACATGACCCTCTACTTCTTGCTCAATTTCAACATTCTCCTCTTTACTTCCAAAGTAACAAAACTCAATTTCTTCACACATATTCTTCACATCTATTTCAGAACCATGCAAAAGAGCAGCGCATAATTGTTTCAGCATAATTGCTGGACTCTTAGCATAATACAACATTCTAACTAATTTCCTCACTTTGTTATGATGCACTGCTAGCATCCTGAAATGATGAAAAACACTCTGGCATACTCTCCTGGAAAGACAAGCCAGTGAATGACCATGCAAACCTGTCACTTCTCTTACTCTGCAAGGATCTAATTCTTGCAACAACATCATTTTCTGCTTCAAACTTTTTTGTTAAATGACCGTACAAAATCACAAAGCAAATTGATGGAATCCTGTCGCACACTGCAAATACTACTACACTTCCAGGTGTACACAGGACCCTTAGCACGTCTTCCTAAAACCTCATTACCTAACACCTCTTCTGCCTCTGTTGTCACAAGTTTTTCTTTTTCAACTGGACAACCATCTTTCACTTCATAAGCACGACCACTGGTGTCAACTGCATGCACCAAATCATTATCCTGGAAATAACTCTCCTCATTAAAAAATGCCTCAGAGCTTGAACTATGCATCCATTCTCCAGAAAAAACTTCACAAAAATTACTACGATTAACTATTCTCTTCCATCTACTATTTCTTTTGAAATCAAAAATTGCCTTGTTTAGCTTCCTAATTCTATTGATTGTCAAAATAAATAACTTACGTTTAATTTCAAATGCCTGATCAATAACTTTCTCAACTATTTTTTTTCTCTTATAAAAAACTAGTTTCTGTTGACCTTTCTTAATACTTTTTAACAAATTGCCAATTATCCTGTTGCGGAACATTCGTTTACGAATCTCCCTAAACTGTTGTTTCCTTCTACTATCATGCACAGATTTATCTCTTGCTCTAGCAGTAACATTTTTCATTGTCCTTTTCTTTCCATTTGATTTCCTTGTCGTGTTATGGACAGAAACATTTTCTGTAGTAATATTTTTTTTATTACAAATATTTCTTATGAAATATTTAGAGCTCTTACCCGGTGCTTTCTTCGTGGCTTGAGAAATCTTTTTGTTAGAGGACTGCTGGGTTTTTGTTTTCACCTGCTGTCTTTCACGTTTTGCAGCCTTAATCTGTCTTTGTGTTGTAGGCATGGTAAAATCTTGAAATGATCTGCAGTTGAATCTGAGGAAAAATATAATAAAAAATGTTAATAAACATTATTACCAAACAGTAAATCAGTAACAGTGATCAAAAACTTAACACACTACTTGACATTTTAATTTGAAGATTTTTTAGTCATTGGCAATCTTACAATACAAAAATACCAGAAAAGAATCTATGCTATTTTATATGTGAATCTGATCTAATTTTATGAACATATTTTAATATTTTATTGAAGACACTACACATAACCTGTTTTTGAAGGTGTCTTTATTTTTAAATTAAACGGTTTACATTTTTACTTTTTATTTATTATAAATTTTTAAAATAAATGTTTATAGTTCCATAGGCTCAAGCAGGTCAGCTTCCCATCCTATGTCATATAATTCGGACAAATCTGCATCCTCATCACGTTCTTCTTCATCCTCAGGATTTAAATCATCCAAGGGATCAACATCCACTGATGTTTCAATTACGAGTTCAATGATGAGGTCAAAATCAACGGATTGCTGATTGTCGCTCATGTTGAGGTTGTCTTTATCTTTAAAGAAAGATAACAACAATGAGATGTTGCAGAGTAAGAGACAAATCTCAGAGATTATATTAGTAAAATTGTTTAACAAGATTAACATTTAGCAGCTATTATTTAGCCATGTCCAGCAATGCTGAGCAGGTGAAGCCTATGTCTAATTATTCACTGAACAGGACTCATCTCTTCTTAACCTTGGATAAGCCTCACCGACTCTGTGTCCCCTGCACATACTTAAATGTAAAGGGCCAGATTTCTATTAAATGGCACATCCCCAGGCATGCACCAGTTAACGTGCACCACTGCTCTGCCACCCATGGTGTGCCGCATTTACAATCAGATAGGAGAAAGCTGCGTCAAAACCCTGCGCCTGCTTGAAGCTGGCATAGGTCTTGACGCAGCATTGTGGAGATGCGGCACCCCTGAGCCTTGCTGGAGCTGCATCGCACTTGCAATACAACTCCAGCAATGCGCCACCTTTACGGCACATATGCGTCACACATCTGTGCCATTTTTGCCCCATGCTGCGCCGCATTGTAAATGCAGCACACCATGGGTGGCGGAACAGCGGCGCAGGATGACTGTCACATCCCTGGTGATGCGCCAGTCATCATAAATGTATCCCTAAGCTTCTTATCTTGTTAGAGATGAACTGCCATATGTATCATCAAAATATTTTACATTTCCTAAATAGCGAATTTTAAGGAATAAATAGCGATTCTTTACCATTCCTAATTTGCGATGAGCAAATTGCTAATTGCAAGTTACCCATTCATTTCCATGGGCTAGGAGACTCATAGGAATGAAGGTTTAATTTGCGATTACCATTTTGCTCATCACAAATTAGGAATTTTTCCAAGGGTGAAGGGGTGTCTCAAGAACACCCTGCTGCACCCCTGAAAAAGAAAATTGGGGGCATATGGCACACATACATGCCCTAAGGGCATGTGTTGGCGTCATATAGCACCTTTTGTTTTTTTGAAAAAAAGCTTTTTGAAAAGATTTCACAAATTACCACCAATTTACCACAATAGTTTCCAAATCCTTAATGTCATTTTTTACATATGTTTTGTTTGATACATTGCATTTAAGGAATCACAAAATTTGCAAATCCTTCAGTACAATTGCAAAATAAGGAATAGCAAATTTTGCTACTCCTTATTTTGCATCAAACTTGTTTGATACATACCATTTGTCTAATTAACATTAACAAAGGCTGAAATTTGTAGAATTTTGATCTTTGCAAATGCTAATTACCTTCATACATATGGCCCCAAGTGAGGCCTGTCTTGCGGCATGGTGCATCTTTTGCATCACTGCTGCTTGGGTTTTATGTGGTACGTTTTTTTTTACACCATGACATATCTGCCTAAATGCATCAATTTGTAATGTTGTCGCCTCATAGCAAATCTTTTGCACCACCGCTGCATCATAAAAGTGACGCACAGTGGCACAAAAGAGGCATACACCTATCATAAATCTGTCCCTACCATTTTAAATGATTAATCCAGGATGACAATAAAGTGTGTCCTATCCAGAGGTTTGTTTAAGGTGAGGCCTACTCAGGATTGCAGATTAAAGTTACGCTTGATGAAGAATACAGAGGAGATAATACATGTAAAGGCTTACCAATGAAGTAAGTAATGTGCACTTTATTGCACTAGTCATCATAAATGTATCCCTAAGCTTCTTATCTTGTTACAGATGAACCACCATATGTACCATCAAACTATTTTGCATTTCCTAAATAGCAAATTTTAAGGAATAAATAGCAATTCTTTACTATTCCTAATTTGCAATGAGCAAATTGCTAATTGCAAATTAACCATTCATTTCCATGGGCTAGGAGGCTCATAGGAATGAAGGTTGCAATTTGTGATTAGCAATTAGCTCATCACAAAATAGGATTTTTTTCAAGCGTGCAGGGGTATCTCAAGAACACCCTGCTGCACCCCTGAAAAAGAAATTTGGGGTCATATGGCGCACATAAATTTTAACAACATTCCTTTACCTCAACAACGATTTTCAAATCATAACTTCAAAACACTACACATGAGAAAATTACTTAAATTGTCCTTAAGACACATAAAAGCGTTTTTTGATTGGCTTTCCTGCATGGTAGGGTCACTTTTAACATGGCTATGTAACACAAACATTCAAAATCTAAATTTTCCATGCACATGTGGGAGCATATTTACAAGCAATTTGCGCCACAGAGAAAGGTCTTACACTAAAATGAGAAAAATAACATCAGGGACAGTCAATTGCCTTATAAAGAAGCATACACCATTATGTCCTTGTCATGATTTTAAAAACAATTCCTTTTCCCCAAAAACGTTTTTCAAATCATAATTTCTAAACACTGCACATGGGAAAATGACTTAAAATGTCATTAAAACACATGAAAGCGTTTTTTGATTGCCTTTCGAGCATGGTTGGGTCACTTTTAACATGGCTATGTAACACAAAAATTCAAAATCAAAATTTTCCATGCACACGTGGAAGCATATTTACAAGCAATTTGCGCCACAGAGAAAGGTCTTACACTAAAATGAGAAAAATAACATCAGGGACAGTCAATTGCCTTATAAAGAAGCATACACCATTATGTCCTTGTCATGATTTTAAAAACAATTCCTTTTCCCCAAAAACGATTTTCAAATCATAATTTCTAAAAACTGCACATGGGAAAATGACTTAAAATGTCCTTAAGACACATAAATGCGTTTTTTGATTGGCTTCCCTGCATGGTAGGGTCACTTTTAACATGGCTATGTAACACAAACATTTAAACTCTAAATTTTCCATGCACATGTGGGAGCATATTTACAAGCAATTTGCGCCACAGAGAAAGGTCTTACACTAAAATGAGAAAAATAACATCAAGGACAGTCAATAGCCTTATAAAGAAGTATACACCATTATCTCCTTGTCATGATTTTAAAAACAATTCCTTTTCCCCAAAAACGATTTTCTAATCATAATTTCTAAACACTGCACATGGGAAAATGACTTAAAATGTCAATAAAACACATGAAAGCATTTTTTGATTGCCTTTCCAGCATGGTTGGGTCACTTTTAACATGGCTATGTAACACAAACATTCAAAATCAATATTTTCCATACACATGTGAGAGCATATTTACAAGCAATTTGCGCCACATAAATCATAATTTTCTCCTTAAAACACACTATTCTCTATCTAAAGTAAAGAAATATTTTCTCACCTTAGCAAATACTTTGAGTTTGAAAACAGTCTCAGAAACACACCAATTTGTCTGCAGCAGAGCAAAAGGTATGCACTCCAGAGTCTGCAGCTATGAAAAGCACAGAAATGCTGTAATTCTTCACACATATCTCTCATGTCACCCAATCAAAAGTCTTCCCTCACTTTTTTCAAATGAAAACCCATCCCCCCTCTGCCCTTTCTGCTTTATCTGCATGGCAACCACCTCCTGGAAGAACTCTGTTGTTTGCAAGTTCACACAACAATGTTGCAATTGAACTCTGAACTCTCAGTGCACCTGCATATCCAGTGCATTCTTTCATTTAATGACTTTTTATTGACCACTCAAAATACATCTTTCAAAGAACACATCCGTGCACCCTAACTTTTTGTTTTCAGCAATCAAAATCCACCAATCACTGTTACTGCTTCATGAACACAGAAACTCCACATTTTTTTTCATTTCAAACTCTCATTTTTTCAACTGCCATTTCATTGCCACACTTCATCTGACTGCAGGAGAACTTTCTCTCACCATGTTTTCTGTCTGGATTGTTGGTCATAGTTATATTCACTGGGCTCAAAGGTACGTTGAAAGCAGGAATTTACCTAACCTCAATTTACAAGATGTGGAAATTAAGTGGTTTGGCCACAGAGGATTAAAATGTCACCAATTGATACCATTGGTGAAAACCTTTATGCATTTGCCCAAACCTGACCTGTTAATTGTGCACTGTGGAGGTAATGACTTGGGCACTTTGACTGGGGTAGGTCTGGAAATGCTTTTAAAGGACACCTTTGAGCAATTGATGGCACTTTTTCCTCAGACTGCCTTGGTATATTCAAATATATGCCAAAGACAGAAATGGAGGTGGTCCAACCAATTTTGTCCACAAATTGAGAAATCGAGGAAGCATGTAAACAAATCTGTTTCAGCTTACATGAGAGACCATGGAATGGGCTCCCTGTACAACAATAACTTGCGTTACTACATGCAAGATATCTACAGAGGAGATGGAGTTCACTTCTCAGATGAGGGCAACAGAATTTTCACTCTGAATTTAAGAATGTGCATTGGTACCTACTTATAAGTACCTAAATGTACCATAAACCCAAAAGCTCTTCTCAGAGCTACCCTACATCTGATCACTCACAATTATTATTTAACTCTAACATTTTTCACTAATTTTCAACAAAATACGCTACCGGGGCCGCTACCCGGTACGCGTACCGGGAGCTAACCTCGCGAAATTTTTTAAAAAAATGTTTTTTTTTCGCACATATAAGCCTCCTCAGCCACCCTCAGAAAACCTAGGGGGTCAAGATAACTCTACCGTGCCCCCTTCTACCCATTCTGAACATTATTTGCCCTCCATCTTGTATCTTAATTCGACCGAAACACAAAATGGTGGACTCCTGGAACGCTTAAGGTCCGCGAACCGGGGCGCTCAACGGTTCGCGTACCGGGTCGCTCCCTGGGAAGCGCACCATCAAAAAAGGTGGGAAAGTAGTTCACACAAAAGCCACTTGAGATAATTTCACCAAATATAGATTAGCTCATACTACATACCAATCCCTACCATTTTCACAAATTTGATTGGAATTCCATTTAGCCATTTAGCCTGTAGACCTCTCTAAATACCGTGAGGTAAATTACTTCACAAAACACATCTGAAGTGTTGGAATTCACAACCAATTAAAATGTTACTTTCATTTTCTACTTTTTTTACCTGACATTTGATTGGTTATGTACCCGAATATATATAAAGGAAGAGAAGGAAACACAGCCATTTTGACTACTACTTCCTGGTGTACATTTCAATAGGATTTTCATTAATAACTTCAACTTATTTTTAAAGGTAAGTTGTTATTTTTAAAACTGAAGTATATTGTGCACTTTAAGTTAATATGGCAAACTTTTTCTGTTAGTTATATACTGTCCCTCTGTAGTACTTATAAATTTAGATACAATCACTCTGATACTATACACTGCCCAAAGATAAATTCACTGTTAAAAACTGCCTATCTAAAATTAATCCCAACATTGCCCTACCTCTACTAATATATATTTTTTTTATGCAAATTTCAGGGAAAATGGAAAGCAAACAAAAAATTTCATTTGAAATTGTCCTTCCAGAGTCCAACACAGAAATCATTGATCCAAATGAGATTGAATTTATGGATGAAACTTGGGACCAAGAACTACTGCAATGTGTACAAGCAGTAGATAACCTCCTTGCAAATGAGGACATTTTACAACCTCAGAGACTACAAAGTATATTCCATGATAATTTTGAAATTTCTGACAATGAAATGTTAGAAAGTTTAATAAATTATGAAACACAATAAAAAATGCTTAAAAAAAAAAAAAAAAAAAATAATCAACAAAAACAACAATCAATTAACATACAGCATTTGAAAAGTCTATCATTCATTTTTCATTGCAGTACGCTGCCCAGAACGCTTCCCGGTTCGCGTACCGGGCGCTACCCACGCAAAAAAACAAAAAAAAATTTTTTTTTTTTTGCCCCGCGGGGCCCTTTTAAAGCCTCCACATTAAACCTAAGGGGTCAGGGAGGATCTACTATGCCCCCTTATGGTTATTTCCCCTTTTGTTTTGGCCTCCTCTTGTCTCTCAATCCTACCGAGAGACAAGATGGCGGCCGCTCCGGACTGTTTGGAATGTTTACAGACGCCGGAGAGCCAATCAGCTTCGCTACGCGAAGTTTTGGTACGCTCCCCGGTCCGCGAACCGGGAGCTGCCCAGTCCGCTGTTACAGATATATATCTTTTTTTAAATGTTAATTTCTCAAAATCCACTGGAGCACATATATTGAGACCTACAAAAGGCACATCGGGCTACCAGTCTCTACAATTTTGCCAAGTTTCGTGCAAATCCATTCAGCCGTTCGGGCTAAAAGTGCGACAGACCGCCCTATGGAAAACTCAATGTTAAAAACACGTTTTGGGACCCCCCTTTTTTCTCGGCCCCCCCTGGACGAACCCCCCCCAAATTTCCAGGGGCTGCTCAGAAACAAAATGTTCCATTTTCCAGAAAATTTCAGCCAATTCCGTCCACAAACGCCAAAGTTATTAGACATAGAATTTTCAAAAAACCCATAGGGAAAAAATCCTAACTATATATACCTACTGGCGACCGCCAGTAGGTAATACATATATATATATATATTTATAAAAGTGCATTAAAAACTATCAAACTGTATATCAAGCATTATAAATAAAACATTTACCATAGAAGGACATAACTTATGAAATGAAAATGAAACTAACTAATAAAATCAAAATATAAACAGCCTAACTAATAACATCAGACAAACAATTAAATCAACACTATAAAAGAAAAACTAATTTTACCAACTAAAATCAACAAACACTGCAAAATGAGGTAACTCTGCTGGCTTCTCCGACCAGAACCTTGAAGAAGAAATATATATACATCTCGACAACTACCTAACCAAGTAAGTAAAACTTATGTTTGAACAAAAACATACTTGTAATAAAATTAAAAATGTAAAATAGCAACTATTTAAGAACGCATTCTCCAACTTCTACATCTTTAGATTTGCCTCCTAAATGAAAACACTAAAACTTGAAAAGTGAATACCTGCCGGAAAAAAACACCTATCACAAACCAGCAAAAAGATATAACATAGTAAGTATACACAAATTATTAAAAAAGATAAACTTACCCCAAAAGCAAGTAAAAATAAATCTAATGACCCCCAAACTCTACAAACTATCAACAAACAAACATTTAAAATTAAACAGTCACTTTTTTCCCTTCCAACAGAGAAGAAAGAACCTTCTCCACATTACAATACCCCTAACGGAAACACTGCAAAACAATGTGAAACATCTCAAAAAACATACATGTAAGTATAAATAATAAAAATAGTTGCATACTTTTATATGTTATATTATTGATCTGTATAGCACCCCAATCACCTGTGGGCCAACCATGCGCTCGGGCAGGTGTGTAAGTTTGTGGTCCCCAAGGTGCTTATACGAAGAGGCATTTCTTCAACTTCTGGCGGAACTCAAGCAGTGAATAGGAGGCTCTGATGTATTGAGGGAGGCCGTTCCATGTCTTGGGTGCGATGTAGGAGAATGATCGACCCCCTTTTTTGCAGAGGTGGAGAATGTGTGTTAGTGATAATGAGGCATAGCATAGGTATGTAAATGTCATGGTACTTATAGAGCGCACTGTCACCAGACGGTCACCTTGCGGTGTCGCCTATTCAGCTTCCTGGCGCTGATACTCATACCGCTGTGGAACCCCTCCTGGCTTTCCCTGTGAAGTGTCCACTCCTGGTCACCCCCAGGGTGAAGCCAGGCATTCTTAGTGCTGCTGGGGCCGGTGTGCAGGCTGAGCAAGCTATTGCCCAGAGTTGCAGCGTGGGGCCCGTGATTAGAATAGGCACCGAGGCTAGAATGAACAGATCCGAGGAAATTGAGCCTGAGGCGCCGCCGAGGCGGGAATCGAACCCTGGTCCCTGGCCAGAACTCTGCATCAGGGTCTGCCGCTCTAACCATTGAGGATTCATAAAGGGGGTGGTGATGGACAGAGCATCTGAATTAAGCAGAACAGTCCTACCCAGTCAAAAGATCAGGGCTTGATCCATCACCGTTTTTTAGATCACTGCACCATCCCAGTTCAGAACCTGGCTACATGCAAAACTACCAAGCCAATTCTTTACTGGAAAGGAAACAAGCTTCCGGGGACCGGTTTCTGGCATTACAGCCACACTCCTCCACTGCTATCTGGTGGGTTTGTGAAAGCGTATGGATCTGTTCAGATATTCTGATCCTGTGTTGTGTAGGGCTTTGTATGTGTGCGTATATGTAATTAACAAACATATAAACTGTAAAAAATTGCATTTATTTATGCTATTGCACTACTTTCAGATACAATGACAGAGAGAGCTAAATATATAACATCCAAGAAAGGAAAACAGTTAATAAATCAAATGGACTACACCTGTAACGAAGAAAGCAAATCGACTGAAAATGTGAATTGGAAATGTACCAAAAATTATTCTAATGCATGCGATGGGAGAGCCACAACAAGAGATGATGTAATTCATGAAAGGGAACCCAACCACTGTCCAAATGTAATAGAAATAGAAGTAAGGGAAGTATTGTAGGATATACGAGAGGCAAGAAGTCCAGGAACCCATAACCAAAATCCTAAAAGATTTAGGCGCATATGTATCAAAACTCCGATTAGCGATTCTCAAAATGCGATTTTTTGCGAATCGCATTTTGAGACTCGCTAATCGCGATGTAAACAAAAATTCGCTAACTGTAGAAATTTCCGAGAATACCTACTTGCGATTCCTTATTTGCGAATTTTGAAATTAAGAAATCGCAATTTTAGGGAATCTGCAATTCAGGTGTAGCTTGATGACATCACAACCAGGAAGTGGAAGTGATTTGGTGCACCTGATTGCCTGAGGCAGAGTCAGAGGCTGTGAGGAGAGGCAAAGGAGTGAGCACACCAGTGAAACTGCTACAATGGAGTCCCAGGACAAACAGAAGGACAAGGAGGGTGCAGGAAGAAAAAGAAAACAGAAATTCAGTGAAAGGGAGCAGGAGGTGCTCATTGAGGAGATGGTGTGCAACCATGAACTTTTATTTGGCAAGAAGGCACTCCGGGTACCTGAGTCCAGGAAAAGGAGGATCTGGCTGGACATCCAGGAAAAGGTGAATGCTGTAGGTGTGACCCAGCGCATGGTGGAGGAGTTAAGAAAGCTCTGGTATTACATGTGCCAAAGGTCGAAGGAGAAGGTGGCAGTCAGGCTGGAGGAGGCCAACAAGACCGGGGGTGGAACATGTACTGCCACCGCTTCAACATCCCATGAGGAGTTGGTGGAGTCAACCCTTCTGCCAGAGACCGTCGGTGGTGTGGCTGACATAGACAGCTCTGACCCTGCATCCACCAGCCAAGGTAAGAAGCATGCCAAATGCAGCCGCACACATCACCATCCCATTCACACAGTCAGGAATGCACCAAACACAAACTACACATGTCACTCCAGTCCACTTTTTCCAGCACACACAGCAATGCATCATGAGAGATGTAGTCAGATGCATAACAGTGGGGCAATGAGACCTAGCAATGTTAATGTAGAATGTTAATTCATGTACAGGGGAAAAGTGAGAGATAGCAGTTAGCCAATACAAATGCAGAAAACTTTCTTGAGTGAGAAATGCAGACAAAGTCACAAAATCAAATATTCCCCTTTCTATCCACAGCACAAGCCAGGACAAAAGTGCAGGCTGTGAGGAGTCTGAAAATGTGGATGACCAGGCAGGTAATGGGGACTCAGACTCAGACACAGAGGCAACATCTGTCCCACGTAGGAAGCAAACCATTGTGCCACCACTGCCACCTCTGGAGGATGAACGACAGTCCACAGGGGAGGAGGATGGACAGGCAGAGCCAGGGCAGCATGACTCCCAGGTACTTGAGCAGTACACACCCCAACATAGGGTGTCCGAGCAGTCAGACGCAGGTGAAAGCCCAGGAACAGCTGTACCACTAACGAAGATGCCACAGTGTATGCAGGACTGAAGGCCAGCATGCTGCAGATTCAGCGCCTGCAACACAAATCAATGAGGTTCATTAACACACAGCTATGCAGAATGAACAAGAGTCTGCGCTACATGGGGGAGGGAATGATGGGCATGGGAGGTGCCATCCGTGAACTCGGAGCAACATTAAACAGGGACCAGGCAGCCAGCACAGGACTAGCCAACGCTCAAACCTATGTCTGCAAAGCTACATCAAGGCGGTGAACCGCCTGTGCACTGCCACTAGCCACTTGACACGTCGCAGCGTCAGCATGCAAGTGGAGATGTCCCACTGCTACCACGACATTGCAAAAGGCCTTGCGCAGGTCACCACTGCCATTGAGTAACTTCAGATGGAAAAAGCAGGTGGCACAGCACTCATGGCCACAGGGGAGAGTGAGGAGACATCCAGTAAGAGCAGTATCACCCATCAGTGCCAGATCCAAGAAGGCGCAGTGGGAGACAGGGTGCAGCACCTGTCGACCCAAGCGAGGGCAATTAGCCCTAAGACCGGCGTGCAGCAGTCCATCCAAGTAGGACGCGAATTTGGAACAAATTTTCAGGCAAATGGGTGAGGCAACCCATTCCTACAGGACTCAAAACTTGCCTGACTACCTTCATTGTGGAACTAACATGTGCTAAGGACAGCTACACTCATTGTGTTGGTCACACTGTGTGACAAACTTCAATCCTGCAGTTTAAGGTGTGAATAAACACAGATCTGCTACAAAATGTATTTTGCCTCATGTCATCATTACTAACCTAGAAGTACTTCTGTGTGATCTCAGCCCGTCTCTGCCATCCGGCAGCTGCCCCAACTGCAACTGCTGGGCTGCCAGGGGGAGCTGGGTCATCATCGTCCAACGTATCTGTATCACTCAGTTCTATTGGGATACCTTTTCTCATTACTATTTTGGGGAGCATTGCACAGGTAGCCACAATCTTGCAGCAGGTCTCAGGGCTGTATTGGAGTGCTCCTCCGCTCTTATGCAGGCTGCGGAAACAGCTCTTCAGGATCCCAAACGTCCGCTCTATTACACAGTGTATAAAGTTAGAGTCTCTGGGGCACTTCCTTTAATTTGGAAGAAAACAGGAAAAAGAAAACAACTCCAACAGTCCATTGGAGAAAAAAATCCTTTTGAAAACCTCTTTAGCTGCTTTTCGAGCCCAAAAGCTACTCGAGTGGTGCATCAGCGACCGGCACTATATTGATGCCGTTGCGGCCAGGAAGCCATGCGAGCGGGCACAAAGTCTCACACGCACTTGCTACCAACCCGAGAATATCAAGGCAAATCTCAAGCGCACCAACGGAAACAAAACTCTGCTTCATGCCTGCAAGACAGAATCCCAGAACGTTACGCTCCGCCACTGAGCGCGGAGTGCCCGAATCCCACAAACTCCTCAAGCAGAGTTTACTAACTGGACCTAACCAACATGTCTCTGAGTCTTTCTTTTAACACCTTTCAGCCCGCAAAATACAATCATAAAAAACAACCACCAGAGGGTCTTGCACTCCAGCTGAATAGCACAGAACTCAAGATAGGAGTGTTTAAAAAAATATGATATGTTCTGGAGCAGGTTGATCGTCTCCACCATGCTCTTACACTGCCAAAACTCACCGGAGCCCGCCCGCAGATTACAAGAATTTTAGTGGTCTGGTGGGTGGGTGGCATGGCGGTCCCACAGTGGTGCACTTGAAAGGCTCATTGTGAGCCTAAAACTGCAACACTGTGTGACCGACAGTGCATATTCCTGAATGGGAAGTAATGCAACATGTCGTGCATTCCTTCCCGTACAGGAACTGGGAGTGCACAGGGGCAAGAGGGGGCCCAGTAGGGCCCTCTTTCTTTCCTCTCCACCAGTAGTTTCATGGAGGAAGAACCTCCATGAGACCGCTGGCTGTGAGGAAAGTCATAATAGGCTTGGCGGTGACTCAGGGCACCACCAAGCATTTTGTGGTCCTGAGACGTCTGCATCACCACCAGGGATCTCTGATCCCTGGCGGTTGTGGCAGTGCAATGGCGGCCCAACCATCTTGGTTGTAATAGGGTGGTGGGACTGCTAGTGCGGCGGTGGCCAGACCGCCACCACATCATCACTGTGAGTCTGGCGGTCCACTCGTAATCAGACCCTTACTGTTTTTAATGCTCCTGGAGCGGCAGCACTTCCTGCAGCCCCCTATAACATTTTAAAAATATGCTTGGTGGTGCCCCTGCTGCTTCTATGGATTTCACCAAGTTGAAAACAAAAAGTGTAAACAGCCCTTGCAGGGCATTATGGAGCTCCTGCAAGGAGTAGTGAATAATAAATGAACCACATTTATTATTCACTTTTTTTGGTGTTTCTGAATATTTTTTGGGTGTCCGGGTGCCCATCCGGGACACCCACATGTTTCATTTTAGTTGGGGCCCACAAGGGAGATCGAGAGCCCCTGTGGCTCCACATGTTTTTTATTAAGGGGGTGCCCCAATTCATACCCATGGCACCAACAGTTCCATTTTTAGTTGGGGCCACACACAGGGAAAGCCGCTGCCCCCTCCCCTTTAATTGAACCATGGCACAGGAGAATGAGGTCACTGGGTCTTATGAGGCTTGAGGAGGGGGTCTTCAGACCTCTCCCTTTCATTTTATACAATGCCCCAGGTGATGGGTTTCCTGGGGCCATAACTGGCTTGGAGCAGCACGCATGCCCTTTTTTAAAATGTTCAGAACCCCTGGGGGCTGTAATTGGCTCATGGAGGGGGGCCCCATGCATGCCTTCTCCCCAAACATTTACATTTATTGAGCCTCAGGCCCTGGCACACCCTGGGGGTCATATTAGTTTTGTCCATTTTGTTTCCTAAATCCTGTACCGCAGGAAAGCACAAAAAAATGTTTTGGCCCTGGTGGCCAGAGGGACCGCCCCCACAAGGGCTATCCTTACCGTGCTTCCTTATTTCTTTTTTTGAATATATTTTTTTAACAGCAAATGCATATATTTTAAGGACAGGGGACTTAGAGCCATATGTAGGTAATCCAGATTTACCGATTTTAAAATACCGAATTTTACCGATTCGGTATTTTAGAATCGGTAAATGGGATGTAGGTATCCATTCGATAACTATACCAAATCGGTATTTACCGATTCGGTAATTCCCATTCATTCCTATGGGCCTGGAGGCCCATAGGAATGAATTTGAATTACCGAATCTGTAAATACCGATTCGGTAAAAGGGGTGTCACTTTGACACCCTGCTGCACCCCTGAATAGTGTATGGGTGCACATGTGGCACACATACATGCCCTAAGGGCATGTATGTCTGCCACAATGCACTGTAATAATTTGCAAAAAATGGCTTCTTTTGGGGTTTTCGATATTTACCACCAACTTGTAGTTGGTGGTAAATAACGAATCCTAAAATGGGAAAAGCACTAATTTGAGTGCTCCCTACATTAAGGATTCGGCGATTTACCAAATCGGTATTTAAGAATTCGGTAATTTACCGATTCCTTAAATTACCGATTCGGTAAATTACCGAATCCTAACATTAGGCCCCTACATCTGAAAAGCCTAATACCGGTCGGTAATGGCAGAAAATCGGTAATTTTGGCTGTTACCGACCGGTATAGGGCAACCTACATCTGGCCTTAAGTCATCGGAGTCCTGTAATGGCTGCCACCACATTTTCTTTCATATAGCGGGCATCCAATCAGAGAGCTAGCTCATGCTGGACCCTCAGTCCCACGGGAGCGAGGTGGCTCAAAGGAAAAAAGCCCCCTTGGCAAATCAGAGCACTCTATTTTTTAAAGTTGTACTCGCTGGACTTTCTTACAAACTACTCAATCGATTTACTGCCAACCAACAGAAGCAAGTTTTCTGAGTAAAGTTCCACTTTCATGCCTAGATAGGGGTATATCTGTTCAGCGGTTTGGGCTGTAAGTTCAAGCAAACTTTCCTATGGGAGCTAAAATCGGAAAACAATCTTTCTTCACCCCCTGGTGCCCTACACATATCAACATGAAAACTGCCATGTGAGATCTTATCTACCTATGTAAAGAAATGGCCAAATTAGATGCAAATCCGTCCACCATGTCAAAAGTTATTGGCAATCAATTGGTAACTGCCACTGTGTAATATATAGTATATATGTAGATGTGCACAGTGTAAAGTATGATTTATTAGCATTAGCCCTTTCAAAAACACCCCATGCTTGGGGATTGTGCATTTTGGGATCCTCTTTTTCTCGGCCCCTGCTTAATGGTTCACCCAAAATCAATCTATCTATCTATCTATCTATCTATCTATCTATCTATCTATCTATCTATCTATCTATCTATCTATCTATCTATCTATCTATCTATCTTGCAGTCTTGCTGTCTATCTGTCTATCTATCTATCTATTTATGTATCTATAATATATATATTACACAGTGACAATTGCCACGGTGTAGTTATAGTTAGGAACTCGTTTTATAGGACTGTGGCGGGGTGGAAGTAAGGGACCGGAGATCAGCTCTTGGTAGATAAGGTTTTGTTTTCTTAAAGGTTTTTCTAGGGCGAAGACTGAGTCTTTCTCTCGTAGGCTGGTCTGGATCTGTGGTTACAGGAGGGTCCTGGTGCCAGTATTTCTCCTTTCAGTTCGTCGGGGTTCTTGAATACTGTGGCAGTGGACTTCAGCCAGGGATATATATGTGGGGGAGAAAGAGACATGTTGTCAGGAATGCTGTCCTCAAACTCAATTTAATTACCCAGGGAACTGGGAGTGCGAGGATCACCGCTGTATTGTAGTGTATTATTTACAAGTGTTGCTCTCTTGTCGGAAAGTGCGCAGTGTGAGGAACTACAGGTGAGGGGTGGGTGAATGGGGAAAGGGTTAGTGAATAGGTGTTAAGGGGAATTAACTTGGGAGTGAGACGCCTTTAGAAGCGGCACTACACCGCAGGGCTTCCCCGTCTCCCTACCCAGCCCGAGAACCTAGCTTGTACCTGGTGTAGCTCCGCGAACGTGGCTCGTGGTATCGTTGGCCTCCAGGCTCTGTCGGGGGTTCCTCCTGTTCTCCGCCGGTGTCGTCACATGCCAATTGTTCCTCTTTCTTATCCACTAGAATTGTACTGACGTCGTAAAGGGGCGGGGCTTCCTCGTACTGGGAATCCCAGTTAAAGGTACCATTGGTATTTTCTTCGTTCTTGGCTGAGTATAGCGGTGTGGTATCCCAGCTCCACTCGTCCTGTGGGAAACGGACAGAAGGTGGCAATGTGGTTGAGGCAGTCCACCATTCTTTACTGTCTTGGTCTTGGGTGGGCGACGGGCTCTCTTGGTCACATACCACCCCCCCCGGTTCCTCCCATTCGGGGAGGGAAAAGCCCTAGACAAGTAATCAGCATTGCCATTAGTGCTGTATTTACGGTGTCGTACCTCAAACTTCAAGGGTTGTAGGAACAAAAACCAGCGGAGTACCCTGGGGTTTTGGGCCTTATTCCTACACATCCATTGCAGTGGGTGTGATCCGTATATAAAATGAAGGGCTGCCCTTCTAGGTAGTACTTAAGTTTTTCCACCGCCCATCTGATCTCCAAACATTCTCTCTCTATCGTTGGGTATTTGCTTTCTCTAGGGATCAGCTTCCTACTAAGATATAGGATAGGGTGCTCTAACCCATCTTCCCCTACTTGTGAGAGCACGGCACCCAATCCTGTATTAGAGGCATCGGTGGCTAAAGAGAAGGGTTTGCTGACGTTTGGGGATATTAACACAGGGATAGTAGTAATAGCATTCTTCAGTGTTTGGAAAGCCTGTTCTGCTTCTACAGGTGGATGCTGTATTTGTCTACTATTTTTCTTGAGCATGTTTGTCAAGTGAGTTTTGAACTCAGCTAGGTTTGGAATAAATCTCCTATAATACCCTATCAGTCCCAAAAAAGCACGCTGGTCCCGTTTAGTAGAAGGGAATGGGGTGTTAACTCTTGCCCTAATCTTTTCCGACTGGGGGGTGATGACTCCATCCCCCAAAACATAACCCAAGTACTTAACCCTGTGAAAGGCTGCTCGGGATGTTTGTGCGTTTATGTGCAATCCTGTTTGTTTCAAGGCCCGTAGGACTGTCTTTAGGTGTTCTAGGTGCTCCGACCATGTAGTGCTAAAAATGACGATGTCGTCTAGGTATATCGAACAGAAAGACTTGTATGGCTGAAGGATGGTATTCATAAGCCGCTGAAAGGTGGCGGGTGCTCCATGCAAGCCAAAGGGAAGGGCGTTGAATTCAAAAAGGCCTTCTTCTGTTAAAAACGCTGTCTTCCGCTTGTCTTCCTCCCAAAGGGGCACCTGCCAATAAGCCCTTCGTTAGGTGGTGATTTATCTTGCTTCACCCATATGTTCAATTTACTCATCGACTCTGGGAATTGGGTATGCATCAAAAGAGGAAATTGCGTTTAAGGCACGAAAGTCCATGCAAAACCCTGCCGTCCTGTCCGACTTAGGGACCATTACAATGGGTGATGACCAATTGCTTTTTGATGGGCGAATCACTCCAAGTCTAAGCATCTCTTGCATTTCCCTTTTCACGTCATTTCTTCTGGCAGCGGGTATTTGGTAAGGTTTTTGCCTTACATGTTTCCCTTCCAGGGTCTCAATGCAGTGCTCTATCAGTGTGGTTGTTCCAGGGGAGTCGGAAAATATGTCCAAAAATGGGTCCAGAGCATTTTGTAGCTCTTAACTCATCTTGTTTGTGATGTCTTCATTCAGTGGAAGCTGGTTAACCGTAGAGCCACCCGCTAAAGAAGGTATCATCAATTGCGCGGATTGTGGTAAGGGGCCCAACCATTTTTTTTAAAAGGTAGATGTGGTAGGATTGGTGTCATGAAGGAGATATCCGTACTCGGTAGGTTGTGTTACCCAAGGTCTCTACTACCGTATAAGGCCCTAACCCCTCGCTCTGGAACTTCAGCGTGGAAGATGGTAACAGTACCAGCACCCAATCTCCAACAGACAGCTTCCTCCATCTTTTCCCTTTATAATAATATTTCTTCTGTTTATCCTTACTTTTTTTCAAAATGAGAGTATGCCAAATCCCTCAATTTTCCTAGTTTGGACCTTAATTGATGGGTGTACTCTAGTAGGGATCTTTGTTCATTCTCTTCTTCTTTCTCCCAGGCCTCCTTGGTGATCTTGAGGAGGGAACAGCGTTGTCTGCCATAAAGCAATTCAAATGAGGAGCATCCGAGGCTGTTTTGTACTTGTGCCCTTAAGACATACAGGGCCAGAGGCAGCAGGCGATCCAAATTCTTGTCTTCAACCATAAGCATTTTCTTTAGAGTGGTTTTTAGGGACCTGCTGTAATGCTCGACCAGTCCGTCAGTTTGGGGGTGGTATGCTGACGTTCGGATGTGGTGCATATCTAATGTTTGACATACCTCTTCCATTAGTCGAGACACAAAAATGGTCCCCTGGTCCGTCAGGATTTTTTGGAGAACCCGACTCGTGAGAAGAGCTCAAGAAGTTTTTCGGCTATATTCAATGTGGGAGCTCTGAGAGAGAAGGCCTTCGGGAAACGGGTGACATAGTCCACAAGCACCAGAGCCTAAAGGTTACCCCTGGATGTTCGAGGCAGGGGTACTATTATATCCGGGCCTATCCTTTTGAAGGGATTCCCAATGATCTCTATAGGCTGTAAGGGTACTGCCGGGGGACGTTGTAGATTCCTTTTCTGACATATGTCACACATTTGGCAATAGGTCCGAGTATCCTTATATATGCCAGGCCAGTAGAATTCTCTCAATATGTTCTGGGTCGTTTTCTCGGCTCCAGAGTATCCTGCGGTCAGGTGAGCTTGGGCATAAAAAAGGATCTGGTCTCGAAAGGGCTGAGGTACGAGTAATTGTCGTGGTTCTTCAGGCTTTCCCTCCCTATATAAAAGATCGTTCACAATAACAAAGCGTGGATAGGAGGTTGATGGAGAGGACTGGGCGACATGTGCTGACTCCCAAGTATTAAAGAGGGTAGCATCATTGGCTGGAGCAAAGCGGAAGCTACGGTCTATTACCCAAGGTTCGGTTGTGATCAGAGTGGGGCGGGGTTTTTCCTGATCTCTTCCTATGTTCTTAAGTTCAACCTGAAACAGGGACAGGAAGTCAGGATTGTCTACTCCTAAAATAAGATCTTCCGGAAATGACTCAACTACTCCCACCCGTACTGTGCAAGTGCACCCGCTAGAGGGATAAAGGGTTATCATTGCAAGAGGATAGGGTTTGACATCCCAATGTACACATCTAATGTGTATTAAATCCTCTGGGATTAGTTGGCGGGGGAGGGTTACGTTTTTCTGTATAACAGACTGTTTACACCCCAAATCTAGTAGAGCTCTCACAATTTTGTTATTCACCTGTACACGTATGTAAAATGAAGGGCCCATTTCCGCTGTGTACATTGCTGCTTTTGGGATGTACCCGACCTCCATAGGTTCCTCCACTGGTTTTCGTTTGGGGCACAACTGGGCGATGTGGCCCCACTCTCCACATTCGAAGCATTGTGGGCCTTTAGGTGGGGTAAAATCTGTTCTATAAGTCTTGGTCTTCACCACGTCCACCACCGGCTTAGGTTTCTTTTCTACTTTGTAATCTGGTTCTTGAATACTGTGGCAGTGGACTTCAGCCAGGGATATATATGCAGGGGAGAAATAGGGTGTCAGGAATGCCATCCTCAAACTCAATTTAATTACCCAGGGAACCGGGAGTGCAAGAATCACCTCTGTACTGTAGTGTATTATTTACAAGTGTTGCTCTCTTGTCGGAAAGTGCGCAGTGTGAGGACATAGAGGTGAGGGGCGGGTGTTTGGGGGAACGGGTTAGTGAATAGGTCTCAAGGGGAATTAACTTGGGAGTGAGACGACCTTTAGAAGCGGCACTACACCACAGGGCTTCCCCGTCTCCCTACCCAGCCCGAGAACCTAGCTCATACCTGGTGTAGCCATGCTCCTCCGGGAACGTAGCTCGGCGTTGCGTGGTATCGTTGGCCTCCAGGCTCTGTCGGGGGTTACTTAGGAGCCGGTCTTCTTTCCCCTTTACTGTCTGCAGCTTCTCGTCCTCGATACTCCACACCAAACACGGCCAAGATGCCTTCCTCCTGTTCTCCTCGGTGTCCTCACACGCCGATTGTTCCTCTTTCTCTTTCGTATCCACTAGAATTGTACAGATGTCGTGAAGGGGCAGGGCTTTCTCGTACTGGGAAGCCCAGTTAAAGGTACTGTTGGTATTTTCTTCCTGCTTGGCTGAGTATAGTGGCGTGGTATCCCAGCTCGACAGGTCCTGTGGGAAACTGACAGAAGGTGACAATGTGTTTGAGGCAGTCCACCATTCTTTACTGTCTTGGTCTTTGGTTGGCGGCGGGCTCTCTTGGTCACAAGGACATAGATTTTTTTGTTTTTTAAAAACCTTGGCGCCATTTGACGAATCTTCACGAAACTTTCAGCAAAATAGGTTAAGCCAACTCAGCTCCCTCCTGAATGTTTCTGGGTTCTCCGTCAAGTGGCGGCTGTGAGAAGGGGTGGTCGCAAAACTCATTTTCCTCATGCAATTTTCCATAGGAAAAACTGCTGAATGGAATTCTACCAACTTTGGAAGAAAGCTAGATCTTTACACAGAAAGCATATTTTTGGTGATTTAGTGGAAATATGTTCAGTAGGTTTTGAGAAGTTATCGTTCGAAATGTATTTACAGCGAGTAGTACAGTAGTTCGGCAGCTCAAAAAATAGAATCTGAATGGCTGCCTCACATCAAGAAAGATATTTGCAAGAAATTTTAGGACTCGGGTATTCAATTCCGTGTTCCCAATAAAAAACATATTGGTGGACAAGGTAAGAATACTTTGATACTTTGGAGCCCAAACCAGAATTTGTTTTAGCGGTACCACCACACCGTGGTAGTACCGCAGGCTCTTACCCTTTTCAATTAAAAGCCCCTTGGGGTAGGCCAGGGTCAGGGCAGTCGGCACATCCTATATTAATTAAATAAAGTGGTGGGGGTGTGGGGGGCCCCCCTCCACAAGCCAATCAATGGTTTTATAACATATTTTTCTTAATTAACCATGTCCAATCATGACTAAATGAATGGAGAGTAGAGACAGGTTTCTATGGCCCCATGAATGAATAGTGGGAAAGTGAGTAGAAGGTGATGAATTATTTCAAGAATGGATGATTTTTGATAAAGTATTTTAGCTACATGGAGCAATTGGTCTCAATTCAGGTCTGAGGTCTGAGGTCTGGTTTTCATTTTATTTAATTTTAGCTTCTGCATTAAAACCTTACTGTCCCCAAAAACTACTACCACCAATCAATATGAAACAGCTGTATCCTGGATGTATTTAACACAGTGCACCGATTTAGCATTAAGCTTTTGTTGGACTTAGCCCTTTCTGCATTGTCATCCCCAGACCTTTGACTACTTACTCCTATTTTTTTTATTGCTGAATTTGTTTTTGTTGGTTTTGGGACTATGTACACTTTACCACTGCTAACCAGTACTAACGTGCTTGTGCTCTCTTCTTTAAACATGTTAAATTAGCTTAAACCCAATTGGCATATTTAATTGATTTGTAATTTTCAAGTGAAGTGGCCCAACCTCTGCCCAAGGCCTGTAAATGAAATGTTACTAGTGGGCCTGTAATACTGATTGTGTCACACACTTATGTAGCACATTAAACATATCTCAAGCGTGCCATTGCAGCCTGTATGTGTACAGTTTTAAACTGCCATGTCGACCTGGCAAGGTAAACCCTTTGCCAGCACCCAAACCTTCCTTGTTTACACATGTACATGTAACCAATAGGGTAGGTACTGGTCAGTCCAGAGGGCAGGGTGCAATGTATTTAAAAAGTAGGACATGTACTTTTAAGTTTTACTTGTACTGGGAAAGAAAAACTCGTAATTTAGTTTTTCACGACTGCAAGGCCTACTACTTCCATAGGATAACACTGAAGTTACCTTGTTACATTTTATAACACTAATTTCCAAATGGAAGCAGGTGACCAGTTCATGTTTGGTGTCTCTGGAATTGCAATTTAAAATCTTAACTTATGGTGAAGTCGAAATTTAAATTACAATTTTAAAAATGCCACTTTTAGAAAGTTGGCATTTTATTGTCTTAGCCATTTGGTGCCTTCAGCCAGTCTCTAGGTCACATGACTTGGTGTAGTTGACAGTTGGGCTTTGTGCATTCCTCCTAGACAGCCACATACAATGGAGAGCTTAGGTGGATGGGTCATCACGGGCAGGGTTGGAGAGAGGAGCTCGGCCCAGCCCCACTAACACTTGAATAGGGTGTATCCTGTCTCCACACAAAAGGCTGCACATTCCTTGCCGTTAGTTTGGGGCCAGGGCCAGAAAGGCAGGGCACCTGTGCACTTCAAAGGCTGTGGATACTCTGCCTGGAAGGAGGAATGCTGTGCTGCCGAAAGGACTGCCACTCTACTGGACTGCTGCGCTGAAGGAACTACTGCCCTACTGTGCTGACCTGCTGCCTTCTGCCTCTTGCCTGGGTGAGAAGAGAATATGACCTGCAACTTCACCCAGGACACCAGAGTGACTACGTGGGCTGAGCCTCAGGGGCATAAAAGACTCCCCAACATCTGGACCAGCCCCTGGATCCAACTGAAATGAGTTTCTGACCTCCAAGTGGTGCCTCTCAGGTCGTGGACCCTTGATGTGGCTCAAGGAAACTGTATGCAGGTGCTTGGGTGCTCTGCGACCCCAAAAGGGGCTGTTCTCAATGAGACTTTGCCACTCACACTGCGATTCAGAGTGAAGCTTCTGAAACCGCTGCCTCCTTGCGCTCCAGCATCAACTGCTAGCGGGGGACTACCAACACAAAGCTTCATCGACGCCCCTCCGGGATGACTTCAGGATATCCACGCTCCGCCGGCAGCCTACCGTGACACTCTCCTTACTCCATGCAGACCCTTCCACCACGAACAGAACTCTTGGCATGGATTTGAGAAGGTAAACTTCAGCAGGCCTCACCTGGTGACTGTATTCAGCCTGCAGTCCATCGCGATCTGTTTGAAAGTGTAACTTTGACCAGGGCCAATGCAACCAGATAGTCACAGTTGGCGCTCTGTGCTTTTTTGTGCTATTTTCAACTACAATCATCAAAAACTCATAATTCCAGTTCTACTGATTGGATGCTTGTCGTTTTGTTCCTGTTTTATTTATTACATTTTGCTCTATGTTTCTAAACTGGTGTGGGATCCTTTTGGTATGCTTTACTGTTCCACAAATACTTTACTCATTGCCTCTAAAACTGCTCTGTGTCTCACTACCGGGGGGCTGAGCACAGGCTATTTTGGGGTTTGTTTGTGCCTTACTCTGACAAAGATTGTGGCTGCTGCTTAATCGGTGCTCACACCCCAGTCAACCAGTAATCCAGTTTCTCACAGCTTTGATCGAAAATGGGAGAGAGAATGAAATAACCATACAGTGGCAGAATTGTGCGAAAATCTTGCATCACTTCGGGCTTCCACTTGACCACATTGTGTGATCCTAGGCAATTTTCCTTCATCAACACATGAGATCACTCACCTTGAAATACATCTGCTTGGGGTGAGCGTTTCAGAAGAGTAAAATACTTTAATGTTTCTCCATCTATAGTAACATCCTAGGCCACGCATAATGGACACATGACAGCTCTCCTCTTGGTTCACTAATAGCATTATTGTGAGGGCAGTGGTGGTGATGGCATGAATGTTTTAATGTTTATGATTAGAATCTGTCACTTCTAACAATCTTCATGCAATTAAATGGTATAATTTAATATACTAAACTGAAATGCATTACAAAGATCACATTATAAAGAAACACACATTTTTTAATTTTAGAGGATCTTTATCATATATGTACTGTACTCGCTGAGCCAAGCAACAGCACCGTCAACCATGCAAAAGAAACCCTGAAGGTCAGTGCTGCCTGTGGCGACCTAGCAGGGGCCAGGAACCGCTCAAATACAAAAGCAAACTGTACTGACGCACACTTTAAAGCCACTTGTTTTGCATTGTTTGTTTATAAAGCACCAAGGTGGTGCAGGCAGAAAATGCAGCCGGCAGGTCCCCTGTGCTATAACTGGCGCACCAGCAGTGAAGCCAGTCCCCACACTGCCAGCCCACCAGGAACATTCTTGGTACCTGGTTGCGCAAGTATGGACCTGTTTTCAAGTTCCTAGATAATACATATTTACATTGGAGGGCAGCTGGTTTCCTATTTTCCTTTAAAGATTAGAATTATCTTCCTCTCAGTCTTCAGAAACAAAGTAATTTGGTAGCAATCAGGAAACAACTCAGAAATGTCTTTTTTCACAGAGTAATAGCTTCCTCTAGCATCTGCCAGCCTTCCCTAGCAAATGAATCTCCATTCAGGATTGTATCACGGCCTATCAACAGTGTTCCGCTATTAATTTGTATGCAACAGATAATGCATTTGGTTGTTCTGCACTCTACGATGAACAGGCAGACAACGGGTGCTTTCTAGCACTGAATCTTAAGAGAAAGGCCTAGGGTCGACAGGATTTTTATTCCACTGGGCATTTCACCGATGGGCTGGAGCCCTTAGAGGGCGGTTCTGAAGCTCAGGGGCACTTATTGGCCTCTGTCACTTTCCCCAGCTCCCCAAGCTTAATTGCAACAGGCACAGAGGGATTCAGGAGAGAGTGATAGAGAGAGAAAGAGAAGGAGGGAGCTGAAATATAGAAAGGAACAAGTTAGTCACTATATGTACATCCGCTCTGCGCATTGACATCAGTTTCTTTATGTTTCCCGTCTGCGCTAATGGAAGTGAAGCCATTTAAATTAGTTTATGGCAGTGTGCACACTTTAGATTGTGATCCTTTTAATGGACTATATAAGACAATTCCACAGAAAAAGAACAAGGGTGGGCCAGTGAGGAATCTACAGTTAGATGGTGTTGGTACCAGAAAAGGGATTACTGATGATAAGTAACTTGTTCTTTCGACAGAGACTTCTAACCACAGGTTCCTCACTTTGTTAATAGACACCAAAGCAGTACCTCCCAGGTAGTTGGTCTATGGAAAGGCTCAGACCAGGAAATCCTGTAGGACAGATTAGGTGAAGTGCTCATCCTGCCAGACTTGGCTATCCAGGCGCTAATGGTTCATGAACGTGTAGAGGGGGACCCATGTAGCAGCCTGGCAAATGTCCATGTCTGGCACACTGCATGGCAGAGCAGTGGTAGCAGCCTTAACTCTGGTAGAATGAACATTCAAGCCTTCTTTGGGCTGCTTCTTCCCTAGCCCATAGCAGATCTTGATGCATAGTATATTCCATTTTGAAATTGTCCTCTTTTGCACCACTTCTTAACCCCAGAGAAACGGACAAAAAGTTGGTAGTCCTGCCTATAATCTCTGGTTCGACCAACAAAGAAGCTAAGTGCCCCTTCTGGGTGCAGGCGATTAAGTTGTTCTTCTACTTTGGTAGGGCGAGGCTGCTCATAGAATGCTGGCAAGATGATGGATTTCCCTATGTGGAAGAATGTGACTACCATGGGTAAGAATGCTGCTTTTGCCTTGAGGCTTCTTGTCCCGGAAGAAAGATGTCTATGTCTGCAGGGACATCTTAAGGATTGCACTGACCCTGGACCACAGGCATTTTTTGAGCCACTGATCGGGATAGCTTTGAATTTATGATCCAGTTTCAGCTCTTTCATGCCTTCTTTGGCCTGTGCACACTAAATCTGTTTGCATCTAATATTCAGGGATAGTGACGTGTTTTTTCAATATTATATTGCAGCAGCAGCTTAGAAATATTATTGCAAATATTCTTTGTGGTCCTGTTTTGATCTAAAACAAACTGTTTATGAATATTGCATGGGCATATCACTCACATTATAAATAATCTAAAGGAAAACAGTATTTAAAACAATCTGTTTAAGAACTGTTGAAGGTCATAAGGGCAAGACTCTTTACAGAACACAGCTGGATTTATTACCCCTGAAATGCTGGAGCCCTGCACCATAGCCCACTTTGCCCATGTGTTAAAACATTTATGAATATCTGCAGTTCGCTCACTCGCCTGGCTGATGTTATGGCAATGAGGAATGCTGTTTTGATTATAAGAAGATGAAAAGATAAACTGTGCATGGGTTTGAAAGGAGTACCAAATTAAGGTCATACAGCAGCATGACAACTGGAATTTGAGGGAACATATGGACCAGCACCTTAAAAAATGCATCATAACAGGTGACTTGAAGAGGGATGGCTGGTCAGGTAAGCACAAGAAGGCTGAAAGGACTGAGAGGTAAACTTTAACTTTTTCCACAGCAAGCCGTTGCAGTGGCAATGGTAAACAGAACGGGAGAACACCCAATAACAGCGCTTTCAAGATTTGTATATCTTGGGCAGATCACCAGACAACAAACTTCTCCCAGTGTCCTGCATAATTTAGTTTGGTCGATGAATGCCTGGCTGCCAAGATATCATTAACCACTTAGTGGGGAAAATTGAAAGCTATGAACTGTCACTGCTCAATCTCCACACAGGGAGGTGTAGGTTGTGTTGGCTCGGGTGCAGGACCTGGACCTGGTGCTGCGACAAGAGGTTCTCCAGGATGGGGCAGCAGGACTGGAGGACAAATGCTCTTCGACTGACGTTCTGGCTACAAAATTCTCCTGGTCCAATCTGGTGCCACTAAAATGACTTGGGCCTAGTCTGTCATGTTCTTCTACAATACTTTGGGCAGGAGAGGGAGGGGCAGAAAGTAACACAGGTGTCCTGAGCCCGAGCGTATGTGGAATGCCTCTCCAAGAGAGGACCGCTTTGGAAACTCCATTGCACAAAACCTTTGACACTATGCATTCTCTGCAGTGGAAAATTGATCATGCCATGGTTCTACACATTAGTGGAAGACCCTCTGCTCTATTTCCAAGTGTAAATGCCGTTTGTGATCTGCTAGGCAATGGCAGCTGAATTTATCTGCCCTGTCATTTAAACACCCTGTCAGCTGTAGTGTGATCAGGGATATGCTCTAAGCGGTCAGCCACTTACAGAGATGTAGAGCCTCCTGGCATAAGGCCCATGACCCCACACCACCCTGTTTGTTGCCAGTCAGTCAAACAGGGTTTATTCCACATTTAGTCATAAAATAAAAATAAAAAACATATTATTATAAAAAGATTTCACATCATTGTCATTGAGCCAATCAAGATTATAAAGCTTGTTTAGAAAATATGATCAAATCATCATAACATTTAAAAAGGATCCATAAACTAATGTTAAAAAGATTGATATCTATCACTAAGAACAACAGTTAAAAACAATCACGATTAAAAACTCTACTGCTGGATGCTAATCTTTGGTCCTGGTAAGTCGGGCCAGCATCACTAATTAAGTAAATGTTTTGCCAGGTTTGGCTGTAAAACACCTATTACGGGTGCAAAGTAGCATGTTTCAGATTGATAGGGAGTGCGACCTTATAGCCCATGACCAGCCTAGAAATTTTGCTACAGCTGTGAAGATTAGGATAGAGGTATGTGTTGCAGTACCACATGGTGGTTGTGTTGTCTGCCAGCACATGGACCCATTCCCCCTTGATGGTGGTGAGGAACAACTTCAGTGCCAAGTGAATCGCTCTCATCTCCAGCAGGTAGATGTGGATGTGAGCTTCTGACAGAGACTAGAGTCCTCTGATGTCTACATCTCTCAGATGACCTCCCCAACAAAGCAACAATGCATCCGTCATAACCATCAGCTATGGGTGGGGTAGGTAGAGTGATCTGCTGCTAGTCCAATTGCAGTCGAGAAGCCACCACAGTATGTTGTGGCTAAAATCTGACCGATTTCCTTGGTGATAATCCCAATGAGATCCCACTCTAGAGCTAGCTTGCATCTGTCACCTGGCTCTATCTGCAAACAGGATACAGGAGGACAAGACTCCAAGAAACAGCAAAGCTGACCTCACTGAGACCAAGGCTGCAGGTTGAAATATTGGTACCATAGACTGAATACCATGGACCTTTTGAGGCAGAGGAATGGTTTAGTTGAGGACCTTAACCAGAATGGTTCAGATGAGGGGGAGCCATTATAAAGGAGTCTGCTGTGACTTTGGCACATTAGTGGGAAACCCCAATAATGTCAACAGGTTGCCCGTCATCTGGAGGTGGTTTACGACTGTTTGAGGTGAGCCCATCAGTAGCCAGTTGTCGAGATAGTGGAATAATTGTTTTCCCAACCTCTGGAAATGGACTGTGACCACAACAATCACCAACATGAATAACTAAGATGCACTGGTAAGACCAAAGTGTGGCATGGTGAACTGAAAGGTTTCTTGGCCTTTCTGAAACTGCAGGTAATGTCTGTGGGACTGCAGAATGGGGATGCAAAAATATACGTCCTGCAAGCCCAGCATTACCATCCAGTCTGCTGGATCCGAGACAGATAGGCCTTGTTCCAGGGTGAGCATTTTGAACTTGCCCCTCCGGAGGAACAAGTTCAGAGGGCGAAGGTCTAGGATAAGGCAGAGGCCTCTGAATTTCTGGCACAGAAAGTAATGAGAGTAACAACCAGTCCCGATTTATGATGTCAGCACTCTCTTATTGATCCCTTGTCCAAAAGAAGTTGAACTTCTCTGTACAGTATGAACATGTGGCCTTGTGGTGTTAGATTTTAAATGTTATTCCCATAATGCACAGACTTGAAGTGTTCTCTTTGCAATTCTCATACTCTATTCCGTGTTAAGTTAGCATTCATGGCGCCATCTTTCTTGGCGCCATCTTGTTCTGTAACTGAGATCGAGACCCAGTCTTATGATGCTTGCCTCAGCAGAAAGTATGTTTTTGCGCCTCGAGCTTGTACTTCCCGAGGTTGAAGCTTCGCTGCACTAATGAATGTATTATCTATTGTTGCATACCTTTGCTGTTAGATAGACCTGTTCCCACATCTTAGAATGGTAGGCACCGGCCGCGCCATCGCTCATCCTTCTTTGCCTCCTTTGTTCACCACAGCCAGGGCCGGAATTTTCCAGTCTGGGCGTGTTTTCTTAGAATTGGGAATGTAAAATATATGATTTTATGGTGGGGGGAGTCAGTGCCTGGGCAGTCATCTTAGGAGACTGGTCAGACTAGGCTCCGCTGCAGCTTATTACTAAAAAACTATTCGGTTTGTATTCTCTACTATCTGGCCGACTCTTCATTTATTGGGAAGGCGGAGATGTGGTCGTGAGTGACCCTATTCGGTTCACTTTCTTCAGTGGAATGTGTTGTTGTGCGGGTATCATGTTCGGGGGTAGGACTGGAAGTTTAGGGTGTATTTATTCTGCGTGATCTTCTAGAGCACCAATTGATCGGACGTGATGCTCGTCCAGCAGGGGAGACAGATGGAAAGTAATATGACCCCTCACTGGCCCATCATGCACCACTGAGGACAAGTTTAAGCAATTTTGTGGCAGCCATGGGGGAGGGGCTGGGTAGTACTTTGCTCTTGGGGAACTGGATGCTGTTGGCCTGCTCCCTGAACCCGACCTTGAAAGAACTGGGAGGTCTGTTGGGGATGCAGTGGGTATTGCATCAGCTTCTGTTGGTAGCCCCTACCAAAGTTTTGAAAGGGACATGACTATTGGGGAAACTTCTGAATTGGTGCAGCTAAGCACCGAGATCTGGCAGTGGCCTTACTCTCGCTGACCAGTTCAAGGGCTGAGTTCACTTTCACTCTAACAAGCCTAGAGCTGCCAAAGGCCATGTCTATCTTGGGCTGTTATGCGTCAGATGAAAAGCCTTTGGAATCCATTCAGGCAGTGCCCCTAAAGACCATGCTCATACCCACTGCCCTACCCAAGCAGTTGGTAGTGTCCAAACCTTATCTGACTGAGTATTTTGCAGTGTCCTGTCCATTCAAAGTGAGCCTCTATAAGGTTCGATGGAGATCCTCTAGGACAGCTGGCATGATGTCTGCCACTCTAAACCAAAATACATGCAAATGTCTTCCCAGGAGGCATGTCATATCAACTGACATGAGTGTGAGGCTTGTCAACTCGAACATTCTTTCGTAAAATGTCTCCATCCTTTTAGAGTCCCTGACAGGTGCGGTAGAGGAAAAGGAATTGGGGTTCAGGCTACTGGTAGATGCCTGCAACACCATGCTCTCAGGAGTAGGCTGCTGCAATAAGAAGTTTAGATCACCATAAGCAGGCCCGTGCTTATCTGTTGATTGGCACACAAGTTCTTGGCTTGGCTCAGATGCCCGCCAGAATATTGGTTAAGGCCTCATTGAAGTATAGTAGAGGCTGCTGCCTGGATTGAGCTGGGTAGAGGACTTCTGTCAAAACATTGATTTTAACTTCTTGAGTGGGTAAGTTAAGGTCCAGCACTCCGGCAGCCCGTCGAATGACTGTTGCAAAAGAAGCAGACTCCCCAGTGGCCATAGGGTTATGATAGCAAGGACTGGATACAAACGTTGAATTAAATATGCTTAACTGATTCAATTACCATCACTTACAAGGTTGTGCCCAGTCCCAGCGGCAGACACTCTTCTCTAGGGGAAGGATCTTGGTCATCGTAGTATGATTCAAAGAGCTATCTCGGCATCACAAGCAAATAGTCAGATACAATTCCAAGGTTAGTCAATGATTTGAGTTTGGAAAAGCTTTCAAGACCTTTATTCTCATTAAGAGATTAGTAAGTTTAAATGTGTTTCTTTATTCAAATTAAATATTCCAGTAGGTTTACAGAAATCTCATAAAAGGTTTGATTAGGACAAGAAATGAAGTCCCTTTTCTAAAAGTTCAGACCAGAATTTCAGAGTTAGTAGTACCTATGAAGAGTTCAAGTTCAAAATAAGAGTGAGGTCAGGAGAGGATAAAGCTCAAAGACAAATTAAAGAGGCAGAACTTCCAGTAAAGAGTTCATGAAACTCATCAAGTCTCAATATAACGAACGCATCAAGCTACAGTTTCAGTAGCAAACTGTAAGGCAAAGCATCAAAATAAAAGAAGAACAGAACCAGCATTAGCAAACATTCAGTCTAGGACAAAGGAATACAATGGGGGTCGCATCCAGAGAAACATTCAGGAAAGTATTCAAAAAAGGCATTTGAAAAAGGCATTGAGACTAACTAGGGACACTCACTATTATAAAATACATGAACACATGTTGCAGACATTGTTGCATGCTCTGTTCACTCTGATCCAATCAGGAGACATCACTCATTTTTGAGAAGGTTCAGTTCTTCCTTTCTCATGAAATTACTTGCAGTTTGGAACGTCCTTATCATGTTGTTAGCTACATACATTCTTATGTAGTTAAGTTCTAGAAGCATAACCCGCAGCTCCCATAGGCATAGATCGTACTTTGACCTTCTAAATTAGTTTGTTTCACTGCATACATAATGAACTATGCTAAAGCGAAGAAACAATCTTTTCAAAAATACTGTTTAGTAATGCATTTCATTAATATGAAAAAGAAATCTTGTTTTGTAAGTGCAACTATTCTATACAGGCATTATGTGAAATAGGGTGAGAATCTACAGTTTTAAATCACAACAAACAATATTTTGCTTAGCAAATAATACATTTGATTAAAACGAACATTCTGCAGTTATGAGGAACATTTCTAAGGATGTCACATTATGGACAAGTTCTAAATTGTGGTGTGTATATTACAGCAATGATGAGTTAGCTTTTCTGAAGCATATTCTAATAACTATGGCTGCCTAGTGCATCTTGCACATAAAAATGTGTGACATTGCTTTGAATTTTACGTTAATCATTGCACATTTTTAACTGTTAGTCTAAATAATTTGCATTTTCTTTGTTGATCCTATCAGTTATGTGAGGACATGCTTATTATCTGACAAAGTGTCCAGACCACTGTCATCTGAGAGATCATTAAACAAGTTACCATCTTCACCATATTGGTGCTCATCATCGTAATCAGACTGTCCTACATCATAGTGTGGAGCATGAGGGTCAGTTTCAGAACGGGCAGAAAGTTGACTCCTGGGTGGTAGGGCACAGGTCTCTGAGTCTGAAAGGACTATAGGCTCCACTTCTGGCATTGATGACGTCAGCATCTGCTTAGATATGGGACCCAGTGGCATTGGTCATGAAGCTAATGGAGGTATCTAACGTGGTGCTGAGATCAGAATCCTCGGTGGCACCTAGGCCGAAGCCAGCAGCGCGGATCCCTAGGAAGGGGTCGTTTTTTGTGTGACGACGAGGGGCACAGTTTGCACCAAGGAATGACCCACCGATGGTAAGATGACTGGAGACCCCCCCCCCCCAGAAGGTGCTCCAGAGGGATCTGGTGTGGCACCAAAACGTTTATTGATGACCACCTGTAGCTGCTGGAGCTGATGTGGTGTCTTTGTCTGTTCAGGGAAAAATCAAAGCAGGGCTAGTGTTGGAATCTTTCCTTTTGGAATGAATGACTCTATGGCCTAAAGCAGAGATGTTTTAAGGCATGTGCAAAGTGGGCTCTGGCCCAGGGCCCCAGCCTTTCAGGGGGACCCCCTGATAGAGCCAGCCCTGTTCTGCAGAAAGTCTTGCCCTGATGACTTTTAATAATTCTTAAATAGATTAAATACCATTTTCTTTTAATATGTTTTTTAGGTAAGTGATGTGTGAGAGTATATTGTAGACATTTTGCAGAGAAAGTGAGTTTGTTTTGTGCAACATCCATAAAAAATATTTTAAATAAAAACAAGATCGCACATTTGAGAAATGGGAAGATTATTACAGAGATTATTTGCAGTCATTTTAGTGAATTGCTGTTGTGTTACATATTGGAAACACACACATCTCTATCCTTGACTATTAGATGTAAACACATTTAGAATTTGGACAAGTATGACTGTGCACTGTCTGTGATCTGGCCAAGGAGGACATGAAAGAGCTAAAATTGGATCATAAGTTCAAAGTTATTCTGAACAGGGGACCCCAAAATTAGTTTGGCGCAGGGTCCCGAAAATCCTCAAGATGTTCCAGGCCTAGTTACAGAGCGTGACTCCGAATGGCGCGAGTGGTGGATAGAGAGAGACCCATGCTGCCATTTTTTATGTTTTCTGTGGGACTTTTTATGTTTAACTTTGTTTTATTGAATTTTGGCGTTGTGGCAGGTACATTACAGTTCTCACATACTCCCATGGCCGTACATTGCAGATGGACCCCTGGTTCCGTCCCTTCCCCCTTATTTCGGCTCAATGTAGCAAGAGTTTGTCGGGCTCTCGATTGTCCATAGGTGCGGGTGGGCCCAAGGCCTCCCCAACTTAGTCGCTCTTTCACCCCCAAGATGCCAAGAAAAAACAACAAGAACACCCCCCTTGAATCCCCCCTTCCTTCCCAACCGGTGTGCCGTGTCCATGCCTTCTTGGGCCCTCACATGAGAGGACCACCAAATGTCTAATTTACAGGTGTGTCCCTTGGGGTCAATGTGTCGGTAAGTGGCAATGGGCGGAAGTACTTTGGGCAGGTAACTTCATTAAATTCCGTTGATAGCAGTGACAGGATAGGCTGCCAGACCGTGTTGAAGGATGCCATAGCCTGTGTGAGAGTTGCTTGTAGGCTTTCCATTCCCACTGTATACCATAGTTTATGCAGCCAGCCTGTGTGGGTAGGTCGAGTTTGTGTTCCCCAGAGCGATAGGATGTGTTGGACAGCTGCTCCCATGGCTAAACCCATCTGTCGCCCCCTGATGGTCTTCAGTGGGAACGTGAGTCCATTGTGCAGCCCTAGAATTGTATAGGCGGGGAAACAGGGAAATTTAGTATCGAAGTGTTTGTCAATGTCATTAAGGACTGCCGTCCAGTAAACCGATACATCTCTACACTCCCATAATAGATGGGTCAAAGTGCCCTCCTCGCCACATCCCCTCCAGCAAGTTGGGCTATGGTTAGGGTTGCCCTTGTTAAACCTGGCCGGGGGTCAAATACCAGTAGGTCACGACCTTTACCCCTGGTTCCTTGCTGGCAGTGTTCCTGGCTGTGTGTTTGGCTCTGTAATATATAGCTTGCCATTCCTTTTCGGTAAGGCTCCTCCCCAGTTCTCTTTCCCAACGCTTCTGGCTGGTCGAGGGATGCGAGGCGGCAGGCGGACAGATCATCTTGTATAGTTCAGAGATCAGCTTTCGGTCTGACTCTTTGGTAAGGAGCTATTTTTCAAAAGCTGTCAGTTTCCTACCGACTAGGGACCGTATTTCGGGCTGTGTCAACCAATGTCGAATTTGAAAGTATTGATACCATTGCGGAGCTTTGATGTCGTAAAGCTGTGTTAAATCGGATAGCTGAATTAATCCCTCCAGATGGAATAGATGGCCTGCGGATCTACAGTCTGTCATCCGCCACTGCTGAAACACCCTCCCCTCCATCCCCGGGGTAAATTCAGGATTATCAAACTAGGGTCTTAGTGGCAACGGAAAAGTGGTGAGTCCCCTCTTAACCGCTACTCTGTCCCACACTCTCAACACTGCGCGACAGATGGAGTTCTGAAGGTAGGCCGGTCTATCTGGACGTATTACTGTGGGATTTTTTAGACTTACCTGAGCTCTATTACCTCGACGACAAGCGGTCACAGGGGCAGCCTAAGGAATGGGAGCACGTTAGCTCCCTTGACTTTGACTGAGACCTCTGGACCCTCGACTAGGAATCTTTTTGGAATGGTAAACCTCAGTGATTGAGAGCTTCACCTCGCGGTCGTAGATGGCTTTCTTGTTCGTCGTAGCACAACACAGACACGACACTGAGTGGTGTTTGGAGCCACAACACCATAAGCAGGCATCATGGATGTCTATTACTGACACCTGCCGATTGCAGTCATGTTACGGTTTAAAATCTATGGTCCTCGGGGTGACACTGCCGGCACACTCAAATTGTTTAGAGGGGAAAGTTCTCTATCAGATATGACAGGAATTAAGCTCAGGATCCCCGCTGGTAGGCGCAGAAAGAAAGGAACTGACATCAGCACACAGAGGTGGTTCACATATAGCGGCCTTGATGTCATGTCCAGGGCGGACGGACCTGGTGCAGAGCTGCACAATGCCACCTGTTGACATGTGAGGGAACTGCTGAGAAAGTTGCTTGTGCCAGTCTGGCGCCTTGGGGACATCACATGCTGAGATCAGAAAAAAGCAATCAGAGAGGGAAAAGGGAGCGAGAGGAGAGAGAGAAAGAAAGGATGGATAGTAAGAGAGAGATAAAGACAAAATCTGGTTTGAACATGTTTGCCCAATCTGAATTTGCCCAGGCTGGTCATGTAAAGGCTGTGTGCCTTGTGATAGCAGCTATGCTATACTTATGCTGCACCTTGTATTGAACTTATTTAAGCAGACTCAGGGTCAAGCTGGCCTGTAGGGCAATCAGACAGTGCCTGATGCGCTGGTCTGGAAGGTTGGTATGTAGGCCAGTTTTTGGCTGTTTGTGGGCCTATTTTCTAGTTTGCTGGGCCGGTTTTTACTGTTGATTTCTCTGACAAGCTCAAATCCATGCAGTCTTCCATACCTTGCAAAGTACTTATATAGTGTGTCTTTACAAGTTCAAAACTTCGCCAATTTGGGTACAATGGCCTCTATTTTTAGCTTTCTAATTCAGTAATGGGGCCACTTTTATTTTTGTACCCTGGTCCATTTTCTCTCCCATTCCAACCCAGGGCAGATTCAAATAATTGCAGTTATAGTAGTTGACCATAGCCTTAATTACAGACAGGATACCATGGGCCATGTTCGTTTGTGCGAGGTATGGCGACAATGTTTTAAGATGTGTTAAGTGGAAGTAACATGGGGCCATATTTATGAGGTTAGTGGTGTAGGGCAGCACAGCAAGTCACCTTGCTGCGCTGCGTCACAAGTAAAGGACAGGAATGGTCTTATTTATTCAATACACAGCATTTCTGTCCTTTTCCCTTCCGCTGGTGCTGCTTGGCAGCCTAGCGCTAATGCAGGCACCCTTGCACTGTGGTGTAAGTGTGCCTGTGTTGTAGGAACGGGGGTGGGAGCACATCGCTTTACCTCCCAGCAAGGTTCTCCCCTGGCATTGTGCTAAATGCAGTTTAGGTTATTTGCTTGCTTCAAGATTGTTTGAGTGTTTCGCCACAGTTAACGCAGATAGTGTTGATCTTTAGACACATGTTTCCGGTTATTTAACCGTCATCAGTAGAGATTACAGTCTTTGAAATTTGGGGTTTTCTGAGTAGGCTGCCAACATATTTCTCAGGTCAGGTACCTCTCACAGGCATGCAGGTACTTCATCCATGAGCTCGTCAGCTCAATGACTCACTGGAGTACTATTAAACCGGAACGGGGTGGGAGCACACCGCTTCACCTCTCAGCAAGGTTCGCCCCTGGCATTGTGGTAAATGCTGTTTCGGTTACTTGCTTTCTTCAAGAGTGTTCGAGTCTTTCGCCAAAGTTGGTGCAGATAGTGCTGATCTCTAGACACGTGTTTCTGGTTCTTTAACCGTCATCAGTACAGATTACAGTCTTTGAAATTTGGGGTTTGCTGAGTAGGCTGCCAACATCTTTCTCAGGTCAGGTACCTCTTACAGGCATGCGGGTGCTTCATTCATGAGCTCGTCAGCTCAATGACTCACTGGAGTAGTATTAAACAGGAACGGGGTGGGAGCATACCGGTTCACCTCCCAGCAAGGTTCGCCCCTGGCATTGTGGTAAATGCAGTTTCGGGTTACTTGCTTGCGAGCTACAAGAGACTGCATTTCCCAGAATGCCAGGGGCGAACTTTGCCTGAGAGGTCAGCGGTGTGTTCCCACATCCTGTTATCTATTTAAAGTACTCCTGTGAGTCATTAAGCTGACGAGCTCGTGGATGAAGCCTATTTAAAGCACTCCCACAAGTCATTGAGCTGATGAGCTCGTGGATGAAGCACCTGTGCGCCAGTGAGAGGTACCGGACCTGATATAATGTTTGGCAGCCTACTCAGCAAACCCCAAAATACAAGACTGTATTCTCTACTGATGACGGTTAATAAACCAGAAACACATGTCTAGAGATCAGCACTATCTGCGCCAACATTGGCGAAACACTCAAAAATATCGACGCGAGCTACAAGAGACTGCATTTCCCAGAATGTCAGGGGCGAACCTTGCCTGAGAGGTCAACGGTGTGCTCCCACATCCTGTTATCTATTTAAAGTACTCTGGTGAGTCATTGAGCTGACAAGCTCGTGGATGAAGCACCTGAGCACCAGTGAGAGGAATGGGACCTGATATAATGTTTGGCAGCCTACTCAGCAAACCCCAAAACACAAGACTGCATTCTCTACTGATGATGGTTAATAAACCAGAAACACATGTCTAGAGATCAGCACGATCTGCGCCAACCTTGGCGAAACACGCGAAAATATCGGCGCGAGCTGTCAGAGACTGCATTTCCCAGAATGCCAGGGGTGAACTTTGCCTGAGAGGTCAGCGGTGTGCTCCCACATCCTGTTATCTATTTAAAGTACTCCTGTGAGTCATTGAGCTGAATAGCTCGTGGATGAAGCACCTGCGCGCCAGTGAGAGGTACCTGACCTGATATAATGTTTGGCAGCCTACTCAGCAAACCCCAAAATACAAGACTGTATTCTCTACTGATGACGGTTAATAAACCAGAAACACGTGTCTAGAGATCAGCACGATCTGCGCCAACCTTGGCGAAACACTCGAAAATATCGTCGCAAGCTACAAGAGACTGCATTTCCCAGAATGCCAGGGGCGAACTTTGCCTGAGAGGTCAGCGGTGTGCTCCCACATCCTGTTATCTACTTAAAGTACTCCTGTGAGTCATTCAGGTGACGAGCTCGTGGATAAAACACCTGTGCGCCAGTGAGAGGTACCGGACCTGATATAATGTTTGGCAGCCTACTCAGCAAACCCCAAAATACATGCCTGGATTCTCTGCAGATGACGCTTAATAAACCAGAAACACGTGTCTAGAGATCAGCAATTTCTGCGCCAACCTTGGTGAAACACTGGAAAATATTTGGCGCGAGCTACAAGAGACTGCATTTCCCAGAATTCCAGGGGCAAACTTTGCCTGAGAGATCAGCGGTGTGCTCCCACATCCTGTTATCTGTGCCCGTGTTGTAGGCAAGATTATTTTTGTGCAGGAAGGGGTACCTTCCTGCACAAAAACAATCCTGAGAGGCTTTTTGCTCTGTCTATGTGTGCTGCAAAATACAGCAAACATAGAAAGAGGAAACAATGTGGAGAAATAAACATACTTCTGATCGTTACGCCTCTCGAGGAGAATCTGTTTAGGGCATTCCCAGGTTGGCAGGGTCTTATAAATCTGGGACTGCATCAAAAACCATTGGAACACCCACGCAACGCCCATGGAATGCCTACCCAGGGCAGAGTAACATAGTGAAGCAGTTTGTGCTGCGTTGTGTTACTCCATATTTCTGGAGACATTTGAAGCCACGCAAAGTGGCTTTGCGTGGCTTCAAAAATATGACTCACGGTTTGCATTGCTCTTGCACCATGTTGCGTGATGCAAAAGCAACGCAAACCGGATCATAAATATGGCCCCCGAATCATTGGCAATGGAAATGTGTTCCTTCATCAAGACTTCAGCAACTAAATGCACTCTTAAACTTAATAACATTTTTTAAGAGCCGGGAATGTGATCTAGGACATTAGGTCAGAAAGTTAGCATGTTAAGGGAAGATGATTAACGAGATCAAAGTCTCAATCTCTGATGAATTTAATTATTGAAAAGTCAGGCCCATTCAATGGCGAACAGCTGGTTGGCACATACATATTGAAGATGAAGAATGGGGATTTGAGGGCAAAGTGTTCGATTTAAGAATGTCAGTGCACTGCCGCAGCTGACATAGTGATGGTGAAAAGAAAGAGAATTAAGGCGTCTTCACGTCTTTCAAAATTTTGCAGATGGAGAGAGGGGCCAATTGAGACAGGTACTGCAGATAGGGCTGCCCCGTCTGCAGTCTTTTCTTAATCACGTTAATGGTATGCATACACTGGCTTGAAGATGTCAGGCTGTAAAGCTGTTGGGTATCATCCGATTTGATGCACTGCCCACCTTGCTATCCTAAAAGATATTATGACAACATCGATGCTGTAGCATGGAGCAAAAGGAACCACCCTTGCATGCAAGTGAGTTTGCCTAGGAGAGTATTATACTAATAAACATACTTTTTCATAGCAACCGCTAGATGGCAGTGCGCCATCCTGTATCACACTGTAAATTCAAAAGCTGCTTTGTGGCTTAAATATACCACTTTCTGAAACGCAGCACATGTAATTTCAACATAAAAAACTGTTTGCTTGCTATGTAAGGTCAGTTAAGAAAAAAATGCAGGTGTGAATCACATGAGTACAAGAAGATAGGACATATATTTGAGACCAGAATTCTATTTAACTCAGTGGTAGAAGTGGGCGGGATCGGAAGGGCACGTCGTGCCCCTACAGTCCGTTCCCCTACTTCTTACTTTCAAAAAAGCATCCCGGGACGGCAAAAATAGCCCTACTTAAAAACTAGAACTTTTTTTCAGCTTCCAGAGGCTGCTCGCACTTCTCTGTTGAACTTCAGGGGCTGCAGCAGCCCCCCCCCCCTGAGCTCGCACAGACAGAGGCCAGGCCCAATGCCATTCCGATTAAGGCAGATTATCCCCTTTCAAATGACAATGCGCCCACCCTCTGCCTTTAGCATATGAAGTGGCAGTGAGATCCGAGTTGGTGATTACAGAGGCGCTTTCCCCAGACAGAGTACTGTGGGGAACTTGACACCTTGTCTAATTTGTACACAGAGTGAACTGGCAGGAGCAGTGACCTGACAGAAGAGGTGACAGGAAAGGAGAAGTACTAGGGCAGGAGAGGTGACCGGGCAGGAGAAGTAACGAGCAGGGTAAGTGACAGGGCAAGAGAAGTGACAGTAGGAGAAGTGACGGGGCAGGAGAGTTGACGTGTCAGGAGCAGTGACGGGACAGGAGAGGTGACAGGAAAGGAGAGGTGACTGGGCAGGAGAAGTGATGGGGCAGGATCGGTGATTAGGCATGGGCAGGAGCGGTAACCGGCAGGAGCTGTGAACGGATAGGGGCAGTGAACAGATATGAGCAGTGAGCGGGGCAGGAGAAGTGATGGGGCTGGAGCGGTGATCGGGCAGGAGTGCTGACCGGACAGGAGCAGTGAACGGGCAAGAGCAGTGAAGGGGCAAGAGCAGTGAACAGGCAAGAGCAGTGAACGGGCAGGAGCGGTGACAGGGTAGGAAATGTGACGAGGCAGCAAAAGTGACGGGCCAGGAGAGGCAACAGGAAAGAAGAGGCAACAGGAAAGGATAGGTAACTGGGCAGGAGAGGTAACTGGGCAAGAGAGGTGACCGGGCAGGAGAGGTGACCGGGCAGGAGAGGTGATGGGGCAGGAGAGGTGACGGGGCAGGAGAGGTGACAGGGCAGGAGAGGTGACTGGGCAGGAGAGGTGACGGGGCAGGAGCGGTGAACAGGGCAGGAGCAGGAGCAGTGAACATTTTTGATAAACTCCTTCGTTTATGACGTCACCTATGGTCCAGAGTATATGATTATCCTAAGAGTGTAGTACTTCCTATGATGAGAGAACTACATGCACTGTCAATCACAGTGTTGTATTGTGAACTGGGAGGGGAACAGCAGCCAAATGACAAAATCTGCCAAACACATTTTGGATATGTTATCATTCTATTGCCAGGAGCAGTGAACAGGGCAGGAGCAGTGAACAGGGCAGGAGCAGTGATGGGCAGGAGCAGTAACGCGCCAGAAGAAGTGACGGGCCAGGAGAAGTGACGGGCCAGGAGAAGGGAGGGGGCAGGGGAATTGGCGAAGCAGGAGTGTTTATCGAGCATGAGCAGGAGTACTGACTGGACAGGAGCAGTGAAAGGGCAGGAGCAGGCATTTCCCAAGGTGACTGGAAGGGTAGGGGGCCAGTTTAGTTTGGGGGGACCGGTTTTGTACAAGTGGAGGAGTTTTAAAAATACTGCAAAGTTCTTTGTATATTCAGCAGGTTTCGGTCAACAATACAAGTGCCAAGATAACTTTGGTGATCAATGTACCTGCTGGAGAGAGATGGGAGCATGTTTTGTCTAGTGGCTGTTTTACTCATCAAAGGTAGCGCAGAGGGGTAATATGCCTGCTGCAAAGAACATGTACCATGTATATCAAAGAGCAATATGTTATGTGCATAGTTCAGTGGGTACTGCTTTGTGTTCACTTCCCGAATGAAAGGACACTTGAATACATATGGCCTGGCAGTTCGGGCTGGACTGTTCACATTGGGCGCAGGATCAAGACTGATTTGCATATGGCTGGGTCCAAAGTAGAATGGCATGGTGAGCAAAATACGATGGATTTAAGCCCAGATCTCTGTACTGGGGTGAATGTATGACATTGTTCTGCATTCTGTCCATCAATTGTTCTTTTTGCATTTGTCACCCCGAGTGGGACAGGTATGCTCAGGCATAAGTCCAGTGCTCTCCAAGCCACTGGAATCAAGCTATCCTGGCTGATGAGGGCTGAAAGCCCGAAACCGGTCCTAGGATGCTTGTTTCCAGTCTAGGGAGGACCTGGCCTGGCAGTTCAGGCTGGGCTGTTCCCATTGGGTGCAGGATCAAGACTGATTTGCATATGTCTGGGTCCAAACTGGAATGGCATGGTGAGCAAAGAAACAATGGATTTAGGCCAAGATCTCTGTACTGGGGTGAATGTCTGATATTGATCTGCATTCTGTCCACCAGTTGTTCTTTTTGCTATATTATGATTGAGCAGCTAGCTGGCTGACATGAATATTAAGGAGCCTTTGTGGGTTTCTGTGAGTCTAGATTCTCCTGAAGAGTCCCTTTCCCTTCTGAGCCCTACTTAACACATGTGTACAGGAGGAGCCCTGTATTCAGACCTCAATGCTTGAGACAAAAAATAATCATGGATTTCTGAACAATGAGAGTAAAAGCATTAAGGTAACATGTTGTTCCTGCTTACATTTCACACGCTTTACATAAACCTGTATTCCCTATGAATGTTTGCTTTTTCCTGAATTAAACCTCAAATAAACATGTTTATCCATTGTTTTAATTAAATAATGGTATAAGCTGTAACTGGTCAGTGAAATGCCAAACGTACTAAAAATTGGTATGTTTTGCTATTTCTAGCCACACCCCTGACTCCGCCTACTGATTCAATCTTCGGTTATTCCCGCCCCCTGATTCTCCACCCACAGTTCTCCTACTTTTTTTCCCACTTCGACCACTGATTTAACTCTCAATATGAGCGTTGTACCCAGGAGTACATTGCACCTAGGGACACAATCAGACACGAACTTCGGGAGGGGGCAAGGGTGAACGGAGCTAGTACCTCAAACCACTCTGCAGTGGGACTACCACTTCACGCAATGTGGGTGGAGACATCCTCTGAGCCAGTATGATAATTCACACCAGCAAAGCTATTAGATCTGGCTTTAATGCGCTAACACATGCAAACAGCATTTGTGCCTGCCTGTACGTTCATACCTTAGCACATTAAAGCCAGCTTTATTGGCTTTGCCATTTTTATTTTTATTTATTTTTATTTTGAAAGTTTTATATAGCGCGAACAAGATCTTTGCAGATAACAGAGCGCTTTACAAAGGCAAGTGGAAGGGTAGGGAAACAAGGGAGCATAGTAGGAAGGTAGTTCATCAAGTCAATGTAAATAGTACAAATATTACAAATAGTACAAATATGAGGTAGCATGGACAATCAGGTAGTTCAATAATACAAGTAAAACACATGTGTATAGGAATCAGACAGGTAATACTGATCGACGCAAAGTAAATCAAACGTAGTAGTTCAAGTGTATTTAGCCATGAGGATAGTTTTAACTTCCTTCTTAAAAAGAAGAGTGGAGGAGATGAGTCTGGTTTCAGGAGGGAGTGAGTTCCAGATCCTGGGCGCCATTCCTGAGAAGGAGCGTTTGTAAGTTTTTTCCTTCCGGAATCTTCGAGGCTTCAGCAGAAGATTGTTTGTACTTCTGGTGGTTCTGGACCCGCCGGAAATTGTCAACTTCTGCGTGAGGTAGCCGGGTGATTTCAGGTGTATAGCCTTGTGCGTCATGCAGGCAATTTTCAGCTGTATTCTGGCTTCAAAAGGCAGCCAGTTCAGGGATTTAAAGTCAGGGGAGATATGAGAATGTTTTTTAGATCCAGTGATGAGTCTTGCTGCCGCGTTTAGTGAAGCTCTTAGGGGTGCAGTTGTAGTTAGGGGGAGGCCGCAGAGGGCCACGCTGCCGTAGTCTATGCGAGGGATGACTAGTGCTTGTACTGCAGTTTGGAAGTCTTTGGCTGGGAGGAAGGGTTTAAGTTTCCTCAAGGTATTTATTTGGAAGTTCGCCCCCTTGGTTGCCTTGCTGATATGCTGCTGCATGTTGAGGTTGGTGTCAAGTGTTATGCCTAAAGATTTTGCTGAATCCACGATGGTCGGTTGGACATTGAGTGCAGTTAGGTGCTTAAGCCACGTTTGTGTGGTAGATATTTTCATGGGAGGTGAGATCAGGAGGAACTCAGTTTTCATGGCATTGAGTTTGAGGTGGTTATCGGCCAGCCAAGATTGGGTGCTTCTGATCGTTGAGTTCAGACGCATAATGTCTTTGGGGGATTGTAGCTTGAGATATAGTTGAGTGTCATCGCCGTACATGTGAAAGTGTACATTGGATGCTTGTAACAGGGTGGTGAGAGGTTCCATAACTAGGTTGAATAAAGTAGGGGATAGGCATGAACCTTGGGGGACACCTAACGAAACAGGTACTGGAGAGGACATCAAGTTTTTGCTCTTGAATTTTTGAGACCGGTTGTGTAGAAAGGAAGTGAACCACTGGAGAACAGTCCCAGAGAGACCCATTCTTGTGTTTAAGAGTTCGAGTAAGTTCTCATGTTTCACAGTGTCGAATGCTAAAGAGAGGTCAAGAAGGATGAGGAGGCAGGTAACATTTTGATCTAAAATTTGGAGGGCGTCGTCAATTATGTGAGTCATAGCGGTTTCAGTGCTGTGCCCTGCTTCCACTGAGACACTAAGCCAGAAGCGACTGGTGTGAGGGCAGAGTGGTGGGGCTGGCGGGGGACAACTGCGGAGGGGGGGGAAGTCGAGAAAATAAAAAATACAAAAAATACAAAAAGAACTTGCCGCCAGCCGCATCGCTGCTTTTCTGCTCCTCTCTAGTTCTACTGCAGCAGAGGCTCCCACACTCTGCTGTGGCCAATCCAGTAACAGCACTCTAATGCTGCTGGCAGCATGAGAGCAGCATCAGGAATGGCCTGAGCGCCCTGGATTTGCGCTCCCAGGGAGACTGGGAGTCTGTGCCTGCTGCCTCCAACCCGGCATAGAGACATCTCAGTACATGTCGGTTTGGCCGTCCTAAGACAGCCAGTCAAACCCACATGTGCACTGACAGCAATGCCAACAACTCCCCCTCCGTGACTGCCCCCATCATGGCCAGCCCCCAAGACTCGGCCCTCTGAAATTGAAAAATAAAATGATTATTTGCCTGTTTCATAATCGTTTTATTTTTCAAAATTTGAGGCTGCTGGCAGGGGAGTGATGGTCCTCTGCCATAGCGGAAGAGCCACCACTGCACTAAGCATTGCTGGAGTTTCGAGAGTGTCCACAAGACATGTGAGCAATGGATTTCGGCAAAATGGTTGGTACCGTGCGAGTCTTGTGCCAGGGATGCATGTCTGACACATAGAAAAGAAAGCACTGAAGCCTTATTGCAAAGGTGTATTTTTCTATTAAAAGCAACGCGAGCTGCGAAATATGTGGACTTATATTAACTTTTTAAAGGTGTGGAGTATATCATGGCATAAAGAAATAAAAGGGAATATAGCCGACTTAAGTGCAAATGCAGCATCCGGACCACTCATGTCAAAATTGGTGGACAATATGGTGAAACATGAATTTTGGAACTAGAAGCGTGGTGTGATTGATGTTCCTTCTGATTAAGTGTGAGAACACTATTAGTATAATGGTCCTATAAGCATGGCATGAGATGTGTACCACCTGAGCATCAGTGGTAAAACGATAAGACTAAAGAATAGATGGAGGCACAGTGTTTTCTTTTACAAATCCAAGTGAGAGGCAAATCTCATAACACATTGTGCCAGATGTACGACCATTTGGAATTGCAACTCGCAAATTGCAATAAAATAGCGAGTCGCATTTTGCGAGTCGCAATTTCAAATGTACAACAGTGTCAGAGACACTGTTACCAATTCTCAATGAGGTCGCAAAATGCGAGGCTCTTCAATATTCATGAGGCACTCACATTATCGTCAACCTCATTGAGAATGGCTGGCCCTCCCAGGGATGTTGGCCTGCTGGGCTCAGCAGACCACCATGTCCTGGACTGCTTTTAAATTGGGTAGCTTATTATTATTTTTTTTTTTAATGCAGCCTCTTTTCCCTAAAGGAAAATGGGATGCATTAAAAACAAAAAAAATGAAACGTTTTCATTTCATTTTTTAAGGGCAGGCAGTGGTCCCTGCCTGCCCTTAAAAAATATTTTCGCATGCATTTGCAAACGGGAAGGAGTCCCCTGGGGACCCCTTTCCATTAGAGACTGCATTTCCACCTACTCGAAGTAGGTGGTAAATTGCGACCGCAATTGCGGTTGCAAAGCATTCATACATAGGGCTCAGAGTCGAAATTAGGAAGGGACGTCCTTGAAACGCCCCTTCCTAATTGCGAGTCGCAAACGCTATTTAGCGAGTCATAACTAAATTGCGACTCCTTAAATAGCGTTTGTACATGGCCCTGTAGGGTTTTTGCATGCGCAAACGGGTCGCAGACCCATTTGAAAGCTGTGGGTTAGAATCCTTTAATTTAAAAAAAAGTTGATTTCCCTCTTTCATTCTGAAATACTGATTAAACATTTTGGTTTGGTAGGCATCCTGTTTGATATATATATAAATAATGACAGCTATGTTTGAGAATGTACTGAAGCTGTGTAAACATTCATTAGGATCTTGTTATGGTGAGCATTCACAACACAAGGAATTGCTGCAGGGTTAGGTCGAGACATATGAGGACAGCCAAACTGAGATCTTGGCATAGATCCATGCATGTGAGAAAGTGTGTGCATGCCCATTAACCAGCTTCACCCCTCATACTGTAGCACCAGCTGGTGGACATAATCAGCACCTCCAGCAAGTATGAAGCTTACCTTCCTCCACTTGAATGGATGCCTGATGTTCTCTCACAGGAAGATTGAAGGACTAACTAGCAGTGTAGGGGGAGTGCTTTGACGTTTTGGACGCTGAGGGTACCATTATGAGAGCCTGAGGCTCCTGCAAGAAATACCTCCTTCTGTATACTTGAAGTTGAGCTGCTCTCACAGGGTTATGGTTCACACATCCATCCACTCACTTTGGGTTTGCCTGCTCCAACCAAGCCCGGAGAGGTGATAGCAGGAGTTATATCCATTGAAAACAGAACCCAGAGTGACAGTAGCAGAGGCTGACAGGATATGATAGCAGATGCAGCCTAGCAGCCTCTTACAGTAACAAGTCCACACTTGCAAGGGATGGCAGCAGTAAACCTACAGGCACTAAAAGTAAGACTCATTGACAGAAGCAAAGGTACAGGAAATGACAAATGTATCCTTTGTGCTAACAGCAGGACCACATGTGCCAGCTTCAGGATATGACAGAAGAATCTCTGACGCCATCTTAAGTAAACGAGGGAGACTACACAAATGCTGCCAGAATGCCACCTATGTGAGAGTGATAGCAGCAGTCTCACTTTCATTGACTCAATGTAAGAAAGTCCTTCTTTATGCACGGTGACCCCCATTTTGTTTAGACTGATGCTGCTGGTTTTGGACTCTGTACACCGAGACCCTGCTAAACACACACCAGTGCATGTGCTTTGTTGAATTGGTTAGAATACCTGATTGGCACATTTAACTTACCTCAGTGTCTGTAAGTTAAATTACACTATTGGACTGCAGCACTTATTGTGCCACCACTAAAGTGACCATGTAAAGCATGATTCTAGGCCTGGCCACAGCAGCCTAGCTGAGCAATTTTAAAACTGCCATTTTGACCTCTCCAAACCACCCTTTGCCAGGACTAGGCCTTCCTTTTAAATAGTTGTACGTCACCCCTAAAGTAGGACTTATGCATGTAATGTTTTTACATGTCCTTACAGTGAAAAGGCCCTAACACTGTTTTTCATGGTAGCAATGCTGGAAACAATGAGTCACTTTATTACCCTTAATATAGCTACCTTAATATTGGTACTAGATAGAAAAATAGTTCTAACACTCATTTTCCTAGTTAAACAAAATCAAACTTCATGCTATCGCTGAATTATGTCTTTTTCAGAAAAGTGTTGTTATAAAGTCATTGGGGCATATTCTCAGGGAGTTATTGCACTTTATCGCAGCCAAAGTCACGATAAAAGTATCACCTAATTCACAAGCTGGTGTTAACAGCCCATATCACCAGTCTACCTGCGATAGCAGCAGCCAAAAACATCGCCACAGATGTCCCCCGCAACTATCACTAATGAGATGCAGATTAGGCTTTTCCGTGCAAAAAGCCGCAACAACACCACTCCGCAACATTCTCAACGACCAGCCAAATCAGTGATAAGATCACAAAACACGCGCTAAGGCGCGTTAGCAGCAGGAAATGAACACCTGCTCTGACCTGGTGTAAAGTCGGATGACAGCCTGCACCAGAGAAGGGATCCCAGCCTACAGCCACACCAGAAGAACAACAGATGCCATGGAACCACTATCATGCAGCTGGGATCACCAACAGGGCCACAACACCCACCGCCACCACACCCAGGACCCCTCCTCCCCGGCCCTCCCCCCCAGTCAAAGACATGCCACATCAACTACACGGAATCATGTACCAAATAATCCACCTGATGTCGCACAAACACATATGGTGACATGCATGTCTCTTAAAAAAAATTTGCATCACACATTCACCTTCGAATTAACAAATGTAAATTTATTTTATAAAACACAGACCAGAAATGAAGACACATGGCGGCTCCCCTCTGGACAATCTGTAGGTCACAGCTGGCAAGACAAAAACCATGATGAGAAGGTGTGTGTTGCGTACAGCAAAGGACAGAGAGAGAGAAAGAGAGGGACAGAGAGAAAGACGGACAGTGAAGGGGAGAGAGAGATAGACGGACAGAGAAGGGGAGAGAGCGATAGACGGACAGAGAGGAGGAGAGAGAGATAGACGGACAGAGAGAGGGAGAGAGAGAGATAGACGGACAGAGAGGGGAAAGAGACACAGAGAACAGAAGAGATGGATAGGGAGAGAGAGTGCTGACACTGCGCATCCAGGCCTCACTGCTCACCTGCTGACATCGGAGTGTTTCTCACCACATGCCGGTATGTAGTGCAGTTCACCAGGTCCCACATCTGCAACAGAGTCCAGATACATGAATGGCAAAGTACAAACAATTGCACATGACATCATCACCGGTCCCCCCCTGTGCACCCAATAAGCTGCCCCCAGCCCCTCCCGCCACACAGTGGTGCATGCCCGCCCCTGCACACCCAGCCAGCTGCCCCCAAACCCTACCGCTACCCAGCGGTGCATGCCCACCCCTGCGCACACAGGTCGCTGCCCCATAGCCCCTCCCATCGTCCAGCAGTGCATGCCCACCCCTGCGCACTCAGGCAGCTGCCCTGCAGCCCCTCCTGCAGCCTAGCAGTGCATACCTGCCTCTGCGCACACAGGCTGCTGCACCCGAGCCCCTCCCGCCGCCCAGCAGTGCATGCCCACCCCTGCGCACCCAGGCCTCACTGTTCACCTTCTGCCACCGGCGTGTCGCAATGAGGGCCCACCACGTGCCGGTGCAAGTCCCAAGTCCGGGGCCCTCGAACATGGCACCCTCCACATCATGCAGCTCTGCTCCGCAGGCCACCACGTCTCACATTCGATTCTGGGTCTGGATTTCGCCGTGGCAGAGGACATACCAGTGCACCCGGCATCATCGCAGACTGCACACCCGCTCAGCCCTTGAGGTGCCACTAACTCTGTGATTCGGGAGGTGACGCCACGTGGCGGTAGGCCCGCACTGCCCCCGGGCCCTGGCCTACAGTGCGGTCCAGCAGGGCACACAAATCCTGAGCAGTCCGGATCGCAGGGACGTGGCATCATCGAGGGCTGCACACCCACTAAGCACTTAAGGTGCCCCTACCTCAGTGCACTGAAAGTCACCGTCCCGTGGTGGTGTGCCTGTGCCGGCCGCAGAGTATCTGGTGACACCAAGTCTCTGCCCCAAAAGTCATGGACCCCGTATGGTTGGGTATCGTGGTGCGGAGGCCATCATGTCACCTCTGGGCCAGGGGAGAGTGGTGTTGTAGGGCCCTAGGCCTTCATGCCTACATGAACACCACCCATATAGAGAGAGAAAATGGCGTCGAGCACGTGCGCCCGGCCCTTTTTATTGCCTGGATCACATGCCCTGTGATGCGTGTGCTGGATGGGTGTAGTGTGGGTGTACACCAGCCGTGAGGGAGTGGCTGTGGCATGCTGATAACTAGACCTGTGATCAGCAGATCACTACAGGGAAGACCTGGGACATGTAGCGTTGCCGTCCCTCCCTGTGAGCGTGAACGGAGTGGGCGGCCCTGGCGTATGCCTGTCCTGTGAAAGGGTGTGAACAATGACCCCGGGCCTCTGGGTGTGGTTCGGTACTGGGCTTGACAAGTAAGAAACGGATGCGTGTGTCCCAGTTGTTGTGTCTGCGCCACATGGACAGCATTCGACATTGTGTCACACTATGACCCAAGTTCTACGACATGAGCCAGATGGACGTAAGAGGAATTCACTGAGCCTACATTCATCCATACTTCTACACTCGAAAGACCATAGACATTAGACATCTGTGTGATTAGGAATGGTTAATGCACATTCAGTAGAGTGTTACATCTGTAGCAGTACAGGGCCATGTAAAGCACACATTACGATGTTAGTCCATGGAGGGCCAGGCAGCGTCCTTCAGGGAATGACAAGTCCAAAGGAAGAGGAAGAGTTCAGTCCACAGTCTGATTGCTGTGTCATTGGCAATCAAACAGATTATGGCAGTGCAAGTCGAGGTCCAAGGTGAGTGTCGCAGAGTGCAACGGGGGACAGTGGAAGGTGATGATGCAGAGGGCAGGGCCAAGCAGAAACCATCCATATAGCGGTGAAGAATGCTACTGCGTCCTTTGGCCCACAATGGCAGATTCATCCGCATCTTCGTCCTCTGCAGTTTCATGTGCCTCACATGAGGGGGGTGGTGTTCAGTCTCCTGCACTGTGTGGCACTGACACTTCAGGGACCGGTCACTATACCAGTTCTACCCTGAAATCTTCCATGGTAATTACCTATGATAGGAACACTCTAATAGCGCTTTAACAAGGATGGGGCATGTAGACCCCATTTGATTATTGTGGGGCAAAATGAAAATGATTGTAAGCATTGTAATAATTGTAAATGGGCAGCCCGACCCTGTTTAAAAAAAGCAAACAGCTAATAAGGATATGCTCATCCCGCTCAAGGGACGAGAGACCCTAGATACATTTTGGAAGCCGTCTTTATTGAATGTCCGTTCCTTAAAAAAACACGAATTTGAGATCTATGACTTGCTTAGTGACTCGTCCTCTGATTTGCTGTTCCTTACTGAAACATGGTTAACGGACACCTCTAATCCTACGATTGCTAATGCAATCCCCAAGGGCTATCAGATCATGAGGAAAGACCGTTCAGAGGGAAGAGGCGGTGACTGGCTATTGTATACAAAAGCTCTTTTACTTGTATCCCTTTAATAAATGTGGAGATAGAGGGGGCGGAAAGCTTGGTCTTTCTGCTAACTTTCTCAGGTCAACAATCTATGGCAGGAGTTGTAATTTACCGCCCTATATGACCCTTTGGATATTCTTATTCTGACCCCGTATGTATGTGATGTAACACATGACAAAGGCCATATTTTGGACCAGATTTTCTCTTCTAATCAGATTTATATGGATGTCCCACTTGCCCTAACTTGGTCCGACCATCATCTGATTAATTTTAAAATTTGCAGAGTTGCTGTTAGGTCACAATCTTTAGATACAGCCAAGAGGAATCATTGCTCTAGACCTTTTCATCTGATGACACCTGAGGTCATCCAGCTGGCATTGCGACAGTTGCCGATTCTCTTAAGTGGCGTCCTTGAACGGGATGTGAAGACCTTAGAGGACTGGTTATGACAACAAGCTACTGAAGTGGCTCCTCATTGTGTGAGACAGATTAAATCTACTCGATCCTCGGCTCCCTGGTTCTCTGAGGCTTTAAGGGAGAATAAAAGAGCCTGTAAACACTATTAAAGAGAATGGAGGAGGAACTATAATCCCTCAGATAAACTGATTTATAAACAGACATTGAAGAATTATCATAAAAATATACGTGAGGCAAAGAAACTTTTTCTGTCTACAAAAATAGATATGGCGGCTAATAAAAGTAAAACTCTTTTTAATGTTGTAAGAAGTTTTACTTCTCCTATTTCTATAAGCCAACTGTTTGTTCCTACAAACGAGTGGACTGAACGAATGGCATGCTTTTTTATGAAAAATAAATTAATCCAGGATTCTTTTGAAGATCAACCCCTGGTTTGGAACGATGTTGACGACTTCCTTCCGGCCGTGTTCTCTAGTCCTAGAGCCTTCCTGAGGAAGTTCCCTGACATCACTCTAGAGCAATCATTGAGGTTTATGGAAACTCTAAAATCTGGCTCGCCTACAGACCCTTGTCCAGCAAAGGTCTTATCTTTGCTAGCAGAGGTGTTAAATCCTTGCGTAAATACCATCTTGAACTAGGCTCTACGAGAAGGGCGGATGCCACATAGATGGAAACATGCTGAAGAAACCTTTGGCAGATCCTGAGGCACCAGGTAATTATAGGCACATCTTGCTTTTTCCTTTTTTTTCCAAGGTTTTGGAAATATTTGTTAACAAAGTTTTAACGAACTTTGTGGAGTCTAATGACTTGCTGCATTCTAGCCAGTCGGTCTTTCGAGCCAATTTTAGTACTGAGTCAGCTTTATTGGAAGTTGCGGAAACTGTTAAAGCTGTATTGGACAGAGGTGGCAGTGCCGTGTTGGTGCTGCTGGACCTCTCTGCAGCTTCGACACTGTGCCTCACTCAAGACTATTGAAAAGAATTGAAGATAGTGGTATTGGGGGCACAGTGTTGAGCTGGTTTTCATCCTTTTTGGATAGCCGCTCTCAAACCATCTGGGCCCCTCCCTTCTCGGCAGCAGTTCCACCTTTGAACGTGGGGGTGCCGCAGGGCTCTATTCTGAGCCCTACGCTTTTTAACTTATATATGGCTCCCCTGGCCCCTCTTGCTGAGAGTTTTGGTGCCAAGATAGTGTCATATGCTGATGACTCTGAGCTGAGTTTGATGGTAACTCAATTAGCGCTTGTCTTTCCAAAGAACTTTTTTTGGCTAAGCCATAATCACTTAAAGAGCAATCCCGAGAAGTCGGAGATTATTTTATTTGGGCCTCAGCCTCAGGATATCTGGCATGAATGGTGGCCCAAGGATATGTCTCCACCTGTGTCGGCCGTTTCCACAGTGAAAAACTTGGGAGTCAAGATGGACTCCACCCTCTCCATGAAGGTCCAAGTACACTCGGTGGCTGGGGTGTGTTTTGGACTGTTGAGGATGCTATCTAATTTTCTTCCTTTGCTCTCCATTCCTTACAGGAAAACAGTAGTTCAGGCACTGATAATGTCCAGACTGGACTATGTCAACTCCTTGTATCTCGGCCTACCGGTATATCTTTTGAACCGACTACAAGTGATCCAAAACTCAGCTGCCAGGGCCATTTTTTTGTTTGGCTCGAGAACTCATTCCACACAGCTTCTGTTTTCCCTTCATTGGCTTCCGGTCCGGAAGAGAATTCAGTTTAAAGCACTGGTTCTGGCCTTTAAAGCCTTTCATAAGATCGGAGCTCCTTATCTTGGGGAAAGATTGCAGCTTTATCTGCCTCAGCGCTCCCTGAGATCGTCATCTCAACTTTTGATTACCACCCCCAGGGTATTACGGGCCCGGATAGGGGGTAGATCTTTTCATGTAGCTGCCTCACGGTTGTGGAATAGTCTCCCTTTTGAGATTAGGCAGAGTTCTGACCTTTTCACCTTCAGGAAAAGGCTTTAAACGTGGGTCTTCCAGCTGTGAGTCACTGGTAGTCTTTTGCTTATGCTCTGTGTTACTGGACATATGATGTATAGCGCCGGGACACTCTTTGGAGTAGCCGCGCGCTTTATAAATATGCGTTAACATAACATACCATTACTCGCTGGTGTGCAGCCGTGGCAGACGCTCTTTTCGCATCCGCCCGCTCCATGGTCTCCATTAACCTCTGCATGTTTTCCAACTCTCGTGTGACATCACTAGAGAAACTCTGACTGGACAGTTGGCCTATCCTCTGTGTCAGGGCTCCAGCGATGTCAGCCATGGTCTATTGGAGAGCCTGGAGCAGATTCTGGGTGTCTGTTAGGGACAGTGAGTGGTCCCTGATGGGACTCAGACACCCACGTATGGCATCTAGTTTGTCTGCCATGTGGTTGAAGCCCACCCACACCTGTTCAGCCAGATTCTCCTGGCACCCCAAAACACTGCGTTGGAAGGACTTGTGTTCTTCGTGGGGGTCCTGGGAGGCAGCCGTGGTGGTGGGTGCTGCTTGCTGTGTGGTCTGTGCAGGGGGTAGAGTCTCCTCGTAGCAGCTGGGCTGCCCTGCTCTGGAGGTGGGCTGCTGGGGCTGTCCACAACCTGTTGGAGGGTGTCGAAGCTGTGATGGTCCTCTTCGTCATCAGAGAAGAAAGGTTTGGGCTGCTCTGCAGGAGGTGTTGATTCTTCCTCTGTAATGTGGAGGGGAGATGTATTTTAATAATGTGTCCACACATATGTTGTCGCATTGTACATGTTTTCATAAAGACTGCATAACTGTGTACATTGTGGCTGTTTGTAAGGAGCTGCCTATTTGATCGGGGACAGTGGACATTTTGACAAGATGACATGTGTGTGTTTGTACTTGTACATTATCAACTCACAATTTCCTGCAATGCCAAATGTGATTGGCCAGTGTCTATACCCAGTAGGCACCAGTTGTGTCCTGTGTTCTGTTGTGGACGTGTTGCGGGTTGTACCACATTGTTGTCAGTGTTGATGTGCTTTGCATGTTATGTGTGTGTGCTGCAATTTGGGGGAGTCACTTCCGCAGCTTTAATTTTGCTGCCCCTTCTCTCTTTCATTGATGTGCCTTTGACTTCTATGCCTATGCAGTGCTGAGATTTTGCATACTTGGGTACATTGGTCTCTTGGTGTGAGTTAGGGGCTGGGGCATGGTTTGTCCGCAGATGTGCTTAGCTCAATTGTACATGTTTGCCATTGTGCCCATCTCCCCCTTTTCCCCAAGCCCTGGTCTTTACTTATCCTGGTGCTGTTGTGTCCGGTCATGTTGAATAGTGTCCTGTCCCCCAACTCCTGCCACCATCCCCCACTGATGACTGCGGACACCATTTCCTCCATCTCGTCCAGCTCCTCCTGTGGCGCAGGACTCCCACCTCCAGTCTGCATTGCTGCCTTCCGGTTGTTGGCAAGTTTCAGCAGGCCACCATGTCCGTGAATTTAGAGATTCCGAGGGGGTCGTAAATTGGGACCTACCTCATTAATAATAATGAGGTAGGTTGATTTGTGAGCCCCTACGAATCATCCTACGAATTGCCAACACATTTGGAATAGCAATTATCTAATTGCGATTCGCTGTAAATCACAATTAGGTCATTGTTATTCCAAATGTTGATACATGTGGCCCTATGTTACATGATACTGCTATTGCCAAATTGTGGGGTGTTGGGGGAGAATGGGCACAACCTGCGCAAATTGTAATGGTTTCACTAAGTATGGAAATTTGTTTTATGATATCTTCGCTTTGTAGGCCAATTTGGCTGGATATCCCCAAAAAACTCAATAAAGATTGCTGTACAAAAAAAAAGAACAGAGCACTGTGCAATGACCCTCCTAATCCCACTTCCCGGAAATAATGTCAAAGAGTGTTGGGATGCCCCTGAAAACCCTTTACCTATTGGTCATGGAGTCTCCCCTACCTACAACCTAGTGCCAGACATAAATGTATGAATGTGACACCCCTGGATACCTTCATCAGAATGCCTCTGGGCCAGTGGAAAGCAAAAGAAGGACTGCATCTGCTGTGAAACCTGTGGAGAGAAACTCAAAGGTCTGGACCTTCTCCAACTACCCATGACCAAGAAGTGGACTCCAAGGGTCAGTTGGCTGGCCTCCTGTTCAGCTAGAGGGCAACACAAGTTACAAGAAGCCCACTTTTTCTAAAAGCCCAGCTGACCAGTTCCAACTGGATTTGCCCTGGACTGTGCTGGTAGTTTCTGGGAGGGTGAGCCCTAACTACCAAATAGTGCCCACAAGATTCTGGAGCCTTGGTTGGTGTTAGAGTTTAATCCTCTGACCCTACAATCTGTGAAACTGGACACCTGGAAACTTTTCCAGAACTTTTCCTCCAGAGAACTAGCAGAGACAATGACCAACACTGAAGCTGAAGCTGCCAACGTTGAATCACCAGTTTTCCTGCTTAAAGAATTTATACTTCCAGAAAAATGTCTATGTCTGAACATAGAGGGATATCACCAAGACCAACGTCAAATAGCACCCGACCATCGACAAAACTTCTCTGGATTCTGGATTTGCCCACTCATAGCTTCCCACCTTTAATGATGACTGCACCAAGTTTCCCACCAAAGCTGTTGCGGGACGGTTATGGGACTGGTATGCCCAGACCTGAGTCACTATGTCACTGGAAACGAGCTATAGCTTGTTGATGAGACAATAATAAGGGCCAAACTGTTCCTGGGTTGCTTGTATTCCAGTTCAAGGAGGACCTGGCATGACAGTTCAGCCTGGACTGTTCCCACTGGAGCGGGGTCAAGGCTGATTTGCTTATAGCTGGGTCCAAACTGAGTTGGCATGGTGGGCAAAATCCGATGTATTGGGATGTGGGCCGAGTAATTTCCAGTGTCTGAGATTAATTCAAAGATTCCATCCATCTCTTTTTGTATACTTTAGTATGTCACGTTAATTGTGACAGGTTTGCCCAGACTTGGGTCCTGTGCTCACTGTGCCACTAGAATCAAGATATACCCAACTTATGAGTAACCCTGGGTGGAGTTGGCATAGTGCCACTATGCGGAGTTTTTTATTTTATTTATTTATTTTTTTTATTTTTAAAGTTTTATATAGCGCGAACCAGACCCTTGCGGGTATCAGAGCGCTTTACAGGATAGATGGCATAGTTAACAATACAAATAAAATATCATAGGGTTCAAAGCTAGTCCTTGAAGTTGAAGAGCATACTATCATAGAAAGATACATGGGAATAAGGTGCATAAGAAAACATTCAATGCATAGCAAGCAGAATATAAATACAGTATCCAGGAGACCTGACTGGCCAATATATGACATAAAGATCTGTGAAGAGGATACTTTATGTAGCAAAATAACTGTAGTCCCTACTCAAGTGAATTTGGCCATGAGAAGCGATTTCCCCAGCCTCTCCTGCTATCAAGAACAGGCCCCCTTCCTGTCTCCCCTCCTTTTCAGTGGGAAGACAGGCAGGAAAAATTAGCAAGCCCAGAAGGTGTGCACACCTCTGCCAACCCCACCCCTCAGGCGGGGGAGGTGAGGTAAAGCCCACTCTTCAGTGACCGCCATCTTGCAGATGGCAGGCACTTCCCAATCAGGATTAGGGTTTATGCTTACTCTCCCCTGTGGGGTGAGCACACCAAGAGTGTAGTCACCCTAAGGTCAGCAGCTCTTTGGCTACTGACCTCGAGACCTCTAAAATGACCCCTAAATACAGTATTTAGCGGACAGCCCTAAACCAAGAAGTCAGACAAGAAACCAGAAGAAGAAGGACCGAACAGCCGTGCCGAAGCTAACAACAGGAGGACGCGTACTGATTTGGCCCCAGCCCTACCGGCCTGTCCCACCTTGAACCAGCTCAAGCAAAACCCTGGTGTGTCCTGCAGCCAGCAACCTTGAGAAACCCGGAGGACCTGTCTGCCTTCAATCCCAAAGACTCTGTCTCCCATGAACTCCGGATTTGTTCAACAACAGACTCCAGCTTCACAAGGGTCCGATAGTCTACACCACTCTGCCCCCTGCCCCAGTTTGAGTGGCCCAACACCAAGAGGAGGTCTCTCTAATGATCCTGACCCAAGATCCGGTGATCCTGACCTGCCTCAAGCCTCCAGCCAACGCCTGCAGCCTCAAACCGTAAGGTGCCCCCAACTGCGACCAAGAGCCGGTAAGAAGATCAGACCCTAAAAGTCACCCCTGCACCTGATGCCCCACGGCTTTTTTGTGATCCAACCGACAGTGCCTAACCAACCCCTAGCATCTCAACTTACCTCTCCATGTGGTGGTCGCACCCAGAAGACCTTGGTCCCTAAGCCTGCAGTGTGTTTGCAAACCGGAGACTCCCCATTGAAAGCTACAGGGAGCTCGATGCCAAAACAGCACTCTGCCCCCAGCCGCCCCAGTGGCACTGATGGTGCACCTTTTGTGCTTGCCTAAACCCCCATTTGCCCTGAGATTAAGTCCAGGAGCTTTGCTCCCACAACCCAGTGGGCTGCTCGTCAGGAGCCACCAACCGGAGGCTCCCTATCCCCCTTTGGATAACTCTGGGCCTCAGAACTCTGCACCCGGCTGCCCTAGTGCTGTTGAGGGTGTAACAAGAGTGCATTCTTGACCCTGGGAGACCCCTGAGTCTAACTCTAGAATACCAACTCCCACAACAAAGTACTTACCTGCTAACCAATAACACTATTTTCCTCTATAGGATTACATGGACTGTTTTTCTATGACAAGTTTGGAGTTGGAAAACCTAAGAAATCCTTTTAAAAGTGTACTAAATAACGAAATCTGCTATACTCACCTGTTTACAAGAAAAGTCCCAGTGCAGTATTTAGGTATACTGTACTGTGTAAGAAATGTAATCTGCACAGTAATCTACTGGTCGTGCTAAAAAGCCTATACAAAGTATATGTACTTTATTTCCAAAGCACTGCATTTTTAGTAACAATTCTGTAATCAAAACAACCTGCATATACAATTGCAATCCAAACTGTGTTACAACTGCATGACTACTGTGAAGTATTTATTGCTTACCTGTGCCAGGCTTGTTTGGCTGTAAAAAATAAATTAACTAAAAGAATATTTTTATACAAAAACAATTGGTCTGAAGTTTAGTCGTTGAGTGTGTGAATTCATTTGTTGACTGAGTGTGTACAACAAATGCTTAACACTGTCCTCTGATAAAGCCTTACTGCTCGACCATACTACCCCAAATAGAGAGTGAGGTGCTATCCACTTTACCTCTGCCTACCTTTTGGTTTCCACTGGACTCTGTGCACACTATACCTCATTTTGGTACAGAATATACAGAGCCAGATTCCTACATTGGTGGATCAGCGGTGGGATATACAACTTTACATTTGTTGGATTACTTGGTTACCACCTGATCATATGACAGAACTCTTAAATTGTCTTTAGAATTCAGATTTTTTTTTTAAATTGACAATTTTTTCCCAAAATACTAAGGGCCCGATGTAGGTAAATCTTTTTACCACTTCTTAAATACCGATTCATACCGAATCGGTATTTAAGAAGTGGTAAAAAAGAGGAGGGCAGATGTAGGTAATTGTATTTTTACAATTACCGAATCGGAAGGATTCGGTATTTACCGATTCGGTAAATACTGAATCGGTAATGCCCATTGATTCCTATGGGCATTGAAGCCCATAGGAATCAATGGGCATTACCGATTCGGTATTTACCGAATCGGTAAATACCGAAATTTGCAAGGGTGCAGGGGGTGTCACTCTGACACCCTCTAGCACCCCAAAGACGGGCATGTGTGCCATGTGGCACACAGACATGCCCTAAGGGCATGTCTGTGTGTCACATGGCACAGGTGTGCATGCACAGATGTGCATGCACACCTGGATTCGGTATTTCACCACCCAATTGGATTGGGTGGTAAAATACCAAATCTAAAAGGCCTGTAGCACTGGAAACAGTGCTACCTACATCAGGAATTTTCCAAATCGGTAAAATTACCGATTCGGTATTTTACAGAATCGGTAAATTTACCAATTCGGTAAATTTACAGATTCTGTAGAATATAGCCCCCTACATCTCAATGACCCATTTACCGGTCGGTAACGGCCGAATTCGGCCATTACCGACCGGTAATGGTCACCTACATAGGGCCCTAAAAGTCTTGTTAGGGGATCCGTTAAGTCCCTTTAGAATTTTAGAAAAATAAAAGTTCACTTTAGCTAGGATTACAGGGGTTAGAACACTTTTTAACAATGTCTCAAAACAAGAACCCAACTATTAGTGAAGATAACCACAATGGCATAGAGGACCAGGTTGAGGAGCTTGACCTCACCCCTTACCTTACTTCCAAGGAATAAGTCCCTATGTAAAATCAAAAACATAACCATGAGGTCCCATCCCACCAAACAAAAGCTCCAGGAGCTATATGCTGGGTATGTTAAGGACAACCCATCTGAAAATGGTGAAGACGATGAGGAAGAAGATAGAGGGGAAGAGAAGGTATATCTACCTCCCCCACGTCATAGGGAAAAAAGGGCTCAAGTGGTCCTGACTCCAAGAGTAAACCTCTTAGAACTTAGAAGCCACACAGGTGGATCAGGTACTACTGAGGACATTGAGGACACCCTCAATGAAGAGGACAATCTGCTAGCAAGGTTGACCAAAAGATTGGAACTAGAGACCAGACTCCTGGCTTTAGGGAGAGAGAGAGCAGAGATGGGCGTAGCACTTATCAATGGTGACAGCAATTTTCTTAGTAAGGATGAAGAGCAATCTTATGATCCTAAAATCGCAAAAGGGATTGTCCCTAAATATGAAGAGAGTGATGATATCATAAAATGGTTCACAGCCTTTGAGAGGGCTTGTGAAATGAGAAAAGTGAAGAAGTCACACCGGGGTGGGGGGGACTCCTTTGGGAACTGTTCTTTGGTATCTGCACAGACAGACTCCTGAACCTTTCTGGGGAAGAGGCTGAGTCTTATGACCTCATGAAGAAAACGCTGATTGAGGGATTTGGACTCACAACTGAGGAAAATAGAGTTAGATTCAGGGGGGGGGATATCACAAAACCCAAACCCAATCCTGGATCGACTTCGTAGGCTTCTCGGTTAAAACACAAGATGGTTGGTTAACTGGACACAATGTACATGATTTTAATGGACTTTACAATCTGTTTATGAAAGAATATATTTTAAGTAATTGCACTAATGAAAAGTTATATCAGCATTTGGTAGACCTAGGTCTAATTTCTCTCAAAGAATTGGGAAAGAAGGCAGACTACTGGGTCAAGACAAGGGTGATAAAATCAACCACTGGGAAAGGGACCAAAAGAAAGTGGTTACAAAACCTCACCGGGGGGAAAGTGATGAGAATCCCCAAGATAAAAAGCCTGAGTCTTCTAAAGGGCCCCAAAACCCTGCACAGGTGGGTGGGTCCCAAAACTCTTCCCAGGCCAATAATAGGTACAGGGGAAATAACTTTGATCCGGCAAAGGCCTGGTGTAACAGCTGTAGAAAGTTGGGACACTTAACTGGAGATGCTACTTATCCTAACAAGAAGCCCCTAAGTCCTAGTACAGCTACTCCTGGTATAGCAAGTCTCCAGATGGGATCAACAGTGTGCTAAGAGCAAATCGGGTTGCACCCTGAAGCAGGTCTAGTTTCAGAAGGGGAAGTAGAGTTTGCCAGTGTAGCTGTGTGGCCAATCAACATAAAGAAATATTTGCAACACCCTTGGATTAATGGAACTAGGATAGAAGCTCTGAGGGATACAGGTGCCAGTGTCACTATGGGGAGAGATACACTAGTTTCCCCTGGGCAATACTTGCTTGGAGGAACTTACCCAGTCACCAATGCTTACAGTGTTACCACTAACCATGCAATGGCTATGGTGACATTAGACTGGGGGGAGGGGGGTTTACTGGCCTGAAACAGGTAGTGGTCTCTCCGAAACTTCCAGCTGCATGTCTGCTTGGCAATGACCTGGAAACTTCAGCATGTGCTGAGTAGAATTAAAAACCCATGCAGCAATGCTGGACATCCCTGAGATGGTGTGTGTGTGTGTAGAAACAAGGCTAAAACAAGGAGATGATGGACGGAGCACTGAAACTTTCCAGACACTCACTCCCAGTCACAGATCTGGGTTGAATCCATCATCATTCTTTAGCTCACTTTGTCACCTCAGTTCAGACCCAGCTATATGCAAATCAGTCTTGACCCTGTGCCTCATGGGAACAGTCCAGCCCAAACTGCCAAGCCAGGTGTTCCCTGAACCGGAAACAAGATTCCTGGGACCGGTTTCTGGGTAACACCCTTCATCAGACAATCTAGCTTGAATCCAGTGACAAAGTGAGCAAGGGACCCACGTCTGGGCATACCCTGCCAACTTAGGGCGAACAAAGCAAACACAAGGAGATGATGGATGGAGCACTGAAACTCTTCAGACACTCACCCCAGTCACAGATCTGGGTTGAATTCATCATCATTCTTTAGCTCACTTCGCCACCTCAGTTCAGACCCAGCTATATGCAAATCAGGCTTGACCCAGTGCCTCATGGGAACAGTCCAGCCCGAACTACCAAGCCATGTCTTCCCTGAACTGGAAACAAGCATCCTTGGAGCGGTTTCTGGGTAACACCCTTCATCAGCCAGGTTAGCTTAATTTGTTGGCTCTAACATTGCTTGTGGAGAAGGCTGTCTTGAATAAGCAAAATCTATATATTGCTTTTATTGATCTTAAGGCAGCCTTCGATTCTGTGCCTCGAAATTTGTTATGGAAAAAACTGTCAGATCTGGGAATTCCAATGAAATTGTTGAAAGCTATTATGCTCCTGTATGCTAACACTTGGGTTCAACTTAAGATAGGCGAGGGTAACTGCTTATCAAGGAGGATCAGAACATATAATGGCTTAAAGCAGGGCTGTGTTCCTGCCCCCTGCTTATTTAATTTATTTTTATCAGGCCTTCCACAGCACTTGGATGTTGTCAATGGGCATGCTCCTAGGATTGGGGGAGTGCAAATTGGCTACCTCCAGTATGCTGATGATACGATTTTGGCGAGCCATACCCCCATCGGCCTACAAAGACTAATTACTGCCTTTGATGATTATATACAGCAGAATGGCCTTGAACTGAACGTCAAAAAAACAAAAGTGATGAAAATTGGTGTAGTTAAACAGAAGTTTAATTCCTGGAAAGCCAGAGCAGGCACAATTGATATGGTTAAGACATATAGATACCTAGGGGTAATATTTGATAATCATATGTCTTTTAAATTTCATCTTAAAGATTTAAGGGCCAAGACTGTGACGTTGATCCATGCTTTTCAATGTTTAAAGAAATCACTGAATTGTCAATCGTATGAGTTTATTCTAAAAGTAATTAAAGACAAGTTACAACCTAGCCTCATTTACGGTTCTCCGATTACTAGAGGAAAAGATGTGAAGTTGCTTGACTTACTGATTGTTAAGGTTTTTAAAGCAACCTTTGGAATTGACAGGTCGGTGTGTCAAGCAGCAATTAGATTGGAATTCGGTATCTAAAGACAGTGCCTGGTATCAAAAGGATCTTTCCTAAAATGTATGGCTGTTTTATCAACATCAGCCCCGGCATCTTTAGGGAATATTTTCTGGCAAGAAATTGATAAATCTGTTTACACTGCAAAATGGAGAGCTTATATTTTAGCATCCTTACAAGATATCGGCCTGGAAATTGAACTGTCAGCTTTGAATATGCCTAACTATAAATTAATTTTAAAAAACCATATCAAAGCGGAATCATTTAAATTGGATAAAATTGCTTTAGCTGAAAAACACTATGCATGGTACGCGATCAATTCATATCAATCCCCGCGCGTTCAGCCATATTTAAATGTCTTCTTTTTTGTAAAGTAAAAAAAAATGTTTCTAAGGCTACGTATGGGTATAAACCCAACAAAGGAGGGCACTCGTTCTTGGATTGAACAGTGGCCGGACTCTAATTGTAGATTCTGCGGTTGGCCACAAGAAACTCTTGTTCATATAGTATGTGTATGCCCGAAGTTGACTAATCTTAAAAGTTTTTTTCGGAGACCTTATTTTCTGATGAGTGGTGTGAGATCTGCACGACAGGCATTAATCATGTCATTGTCTGGTGAATCGGTTCCACTACTATGTCAATTGATAACATTTTCAATATCTATAGGATAAATGTTTAATATAGGGAAGATCCCCTCTAACTGTATGACCTTGGTGCTATTGATTTTAATGATTTATAATTTTGATTAATTGAATATTTTTTGTCATGATGGTATTAATTTGAAATGTAATATCAGCGGGGTTACCATCGCAGCTAACTGAGGCACTTTTTGCACATTAGAACAGTCGAAAGGATGGGAAATTAATGTTTATTGGTCGATAATATTTCCTTGTGATATCTATGGAAAAGTATGTAAAGCACACCGTCACTTTAAACTGTATTGTGTAATTCGAGTTGTAAGGTGGCTAGATTTGGGCTTATTAACAAGGTTTTAAACTGTATTTATGGGATTGTTTTTGTATCATGTGAAGAGAAGATCTCTTGTTTTAAAATGTAACTGTGTTTTTCTTGGTGAATTATGATGCTGTGATTGCAATGATTGTAAGTAATCAAGCAATAAAGATTATATATAATTACAGTGGCAAAGTGAGCAAGGAACCCATGTCTGGGCATACCCTGCCAACTTAGAACTAACAAAGCAAACACAAGGAGATGATGGATGGAGCGCTGTAGAAACAAGAGCACAGAGCAGAAAACAGGGTGAAAAAGAAGTGTTGGAGCCTGAAAGTATGGCCCAACCTTCCAAGAGAAAAGGTAAGAAGACTGGGAAATCAGCTTATGTACAGCAAAAGGATTAGGACCCCTCTCCTCAGGGAGAGGACTTGGACATCCTAAGATGGAACTGAGCCCATGGAGCTTGACCCTTACCAGGTTGAACTCTTAAACCCAGGGGGACCCTCTAGGGAAGAGCTGTGCCTTGGACAACAGGACTGTCCAACTCTTGAAAGCCTGAGGCAGCCAGCTGCTGCACAGGAAAACGGAGATGTCAGTTGTACCCACATAGTTTATTGGGAAGAGGACTACTATACACTGAGGCCAGAGACCCCTACCTTTGAGCCTTTAGAAGAGTGGTAGTGCCTCAGAAGTACAGGGAGTTCCTCGTAACTTTAGCTCATGACATCCCCTTAGCTGGACATCTGGGCCAAACCAAAACCTGGGAGAGGCTAGTTAGCCACTTTTACTGGCCCCAGATGTCCCAGAAAGTAAAGGAGTTAGTCAGCTCCTGTGTCACCTGTCAAGCCAGTGGCAAAACCGGTGGACACCGAAAGGCCACCCTGATACCACTACCTGTGGTGGGGGTTCCCTTTGAAAGGGTAGGTGTGGACATAGTGGGTCCACTTGAACCTCCCACAGCATCAGGAAACAAATTCTTTCTAGTGGTAGTTGATCATGCCACTAGGTATCCTGAGGTGATTCCCCTTAGGACTACTACAGCACCTGCAGTAGCCAAGGCCCTCATTGGTGTCTTTACCAGGGTAGGGTTTCCTAAGGAGGTGGTTTCAGACAGAGTTTCCGACTTTATGTCTGCTTACCTCAAACACATGTGGGAGGAGAGTGGAGTGCAGTACAAGTTTACTACACCATACCACCCACACACCAATGGACTTGTTGAAAGGTTTAACAAGACATTCAAAGGCATGATTATAGGGCTCCCTGAAAAGCTCAAAAGGAGATTGGATGTCCTCTTACCATCCCTGCTTTTTGCTTACAGAGAGGTGCCTCAGAAGGGAGCAGGGGTTTCCCCCTTTGAACTTATGTTAGGCCATCCTGTGGGGGGACCACTGTGTCTTATAAAGGATGGTTGGGAGAAGCCTCTCCAAGAAAACAACCAAGATATTGTGGACTATGGCAGAGTACATGGAAAAGGCATCCAAGAATCTTGAGTCCAGCCGGGAGCTTCAGAAGCACTGGTATGACCAAAAAGCTGCACTGGTAGAATTTCAACCAGGGCAAAAGGTGTGGGTTTTGAAGCCAGTGGCACCAAGGGCTCTCCAGGACAGATGGAGTGGCCCTTACCCCATCTTAGAAAAGAAAAGTGAGGTCACCTACTTGGTTGACCTGGGCACAAGCAGGAGGACACCTAAAAGGATGATCCATGTGAACCAGCTTAAACTTTTCCATGATAGGGCTGACATCACCATCCTGATGGTGACCGATGAGAATCAGGAGACTTAAAGTGAACCTCCTCTCATATAGCTCCTAAGATAGGTCAGTAAATGGAGTTGTCTTTTCAGACACCCACACTGCCCAACAGCAGACTGATTGCAAGCAAGTCTTGCAGCAGTATGCAAAGCTCTTTTCCTTGACCCCTGGTCAGACGAACTTGTGTACCCATGATGTGGACACTGGTGCCAGTTCACCTGTCAAAAACAAAATCTATTGCCAGTCTGATCAAGTCAAGGAAACATAAGAGCTGAAGTCAGCAAGATGCTGAGGTTAGGTATTATTGAACCCTCTGAGAGCCCCAGGGCCAGCCCAGTGGTTTTAGTCCCCAAACCTCATCCACAGGGTGGAAAGGGAGAAACAAGGTTCTGTGTGGACTATAAAGGTCTCAACTTCTAAGTACCTTTGACATAACTGCAGGGTACTGCCAGATTAGCATGGCACCAGGAGCAAAGGAAAAAACAGCATTCTCCACACCTGGTGGGCATTATCAGTTTACTGTTATGCCCTATGGTTTAAAAAATGCCCCAGTCACCTTCCAGAGGTTGGTGAAGCAAGTCCTTGCTGGATTGGAATCCTTTAGAGCAGCGTATGTAGATGATATTGCTGTCTTTAGTTCCACCTGGCAGGATCACCTGATCCACCTTGGGAAGGTTTTAAATGCCCTGCAAACTGCAGGCCTAACTATAAAGGCAGCCAAATGCCACATAGGACAGGGAACCGTGGTGTACTTGGGCCACCTTGTGGGTGGAGGCCAAGTTTAACTCTTACAGCCCAAAATCCAGGCTATCCTGGACTGGGCAGCTCCTAAAACCCAGGCACAAGTCCGGGCATTTCTTGGCTTGACTGGGTACTACAGGAGGTTTCTGAAGGGATATGGGCCCATGGTGGCTCCCCTCACAGAATGTACAACCAAGAAGATGCCCAAAAAGGTCAACTGGACAGTTAGCTGTCAAACGGCTTTTAGTATTAAATGTTTTTATTGAACAAAAGGCTCTCAGACAATGCAAAAGACAAGCAGCATACACAACGTAAGCAATTGGACCCAGATTCAGGGTGGTAGCATCAAATCGAAGTGTCCCAAAGGGTGTATACACCCAGCCAGACCCCTGAACAGAGCGCAGCAGCATCTGCTCCAGAGTCAAAAGCAAAAGAGCCATATAAGGGAACACTCCCCCCCCGATCCCCCGGAACCCCAACTACCCCGTGACCTACCCACCCTGCTCCCCCGTTCCAGGTCCATCACTCCATTCCCAGCACTCATCCATTCTTCCGACAACAAATCAGACATCAGGCGACGACAGTCGCAACAGCCGTAAGTAGCGGGGGCATGTCACTTCTCTGAATTCCGTGGCCAACAGAGATAAGAATGTTTTCCATAGCTCCGCATACCTGGCCCCTTCACCTGCTTGAACCAAGGAAAGTTTCTCCATCCCCAAAACTGACCAAAGGCGGCCCAGCCATCCCTGAAAAGATGGGGCCTGCGATGTGCGCCAAAGGGCCAAAATGTTTTAGATGGCGGAGCCCAGTGCAATTGCGATCAGGCGGCCTCTTCGCGCTCTCAAAAGGAAAGTGATAGCATTGGGGAGCCCCAGAAGAATATATGCCGGGAATCTCGGAAGTTCTGTTTCGAAGTGGGTATCAATCTCATCAAGGACCAACTTCCAATACCCCTGTATGTGTGTGCAGTCCCACAGAAGGTGAGTCAGTGTGCCTATCTTGCCGTAGCCCCGGAAGCAGGATGTGTCTCTGGCGCGGTCCATCTCATGTAGCCGTTCCGGCGTGTAGTACCAGTAGGACACCACTTTAGTGAAAGTATCCGTCAGTCCCATGTGGTAGGCAGAATGACAAGCTCGATAATAAATATCTTCCCAATCCTTATTGCTCAGAGCCCTCCCCAGTTCCCTCTCCCAGCGTGCCCTCCCCGCGCTATATACCCGGGAGTATCTCTCTAAAAGCATGCGATAAAGGTCCGAAATGAGCCGCTTGTCCGTCGTCCCGCGTAATGAGCCAATATTCGTACCGGCTAAGCTTCCGGTTGGCCTTCTCCCGAACCTGGGGACTAAGCGCCCAATGACGCATCTGAAGATATCGCAGGCGCTCTGACTCTGGTAGACCCTGCTCCTGACGTAAGCGCTCAAAAGATGACACGCCCTCAGCAGAGTACATGTGGAATAAGCACCGACAACCTGCCGGATGCCGCCGAGCAAATGCCCGTATATCCCTGCCGGCCCCGAAGTCCGGATTTTCCAGCAGAGGCGTCATGGGCGACGGGAAGGTCGTCAATTCGTGCCTGACGCTAGTCTGGTCCCATACCTCCAGAGGCACTCTAGTGATGTAAGACGCATAAAGGTTGGGGAGGCGATGTCGGCTGCGCAGGAAGGGGACTTCCTGTAACGGTCGTCCCGCCACCGCCTGATCCTGAAAAAGCCAATGCCGCTCCAATTCCCACCTACTCCACTCTACCAGGGTCCGTAGCTGTGTCGCTTGATAATATAGTAGCAAATCAGGCAGCCCCAAACCCCCTTTCTCAGGAGGGAGCATCGCCAGCCTTAGCTTCATTCGGGGGCACCTCCCGTTCCAAATAAACTGTCCGAGTTCCGACTGGGTTTGGCGGATCTAACCCTCTGGGGGAACGAAGCGGTATGGCTCGGAAGATATACAAGGCCTGTGGCAGGAGTGTCATCTTCACTGCCACCACCCGCCCCAGCCAGGAGAGCGGCAGATGCTGCCAGCGCCCCAACTCAGTGCGAATGGTGTGGAGGAGGTTAGCATAGCTGATACGCACCGTCCCTTGTAAAGTCGCTGCCAGTTGAATCCCCAAATAGGGGTCCGCCTCCGTAGCCCAGCGAAAGGGGAAACTCGCTTCTAGAGAGGAGCGGGTTTGATGGTCTAGGGAGAGGTCCAGAGCTAGGGATTTCGTCATATTGACCTTGAAGCCGGAGGCTTCTGCAAATGCGTTTAAAATCTCGACGCTGGCCGGCAATGATTCCCTCGGTGCAGCCAAAGAGAGGAGTACATCATCAGCATACAAACTGATCTTGTGTGTGTATGCACCCATTTTGATCCCCTTGACTCTAGTGTCCTCCCAAAAGGCCTGCGCTAGCGGTTCCATGTATAACGCAAAAAGCAAGGGGGAGAGGGGGCATCCCTGCCGAGTCCCACGCTCTATGGGGAAGCAGGACGACGAGCATCCATTAACCCGCACCATGGCCGTGGGGAAGGTGTAACAATTCAGTACCCAAGTGCGGAACTTGGGGCCCAGACCCGCTCGCATTAGCACCTGTTCCAAATACGGCCAATGGACCCGATCGAACGCCTTCTCGGCGTCGATCGCCAGCATCATGAATTCGCCGGGCAGTCTCGTGGCCCGTTCGATCAGGTGGAGCGCCCGTTTGATATTGTCGGCTTTCTGCCGCTCAGGAATAAATCCTGTCTGGTCCGGGTCGACCAACCCCTGCTTAAGCGGCGCTAGCCGTGCCGCCAAAATGCTGGTATAGAGCTTAAGGTCTACGTTTAGGAAGGATATGGGCATATACCCCGCAATTCGTGCGATCCTTCCCCGGCTTGGGGATGACCGAGATCGTTGCGTCCATCAGGTCCCTCGGAATGGTACCGGCGTCTGAGAACGATTTAAAGAGAGCAGTTAGTAGCGGTGCCAATTGGGGGCAAAAAGTTTTATAAAAGATCACTGTGTACCCGTCCGGGCCCGGTGCCTTCGCAAGTTTGAGCCTCGCTATCGCAGATATCACCTCCTCTGGGCGAATCGCCCTCTCGAGGAGTTCCGCCTGGTCTGCCGACAGGGTTGGCAACGTGACAGATTGCAAGAAAGCTGCACTGTCCGCCGGATCCAGACGGGCTCCAGCATATAAAGAGGAGTAAAAATCGCTAAAGGCATCCGCGATCTCCCTGTCTCCAGTCCCCCTTCAGCCCTCCTGCGTACTGATCTCCTGTACCATGCCTCCTTGTTGCCGCTCCCGTAGCGCATGCCCCAGCAGGCGCCCGCAACGGTCCCCGCCTGTGTAATACATCTGACGCACCCTCAGGGCCGCATATTCGGCTCGATCCTGATCGAGAGCCGCCAATTGCTGGCGCGCTAGACGCAGCTGTCACCAAATTCTTGGCGCGCCGGTGCGCTGATGCATCGCTTCGAGTTCGCGTGCACGTGCGCGTGCTGTCAACTCCTCTCGTTTACATGCCCGTTCCACATTCTCCGCCGTAGACAGCGCTATGAACTCGCCCCGTAAAACTGCCTTGAGCGCCGCCCAACGCGTGGCCAATGAGGTGTCAGTGGGCTGGTTGTGCGCTAGGTACTCTGTTATGGCCCCCCCTGATTTTGTCTACCACCTCCCTCCTGTGGAGTAGTGTGTCCCGCAATCGCCAGCAGCGCGGGGAGCGGGGAAGGGGTGGGAATGCAAACATAGCCGTGACCGGCGCGTGATCAGAGAGTGCCATTGCCCCTATGTCTATCTAGGATGCCAGCGCTGTGAGTGAGGTGGATGTTAATAAACAATCCAGTCGTGCAGATGTTTTGTGAGCATTAGAATAGTACGTGTAATCCCTGTCCCCTGGGTGCCAGGTCCGCCATAAGTCAGTCAGCCCCACCTCCCTCATCCTGCTTCAGATAGAGTGCCCGACTGCGTGGAACGCTGTCCTGACCTATCCAGCAAGGTATCAAAAACCACATAAAGGTCGCCCCCAACCACGATGTGCCTATCAGAGAACACGGCCACCTCGTTGAGTACCCTGTGGAAAAACTTCTCTTGCCCCTTGTTAGGCGCGTAGACAGAGCAGGCAGTGAAAGTAGCATCTCCCAATGAAAACCTATAGGAGAGCAATCTCCCCTTGATTTCAGTGTTCTTCTGGAGGACCTTGCCCCTAAACCTATGGGACACTAAAATGGCGACACCCGCAGTTTTTTTGGTGGCTGAGGAGAAAAACTGCGTCGGGATATGGCGAGATTTTAACCGGTGTCAATCTTTGGAAAGTAGATGTTTCTGTGGGAGGAGGCATAGGTCTGCACTCGAGTTTTCCAGAAGCGACAAGATTGCTCTCCGCTTCACAGGGTTGTTAAGCCCTCGGACATTCAAGGTAAGGAGTCGCAAATCAGTCGGCGGCATCAGTAAGCTGCCACACCCCGAGCCCTGCAACCTTAGCCAGCGCTCCTTTCAAGAACCGACCCCCTCCCCCCCATCTGCACCCCTACCCCCGTGTTATCCCATGCCCCAACTCCCTCTCCCAGGGATCTCACTTCCGCACTCATCTCCATCCACACTCGGACCTGGAACCCCCCACCCCACCCAGCAGTACCCCCCCGGAGAACCCGAAACTACCCCTGCTTCCCCACTCCCCCCCTCCCAGTGCCCACCCTAACTCCAACCGCAAACTCCCCATCAGTCAAGATAGTCCTGGACCAGTCAAGTCCCGTGGCAGGCCCATGGAATGAAGCAGTAAAAGGAAACGTGGCACTGGCAACCCTAGCGGCCCCCACCCTGCCCCAATCAGACCCGCTTGATGACGAAACTAAACATAGAAAATCCCCCCCCAAGCATGAGGAAGAGACTTAGTCTTGTGACGTCGTGTCTCTGGACACTTCTTTGATGGCAGCCGCCTGCTCCTGCGCCACCGTCGTCGGATCTGGCCTGCGTGATGCCCTGGATGACTGCCTGCGTCGCACTCGCTGCCAGCCCTCCCCTGTGGAGCGGGAGGGCCTTCCCTGTGAGGGCCCGCTTGCATCTTCACTGCCTACCGAGTCCTCCGCCATATCTATCCCCAACAGGGCGCACATGTCCTTCAAAGACCTAAGCTGCTGCAGCACACCATTCCACTTGAAAACTAGGCGAAAGGGGTGACCCCGTGAGTACAGGATCCCATTCTCAGTCAGGAACGCGGTGGCGATTTTGAAGGCTCTTCTCTTTTGCAGGGTAATAGCGGATAGATCCTGATAGAGAGCCACTTGCTGTCCCTGATAACTTAGAGGCTGTTTTCGACGAGCTGCTTGCATTATCCGCTCCTTTAATGGAAAATCAGGCAAACATGCTAATATATCCGGGGGAGGAGCGGGCGCTTTGCGTGTTAAGCCCACTCCATGAGCTCTATCAATGCGGATCAAGAAGTCCTCACTTTCCCCCAGAATGTCTCTGAAGAGGCCCTGTAGGAACAAAGTGATATCAACCCCTTCCGCCTTGGATGGTACCCCACTGACGCGTATGTTGTTCCTCCGGGAACGATTTTCGAGGTCTTCTGCATGCGCCTGTAACTCCAGTTGCTGCTCCTGCAGGCGTAGCACTTCCTGCTGGAGCTGCTCAACTTCCTCGCTCCACATTTGATCAGCATCTTCGACTGCGGCCACCCTCTCTCCCATGCCGTCCAAGTCCCGGCGAAGCTCTCTGTATTCGCCCGCCATTCCTTGTTTCAAAGTCTGAAAGTCATCCCGCAATGAGTTAAACAGGGACTCCAGGAATGTCTTAGTAATTGGGGCTCCTCCGTCCTCCCGCCCCGTAGAGTCCTTGACCACCTCCGGACCCACAGGGCTCTTCGCTCCCTTAGCGGACCCCTTCGCCAACATGTCCGGTATGGTGCGGCCGCCCTTGCGCGACCCACCCGACATCACGGGGCACACCACTGACCTGCTCCGCGAAAGATCTCAGCTACTGCGTTAGCTTCCAGCCACTCTGAGCCCACCACCGTCACCCGAGCTCGCCGCTTCCAACAGGGGCACCCACCCTGTGCTGCTGCAGACCGAGAGTGCCGTCTGCGTGGTCAGCAGTGACCACTGTGTTCCGGGTCCCAGTCACTGACCGGTCCTCAGTGGGGGTAGGCGCATGCGCCCCTCCAGACGTTTCACTCGGTTGTGGGGTCCCACCCCGAACCTGCTCTTCACCAGCCGGCCAAATCCTCAGAGAGGGGCCCCCTCTGGACCAGACCCTTATCTCGGGCCTCGCACTATGGGTGGACCACAGAGTCCCGGTGGGCACTTTCACTCCGCAATGGTCGCTGCAGGGATCCTCTATGCACTGCCACGTGGTCCTACCAACCCGATGGCGCTCCCTCGCTGCTCCGCGGCGGGCCTCTAGACAGCTGGGGCCAGCGGGGAAATTCCCTAAGCCTCCAAGCCCCGGCCCCAGTAGGTGCTGGTCTCCAATTCACCCCCGCTGCTTTCAAACAATTGTCCAGGCCTAGGCCCCGAAGCCTGGGCCTCAATTTCTACCCACGCCGCCTGCCTGCCGGTGGGCCTTGCCTCCTCCCGCTGCCTCAGCCGTATATCTTCCCGTCCTCCACCGGCTATCTCTCCTCGGGGGGTCCCCTGACACCTCCTCCGCAGCCCCCGGGGCGCTGGTATCCCTTGGGTCGACCTTCTCTCCAGGGGTAGGCCCCGAATCCCGGGCCTCGATTTTCGCGCCCCTGGGGTCTATGCACGTCCCGTCTGGGGGCGCCACCCCCACCTCTCACCTCCGCTGTTGTCTCCGTCCCGGAGCTGCTGCCCGCCTCCGCCGCTCTCGATGACAGCCTCTCATGCTCCGCTAGCACCCAGGCCAGTCAGTGCCAGCCCCGAGTCCACCGCGCTCAGGGGGCGCTCAGCTCACGGACCGTGGCCGCTCCGACAGGAAAAGAGCTGCTGCCTCCGTCCGCCTCTGCAGCCTCAGCCTCACCGGCAGAATCAGCGCTGCAACTCGCCCGCCAGGATTGTCCCAGGGCGATATTTTCGGGGGGGGGGGTTATAAGTTATTTTGCGGGCATAAACTGGGGCCGGGACCGAGAGCCGTCCTATCCCGGATCAATGATGAAGGCCAAGACCAAGCTGTTGCTTTTATAAGCAGAAGGCTTCTCCCCCGGGAGCAGCGTTGGAGTGCCACTGAGAGGGAGGCCTATGCTGTGGTTTGGTCCCTGAAGAAGTTGAGACCCTACTTGGTTGGTACTCACTTCCTAGTTCAAACTGATGATAGACCTCTCAGATGGCAAATGCAGATGAAAAGTGAAAATCCTAAACTGTTGAGGTGGTCCATCTCCCTACATCTAATGGGCTTTGTAGTGGAACACAGACGTGGGACTGCTCATGCCAATGCAGATGGACTTTCTAGGTACGTCCACTTAGAAAATGAGACTCTCTAGGGAAAGGTTAGTCTTGTCTTCTTTCATTTGGGGGGATGTGTGAGAAAGTACCCTCTTTCTGCATGGTAGCCCCCACTTTTTACTGAACTGCTAATGTGCTTTGACTGAGTGTGCCCTGGGCTCCTGTCAACCAGGTACCCAGGGCTTATGCAAAAATGCATTGCAAATTAAACCCAATTGACATCTCTGGCCACAGGTCAGCCCCTGGTAAATGGTACCACAGGTACCCAGGGCACTGTGACCAGGGAAAGCCTCTAAGGGCTGCCACACTTATTGTGCCACCCTTAGAGGTCCTGTACCTTTACACTCACACACTGCCTTTGCAGGCTGTTTGTCTTGGTGTAGAATAAAGAAAGAGTCAACATGGTACACATCACTGTGTGCCATGCCTACAACCCACTGCCCTAGCATAGATCAGTCACCCCTCTAGCTGAGTGCCCTATACCAGTGGTGAGGGTACAGGTGTGTGAGCCCTGTACCACCACAGTGTCTAAGTCCATTTTTAGACATTGTAAGTGCAGTGCTGCCATGAAGAGTATATGGTGCTGGTAGTTTGTAATTACAAACTACACAGCACCATAATGGCTGCACTGAAAACGGAGAAGTTTGGTATCAAACTTCTCACCACATTAAACCCACACTGATGCCAGTGTGGGATTTAATGAAAAATGCACACAGAGGACATCTTAGAGATCCCCCTAAAAACGACCTACCACTAGTGTCCAGGCTGAGTGGTTGCTTTCAGCTGCCACCACCAGACATGTTTCTGGACCCATGGGTCGAGAGCCTGCCGCTCTCGGGGGCCTGAAACAATGCACATCCTGGGACAAGGTGCCAAGCCTCCTCCCTCAGGATGGGCATGGTCCACGAAGGGGAAGATTCAAAGGCTTGCCACCTTTGTGAGTTTACCCAGGCCACTTGCAGCTTTCGGCAACTGGCCCCACTGGTTCTGACCCCCACTTTGGGCAGGAGAACTGGCGGGAAACACAAGTGAGGAAGAGAGGTGTGCCCACCTCTGCAAACTCCACCCCTCAGGTGGGGGAGGCAAGGTAAAGCACAGCTCTCAGTCCCGCCATCTTGCAGATGGGGGACCCAGCCAACCAGGGAAAGGCTTCTACCCCCTTCCACTGGAGGGTGGCATAATAGGGGGGTGTACCCACCACAGGGAAGGGACCCTTTGGTCCCAACCTTGTACTTACCTGTAACGCCCCTAAATCTAGTATTTAGGAGCACCCCTTAACCCTGCTTCCTCAGACAAGAAACTAGAAGAAGAAAAGAAGAAGAAGTACCAAAACAGCTGGGCCAAAGCAAACAAGAGGAGGACGCCCACTGACTTGGCCGCAGCACTACTGGCCTGTCCCCACCTCAAACTTGCTCCAGCATAATCCTAGTGTGTCCTGCAGCCAGCAACCTGAAGAAATCAAAGTACATTTACAATTGCAATACAAACAGCAATACTACTGTAAAGTATTTATTGCTTACCTGTGCCAGGCTTGCTTGGTTCTAGAAAATAAAATATCTAAAAGAATATTTTTATACAAAAACAATTTGTCCGAAGTTCAGTCTTTGAATGTGTGAAATCATTTGCTGACTGAGTGTGTACAACAAATGCTTAACACTGTCCTCTGATAAAGCCTTACTGCTCAACCACACTACCACAAATAGAGAGTAAGGTGCTATCTACCTTTACCTCTCCCTACCTTTTGGGTTCAACTGGACTCTGTGTACACTTTACCTCAATTCGGTATAGTATATACAGAGCCAGCTTCCTACACTTTGTCTACATAAAAGTGTGTGTGTGGGGGCCTGTTGTATATTATGGTTGCAGACGTCTAGCCAGAATACAACCCAGCCTCTCCCCTTCCCCATAAAAGCGGGCCCCGCCATACTTCCCGAGGTAATGGGCCTGCCTTTCCACAGTCTCTCTAAATTCTGTCAGCAATATGGCGTGTCTATGCGAGTGGACTGTAGTGGGGTGTTGGGCATGTGTCTCGTCTCATTACGTTGATTCAACTTCAATATGGGCAGTGTTCTGCACAGAACTAGCAATAATCTGGCATGTTTGGAAATACATATGCCCCTGGTTTATGCTGTAAAGGCCTCCCACTAGGTGGTTTGGAATGTAACAAGACCTTGTTAAGTTCAAAATATTCGATAATGGCTGAGCGGAGTTCAGTACGAAAAAGTTCTTCCTGAAGTGCCATGCTGGGGCATCGCCATTGGTGCTCAGCACTCCCTGCACTAGGAGTGTCATCGCCACAAGTGAATGGTCTGAAAGCCTGCACGGAATATGTGTAATGGAGCTGAGCCATTGTGCGAGTGTGGTCAAAAGGAGCAATAATCTATTTGCTTCCAGATATTGTGTGGTGCCGAATTAAATGTATAGGCGGGGGTGGCAGGATGTCACAGGCGCCAGGGGTCTATGAGTACGTATGTGTTGCATATATCTCACAGCTTGCGAAATGAGAGGGGGTTTCCCGCTGTGATGTCCAGCAGAGGGTCTAGAAGCCTATTACAATCTCCCCCCGTAATAATGTCATCTGCGTCTATGCAGCCTTTTACTGCATGGATTGTTTAAAAAAACAAATTCTGTGCTGTCAGTATTTGGGGCTTATACATTAACCAACAGTACTCGATATCCCACTAGGTGACCTGTCACTAAGATGTATCTGCTCCCTTTGTCTGAATAGGTAGCTTAAGGGTGAAAAGGCAGTCGCTTATGAATCTTTGTGGAGGCTCAATATGGAAAAGGTACTGCTGCTGGAAAAAAAATGATGTGGCCCCATGAGGTTGCAAAGGTGGGTGGGTGGGTGACTGGGCGATAAGTGAGTCTCCTGTTAAAGGAAAGATCCACGATGTGCCGCTGCAGATATTGCAGCCCTTGCTTGCCATTACATGGGTTATTGAGACTACAAATGTTCCAAGACATAAAGGCGGTGTCCGTAAATGGAGAGATGTTAGCATGTAAAGATCTCTATCAGAAAAAAAACAAAACAGTGGTGTATCTGATATGCTTTTCAGCCACCCAACTCAAGGTCACATGTGGTGTTCCCCAGGGCTCTTCTTTATCCCCTCTTTTGTTCAATCTCTATATTTATCCTCTGATCTTTGCACTTCAACAACTGGAGGTCACCGTCTATAAGACCTCCAGCTTATCTTTTCTCTTTCCCCTTCTTCCCACTCTATTTCCAACTTTCAGACCACTATGATTTTCATCAGGGACTGGATGGACCACAACCATCTGAAGTTGAACCCTGACAAAACAGAACTGGTCCTTACGGGTGGTCCCTCCAGTCCCTGGAACTCTTTATTCTGGCCTTCTTCTCTAGGATCCCCTCCCACCCCTTCTCCCTCAGTTAAAACCTTGGGCATTAAAATCAATAACCAACTTAATCTTCATTCACAAATTAACTCTGTTGTTTCTTCTTGTTTTCTTGCTCTTCGAACTATCCGCTCTGTCTCTCCTCTCTTTTCTCCCCTTGCACTTAAACTAATCATGTCCGCTCTGGTGATCTCCCGGCTGGACTACGCCAACGCTCTATACAACGGCATTCCGGCGTATAGCCTGCGGAAGCTCCAGCTGGTTCAAAACCAGGCGGCCAGATTGGTGTATGGTCTCTCCCGTTCCCATCATTCCACCCCCTTACTGAAGGCATTACATTGGCTACCTGTTAGGGAGCGATCCCTTTTTAAACTGGCTGCATGGTCTTCCAGGCGCGCCAGGGCACGGCTCCTGCCTTCATTTCTTCCTTGCTAAAAGAGTATACCCCAGCCTGTGAGCTCCGCTCATCCACCCAATCTCTTCTCCATGTACCCCGTTACAGACGTAAGAAATGGGGCGGAGCCAATTTTTCATTCTTGGCACCATCCTTCTGGAACTCCCTCCCCGATCACCTACGTCTGGCCAGACATTATTTCCTTTTCCGGAAAGATCTTAAGACTTTTTTGTTCACCCAGGCTTTTCCTAATGTAATCTGATTTTAATTTTTTTCCCTCACTGGTTTCCTTGTTCCTACTGCTAAATTAGTCTCCACAAGCGCCAAGAAACCGTATGGTGAACGTAGCGCTATATCAATATTTTAAATTCAAATTCAAATTCATATGGTACATAGGTATGGTAACAAATGAATACATTCAAATGAACCTAAACATCCCAATACCAGCAACCATCCTTCCCCCTCCCTGCTTGGTGAAAACTTGGCAAGTGAACCCCATTAATGACTAAGAATTGCAAAATAGTTACCCCCTATTGTGTTGTAGTATAAAACCATTGGGGAGTAGTAACATCTCGATAGATGGCTCAATGTGTGGAAATGTTCAGCACAATATTGGTGTCATGGATGGTTCCAAGCAGTCATCTGAGTCGGAGTATCAGCGGTGTGCCCCACAGTAGGAGCAATAATAAAGGGCCGGGCAGTGCCAGTAGACCACATATCATGCACCCAGAAAGCAGCTCGATGTAGATTCTCAACCGGGCGGGAAGAGTTCCATGCTGGCTGGCATCTGTGAGTCAGGTGCAGTGTATTCAGGCATTGAGCGCCTTGGGGACCCGCAGTCACTGGCTCGTTGCTTACAGAATGCCATCACGTCTGCTGAGGCGTCAAAGTTATAGGTTTTTACATTGAGATCAACCTAAAGTCGGGCAGGGTGTAGCATTGAGTATCTGAATCTCAGTTTGCACAACACAGCTTTGGCTTCACAGAATCTGAGGCAGGCCTCCTGGACCATCACAATGAAGTTTGTAAAAAGCGAAATAGTGTCTCCCTGGTACTGGAGAGGGCCCAGGTATCTCGCCCTTCGAAGCGTGACATTGTAGTCTCTGTAATTAAGGAGTCGGGCAACTATTAGTCACGGCGGGGCACCCAGCACCAGATAGTGGCCCAGAGACTTGTGCGCACATTCCACAACAACTGTAGGCGAAAAGTTCTGCTTCCCCAGTAGGCCAGAGAGTAGTTGCTCAACCAATAGGTCCAATCGCCCTGTGCTCAATGTTTCTGCGACTCCCAAAATGCAGATGTTATTTTGGCGCTCCCTGGCCACCAGGTCTTCATTTTTAATGGCTAATGCTTTCAGGCATGCCTCCAGCTTTTCCAGTCTCATCATAACTGCAGTGGAGGTGTCCTCTAGTCTGAATATCTGTTCCTCTGCCCCCACAATTAGCGTATCTTGTCTGTCCAGGCGTTCGCCCTTGCGTTGTAGGCAGATGCAGATAGTATCTATGGCTCGAAAACCTGTCTTGAGTTTGGCTATGATGGTATCTAATTCAGTTGGTTGTTCATCCGTATTGCCTCCCATCGTACTACCCTCCATGCCTGAAGCCTTCTATGCTCTGCTAGTAGCTTTTAATTTCTCAAAATGCAGCTTATGTTGTTTTGCGTCACCTAGTACTATTGTATTAGTGGGCGCTGTCACTTCGCAGTCTGCCCCACTGAAGGTGGTAGCCGCTGGTAGGGTCTAGGGCCGATGTTTTTGGGTGGGCCCTCAGAATATCACCAAGTGGGAAGCATGTGCATAGATAGCAGTCGGTACGCATGTCCCCGAGTCCCCATGCCAGGAGAGTAAGAAGCGACAAAGTAGGGAAGGTACCATGGCACATACAGCACAGGTGGCGAGGGAACAGCACAGCAATCATTGTGTCTTCCTGAGGGCGTATGACGGAGAAGGGTGCATGCTATTGGGAGGTGCCAGAGGGGTTTTCAGGGCGGTTCAGGCAATGAGGCAGCCAGTATCAGAAGCACAGTTCCATCAGGTGTATGGTGCAGTCAGTAGGAGCCAGAATCTGACCCTCCGCCTCAGTATCGTAGTCCCACAATATTCCCACCCAGTGGCCTACAGCGGCATTAGTGCTGTCGAGGTCGCCGATCCTGGGTGGTGCTGGTTTCAGCACATCTCGGCCTTCCGCACCATTCCCAGTTGTCAAAGCCACAACTGCGACGCAGGCAAGTCAGGGTGGGATTACCATGGCATACTGCTGCCTTCGATGCAGCAGGGAAGTCTGGATCACGCTCAAGGCACTGGCTGCCCCATGCATCAGGCTCACCCATGAACCCTATCACCACATCGCCTCCAGGGCGCGTAGCAGTTGCTCAGCGCAGATTCCGCCACCAAAGCACCGCGGCCACATCGAGTAGCAGGGTTCGGTCACAAAATCCACCAAGCAGTACAGGACAAGCCCCAACACCTCAGGGCTAGTTTCAGGTGCACAAAGGTCCCATCCGACAACGGATTGCAGCCCTGTCTGGCAAAGCTCCAGCGCCGTGAGGCCATCTTGGTCACCTGCGTGTCTATTCCCCCGAAAATCCTGATTCCTTAAATGATAAGACACTGATGTTAGATTGTTGCTCAATCTGTCTGCCCACCTGCACTCCGACACCAGAATGTTATTATTATTATTGGTATTATAAGGATTTATAAAGTGCACTGCGACCTCAAAGATATCCTAGCTCTAGGCTCCTAGAAGGGGAGAAACCTGAAGGACATTCTTAGTATTTATACAAGGAAAAAACACATTTAAAGTGCTTTCCTAAACTGAAGCAGGTCTTGGCAAGATCTTAGAGAAGAAGGAAGATTGTTCCAGAGTTGTGTGGCCCTGATTGAGAACTCTTGGCCACCCTGTCTACCCTTCTGAAATGTAGGAATGCATAGAAGGTTTGAGGAGCGAAGATCTATCGGAGGGATATAACTTTTACATTTCCTTTGCAGAAAAACAGGGCAATTTAGTGAATTGCTCTAAAAACAATGCATAATGATTTGAGTGCAATCCTGTCTTTCACTGGAAGCCAATTGAGCTCTGCCAGTGCTCGAGAAGACAAACAGTCCCTAGGTACATTTAGAGGGACCTTAGTGGCCTTCCCTCGTACTCAATAGAGTCTTTTAACTAGGAATTCTGGGGCGCCTAACAAAAGAGCATTACAATAGTCAAGCCTGCTCAGGATCATACACAGTACTACAAATACCCTTGCAGATAGTGGTAAAACAGGTAAGCTTTTATTAAGAGTGCAAAGCAGGGCAAAAAAGTCACAGCGGCCTTGTTAACAGGCTGTCCAAGGATAAATTGTTGGCAAAGTAGATCCCTAAATTATGGACAGTGGATGACACTACCAGGCTGACACTGTTCGACCAAGGATGGAAATTAACAAGACATCTGGATTATCAGTCGAGCAGCAGAGAATCTCAGTTTTGTCTACATTAAACTTTAAGGAGCTGCTGCTCAGCCAATTCTCAAAATCTCTTAGGCAGTTGTGAAACAAATCCAGTAGCTCTGACTGAGAGTGATCCAAAGAGAGGATCAGCTGGTTGTAATCCATGTAGTTGACAAAGTTGATACACTAAGATCTAATATGAGCCGCAAGAGGGCACAGATATATATTGAAAGGAACGGGGCTTAGTGCTGAGACCCGGGGCACGTCATGTTCTACTGATTTAAACATGGAGTGAAGCTTAATGCGATGCAGCTTGCGTTCTATCAGTTAGATACAATTGGATCCAGTCAAGTAGTCACCCACCTAACTGATCTTCCATGATCCGGAAATGTGGCTCTTGTGGTTAACTGTGTCAAAGGCGGCTGAGGGATCAAGTAGCACCAATGCTGCCATTTGTCCCCGATCTGCTACTCATCCAAAGCCAGAACTAAAGTGGATTTGGTGCCATGAGCAGGCCTGAAGACAGATTGCATTTCCTCTAAGAGGGTGAGGACTTCCAGATATGCCGATAAGTTCTTGCTGACATATTCAAGAATTTTAACTGGGTAAGGCAGCTGAGATATAGGCCTGTAGTTGCGAAGATCAGACAGGTCCGCTGAGGTTCTTTTTTAATAGGAGTTACTAGTGCTCTTTTCAAGGTGCATGGACCTTGGAGCATTTTCAAAGGTGATTGCAAATGTTTAGAAGTGATGGAAACACACGATCTGCTAACAGTTTCCAGGCTTTTGGTGGTAATGGGTCTAGTAAAGAGCCCGAAGAGATATACATCGCTGCTGCCCTAAACTTGATCAGTCAACATTAGAAGGATTCAAGTTTATTAGTACAGGTTGCAATGATTTTGTCCAAAGTGGCATCCTCCACTTGTGAAAAGCACAAAGGGGATCTGGGAGGATTTATATGTAAAATAATGTTCTTGATCTTATTGTCTAGAAAAATCAATAAAGTGTCACATAAAGTCTGAGAAGGCCTAATGGCCTGCTTAGTGCATTCTGGGTCAGATAACTCACAATCAATATCAAATATCTTTTTCGTCCTATTTGAAGCGCCTAGAATGGCTATGGCATTGTCTTCCTCTTTAGCCTTGCGCACATATTTTCATATCTGTTTAATACAGACTTTAATTGTTGTTTATATTCAGCTAAATAAGACATGTGCCATTTTCTCTCCAACTTTTTACAAGTTAATTTAGCCTGTTTTAAAGTCTAGGTATGCCAAGGTACAGAAGGTCTTAAGCAGGCTTTGACCCCTTTAATAGATATTGCTTTATCTAGAGCCGCTGTAATGCTCCATGGTAAAGCATTGTAGTTGTCTTCGGCCTCACACTTTACTATCAAAGCATGCTCCCAGATCAGAGGTGTTTATTTCCACTATGTGGGCAAGTTTGGCCCATGCTCTACGAGGAACTAGGGGGCATATTATCAAGGGGGTTTATCTCCGCTTTTTTGGCTTTAAAAGCCAAGAAAGCGGAGATAAAATTATCTCCCTATTACCTAGCTGTCGCTAACACCAGTTAGCGACAGCTAGTAGGAGATAGCGACCATCTTGGGCCCCACTTTGCATGTTAGTGATATTTATCACTAATGACATGCAAAGTGGGCGTGCCAAGATGTTAGCGACTGGAAACAGTCGCTAACATCGCTATCTCCTATTACCAACTTTTGGAGATATTCGCGCTAAGCGCGAATATCTCCAAAAGCTAACACCTGCCCTAAGCAGTTCTTAGCCATGGTATCCAATGGGAGGTGGATAACATGGCTAAGAGCATTAGTTCGGTAATGCATGAATATCGCGGACTTTTCAGCGATATTCATGCATTGCGGCCGTTTTTTATCGCATTTGCGATAAACCTTGGTAATACCAAGGTTTATCTGCGATAAAAATCGCCGCAGCTCAGCGGTAAAATTTTGTCTCTAACCAAGCAATAGCGATGATTATCGCTATTGCTTGGTAATATGCCCCTAGCTTTGTAGACCCCAGCCTGGAGTTAAATACTTTGGACACATAATATAGAAGGCCACCCTTCTGGTCTGACTAACTCAGAGGAGTAACAACCCCACGGAGATAAAGTCTCACCATGCAAAACTAAGGTCCAGTGTAGGCCTCTTCTGATGGGTTGGCCCAGGCACAAGGTGCTGTACTCCCAGCATTTCACAGAAACCATGTCGGACCTTCGAGTATTGCACTGTTTCATCCACCCAAATATTAAAATCACCAAGGATAAAAAAGTTGGAAGTGTGAGAGGACCAAATTTGAGATACAAACAGAGAAGGTTTGCACAAAAGAAACCACAGAATCCATAGGACAGGAGCACAGTGATCCAGTAAGAGAGCGGCCCTTCCGCTCCCTCAAGGAGAAATCTAGGACTTCAGCTCCCTCAAAGTTATCCAGATGCATGGTAAGGAAGTCCCAGCAGTCCTTTAAGATTATGGCTACCCCCCGTCCCCTGCCCTCTCTAAAGACGATGTAAGAACTTGCAGCTCATAGGGATGGATATGCCAAAATGAGTATTTGAGATACCCCGGAGCGACACCCCTGTGTAAGTGTCCGCGCAAGTGTTATGGATGTGCTGAGTGTGTGCAAGCAAGTTGTGACAGTCAGCCGTAGGTCACCGCCTTCCCAGCAGCACCAACTGCAGAATCCAGAGAATGGAACACCCGTGATAGGCCAGTCCCTCCAATGTGATGTCATGAGGTCAGCGCTAGCACCAGCTGCAGAATCCCATGAATGGAACACCTGTGACAGGCCAGATACTCCAATGGGATGTCACGAGGTCAGCGCTAGCACCAGCTGCAGAATCCCTTGAATGGAACACCTGTGACAGGCCAGATACTCCAATGGGATGTCACGAGGTCGGGCTAGCACCAGCTGCAGAATCCTATGAATGGAACCCCTGTGACAGGCCCGATACTCCAATGGGATGTCACGAGGTCAGGCTCGCACCAGCTGCAGAATCCTATGAATGGAACACCTGTGACAGGCCAGATACTCCAATGGGATGTCACGAGGTCAGCGCTAGCACCAGCTGCAGAATCCTATGAATGGAACCCCTGTGACAGGCCAGATACTCCAATGGGATGTCACGAGGTCAGGCTAGCACCAGCTGCAGAATCCTATGAATGGAACCCCTGTGACAGGCCAGGTACTCCAATGTGATGTCATGAGGTCCGTGCTAGCACCAGCTGCAGAATCCCATGAATGGAACACCTGTGACAGACCAGATACTCCAATGTGATGTCACGAGGTCCGCGTGAGCACCAGCTGCAGAATCATATGAATAGAACCCCTGTGACAGGCCAGGTACTCCAATGTGATGTCATGAGGTCTGCGTGAGCACCAGATGCAGAATCCTATGAATGGAACACGTGTGACAGGCCAGGCCCTCCAATGTGATGTCACGAGGTCCGCGCTAGCACCAGCCGCAGAATCCTCCTATGAATGTAACACCTGTAACAGCCAGGCCAGGTACTCCAGTGATGTCACAAGGTCCGCGCTAGCACCACAAGCAGAATCCTGTGAGTGGAACCTCTGTGAGGTGCAAGGCCCTCCAATGTGATGTCACGAGGTCCACGCTAAGTGCAGATGGGATGCCTCCCCTGCAGCAGAGACAAGCAGAAGCCACTGATGGGAAAAAATGTCGGGTAGGATGGGATCATGTTTGAACTTCATCGCAGGATCATTTTTGTGACTTAATAGGTTTTTGCCTTTTTTCAGGAAATGTAATTAACACAGTGTCTCGCCTGCTCCCTCCCCCTTGCACTGCAATACACAATCTCCCACAAACCAGTGATGTATGATGACACGTTGAGTCTCTATTGTGACGTGTGCTTGGTATAAAAGGCTGGTAACCAGGTAGCCGCAGCATTGCACTTATGAGCACCGGACAGAGAGGACCACTGCTGGCGGCTGGAGCTGAGGCCCACGAGAGGCGGAAGCAGCAGGGGCCTATCAGGCTCCAAAAAAGAAGTGGGTGGGGATGGGTCTGAAGGGACACGGTGAGTATATGAACCAAACGAAAACTGAACTGAAAACCGAACTTGAAACCAAACTGAAACCAAACATGAAACTTACTTGAAACTGGCTTGAAACTCAATTTCCCTTCCCTTCAAATCAAGTTGTGTTCCGTTCCCTTCGCTTCCATCCCTCTTCCCTACCCTCCCTTGTTATGTGTTAGCAGTCTAGTAGCTGGGTGGGAGGAGCTAGGTGGTCAGGGAAAGGAAGATGCGGAGCAGGGACAGGATGAGGGCAGTTAGAGTAGGGACAGGGAAGGTACTGGACATAGATAATAAAGCTCCAGTTACACCATAAGAAGTGTCTGTGTTTACTTGTAGCAAGATGCTACAACTGGCGACGAGGGTGGGATGCTGAATTCACTGCCTGCAGCACCCTGAGTGAACACCTGTCCCCAGGCAGCGTCGAAGAAAACGCTGCCGAGTGAAGCTCAGCTGCCGCCTGAACGACGAGGCCAGCAGCCGGTGACCCTGCTCCCCCAGAGACCGGGAGGAAGCTGAGAGGGGCCGCATGACCGAGCGCTGAACCGCTCAAGAGAAAAGGAGCCCATCGCGCTAAAGCGCGTCTCATGCTGGAAGCGTGTGCCCCGAGTGAGTGGCGCGAATACAGAGATCGGGAGCCCACTCCGACCCTGTGTGGCGCTCAAGAGCGAGGAAGAAGCGCCCCAGAGCAGCGAGCGACGTCCGGGAAGTGCTGCTGACAAGCGCTGCTGAGAGCGCTGAAATCCGGGCTCGAGCGTTCCCCGACGGTGAAAAACCTCACGCCCGATGCGTGAGTTGTGGCAGGCTGTCGGCGAGGAAGCGCTGGAACCTGCAGAGCAAGGCGGGAGCCCACCCCAACCTCACCTGGTAGCAGTAGTAACTGAAGAAAAGTGTATCCTGACCTGCGCTGTTGACTGCCGGTGAGTCCAGAGCAAGTTGGGACTGAATGAGCCAAGAGAGAGAAAGCCTTGTGTGTCTGCAGTGACGGCGGCCATCTTGAAGTCAGGCACTCCTTGAGACAGACCCCTTGGCAATAGCAGGGCGGCCATCTTGAAGTCAGGCATCCTGCCATTTCAACAAACACTGTCAAGTACAAATAAACAAGCATTGGCAGAAAGAAACAGACAAGCATTGATAAAAGCAAACATACAAGCCTTGGCGAAAATACATGAACAAGTAGTGATAAAAGTAAATAAACCAGCATTGGCACAAGCAAACAACCAAGCATTGGCGGAAAGGAACAAACAAGCATTGACAAGTGCAAAGCCACAATAAAAGTGTAACGCAAGCAAACAAGCACGAGTCAAACCCATCAAACAGACACTCAGAAGCAAACGGCGCAGAGGTTTGAGGTCGAACAGTGCCAAAGCAACCAGAAGTATCCAACACAGTATTGTGTGGTCCCACGATGTCGACATCACCGTGACGAAATGAGGCCAAGCCCCTTTTTGCAGGAGGATCACATTTGAGGGCTCCAGAGCCAGTCACCCTGACGACAGGTGGAAGCATGGGCCCCAAGTGGCAGGAATGGCTCGAAGACTTCGAGGACTACCTTGAAGAGTCCAAAGTGACCGTTGACAAGGACAAGCTGATAGCTCTCCGGAATCTGCCTGGGCGTGAAATAAGTAAACTCATCAAGGATCTCCCTGCCGCAGATACCGGAACGTATGACAAAGTGCGCGACGCACTAAACAAGAGATTCCTCCATAAAAAGAACGTGGACTATGAGCGACATGCTTTTCATCAGGTACGTCAAGGGAAAGACGAGGCAATGAGCACATTCATCACTCGCCTGCGGCGACTATCGAGGCACTGCGATTTCGACAATTTTTCGACCGACGTCGCCATCAAGTCGCAGATCATAGAGGGGTGCCACTCAGAATCCCTCAGGAGACGACTGCTGAGAAAGCTTCAAGAACTGGACGACATTGAGGAACTGACTCGAGTCTACGATCAGGCTGAGGAGCATGCCGCCACCATTGAATCTGGACGCAAAGTGAGCAATGAGCAAGTACATCGAGTTCAAGACCGTGGTAGCGGGCGCAGACGCTCGAGAGACAATCGTTGGACATCGCGACCGTCGTCTCGCTCGAGGCGCTCGGACCACAGGAGGCGGGAAACCAGCCGGAGAGAGAAGGAACCAGAGAGAGCAAGGAGGTGCTACAGGTGCGGATATGACTATCCTCACGTGGACGTCTGCCCAGCCATGGGCCAGAGGTGCAGAAAATGTGGTCGGACGAACCATTTCGAGGCGATGTGCGGCGAGTACAACAAAGAGAGGTGAAGTGGAACTGGGAGGTCGTCTCGATCGAGCACCAGAAAGCACCACATTAGAGCCGTCCATGACAAAGACACGGGATCCTCCAGCTCGACACATTCAAACAGGGAGTCACACAGATCGCGATGGAAGCGCAGATCTCCGTCCCGAGGCTCCAGATCTTCGTCTCGAGACTCCGAATACACGACCCACCGTGCATACATGATCGCAGACCCAGATCAGTTGAAGAAGTATCCTCGGTTACACATTAAAGTAGGGAATCACGACACTAAATTTGTAATGGACAGCGGAGCTTCGCTGAACTACATCCCCGTCACCGAGTATGAGAGGATGCGCCCCAAGCCGACGCTTACTCATGCACCTGTACGGGTCTACACCTGGATGTCAAGGAAGCCGCTGCAATGCCTTGGCAAATTCCCGACTACACTTGCACATGACAATGTCACTATTGATGCAGTCATTCATGTCATCAAGGGCCCCGAAGCTGACTGTCTGCTGAGCCTGCCGACTGCGGAACGTCTCCGTCTTGTGGAGATCCTCTTCAAAGTCTGTGATGACCAGAACATCGTCGACCGTTTTCCTCGCCTTTTCATCGGGCTGGGGAAGTTGAAGGATCGTCAGATACACCTGCATGTCAACAAACAGATCAGGCCTGTTGCTCAGCACCCCCGGCGTGTTCCTTTCCACCTTCAAAAGGCTGTCGAAGAAGAGATCAATGACCTCCTGTCTGCCGACATCATTGAGCGCACGGACGGCCCGACCCCATGGGTTTCGCCAGTGGTCGTTGTACCGAAAAAGGGCACCACCAGCAAAGTAAGACTTTGTGTCGACATGCGAATACCCAACACTGCGATAGAATGTGAACGCCATCCAGGGCCACTTCTATGTGACATGATCTCGGCTTTGAACGGAGCCAAGGTATTCTCTAAATTGGACCTCAACAAGGGCTATCACCAGCTGGAGCTGGATGCCCAATCACGCCCCATCACAACGTTTGCTACACACCTAGGACTTTTCAGGTATAAGAGACTAAGCTTTGGTGTGTCTTCAGCTGCCGAAATTTTCCAAGAGGCTATTCGACAGATCATCCAAAACATCCCCAATACGCTCAATTACAGCGACGACATCCTTGTTCATGGCTCCGACACCCGTGAGCACGACATTGCACTCAACCGTGTCTGTCATGCCCTGCTTGATGCGAACTTGACCCTGAACAAGGACAAATGCGAATTTCATCAATCAACATTGAAGTTCTTCGGTCATATCTTCTCTGGAGCAGGAATGAAACCTGACCCGGAAAAAGTGGCATCCTTGAACAACGCCAAGTGTCCTCAGGCCGTCAGTGATCTACGATCTTTCCTGGGAATGGCCAGCTATTGTGCCCGGTATATCCGGGATTACGCGACCATCAGCCACCCGCTCTGCACCTTGACCAAGCAAGGACAACCCTTTGAATGGACTCCTCAGTGTGAGCAAGCATTCACAGAGATCAAGCGGGCCGTGGAGTCAGCCGATAACCTTTCCTACTTCAACCCCATACGCATGACTGAAGTCACAGTTGATGCCAGCCCCGTAGGGTTGGGGGCCATTCTGGCACAATATGACAATGACTCTGACCAGAGACATATAGTTGCCTATGCCAGCCGCAGCCTGTCCGATCCCGAGAAGGCGTACTCTCAGCCCGAGAAGGAGAGCCTTGCAGTGGTCTGGGCATGTGAACATGTTCATGTCTTCCTCTACGGCAAGCACTTTACCCTGATCACTGATCACCAGGCGCTAGTCACCATCTACGGCAACCCCCGATCTAAAATGCCCCCCAGAATTGAGAGGTGGGGCTTGAGGCTTCAGGAGTATACTTTCACGATCGTACACAAGCCGGGAAAGTCTGAAAACCCGGCAGACTACATGTCTCGGCATCCGCCTGCATCAACCAATTCTCATCCTTCAATTGCAGAGGAATATATCCATTTCGTAGCTGATCAGGCGCTACCTCCTGCCATTCCAATGGATGTAATCCGAGATGCCACCGTGCAGGATGCCGTCCTACAAAAGGTACTCCGCAAGATTCGAACCAACAGGTGGAGACATGACCCTCAGGATGAAGACAGTGAGCTGGACAACAAACAAGAGCTACAAGCATTCCGGCACATCCATAATGAACTGTCAGTGACCTAAGACGGAATCATACTGCGGGGACAGCGAATTGTGATCCCCAGCAATCTACAGCAAGGTGTCATTGATCTTGCCCATGAAGGCCACCGGGGAGTTGTGTCCACAAAGCAAGCACTCAGGGAACGTGTGTGGTTTCCCCTGCTCGACCAAATGGTGGAATCCACCCTGAAAGACTGCCACCCGTGCCAACTGACAAGCAAAGGTGATCCCCGGCCCCATTGCAAATTACCCCCTTACCGGCCGGAGTTTGGCAAGAAATTGCCGTGGACTTCTTTGGACCATTACCTTCCGGCAAGTATGTGATAGCCATAATCGACGAGTACTCTCGCTTCCCATTTGCACAGTTCGTGCCCGCCACTGGTGCCTCCAGTACTCTTAAGGTGCTGGATGAACTATTTGCAACCTGGGGTGTCCCTAGAGAGGTGAAGACAGACAATGGTCCCCCCTTCAATGGACATGAGTTTGCTGCATATGCCGACACTT